>NC_140039.1:3800000-5050000 GCF_963513975.1 Fringilla coelebs
TCTCTCATGTGTCCCTGATTTTAAAAACAGAATTTTATCACTGCAGTGGCTCAGCCTTGCACCAACTGATATTTCTTTTAGATTTTCCAGTGGCAGAGGTGACCCTCAGTGCTTTAAATTCTGCTTAAACAAGGCTCAGACACCTTGAAAATGCTCATTCCAAAACCAGCCCCACAATTTCTGCTCATTCACACCAACAGCTCACGCTGAAACCAACCCAGGACTCCCTACAGCTCTGCTCTGGTCTCACTTGATTTTCCTCCTGAACCAGAGAATGGCCTGTACTAAAACCAATTTATTGCATTTATTTATTGCAATTTATTTTGCAATAAATAAATAAATAAATAAATAAATAAATAAATAAATAAATAAATAAATTTAAGCCATTTATTTTGATTTCTTCACCACAACCAGAATGGGTTTTTTGAGACATTTATAAATGTACAGGATTGGTGGGGACAAACCTGACAGAACGAACTGGATTTGGATTTAGGGTTTTTTTTCCCCAAAATAAAAACCAAATGAAGCCATTCCTCAGCTCCATGGCCACAGCAGCTCCTGGCCCTGCCTGTGTTTTCTGCAGCCCTAAAGGTCCTTTCCTCCTTTTCTTCCCCACCACTGGCACCAAATTCTACAAACTGGTTTTTTCCCCCTCCTGTTTGCCCCTTTCTGGTTGCTCCTACTGCCAGGAAATAATGGTTGTGCTGCAGAGAAATGCCCCAGAAAACACAAAACAGCACGAGAGGAAAAGAGAAAAAAAAAAACCAAAAAGCAGAAAAAAAAAAACAAAACAAAAACCCAAAGGAACAAAAAAAATCCACTCAAAAGATAAAAACAAACAAAAGGCAGAAACCAAAAACCTTACACATTCTCCTTCCATAACCCATCCTGCAATTCTTTAAACTTCAGTATCCCAATCCTAGTTTCTAAATGCATTTTTAAAATTTATTTTTATTTGCTTTATTTCTAAATGTATTTTTATCCATAAACATGGGATGTCTGAGCAGCAGAGTTGTGGTTTTGACTCCTAATTTGGCCAAGTGAGCAGGTCCCTGGCAGAGCTGAGGGATGCTGAGAGCTGAGCTGTCACCCCTGGAGCTCCCAGGGATTTCAGGAGCTGGGGAAGTGGAGCCTCAAATCGATATCAGTCCATTCTGAGAGCAGGGTTTGGGTTTCACGGGGCTTCCCTGCTGCCTGGAGGCATCTCAGGGCACAAATGATGTGTAATTCCAGCTGTTGGTGGCCATGGGTGCACACACAGAAGGTTTTTGCCATTTTCAGGTTGTTTCACAGGCTATCAGTGAGGTCATCAACATGCAAATGGATTTAAATCTTAGAAAAAATACTGTATTTTCAAAGTGGAAAATACTGTCCTCTCAGAAAAGCATTCAGGATCTAATAATTTGCTTCACAAGAATAAAATAAAAGAGGCTCTGATATTTCACCTTTAGAATAAACATAAATAAATATATATATTAAATATATAAATATATATTTATAAATATATAAATATATAATATATAAAATATATAAAAATATAAAAATATAAAAATATTTTAAAATATTAAAATATAAAATATAAAATATATATAAATATATAAAAATATATAAAAATATGAAAATATATGATTTATAATAAATATATAAATATATATTTATAAATATATATTTATAAATTTTATATTTATATTTTCCCCACTTTATGGGAGAAAAGAACCTGGAATGCTACATCTGTAACATCCTTAGCTCTGGGCAAACACAGAGAGGCAGCTAAAGCAGCTCAAAACTCACTTTTTGTGCCCTTTTTTCCATGTGTACCTAAGACAGCAGGTCTGGTATAACCCCTAAAAAAAAAAACAAAAAAAAACCAAAACCAACCTTCAATAATTCAATAATTTTTGTGTGGAGGAGCCCTGCCCAACTTCACAGAGCCTGTGCAGGGCTCCTCCCCAGACCTGCCCTGCCTGATTTCAATTTTGTTGCTGCTAAATGGGGGTTTAGCAATAGTTTAAGTTCAATATTCTTCCCCTGGTGTATTTATATTTGAAGCAGGCTGTTTTTAAATCCTGTTTTGCTGTTCCCTGATCTGAGTGATGGGGAAAGCAGCAGGGCAGGAGGGGAGGGCGCAGGGGTTTTGTGCCAGCATCGTCCCCTCTGCAAGAAATCAAACAGGAATCCTCTCACTGCACCTCTCCACTTCCAAAAAGTGAAAGAAAAGAGGTTTTGTTCATCCAAACCTACAGCATTTCAGCCCCTCCCAACAATGCTCAGCATTCCCTCACCCAGCTCTGGATAACTGCTGAGTCCTCAGGAATGCTGCTGGAAAATGGCCTGGGGAGAGGAATCCTCTCAGAGAGCCAACACACAGCTCAGAGGGGAATCATTCCCACTGTCCTGGAAGGAAGCACTGAAATGAAAGTGCTCTTGTCACCCTTTGCCATCTCCTGAATTCCATTTTGCCATTTCCTAAATTCCATTTTGTCATTTCCTAAATTCCACGGTTTGCCTTTCCCTAAATTCCATTTTTCCCTTTCCTAAATTCCATGGTTTGTAATTTCCTAAATTCCATTTTTACCTCCCAGAACTGATCTCATTTGTACACATTGATTGGTAAATCCTTGTTGGCAAACTAAGTGAGCATCAGAACCAAACTGCAGAAGGTGAAGAGCAGCTTTAGGCACACCTGAGGAAATCCAAACTGATAAATCCAAATAATAACCCCAAACCTGCAGAGGGGTGGCTGTGCTGCAGTAAAGCAAAGTGTGACAGGGAAGAACCAGGATTTGTCAGCAGTGGCACAATTCTCACAGATGGAGACTCATTTTTGGTGTGTCCAACCCTGCAGTCAATGCCCAGGTACTTGAATCCCACCTATTGCACACATTGGTAAAATTACTAAATTAAAGTAACACATTAAAAATTTAAAAAATTTAAAAGCACACATTATTAAAATTATTAAATTTGCCCCAGAGAACTGATCTCATTTGCAAATCCTGCCCTGCTTACAAACCAAGTGAGCATGAGAACCAAACTGCAGAAGGTGGAGAGCAGCTTTACTCACACCTGAAGAAATCCAAACTGATAAATCCAAATAATGACCCCAAACCAGGGAACCATTGAGCACAAAGGGTGCTGGCAGCTTTTATTCCCGAGGTAAAACCTGGCAGGTTCTTTGCAAACCCTTTTTGTGAGGCTGAAGGAGCCTGAGCAGTGGGAAGGAGCTGCAATGGGAATTCAGAATTCAGCGTTTAGCCTGTGGCCATGTAGTAGTAGCTTGCTAGGAGAGGCTGGAAATAACTTGTTAGGACTTATTTTAAAGGAGTGAATAAAACAACATATTTCCCTCTCCAGCCAACAGCTTCTCCAGAGAGGGTTTCTCACAGAGGAACCATGAACTCCCTCAGAAAAGTCAGCTTCAGTCTCCTTCTGGCACAGCCTCCACAGATCAGCTGGGATTCCCTAAGCACACACAAGTAAACACTCCTGCCTGGGTCGAGCCACTCTTCCTTAAAGGATAAAACAAACAAAGCCAAAATTCAGATGTAGCTCCAGAAAAAAAAAATAAATCCAGATTCATTTTGGCTTCTTTTTGAGAGGAATAGCAGATTTGTCTTTCCAAACCAGCTGTGGGTCTGCTGGTACATAAAACCAGCACTGGGAGATAAAAGAAACAATGGGAAGGATTCCACTGATTGATGAATGGAAAAATAGATTTGCCTTTACAAATAAACTGTAGGTTGGCTGATAAATTAAATTAGACATTGAAAGATGAAAGAAACAATGGGGAAGAAAAACCCCTAAATTCCATGAGAATTAACAATTAAAAGGGAGGGTTGTACATTAGAGGGAACTCTCTGGGATCAGGTGTTTTGGGAAGTCTGAACCTCTCAAGAATGGGGAAAGAGAGAAGGGAAATGCAGCTGGGAAATTGGGATAAAAAGGAGGCTGCATCCTCCAAAAATGTGAGAGACCCCAGGGGATGCCCCATGGCCCCTTCCTGTATTGGAATAAAGCCAAAAAGGGACTGCTCTGTCTCCTTTCTGGACATCAGCCTCTGGTGTTTGGGGGTTAATTTTCCTGCCATTTTTCACTGCTACTCTTTTCCAAAAGGGAATAATTGGAAAACTTGCATGGGCTACAACCAGGATATAAGAGTCATGTGCTGTTTGAAGCTGTGCCTTTGCCAGAAATCCCACTAAAAATGCAGGTTTTGATACTTCAGAGAGAAAACCCAGAGCTGTCACCCTCACCTGTAGATGTTAACACCCTGAATTATGCATCCCACCCCGCTGAGGGCTCCAGTGGCCACTCAGCCCTTGCCAACAGCGATTTTCCAGAGGAGCTAAAACGCTGCAGAAAGCACAGCTGGAAAGGTTTTCACTGCAATCTCTTCTACTCCCACACCTCCACCCTCTGTTAAATAATTTGCAAACCCCTTTTGAGCTCCCCAGCAGCACAGCTGGTCAAGTTCAGCCTGGTGGTATTGCCTTTGGCAGCCCTTGCTGGCTCCTGCTCTTTGCAGGGTGGATTGGAATGATCCCAGCACAGCCCTGCTGGGGACACTGGGGGAACTGGGAGTGAAGGCTGGGAGAGCCAGAGCAGGGGGACAGAGCCCTGACCTTGGACATGCCCATCTCAGGGAGCACTCGTGGCCCAGGAGCAAATGATATTGTATTAATTAGGTTATATGATATGATATATGATTTACATTACATTACATTACATTACATTACATTACATTACATTATATTATTATTATACTAGATATGATATGATAAGATATGATATGATATTACCTTTTATTGTATTTTTATCATATCACACCTTATATCATATTATATAATCTCATATCATATTACATTACATTACATTCTATTATATTGTAATATATATTATATTGTAACTTATATTATATTATATTATATTATATTATATTATATTATATTATATATTATATCATATTATATCATATTGTATTCCATTCCATTCCACTATATTATATCTTATAATCTCATATAATATCATACCTTATATTATATCATACATCACCTTATATTATATCCTACATCATTTATATTATATTATATTATATTATATTATATTATATTATATTATATTATATTATATTATATTATATTATATTATATTATATTATATTATATTATATTATATTATATTATATTATATTATATTATATTATATTATATTATATTATATTATATTATATTATATTATATTATAGTGTTAATTATATTGCATTATATTATAGTGTTAATTATATTGCATTATATTATATTGTCTCATATCATATTATATTACATTATATTGTATTATATCATTATTATATTATATTATATTATGTTATATATTATAACATTAATTATATTATATTACATTATATTATATAATCTCATATAATATTATATTACATTATTATATAATCTCATATAATATTATATTACACTGTTATATTGTATTGTATTATATCATTATTATATTACATTATGTTACATTACATCTATCATATCAATTATATCATACTACATCATATCATATCATATCATATCATATCAATCATATCATATCATATCATATCATATATCACATCAATCATCACATCATCTCTATTATAGTCAGCTACAGATAAATATCTTTTTTCAATGGCATGAACACAATGCACCCCTCCCTTGCTCACTGGCATCCCTCTGGAACATTCCTTTGGCTGTTCCTGCAGCTGTCACCCTGAGGCAGCTCCACGTGCTGGCTGAGCTCTGGTGGAGGCTCTGGGGGGGTTCAGCCCTCCTGAGCTTTCTGGGGTCAGGTTTTTCCTCCAGCAAACAAAATCTGGGGTGCTGAAGGCAATGGCTCGGCTGAGGTGGAAGGGATTCTTCATGGGAACACAGATAAATTAATCAGAGCAAGAGATCCAGCCAGTTATCTTCATTACTCACAGGGTTTGAAGTGATTTCCACACTAAATTAGCTTTTTTTCTAATTTATAGATGAGTAGTTCATCCCAGACACTTTGAGGTCACTATTTGGCACTATTAATACATTCCAGAATTACTGAAAGCCTTAACTCACAGAATTTAATCACAAAAAAAACCCCAAAATACCAATATGTTAAGTTTGCACACTCCACCTGCAGAAATTTCCACTTATTTTGCAAGATTTATCAGCAAAAAGAAAATAAAGCTTAAATAGTTCATATTTTTCTTAGCAAATTATTGTTCCCTTCTTCTGGTAAATCAATTAAATAAAGGAGTTACTTTATAAAAACCACTCTAAATCAGATATTGGGAGCCTGTTACTCTGCCTTGTGGTACAGATTCTTTATTTTGCAGACAGCAAACATTTCTATGTATTTAAATACTATTTTCACACTGCTTTCCATTAATGACATGAGCTCAATTATGCAAGAACAAGCTTTGGAGCACTGTGAGCAGGTGCAGTGCACACACACCAAGCCAAACTTCTCTCACTGCAGAGTTTGGAAAGAGCAAAACCAAATCCTGAAATTGTAAATAAGAAAATTTAAAATGTCTATAAAAGATTGAGCAGAAAACTTGGCTTACTTAGCAAGATAATATTGCAAAAGTGTAAACCTGGGAAAACTGATAAAAAATCCATAAAATTACCAAATCTAAAGACAACACAAAGAAAATACAATTGAAATATTTAAAATCCTGATCTCCCTGGCTGCAGTAAAGCCTCCACTCAAACCAGCCCCCTGCTGCCCCTTGTTTATCTGAAACAGACCCAGAAATCAAAAGTTTCATCCCTGCAGCCAGCAGAACCTGTCCAGACGATTTCCCACCAAAAATTGATCTGGAATCCAAGTTGCTCATAAATATTGCAGCCAATTCTTTCAGGGCCAAACATCTCAGGGCACCAAAGGGTTCCTTGTGGGAATCCATAAAATCAGAGGGTTTTGGGAAAGCTGCAAAAGCTTCAGAGACAGCAGAACTGTGATTGGAGCTAAGCAGTAGCCATAAGATTGGTCAGCAGAAAAATTATTTAAAAAGCAGAAAAGTAAGGACAAATAGAACAATGGTTTGTGCATTAATGCTTGTCTAGAATAACTCCCTAAGGTGCTGAAAAGTTTATCTAGGGAAATATTAGGAAGCTCTAAGCTTAATAATGGAGCTCTGTACTATGTGTTTTAAGGCTTACAGGTAGGTATTGTATTTGAAATAAGCAAGCATTGTTTTAACTAAAGGTACGTGTGCTTATAGTGGCTGGATAGAACTACTGTCAATATAGAATATATACTATACAGATATAAATACTGTCAATGTGCTTTTGCTTTGTGTGATTGGTCAAAAAACTTTTAAAGCAAGTTGTAACATTAAATTCTTTCTCTGCAGCCTGGGATGTTTGATGATGGCATCTTCCCATTGTCATAACTATGTAATGAGAAAATAAACTGCTCAAGGCAGGTCCACAGCAGTCCCTGTTCCTGATTTCTACACAGCCCCCAGCTGGGGATATTCCTGAAAGCAATTGATGGGGGAAAGGGCCCCACAATCAGGTCAGAAGTAATTGATTAAGTCTTTACATTAGGAAGCATGGGGAATGTTCTGGAATGTTAGGAAAAAAAAAAAGAGGGAGAATAATTGGTTAGATAACATTTAAACACTTGTACAGAAAATAAACTGAGGCTGTAATCCCCTCAATCTCTCAGGATTGTATTCTAAACCTCCCAAAATGTCTTCCCAACTGGCACCTTTTAAAATAACTATAAAGCCTGTCAGATTAACTTCATCTTGAAACCTCAGATCTTTGCTGCATGCTTAATCTCCACAAAACATGGTTTAAAATGCCAACACCACCAAGGTATGTTCAAACCACTATAATTTGCTTCATCATTTACAAGTATTCAATGAGAAAAACATTTGCTGGGTCCTCCCAAAAACACAGCGACCCTGAGCTCCCTCCAGTCTCCACTCTGCACCTCCTGCAGATTCTGACAGCTGCCCATCATCCTAGGCCTTTTAATGAAAACCAGCTTCAACAAAGCTTTTACAGCAATGTAAGCAATTCTGGCACGGAGAAATAAGTCTTTACACAACTGGTTTCCTCTGAATTAAAATAATAAATAAATAAATGAATAAATAAATAAATAAATAAATAAACACACCCCTGCTGAAAAGCACAGCCACCCTTGACACTGGCAATGTGATGAACACACAGTGTCCCATGGGATGGAGGTGTCCCATGGGATGGAGGTGTCCCAAGGATGGAGGCGTCCCAGGAGATGGAGATATCCCAGGGGATGGAGATATCCCAGGGGATGGAGGTGTCCCAAGGATGGAGGTGTCCCAGGGGATGGAGATGTCCCAGGGGATGGAGGTGTCCCAGGGGATGGAGATATCCCAAGGATGGAGGTGTCCCAGGGGATGGAGGTGTCCAAGGGGATGGAGGTGTCCCAGGACATGGAGGTGTCCCAGGGGATGGAGGTGTCCCAAGGATGGAGATGTTTCAGAAGATGGAGATGTTTCAGGGGATGGAGGTGTCCCAAGGATGGAGATGTCCCAAGGGATGGAGATGTTTCAGGGGATGGAGGTGTCCCAAGGATTGAGGTGTCCCAAGGATGGAGGTGTCCCAAGACATGGAGGTGTCCCAGGACATGGAGGTGTCCCAAGGATGGAGGTGTCCCAAGGACGGAGGTGTCCCAGGACATGGAGGTGTCCCAAGGATGGAGATGTCCCAAGGATGGAGATGTCCCAAGGATGGAGATGTTTCAGGGGATGGAGGTGTCCTAGGGGATGGAGGTGTCCCAGGACATGGAGGTGTCCCAGGGGATGGAGGTGTCCCAAGGATGGAGGTGTCCCAAGGATGGGGATGTCCCAAAGATGGAGGTGTCCCAAGGATGGAGGTGTCCCAGGACATGGAGGTGTCCCAGGGGATGGAGGTGTCCCAGGGGATGGAGGTGTCCCAGGACATGGAGGTGTCCCAGGGGATGGAGGTGTCCCAAGGATGGAGGTATCCCAAGGATGGGGATGTCCCAAGGATGGAGGTGTCCCAGGGGATGGAGATGTTTCAGGGGATGGAGGTGTCCCAAGGATTGAGGTGTCCCAAGGATGGAGGTGTCCCAGGGGATGGAGGTGTCCCAGATTTTGCTGTTCCACACATGTTTCCACCTTCCTGCCTGTCTGCTTTACCCTAGGAATGTGCTGTCTGTAACAGAATAATTTGTGAAGCCTCTCCTGTGACTGAGCATTCCCAGAGAGCTGCGGGACCGGGGGGGTGCATGAGGGAGGGCAGCATCATCAGCAGCATCCTCAGCATCCTCAGCATCATCATCATCACCAGCATCACCATTAGCAGCAGCAGCAGAATCAGAAGCAGCAGGAGAAGGAGCAGAACCAGAGGAAGAGAAAAATCAGAAAGAGAACAGCAGCAGCATCAGCGGCCGCCCCCGGCCCCGCGGGGCAGGAGCCGCAGCTGAGTCACGGCTCTGCCTCTCCCCCCGCCAGGGATTTTCTCTCCAAGCTCGCAGACATCGCTGTGGCGAGGGATTTTTCCTTTCAGGGCTGAACCCGCAGCGTTTTCAGGTCAAAATTCGGGATTTGTCCTTGTCCCTGCTCCGCGGTTAAAGCCTCCGCCCTCCCCTTCCCCCGGTGTTCCTGCTCAGGCTTTTGCTGGAATCCAAGAATGAAATAAAAATTCATAGTCATAAAAAATCAGTGCTAATTTCCACGCCCATAAACTTATCCAAACTGTTATATTTATTTAAACTACAGAGTATCTGCCTTGGACTCGTGTTGTCGTTTAATTCAATCCAAATATGTGCGATTTTATATTTATCACAAAATCCTTCCCAGCCCTGGAAATTCAGAAGACAGATCCAAACTTCCAGCTCCATTGGATAAAAGCCTCCACCTCAAAAACGGGGCAAATCTGCTCCAAGGTTTAGTCTGAAATGTTTTTCAAATGATAAGCCAAGTGAAAGAAAAAAATTCCAAAGGCAAGGTTCAGAACTGCAGGAATTATATCATCATCATTTAAAAAAAAAATTATTTGTAAAAGTCAAAAGAACAAAAGATGCTCTTTGCCACCCAAAACCTCGAGTGTTCCAAGCTGGCTAACATATGGAACAGAGACTGAAGCCAGTTTATAATTACTTCACTGAAAATTCTCTGTTAGTATTTATGTCTTTAATTCTACACTTGCTGGATGCCCGTGGGGATAAATATGTTTTGCTACTGAAAAGCAGCAGAGAAATAGCGATAAATAATAATTCAACACAGAAAACCTGGGGGTTTTGTTTCTTTTCAATCCCACTGCTTTGTACAGCGTCATTTTGTTCCACAAATATTTAATCTACCAAAAAAAAGGCTACAAATTCGACCTTGGTGCATCCTGGAGGTGTCCAAGGAAGGACTGGATGTGTCAGAGCTCTTGGCTGGTGACAAGGTGGGGACAGCTCAGACCAGCTTGGGTTTAAATCCATTTGCTTCATTTGATGGAATTTCTCACTCGTATGATAATTCTCCACTGCCAAATTTTTTTTTAAATCTAAAATTTAGGGAGTTCCTTACACGTCATCACCAAGAGCACTCCTGACTTGTAAGAAAACTAAAAACCAAAAAGGCAAATATGGGCTTGCCTGCAATCCCTGAGCTGATTACAAATAAGTTGTGGCATTTTTAAATAATCTTCTGGATCAACACCTGACCAGGAACCAAATTATCTTCTGTCCCAACCCTGCCCTTCCTTGCAGCCTGAACTCAAAGCTGTCCAACTCTCAATTTCACCCTCCTCCTGATTTATTTTGCAATTTGTAACTCTGTGCCCCCTGATTCAAGCAAACAAATCACAGGTTCAGGCAAGCCCTGCCAGTCTTGACAAGGTGAATGAGATTTTCTCTGCATTCCCCAGCCTGCCATCAGGATTTGCTTCTCCAGGAATTCCTGGCCTTAACAGCAGAATATCAGCAGCTGCTGCTGAGTGCTGTTGCTTCTTCCACATGATTCTGTCTTTAATCACAATCTGCAGTCAGGTGAAAAATTCGAGATTATTAATGGATGTTCTTTCTCCAGGAGCATCCTGCAATGCACTTGAAAAATTTAGGACTTGCTCAATCTGTCTTCTCAAAAGCTGAGCTGCTGCAATGCTAAAAATGTGTGCCAGAAAAGGGCATGAAAGATTGGAGGGAGTTGATGCACATTTCAAACACTTCCCTATGAAAATGTGCTTTCCACATTCCTCCAGTGCACTCATAACTCACCAAAAAGAAATCCTGGAATTTTGGAATACAGGACATTGCAGTAATTGATTTCTGAATTGTGCAATCCAATTATGGAGACCAAATTGCTGCTTTGCTACTGGAACCACAAGATGTTGTTAGTGCACGTGAACCAATGTCTGAATTTATGTTCTATGCACACCTTGCCTCAGTTTGATTCTTAAACACCAAGATCAGCACAGGGAGTCTGGAAAGTCAACTGGGCTTTAAGGAAGGAGTAGATAGTGGGATAAAGAGCAGCATGAATCATAAAAGGTAGGTGGTAGATATATAAATATATATAAATAGATACATAGATATATAAATATCTATATAGATATTAATAGATGTATAGATGTATAGATGTATAGATGTATAGATATATAGATATATAGATATATAGATATATAGATATATAGATATATAGATATATAGATATAGATATAGGTATCTAAATAGATCTATAAATAGATAAATAAATATCCTAATAAAAATAATATTGTACTAATAAAAATAATATAATATAATATAATATAATATAATATAATATAATATAATATAATATAATATAATATAATATAATATAACGATAATAAAGATAATAAAAATAACAAATAAATGTTCACATGGATTAGGAGCACTGGTATTTTATCTTGGATAAATTCTGCTGAAGAGGAACAGCTAGAGGAAAAGTTCATTTCATGCAGACAGCAAGAGCACAAGGAAAGAACTTGAATTCTGACAACCTAAATGCATTTGATCCTGGAATTTAAATGTGGGGCAAAACAATATTCTGTTCAGGTACTGGATGTAATTCAATGTATCAGGGGTGAACTGAGTATTTTAATAACCAGTCCTGAGAATTTTCAAATCCATTGTCACAGCTTGAGCAAGGACAATTTCTTCCAGCCCATGTGCCCTTTAGAAGCTGAATTATTTCTAATCAGTGGGAGCTGAATGACCAAAGGAATGAACAAGTAATAAGAAGGAATAATGAATAATAAGGAACAATAAGAATGGGAGAGGGGGAGGGACGAGGAGGGGAAAGCAAAACCAAAACTTCTGGAAATGTGGAGTAGGGAAACTTTGCTCTGCTGTGAATTCCCACATCCAGCAGAGCTGAGGGAGGTGAGCAGAGCAAACAGCCAATTTCCAGCACCCCATTTCCAGGGCCTCGTGCCTTTTTGGTGGAACCTTCATTTGCATTTAATCATGCTCTTCATAAAAGGCTGCAGAAATAGGAGAATATAATCCCATTATTGCAGCACAAAGAAACAGGAGAATGTAATTCCCTTTATTCCAGCACAAAGAAATTCCACCAAGGTGATCTCTCAATGGCTGAGCCACAGGAGAATTGCAAGTCCCAAATCATCTGATTTTTTTCTTTTTTCCCCCCAAAGAGATGCCATAAATGGAAGGAAAATTTCTCCAAGTGAAAAAGGCTTAAACAAAACACATATTTATCCCACCAAAGTATTGGAGAGGAGATTTTTTTAACAATGCCTGCATTAGCTCCAAGGACACTTTCTGCAGAAATCAGGCAGGTACCTTTGAGAAAATGTGTTGGAATAATGGCAAGAATTTTTTGGCTGCCTCTTGAGCTGCACAGTAAGAATTTTGTCACTCTTTGTTCTGCGATGAATTCTTGACGTAAAAGTCAAAATTTTCCATTATCTTCCACCATTTTCATTGAGAGGACTCTAGAAAAACAGGAGGGGAATGGGAAGAGAATTTCCCAGGTGACAATTCCTGCTGGGTTGTGGCTCTCCCACCCTCTGGGGATGGTTTTGGAGGGTGTGAAAATGTCACAGTGATCATGGATTGCAGCTCTCCTGATCACAGAGCTGTGCTGGAGCTGCACTCCACTGAATACTTTCATTTGCTCAGAAAAGCCTCAAAATTCCTGTTTTTTTTATGGAGGTATTTAGACCATTTTACAGCTTAAGCTGGAATTTTTTCAGCAGAGTATCACCATTTTTGTCGTATTAATTTAATGTCACAACTTTTGCCTGTTTGAAGTGAAGGCTGACAGATCAAAGTCAGGAATCAATTCCTCAGGAAAATCAAGCAGCTTGAAACAGTAAAAAGGAACAGCAAGTTAAAATGGCATGACTCACCACAGCACAACATTTCCCCAAAACATCACTGCTGTCACATGCAGCTACTCCACTGCTGGTGTGGAAACAATACAAGAGTAAATAAACACAGGAATTGTGAGCAGAACATGCCTAATCACTGCTTAATGCCTTTCACTGCCACTTCCCAGCCTGCACAGTGATTGCACCCTGAATGTTCTATTTTGGTTTCAACACAAAGGGCCAGGTGAGAAGTTTTTAATTAAAAAAGACAATGACATGGAAATTTCATATGCTTGGATTTTTCTTCTCCAAAAGGTTTCAGCAATGATTCAAGCAAAAAACAGGTCTGAAATATTATTTTTAAGCAAAAAAAAAAATCAATCTTTCAATAATTCTTGAAGTCTACTGTGTTTTGTTTTAACATGGCTCAGTGACTGCACACTGACCCCAAAATGAGCAGCAGTATTAGTGGGGACAGCTGACAAAGAGAATTGTAAGAGGCAGTAAGTGTGCATCAGTTTAATTTGAGTTTGGACAGAAAAAACCTTATTCCATCTGAATTCACTGAAATAATCTCCACAGGCAGGTCCTGTGCTCTGGGATCTCAACAGAGATATTTTTTGAGAGGCTATTAAAGATGACTGAATATTTATATTTTAACTATCTGATCAGAGCTGTTTCTAATCAATTTATTTTCCATTCACACACGTGCAGACCTCCTGTGGTCCTACAGTCACGGGTTTTTACCCTGAGTTTTCAGGCAATGCTTCAGACAAAACTGAGGAATTTGTCCTCATTATGCAGAATAATTTTATGCCTTGCACAGCTCTGTCAGGAAAATGCTCCTGGATTACTGCAGACAGGCAGGGATGTGCACCCACTTTTAACACATGTGCAAATTAAGCTGTTTCTGCCCCCAAATGAAATTAGTCGTGTTTGTTAACGAGATTAGCAGCACAGCACTCCAGCCCTGGTGCAGCAGAGATGGGGACTTTGATACTTTACAACAGCTGCTTCTGCTGATTAACATCATTAGCTCTGATTTGTGCATCACACATAATCCTATTTTCCAACATGAAAGTTATTTGCTGAAGTCCTCGAAGTGAAAATGTTCTGTTCTCATCTTGAGGAGTCCAGTGTCTAGATCTAAAGAATTTCATTCATCTACCCATTGGCTAGATCTAAAGAATTTCAGTCATCTATCAAAAAAAAAACCTCTAAAGCATGGACTAATTAAAGAAATACAAAAATTAATTTTAGAAGTGTTGCTCATCCCTCAAAAACAAACGTTTTCTTGACACCAACTAGGTTTGCTTCCTTTCAAACACTCAGATGAAAATTCCCAAACTGAAACACCCCTGGAAATGAAGCAATGTGCCTTAAGCCTTCCACTGGTGTTTGTTAAAAGGGTTACATGCACAAAGTCTCCATCCCACCTTGACAGACAGACAGACAGACAGACAGAGCAGTTTGCCAGCAGTGTTTTTCAGAAGGCTGAAACCACTCCTGGAATTCAGTTCCACAGACTGAATTCAGCATCACAAATTCCTGCTCTGGATCACCCAGCCAAGAAGTGACCAGCACCCAGGGAAAGCCTCCAGCAGCCCAGAGAGGAGCCCAGCAAAGGAGAAAATCGAGATTTGATTCTGCTGCTGCCACAAGAAGTCACACAGAGTCTGGATTTCGGGAGAACAGCAGCTGTGTGCTCATTCCAAGGGGGAAGCCTTGCTGGGAGCTGTTCCTGAGACACAGGGACACCATCCCAGAGGGGTTTGGACAGTGACAATCACACTCTGCCACCTCCTTTCACCAGGCAGGTGAGGTTTGCTCTAAAGGCCCCTTAGGAGCTGGTTTGTCAGCAGTGCACAGCCCAACAGGATCTAGGAGCTGGAAAGGACATTTATAACATTTATAATAATAATTATAATTTATAATATAATTATTCAGGGGAAAATAAAAGAAAACAAAAAAGAAACACACCAAGCAATAACCACAAAGCTCCATTAGCTGCCTGATATTTTATTCTTTTATTTGCCTTCTAGCAAATAAAACAACTGCAAAACTAAACAGAAAAGCACTGCTGTAAGACCCTCACCCAGCCAGGGGAAGTGATTGGAGTGGGAATAATGTAAAAAACAATGCACATTAATTAGACTTTATATTGGCTCCTCCCCTGTACTGCTATTGCCAAGGCAGCTCATCTTACCCCTGTGTACATTGAATTACTGCTGGTTCACAGCTGACTTTTCTTCCTTAGCAGGGAAATTAATCAGCACAAAAATCCTAGACCATGGGTCCAACTGAGAGAATTTAGGCAGAGAACAGCCTGACACGAATCCTGAACATCTACATCCCATAATTCCTGCATTGTAACCCACACATGGGTTTTGTCTTCAAAAGAGACTTTCCACTGGCACCATGGAGGAGCTTCCTTTTATTCCAGGGCAAGAAAACTGCAGCCATGGACCACTTTGGACAGCATCCACCAGTGAAAATTCCTACAAATTCTTCTCCCAAACCCCTTCTGCATACAGATGTTCATGACTACACACACACAAACTCATCTCAAAAGGCCCCTCACAAACACTCCTGTTTTATTGGTGTAGATCGTATGGAACTGCCACACAAAAAACCCAAAAGTGTTCTAAAGGGTTTATTCTAATTCTTATTACCCTTTCTTTAAATTATTATTAATAAATTTTTCTTGATACCCTTTAAAGTTTTACACCTACTTGACCTTTCTCCTAACCCTATCTCACAACAAGAATTAAGCACATTAGTAATTAACCTACCCCAAACCCACCACACTCTTTAATATATTAACCAAAAAATCTCAAAATAAGGAAAATCTCAAATTAACAAACCAAAACCACTACACAAAATTGGTGTTTCTACCCAGTTTCAGACTAAAACCATCACACTGGACAGTGAAAATTCCTACACCAGTGAAAATTCCTACAAATTCTTCTCCCCAAAAGCCCTTCTGCATACAGATGTTCATGACCACACACACAAACTCATCTCAAAAGGCCCCTCACAAACACTCCTGTTTTATTGGTATAGATTGTATGGAACAGCCACACAAGACTCAGGAAAATCACTCTTGGTTATCTGTTAAAAACAAAGGCTTCATGAGTAATTTTTCCTCATTAAAAGTATCCCTAGGGTTTTTATTTACCTTGATATCAAAATTTATGTGCTATACACATCTTGCCTTAGTTTGATTCTTTTTAAACACCAAGATCAGCACAGGGAATCTGGAAAGTCAGTTGGGTTTTAAGGAAGGAGTAGATATTGGGATAAAGAGCAATGTGAATGTGTGGTAATGAGAGATTCTTACAAATAAATATTCTAATTAATTAGGAGCACTGGTATTTTATCTTGGATAAATTCTGTTGAAGAGGAAAAGCAGGAGGAAAAGTTAATTTCAAACAGACAGCAAGAGCATAAGGAAAGAACTTTGAATTATATATTATATATATAGATCATATTAATATATAATATAGATATAATTATATATGAATAAATAATTTTATAATTTATATATATATATTATTAGTAGATGGCTGAGACAACAACTCTTGAGTAAAACAAGTTCTGCACACTATGAAACCATATTGCCACTCTGTGGAATTGGATGTATTTAGCATATTTTATGATTAAACCTTTTTTATCATGCTTTCAGAATCATAAATTTGATATGATGGCATTTCTAATATTAATTTAAAAACCTTTAACATCTTTTAAGACCTTCTCAATGAATGAAGTGTGTGTATACATAGAAAGCTTTCCTTGGAAATGATCTTTAGTGCAGAAGAAACTCTTGCCAGCCAGGGGCTGTGTGCAAATCATGAACAGGACAGGACTGCTAGGAACATGTCTTGAGCTGTTTATTTTCCAGCATCAGCCTCATTATCATTACATGGTTATGACATTGGGAAGATGCCATCATCAAACATGCCAGGCTGCAGAGAAAGAATTTAATGTTACAACTTGCTTTAAAAGTTTTTTGACCAATCACACAAAGCAAAAGCACATTGACAGTATTTATATCTGTATAGTATATATTCTATATTGACAGTAGTTCTATCCAGCCACTATAAGCACACGTACCTTTAGTTAAAACAATGCTTGCTTATTTCAAATACAATACCTACCTGTAAGCCTTAAAACACATAGTACAGAGCTCCATTATTAAGCTTAGAGCTTCCTAATATTTCCCTGGATAAACTTTTCAGCACCTTAGGGAGTTATTCTAGACTCTAAGCGTTAATGCACAAACCATTGTTCTATTTGTCCTTACTTTTCTACTTTTTAAATAATTTTTCTGCTGACCAATCTCATGGCTACTGCTTAGCTCCAATCACAGTTCTGCTGTCTCTGAGGCTTTTGCAGCTTTCCCAAAACCCTCTGATTTTATGGATTCCCACAGAAACCACTGAAACAAACTGAGAGGTAATGGAATAACGCTGAATCTTCCTCTCTGGAACCATCCTGGTCTCCCTGAGCAAACGTGAGGCTCAAGAGACTGTGACTGATCTCATAGTGGAGTTTAATCCTCCCAATCTGGGCTGTTTCAGCCGAATCATGATCAGTTTTATTAGTAAGAAATCAGAAGGAATAAAGAAGAAATGAGGTCAGGCAGAACAAACGTGAGGTCAGGCACGGAGCTGCGCACACCCAGAGCTGGAGCTGAACCAAAGGAATCCCAGCTCCAGCTGCATTCCAGCAGTGAGGAGAGGGGCACCCAGGATGCCAGCAGGATCCCTCACAGCCCTGAGCACTCCCTGGCACAGCTGGAGCTGGGGGCTCTCAGAGCCCTGCACTGCCTGAAACATCTGCAGGAAACCCAGGATTTGCCATTCTGTGCCCTGGGAATTACACACTTCTACCACTTCAGCTTGAAAAGTGGAAAGAAGGATTTAACCTCAGCCACCTGATGCCTTAACATTTTAGCTTTTCTATTTTCCATTTATTTGTATTCCTGTAATTCTTTAGTGTGTAACTCCAAACCCCACACCCAGTGCCAGCTGCAGCTTCCCCATTTTGGGCAGACACAACAATTCCTCTCCAGGCCTGGCAGTCAAGGACACCTCACTGCCTCAGGGCCAGGGATGGGAACAAAAGGGACTTGGGGGAGCAAACTTGGGGTCAATGACTTCATTGCCTGGAGCTGGAATTGGCAGAGTAACCCCCAATATGCAAATGGACCAAACTGATAAAAGTATAAAAACCTGTGAAACATTTTCCATTTTGGGTGTATCCCTGGGGGATTTCACCTGCCCTAAATGTGCCTGCAGGCCCTTCAATAAATAGAACTGCTTTTATTCCCTTAATTCTGCCTGGCCTCTGGTTTTAGGCAGCCCAAAAAGGCATCACACCAGCTGTTTGTTGGGAATCTTTATTCATATTTATGTGTCAGACAGGAATGGACAACCCATGGGGACAGTGAGGGAGCAAAAAAAGGACAAAATCTTTGCCCATTTTGCCCAAAGCTGGAGCACCTGCAGCTGTCCCTGGGAGGCTGAGAGCCCTGAGCTCCCTGAGCGTGCCTGGGCACAGATAAAGCTGTTTAATTAGCAGCAGCAGCAGGGCAGCCAAGCAAGGAGTTTTCACTGCCCTCCCTCCCACGGTGTCTGGGAAGTTTTATCACCTCTCTGCACATTTTTGGCACTCCACAAGGTGAGCTGGCTGCTCTTTGGAGGCAATGTCATTACTGCAGGTAACGTTTTACTTCCTAATTCATGGCTTTGCTTTCTGCCTGCTACAACATCGCTTTCTCCGCCAATTCACTCTTTCCCAATTCTTGACAATTTTTTTTCACCTGCCTGTAATTACCCTTTGCTGCTGTGTTCAGCCAGGCAGGTCCAAATTCCTTCTGTGGAGGTTCTGTACCCAAACCTGGCTGCCTGCATCTGTTATTCCCTTCCTCAAACACAAGTTTATGCTCCAACACGGATTTTCACTGAAGCCTTATCACATCTCTAAATGCAGATTGCAGTGCACTGTATTTATAAATGTATTAACCCCCCAAACATCGATTATTTCAGTTGTATTAAACCAGATTTCTGTAGTTTCAAGCATTCCTAATGGGATATAATGATGTGATGCTGGATATGAGATTTCTGAGGGTCACTCACACAGTGTTATTAAGAACTGGGTACTAAAACTGCACAAAATGAAGCCACTGCTTTTAGAAACTCCTGTGGGAATATTTAGCATCAGCCTTTTGGAGAAACATGGCTTTTCCAGTGTCCTGCAGTGTTTACATAAAGGCAAACCCCATCCATATCAAACAGGAAGCCCTCTACACACATCGTTGCAATATGAAGAATAAAATATCTAATGTTATAGTTTTTTAATTCCCTCTTGTTGCATGCCTTTCCTACTTCAACAGGTTGCAATTTGCTGCTGGCAAGCCATTATCAAATTCTGAATAGGCTGCAAGTAGAATTTCTTATGTTTATGTGGTTCCATAGTCTGCCAAGGAATTTGTTATTCCTTTTGTCTCCCACTCCAGTCTCATTACTTTGAAATGTACCTCCCTGAAATGAATCCTTTCTTTGCCCATTTTTTCCATTTCCTTTCTCTGAAGGCAAAATTTAGAAGAAAACGTTGGCAAACTTTTCCTCTTATGCTCCCCATTCCACCAAACGTGTCACCACAGCTGCCACTGGGCTTCAGAGGCATTTCTGTGGTCTCCAAAGCCAGGGAAAGGAGAAAAAAAATCACTTGGATCCTGAGCACAGGGGACTGGGATGGGATAATGGGATAATGGGATAATGGGATGGGATGGAATAATGGGATGGGATGGGATGGGATGGGATGGGATGGGATGGGATGGGATGGGATAGATGGATGGATGGATGGATGGATGGATGGATGGATGGATGGATGGATGGATGGATGGATGGATGGATGATGGATGGGATGGATGGATGGATGGATGGATGGATGGATGGATGGATGGATGGATGGGATGGATGGATGGATGGATGGGTGGATGGGATGGATGGGATGGGATGGATGGATGGATCGGATGGGATGAATGGATGGATGGATGGATGGATGGATGGATGGATGGATGGATGGATGGATGATGGATGGATGATGGATGGATGATGGATGGGATGGATGGATGGGATGGATGGATGGATGGATGGATGGATGGATGAGATGGATGGATGGATGGATGGATGGATGGATGGATGGATGGATGGGATGGGAATGGATGGATGGGATGGGAATGGATGGATGGGATGGGATAATGGGATGGGATGGGATGGATGGATAGATGAATGGATGGATGGATGGGATGGGATGGGATGTGGGATGGGATGGATGGATGGGATGGGAATGGATGGATGGATGGATGGATGGATGGATGGATGGATGGATGGATGGGATGGGATGGGATGGGATGGGATAATGGGATGGGATGGGATAATGGGATGGGATGGGATGGGATGGGATGGGATGGGATGGGATGGGATGGGATGGGATGGGATGGGATGGGATGGATGGATGAATGGATGGATGGATGGGATGGGATGGGATAATGGGATGGGATGGGATAATGGGATGGGAAAATGGGATGGGATGGGATAACGGGATGGGATAACGGGATGGGATAACGGGATGGGATAACGGGATGGGAAAACGGGATGGGATGGGATAATGGGATGGGATAACGGGATGGGATAATGGGATGAGATGGGATGGGATGGGATAACGGGATGGGATGGGATGGGATAACGGGATGGGATAACGGGATGGGATAATGGGATGGATGGGATGGGGGTGACACCAGAATCTGTGGCCAGCATCTCATTTACACTCAGCTGCCTAAAACAACATTAGAGCCTGCAAGAGCTTGTTTAGGCAGAGCAACACACAGAGCATGGAGGGGAAAGTGTTTTGCACTGAGGGATGTTGTTCTCATTCTCTATCTTGTCAAAAAGGTAATCCTTCACATACTGCGTTTGGCTATTTATACCAACACAGCCAAGTATTACACACGACAGAACTGGAGATAAACAGAAAAAAACCCCAACCATTTTCTTTCTTAGATCATCTTAAAATACCAGCACAGACATTGTCTGGTGCTGCACCAGCTGGTTGTTGGGAGAGCAGGCATGGAACACAACCTGGGTGAGGTTGTTGTACACAAAAACTCAGATTTAACATTCTCCATACTTGAAATGAAACACACAAAGCACAACTTGGGTGAGGCTGCTGTACATGAAAATTCAGATTTAACATGCTCCATATTTGAAATGAAACACACGAAGCACAACTTGGGTGAGGCTTCTGTACACAAAAATTCAGATTTAACATGCTCCACACTTGGAAATGAAACACATGAAGCACAACTTGGGTGAGGTTGCTGTACACAAAAATTCAGATTTAACACCTTCCATACTTCAGTTAGCTCAGCTGCTCCTCCAGCCCTTGCCCAGTGTGGAATTAATATTGAAAAAACCACGGCCAAAGAAGCAGTGCCAAGGCCCATGAGCTGTTTTACCCCCTGGAGCAGCTCTGGCAGTGGCTGAGGAGGCAGAGCTCAGGATGGAAGTGCAGAAACCCTCGTGGTTTCCTGCCTGAGCCCTGCCAGGCTGCAGAGATGTGCTGTTTGTGCCTGCATCCCTCCTTTAATGGTGTTTTTATTTGGATTGCAGAGGCAGAGAGCCCTTAATGCAGAGCTGGGAGCTGCAGGCTGTGCTGATCTAATTACCAATTACCAATTACCAATTATCAATTACCTGGCCTCATGCAAGAGCTGCTTGGCTGGAGGGCTGGGAACCCAAGTGAGGCTGAAACGGCTCACCAAGGTGATTTTGAAATTTTCAAATGAAGCAAAAATTAGAGAGGAGCTGCAGTAAAACCTTGGTCACTGTTGCTCAGTTTCAGAGGTTTTTAGGAACCTGTTGCCTCCTTGAACTTGGGGTTTTGTTTGGTTCACTGGAAGGTGGGAACCAGTTTGAATTAAAGCTCTGTGTGTGCTGTTGGTTTTTGTAACTCCCAAACATTCATGAACACACTACAGTGATAATTTCACTGCAGCTTTTCTGTTCATTAGGGATGGCTCAATTATGCATAACTAATGAGCAGTCCCCACTCTAATTGGCCAGGAAATCTCATGTATTTAGTTGTAACATGTTGATTTAGTTGTAACATGTTGATTTAGTAGCTGCAGCTCTCATTCCATTCGGTGCCAGCCTTCAGTGAGTGAGTTTCCCAAATTTAGAAGTGTCATACCAAAGGCAAGGTCGTGCTCCTTTGATATCAAGAGTTTCTTGTTGCACAGGGCATTTTAAATGAATAAAGCTGATTTAGTGCACACTTTTCTTTCCCATATAAAATATACATATTGGTAAGATTATTTATTACATTTTCTTTTTCTTGCACTCCATGTTTGACCACTTGGTCAAAGTCTGGAGACAGAGACCCTTTAAAAACCTCCTCCCTCCTCTACAGCACTGCTGGATTTGTCTCCAAACACCTCCCACCTTCAGTCCCTGCCAAGGAATCCCTTCCCTCCCCTCCACCAGCTCCACTTTTGTCCCAAGCTGGGTTTCCCTGCTCATTCTCCACCTGGCTCTGGATTTCCTGCTGGTGGCAGTGAGCTGTGAGGCTGCAGGGCCATTGCTGTTGTTCTCTCCAGAGCCATCCCAAAGGACTGCAGAGTGCTCTGGCAGAGCAGTCCCCTCAGCCATGCATTATTAAAACCAAGTGATGTCTTCTAAATTTGGGAGACTCGCTCACTGAAGGCTGGCACTGAATGAAATGAGAGCTGCAGCTACTAAATCAACATGTTACAACTAAATACATGAGATTTCCTGGCCAATTAGAGTGGGGACTGCTCATTAGTTATGCATAATTGAGCCATCCCTAATGAACAGAAAAGCTGCAGTGAAATTGTCACTGTAGTGTGTTCATGAACGTTTGGGAGTTACAAAAACCAACAGCACACACACAGAGCTTTAATTCAAACTGGTTCCCACCTTCCAGTGAACAAAATAAAGCCCCAAACAAAAATCAATCCCTAAGAAACTCGCACTGCTCACTGCATGAAATTTTTGTGTCATCAAGCAGGGCTTTTCTGCACTGTGTTTACATTAAAAATATTTCTGATGAGCAATGTTGGCCCATAAATGACTGGGTAATTTTAAACCAGAAAGTTTGCTCTTCATTTAGCATTTGTCCCAGCCATTTGGGGTTTATCTCTGGAGCCTGTCACGGGCTGAGTAACTACTCAGGCAGCAAACATGAAGCGAAATGTGTAATTGTCTGTGAAAAAAAAAAAAAGGTACTGATACTTACAACCAGATTTGTGCTTAAAAAACCCACAAAAACAAAATTTCCCAGCTTTGTTCTTTTTATAATTTCGCTGCTGCTGCCAACAAGTCTGATATTCAATGTTGAAAGGACAAGACACACTCAGTGATGATTAGTTTTCAGTATTGAAGCAGCTTTCTGGATCTTATACGTAAGTTTTTAATAAAGATAATAATCTATACACAGCGCCTTGGCCCCTTGCCACCAATGCATGGCCTCTCATCAACTGCTTGTTCAGCACTGGATATTCAGGACTTTTTGTGTACAGAACAAAATGGTTGGAAATTAAAAATAAACCATTTTAACCATTTCAAAATAAACCCAATCGAGCTGAAATTCTGGACACTTGGTACAGAATGAAAAGAGGAGTTGAAGCAAGCTGTCTAGCTTTAATTTAGCTCTGTCAGTGCTCACTTGGATGACCTTGAACTGATGATTCCGCTCCTTAGCTTCCTCCATTTGTAAAATATCAGCAAAGATCCTCAGAGCTGTGGAGATCTGTCACATCCAATCCCCACTGAACCCCTCAAGTGGTTCTTGAGGCTCTGCCCTCCCCTGCAGCCCCGTGGAGCATCAGACACATTCCCAATTCCCACTGCAGCTGTGGGAGCTCATCCCAGGGTGCTGCAGGTCAGCAGCTGGAAATGTCTGCTCAGGAGGCAGCTGCAGATGGAAAGGACATCACAGAACAGGCCTGGAAATAAAATCAGCTTTCCCAATGCCTTCGTGTAAATTTATACAAATTAACAGCACTGGTCCTCTGGAAGGGTTTGCGCTCTTCCTCGTGGGGCTGCTCTGGAATGACAGGAGATTTCCAGCTGGGGGGAATGGTTGCTGGCTATTTGCTTCCAGCTGTGGGCCAGAGGGACATTTATGGTACAAAGGGAGGAGGAGAAAGCCTTCCATGAGAGCCAGAATGGTATTGGCAGGGAATGCCCCCACCAAGGCTGACTCCATGCTCTCAGAAGGCTGATTCATTATTATTTTAAAGAATCCTATCCTATACTAAAGAATACAGCAAGGATACTCACAGAAGGCTAAAAAGATAATAATGAAAACTTGTGACTCTCTCCAGAGTCCTGACACAGCTCAGCCCTGACTGACCAATGAGCCCAAAGTGCTGGGAAGGATGAAAGTCTGACAAGAATGTCTCACAGATGTGGGTGCTTGGCAGAAGGATTTTTGGATGTGGAGTCTGAAGAAGGAATAGAGATGGAAGCAAGTTTTGATACAGAAGAAAAGAATTGCTGAGCCAGTCTGGCTGGATAACCAAGGGTGTGTGAGTTAGGAGGGGTTTTATGGCTCAAAGCAAAGGATAAACCCACCCCAAACAAGAAGATGTTTTTACCAAGCAGAAAAAGAGCACAGGCAAACAAGGCAGCAAATGTGGCAAGTAGAAAAAAGGTCTCAGAATTTTCCACTGCAAGAAAACTGAAAAACAACTTCTGGCTTAAACTGTAATGTACTGACTTTGAGTGATTGGGGAACAGTAACAAGAATATGGTAATGATAGTGGTTATGATAGGCTATATATAAAAGTTAATGTATAGATTGGTTCTACTGTATGAAGATGCTCAGCAAAGAAAAGTATAAAATGCACTGTAACCAAAACCAAAGGGTCTCCAGGCCTGCCTGCAGCTGGAGCTGACAGCTGTGGGCACAGCTCTGTCACCCACCACCCTGGCCTGCTGTAACCTCTTGGATGGAATAAACTGCATTTTGGATACAATAAACTGCATTTTGGATACAATAAACTGCGTTTTGGAGAGCTGCCTGGAGCCCCACATCCCTCATTTCAGCTCTTACACCAGTGAAACCTGTGGGTGAACAATCTCCAAACACATTCCATGTGTGAGCACAGCACAGGAGAAGCAAATGAGAGAAGAATTGTTTTCCTTTTTCTCTGAGGCTTCTCGGCTTCCCAGGAGAAAAATCCTGAGCAAAGGGATTTTCCAGGGAATGTGAATGCCACAAACCAGAACCAACCAAGTTCCCTTGCCAATGGATTTATTGACCACAACCTTTAGCCTATTTTCAATTTGTCCCTTCTCTTGCCCACCAAGGCAGGGGGAAAATCTTCGATTCAGCTTTTTTTAGAGCCCTGCCTTCAGCAAAAGCACAATCACTAAATGTGGCTGGAAGACTCCAAAGCACCTGGAGGAACAGAATTATCCTTTGCAGCTCTAACACACCCCAGACTGAGAAAGGAGGCGGCTTTGACACAGCTGCATTTACTCTTTCCTTAAGAAGTAAGAAAAAGGGTAAAAATTACACAAATTAGTATAGATAAGCCAATTCTCCCATTTTTTTCCCCTGTTCCATGCCATAAAAGTAAATTGAAATGGAGAATTTCAAGACTTTCAATAGGACAAACCTCTTAGGGCAGGAAATTGAGGAGAAATATCACTGAGATAAGATTATAAAATGCAAGAAACAACTGGGATTTGGTTCTAGGTAGAATATCCCAAGTGATTCCACGAGCAGCAACAATGTTGGGCTACTAAATCTTGAATATATATATTATTAATATAGTATATATCATATCTATATTTTATGAATATAATACTTGAAGTATAAGTGTTGAGTTGAAGTTTGGTGCGGGTTTGGTGATGATTTTGGTGCTGATTTTGGTGTGCGTTTGGTGCTGGTTTGGTTTGGTGCTGGTTTAGTGCTGGTTTGGTGCTGGTTTGGTGCTGGTTTTAGTGCTGGTTTGGTGCTGCTTTTGGTGCTAATTTTGGTGCTGGTTTAGTGCTGGTTTGGCACTGGTTTTAGTGCTGGGTTGGTGCTGGTTTGGTGCTGGTTTGGTGCTGGTTTGGTGCTGGGTTTTAGTGCTGGTTTTGGTTTGGTTTGGTGCTGATTTTGGTGCTGATTTCGGTGCTGGTTTGGTGCTGTTTTAGTGCTGGTTTGGTGCTGCTTTTGGTGCTAATTTTGGTGCTGGTTTAGTGCTGCTTTGGCACTGCTTTTAGTGCTGGGTTGGTGCTGGTTTGGTGCTGGTTTGGTGCTGGTTTGATGCTGGTTTGGTGCTGGTTTGGTGCTGGTTTTGGTTTGGTTTGGTTCTGATTTTGGTGCTGATTTCAGTGCTGGTTTGGTGCTAATTTTGGTGCTGATTTTGGTGCTGTTTTGGTGCTGGTTTTGGTGCTGGTTTGGTGCTGGGTTCAATGCTGGTTTGGTGCTGGTTTGGTGATGGTTTGGTGCTGGTTTGGTGCTGGGTTAAATGCTGGTTTGATGCTGGTTTGGGTGCTGGTTTGGTGCTGGGTTCAATGCTGGTTTTGTGCTGGTTTGGTGCTGGTTTAGTGCTGGTTTGGTGCTGGTTTTAGTGCTGGTTTGGTGCTGGTTTTGGTGTTGGTTTGGTGCTGATTTTAGTGCTGATTTTGGTGCTGGTTTTGGTGCTGGTTTGGTGCTGGTTTTGGTCCTGATTTTTGTGTTGATTTTTGTGCTGATTTTGGTGCTGGTTTTAGTGCTGGTTTGGTGCTGGTTTGGTGCTGGTTTTGCTGTAATTGACGGGGTTTGCTCAGAGCATCACATGACAGAGCTCTGCCAGCCTCCCCTTGCAGCACAGCCCAGGGAGCTGGGGGTGCCCAGCAGCCTCTGGCCCTCCCCTGCTGCCCCTCCCAGCCTTCCTTTGCCTTGCCCAAATTCCAATCCTTATTCCATTCTAGCCCACAAACACCCCAGCAGATCAGGGCACGGAGATCCGTACTTCCCAAGGCACGAACCGACTCTCCTGCATGAATGATCAGAATTCACACATCCCTGGAGTTGGAAGGGGCTCACAAGGGTCAGAGATATCATTTTTCCAAATATATTTCAAAATCTGCTGCAATACAACTCTGATTGCTGGGAAAGGAAAGCAACAGTGCAACAACAAAGTGTTTTTTTCTAGAACTACTACATATCCATGTCACATACTATGAGGAGGAGAAAAAAAAAGGCAAAAGGAAGCAGGCATGAGTAACCTTGTGTAGGTCTGTGAGGCTCCTACCTGGAGTGCTCCAGGGGGAAATCCCTGTGCAGGGCTTTCAAAGCTTTGCCCCCATCCACAGATTGTGCAAATTTGGGGTGCAAATTTATCAGGGATGCAAACCACGCATGTAAAACCACATTCAAAATAAGCAGACTGGCTCCAGTCAGCACAGAAAAATCTCCCAGGAAGAAACCTTATGGGCAAATACAGTTCTTGAATGTATCAGGCAGAGAGCTGTGCACTCTAGAATATTAAATAAATAGATGTTTCTGCAAGGCAGGGAGCAGTGTCCATGGATGCATCTCCATGACGTAGCTACAGAGGCTGCCTCAGTCTGGTCGATACAACCACCTTGTTTTTTCAAAAAGAAAAAAAAAAAAAGAAAACCACCACCCCCCCCACACACACACAACACAACCACAAAACCAGACAGAAGAAAAAGCCTGGAAAATGTAACAGGTAATGTTATCTTAACAGAAATAACGTATCTGCCGTAGTTAAAGGCTTCAATTTTCCTTCCAAGGATTTTATTGAAGTGCCGTTTTTAGAGCAAACTGGATCAGATCACAGCACTGCACGAGCCCAGCCAGCCAGCAAGGCTGAGACGCTGAGAATAAAACCCTAAACCCACAATCCATTACCGGGTGATCTCAGCCTCACAAAAACAGACTTGTTTTACTCCGCTTTATTTTAAGGCGCTGCTGAGACCTTCAGCACCGTAATTAGCAGCGGAGAAGGAGAGGATCGCCAGCTCGGTGTGCAAGCACACAAGTTGGCGAGGGATGGGTAGGAAGGTGTCCTTCCTCTAGAGCACAGCATCCAGCAGCACAAACAGCTCTGCAACAGCCATAACCCCTGCTGCTGGTACCAGCCAGGCACGCAGCCCAAATAAAACCGGCCGAGTTAACGAAGCCCGGGCAGGAATTCCCGGAGCTAGGGCAGGATGCTGGTGCCCGGCATCCCGAAGGACCTTCAGCGGAATGGCACAGAGCAGCGGGAGCTGCGTGAAAACAAACCGGCTCGTAAACACGGATTAACACACGCAACGCCACCGCCACGGCGGCTCCGCACAGCAATCCCTGCCCAGGAAACCTAAATCCAACCTGCCCCGACACACGGGTTCTGCGCTCCCCCAGAGAACACAGGATGTGCTTGGTCAGGGCTCTAGATATGTTTTATTTAGTGTTGTGACGGGAAGCAGATTTCACGGCTAGGCAGGCGCTCCAGGGCTCCCTGGGGTTGTTTTTTTGGGTTTTTTTTTTCGCTCCATCTCGCAGTCCCTCGGCTGCGGGGCCGGCTGCGGGGGCTCTGCCCCAGGTGAGCCGCACCTGCCGGGGGCAGCGCGGGGAGGACGGGGGAAGGACGGGGGGCACGGAGGAGGATGATGATGATGATGACGATGATGCAGGGGCATGCGGGGGGCACCTACCAGTCCGTGTGCGCCTCGTCGATGACCAGGAGCAGCTTGAACTTTCTGCCGACAGCCGCGGAGACGGCGGCGGACGCGTCCACCAGCCCGGCCGAGGCCGCCGTCTGCTTCACGGCGTTGGAGAGCGAGCTGAAGAAGCTGCTGCCCGCCGACTGCTGCGGCGGCGGCGGCTGCTGCTGCTGGGGGGGCGCGGGCTGCGGCGGCTGCCGGCGCTCCGCGGCCGGCGAGCCCGAAGCGGGGGCCGAGGAGCCCGCGGAAGGCGGCGGCGGCGGAGGCTGCTGCGGCTCCGGCCGCTGCAGGTCGGTCATGTAGCCATTGGGCAGGTTGGCGATGAAGCTGCTGTCCGAGAGCCTGCGCCGCAGAAAGTTCATCATCTGGCCGGGCGGGGGGCTGCGGCGGGCCGGGAGCGGGCTGTGCGATGCGCCGGCGGCAGCGCTCCGCGCTCTGTGCGCCTGCCGCGCTCCCTGCGCCTGCCGCGCTGCCACCGCCCGCCGGCAGGGGGCGGCCGAGGGGCGGGCGGGGCGCGGGGACGGCGCGGGGACAGGGAGGGGACAGGGAGGGGACAGGGAGGGGACAGGGAGGGGACGGGGAGGGGATGGGATAACGGGATGGGATAATGGGATGGGGATGGGATGGGGACAGGGATGGGGATGGGATGGGGACAGGGAAGGGACAGGGAGGGGATGGGATAATGGGAGGGGATGGGGATGGGATGGGGACAGGGATGGGGATGGGATGGGATGGGGACAGGGATGGGGACAGGGAGGGGACAGGGATAGGATGGGATGGGGACAGGGAGGGGACAGGGATGGGACACAGGGATGGACAGGGAGAGGACGGGGAGGGGATGGGGACAGGGATGGAGAGGGGATGGGATAATGGGATGGGATAATGGGATGGGATGGGACGGGAGACAGGGATGGGATAATGGGATGGGATAATGGGATGGGTATGGGACAAGGATAGGGACAGGGACAGGGATGGAGATGGGACGGGGATGGGACAGGGAAGGGGATGGGGAGGGGATGGGATAATGGGATGGGGACAGGGATGGGATAGGGTGGGATGGGGTGGAGACAGAGATGGGGATGGGGACAGGGAGAGTACAGGGATGGGGACAGGGATGGGATGGGATAACGGGATGGGATAATGGGATGGGATAATGGTATGGGATGGGAAGGGAGGGGACAGAGACAGGGATGGGGATGGGACGGGGATGGGACAGGGATGGGGATGGGGACAGGGATGGGATGGGATGGGATGGGATGGGATGGGATGGGATGGGATGGGACAAGGATAGGGACAGGGAGCGGACAAGGATGGGACAAGGATGAGGAAGGGGATGGGGACAGGGATAGGACAAGGATAGGTACAGGGATAGGGATAGGGATATGGGGATGGAGATGGGGATGGGGACAGGAATAGGGACAAGGAATGGGGACAAGGATGGGACAGGGATGAGGAAGGGGATGGGGACAGGGATGGGACAAGGATAGGGACAGGGACAGGGATAGGGATATGGGGATGGGGACAGGAATAGGGACAGGGAATGGGGACAAAGATGGGACAGGGATGAGGAAGGGGATGGGGACAGGATGGGGATGGGATGGGGATGGGGATGGGGACAGGGAGGGGACATTGATGAGGAAGGGGACAGAGATGGGGACAGCAATGTGGACAGGGATGGGGACAGGCCACTGCCTGTGTGGGGATGGAATGTGTGTGTGTCTGTGTGTGTGTGGGGGTGTGTGTCTGTGGCTCTGTGTGGCCGTGTGTCCAGCCGACACAACAGGGGCCGCGATTCCCCCGCCGTGCTCAGCGCTGGGCGGGGGCTGAGGATGGAGCGGGGACAGCTGGGGACAGCTCCGCGCTGGCTCGGGCACTGCGCCTGCAGCGCATCCCGGACAGCTCCAGCCTCAGCCCGAGCATCCCGGGACAGCTCCAGCCTCAGCCCGAGCATCCCGAGACAGCTCCAGCCTCAGCCCGAGCATCCCGAGACAGCTCCAGCCTCGGCCCGAGCATCCCGGGACAGCTCCAGCCTCGGCCCGAGCATCCCCGGACAGCTCCAGCCTCGGCCCGAGCATCCCGGGACAGCTCCAGCTCCATCCGAGCATCCCGGGACAGCTCCAGCCTCAGCCCGAGCATCCCTGGACAGCTCCATGCGAGCATCCCTGGACAGCTCCATCCGAGCATCCCTCGGGCCCTGCAGCGGGCAGGGAGGGACAGCAGCCCTGTCCCTGCAAGCAGCAGCAGGCAGAGACGCCCTTGCATCCCCCCAAATTCCCCCAAAAGCTCTGTAATCACAGACCCCACTCTGGTTTGGGGCAGAAACCGTTTGAGGAAGGGAGATTCTGTTTCCTCGGGCAATTTTACCTTGTCACCGAATTTGGGTGAATTTTCCCAGCAGGCTTTCTTTAAGGGTAATTAGAATGCTCTTTGCCCTGAGCTTTGGGGTGAGCACTGTGTGTGACCCAAACCACAGCTCAGCCCTTGTCCTTTTATCAAGATACACAATCACAACCCATCTTTATCAAGATACACAATCACAACCCATCTTTATCAAGATACACAATCACAACTCATCTTTACACTGAGTGGAACAGGTGCTCTAATAATAAACGCAGCAAATCCATCCAACAGCTTCTTTTAAAGTTGGAGTCTTAATAAAATCCTGGGTACTAACACTTCCACAGTTGGAATTTTACACGTTATGGGCAGGATTCTTTAATGAAGGGCTGAATTTAGAAATGTTTATGTACTATAGAACGACAAAACCAAATAAAACACCAGGGCTAATAGGTGATGGCTGTAATTTAAACACTATGGACACACTGGGGGACAAAATATATATATTTACAGATAATTGATATTTTGATATTTGTTAAATTCCTGTTCCAGATTGAGGGGTGATAACATTAAAGCCACACTGCTTCCTGTACAGACTCAAGACCTGCTCATTGTCCTGACAGCATTTCTGGGTGATTTGGCTCACTCAGACCAAATTCCCTGTGGCAGGATGAGAGTTCTATTTTCCTGGGCACAGGAAAACAGGTTAACAGGTTAACAGGTTAACAGGTTAACAGGTTAACATTCCAACAGGTTAACAGATTTGCCAGGTTCCTTCAGCAGGGCTGCAAGGCACCTCCAGTTCCAGCTTCTATTGCATTGTATTTAATTTTAAGCATTGCTTGTATTTAATTTTGATTTCTTAATATGGCTTGCATTTCATTTTAAATACAATTTCTTTTAAAAAATCAATACAATTTTTAAAAATTTTTGGACTGACAAACTGGACTCCTCAGAACCCACGATGGTTTCTCTCACTCCTGGATGGTTGGGAGCCCTGCTCACCCACCCTGTGCACTCTGAAGATGCCATGGCTATGTAAAATAAATAGTATTTCCCACTTTACACACTTTATTCCCTTTGAATCTACTGGCCCTTCCCTGTGAGCAACTTCTCAGGGAGTTTTTGTGGAGTTTGATTGCTGGTTGATTTTTAATTTCCCTCTTTACATTGCCACCGTTATGCTGACAAAAATCTTCTAAAATATCCATCACCCTCAAATGCCAGAGTCAGAGGGGTTTTAAAACATCTTGTAGAGCATTGCAGAAACCTTAAACCCAAATCTGCACCGAGGCAACTGGCAAATAAACTCGGTGGAAGTGTCAGACCCTGGGTTTTTAATGCAGAACAACCAAAATGCAGAGCTCTCTGTGAAGCACTGCTGATACTGGGAGGGAAAACTTTGTTGAAAGTTTATCAGCAGATATTCCAGGGAGCTTGGTGAATTTAATAGCATGTAAAACTGTGCCTGAAAAAGAACAAATGGCTTTTTTTTTTGGTTTGTTTGTGATGCTTGAACCCTTCAGAGCACATTTGTGAGGTAATTCAGCACAGCTGTGTCTGATAGGGAGTGGGAAAACAACCTGCCCAAAATGACACAAACCAGCCCCAAAAGGACCTCACTGCTCCAAAAGGACACAAATCAGCCCCAAAATGGCGCAAATCAGCCCCAAAATGGCACAAATCAGCACCAAAATGGCACAAACCAACCCCAAAAGGACCTCAGTGCTCCAAAAGGACACAAATCAGCCCCAAAAGGGCACAAATCAGCTCCAAAAGGATCTCACTGCTCCAAAGGACACAAACCAACTCCAAAATGACACAAACCAGCTCTAAGAGGACACAAACCAGCCCCAAAATGAAACAAACCAGCCCCAAAAGGTCACAGATCAGCTCCAAAAGGACCTCAGTGCTCCAAAAGGACCTCAGTGCTCCAAAAAGACACAGAACCAACCCCAAAAGGACAAAAACCAACTCCAAAATGACACAAACCAGCTCTAAGAGGACACAAACCAGCCCCAAAAGGACCTCAGTGCTCCAAAGGACACAAATCAGCCCCAAAATGACACAAACCAGCCCCAAAGGACACAAACCAGGGCCAAAAGGACCTCACTGCTCCAAAAGGACACAAGCCAGCTCGAAGAGGACACAAACCAGTCCCAAAAGGACCTAAACCAGCCCCAAAAGGACAAAACCAGCCCCAAAATGCCACAAACCAGCCCCAAAAGGACCCAAATCAGGCCCAAAAGGAACTCACTGCTCCAAAGGACACAAACCAACCCCAAAAATGACACAAACCAGCCCCAAAAGGACACAAACCAGCCCCGTCCTCCCTCCCAGCCCAGGCTCTCACTCCTCTGTCTCTGCAGCACACGGAACAACACGAGCGCACACCGCTGTTCTCAGGGTGAAAAAAGGGAAGTTTAATTCTGACTCCAACATTGATGGATTTCCCAAAGTGACAGTGGGTTGGGGGGTGACAGTGCCACCTCTCCAGTGACACTGGACAAACCAGCAGCCCATCAAATTTCTCCTCCTCCATAAAAGAACGGAAAGCAATGAGTTATTTACAGAAAGCGTGGAGAAAGTTCATCACAAGAATGCAAACATCAGAAGGCTCAGAAAATCTTAAAAAATCAGGGTGACACTCCTCGATTGATGAACATCATCAGGGAACACAATTAACCAGAATCAGGCTTTTGTCAGGTGGTCATTTCCTGAGTGAGGCTTGGATTGTAAATCAGAGATGACTCCGACATTGGTGAGGGAGAGAGAGAATGATGCATCTGACTCCATGTTTCAAAATGCTTGATTTATTATTTTTTTATATATATTATGTTAAAAACTATACTAAAAGAGTAGAAGGAAGGATTTCATCAGAAATCTGGCTAAGAATAGAAAAGGAATTAATAACAAAGGTTTTTCTGTGACTGAGACAGTCTGGACAGCCGGACTGTGATTGGCCATTAATTGGAAACAACCACACCAGACCAATCCCAGATCCTCCTGTTGCATCCCACAGCAGCAGACAATCATTGTTTGCATTTTGTTCCTGAGGCCTCTCAGCTTCTCAGGAGGAAAAATCCTAAAGAAAGGATTTTTCATAAAACATGTTGGTGACCTGCTTGTGTTCCTGGAGGAGCAGCAGCAAAACTTGTACAGCATCAGACATGCCCTGTGCTCAGCACTCCATTAAATCTCATCTGCAAGCCCAAGGACAGTTTATCTCATAAATCAGCATTCATTTGTGGTCAGAATTTACCCCTGCAAGCTCTGAACGGGGATGAACCCCTGCTGCAGGAGAGGGCTTTGTACCCTCGTGAATAATTCCTGCTGAGGTGGGAGTGGGAGCTCAGAACAAATTCTGTGTGTGTGACAAGAACAACCTGCAGGCAGGTGACAGCCCATATGAGTGACAGGTCAGATCAATCACTACAGGTAAATAAAACACCAAAAAAAAAAAATTACAGGTAAATAAAATTCTCTCTCTTCCAAAACCTGAAGTTATGATAGCAGCAACAGTTGTCTTCCCATTTCCTACTAAGAAATTATCTGATATTTTTGGTTCAGTATTCACTGTACTTTAATCATTGTTAACATGTTTTTTTGAATTTTATTTTCTTTTTGAAATACCTTGATACAAATACAAACTTCAGGCAATTTTTAGCACGCACTTAAGGCTGAGATGCTGCTGATGCCATTCTGTACTACCCAAACTATTCTGTAAAGGCTGAAGGCAATCTTGCAAGTATTTCAGAGCCTAGATAATTAACTTTAAATACAATTTCTTTTTAAAAATTACAACCATTACACACATGGGTAGATAAAGAAGGGGTGTGTGTCACACACTAGTTGGTGTGACGATAAACACACATTAAAATACATATAAATGGTGTTTGCTGGCATTGTGCATCTGGGGGAATGCAGCAAGAAATCTGCTCTGCCCACATCACCTGCTCTGTTTTTGAGACCACAGCCCTGATTTTCCTGTTAGGAACAGCTGATTTATTCCTGTTCCTCTCCCTGAGCTGCTCTTCCCCCAAGCTCTGATTCCAGAGCAATCAGCTGGTGCAGAAGCCCAGCCAGCGAGGCACACCCGGCGTTCTGCAGAGCAGCAAATACACAAATTTTGGAACCAAAACTGTTTGCAAACTGCAGGTGCCACGGAGGGAGAACCCCACCAACAAAACCTGGCCATTTCTCAGCCTGGAGGAGAGGCAGCACCACGAAAAGCAACAAAGAGCAGATGTTGTGAGGCACAAAAATAAACTGCAGACGAATGTGGCGCTGGGACGCGACGGAGGCAGCAGAGTAAACAGATTTCTGACAAAATATCCCTTCCTCACGGGCTCCAGCCAATGGATTGCTGCTGTTGTATCATTTAGGGCTTCACTTGGGTATCTGAGGAATAAAAATAACAAGGAATGCTATGGAAATGCCGGGGAAAAGGGATGGGAGACAAAAAATGAACAGAGCTGGGCTCGAGACGCACCAGCTGCACTTGTGTGCTCACACAGCCTGGCATTCTTGGCCTTAAGATTTCCCAATCTGAGAAAACCCCACCACAAAATAACATTTTCATCCTCCAAGCAGGAGGTTAAACAGTCTATAAGCAATCCCTGATGGTGAAAAAAATCTGCCAGGGAAATCGCAGGTATTCAATTTAATCAGCACAAAAGTGGCACGGTTTGGGTTTTTAACAGTTTTCTTTTGCAAGTGTTTTATTTACATTGTGAAATTTGGAGTGAAAGGGTCCAACCATTCAGAATGATATTCTAACTGACTGAATGGATAAATGTGAGATCAACTGCAGCACGGCTCTGTTCTGCAAAATAAACCCAGCACTGGCTGCTCATAAAAGAGAACATAGCCCTGTAAACCACAGCTGAAATGCAGCAAGCAAATATGACTCTTAAATCCAGTTTGGTCATCACATTAAAACTGCAATTTTCTTTTAGAATGACTAATCAAATGATTAGGATGAACTCCCATTTACCTAATTAATTCCCTGCTTTAGTTACCACGAGTTAATTTCGAACACCACGTATGTGAGAGCCTGATAAGTGCAACACCCAAAATGAGCAGAGGATTGAAGGGATGAAAGCACAGGGCTGAGCAGTAACATTTTAAAGTTTAGCACTGTGCAATCCACATGGTTTTAAGGCAAAGTGGGAGAGGGTTTTCCTTGTTGCCCATGAAAACAATGTGAATTGGACAAGCTGTTTTCCAGTGAGTAACCAAAAAAGGCCCTCCCCTCTTTCTGCAGACACCCAGAGCTCGCACAGGCTCTCCTTCACTGGGAATTACAGCTTGGATGTCTGTAGCTATGATATTTTATGAAAAATCCTTTCTTTAGGATTTTTCCTCCTGAGAAGCTGAAAAGCCTCAGGAACAAAATGTAAACAATGATTGTCTGCTGCTGTGGGATCAACAGGTGGAGCTGGGATTGGTCTCGTGTGGTTGTTTCTAATTAATGGCAAATCACAGTCCAGCTGTCCAGACTGTCTCAGTCAGAGACAAACCTTTGTTATTCATTCCTTCTCTATTCTTAGCTAAGCCTTCTGATGAAATCCTTCCTTCTATTATTTTAGTATAATTTCTAATATAATATATATCATAAAATAATAAGTCACCCTTCTGAACATGGAGTCAACTTTCTCATCTCGTGACCCCTGTGATCACTGTCACAGTTGTCCTCACAGGTACCCAGAGTAAGGCCATGAGAGAGGGGACACCCCTTGCCTTGGGGCTGCTAACTTTGGGCTAAATCCTTGATTTAACCCATGCAAGGGAGTGTGTCAGAACCCAGGACGTCCCTCTGTCTGTCCTGAGCAGACCAGACCCCTGCCAGGGGGCTCAGAGACCCTGGCACAGAGCCCAAGGTGCCTGTGGTTGTGATTATGACCTGTAGAGAAAATTTCCAACCTTAGATAAAGATCTGCAAGCCATGACAGTTTAAGCAGAACGATAGTGAATTTATGAGGGGGTGAAAAATAGATTTTTGGTGGTTTTAGAATGGGGGTTCAGGGGGGCAAGATGGAGGGATCTGGGTGTGTCCAGCCTTTCTCCTTCTTCTTCTTGGCCTCCATCTTCTGCTGTGATGTTGGGACTTTCAGATTGGTTTAGAGTAGAAGCTCACTGTCTGACACAGGTGATGGGTATTGGGAAGTTATTGTAAATATTGTACACACAGTTTTTAGTATAAAGTCATAACACCACCCCAGGGGCAGGCAGAGTGCCCTGGGCTGTCCTGCTGAACAGACCTCAGCTGGACAGGGGAAAAATCTTATAGAAAGGAACAATAAACAACCTTGAGACCGAGAACTGGAGAGCTCTGACTCCTTCTTGGACAGCCAGGCTGGGAAAGGAGACTGTGTGACACATCTGGGGGTCCCTGTGAGAGAGCAGTGAGAGGCCCTGAGAGGAGTGCACAGTGACTGGGATTTGTTTGCTGTTGACAGGGGATTTCCATGCTGTGTGTCACCAGAACAACTCCAGCACCAGCTGAGGGAACTCAGCCCTGTCCAAGCTCCTCTGTGTGAATCCTGGATGGAGTGAAGCCCTCTGCCATCCCCTGTGCCCTGGGTCACTGCTGTGGCTGCAGCTCCATCAGTCTGTGGCCATCTGAGCAGGGCAGCTGCTTCCCTTGCCCCTGGCCAGAGAACAGACAGTTCCAGAGGCTCCTCATTTCCCCAGACAATTGGGAGAGGCCTCTGCTCCAGCCCAGCTTGCTGGACTAATCCCAGCCTAAGCAATCCTGCAAGCACAGCCTTGAGCACGTGCTCCATTCCCCTCTGGGCAGTAGAACCCAACCCATAATCAGCTGGGCATGAAATAAGTGGCTGAGTGCTCCCTAAAAGCTGATTTTCACCACGTTCCCAGTTAAAAATACCTGGAAGCAGGCACAGGAAGCATGGGCACCAACCTCCCCAGGTGTTTGGGTGTTGTCATGAGGACTGGTGCATCACAGTGACACGCTGGTGTGAGCTGAAACCACACAGCAGCTGGTGCTAACCTGATGTAATTACTCCAAAAACTGTCACATCAGGCTCTAAATATTATCTGTCTCATGAAGTGCAACACTCAGAGACCATGAATGAAGGAAAATGGAAAGAAATCTCCTTTCCAATAAGCTCTTGGAGATCCACAGGGCTCAGAGATGCAGGGGTAGGACAGAACAGCAGGTTTAGGGCCTCAGGAAGATTTGACTGTCTCAGAAAATCAGGAAGATTTCAAAGTTTTGATGTGCTGTGATTTCAAAGTTTGATTTTGTCATATGTTCAAATTACTCTAAGGGTGACTGTGCTTTAAGCACTTGATTCCTCTGAGCCGTTTTAGAATATTCACCTCTCTCATCCTTTACAAAAGTGCTATTCCTGTTATTTCCTGTGTGAAATCAAATAAAACAAATATTAAATAAAACCAATAATAAATAAAACCAAATAAAACCAAATAAAACTGTATAAAGCACATAAACTAAGTCACATTGTTCCTGCTTACAGGGATTTTTAATTGTAAAGCATTTTTAAATAATAAAATAGGGTTTGGATCTCTCCAAACCTTTCCTATGTGGGATTTCCCCAGCCTTTGCTGGGCTGTTGTTCCTTCTTAGCTGTTCCCTTTCACACCTTTAGATCTGAACACAGAGCAATTTGCAGTGCTCTGGGATGAAAACCCCTTAATTTTTACCTGCCCCTTCGCAGAGCAACAGTTACAGCTTGTGAGTGAAAATCAAAGCAAGCATGGAGGAAAAATGTGAAATGTCACAGGATGGGAAATTAGAGCTGAGATAACAACACTTAAAGAAGATTTTGTCTTAAAACCCGGTCTCAGCCCTCATGCAAATTGCATTTATTTGATTTCACTGGTGTTTTCTGTGGTTTAGAACCACGGGCTTAGTTCCAAAGGTGAGCTCCTCTCTCTGCCACCTGCCAGGACCAGGAGAGGTGCCCAAGGTATTCCCATTTCCCTGTCCCAGGAAACAGGCCAAGAAATAATTCTGGGATCAGAGAGGAGCCCCCTCCAACAGCTCCAAGCAGGCTCTGGGTGTGCAGGCACAGGGGGCTCTTCCACAGCAGGAGCCCTGAATGATCATCACCTGTGAGAGAATGTCACAAAAGGAAAGTTTTGAGGCGCATTTTTCATTTCAATGCCGAAAATTTTTATTTCTAGAATAAAACCATTTGTCCATCAAATGCTGGATGCCCCCAATGCAGGGAATGGCTGGCATCTGACTCCATTGATTCAGAAGACTGAACAAGTGCTTTATTAACTCTACTATATTGCATTAATGCTATATTATAATATACTAAAGAGATACTGTATTACACTACACTTAAGGAAAACTCGAGACTGTCTGAGACAAGCAGGACACAGCTTTGACCCAACTGGCCAAAGAATTTAAACAATCCTCAGCAGAATCCAACTGACAAATCCCTTCAGGTGAACAATCCCCATAACACATTCCACACGTGCAAAAACAGCAGGAGCAGAGAACAGAGATAAGAATTGCTTTCTCTTCTTCTCTCTGTGCTTTTCTAGGAAAAATCCTGGGAGAGGGAATTCTGTCTCTCTCTGTTCAGGGAATGTGAATGCCACATTTGTCCAATAAGCACACATCTTAGTTTGGAAATGCAAGATGTGCTGGGGGTGTGTGTTCTGTTTGCCAGCTGTCAGAGGTGGGGCAGGAATCCTCTGTTCATGGGGCAGTTCTCTTTATCTCCTCCACAAACCCATCCTCCCTCCAGCAGATCTCTGCTGTGCATGGCCAGTGAGTGTCCCTGCAGGGCTGATCAAATTCCATCATCCCATGGGAGATGCTCTGCCAGGGGAGGAGCCAAGCATTCCTGCCTGGATACAATCTGAGGGTTGGAAGCATTCCTACCTGGATCCAATCTGAGGGTTGGAAGCATTCCTGCCTGGATACAATCTGAGGGTTGGAAGCATTCCTACCTGGATACAATCTGAGATTTTGGGACACCCCAGCAGCCTTTGCCCCCTGCATTCCCAGAGGAGCAGCTTTCTCCTGCCCTGCATTCCCAGAGGGAGAGCAGGCCCATCTCCAGCAGCCCTGGAGCTGCAGAGGAAAACTCTCCCCTTGTGCAGGATCCTGCTGCAGCAGAACCACAGCTGGCACTGCAGGAGGGCTGAGCCCCCATGGGATGGGGCTGTGCCCCCACCCTGACACACAGGGGACAGGCACTGCTCTGACCCTGGCAGGGTTGGTTTGTATCACTGCATTTTAGTTTAATTTTCCTAGTGAAAAACTGTCATTCCTACTCCCATATCTTTGCCTGAGAGCCCCTTAATTTCAAAATTATAAGAGGGAGGGGGTTTACATTCCCTACTAGCAGTCACCTGTCTTTCAAACCAAGATATCAGAGCAATTTTAACTTTCTTCTGAGGGCTCAGGATGCATTCCATGTGATGTTTCTTCCCACACCCAAATCCATGGATAAATATTAATACCAAATATAAAGCAATGAGACTGACAGGAAAAGTCGGGGGCTTACACTTTGCAAGGGATCTTGATTTATCACAGAATTTGGCAAAGTGCTTGAAAGTGATGAGCTAACTTTAAGTGTCATTAATATGGATTCCTGCATGAGTCTGGATATTTTCACAGAATATCCTGTATTTTGGTTCCATATACAGGCAAAATATTCAAATTCAGGCAGAAAAGTCAATAATTCAGCTTAGCTGAGTCACTCTGTTGGAGCAACAGCCCCATCTCAGTGGGAGAAAAGGGATCAGTGAGCCTCACCCGGGAGCTGAGGGCATCCCCAGCAAGGAAAGGGAGTAAGAACAGCCTCCAAAAACCTGGCATTGAGAGCCCCAAGGTCGCTGATGAACATCTTTATAAACACTCATCATGTGTGCATAAAACAGAGCTGATGAACTGCTGCAGAGCAGGAAAGGTTAAGTTATAAAAATAGAGCAGCTTGCTGCACACTGTCAGAGGTTCAGCCAGTGCAGGGAATTAACCCTTAACTCTGCTGTGTCTGTCTCCAGAATCCTGTACTGGAGGTTCTCTCAGCCCTCAGTTCATTAATGAAGCAGCAGAGCCTTGTTTTTTCTCCAGTAATGAGTCTGAAGGCCCACAAATAGCTCTGATTACAGCCCTTGGGGATAAAGGGGAAAAAAAAACCAAAAAAAGAGAAAACAGGATGATGGATTTGGTCAGCTGAGTCACCTGGCTCGAGTGGTGAAAGCTTCCCAGATTTGATAGATTATTTTTATTCTATTATTATCGTATAGAGTATTCATTCACTGGGACAATAACCAATATCTGTGTTTTTAACAGCTGCTTCTGGTGGTTCCTCCCCATTTTGTGAGAGCTCTGCCCCTCTGGCAGTGCATTGTTATTGACATTTCAGGTGGTTGCATCACTGCAGTGCTGTGTGGGACATGGGGGCACACAGTGTGTGTATTTATGTGTAAACTTTGAGACAAAAAATGCTGACTTAGGAATGCTAGAGAATAAGACAGACGTCGCTGAGAGAGAAATAGAGTTTTAAAAAGTTTCAAGGGGTAGCCTAGGTGCTTTGGAAAAATAGAATTATGAAAGATACATTGTAGTAGGACTCACAAAGAGTATTTTTAGATGATTAAGGTATTTAGAACATAGTGTAGTAAAAAGCTGATAGGCTGAGAAATGCTTGGAGTGCTTTGTAATTAGGAAATAGTCAGCTTCTGGTTGTGATAATGCAAATTATAACATCTGATATTGGGATAAGTGAGACAACACATGTTATAATTCACATTTTCTCATGAGATTGAAAATAAAATAAAAGCTTTTAGAACTCTTCTCGGTTCCTGTATTTCCAGGTTAAGAAAAGGGCATTGTCTGCCAGCGCTGCATCATTCTGAGCACTGAAATGAGCTCCTGTGGCAGCAACTTGGAACGTTTTAAACACACAAAACCCACAAGAAGCAGCATCAGAGGGATGGCAGATTCACCCAGGGGCCTCAGGAGCAGTGCTCAGAGCTGTGTGATGTGGAACAGCCCAGCCCTGCCAAAAACAAACACCGGGGAGGAGCAGACACCTCTGCGAGCTGCTTTTGTGTCCCTGCACTTTCCTGAATTCCCCAACCACTCCCAGGGCCGCACATCAAACCCTGATCGAAACAGCACAGATCCCAGCCCCTCTCTCGGGGTGAAGGGGATTAAACTGCCTGGGGATTTTGGGAAGGAAGTGGTTGCCAGGCAGATGTGCGAGGGAAAATTCCCTGGTTTTGTTCTTTTAATTGCTGCGTGCTCTGCAGACAGACAGACAGGCAGACAGACACGAAGTGCAGCACCAGGCTGGGCCAGCACCACCCTGGCTGCTGCTGCACCTGCAATTTCTAATTTGCAAAGATTTTTTGGGAAGGAGGGAATGACAATACGACAGAAAATAAATATTAATAATAATTTAATTAATAAATTTAAATTTAATTGTATTATTTTTAATCGATTGTGATATTTAGATTTAATATTAATCTTTGCAAAGGAAATGCAGTGGAGCAGAGTGAGCATTGCCCACTGTCACTGCTCCCCTGTGCATAATTTGGTTTTATATCCACCCACTTTAAGCGTGGATACTATGGTTATTATTTCTTACAGCACAACTGCAACATTTCCCTTGGGGGAAAAATAAAGCAAGTAAAGACTTTAAAAATAGCACTGCCTTACTGTGTAAAGTCACATTTTGTCATTTGACAAATCTTTATGGAGTCAAATAACAAATTTATATCAGTATTGTTGAATTCCTTGAGAAGGAAAGTTTTGTTGAAAAAGAGAAGACAAGGATTCCTGGGTGATGGGATGAATCCAACCCTTTGAGAGGCAGCTGCCCGACAGTGGCAGCCAAAATGAAAAGTCACAACCCCCTGCAGCTGCAGAAGCATCACAGTGTGAGCTGGGCACAGGTTAAAGCCCGCAAGGTGGGCGTTCAGTCAATAATTACCACATCAAACACCAACATTTGCCTAAACATTGTTCATGTCAGAGGAGGGATTTTCACATTTGGGACAAATTTAGGACCATAAATCAGGTGAGAGCAGCTTGGGCAGCTGGGTGCTGTTGGAGGCAGGAATGTTACCTGGGAGGCAGAACCAGGGGCACCTTTCCCTGTGTGCCAGGTTTTGCTGCACCCCAAAAAAATCCTGCCAGGTGGGGAGGCCAGGGAGAGCCCTGCAGGACAGGCACACAGCCCAGAAATGCCAATAACTGGGCTGGACTGTTCAGAAAATCCAAATCAATGGATTATAAAGAGAAATACAATGTAATGTAATGTAATGTAATGTAATGTAATGTAATGTAATGTAATGTAATATATAATATTTAACATAATAATAAATAATATATAATTACACATAATATAATATAACATAACATAATATAATATAATAGTATAGTATAGTACATATAATAAAATATATATGATACATTTTTATATATTCTATTCTATTCTAATATATAGTTTAATACTATATAGTTATAGACATAATATCAAAACTATTATATATTATTTAATATATTAATTTGTTATATATAATAATGTATTATTTTATTATATAATATTAATAATAATATAATATGTTATAATATATAACATAATAATATATTATATAATATATAAATTTATAATATAATATATATAATATAGCATATTATATATTATTTGTATATATTATATAATAAATATAATAGAATAAATATACTATAATATTATATAATATAATAATATGATAATATATAATGTAATATAATAAAATATAATAATAATATATATAATAATATATAATGATTTATAATAATATATAATTATATATAATCATATATAATAATATATAATTATATATAATCATATATAATAATATATAATATAATGTCATATAATGTCATATAATAGAAGCATAATAGTAGCATAATAGTAGCATAATAGTAGCATAATATAATATAATATAATATAATATAATATAATATAATATAATATAATATAATATAATATAATATAATATAATATAATATAATATAATATAATATAAATTTTTAAATATTCCTTATTTCCATAGATGTTGCTCAGAACAGCTGTTGTGGTTTGGTCTTGGAGCTGAAATCCCCTTACAGAGCAATAGATAAGAGACCCTATTTCCCTGTAAAACATAAAATCTAGGGGAGATGGAGGGTTCAAATCGATGCCAAGCAAATGCCTCCATGCTAAAGTCAGCAGATGTTAAAGCAGCTGGGATCCTGTGAGAAGGTTGAGCAGGGAAGGAGAGGAGAGCGGCCCTGTGCCCCCAAGAAGAAAAGAAGACCTCTGTCTCCAAGGATAAAGATGATTTCAGAAATAGATAATGAGAATTTTGCCCCAGAACAACGCCCCATGAGCTGGCACGGCCCCCAAACACAACTGTGGGAAACGGGAGGGATTTCACCAGGACAGATTTCCCCAGCAGCTGCTGCTCATAACAAAACTGGGGGCACAAAAAAGCTTTTCCTCTTGTAGGAAAGCCTCCATGGCACAAACCAGAGGCACTTCTCTCCCCAAGGGACCTGAAAAAAGGCTGGTCCAAATCTGGCAAACTGACTGAAATTTTAGGTTTTGTTTCTTTACATTTTCAACGAGGAAAGTGGGGAGAGGACAGGTGTTCTGAAGGTTTTATTCTTGTTACTCATTCTTATTCTTATTCCTCTTTCTTTTAGTTTCTGTTAATAAAATTTTCTTCATACCCTTTTAAAGTTTTGAGCCTGCTTTGCCTTTCTCCTCCCTCCCAGCAGGAGGTGCATTAATTAGTAATTAACCAACACTTCCACCCCCCAGACTCATTAGCTCAGTAGCCAAGAGAAATCTCAAAATTAGTGAAACCTCAAATCAGCAAACCAAAACCACTAAACAAAATTAATATTTCTACCCATTTTCAAACTGAAACCACCACATCAAGCACATGATCCACTCTCTATTAGTGATTTTGGGGGATCCTGAGGATAAGATTCCCACCATGAGGGTAAGATATAGATGGATCTATCTATCTATCTATCTATCTATCTATCTATCTATCTATCTATCTATCTCTCTCTCTCTCTCTCTCTCTATCTATTCCAGGTCAATGCAAAATTTTGGGCTGAGCTTTCCACAGTTTTTCAGTGTAACATTAAATTGAAGCCTGGATTTTCAGGCATCTGTATTTTGTAGCAACCTCAAGGTTGCAGCTCTGTTTTCCTGAGCAGCTAATGGGTCACAGCCAAAATAAATGGAATTTCCAGCAGATCCACAGAAACATCAGCAGGGCATCATTGGAAAGGTGATGTTAATTGTGAACCATCCAAAGGCCAGGTCAGAAAGGGAAATTCTCACCAAGCTCAGGGCTCAGTCCTTGTGATGGGTTTGCTCACACCACTGCTATGAAAATGGCTTTTTTTGGTTTTGTTTCCTCAAGCACGGGAGCAGGAGGATCACACTGAATTTCTGGTCCATGTACTCATATTTCAGGGGCAAAAAAACAAACAGCAGTCCTCTCATTACAATCCACAAATGAGGGAAGGAATCAATCAGCAGCCAATGGAATGCCTGGCTGCAGTTGTGGGTTATTTCAAAAAAATATATTTAAACAAACACATTCTCAAGTGCATCAAGGTAATTAAAAATAATTATTGTAAGTGATTTTACAATTCTGCAACATCCCCTTAATGACTGGTTTCCCCAGGACACCTGTCCACACAAGGGGCTGAGGAAAAACAGATCCACAAACACAGAAATAAAAAGCTTTTCATGTTGAAACTTGCTGGCTGTTAAGGGAGAAGTGATTTACTTAAAACTACCTTTACTTCCAGTGGATTCACAATAAAATCTGCATCCAAAATGTGCATTGAAAGGTAAAAAAAAAAAAAAAAAAAATCCTTCAAATGAGAGAATTAATGACAGATTGGATAAAAACCAGCAGAGTCTGTACTTTAACTCTCTGTTCTACTACTGCAGTTTCTAGTTTATTGTTATTCTATATTATTATATATACATTATATTATATATAATGGATGTATAATAAAAAATGCTATATATTAATATATTATTATATTATTACATATTATTATTGTATTATATACCATTATATATTAGATATTCTAGTCTATTGTTATTTTCTACAGGCATACAACAGTATGAGCAGAGGAATGTAGAAGACTTAAGTTATAAAGTATAAAATGATCAGATTTTTAAAATTATAAGACTAATTAACTGTATTTTTTAAATTGCAGCAGCTAAACCATGTGAAATAGCAGAAAAACTTTGGTCATTGGAGACAGAATGGCTGTAAGAAACCCTGACTCAATTTCACTCTACTTTCACAGTTGTTTCTTGCCAAAACCAGAAGAAAAATTAATAGGAAACTTCAATTTAAATCATAATTTTACATTGCTTAAAGTTAATTTATTAAATTAAATGCTTGTGGGGAGGAAGTGCATAGGAAAAAACCCATGAGCTTCATAATACATCCCGTTCTGCCCTTCATTCACAGGCCAGGTTGTTTTTAAAAAAAGCAGAATATTTTGTTAGGAGCTCTGCCTCATTTTTTCCTGACCATTTAATTGTCTCTGGTATGTTAAACAAGGTAATTTATTGGATTTAAACTGAATCTTCAGAGGTTGCTCCAGACACAGAGCACAACTTAGGGAAGAAACCCATCAAAAACCTGCTCCAATTTTCTTTATTAATAAGAAAGCAGGAGTGGCTCCTGTGGCAATGGTTCCAAATGAGAATTTAAGGGATAATTAAATAAAACCTTGGTGGAAACACTCGAATTCAGATTTCTGGGCCAGCCACAAGGGTTTAGTGGCAGGTAAAAAGCAAAATAAATCCTCAGTGATGCAGCAGAACCTTCCTGAAGGGAAGCTGTACACCCTGCCAGCCAAGCCCTGCAAAAGGAGATGGATTTAATCCAAGATATTGATGGATAGATCTGATATATATTGATGGATATATCTGAAAGCTGAACACTTCAGAGGTGCTGTAGAAATCTGGGGGACAAACTGAACTGTGTGGACTCATCATGGATCTGCTGCTGGCTGCTCTGCCCCTTTTGGCTCCCCTGCTGTGGGGAAGCATGAAGGAAGCAAAAAGTGATTAGTTCTGAGAAAAAGAACTGGGAAAGGGGTTAATTCTGAGACCTCTCTAATTACAGCCTGCAGATAGCAGCATAACAAACTCATCAGACAGACTGTGTATGACCTTGTCAAAAAAAGGATAAATCACTTTGAAAAGATGTATTTTATAAGAAAATCACTTTTCATCCACTCAACAACCAGGGAAAATAGAAACAAAGAGGCCCACTGAAGTTTGAAGATGGATTTTCACACAGAAAATCAAGAGTGGGGGGGGGGGAAAGGCACTTTTTAATTTCCATAGATAACTCACTGCTACACTTGGCACAAACACCCCAATATCTGCTGTTAACCTACCACCCCTGAAATCCATTTTCTACTTCTGGCAATAAATTCCATTGGCAAATCTCTGTCTGAGGGCAGGCTGGAAAGTTCTGCAAGGTTCCAACGCTCTTTGTCTGCATCCTCTGATGCTGCAGACACAAAAAAACAAAAACAAAACAACAAAAAAACCAAAACTATCTATTATTAGAAATAACATGAATAAGAGAGCCAGGGGGATTTCAGGGATGCATTAAGCTGATTTGAACTGAAGAGATTTGGTGGGCAGGAAAATCCTGACATTCCACACACACACAAAGCCTGGAGGACTCGGTGGGGTATTTCAAGATGCCAAGGACAATTCCTTTGCCCTAAATAATGAGCTGAGAGGTGATGCAAATGGGATGCCTCTGGTTGCACTGCAGGATGAGTCACTGTGAGATGAAGGAGCAGAGGAGATGAAAGCTGTGACACCTTCAGGGTGGGGCAGGCACAGGGAGCCTTCCCCCCCCTCAATGCTCAGTGTCTCACGAGCCGGAGGGGCTGTGCAGCAAAAATGCCCTAAATTCTAAATTCCACACCTTTGTCTTCCATTTCCAGGCAGGCGTGGGGGATTTCAGGTTGGAAATCCTTTAGGAAGTGTGGGATTCACATTCCCTGAACAGAGAGAGACAGAATTCCCCCTCTCAGGATTTTTCCTGGAGAAGCACAGGGAGAAGGAGAGGAAACAATTCTTATCTCTATTCACTGCTCCTGCTGTTTCTGCACATGTGGAATGTGTTGTGGGGATTGCTCACCCAAAGTGATTTGGTTATTGGATTCTGCTGAGGATTGTTGGGTTTCCTTGGCCAATTAGGAAAAGCTGTGTCCTGGCTGTCTCAGACAGGTTTTCCTTAGTATGTAATTTAGAAAAGCATAGTACAGTATTAAATATAATAATAATAATAATAATAATAATAATAATAATAATAATAATAATAATAATAATAATAATAATAATAATAATAATAATAATAATAATAATAATAATAGATACAATACTATAATGCAATACAATATACTACAATACAATATACAATATAATATACTACAATATACAATATAATATACTACAATATACTACAATATACTACAATATACTACAATATACTACAATATAATATACTACAATATAATATACTACAATATAATATACTACAATATAATATAATATACTACAATATAATATAATATAATACAATACAATACAATACAATATAATATAATATAATATAATAATTTCTGCATTCTGATTCAATGGAGTCAGATACCAATCATTCCCTGTGTCAAGGACTCCCTAACTTTACCATGAGGAAGCAGTGGTTTTGCAGATATATTTGTAAATAATGCACAGGCACAGTTAGAGGACCAGAGATAGGTGAGAGGCTCCAGGGGCATTGCACAGCAGTGAAGGGGGACCCTCTGGAAAGAAGTTCCATTGAAAATGCAGCAGGCAGACTGTTTTAAACCCCAGTAACCTGATTAAAAGCTGTGGAAATTTGACAAAAAGCTATTTTGTCAATAGCTATTAGTGTACTTGCGGGGTGCCCCGTGGCAGGGAGGAATGATGAATCTGACTCCATGCCCTCAGAAGGATAATTTATTATTTTATGATGCTATGTTATGTTAAAGAATACTAAGCTATACTAAAGAATACAGAAAGGATACTTACAGGTTAAAAGATAATAATGAAAATTTGTGGCTCTCTCCAGAGTCCTGACACAGCTTGGCAATAATTGGCCAAGGAGTGAAAACAACTCACAGCAGAACCCAGTGGAACAATCACCTGTGGGTGAACAATCTCCAAACACATTCCACATGAGCACAACACAGAAGCAAATGAGAGAAGAATTGTTTTCCTTTTTCTCTGAGGCTTCTCAGCTTCCCAAGAGAAAAATCCTGGGTGAAGGAAATTTTCAGAGAATGTGAGTGCAACAAGGTATTGAAGACATCTCAGGCAAACACAGGCTTGAGGTGGATGAGAAGGGAAAACCTCTCACCACAAACCTTCCCAGCAGGCCAGGAGCTACCACCTGCAAGTAAAATCTTCTTTACTTCCTTGCAGGTATTGATTGATACTCACAGATTGATAATGCCTCTTGTTGGAGTCACAAGGAACCCGTGGAGATTCAGATCCTTGCATAAAAATGAACGCTGAAAGAGGAATTGGAAGGGAAGCAGAGTGTGTGCAGGGCTGGAGTCCAGCAAAATCACTCCCAGGTTTTCTTCAGTCAATCATTCCCCTCACTCTCCCCCACAACAGGTTCAAAGTAACAAAATGTTATTTCTGTTTGGTGCGTCTCATGCCAATAAAAGGTCCCCAAAATGAGGAATTGTGACTTCAGTTAGACCTTGTAAAGTAGAACTCACTTTTGGGATGCAGTCCCCGTGGGGAAGAGGTTGAAACCATGCACAGCATGGTTTTCAAATAAAAGATTTTAATATTGTTAAACACTTTTCAGTTCATTTTCATATTATCATTTGATCTTTCAGACAGCGTTGTTTTAATCAAGTTCCTGCGCTCTTTCAAGCCACATTGATTCTAGCATTTCAGAGCTTCTTATTCCAATTTTTCTTTTCATATGAAACAAGAAAACAAGTGTTGAACCATTAAAAACCACCTCTGCAATAACTATCCTGTTCACTTCTACCCATTATTATCCTGTTCACTTCTCTGTCTTCAGGATTTGATGGCTGTAGAAATGATCCTCCCCAATCAAGAGAACAGTGCTGGTAATTTTAATTGCATTTGTGGTGAAAGCACTCCAGGCTTAAATGCAATTTTATCCCACAGGTATTTTGCTCCCTTCACTTACCTGAGGATGATTTAAACCAAATTATTTTAAGCTTTAGGAATATAGATTGGGAGCTTTGCAATCACAGCTGCACAATCTCTGCAGTCACATCTTTCCACTGCTGCCAAAACAAGTGAGACAAGGTCACACATTTCAAACTCTCAGCATCATTTTCCAGCCCTGCTGCTGGAACAGGAGAGTGAGGAAAGTGCAGACTGAATTTAGCAATTCAGGCAACAACTTCATTTCAGACCCAAGGAACCACTGAGCTCTTGTGTTCTCACAGCTCTTTTGTTTTACATCTGAGCTTTGATTCAAAGTGAGCTTCAGTGCTTATCTGAGAGCTCAGGATAGTCAGAAATGGGCACAGTAAATAAATAAATCATCACCCATCAAAGATCTCTGCTCCCTAATATAACACATCTAATTTCTGCCTCTTTTTTTGATAAACCTGCTTTATTTATCATCATTCTGTCCATCAAAACATGAAACACTGTGACCTCTGCAGTCACTCTGCCCTCCATCCATCAATTTTCTCCAAAAGGGGTTCATTCTCTCTTCTCACAGCTTCTCAGAACTCCCCTGTCAGGAATTCTAGTCCAAACTGCATTATTATTATTATTATTATTATTATTATTATTATTATTATTATTATTATTATTATTATTATTATTATTATTATTATTATTATTATTATTATTATTATTATTATTTCTTCAGCCTCCTTCTGTGGCTCCCCTGTTAGAACTCTCATGTGGCTGCTTCATTAAATAAACTCACTTTAACACAGGTGGTCTAGAGCAAGTGGAAAATGTTTACCAGGGCCCAGGTGATTAAAAAGGCTTTGATCCACGGCAGATTTGTGGAATTAAGTGCAGGCTTACAACAGCTGGAAAGTTTTGCCAATTACTGCCAGGGAAGAAAAGCCCAGGGGAGTTATTGACACTCAGACTGTTCAAAATTATGGATGTGCAAAATTAGGGGCCGGTGACATGGGAAGGATCCAGTGTTTAAAGGGGAAAAAAAAAGAGATTTGAACATGTTTATGCATTAAAAAGAAATAAAAAAGTTTCTTTAAGTTTTCAAACTCCCTCTGAAACCCCACAAAACCAACAGTCAGTGTTGTCCTGTGAACCATCTCATGACCTTACGCTATTTAAATATCTGATTTTATTTTGCAGCACACTGATTTTCACACTCCTGGTTGGGTGTTTGTTGGCGGTGCTGCTGCTTTTTAAAAATAAAATTAAAACCTTTGGCATTTCAATTATTTGTGTAAATTAATAATTCATATTTTGGTCATTGCTTGAAATAAATTATTGGTTTCATGGTAGTTTATCTAAAGGTAATTATTTTGGTCCAATTAGGCTTTGACAGAGAATGACTTGGTATTTATCAATATTGTGATTTATTGTCCTTTTGCCAAAGGGGCTAAATGAAGAAACTCTGTTTTATAGTGGCATCCAAGCATGGACAGAGACTTTACTCACACCTTTTGTCTCATAAGTACTTCTTTAAATAAAATTGCTCATCCCAGCACTTATTTCCCCTTGGAGCAGATCCATGGACTCAGGGGCTTGAAAGGGACTCAGGCAAGCTTTGAAATTTATTTTATTTTCACCATAAAACCGAGCACAGAGGAGAGAACACTCTGGTTCCCATTAGCCCAAAAGTAAATTTGCTTTTGGAGGTAATTTATTACAAATGGAAGAGGGTTGAGTAGTTCTTAAGGGCAGCTATGAAATATTTATTAAATTCAAACCACCTCCAGTTCAAGGTGCAGGTATTGATTGATGCTCACAGACCGGTGATGCCCCTTGCTGGTGTCACAGGGAACCCGTGGGGATTCACATCCCTGGGTAAAAATAAACACTGAAAGAGGAACTGGGAGGAAAGCAGAGTGTGTGCAGGGCTGGGGTCCAGCAGAGCATTTCCACATCCATGTTCTCATTTACCCCAGGGAACAAACCCCCTGTGCCCTGCCAGCCCAGCCAGGAGAGGGAAATCCCAGCACTGAGCAGGGAAATCTGGGCAGCTGGAAACTCCCTGGGAACGCTTCACTGCCATCCAATCCTCTTCTGCACCTGCATTTCCCCTCCCCTTCTATCCCCCTGGCAGTTTCCCCCTCTCAGGAAGTGCTGAGTTGATTTAGAAGAAGAGAATGGAAGAAGAAATATTATAAAAATCCCTGGTGTGGCTCAGTGAGGGCGTGTGGGGCTGGGAGCCCCAGAACTGCCAACTGCTGGCAGAGCCCAAGGAGAGGCTGAATTTTCCAGAAAATTAATAAAAATAAAATAAAATACAATTAAAATTAATAAAAATTCTTGTTTAAAATTAATCTAAAAATAAATTAAAATAAATTAAAATAAATCAAAATAAAATTAAAATAATAAAATTAAATTAATTAAAATTAATAACAATAATAAACTAAAATTAAAATAATAATATAATAAAAACAATAAAATACAATTAAAATTAATGAAAATAAATTAAAATAATAAAATAAAATTAAAATCAATGAAAATAAATTCAAAATAACATTAATTCATTTAATTTAATTTATTAAAATTAATTAGAATCACCCCAGTCCTATCCCTTCCTTCTTCAGAGACAGCAGGCTGACTGCAGAGGAATTAGAAATCTCATCTCTTTCTCCTTCATCTCCCAAGGCACTGGGCACTCCCATCCCACACAGCCCACAGGAGCTGCTCTGCACAAAAATTCTGGGCTCTGCAGAGCTTGTGAGCCACATCCACAAAAGTTTCCCAGCATCTCCCTGCCATGCTGTGCTTGCAAGTAATTCAGTTTACTCTTGAAGATATTCACTGGATGAATGAGCTCCCTGCCAGTGAAAGCCCTGGGAAATACACATTCCTGAGAGGGAAAATTGTTGAGAGCTGTGATAAAAGTTCTCATCTGTCCTTCCCTCACATCTCCACACAATGAATTCATGGAATGGGAAAGAATTACAGAGGCTTTGCTGCGAGGAAGCAACAAATGAAAATGCCTTTTACTTCAACTCGAGCGCTATGGATTTATCATAAGCTGCTAAAGGAATGTTTTTGTGTTAGTCCCAGTAATGCAATCAATTTCTTAATGAAAAGCAAAGCAACAGATCTGGAGTTGTTCCTCAGCAGCACAGCACAGGAAACTGAGCTTCACTGGGAGCCCAGTGCAGTGCAGCCAGGGAGCAGGTAGAGGATGGAAAAGGAAATTCAGGAAAAACAGCAAAGATCCAGGGCAGCATTCATGCTCAACTCACACTTTTTTAATTGCATAACAAGCCTACCCAAATCACTGCTTGAAGTACTAATTAAGGGGCTCAGGATCCCTGGGAGGAGGAGCTGGTACCCATTTATTTCACTGAGGCATGATGCTGCCCTGGAGTTTTATTTTGCCATCTTCCTGCTAGTTTGGGAAATTGAAATTGAATAACCTCTAATGGCTTTGCATGGACTCGCTCAAAACTGATAAAGATGTCAATTTTAAATCACAGTGCATTGAAAATTCAGAGTAGTGATGCAGTGATGCAGTTAAATGTAACTATTTGCTTCCATCCTGATAAATCCAATCCCATTTCTTGTTATTTCTCCCAAGAGCTCCAGCTGGCACTGCACAGGGAGGTTCTGCAGCTCCTGTCAGACAGAAGGGCTTTGGGTGGGAACAGACCCACACCTGCCACGTGGCACAAAAGCACAAAATTGAAAGGAAGGGGGTGATAAACCCAAAAAATAAAGCACAAATTGAAAGGGAGGGAGTTACAAACCCCAAAACTGTGGGATCCAGTTCATCTCTCTGTCCTCTACCCTCAGCCCACCTTCCACTCTCCATCACCCTGCTCCCACTGCCCCAAACATGGGGATTCTGCTGCTCTGAGCTCGCCCCATCCCATCCTGCCTTAAATGCCAGTGCAGCCCAGCAAAAGGCACAGTCTGCTCAGGATCCCCTCCTCTCAAAAACTTCTCCTGCAAACCCTCTCACCTTGCCCCAGCTTTGATGTGATTTTAGTCCTGCCCAAGCTTGCATGGATAAAAACCTCAAAATGCTCTCTGTTTTATTTGCAGGGAGGAATGATGAGTCTGACTCCACGTTCTCAGAAGGCTAATTTATTACTTCATGATTTATTACTTTATTATTTATTACTTCATGATTTATTACTTTGTTATTTATTGCTTTATTACTTTATGGCCAAGTCTATGGATTTTAACCAATCTTTGGATTTTGATACCAGAAAAGGATGGAGTTCTGCTGCACCATGTGAGTCCTGGAGATCTGTTACCGTCCTGACTTTGGAGATATTATATTAAAGAATACTATAGTAAGCTGTACTAAAGAATGCAGAAAGGATACTTACAGAAGGCTAAAAAGATAATAATGAAAACTTGTGACTCCCTCCAGAGTCCTGACACAGCTCAGCCCTGATTGGCCAAAGAGTGAAAACAACTTAATCAGAAACCAATGAAACCTGTGGGTGAACAATCTCCAAACACATTCCACATGAGCACAACACAGGAGAAGCAAATGAGAGAAGAATTGTTTTCCTTTTTCTCTGAGGCTCCTCAGCTTCCCTGGAGAAAAAACCCTGGGAGAAGGGATTTTTCCAGAGAATGTGAATGTTACAACTCTCCCTGCAGGCACAGCTCACTCTCAGTTGTGTTTCTGCCTTCGACCTCCTCCTGCTCCGTGTGTTTGGGGTTTCCCACAGCTGGCATTCATCCCTCAGCTTCCCTGCCCAGTCCCAGATCCTGAGCACAGGGGATAACCTGGTTCTCTGCTGATGGCCACCTCTGCCTCCAGCTGCTCTCTGCAGTGCTTTATGTCAGATGTTTTTTTTTTCTCTGTCTGCTTGCCAAGAACATCCTCTCGTTTAGTTTAGGATATTTTGGTCATCCTCTCCCTAATTCCTGGTTTTGTTGATTTCTTCAGTGCTGACTCCCCAGAGTGTGCTTATTTGACAGCCTTCCCTCCATATCAAAACACAGTTTCCTTGCCCAGAGCTCTCAACATCACAGTAAAGTGCATTTAAAACACCAAATTTCTGTCTGTGGCACAAGCAGGCAGCCCCCACCTGACAGAGAGTCCTGAAGGGAAGGAAAGGAGGGACTGCCAAACTTTGCATTCATGTTCCTGCTCCCCAGAGGAAACAAGGGCCATCCCAAAATCCCTCCCAGCCTGGCTGACTCCCCATTCCTGCTGCTGCTTTCTGTGGCCAGGCCTCTTTCTTTTTCAAGCCTTTGCAACCGTTTATATGAACAGAAACTGAAATAACTTTAAAATCAAAAAGTCTGTGTGGAAGTGAAAATTTTCATCCTCCACAGCTGATAAAGTCCATTTCACCATTTCTAGTCCCTAAAAAGTCTGTGGTACAATATTTGCACGCAAAATTTTCTTTTTTTCCTCTTTTTTTTCCTCATTTTTTCCTCTTTTTTTCTTCTTTTTTTTCTCTTTTTTTCCTCATTTTTTTCCTCTTTTTTCCCTCTTATTTTCCTCTTTTTTTCCTATTTTTTCTCTTTTTTCCTCTTTTTTTCCTCTTTTTTCCTCTTTTTTTTCCTCTTTTTTCCTCTTTTTTTTTCTCTTTTTTCCTCTTTTTTTCCTCATTTTTTCCTCTTTTTTCCCTCTTTTTTTCCTCTTTTTTTCAATGGTGCCTTCAAACCAAATTCCTTCCCCACACACTGCATGCATTGCCATGTAAGAAAGTGCCACAATGCTCCTGTGGTGTTTCCAGCCCAGGCTCGCTCTGTGCCTGGATAATCACTCTGATTATCACACACAGAACACAGGATTGATTCATCTGGGGGATAATCACACTGGGTTTTAGGAGAGCTCTTGGCTAATCACAGGCTCCTCTGCAAGTTGTGTGGCTCAGAGTAAAGAGCTGGACCATAGCTCCTCTTTGCAGCAGGAAAAAGGATTTAAAAGCATTTGAGCATCACTGAAACAACATAATGAGCACAAGGAGGCTGAAAGCTGCTTGCTCACACTGAAACCTCCAGTGTTTAATTCCTGGAAGTATTGGTGTTAGCATCCCAACGATCAGACAGCAATTTGTGTTCAGGGCAAGGAGGATTTTTGTTGCTTAGTTACCCTACTCTTTATTCTACAAACTCATGGCTGGGTTACATAAGCAGCAGTGTTCCATCCATCCTGAGAAAAACACCACCAAAACCTGCCTGCCTGAGGGGAGGGGCTCACCAAACAGATTCCCACAAGGAACAGGGAGGATTTTTCCATTTTCCCTTTGCACACAGATTGGCTCCAGATGGCCTGAAAAGGCTCTAGATGTAAATGGCATTGCGAAATATGCAGCAAAGGAGGGGATTATGGAGCCTCAGAAATTTCTTTGGTCTCTCCTGCAAACATGAGAGGGATTAAAATGCAAAGCCTTTGGTGGATCCCCTCCCTGCACAGCAGTTTCAGCTCCCTTGCTGCCTGTTAAGAAGAATGAGAGAACAAAACAGCAACAAAACCCCAGCAGTGAGACAATGCCATTAACAGAGGAGTCTTCCTTGGTTTGTCTTTTCTGCCAGACAAACTGCTCACTGCAAATTAAATGGCTGCTTAATTACCAGTTTCCAGGTTCTGTACACAAAACAAGATGCAACTCTTGGGTGATGTCTTTAAATTCAGCGCAGCTTGGATGGAAAAGAGGAGCAAGGAGTGATGCACAGAGCTGGAAGCGTGGTATTCTCCCTGCCAGGGGCCAGGATGGCTCTGGATGAATGAAAAGTTGGATTTTCAGTGCTTGAATTGTCATTGCACAGAGAAAATATTCCTGTTGCAGAATATTCCTCTTCCCTTCCAGCTCCCTTTCAGCTTTAGCATCACCTCTGCAAACTCCCTGGCTTTGAAGAGGGGACAGAAAATTAAACTAAAGGAAGGTTGCTTTGCTATGTCCAGTAGATGAAGGAGTATCAGAAATACTTAGAGAAAAATATTTTTTGGTCAAGTAGAACCTTTGGATGTTGATACAAGGAAAGGATGGAGTTCTGCTGCGCCATGTGAGCACTGGAGATCTGTTACAGTCCTGACTTTGGAGATTCAAATCCTGACTTTGTATATTCAAATTCCAATCTACATCCTGCCTGAATACTGGAATAAAGCTCAGGGTATCAGAGAGCAACAGACAGAGTTTATCTCCTGTATAAGAAACATTTTCCTCAATTCAGCTGCAAGTAAAATAAGCTAAAGTAACATCAAAATGAGCTAAAACACCCTGACTGATTCTAGGAATGATAACAAGTGAAAGCTGCAAAACACAAACACCCTGTTTTTCTAGTCTAGCTTAGTCCAGCCTATTCTTCTTGAAAATTTTCTTAATGACTTCTTGAAAGCTTCCAAATATCAATGAAATTCCATGTCTTTTATTACTGACTGTCAAAGACCAGCACAGTAGGTGCAGTAGTTAGTTCACAAATTTTGTTACCATTTTTAAAACTATGCTGATAAAAAATCGATGTATTGTTAATTAGGCAAAACCCATCCTTTCTAGATTAGAGGGAGGGGTGTTGCTTTGGAGGTTTTATTTGATTGAAAGGATCTGTGGCATCAGCTGAAGTGCAAGCCTAGATGGAGGGAGGCTCAGAGAGCAGAAATAATTTGGGAGTTGCTAAGGAAAGATTGTTAGCAAATCCTCATTTCAGTGTTGTCTTTCTTGTTCTCTACACAGGACAACTCTCAGACAGCTCATGTCAGATAGGATTAAATACATGATGAAATAGTTTTGCCTGCTGTTCTGCAGAAGATATCTCCAAAACAGCCAGTGAGCTGTCACAAGTGATCCCTGATTTTCCCAGGGATCCCCTCTCTGTGCCAGCCCTGGCTTTGCTAATCTGGGCCCTTCATTTGCCAGCTTCACTTTTTAGCACTTTACAACCTGCTCTCTGTCTCTTGGGGGAGATTTAATTGCATCTTTTACCTCATGGCATTATTCATGCAAATGGGGTTGGTGTTGCTAGCAAGCAGCCAGCCTCTCCCTGCCTGCAGAGCCAACCCAAAATCACCTCAGCTCTTTGCTTTTAGCACACAAGCCCTCTACCAGGCACTGCTATTTTTGAGCTATTCTTGAAAGGTTAGATGAAGCTCAAGGGTGCATTATTTGCTAAATATAAATGGAAGCTGTGTGATCTATTGCTGGGGTGTTGTGAGGGTCCCCAGGACGAGGGGAGAGATGAGAACTTGACTGCAAGTTCTCAGAAGGATGATTTATTATATCATTATATGATATATGATATGATATATGATATATGAGATAATATGATATGATATGATATGATATGATGATATATGATATGATATGATATGATATTTATTATATTATATTTATTATATTATATTATAAACAGAAATTATATACTAAGACTATACCAAAGAAAGAGAAAGGATACAGAAAAGAATGAAAATAAAAACCCGTGACAGACTCAGAGAGTCTGACACAACTGGCTGGGATTGGCCATTAATTAAAAACAATTCACATGCTGGGTAAACAGTTCTCCAGATCACATTCCAAAACATGGAGAAGCTGAGGCTTCTCATCTTGCCAGGAGAAGAAATGCTGGTGAAGGGATTTTTCAGAAAATATCACAGTGACACTCTAAGAGTTAATGCTGCACAATTTCAGTACTACCAAAAGCTTCCACACCAGAATCCCACCTTGGTTCTGTTTCAGAGGTGATTTTTATTTTGTTTCTAGTCAAGCAAAGCAGGTTTTCTGTCTGGCTGATCCTGCAAGCCTCTCATGTATGGCTTCCCAGGATGGAGACCAAGCCCAGCACAATCAAGGCAGCAGGATAATTAAGATATCTGAGTATTTACTCCTGGTTCTCAATGTGTGTGTCAGATGGGAGGCAAATACTCTCAAAAGGAGCAGCACACAAACTGTTCCAGCATTCTCCTGAAGGCCAAGAATGGCACTTCCACTTCTCCTGAGCCAGAGGCAGTTTGATTTGAGCCAATGCTGCACTGAACTAAAAGACCTCTGCTGCTGCTGCTGCTGGTCTGATTTTCCTTGGAGGGATGTGGTAGCTGGCAAAGAGAAACGAGAATGAGCGATGTCCAGAAGTTATTTGTGGGTTTGATTGCAAGAATCAGGGATGGAACGTTCAGAGGTTATCACCCTTCACCCTGGGCTCCTGCCCAGGTCAGATTATGTTGCACCAGAAAGCCTCTAAAAGGAGGAAGGGTTTGCCAGCATATCAGTACTGGGAGAGGAAAAGAGCTTTATCACTGCAGGAAACTCCAAACAACGATAAGGAGTAGCCTTGGAGTGGGATGGAGAATAATCCTTCAACACTGCTGTCATTGCCACAAAACCAAACTATAAAAAATCCATTTTATGCAGCTTTGCAGTCAAGGTTTATTCTGGCAAACCTTTCTGTCATCAAACACATCCCTCATTGCTGTGCTCTGTTTTCAATGGTTCAGGCAGGCAGTAAAATCCATTTAAAGCCTCTCTGCTGTGCACCAAACAGCCTGAGGAACCCCTGGCACACAGGGGTTATTTTCTGTCTCGTGCCTTGCCACGCTCCCACCACTCACAGCACACTCAGGACTGGGGGAGGAAATGTGGAAGTGTTGCACTTCATGCTTGGAGTGGAAAATATGGGATTATTACAAGTGGGAGATTAAAATAATAATAAAAAATACAAGTGAGTTCTAAGGAAATTTTCTCTAATGTTTCCTTGGCTGTAGATTGATCCCACTGGTTGTCCCAGCACCTGAAATAAAATACAGGCTAAGTATTTCAGAGTGTTATCCTAAGTATTCCCCTTTTTTTGTTTCTGGCAGTTCCTCATGCCTGTCACTGACAATCCTAGACACAAATACATATTTGACTGAGCACATTAAAACTGTTCCTTTCATTCTCCCAGGTAATTTCAGTGTGTCTGTAAAACAGAAATATTTCCTCATAATTCACTAAAAACCCCAAATACCTAATAAGCAAAAGAGAAATAGTTTGATAGAAATGTTTCACATGATAAATCTTAGTGAAAGACTTGGTAATTCCAGCATTTAAAACATCTCAGGGTGGGTAATCTCAGAACATCATTTCCATAAATCTGTGCAGATTTATGGAAAGACCTGAAAATGAGGCAGAAGCAAGAAATTACTTACAGGAATATTTTGGGGTTTGTTTCATTTTAGTAAGATCTGTCAGAAATGAACTCACATAAAGCAGAAATGATGGGAGCAGATTTCAGTGGTCTGCCAGCAGATCTCAGGACAAACAGCACAGCTCCTCAAGGTTAATTGTGACTCCAACATTGATAGATTTCCAAAAGTGACAATGGATTGGAGGGTGACAGTGCCACCTCTCCAGTGACACTGGACAAACCAGCAGCCCATCAAATTTCTCCTCCTCCATAAAAGAATGCAAAACAATGAGTTATTTACATAAAATGTGTGAGAAAGTTCGTTACAAGAATGCAAACATCAGAAGGCTCAGAAAAACTTTAAAAGTCAGGGTGTGAAACACTGCCTGCAGTGCTGGCTCCAAAGCTGCCCAGGGAATGAGCTGGGAATGAGGAAATGAGGGAATTTTGAAGGGTTTTTTAATGCTGAACAGAGGGACTTCAGCTGGTCCTGGAGCTCCACACTGGGCATGGCCCAAAAATCCAAAATTAGCACCTGAGTTGCAATCTGGTGAGAACAGAGTCAGGATTTCCCTTTGGAAATGGAAAGCCAAAGAATAAGACACAAATGAATTTTCCAAGGTCATTATTCAATGAACATGGGGCATCCCAGTGTTCCTTTCTCCAGCTTTCCTTTCCTCTCTTAGAAATTGCCAACAATTGCATTTCCATTTTTCACTGATTGGGAAAATTCTGACAAAGCAATCCAGGACCAGAAATACCTTAACTATGGAGCTCTCCTGATGATTCACCATAAAAGAATTAGAAATAAAGACTATTAAAATCAAATGCTGCAGAAGCAGCTTTCCAAACTGTTTTTCAACTTTCCACACAGAAATGCAGAGTTTGTTGTGGGAAAGGCTCTGCTGTGGCTCTCCTCCCCACCCTGCTCTGCACAATGTCACTGCAGACCAGCAGAGCTCAGAAAAAGATTCACAGATATATATCTACAATATAGGTGCATAAATATTATATTATATATATTATATATCTATATATAATAATAGATTATATTTTATATTATTTATATACTTATATTGCATTATAGATCTATGTTATTTATATACCTATATTGTAAATATTATTATTTATACACTCATATTGTATACAAATATTATTATTTATAATACCTATACATATCGATATTCTTTATATATTTATTAATATTTATATTAATATTTATATTATTACATACCTATGTTAATATTTATAATAGTTATATTAATATTTATTTATATTTATATTATTTATATACCTATATTGCATATTATTTATATTATTTATTTATTAATATCTATATTATTTATATACCTATATTGTATATCATTTCTATATCTATATTGTAAATATATTTATATACCTATTATACAGGTATAAAAATATATATTTACAGATATATTTACAAAAATAGATATTTTCATCTCCTTTCATCACTTCAAAAGATGACTAAATGCATGTCAAGAAGTTCGAAAGAGAAAGAAAATTTGATTTTTATTTCTGTTCCACTGAATTTCTGCAGAGGTCAGCATGAGAAAGGCAGAGCAATCCCAGAGAGGGAGAGAGAGCACTTTGCCTGTTTGCCTGAGGATTCCATGCTCAGGTGATAGTTGAGAGCTTAACAAGTGTTTGACAACTTGGCCATATCCTTAATCATCTCTCATGAAGGAGTGAGATAAACCCACATCTTTCACATCTTTCCTGCTCAATATTTACATACTACCCAATGGCTTGCCTGTGGCTATTTGCATCCAAAAGCCTTAAATAATTAGCACTAATTGGATTTGTCATAGCAGGAATATTCAATGATCTCTTTATAAAAACTGGATTGTACTGTTCCATTTCTTCTTATTTCTCCAGTGTCACCTCATTCACACAAGTGAGATCAGTATTCAACCCAAGGTTACTTCTCCCTCTCCAAATATTAAAAAGAAAGTGTGTGTGGTTTCTTTGTTTTTAATAATTATTTTAAACTGTATAACTCAGGTTATCCTATCAGGACAGGCCATGACATTTTTTAGTTACAGTGCAAACGTAGCTGGTTACAAAAGCCCATGATGTAAACAAAAACCATGCAGGGAAAAATCTTAATAGCTGACTCAGTTTTAAACAAACCCAGTTTGGAACAGCTGCTGGTTCTTTTTGAAGGACAAATTTATTCTCTTCTCTTCTCTTCTCTTCTCTTCTCTTCTCTTCTCTTCTCTTCTCTTCTCTTCTCTTCTCTTCTCTTCTCTTCTCTTCTCTTCTCTTCTCTTCTCTTCTCTTCTCTTCTCCTCTCTTCTCCCTTCCCTTCCCTTCCCTTCCCTTCCCTTCCCTTCCCTTCCCTTCCCTTCCCTTCCCTTCCCTTCCCTTCCCTTCCCTTCCCTTCCCTTCCCTTCCCTTCCCTTCCCTTCCCTTCCCTTCCCTTCCCTTCCCTTCCCTTCCCTTCCCTTCCCTTCCCTTCCCTTCCCTTCCCTTCCCTTCCCTTCCCTTCCCTTCCCTTCCCTTCCCTTCCCTTCCCTTCCCTTCCCTTCCCTTCCCTTCCCTTCCCTTCCCTTCCCTTCCCTTCCCATCTTGGAATCTGGTCTGGATCTTTGCTTACCTAGCAGAAATTGTCTTTAAATGTCCTGAGTGAGCAGAGTTTTAGGGATTTAATTCATGATTCTGGATTAAGTGCAGGATAAATGGTTGGAGAGGGGAAGGCAACGTGTTCACTCAGTGCCCCTTCAAACCAGCTTGGTTTAACCTGGCATTATTCATTTCCTAAACAAGAAAAAACCAAGATCAGAGAGATAATATTTGTCAGACTAAAGATCCACAATGAGAGCCAGCTCACAGGAACAAGAGCTGCTCCATCTCTGGGATTCCCTGATGAGATCCATCCATCCCACCAAGAGCCAACCTTGATAAAAAAGGAATAAACCTTGCTAAAAAAGGAATAAAAGCTCTGGGTTTGGGTGGGCACAGCCACACTGCCTCCCCTCCAGGAGAAAAGGGGGCAGAGGAACCACAGGGCAGGAGAGGTAAAAACACACAACATTTATGTTGCTTTTATTTTAGAGAAACCACTTTTGTTCTGGGTGGAAATTCAAGGTACTGGGAATATTTCTTTATCTCCTCTGGGAGCACTGACTTTGACCCTCACTCATGAAAAAAGTTTCTTAAACTTCAAAACAGACTAAAATCCACAAGAGTGTGAAATAGATTATAGAGAGTGGTGGAAGTGCATCACTTAGTGAGAAATTTGGATTGTGAGATTTTTAGTATGTTGTAGATAAAAGCAAAATAGAAAGCACAAAGTGTTGTCTTGAGTTTCTTCTTCATGCTTCTTCTTCCTTCTCTTCAGCCTCAGTGACATTTTAGAATTAGGCAGAAAAGTCTACATTGCAGGCTCTTTAAAATCAGTTATTGAGTTAAAAAGAAAAATAATCTCAGTGTCAATTATGAATTAGTTTAGTCTTAAAAGAACTTGTAACAAGAGACTGTTGGCCATGCTGTGCCTTCTGATGAAAAGCTGCCCAACTCACAGCAATGAGATTGTTCTACTGATAAAAAATAATAAACACTTGAGTCCAGACACAAATTACTATCTCAAGTACCTTCAATCCAAACCCAAGAAAACCAACAACTAAATCCCCCCCAGTTCTGAGCCAAGCTGGCATTCCAGCCAAATCAATATATTTTTGTATTTGCTTTGATTTTCTTCAGTGGCAGGCTCTGAATCTTGCAGAGCCTCATCTATAGCTATGCCTTTATTCATTTAGTTTTTAAAAAAAAAAACATTCAGAAAAGTCTACTTTGTATTCCTCTTAGGCTTTCCCCATGGAAATTATGGGCTGGCCTTCAAAGAGATTGATGGAACACATCTGAGGAATTCAGCTATTAACAGAAATTAGGGAAGGTAGAAATGATTTTCTGAGGATAAATATGCACGAAGAGAAAAATCAATTCTTCTGTTTACCTTTTTTCAATGGAAAAGCTTCAACACCAATTTTACGGAAAAGAATTTTTTTAAAAAGCAATACAAGCAAAACATGCCACTATTAACACAAATTAGGGAAAGTATAAATGATTTTCTGAGGATAAATATGCACAAAGAGAAAAATCAATTCTGTTGTTTCCCCCTTAAGATGGAAAAGCTTCAACACCAATTTTACGTTAAAAAAAATTTTAAAAAAGCAAAATATACAAAGTGCTGATTCTGTTTTACACTTGGAAGCAGAAGGATCCCCTCCCTCCCCACCTGCTGGAGAAACCCAAGGCTCAAACCCTGAGTTGCAGTGCTCTGTGCCTGTTCCAGGGCTGTAAAAACAAGGAGCAGAGCAACTACTCTTTGCATTGCTGCCCTTCACCTTTCAATTGTCTTCTTTAAATACCAGAAATGTCATTTTAAGATTTGATTCCAGCTCCTCATGTTTTATCTCTCAACGTTTAATCTCTCCTGCTTTATCTATCAATGGCTAATCTAAAAGTTTCATTGCAAACTTGGTTGTCTCCCTAGCAAGGGAGCCTAGCAAGGCTCAAACCCTGAGCTGCAGTGCTCTGTGCCTATTCCAAACTTGTAAAAACAAGGAATAGAGCACCCAAAAGTTCAAACCCTGAGCTGCAGTGCTCTGTAGCTATTCCAGGGCTGTAAAAACAAGGAGCAGAGCAACCCAAGGCTCAAACCCTGAGCTGCAGTGCTCAGTAGATGTTCCAGGGATGTAAAAACAGGAGCAGACAATCCAAGGCTCAAACCCTGAGCTGCAGTGCTCTGTGCCTGTTCCAGGGCTGTAAAACCAGGAGCAGAGCACCCAAAGGTTCAAACCCTGAGTTGCAGTGCTCTGTGCCTGTTCCAAGCCAGTAAAACCAGGAGCAGAGCACCCAAAGGTTCAAACCCTGAGTTGCAGTGCTCTGTAGCTGTTCCAGGGTCTGTTAATCCAAGGAGCAGATAATCCAAGGCTCAAACCCTGAATTGCAGTGCTCTGTGCCTGTTCCAGGGTCTGTAAATCCAAGGAACAGATAATCCAAGACTAAAACCCTGAGTTGCAGCGCTCTGTGCCTATTCCAAGCTTGTAAAAACAAGGAGCAGAGCACCCAAAAGCTCAAACCCTGAGTTGCAGCACTCTGTACCTGTTCCAGGGCTGCAAAAAGGAGCAGAGCACCCAAAGGCTCAAACCCTGAGCTGCAGTGCTCTGTGCCTGTTCCAGGGTCTGTTAACCCAAGGAACAGACAATCCAAGGCTCACACCCTGAGCTGCAGCACTCTGTGCCTGTTCCAGGGTCTGTTAACCCAAGGAACAGACAATCCAAGGCTCACACCCTGAGCTGCAGCACTCTGTGCCTGTTCCAGGGTCTGTTAACCCAAGGAACAGACAATCCAAGGCTCACACCCTGAGCTGCAGCACTCTGTGCCTGTTCCAGGGTCTGTTAACCCAAGGAACAGACAATCCAAGGCTCACACCCTGAGCTGCAGCACTCTGTGCCTGTTCCCAGCCTGTACAAACCAGGAGCAGAGCAATCAGAGAGCTGCTGGTCAGGCTGTTCCCAGCAGCAGCAGGGATGATGCTCTCTCCAAAGTGCCCCCGGGGGCAGGACAAGCTGCTCCCACCATTCTGCTCACCTGAACTGAGCTCTCCTCTCCCCTGAGGGAAGAAAAATTGGTATATTGGGGCTGAACGAAGAACACTCTCCCCATTTCACCTCTGCAGTCACTTTGGGATTTTTTAAAGCTTTGTGTTTTTTAAAAGCAACTACCACACGTGGAAGGTGGCAGAGACTACACCTATGGCAAGCCTCAAGTTTTATTTCATGCTGCTGCTTTCCCTCCAAGCAGGCACCAAAAATCAGAAATATTTTATTAATAATAATATTTTTATTAATAATTTCATCATTATTTTATGATAATATTAAATAAAATATAAAATAAAATATACTAATATATAAATATATAGATATATAATATAACTATATTTATATTATATATCTATATTTATATAATATATCATATAATATATAATATATAATATATATTATATTATATATAATATATAATATATAATATATAATATATAATATATAATATATAATATATAATATATAATATAATATAATATAATATAATATAATATAATATAATATAATATAATATAATATAATATAATATAATATAATATAATATATACTATATACTATATATTATATAGTATATTATCTTATATATTAGATATTATATATTATAAATTATAAATTATATATAATATAATATATATTATATATTAATATAATATTTTTATATTTTATAAAATATATATTATATAAATATATAAATATATTTTATATATATAAATAAAATATTTAAATAATATATATTTTAGATATATTTTAATATATTTAATTATTTATATATTTTATATATTTTATATAGAAATCATATATAGATACTATATAAAGAATATATAATATATAAAATATCTAATAATATATCAAATATATAAAATATAAGAATAAAATGTAAACTAAAATATAAAATAAATAAAAAATAATAAAATAAATATAAAATAATATTTCATTATTAATTTTTTATCATTAATTTTATTCCAGTTATCTGTTGGAAAGAGCAAACTGCACCTCCCTAACAGCATTAGTGGGAGACAGCCAAGTTTGTCATTAAACTTTTAGATTAGCTATAAAGAGCAGGAGAGATAAAACACTGAGAGATAAAACATGGGGAGCTGGAATCAAATCCTATAATGATATTTCTGGTATTCAAAGAAGAGAATTGGAAGATGAAGGCAGCAATGCAGAGAGCCTGGGCTGCCAGATGGTCTGGGGGAGGACTGGCATGAAGGATGCTCACCTGAGCCTTGGGAAATTCAGGTTACCCAGAGGTTCTGCTGCATCCTGGAAATTAAAACCCCTCCCCACTCATTGCATTCTGCTTCCAAAGGCATCCCTCTGCCATGAAGACAGCCCCAGATATCTGTGTTTTCTCCTGGAAGCTTTTGAAATCCTGCATCTCCAGGGCTCCAGGGGCACTCAGTGCTGTTGGGACATTTTGCCAGGAGGCACATTCTGGCTCACACGATGCTGCAGCCTCCCCACAGCGTGTGTGCCACTGGAGGGGAGGGCAGAGCTCTGCAAGAACAAATCCTGCTGAGAACGATGCTTGGGGCTCTCACTGGAGGCACTGAGCTGCACCAACAGCACCTGGTGTCACTCAGCCTTCTGGATCAACCCAGCCCCAGATCAGGAGGATTTGGGGCTCTGTGAGCTGTCCCAGCCCAGAAATCCCCATCCCCTGGTGGGCAGCAGGAAAGGGATTGGGATGGTGCCCCCACCTGCAGAGCTGCCCCAGCCCTGGAGGGACCTGCAGGAGCCCAGAGGAGGCTGCAGGATGGGCAGAGGATGGAGCAGCTCTGCTGGGAGGAGAGGCTGGCACAGCTGGCATTGCTCACCTGCACAGGAAAAACTTGGGGTGAGCTCAGGGTGGCCTTGAGGGCTGCAGAAAGATGGGGAGAGACACTTTAGGAGAGCATGTGACAAGGGAGAAGGGCTTCAAATAGGGAGAAAGTGAGTTCAGATTGGGAATTAGGAAGAAATCCTTCCCTGTGAGGGTGGGCAGCCCTGGCACAGGGTGCCCAGAGCAGCTGGGGCTGCCCCTGGATCCCTGGCAGTGCCCAAGGCCAGGCTGGATGGGTTTGTAGCACCCTGGCACAGGGGGAGGTGTGGAAGCACTGGATCTGTTTTTGGGACCCTCCAAACACAAACCATCCTGTGATTCCATAACACAGCAAAAAACATCAGGCAAAGTTAGAGACTATTGATATTAACCTGCCTTTTAGAAAAAAAATAAACCCTGCACTTGAACCTGAAAGTGGATAAATGCTGTAATTGTGCATAACCACCACAGCCAGAGGAGGGAGGGGGATTTTGGGGCTGGATTGTGCAGTTCTGATTTCCAGCTGCTCAGAACAGCAGCATCCCTTCCCGTGGAAGTTGCCAGTGGCTGAGCTCTTTCTTGCCTTTCACACCCACAATTTATTAAACTTGCTCACAATTCCCTTGTTGGAGCACGTGTTTCTACTGCACAGTACCAGAGGAAAAATGAAATTGGGGATTGTGCAGGAAATGGAACACCGTGGTAGGATTTTTCTGTACTGGTCAGCAGTGCTTTGAAATTGTAATTGATCCCAAACAGAAGTGAGTGCTTTGCAAAAACTGCCCTCCCTGCAGGGCTGGGGCTGAGGCACACCCTGCCTTTGCCAGGGGAAATGTGGCCCTTATCCCTCAGGTCTGAAAGGAAAATAGAGAGGTTCAAAAATAGGAATAATGTCTGCTGAGAATTCCAGGCACTGCCCCCCAGGAGAACACTGCACTGACCTGAGCCTGTGGAGAAGCTTCCAGAAGGGAATGACAGAACTGGGACTGTGGGTGTGCAGTTTGATCAGAAGTGTGGGATATCACAGGGTGGGAAACTCAGAGTTTGAGGGTTTGGAATGCAGTAATGGATAGAAAGCAAGATGGGGGTTCTAGGGTGGAGGCTGCTCCTCCTTCTTCACCTTCTTCTCCTTCTTCACCTTCTTCTTCACCTTCTTCTCCTTCTTCTTCACCTTCTTCTCCTTCTTCTCCAGGGGTTTGGGTGGTTTTGTGTCATTGGATAAAAAGTCCCCAATGTGGGCACAGGTGGTTGGGTATTGGGTTAAAAGTAACAATAATTTAAGTGTCATTTCTTAATTGGACAGTTTATCCTTCAAAGGCCTTGCAGAGAGAGAGAGACACAGCTCCATTTTTAGTTTGTGAAGTGCTGCAGAACTCAGAGACTGTGACAGAGATAAAACTAATAAACACCTGAGTCCCAACAAGAAATGTTGTCTGGTGCATTTAATCCTGACCCTGGCAAAAAAAAAAAAAAAAAAAAAGGGAAAGAATCCACAAATGTCCTTCCTTTTGCAGCTGCTGTTTTCCTCTTTATGTGGGCATTTGTGTCACCACAACCTCAGGGCTTCGGGTCTGTCTCCAGACAGCCATTAGGCACAAATATTCTCATTTTCACGTTTCCAGCAGCAGCCAATCAGTGTCACAATGTCACTCCAACAAATGGCAAGCCCATACCTTGGGGATGCACTGCTCAGAAATTTAATTCTCTTGAAGAAAGTTCAGCAAATCTCCCACAGAGGGTGGCCCTGTCACTGCTGCTGTGTGAAAATCCCCTCCACACCCAGTGAGAAACCCACTCATGGAACAATGGCTGCTCCAGCTGTAAAATGAAAAGCTGCAAAAAATTAAATAAATGCAACTGTGAAAAATCACCACCTCCTCTGTGAGATTGTGCTCAGACATATCCAGAGAAGTTAATTTATTTAACCAGCCAGACCTTCTGCTGCTTTCAGTCCAGTCAGCTCCTGTAACATTTGCAGAGCTTGTTTTGAAAGCTGCAGTTATTAATTGGCTTCTCTCAAAAAATTACAATGACAGCTCTCCTATTTCCACAATTTAGCTCATTCTCTGCATCCCATATTTGCTTAAAATGATCTAAGCTGTGTCATTAGGCATAATAGCTAGTGGGGAAAAAACAAATAAACAAACAAACAAACACTAAAACCAGATGAGGACATGAACTTTAGGAGAGCAGAAAATCGTCTGGAAAAATGTCAGTGAAAGCAAAAAGGGAAGATGCAGCCATCAGGGAAAGGCTCAGTGAAACCTTGTGGTGCTCTTAAAAGAAATCAGTCAGTGTATCAGCCAAAATTACATAAGTGCACTGTAATGGGAGATGTCAAACCTCTGACATCTCACCAAGGGCTCTTCAGGAAAATGAAATCCCTCAGAACAAAAAGAAAATCCTCTGCATGGAGTAATCTTTTAACAAACAACAAAAAAAGAAAGTTAGGAATAAGTGGAGAGTTTTCACAAAGAAGTGATATTAATATTGAGGTCACCAAGCCCAAGTTTTGGGACTGGTACTGTTAAACACTTGCAGGAATGTTCTGGAAGAAAAAAAGGGTGAAAACCACTGAGTTTAAAAAGGGTGAGAACCACTGAGTTTAAAAAGGGTGAAAACCACTGAGTTTAAAAAGGGAGAAAACCACTGAGTTTTCCCAAAGCAGGCTTCAAGGATCTCACTGAGTGAAGAGAAAATTAAATGCACAACGCCAAGAAGTGCAAAGCAACGCACAGTCAGAAAAAACTACTTTTCTTACTCAATTGCAGCTTTAAAATGAGCTGTGGGCTCTCAGAAAATATATGGGAGATATTCTCATGGCTCTCTAAGATCACAGGATTAAAAAGAAAAGACACTGAAAAGGTAAGAAAGTAATAGGGAAAGGATTAAGAAGAAATTGGAGGATTAGAAGGTGTTCTGCTACTTAATAAGAGCCTTACAATGAACACCCGGGGGAACTGAGACTTCTGTCCCACCTCAAAAAACACAGATGGATTTGAAATGACAAACAGAAGGGGAAGTACAGCCAGTGAGGAGTGCAGGGAAGTTTGTGGTGGGAAGGGCTGAGAAGGCAGGGATTCCTCCAGCAGGAATGGGAGATGGGGAGTTTGAGATGTCCTGTCAGGTAAGTGGCAAGCAGCTCTGTCCAAAACCAAAAGGAAATACTTGCTGTGGGAGACAGAGTAGAAGTGCATTTGTTTTTAATTAAATGGCTTAATTGAAGATCTGTCAGCTGGTGGCTGTGAAATGCAGCAGCTAAAATCTGAAGCAGGCTTCAAGGATCTCACAGAGTGATGAGAAAATTAAATGTACAATGTCAAGAAGTGCAAAGCCACGCACTGTGCACACAGCAGGGGACAGAGGCACCTGGAAACACAATGGCCAGAAGCAGCAGGAGCCCAGCCAGGGCAGCACTCACAGCTTGCAGCTGCAGGGAAAAGGGCTCAGCAACCCCAGCAGTGCCCACCATGCCTTGGAGGGAGCAGAGGTTAGGAGAATAAAGAGGGGATTTCTGAAAGCCTTCAGCAGGCCCAGCTGGGGCAGCCACAGCCTCCAGAGGCTGCACCCAAGGTGGGCGATGGGCACGAGTTTGTCACACCGTGATGGGTTTGGGCATTCACAGAGCAGGGGTGAATGCTCCAATTCCAGCTGCAGGGAATGAGGTCATTCACCCCCAGTCTGCTCCCCACAACTCATTTTGTTTGTACTTTTTGGGCCCTGAGGCAGTGAGGTGTCCTTGAGCCCCAGGCACAGAGAAGAATTGTTGCGTCTGAATAAAATGGAAGAATGGTGGCTGGCATTTCAGCTGTGGAGATTGGAGTTTGGAAGAATGGTGGCTGGCATTTCAGCTGTGGAGATTGGAGTTTGGAAGAATGGTGGCTAGCAGGCTGTGGAGATTGGAGTTGTACCCCAGAGCAGCACAGGATGTGAGGAACAGAACAGCTGGGACAGAGGAGTGGTGCCATGCTCCACTCCCAATTAAAAGGCAAATATCCTGTATATATATGTTAGGAGAAGCTTTGCAGATTTCTAGTTGTGCTGTTATCAGGGGTGGCCAGGGTTTGGGACATTTGGGAGGGTCACTCGTTACCATGGCAACAGCTGAACTCCAGTCAGATTTAAGGAAGTGATTCCCACCCCAGGGCAGGGAAGGAGAGGTTGATGGACAGAACTTTGGGAGGGCTGAAGGGTTAAAAGGTGAAACCTCCATGGTGGGGGAAATCCTCTGCTCCAGCACTGTAATATTTTCTCCATTCAGTCTCCTGCTGTGTTTTTGATAAGGTTTTAATGACCCTTTTACATTTCTGAAAGTGAGGACCATTTCTCCCCCAGCCCAGTCCTAAGGCAGGCATCCCCCAGAGGGATGAGCTCTGTCCTGGCCAGCTGCTCACAGCCAAGGCTGGCTCATCCAGGAGCTTTGCATGGGAACTCGCTGCAGGTGACTCCAGAGAGCCCTTCCAGCCTCTGCTGCTCACTCTGCAAAAACTCCATTCCTTCTGGCTTTTGCTTGCTGGCCACTGCAGGCAATTATCTTGCTGATGCTATTTGACTCCCAGGAATGTTGTCATAGTCCCTTTCAGTTGTGAAAAACACCTCAGATTGAGTTTGGTTTGGAATCCCCTGTGCCTTTCCCTGGTGAAATGCCCATTTGCAGCAGGCAGGGTTTGGTTAGCACTGCTCCTGCCTTCTGCACATTCTGCTGCATCTGGAAAGATAAAGCTCCTACAAACAGAAGCAGCACCCAGAGGACAGAGCCTGGGCATTTAGTCTCATTAATTACCATTACAGGCAGCAAAAGTGTTGTAACAGGAGCACTCAGGGGTCTGCTCCACTCCACAAACTAGAGTGATATGTAAAGAAACTTCCTTTGAGAATATTAAGACATTTTTTTCCACATAAATGTTCCAAATAGTGGAACATTAATTATGTTTTGTATAGAATGAGTAGCCACATGCCAAATTAGCCGTTGAGAGAAAGATTCTGATTTTTTTTGCTGATGCAAAACACCACCATTACTAGAGAACATAAGAAATCTTTCATTGTTTACCCTCTCCCAGGATAAGAAATAAACTGTGATATTTTTATGTCAAGATTTTCTCATTAAAAGATTCCTATCTCCAACAGTTATGAAATAGATTCTGTTCTCTCAGGTCCTGTGAAGGGAAAGTGGGAGAAGGCTCCAGCTCACAAACCAGCATAAATTTCATCATTCCTCCTTCTGGAAAACAGTCAGAAAAGTGGGTTGTTTCTCCTTTAATTAGAATGTAAAGGGCAGAATTGAGAAACTGTGGCACATTTATCACTCCATATGCCAGTGCAAAAGAATGCCAGAGAGACTCGAGCATTTTAGAAGCTCCATGTGTCCTATAAGTGTTTAGGCTGAGCTAAACAAATATTTTCATCCCAATTTAAATCAAAACCCCTATGATCATAGAAAGGTGCTTTTCTCCATCTCTTTTCACCATCACTTGCACCGACTACTATGCTTTAAAGTAATTTTAGCCTGGTTTTTTCTACCCATAAAAAGTCAGTTGTGCCTTAACAATATTCCCTTGGTGTTTCCTCCTTTTTATTTTTTTTGGTTGTAATTAATGGCCTGCATGACTCGACATTTTCCACTGTTTTTATCAGTCCAGGCAGACTTTTTTTTTTTTTGTACTTTCAATATTTTCAAGCAACTGGTCTATTGCAGCAGGGTTAAAATCCTCTTGAAAACCACTTCTAATTTCAAAGAGGTGGCTATTTAGACACAGGTGATACAACTTTTTTTAGCATAGGAAGGGGCAATTTAATAGTCTCTGTTTGCTGAACAGCTCTGACTCATCTTGTCCAAGCTGTCAGTGCTCTCAGTGAGGTGGAGGGAGGGAAAAGAAAAACAAAAATAAAACAGAGTGTGCAAGAGAGCAAGAGAAAACGAATGTGATTGTGTCATTAGATACTGCATTCTAAATGACACCCAGCAGGGAGCTGAATTAAGGTGGTAAATCCCCTGTGCTGAGTGTTATATTTGTCTTGCTCAGAGAGCAAACCCATGTGCTGACATTCCAAATGTGCTTTCTGAGGGAAGCACACAAAGGAAAACAGCATCCCTTCCACGGGAAGCAAAACACTCCTGCTGCATCTCCTGCAGGCAGCACATCCAGGTTTCACACTGTGGCTCCCAGAAATCCCAGCCACCCCTTCCATGTCACCATGATGTTTTCTGAAAAATCCCTTTGCTAGGATTTTTCTCCTGAGAAGCTGAGAAACCTCAGAAGAAAAGAAAAATAATAGTTATCTGCTGCTGTGGAATGCAACAGGTGCCTCTCTGATTGGTTTCATGTGGTTGTTTTTAATTAATGGCCAATCACAGTCCAGCTGTCTCAGACTCTCTGGTCAGTCACAAGGTTTTGTTATCCTTCCTTTCTGTTCCTTGCTAGCCTTCTGATGAAATCCTTTCTTCTATTCTTTTAGTAGAGTTTTAATAGATCATTTTAATATATATGATATTAAAATGATATATATAATATATAAAATAATAAATCAGCCTTCTGAGACATGGAGTCAAGATTCTCATCTCTTCCCTCGTCCTGGGACCCCTGTGAACACGAGCACACTTGGTGACCCCAAGTGAAGAAAAATTCCACAGTACCACACCCCCTTTTCTTTTGCTTGAAATTTCAGTGGAATTTATTTACATCTAGAAGATGAAAATGTTAAGGGTGTGCTCCATTCTCTTGCCTCAAATACCCTTAAATCCAAATCCACGATTTCCTCTACACCCACATCCCTCACAGAAGTCAGTACCTCTGCACAGGAGCAGCCACAAACAAATTCTGGCTAATGAATTAATATTAGCAACTCAATTCAATCTTAGCAACCCAATTAAATAGGGCTCTAATCACTGACTGCTGTGACAGGGATTGCTGGAAAAGGCCAAGAGGGGTTTGTGTTGCTCTCTTTCAGAAGTGTGGCTGCTCCCCTGCCAAACCCCACAGGGATTTGTCTCCTGGGGTTTAAGTGGCACGAGGGATTCTGTAAAACTCCTGCACAGGGTGCTGCCTCAGGCTGCAGGAGGAGTTTGGCACTGTCAGTCACTCAGCCTGTAGAGAGAAGTGAGGGTGTCATTTCTGTCCATCCCAGCCAGCTCCTTGCTAAAGGCCGACAGAGAGATTTCCTTTCTGTGCTGGGAATGGGGTGGGATGGAGGGATGATGGAGGGAGGGATGGATGGAGGGATGGAGGGATGGATGGAGGGATGATGGAGGGATGGAGGGACGGATGATGGATGGGGAATGGATGGATGGATGGATGGATGGATGGATGGATGGATGGATGGATGGATGGATGGATGATGGATGGGGGATGGATGGAGGGATGGATGGAGGGATGGATGGAGGGATGGATGGATGGGGGATGGATGGGGGATGGATGGATGATGGAAGATGGATGGATGGATGGATGGATGGATGGATGGATGGATGGATGGATGGAGGGATGGATGGAGGGATGATGGAGGGATGGATGGAGGGATGATGGATGGATGGATGGATGGATGGATGGATGGATGGATGGATGGATGGATGGAGGGAGGGATGATGGAGGGATTGATGGAGGGATGATGGAGGGATGGATGGATGATGGATGGATGGATGGATGGATGATGGATGGATGGATGGATGGATGGATGGATGGATGGATGGGGGATGGATGGATGGATAATGGATGGATGGATGGATGGATGGATGGATGGATGGATGGATGGATGGATGGGGGATGGATGGATGGATGGATGGATGGATGGATGGATGGGGGATGGATGGATGGATGGATGGATGGATAATGGATGGAGGGATGGATGGAGGGATGGATGGATGGGGGATGGATGGATGGATGGATGGATGGATGGATGGATGGATGGGGGATGGATAGATGATGGAGGGATGGATGGATGGATGGATGGATGGATGGATGATGGATGGGGGATGGATGGATGGATGATGGATGGATGGATGGATGGATGGATGGATGGATGGATGGATGGATGGATGATGGATGGATGGATGATGGATGGATGGATGATGGATGGATGTATGGATGATGGATGGATGGATGGATGATGGGTGGAGGATGGATGGATGGATGGATGGATGGATGGATGGATGGATGGGGGGATGGATGGATGGATGGGGGATGGATGATGGATGGATGGAGGGATGATGGATGGATGGAGGGATGATGGATGGATGGAGGGATGGATGATGGATGATGGATGGAGGATGGATGGATGATGGATGGATGGATGGATGGATGGATGGATGGATGGATGGATGGATGGAGGGATGATGGATGGATGGATGGATGGATGGATGGATGGATGGGGGATGGATGGGGGATGGATGGAGGGATGGATGGAGGGATGGATGGAGGGATGGATGGAGGGATGGATAGAGGGATGGATGGAGGGATGATGGATGGATGGATGATGGATGGATGGATGGATGGATGGATGATTATTTGGATCCCAGAACAGATGAGTGGTGAATATACACTTGGAAGAAAAACTTCTAGATTTCATTTCAGAGCAATCCTTAACCTCTGGATCCAGGTGAGCAGCCCAGGTTCCATGTAAAAATCTTCCCAATTTCCAACACACTAACTCATTAAATGGGATTTCAATTTAAAAGTCCCATCTAATGTTTTTACAGCAGGATGCCTATTTTGAGCCACAAACATATTATGGCTAATGAATTAATATTATCAACTCAATTAAATAATGCTCTAATCATTAGCTGCTGTGATAGGAATTTCTGGAAAAGGCCATTCAGGCTGTATGTACTGTATTTACCTAGTACTTTTCAAAAGCACTCTACAGGAATACTTCTCACTCTTACAGACTTAAGAAATGCTGTAGTTTAACACAGCACTGTAATTCCTGTGCTAGCCCTATTCCTGGGACTCCTGAAGTAGCAGAGCCTGTGTTTCTGACCCCAGTTTTACCTTCTGCCTTGATATCATTGAATTAGGGCTAAATGGTGATCTCTGCCTGCACCCCAGCTGGTGCAAGCTCTGAATTTGCAGCTTTTATAGTGCCAAGACCGAAGGATTCTATGAAAATAAACTCTCCAAAAGTGGGTCTTGTCTTCTGCCAGTGCAGGGGGAGCAGCCCAGGGGAATGACTCTGGGAAATATCATGCCAGTCAGCCCAAACAACACATTCTATTTGTAGCCTCTACTTGCATTTTGGCCAGGCAGCAACGTCCTTCAGGCTTTGTAAGAGACACCCCCTCCCTCCAGGGGACAATCAGCCTGTTCTGAAGAGAGCCCCTCTCAAAATGCAGATTTGTTTTTATTGTTCTGTTTGGGGGAAAAGAAATCACTTTGTGGGTTAAGGTGTTGGCAGAACTGCCAAGCAATTCATTCTGAAAGTGGTTTTCTTTGCTCACCACCTGAGTGCCCATAATTTTGTTGGAAGGAGCATATTAGCTCTGGCTCCCCATCGTGTGGAACCTCCCCAGTGCCTGCCCAAGGGCCCCTTCTAGAAAGATAGAAACACCAGGAATAACTGGCAAAAGAAGAACTGAGTCCAAAAAACCCCCAGGTTCCAGCTTGTTTGGAACCACTGTTTAACACCTCTCTCAGCTTTCATGCTGCTGTTCACTCTCCCACTGCCTGAGGTGAGAGACAGCCCCAGAGAGGATCCCAAAGATGTAGGAATTTCAGTGAAGAGACTGAGGGAATGCTGCCTTAGCACCACACCCTCCTCTGCCAGAGCCAACCTTACCTTCAGAGTGCTGACTAAAGCTCCAATTCCTCTCCAAGGATCTGCAAATGTTCCCCAAAACACTCCAATTAGAGTTAAGCAATAAATAAGTGCACGAGTGATCAATGGATGCAGGAAGATATTTAATCTGCCTGACGTGGTTGTTACCTCACCTCAGAGAGTGGAAGCATAATGAAATTGCCAAACTGATTTGTTACAAATCCTGCTTTCTGAACTGCGCTGCCTCCTTTTTTCCTTCCCCTTATGCACAGATCCTCTCCTCCCCAGAGTGATTTATTGTAGGAACAGAAAATAAGCACTGCAGGACTGCTGGGAAAATCCCTGATGCTCAGCTATCAAATCCCAAACAGAAGGTTTCCAGATATTTTTATAAGTACATATTGTAAATTATTCCCACATCTAATGCCAGAATGAAGGAGTAGGCTCTGAAAGAGTCCTGCAAAGGAGACTGATTCTGAAATTAAAGATCCAATATCTTGTTAGACCCACTTAGATCTTCACAGAGCACCATCAAGACATGAAGTTCTGTATTTCCCTCCTCCTTTTGATGAGTCACTGCTTGTGACACTGTGCAGACCTGGTGTCTTCATGAAGATTAAGCAGTCTTATGAAATGCAATTAGAATAAATATGTACCTGTCAGTGTGTAATTGCATTCAGAATTGCACTCAGTTAACAGAAGGATGAGGAGCCAGCAGCAGAGGAATACAGTCTGCATGGGCCCAGCCTGTTTGCCCAGAGCAGCAGGCAGAGATTCACAGCCAGCCCTCCTTCCTGACTTCAGCAGAAATCAATTTATGCCCCAGAGCACAAAATGGGACCCATTAGGGCTGCCTTTAAAAATACAGAGATATCTGCTCCGTGTGGCTGCTGAATCAGAGACACCTCAGAGGCTCCATGGGAGGGGGTTCTGGATAATCCACCAAGGGATTTGACCAGAGTTTGGCCAGAAGGAGCTCTGGGAGCAGCCAGAGGAGCTCCTGTTTGCAGCCCATCAGTGAGGGAAGGAACACCTGTGAGTAGAGGAGCTGAAGGTCAGGTACCACCCTACAGAATGCCCTGCCCGGGCAGTGCCACCCACACCTCCAAGATTTCTCATAAACTGATCTTAAAAATCTAAACTAGGGTTTATTTTTGCTGTTTGCTCTTCTGCCTCAGCCAACCAACTCTTGGCTTTCCTCTCACCTAATTTTCCTCAGAAAGCATGGCTAAAAGGCACAACTATTTAGAGACTAAATGAGGTACCACTCCTTTCACTGCCACTTCTGCTTTCTGATATGATGATGGCTGTCACTGGGGAAAAAACAAACCAGGAAAGTGCTGCAGGATTGCAAATGCTGCCAAGCTTGCCCCTAGCACAGATTTGACATCCAAGCAGAAGACAATGCTTCAGTTCTCTGAATCGATCCCAAGAAGCAATCAAAACCCAGGTTTGTCTGATATTTTTAACCACACAGAAATAATAACTGCTAATTGCTATGCCCAGCACTCTGTGTGTTTATTTACAGAACTTCCTCGGGAGCTCTGCACTTCACCTTGATTAAACAGTGAAATAACAGTTTCAGTTCTTTCACACACAGAGAAAAACATTCAGCGTCTTCACATGGGTATAGCACATATTTAATCTTCTGTAAATATTCACATTTCAGAAGGAGGTTTTCCGAGCATGTCCTCAAAATCTTGGCAATAGAAATAGTTACATGCAATTATACAGCTACAAAAAGGACAGTGGGGAAAACTGGACAGCATGTCAGCCATAAAGGCACTAAGTGCAATGGGAAACCACTGTTCCTGGAGAGAGGAAGCATGTTAATATTTCAGGTTATTTATTCTTATCTTCTTACTGTTCTCAGAAATGGTTTTGAAAATCTTGGGACCATCCCAATGAAGAACAGAGATGTATTGCATTGCATTGTATGTATATTTTCCTGAGATTTTGTTGAATGAATGAATGTTTCCGTGAGCAACTTTTAATATATTGTCCATTTGTGGCTCTGCACTTGCAAGAGTCTTTTGTTGGCTCACCACTGATATGTGGTAATCAGAATATTACAAGTGCTAAAGGCTACAGACAGTGTTAAATAAAAATGAAAGATACTCTTGATCTTAGCTGAACAAAACTCATTGTATTATATGAACTAATTCTCTTCAACTGCAATGCCTCAGAACCTTTGGATTGAATCCAAGTTCTTTCCCACACACAGATTTCAGCCATGTTGGATGCACTCAGAGCTGACAGAGTTACCAGACTCACTCTAAAAAAGCAAAGGCAAGCAGGATTTCATTTTGCTCGTTGCCTTGCAGGAGTTTGTGTCCATTCCTGCCTTCCCCAAAGAATCTCCAGTATTTACCCAGAGCTTGCAGCAAGTATGCAAAAATAAATTGGCTGTTTGACAGGACAGTGCAGAGTGCTCCTCTTCAAACACAAAGTTTGACACCCATAACCATCAGTTTAAGATGGTTTTTAAGATGGTTTAAGTGTTTCCAACTGTGTTCCACATTTACCAGCTACAGCTGCATGGTCTTATTCCTTGGGTTTTCTAGAGGCCCAGAGCTCTGATTTCATTTCTGCTGCACTGGCTTTTGTTTCCCACTGTTTAGCAGTTGAATATCACCTGCAGACCAAAGTGTTTACTCTCGCCTGCAGGTGTGTGCAGTCTGACATACAGGTGTGCAACCTGTTCTATCCTCATTTGCAAGCCTGTACAGGAATGCACAAAATAAAATTCCTGCAGAAGACAGAAGTTCAAGTCATTTGAAACGTTTCAAAAGAACATTCTTTTTTCTCTTTTGCCTTACTGTCCTCTCCTGTCCCTGAATACTTGGGAAAATAATGAAAGCATTGCACGATGGAAAATACATTTACTCGAGCATTTTTAGTGTTTCTACTGCCTGACATATCAAATGAGACAAATTAAATACACACCAAGCAGCAGCAGACAAAAAGCACAGGTGACAAACACAGAAAAAGGAGGATAGCAAAAGGATGTGGTTGTTTATTGTATTTGCAGGTGATCCCCGTGGCAGGGAGGAATGATGGATCTGACTCCATGTTCTTGAAGGCTAATTTATTATTTTATGGTACTATATAATATTAAAAACTACTAAATTATACTAAAGAATACAGCAAGGATACTTACAGAAGGTTAAAAGATAATAATGAAAATTTGTGGCTCTCTCCAGAATATTGGAGATTAATTGTATTTAATAAATTTAAAACTCCCAAAACGGAGTTATTTTCTAACTTAATGCTGTAATGGATATGTGTTTCTAGTAGTTGAAAAAAAAAAGTGGGCTTTAAATTTGGTTTTGTCTTTAGGCTGGAAAGTTCTAGTCGGGACACAGGATGTTTTGCATCTATATAAGCTGCACAAAATACCAGGTTGAATAACCAGAAAGTGCTCTAAAAGTATTTTTAAAAAGAAATTATTGAGGCTGTTAATAATATAGCAAGATTAAAGGGCAAATGAAAGAATGAGAACCAAATTTTTATTAGAAAACCTGTCTTTATTGTCACATTCAAAGGAGAAAAAAGAGCAAAAACAGAACTTCTGGATTAACCAACAAGGGACAGAAATTTTCCTTCTAACTCCAATACACAATGGTAAAGTTGCACTGCATTTCTTACATGTTAGCATGCAAGTTTAAACTAATTATTTTAAGACAGGCAACACTAATTTTATTCTCAAACGGACTGAATTAGCTCAATCACAAATTTCATTAAAATACAGATCATTGTCCAGTTAGGGAAAGGTAATGGAAGTAAAAAGGAGACAGAAGAAAAAACTTCATTGTAACAAATAGCAGCAGATTTCATCCTTATAAATTTCATCCTTACAGATTTCATACTTCCATTCTCCAAAGTTCTTTACCCTCACCACTCATAAATGGTAAGAAAGCTCAAAATAAAGTCTATTTTAACAATAACATATGTTATTCAGCTACCATAAATTATGGTCCTAAAAGATGCTATACACAAGCAAATAATTTAACTGTCAGGACCACAGTGAAAGCAGTCAAGTACACATTTCAAACAATGAGAAGTTTTCTGACTAACTCTTAAAGAGCTGTGCAGGAACTCAGAAAAAAAAAACCACTATGGATTTATATTGAGTTGTGCAGATTTATAAACTTCTTTTTAAAAATAAATAAGAAATTATGTATGCCTTTATTAACAAACATTGGAGTTTTTATGAGGTCAAGACTGTTACAGACATAAAGGAAACTCTAGATGAACTCAGATTTCTCTTCTGGATTAAGCAAGAAATCCTGAAAGGAGAACATTTGGTTATTGTCTCCCATCTCCCCAGGTTCAGGGCTGCCTGCCTGAGGCTGTGTGCTCTTTGCTGCTGCTGGAAGCAGCCCCAGCCCCATTCAGAGCAGAATTTGAAGGTCCTAGAGCTGACCCAGCCCAAAGCTGCAGACAGCCCCAGCCCCTGGGCAGGATCATGGTGAGGAACAAAGGAGGATGAAGAAATCCCAAGATTTTTTCCTTCAATAAGGTCCTGTGCATCTCCATCACTAAATTAGTACCAAACTAATTTAGTAGCATTTAGTATTAAACTTCTTTAGTATTAAACTTCAGCCCTCTTTAGTACTAAACTTCAGCTTCCGCCCTCCCTGAAATTTGGATCCTAATAAATATAATTTAATCACATGTGTATCAAACTGGAGGTTTTCAATTGCTAGAAACTTTATCTTTTCTCAGTTTCATACTTTTTTTCCCTCATCTTAGACATATTGTACTGAATGTACTGATGCAATTGTTAATGCAGACTTTCAACACAAACTATAATTTGGCGGCTGGGAATTGTACTGCAGCATTTATATTTAACTTTAGAAATGTTATTTAGGAAAAAAACATTGTTTTTCATTTATCAGATATTCGTGTGTTTCCACCTATTTTTATTTGCAGTTCTGACTTTGTGCTCTCTCCAGCTGAAAGCCCTTCCAATGTTTTTGGCTTTGGCAGGTTCATCCTCCACTGCTGTTCTTCTGCAATGAGAAAATAGAGTTTTTCCTTGGCTGTTTTGTTGTACAAGCCTGGCAGACAAAGTTCTGCAGGACAGCTGACCACTCACAAGAACTCTGATTTGTCTTCCAGCAAGGAGGAATTTCTTCTCCCAGCTGTAAAATGATGAGTGTAAGAAGCAAGTGAACAGACCACCTTGGAATTCAGGGATTTGACAAACAAATAAACACGACAGTAAGCACGACCTGTCAAGGGAAGAAAAGCCAGACAAGCATTAATTTTCTAATTCTGCACAAGGAGCCTCCTGCCAGCCCCTCAGTGTTCAAACACATGGCTCATGCTGTAACCTCCCCGAGCCAGGCACGCTGCCACTGCCACCACCAGCTGCACCAGAGCCAGCAGGGAGGTCAGGCAAGAGCTGTAATTCCAGAAAGTGCTGCCAAAAGCAGGCAAGGGCACCTCAGCAAAGGGCATTCTGCTGCCTAACAGGAGCTGTGTCCTCCCAGAGCTCATCAGAAATGGGCTGGCTCAGAATCCATGCTTCTTGGTTTTGTCTGGTGGGGTTTTCCAAGGCTTCAAGATCATCTCTGGAAGCTCCTCCAGACTCTCTGTGTTGCTATAGGAACAGATTATTTCACTTATGCTGCTCTTTTAAGTGGTCAAATTGGGTAAATGCAGAAATCATCAGCTGCAAAACTGAACTGATTACTCTTTTCAAGTTCCTTCTGAGTGTACCAAATTTTAAGAGCGGTGAATCAGCAAGACATTTGGCAACTGAAAGAAAAATCAGAGCTGAAGACAACATTAGTGGGTATCTTAAAAAATATCTTTAAATAAACTATATAACATATTCTCTTAAATGAAAACTAAATTCTCTTTAATTTCTCTTGAAGTATGCTTGCTCCTCACTATTTCATCATTTCTGGGCTGTTTGTATAAATCTGGACTGAAAGAAAACACATTTCCCACCCTTTCTTACTGCTCAATGTATTTGATCACCCCCAATTTCCTGTTAAAATTCAGCAAGGAAAGGAAGCTTTAGGAGGAGAAGCCTTTTAATTATTAAAACGTGCTGTAATAAGGATTGCATGAACTGACCATGAGGAAAAAGGCTCAAATGACATTTCTGTTGCAGTGAGCAAAACAACTTCATATAGTCATCATCTGGGATATTGTTCATGTACAAAAATAGAGTATTGACACTAAAATTGAGGAGGAGGGGAGGGAGAATTATGGTCATTAGTCCACAGTCAAAAAGATAAAACAAGCTGGAATTCCACAGAAAACTTCATTTGCAAACAAACCAGCATTTGGGTTTTTGTAGACATTTTTTTACTGGATAGGATCCATAAAATTGGAATTTAAATTAAAAAAAAAGGGAAAGATAGTGTTTCTATATCACATAGACATTAATCACCTTGATTAATGCATTGGAATTACTTTTTGTTATCAGTAGTATATCTGGATAATAGTGGGGTTTTTTGTTCCTAAAAGAACGCTGGACCTCTGAGTGTTTTTTCATTATGCAAGAATTCATTAGACATTAAAAGGCTTTCTACTGTCATTTAAGAGCCAGATTGCTAAAACCATCCTGAGTGAAGGAATGAGAAACCTCAGGAATATTCTGTCTGGGCTTTGTATCTCATCTTTCCTGTTGGGAAGAAGAATGCAATAATTCCTTCAGAGCCCAGAGCAGGTGGACAGCACCAGAGAATTGTTTCCATGCAGGGAGCAGCCCTGACAAAGTGTCCAGAGGGGATGGGGCCAGCAGATGGTGATGCTGCATCCCAGGGAATGCCAGACTCACCACCCTGCAGGGAGCCCCTGGGTCAATGCCTTTGCATTTTAGCTTGTGTATTTTCCATTTATTTGTACTCCTGCAGTTCTTTAGTGTGTAACTCCAAACCCCACACCCAGTGCCAGCTGCAGCTTCCCCATTTTGGGCAGACACAACAATTCCTCTCCAGGCCTGGCAATCAAGGACACCTCACTGCCTCAGGGCCAGGGATGGGAACAAAAGGGACTTGGGGGAGCAAACTTGGGGTCAATGACTTCATTGCCTGGAGCTGGAATTGGCAGATTCACCCCCAATATGCAAATGGACCAAACTGATAAAAGTATAAAAACCTGTGAAACATTTTCCATTTTGGGTGTAGCCCCTGGGGGATTTCACGTGCCCTAAATGTGCCTGCAGGCCCTTCAATAAATAGAAATGCTTTTGTTCCCTTAATTCTGCCTGGCCTCTGGTTTTAGGTAGTCCCAAGAAGGCAGCAGGGCAGTGCAGGAGGCCCTCAGGGCACGTGGAGCAGCTCCAGGTGAACGTTCCCAAAATGTGCAGGGTAAGATGTGAGAGAGGGAGCCAAGGCTGGGCTTACCAGAGCTTGGAGGAAAGGCAAAAATATTGAGTGTAACATTCTGAGGGGGAAAGGGAAGCTTGTGATAAACTCTGGAGATGAAGGATGGGTGATGGAACATTGAGGGAAGAGGGGAAAAAAAATTAATGGAAAGTCCTGAAGTAAAACATTGCAAACCTGATGTAATGAGAAATGCCCCAAGAAAAATCTGTACACAAACAATCTCAGACATTTGATTGAATTCAAGATGGACATTCTTCCATAAGTAAATTTGACAGGAATATTCTTTTTGTCTGTCTGAATCCCTGATCAGTATTTGCTACCTGCAGAATACTCTAGACTTGCATTGACTCGATGCTCACTAGACTTGAATTTTTGATGCTCAACTGAAAAATAAATCTGTGCCTGCATTTAAAATTCTGGTTGTGCTGCAGTTGCTCAAGTTCTTCTGCAACACTTTGACTAATTCACCTTCCCTTCAGAATAACACAAGTCCTTTCTTACACATTACTTTATTATTCTTCATCCTACAGCTGTTTTAAGGATATGACTCACTAAATAATGAGCGGTTTCTCACGTTTTAGCAATTTTCTAGCAGGTTAGATTTTAACTGTGCGTCCACAGGACGTGTCACAAAGGCAGGAAAGGTCTGCTTTGCACACCCAGAGGCAGGGCAGACACTTGAATTCTCCCTCTCTGCCCCCCAGCAGGTCTCATTATTGCAGGCAGGACGAGCTCTTGGCTCCCTGGAGCTGATGGGCTGCATCTGCCTCCATCAGAGCTCCAGAAAAGCCACACTGTGAGCCAGCAGAAATTTCTACAATCCATTAAGAGTCTTCTCTGAACAAGACCCTAATATACTTCCCTCTCTTTGTCCTGTGGGAAAAATCTTTTGGTATTTTGCAGTTCTATTTTTCTCCAGTGCTCTCTGTAAGAGGAAAAAAGAAAAATCATTTGCTCATGATTCATTTTTGTCTGAGAAGCTCTGCACATGTCAGAAAGCACTGAGTGCCAAGCTGTGAAGTATCCTGCACTGCCAATGTGCTTTTATTATTTGGTTTTTTGAGATATATAGGTTTTTAAAATAAAAAATGAAATCTCCACTTTGAAATCCAACCCTAAGATTGTCAGAAGGGTCAGTCTGCTGTTAATAGGGAAGGAAGCAGGGCTGGGCATTTTTAATAATGCCCAGAATGTCAACAGAAACATTTGACATTGATTCTTGCTCTGGAATGGAGGAGACTTAAAGAACTGAGATCTGAGCCAGCTTAATTGGCTTGGAATCTTTACAGATCTGGCTTAAAGTGGGTGAACTACTCAGTCAATAGAGTATTTTGGGAGGCTGTGCATTTTAGTCTGAAAACATGAGCGGTGACATTTCAATTCTCTTGGAAGACAGCAGAAAAATAGATCTGAGAATTCAACCTCCTACATGGCCAGAGACCAGCAACAGAAAGCACCAAGTGGCTGCTCCAACTTCTCCTGTGCTTCTGCCAAAGAACTGCAGAGCTCACCTTCAGAAATGCCTCCTGTGCTGCCTTGTAATTATTCAGAATTATGGCAATAACCTACACATTTTATAGGGATATTCTTCCTTTGGATAGGTACAAACAGCAGGAACTAGTCAGGAACTGGGCAGGTTCCACCTGGCCAAAGTTGGTCACCTGCCATGTGAAATGTGTTTCGGTCACTGCTCCAACAGGAGCGCTGGCAGCTCCCCTTAATGACCCAGATTATGTTCTTTTCCTTAAATTCAGGCTACCTGTAAAGGTCAGGCTATCTTTTCTTTAACTAACAGAAATCTTTTTCTCCTCAGTAAGGTGTGATTAAATCTGCCAAACATACCTATTAAATTGTTAGCTGCCTACTGAAATAAAAACCTTAAAGCACTTCCCCTTGGGCAGCTTAAAATAAGTGTGGAGAAAGGAATTTAGCCCTGACCAAATCTCTAAAACTGCTGTGCAAAACTCAAGAATATCAGAATTTAAATTTGGCCATAGATTTGCTATAAAATCACTTATACTGCAAAAGGAGTTAACAGTAACATCCCACTGTCTGGGCTTAAAATATATCCAAGGTTTCCAGCCCAGGTATGCAGGGATAATTAGATCACTGGTGTTAATGAAGGTAGATACCCCTGGATTCTGTGCTGAAGGGCTAGCAGAGCTGTAAATTTGGGGATATATTGGCTATATAATCACTTATACTGCAAAAGGAGTTAACAGTAACATCCCACTGTCTGGGCTCCAAATGTATCCACGGTTTCCAGCCCAGGTATGCAGGGATAATTAGATCACTGGTGTTAATGAAGGTAAATACCCCTGGATTCTGTGCTGAAGGGCTAGCAGAGCTGTAAATTTGGGGATATATTAGCTATATAATCACTTATACTGCAAAAGGAGTTAACAGTAACATCCCACTGTCTGGGCTTAAAATGTATCCACGGTTTCCGGCCGTTATGCAGGGATAATTAGATCACTGGTGTTAATGAAGGTAGATACCCCTGGATTCTGTGCTGAAGGGCTAGCAGAGCTGTAAATTTGGGGATATATTAGCTATATAATCACTTATACTGCAAAAGGAGTTAACAGTAACATCCCACAGTCTGGGCTTAAAATGTATCCACGGTTTCCAGCCCAGGTATGCAGGGATAATTAGATCACTGGTGTTAATGAAGGTAGATACCCCTGGATTCTGTGCTGAAGGGCTAGCAGAGCTCTACATCCTTTCCCAAAGGCTACAGGAGCACCTCAAACACACATCTAAACCCTGACAGCGCTGGAGCAGAGTGACCCTTCCAAGAACTGCTGTTACAAACATCTTTATCTTTACAGAAGCTGACCTGCATCATTAGCCCAGCCTGCTTCCAACAGGGCACTCAAATACAGCATTTTTACTTAGAAACAATTGTTGCTCCCATTTACTACAAAGATAAACAGCCAGTCCAGAATTCATCAGAAATTTCACTGTGTTTTAAGAGGTTGCTAATTAGAACCTAAGGAAAGGACTAAAAATACCCAGAGATGCAGCTGACATCTCCCTGATTCAACGTGAGAACCTTCTGTGCTAGCTGAGAGCAGTGACTAACACAACTGCTTCAGTGTGTGCTCTGCCATCAACACTGGCACTCACTTTTGCCTAAATAAGATGGATAACTTAGGTGAGAAGGGGTTTTTCTCCCTTGCTGTTATTATTAAGCTATTCAGGAATTCAGTGAACAGAGCAAACAGGCAAAATTTAATATATTCTGAATGAAGTAGATTCAAGTTTCTGGGAAAAACAGCTCCTGATCTGTATTCTCAGTCCATCAAATGTAAATGATATTTTAAGCAAAAGCTTTTCAGTATTTCCCAGACTTCTGGTAAAAGTCTGTGGTTTTGCTCTGACAAAACAGCAAATGAAAGGAGCAATAGTGCAAGGAGCAAACAAACAAAAAATAAACCCCAGATAATGTAATTAACTCTCCCAGGTCAGAAACTATGGAACTTTTTGTTCTGTGTATCATAAAACCCTTCAATGTCATCGTGGCTTCAGATTAAACTGAAACATTATCTCAAGGCTTCTAAGGTTCTGGATTGATTAGAATGGGATGACATCACTTGGCCAATTTTTACTGACACACCAAAGAAGGGAATCAGAAGAACATCCCAAATTACTGACCACAATTCAGGCACTCAAATATATAGTTGGAATAAAGACATACATGCGAAAAAGAATTAATTACAAGTTACTGGGCAAAATTAATTATAGCAAAGTCCCCCTCCAGCAGAAGAAAAGTGTCTAATAATCTTATTAAAAATTTGCTTCTAAATCTATTATTAAATATATTAATTTATCAAATCTAATGTATTAAATCTAATAATCTAATTTATGAAATATTATGTATTAAATCTAATAAGAGTAGTTCTAAAAGCAGACCAAACAGGAACAGGTAATGTAAACTATTTGTAGGACATGAGTCTAAGTAATACAGTCTATATTTGTCTATTTAACAACCTTGTATTTAAGTAAATGTGATTTATGTTATAGAAAGTGCCAGAAACAGCATTTCATGTGCATCTGAACAGACCAAAGTGATTTGCATCTTCATCTTTCACAGCTGTCAAAATTCCAGATTCTCTGATGACAAATAGAGTTCCCTACTAACCCTAACCATGAGGGCAATAGAGCATCCCACAAGTGGACTCAAATCCAAGCTATCCAATTCAAAAGGTGGCTTGAAGCAGAGAAAAAAAATTTAAATCCACTTCCAGCTTCTTTAATACTCTTTGATTTTGGTTTGAAATATTGCTTACCTGCAGCTTGCCTTTTTTTTTTTTTTCCCTGGATTCATTAGGTAGTTCTCAGCCTTTGGAACACAGAATTTTTGCAAAATAAAGAAGAATTTAAGAGCTAGAAGTAAGCAAAACTTCTGCGAAATTCACCTTTCTGTGCCTCCCTCTCTGCAGTAGCTCAGTGCAGTTTGCACTGAATATGAGCCCTTCGATTCAGAGAAAATCCAACAATTAGAAATTACTTTTCTCTGGTTTAGTATCAAGAAAGAATAGATTTTGTGTTGCTTTCTCCATGGCTGCACACCTGCATTAACCTGAAGAAAAGTGGGCAGTGATTTTCCTCCCTAGTTACACACAAGGGGTATCAGGCCAAATTTCAGATTTTTGTATTTCTCTCCCAAGAAATTCTTGCTCCCTCCTGCTCCTCTCCTACCTTGTCTGAGAGAATTCTAAATCTGTGAAACAAAACTCCTTTTACTGTTTCCTTGGGGAAGTTGGTAGGCCTGTAATAAATCATTTATCCTGAAATGCATTCATCTCTCTTCCTTTTTTAATTCCAGTTCAGCCATGCTAAATCCCCCAACCACCTACCTGAATTAAAATTATATCTCTCCATACCATTTGATGCTGTTTCTACCACGAAACTTGAGAGGTTTTGTGAAACATCCTGATTTTAAAACATCGTGCCAGATAATTTATTGCTTCCATCTAGAGCATCTCAAAGATTTAGGATCAATTCTGAAAGTGGGCATTCCTAGGGAATTCTCTTTTTTCCTGTAATAAAAGAGTTTCTCCAGATGTTCCTATCTATGATTAGTGTTACTTTGGACACAATTAAGATGAATTTTACAGATTTATACTATTAATTTCTTATTCAGCACCTATGTGCAAGACCCCTTTCCCCAGCTTATCACAAATTCTTCAAAGAAACTCAGCAGCAATGTCCTGTTTTGTTTTGGAATCTAAAGCAGACATGAAATCCAGAGAATATTTTACAAAAACATATGTACAAACAGAGACAGACAGCAGAGTGGCTTTTGAGAATCTCAGAGTATTAACAAGGCCAAGAACATCTAAAAACCTCCCCTCTGGCAACAACAAACCTCACACAGCTCTAAAAGCCAAACTGCTTTATTGGCCTCACTGGGGTGTTCATGATCTGCATGTGGAAGCTACTGTTTCTATCCTCAATGTATTTAAAAGGCAAATAAATTCCAGTGATTAATAGAAGTGTGAGACTTTTAGAAAAATAGCAATAATCTGATTGAATTTTGATAACTGATATGGGGGATTTTTTCAGCACTGAAGTGTCACCTATTTCCAGCTAATTAACCTGGACTGATGGATTGAGCAAAGCCAGTCCTCTCAGAGGATTTGAACTGCATTGCAGAGAAGCAGTTACACACTAAATCTTTCTTTGTGGCAAATTTTATTTTATTGGTCTCCCTTGCACTTATGAAATCTTCAAGGTGCTGTGCTCAGCAAACATCTCCAAACCTCAGTGTGCTCATAATCACAGAAATGCAAAAGAGAACTTGTTGAATTCTAACATCTGTTGAACAGGTTGCTGTTTCCTTTTATGCAGAGTTCAAAACTGTTGCAGAAATCCCAGTGATGAGGGATTATTTTGCCACAGCTTTGCATATGCCTTGTTTGTGTGTCTTCTAGGATATCTTTATGAATGACTAATTATGTTCATTCTCCATTGTGCTTTTTCTGAGTCTAATTAACTATGAGATTAATGTAATTTGTTGCACTTAGAGTAAGGTAACACCATCACCCCAAGCAAAAGTTAAATTATATTCTTAGAGAAGTTTAACAAAATTTAACTATATTCTTCTTATGTATTAGCCATGGATCACATAAGATAGCCTGTAAGACACATGAACAAGGCAGCCTGCAAAGCTGTGGCAAAATAATCCCTCATCACTGGGATTTCTGCAACAGTTTTGAACCTCTGCATAAAAGGAAAGAGCAACCTTTTCAGCAGATGTTAAAATTTAGTGATTTCTCTTTTGCATTTATGCAGTTATGAGCACAATGAAATTTGGAGATGTTTGCTAAGCACAGCACCTTGAAGATTTCCTAACTGCAAGGGAGACCAAAAGAAAAAAAATTCACCACAAAAAAGATTTAGTGTCTAACTGTTGCTCTGCAATGCAGTTCAAATCCTCTGAGATTCTCCCAAATAGGGAAAATAAAGCCTTATGCTATTAAATGGAGAATTGGAAAGTAAATAAAAGCAGAGCTCAGGTGAAGTGCACGTGTGGACTGCAGGCATTTCAGACAGAACTACACAGGCACTTCAAGGAGCCTGAAAAGAAGAAAAAATGAAACATAAACCCTACAGAACTGATTAGCTACGTGAAAATGGCCTTTTAAATATTTTTCATTTCCATTACAGATAACAAAGTTCATGTGAAATGCAGATAAGCATGGTCATTTCTAAATGATTACAAAATGTCAAAAGATGCATATTCTCATTTTTCATGGTCATCATGCATTATTGCCGTGACATTATAAACTGCATTCAGGATTAAAAGCTCCAATTTTCACAGAATATGAATTCCATTGATGGCATCTCCCACTGTAACAATTTCAAATAAATCACCTTAAGTAATGGAAGAGCAGCTAGGATTGCACAGATAGTATAATGCCAGTGAATATTTTCATAAATGAGGAACTAGGATGACAATTTTTCCTTTCATCTATGGAATGAGGCTGTTTATACCAACACAGAGCCTCCAGTTGGACTAAAACCTAGAAAGAATAAACAACACAAATTAACACGTTTTGGAGGACAAAAAAATTCCTACTGATTAAGACCAACTTCTTTATGAAGAAATGGTTACCAAGTGTGTACCAGGCATTTTCCAGATCGACACCTTCCCTCATCTTTATCCCATTTTACAGCTCTGTCACCTTCTCATCCTCCCTGTCTTGCCTGAAGGGCCTTGCCCAGCCAGGGCAGGTAAAGGGAAGCAGCAGAACAAGCCCCTTGTTTAGTAGCAGAACTGCAGAAATTATAGGAGGAGATAAACTCTTTGTGCTTTTGCACAGCCCACACAAGCATTAGCTTAAAATATCACTGTAATGTATTTTTCAGTGTCACTTGCTGTTTATTCTGCTTAATGATCCTTCTCATTCTTTTCTTGTGTGCGCACAGAATTTCAATTCTGCTTTGGTAACTCATCATGGTGAGAACATGCAGTTTGGTGGCTACAATTATTAGGCTAATAAATAATGGCCTGTATTGAAGCTGTATAACTGCCTTCCTTAGGATTTAAATATATTAGCATATTAATAATAACATAGGCAGTTAAATCCACTTTCATTCAGACACTTGAATTCAAGCTGGTGTCCAATAAAGTTCCTCCAACACACAAATTGTACAAGCTAACTACAAGATCTCACTTTTGATGAGTTAGCACGCAATCAAATGTGGCTAAGCTGTAATTAACAGCTGATCAATTAAAATACACAGGAATACCACTGCAGAATCCTTGGGGATCATTCAGCAGCTCAAACCATCACACCTTCAGCCTAACACCCTTGACATGTCTTTTCACCATCTACACATATTAGAGGAATAAACAAATATCCTGGTTAATGACCCAATTACATTTAGAAATACTCACAAAATGGAAATTAAAAATAAAGGGTGGTAAGGGAGCATCCTATCACAGTCAGTGCCCTTGAAAGCATTGATGTTGCAGTAAGGTAGAAAAATCATAAAGCAAGGCTTCACAAAATCGAGCCTGCTCTCCTGGAATCAGTGGCTGGCCTTGTCAAGCCAGCATTTTGCAAGTTCCCATGTGAAAGCAATCCTGGTGGGAGCAGTTTGGTAACATAACAATCTATTCCTGGGTGAAAACCAACTTACACCTGTATAAACTGTTTTTACACCATCAGATAGAAAAATGAAAACTCTCTCTCACACACAACTGTCCCTGCATGTGCACATCAAGGGCTTGAGTGAGCAATCAATGCAGAATAACAACTTGTTAATAACCAATAAAGTAATTGGCAAGAAACTACTGACCAATTGCAGTAACACACAAGGTGTGTGAAACTGCATAAAAAGGAGTTATGTGAATGAAGAATGGCCTTTTGCACCATGGAGGAAATGGAGGCTGTGGGATTTGTTCCCATACAGTGCCATCACTGAAATGATTTCCTTCTGGAGTCACCTTCAGCTGCTGTCATCACTGACCTCACAGAGCATTGAGGAGCCACCACCTGGTGTGGCTCTGGGTTAATGCTGCTGGGAATGCAGCTGGAGCTCTGTCACCATGCCAGAGCCAGGGCTGTGAATAATTCAGGAGCACAGAACTGAAATAGAAAGTATTGAACTGGGGATAACCTACAGCTTCTATTTGTTCCATCTGATAAGGGAACACCCTCATTTGCTGCAGCTTGATGTCTCCACAGAGAAGGGAAAAAATATAAAATGTGCTTTTTTTCTTATCTTTTATCCAAAATAAGGTGTAACTTCCCTAAGAGCTGGGAGGTAGGATATTGGTTTAAAACATTCAGCAAGAAGGAGTGCTATTGATCACTTCTGCAAAACAGGAGCTCCCAGCTCCTGGGGGATTCCAGCTGTTCCCATAGAGAGAGGTCATTTTCCTGAGCTCAGAAGTTGCTGGGGACAAAATAAATCTCCCTGGCCCAGGATGGAGCAGCCTGCAGTGCACCACCTGCAAGGACACAGCACGATTTTCCTCTCCCAGTGCTTCACTGCATCCCACAGAAGGATATGTTGCTGTGTAAAAATATGTTCTCTCACACATTGCCAGTCTGTCACAGAAATCCCTTCCTGACTAGAACAAGCAAGGAGACAGGACAAGGCAAGGAAAAAAACCACACAAATTTCAGTATTTACCTACTTTATGCTCATTTTTATTTCAATTATCTTGACAGCTATTCTAGCAAGAATCCATTTGTAGATTTGATACTCACTGCTCCTGCTAATAAACACTTGGTAAGAGCAGGATGAGCTTGTGTGTGGTGATGGCTGAGCTGCTTTCAGCAACAGGTCTGGAAGACACACCTGGAAATAGCCAGCTGCTTCCCTGTCCTTGCTGGAACAGACACCTGGAAATAGCCAGCTGCTTCCCTATCCTTGCTGGAAAATGATCCCTCGGAAACTGATGAGCCATGGGTTCCCAAACAAGCTTTTGGGGTGAGGGGGAAAGCTGTGCTACCAAAATGTCACATAACATACACTGCAAACCCCCTAAAGCTCCCAAGTGGCTGCACAACACAATCCCTTCAGAGCTGAGGAAAAGAAAGGCTGTGTGCCACCCCTCACCCCTGGGGTTTGTTTAAAATGAGTATTTTCCAATCCAGAGGAGGATCTCCAGGAGGTAATTCAGATCTGGTAGAGAAACAGAGGACACCTGGTGGTGTTTAGTTGTTAGCATGTAAAAACAGCAATCCAAGTCAGATGTGGGTGCAGCTGCACCAGTGACAATTACCAGAACCCGTGCTTTAAATAAATAAAAGATGGAGTGATGGAGAATTTCAAATAGTGCAATCACACACAGAAATTTCAAACAAACAACATGAGTTGTTGATTCCAGATGCTGCCACTACTTTATGAAAATGAATTTTTTAACGGTTACAGGCAAGAAACAACTCTACACTCACAGGAGTCTGTCACCTCCACCAAACAGACACATGCTGTGGAAAAGTAGGACAAATTCCCCACCACTGCAAAACCCAAGGGAACAAGGCTGTCATTTTTGTTGGAGGAAGATCTACGGAGGGAAGAGCAGAGGAAGGACTGATTGAGCAGACTCTGGGGCAGCAAAGCCAGCGTCAGTGAGGTACCCAGCACCTCCCAAACCACAGCATCCCCCAGCTGTGGCACAGAGAGCCACACAGCAGAGCTGAGCCCAGCTCCAGGCTGCCACCAACTCGGGGACTGACAGACTGTGAGTACTCATTAGGTTAGTGAAACTATCATTTTAATTGAAAATGCTGTTATTGAGATAACTCTGTGAAGGCCCAAAGTGGAATTTTCTATTGTACAATAGATAGAGTAAGCTGCAAATGTCTCTTTTTTAGAGATACTCAGACACTGGACAGAGTCAACCTCTGTGAGATTTCTTCCCCCTAAGGAGCTGGAGAGCACAGGGGTGGCAAGGCAGAAAAAAACCCTACATGTGCATTGATGTGGGGGCCATTCAAAGTGTGCATTTTATTGCCAAAAAATGAAATAAAGGCTCAAGGTCACACTCCTGTCGTGCTCTCTGTAGTAAGTATTAGAACTTGCTCGGCTGGAAGGGAATGAACAAAAGCAAAAGACTGTGCAATATGCAGAATGCTGTTTCCTTCCTTATACAACTTTAATGCATGGATCAATCACAGCCAAGATTTTAAGTGCGAAAATTCTGTTAAAAAACCCCCAAACAAGTACTTTTCTCTTTTGAACCAGCACTGTCAACAGAAGAAGAGATCTCATCTCTCCTGCTTATACCAACACAAACATGTGTGGTGGAGCAGACAGTGACCTGGTTAAAACTAGACTGGTTTAACAAGCCCCAAGCACCCCAAACAGTTGGTTTGAACCCACATCAATTCCCCAATCTGTTCTGATCTGCAGCCACGCAAACACCTACACTGATAGAAGCAGGGAGAGGAGAACTGCTCCCTTCATCAGCAGCGCTGGCTGAGAGTGAAAATCAGACTGAAGACCTTCTGGTGTTTGTAGGCTTTCTTACCAAAGTTAGCACAGCAAAACTTCCACTGAAAAACAGATTAGAGGCCAAGTTCAGAATCAGTATGAGACGTAACAGAGCTTTACATAAACTTGGAGATGAGTTTCATCCCAGATGACAATTAATCTCGACACTACCTGTGCTGCTGGAAACAAAATCAATTTAAAAGTCAGCAGTAGATGCAAGAAACAAATTTTAGACTTAGCTTAAAATACATAAAAGTCAGCTAAGGAAGAATAGCAAAGAACAAGTTGAAAAACAGAGCCTTCAAGTTTTTTGAACAAAATCCACCTTGGAAGCCTCAAGGAGAGAATTTGAGCTGGCAAGGTAAAGGTGGAGATGGACTATCCTGCAATGTTTGAGCAACCTCTTCCCCAGATTTTCTCTAATATACAAATATCCAAGGAAAAATGCCCCAGGTATCCTACCCTCTCAAAAGTTTGCCTTGTTACCTTCATTTTTAATGTCAGCCAACAGTATAACTTCCTTCTGAAAGGTTACCTGCCTGTAAATTTTCCAAGAAACTTCCCCTTTTTTACTTATTTATTAGAATAAGTGCATTCTAGTTCCATCCCATCCATAGCAATAGATACAAAGGCCTTCAGCTTATATTTTGATTTAATAAAATTAGACTTCTCTATAGCAGCAAAGAAGGTGAATTGAATTTAGAAAACAAACTTGACCAGTAAGTCAGTATAGAGATTTTAAACTTTTTGCATGAAGTTTTCTGAATCACAACAAAAAGAACCAGCCAAGCAATACCAGTTACTTATATCACCAAAATATTTATGTGTGTACTTCCATAAATTGTTCTGAAGGGTTAGATCATTTTTTAAAAAGTAATGCAAAATCTTTGGCTAATATAAGAGGAAGGAAAAAACTTAAAATGTAAGCTCAAAAAATCTGCTGTTCTTTATATTGTGTGCCATGAAGTATTTAAATAATCATTATTAATTATAGTTAATATATATTGATGTAGCATTTAATATCAATGTGTTATTAATACCTTAATAACTAAAATACTTTTACTAAAGAAAGAACAAGGTCCATGGTCTGACTTATGAGTAGTTAAATCAGTTCAGAGACATTACTGGGCGCTGAATGGTAATCCTGGGGGAGAACAAAAGTCTCCAAACCCCAGCCATAATTGGACCTTTGGGATCTTATTATTCAGAATAATAAAAATTCATTAGCTATAATGGGGTTATTTCTCATATAAACACATTCCTCCTAGCATGCTATGGTTTCTCCCCTGAAAGTGAGTATTCAGAAGGGTCTCTCTGGCTGCATCATTTGATGTAGAAAAGCTCAGAAAAGTAGAGCTCCAGTGCAGTTTTATGGTGGAACCTGCCTCACCTCATTAAAGTTTTACACTGTTTGCCAATACAAGATTGTTCTCTTGCTTCAGGTGCTCTCTCCCAAAATTCCCACTGCAGCATCTGTCTTCAGAATAATAATTGTATGGATGGTGACTTAGCTGTCTGTATCAAACTTTCTTGGGTATAACAAAGTTACAGAACATTTCATATTTGTTTTCATCAGATACTGTGAGCCCAGTGACGTCTAAAGATCTTGGAATTTAGTGAGAGCATAAATTTATCTTTGACTGCCAGCCTTCCCTCAGACCTCAGGTAGGGAATTTTGAAAGCCATAAACCACAGGAAGATAAAATGTGATGTGATGCAGACAAGTGTAAAATCATGAGGGAACAAGGCACGCTTCAATTTCATGAGGCCCATTTATACATTTAGCACTCACTGGGAGCCCAGACAGGTTTATTGTGTAGGACTTGAACGTTCAAACCAAGGCAGGCTCAGCACGAGGAGAGCGTGAGACAGCCCCGAGCACAGCCACGATGATTAAACGCTGTGGGTTTGTGTTTGTGTTCCCCGGGGGATGTGTGAAGAACTGGAACACCGGCAACAAGTCCTGAGGAAAGCCTCGGAACAGAATAAAAGAACAGAATAAAACATGAATTAAAAAAAAAAAATTAAACATAAAGAGGAGGAAAAACAATCGATGAAGGGGCACAGAATTGTGATGACCTAAAAAAATGAAGATGAAGCAGCGGTGGGGTAGAAGACTCAGTGTTAGGCCCACATGCTGAGTATCACCTCAATGTGCTTGGTTTGGTGGGACAGCACAGCTCGGGGGGACCCTGAGGGACAGAGAGGGGACATTCAGGGAAAACTGAAGGGACCGTGAGGGGACAGTGAGGGGACATTCAGGGAAGACTGAAGGGGCCATGAAGGGACTGTGAGGGGACATTCAGGGAAGCCTGAAGAGACTGTGAGGGGACAGTGAGGGGACATTCAGGGAAGCCTGAAGTGGCCATGAGGGGACATTCAGGGAAGCCTGAAGGAACTGTGAGGGGACAGTGAGGGGACATTCAGGGAAGCCTGAAGGGGCCATGAGGGGACAGTGAGGGGACATTCAGGGAAGCCTGAAGGGACTGTGAGGGGACAGTGAGGGGACATTCAGGGAAGACTGAAGGGACCCTGAGGGGACAGTGAGGGGACCCTGAGGGGACATTGGGGGTACCCTGTGAGGAGCACTGTGAGGATCCTCAGGGAAGCCTGAAGGGACCCTGAAGGGACAGTGAGGGGAAGCCTGAAGGGACTGTGAGGGGACATTGAGAAGATCTTCAGAGAAGTCTGAAGGGGCCGTGAGGGGACAGTGAGGGGACCCTGAGGGGACATTGGGGGTACCTCACAGGGTCCTGCCCTCACGGAAGCCTGAAGGGACCCTGAGGGGACAGTGAAGGGACCCTGTGGGGAACACTGAGGGGACCATGAGGGAAGTCTGAAGGGACCTGGAGGGGACCCTGAGGCCAGCGCTGAGGGGAGCCTGAGCGGACTGCTGAGGGGACCATGAGGGGAGCACTGAGAGGACGCTGACAGGAGCAGTGAGGGGGCAATGAGGGGACATTGAGTGGAGCACTGAGGGGACGCTGAGGATCGAGGGGACGCTGAGAGGAGCACCGAGGGGATACCGAGCACCGAGGGGAGGCGGAGCGGGTCCCGGTCAGCGCCCCCCGGCCCGCCCAGCCCCGGCGTTGCGGCCAGCCCGCCATGCCCAGGCCGGGCCGCAGGGGGCGCAGCGCGGCGCGGCCGCTCCCCCGGCGCGGCCTCTCCTCCCGCCGCCGGTGGGCGGGAGCGCCGGGCCAGGCCAGGCCGGGCGGGCCCGGGGCCATGGCGCTGCCCGTGCTGTCCAGCTCGGCCGTGAAGTTCCGCCGGGTCCTGGCGCACTTCCCGCAGGAGCTCAGCCTGGCGTTCGCCTACGGCTCCGGGGTGTTCCGGCAGGCCGGAGCCTCGGCCGAGTACGGCGAGGTGAGCGCTCGGGCCCCGCGGCGTTCCGCGCAGCGGAGCCGCTCCGGCCCTGCGGCGTGTGAACGGCGAGGGGCAGCGATCCCAAACCCCCGGGGCACGGCGAGGGCGGGTGTCCGGGGCGGTCCCGGCAGTGGGGCTGTCACTGTGGGCGGCTCGGGGTCCCTCTCAGCCCGAGTTTGTGTCAGGTTGTTTACCTCTGCTTTTTCAGAGTTACTGCATCTCGTGCCACTGCTGTGCACCGTGTGAGGGGAATTTCAAATGTATTGCCGCACCGAAATGGCAGTCTGGGGAGCTTCCTCATCTTCTGAGGGCCGCAGTTTGGAAATAATGTTTATTTTTATTTTTTGGGTTGTGTTGAGAAAAGCAAAGGACTACACTACAAAGGAATATCCTAGAAATGCGGTTCCTCGCTGCCAGCTCTCGGGTGGTGCCTTTATCTGCCCACATTCCCCCCGTTCATGGCCAAAGTGCTGCCCATTAGCTCTGTAAGCTGTTCCACTGGGCTGTGGGGTAGGGTGCTGAACATCCCCCACCTGCTCCCCTCTTTTGGGGGGTTGAATTTTGGTCTTCACCAGGACAGGAGAATTTTGGACTGTCTGATATACATGATAATAATCATCCAACTTCGCTGGAACCTTTGAACTGTATCTGATATTAATACTTGTGGTTTGGGTTTTATTTTTATTTTTTTACTCATGAAAAATATTTAGTTGGAAGTTTGATACTGTGTATATCTTAAATTATTATGATAACATTGGTTCTTCTTGAGATTTAAACCCCACCACTTCTCTTGTTATCCTCAGACAAATATGCTGGACTTTGTGTTTGCTGTTGATGATGTTGTGACCTGGCATATGACGAACTTGTTAAAGAACAGCAGTCATTATTCCTTCCTTAAATTTTTTGGGCCCAAAAAGATAAGTACAATACAGAGATATGGAGCAGGAATTTACTACAACACCTTAGTGCCATGCAATGGCAGGGTAAGTGCAAGTAGTCTGAGTGAATTAAGTCAAATATTTATGTCTGTGAAGTATTAAAATGATTAGCTTAAAGCAGATTTCAGGAAGCAAATATTGCAGATTGTAATTGTAGATGAACTCGTGGTATCTTCAATATTTATGTCTGCTTCACTAACAGCATTTTAATTAAAAAGCAAACAGAGCAGCCTGTCTTGCACCTTAGAAGTGTCAGCAGTGTTTGGAACTTCGAGCTAAAGCGTTTCAGGAACTGGATTTATGTTCCTTATTGCTTTCTGCCAGCCAGTTTTGGTGCTGGTGAAGTTTTGGTGGTGCTTCATTTCAGCAGCTGACCACGTAGTAACAGCAAAGTGGGCTGTTTGATATAAAATGCAAGTTACAACAGCAAGTTGGAATTGCTATTTGTGTGCTTTAGTGCCTCATATCCTGACCTGTGAGGCATGGGTGTGATCAGTAATTCTGGTGAGTGGTTCTTGTCCTGTTCCTGCACCTCTGTGTTTGGTAGGGAGGAGCGAGGGAAACACTGTTAGTTTTTCTGTTCTTGTCCCTGTATGAGATTTTGGGGTTTACCCATTATTTGTTTGATGTAAAAAGAGATTTGGGATTTCATTTGAAGGACCAGTGGTGTTTGCCATGACATTGTGATCTTGGCTCTTCGTGCCCGGCTCCTATGCTCTCATGACTCAGTCATATCACAGCCTGTGGTCCTTGGGCATCCAGAAATTCTGGCTGCCTTGCTGTGGTGATAATCTTTGGAAATTCTGTGGAAAGTCCTCTGTTTTTTCCAGTTACATACAATAAGCTGCAAGATCACAATTTTTTTTTTCTTAATATCAAAGAGCAAAAAAAAAAACTCCCTGATACACACCCCACCTCCCAGTAACAGGATACATAAGTGTCTGGAGGTTGTAATTGAAGTCTCTGACAAACTATTGCTTGAGTATTTTGAAATATTTTTAATAAATATAAATCTTTAATGATATTTTTTAATATCATTAAGGCTAATGTGGATTATTCCAGCTGTTGTAATATTTGGCTGCTGACTTAATTGTGACTTTGGTTCTAGAAAAGATCTTTGCATTCCATTTTCTGCCTGCAGAAGTTTGAGTTTAAATAGGAAGGAGATTTTTCTTTTACCTCATGTGTTAATTAAAACATTAAAATATTTTCCAGTTTTTTATTGGAGGTATGTGTGCCTTGGGATTAAGGACAGTTATAGCAAGTAGTAAGTTCCACGTGGGGAAAACAATGCAGGTATAAGTTTTTTCAAAAGCCTTTCTTTTGCTTTGTTTTTTTCCAGATGATAAAATATGGAGTAATTAGCACTGATGCCCTGATTGAGGATTTGTTTCACTGGAAAACTCTCTATGTGGCTGGGCGCCTGCAGAAGCCGGTAACTGCTCCGTTTTCTCTCTGGAAATGCAGGAAATTACAGGGCTGGAAAATAATCAGAGTTTGAACTTTTATCTGTCAGGGATCTGTGCTCAAATAATCTGCCCTGGTTTAGGGGTGTAGCCCCAGAGGGATAATCTCTCAGAGAGGAGGTGAAATGTAGTTCCTCATGATGTTCTGTGGAAAAAGAACCCCTAAAGGGGAGTATATTAATAACAGTTTTGTGCCTGTAGTAAATCTTGAATAACTCTATTAATGCCAAGTCCCTTTAATGTTAAATGTATTATTTGCCTTTTATAACAGATTATAGGGTGGCCAAAATTTAACACAGCTCAAGAATGGAAATCTTTAAAGATGAAAGCAGCTTTGCTGTGCAGTTACTGTCTGGTTCATAACTGAATGAACCATGGTTGGTTTTTCTCCTCCATATTTGGACCATAAAAAATAATCTTTGCTTTCCCCCTTGTGCCTGCCTCGTTGTGCTTTCAGCAGATGGCAGCAGTGCTAAGGGAAAATTTGTTACCAGGGGAGGGGGAGAATAGAAGGAGAAATCTCTTCAGGTCTTGGAAGAGAAGTTAGTTATGGTTTAGCTAAAAAACTCGGAGTGGAAGTTTGAATAGATTGTCTCAGACTGCTGGCTTTATCTCCAGAGATGAATTACAGCATGATCCAGGTTAGAGCAGCTGTTATCTTTGTAAAGGAGGAAACTTAATCCATTGAGAAAGATAAGTGAAGGGAGAATTCTGGATGGCACTTCAACAGTGAATAGTGAATAGTTGTTTTCAGTGGAACTGCATTTGCTGCTGCTTTGATTTGTGGCATGGTACAGTGAATATAAATTCTCTGTACTGTGAAAAAGCCTTCCTTAACTGCGGTGCTCTGTCAGATTTACCCCAAGAATCAACATTCATGTTTTACCAGGGGGATAACCATTGCACTCTGACTTCCTGGGAGATTTGCAGCTCTCTGAACCATTGAAAATTTGTTCATAAATGCTATCAGTGTTTCAGGCATTCTGATTTGAAGCCTGCTGTATTATTTTCTTTCCAAAAAATCCTGCTTTATATTAGGGGGTATTTTTAGGAACGGAGGAGGTTATTCCTTTTGCTTCTCTAAGGCAAGGCTGGTGTCTTCCATGAGGAGGAATAGCATCTCTGCTGAGTTTCATGTTTTAAAAGGCTCTAACTGTGGTGTCCTTAGCATGTCCATAACTTGCTGATGTTTCCATGGCAATCCTGAGGTATTGCAGTCACCTCTGTGACTGCTTGGGGTGCCACCACAGATTTTTCTGTTCTGACTTCCTTTAGATTTCCCTGTAGCAACAATTTAGGAATGTACATCTAAGTGAATTGCTTGATGAGATTTGAGAAAAATCAAGAGGACTACCTTTGTTCACAAAGGTAAACAAATATTAAAAAGCTGCCTTTTATCAAGACAGCATTGCTTAACCAGACCACTTGAAAAAGACAAACTCCCACCAAGCAGGGATTCCTAGGGGAGTTGTTTCTGGAAGTGCACAGTTATCCATCTCCTAAACCAGCTTCCCTTCATCTGCCAGTGTTTCTATTTCAGTTCTTAGCAAAGGTCTGCTTTTCATTCCAGTGTATTTCCATACCCTAGGTGATTGGATTCTGTAGTTGGTCTTGAACAGTTGCAATGTTTCTTAAAAATAAACCCTTCTTGTGGCAGGTAGAGACATTCAAGTGATCTGTTCCTCATGGGTAAGTGAAGATCCCCTCGAGTTCACATTCTGCTCATGCCAGGTGCAAAAATAAAACCCTGCTTCTTCTAGGACAACTCCTATCTGAGAAATTACTTGAAGCATTTGTTAGGGGAGTCCTCTATTTAAAAAATAAAAGGAATGAAGATGAAGAAGAAAAGTTAATTCTGTCTGGTGTTCTGTTCTCTTTTAGTATAGTCTTTTTTCTTATTGCACAATCACATGTGAAGTATTTCTGTTGATGCATTCATATTTCCTGTTCTGATTAATCTTAAATTCACAAGTATGAAAGGGTGACTAGCTCTTCAGAGATTAGCTCATGTCTGGTGCATACAGCACTTCCAAACCTGTGTGTGAAAACAGCTTTTTCTAGCAGAGTGTTAATTCTTAAAAACAGGTTCCTTTCTCTCACGTGGTGGGGATACTCTAGTACTTGTTGTACCATGATAGTAAGATCCACTCTTAAATTAATTTCTTACTCAATCTGGCATGAAAAAGAAGTAACATTTCTAGCTCCAACTTCAGTAGCACTTTGCTGAGGTCTTGCTTCCAAATGGCTTTGTTTTCCAGGTGAAAATCCTGGCCCAGAATGAGAACAGCAAGCTGCAAGCTGCCCTTGTCAGCAACCTGAAGAGTGCAGTGATAGCATCCTTCCTCATGTTGCCAGAGAGCTTCTCTGAAGAGGACCTTTACCTGCAGATTGCTGGGCTCTCCTACTCTGGTGAGTGTGGGGGGTCTCAGGTGGCTGAGAAGAGCTGGAGTTGGAGCACAGTTGGAGTCTCATGTGTGATCAGTCATCTCCCTCCTTGCTTTGGGCCCTCATCAAGAATTCTCTCTGAATGGTGGTTATGTAACAGCTCCAGTAATTGGGTTTATTCACAGGAAATAGGTGCAGCTGCCTCAGCAACGCTGCCTGTACCTGCTTGGTTTATGAGCAGCTCAGTGTGAGTGATTGGATGTGATGAAATAATGGGGGTTCTCTCCTGTTTGCATGGATTGTGTTTTGGTGGAATGTTTCAAAACCTTGGGAAAAATTTTTTTTTCTTTCCACTCTGTGCAATGTTGAGTCATCTGATAGTCTGACTCATACCTTGTCATCTCTTTTTGAGTGTGCTGTGTTTAAGGCTCTTACTTAGTTAACTTAAAGATCCTGATTATGATTCTTTGTTTACATTTAACACTTCTGGTTGGTTTTTGTTGAGTTCCTTTTTTTTAGGAAATTGATAAGGAAAAATATTGAAAAAACTACTGCAAATGGTTTTTCAATATAAGATGTGATTGTTACAATTTAACTCAGCGTTGCTTTTTAAATGTTGACATCCTTACTGGAATTACTGTGAAGGCGTTTGGTTGGAGTTGTACTTTACAGAGCACTTCCTTGGTTCATACAGAAATGCAGTTTTGGCTTTTAAAGGAAGCACAGGGGGGGTCTGAGCTGCAGCTTGGCTGTACTGAGGAGTGTCACTGTTTTATGTAACGCTTCTCAGGGCAGTTCAGATTGCAGCTCGCTTTTCCAGAGCAGTTCTCTCCTGAATTGTTGCCTGCTTTAAAGCACCAGGAAGAGGGTGCTGACAGTGGGATTGCCAGCCAGGGATGTTCAGTGCTCATCTGCCCACCTGAAACCTGCCCAGCACTGCCACTGGATTCTTGCTGGGCACTACTGACCAAGATGCTTTTTAAATGCTCTTTGAAACAGTGCAATTAAACAAAAATCAGTAAAATGCTGAGACTGGCTGTGCTGTGTGAGCAAAGCTGAAGCAACGCAGCTCCCAGCTGGGAATGTACAAGGGAAAGGCTGCTTGTGGATATTTATTTTGCTGCCATTTTGTTAAGTCTTTCAGAGGCTGTACTAGTAGACAAAATTGATTTTATGTGTTACTCTAATCAGTCTCCTTGGAGACTGCTGAGGAGAGTTGTTAATGCTTTAATTTAGAAAATGTTTATCTTATTTTTTTCCTGCATTTTTTTGAGAGCACTGAGTCAGTACCATTTATATGTGAAGTGTTTGTTTTGTGGCTCGGCATAAACTGAAATAAACTAAGGAAGGCTAGCAAGTTGGCACCTTTCAACAACATTTATCTCCTGAATGTGGGAAGTGGGAAAAGGAATTGATTCAGAGCTTTGGTTGTTGGTACAAGCTACACTGAGCATCCAGCTCCTGGCTGGAAACCCAGCAAGCAGCCAGGCTGGTACCTAACAGGTAGTGGAATGCTTTCATACAGACTGACTGGCTTTTCATTTATCCTCTTTGAAACTTCTCAGTATGTATCTGAAAAGAAAGTGTAAAGGCCAGTAACGTAACAGTGGTGTTAAAAGGAATTGCTTTTTGAAACTACTGACACAGTACATGGCTAAGAGGGAAAGCGATCCAGTGATCTTACAGTGACTGCTGTTAGCTGAACTCCAGGTACTGCCCTTGGAGTGCAGAATTATTACCTCTCAAATTGGAAAATTTAAGCCCATTTGCTTGTGGATACAGAGTATGAGGACTGGGCAATTTTTTTGGTAATTGTTGAGACTGAGGGTATGTTTGCAAAGACTGTGACTGGTACTTGACAGCTGGAATTACTTTGTTTCCGTGTGAAGATGTGGACAGGCAGGCTGATGACATTGTATCAGAGGCCACGTACCAATGTGTGCCTTCAAGGACATTTTTTCTATGCTTGAAGGCGTTTGAATAGTTTTGTTTTGACTATTAGAAGATGATTATATTGGCATACTTAATACTGGAGAGCAGAGATTTAGATGACACTCTGTACTGTACTATGTTGATTTCTATTATATTCTCCTTCATGTTTTTGGGGTTTTCCTAATAGCTTAACTCTCTCTTTTCCTACCTAGGTGATTTCAGAATGATCATAGGGGAGGACAGATTCAAAGTGCAGAACATAGTGAAGCCCAACATTCCCCATTTCCAGAAGCTGTACAGTACCATACTCCAGGACTGCCCTCAAGTGGTGTACAAGCACCAGCTGGGAAGGCTCGAGGCAAGTGTTCTCCTTCAAACAGCTTTCAAACAAGCAAGTGCTTCATCACTGACAGAAGGCAGGAATTGTGCCATGCACCAGGAGAGCAGTTGTAGGCTCTGTGCTTGCTGTTTGTTGTTTGGTTAATTCTGCAACCAGCAGACTTGCCTTAAATGCCAGGTTTTTCATATGGAGGAGCTACTGCTCATTTTCTCTGAGTATGAGCACAGAATAGACCCCAGCAAGGGAACCAGAGAAGATCACTGTAAAACGTGTGTTCTAATGGCTTCCACATGGAAATGACAGGCTAGGAAGTGAGGAATAAACAGATGGTTTGTGTTAGAGGGATGAGGCTGTAACTCAGAGGTGCAACTTTCTGCAATCAAAAACTGCATCTCACAAAAAAACCTCCTCAAGTTCCAGCTATGGAGATCACCTGACTAAACCCTAGTGAAATTCTGGCATTAATACCCATACAAAACCATTTTCCCGTAGGTTTTTGGGAAATCCAAAGTGATCAATATCTTGAATTCCATTTTTCTTGTGTAACATTGCAGTCAGGGGAGAGATGCCACAGTCAGTAGCAATTTTCCCTTTTGTAATCTTCATGTCCCTGTGTGAATATTCAAGTGTGATATAAACTTCATGGTGAAGTCACAAATAGCACCACTTGCCTCTTGGATGTGGGCATCTCTTTATCCTCAAGCCTTGGTAATTCTCTCCCAAAAGCCACCTTTTAGGATGTGTCTTTATTAGAAATTCCTTTAACTGCAGGCTTGAGTACAGTAAACAGTTTCACTGCAATGCTTTGGGGTAAAATACAGGCAGACTTGTATTATCCTGCAGCTGTCTCCATGTTTTCTTATTGCTTGTGAACAGTTTGGTACAAGCAATATTTAAATGAATTTGGGAAAGAATTAGTAATGCTTCCTTCAAGAAAAAAATCCTTTAAATGAATCCTGGTAGCATACTGCAAATTTATTGCTGGATAATAAATCTCTCCACAATCCCATAACAGTCATCAAGACTGCTTCAAATCAACAACAAAATGAGGGCATTTAATCAACCAAGTGTTTAATACTTTATTGCTCACACCCTCCTGTGCTTATTGGCAGTTACTGCCCAGCCTGAGGTGGCTGAGTGCTGCTGGGGGTGCAGTGAACAGAATGGAACCCCTTCTCCAGGAGATGCAGAGCTACAGAGAGAATTCCTTCTTCAGGGGTCCCTCAGAAGCAGGGGAGGCAGAGCCCAGCCCTGAGCTCTGGTTGAGGCACAGATTCCTCCCACACACAGCTCAGAGCTGCTCGCTCTCGCTGCCTCTGCAGTTGTGGCTGACTCATCTGGAGATCATTTTCTCCACACTGACAAAAGGGAGTGGAGAGGGCAATCAGACTCCTGTCTGATGTCTCCGTGAAGTGGCTAAAACCTTGTGTGGGAGGAATGGAGCTCTTCAGATTTTCCTCCTCTTTTGGAGAGCTCTGCCCCATCGTGCGTTGCATTCTGGAGAAATCTGTCCGGGCCTGCACGTTGGTATCATTGTATTCAAAAAAGGCTCGTTGGATTTCTGATTTAGATTGCAAAATGTGGGATGAATGTTTTCTTCAAGTTATACAAACCAGATGTGGAGTTGAAAGCAGAGAAAATGGTTTTTGAGCTAAACATGAAGTGTGTGTGTGTCTGCAGTTTGATTATATTCAGGCAGAAGAAACTCAGCTGAGGGGTCTTTGGGGAGCTTTTTTTTATTGTCCTGTACTTATGTTTCCAGAGGAAATTGGATACAACAAAAATGATAGAGTTTCAATGAACATTTACTTGCAGACACAGCAAGATCATGTGTGTCTTCCTTTGAATAAAAACCCTTGCAGTGACTCATTCTTCTAGTTGAAAACTGAGATGCTGCATTTCCCTGTTCTTGGGAAGTTTTTATTAGCATTGTCAAGGACCTTTTCTAGTGAAATGGATCAGGTTCTGTGAGATATTTATCAGAGGTCAACTTTCTGACTTCTTAAAAAAAAAAAAAAGAGAACTGAAAGTTTTTAATGTCTTACTTTTATAACATTCAGATTGATAAAAGTCCAGAAGGTCAGTTTACACAACTTATGGCTTTGCCAAAGACTCTGCAGCAAAAGATAACTGCTCTGGTAAACCCTCCTGGAAAGAACAGAGACGTGGAAGAAATTTTACTGCAAGTTGCCAATGACCCTGACTGTGGATATCTGGTGCATCAAGGTAGGTCTGGACCAGTGTCTGTAATCTCCTTTAAGCCATGATAGATACACAAGTCTATTGAATATGTTCTCCTGTTTCAGATGGGTTAAAGAGAAGGGTGAAAAAATCCAGGACATAATAATGAAATCCATTCCTGAATACCTGAGTTTGGATTTGATTGCAGACAGGTTATCTGAAAAATATCAATAGCGTTCCTAGTGATACAGAAAGATGTGTTTTGGTTTGGATCCTGAAAGAGGCAGAATTTAAGGAGTAATAGTGTGGCTTGCTTAGATCACCTAACTCTGGTGCTTCCATTTTCAGGCAAAACTTCATCAAAATACTGAGCTTTATATCCTCCCAGTCAGAGATTGCGAGGCTGAGGTAATTTTCTGACTTGCTGACATTTCCCTTGGCAGTCATCGTGGTTAGCCCAGACATGTGAGCCCTGGCAGAGAGCTCCAGCTCGGAGGGAAAAGGCTGAGGTGCTTCTCATCAGCACAACTGCTCTGAGGCAGCATTATGTCATATGAGCAAGTTAAAGCTGATGCTGCAGACACTAATGTTCTGCTACACTGCAGGAAAATGAAAAAGTTTAGTACTTGGGGTCCTTTATGCATTTGAAGAACCTGGCACATTTTCTGTTCCAGGTAGTAAATTTTGCAAGCTCCCTGAGCACAGCAAAAATTCCCAAGAAACCTGGGAGCCACTAGACACTAACCAGGGAGCTGAGGGAGCTCTCAGCCTGATTTCTGAGGGGGAAATAAATCTCCTGGGTGCTGCAGTTCTCCATGGACAGCCTGGGATGAGCTGCACCTGGATAAGGAGCTGTTCAGTTTCTTTCTTGGGCTGGAGCAGCCAAGGGCTAAAAGCTGGGTCTGGGAGCAGGGAGCAGTGTTTGAGCTGCACACAGAGCTCTGATGGTGCTGTGCTTGTATTTCTGTAGCTGTGGCTGCACAGGGAGCAGCAGTGCAGCAGCAAACTGGACACATCTTCTCAGCCCTGCAGTTTAAACTTTTAGGAGAACACATCAAGATATTCTTTCACTTCTGTAACCAAAGCATTTTCCTAATTTATCAATCTGGGTAAAGGCCAGGCCAAGCCATTTGGGAATCCTACAAGACAGAGCTGATTACTCAAGCTGAATTGCATTGTCCCAAGATACTCTGCTACATCAACACAATTTGTTCCTTTACCTTCCCTATTCCTACCCCTCAGATGATTTTACAGTGGAATATTGTATCCTTACTTACACATGGATTGTGCTAAGCTTTGTTCTTCAGTATGGAAGCAGGATTTTCAAATATTTGAAATTATATTCTATGCAGAATGTGTCAGTTTGGAAGATTAGCTCTGAGACTGCTGCAGCTCTACATTTCTTTCAATTATTTAGTGATGTGAGTAGTTTTGTACATATCAGTATGCTTTTATATGTGTTAGAACAAATACAGCTTCATAGTTCTGAAAAAAATGTAACATTTTTCAAACTGTTCTGTTAAGAACCCCTGGACAATGACAACTGAATGTGCCCCAGTGCAAAGTGGCAAACAAGCCTTATCTCCAAAAGCTGTAATTTAGAGAAGCCAGGGAAGAGCTGCATGATAGAGGTATCTCTGCTTGATCAGAGAAGTGCCAAACCCCACTTTCTTGTAGTGGTAAACAGGGGGTGTCATTTGTTCTGCTCTAGAATGTTAATTTACCAGCACTTAGATGAAACAACTCTGAATCCTTCGTGGTTAATCATCTTAGTAGAGAGCTAATGAGAACACTAAATAAATGGATTTGATCATTCCTACTGCTTGCTGTCTGTTTTAATAGTGATTTGGGGTTTTTTTTCTGTATGTTACATATAAAAGAAATTAGAATAGTTTAGAGAATACTTTTAATTAGTATGAAAAAGCAGAGCAAACCCAAATTTTCTCAGTGTATGTTTTACTTTCAGGCTGGCTTGATTGTATAACTGGAACAATATTTAACTTGTGCATGGTGGAGGGGAAAAGAATCCCCACACAAGTGCTGGATGGGTAACATCTGTGTGCTTTTCCCTCTGCAGGCATTTCAGCAATTGTGAGATCCTCCAGTATAGTGCAGAGTGTTAAAACCATCCTGACAGCTGGTAAGAATGTGTGGGGTTTCTGTCAATGTGGGCCTGCTGATTTCACACAGCAAAAATGACAGGGCCCCAAGATTGTCTTGTTACAGGGGTTTAGAGAATAAACTTTTTGTGTGTTTTGCTAAAAATCCCTGGAAAATAAAAGCAACATTTAAAGCAGAGGCTTTCTTTCAAAATTTTAAAATGCTGAAAGGAGTCTGTGTGACTCTTAAAACAACAACAACATCTTAAACCAAACAACAACATCAGCTTTCATTTTCTCTGTTTCTGGAGCTGTGCAGAGGTTTTGTGAAGCAAAAGAATTGGAAGGGAGGGGTTAAAACCACTGTTATTCCTGTTGAATTCAGGTTATTCCCTTGAATTCAAGGTGTCCCATGGGGCAGAGCTGGGTAAGTGCAGAGTAGAACAGAAATGGTTAAACTGTGGGGTTATAAATCACCTCTGAGGCTCTGTAGCTCCCCTTGTTTGTCATGCAGTCAGTCACTGACACTTTGGGGAGTGATTATGGATCTCTGAGTACCACTTGGCATTTTTATCATCATTTTATCATCATTTTATCATTTTTATCATTCTGCTTCATGCACCTGAAATCAGTTATTTGGGAAATGTCTCTATTTCCCTTGCTCTTAACTGCTCTTTGCTTTATCTATAGTGGCTTTTTTCTCTTTCAAACAACCTGTAGTTTCCTTCTAATCAGTTATGTAGAGTTGAATTTAAAAACTATTTTCTACTAGTGGTTTTTGTGGTGAAAACATATTTTTGTGATTTGGTTTAAGTAGAGCAAAGCAATTTTGAGCTTTTGCCTCCAGCACAAGCCAAATTTAAGCAAGGAGGCTTGGGGGGGTGGATTTTTCTTACTTTTTTTCATTATTTAGTTTTTTGGAGGTGGGTTGGTTTTTTAAAAATGTATTTACACTTGTCTGCCAGAATCTGATCAAAACCATTAGTGACAGAATTCAGGAGTGAAATTTCACTGCTCAAGGATGTCACCTTAGTATTTTTGAAGTGTGATGTTTGTGTGATCTGCCCTGGAATTGAGGAGGGATGGGTGTCCACGGCTTTAGAGTTAATTAGCAAAATCCTTTTGCCATTTTAAATTTTTTTTAATATTTGTCTCCAAACTCATATGACTGAGTTGATATTAGATCTGTCAGTGTCTTCTAATGAAGATTTTTCTCCTCATCATTGTTTCTTAATTTCAAATGTCTCACTGGGGCAGCATTCCTGGCTGTGCCAGCTCTTGGGGCTCTCCATGTTCATAGGATATAGAATTTACACAGAGAAAACAGGAATGTGGCTCCTGCATGAAAATATTTGCTTGATTCAGGCAAGGAATGTGTTTAACAGGAAAGTGTGGAGCTTTAAATTCAGTCCCTAAGGATGCTGCATTTCTTTCTTTATTCTTTTTCCAAATCTTGTCTAAGATTCTGTTCCCCTAAGACCTATTTTCACACTTTCTAGTAAAGACTTTAGGAAAAATATAAGGCTCTGACCTACTGCAGTGCTTATGTCAGGAATAGTAGCTTAAAATAAGAGTTATGAAAGAGAATCATGAAATCTGTGGCTCCATTGAGCTTTGGCTTTTTATTGCTGTTCCTAATAACTGTACAAGTACTTTGCTTGCAAAAGAATGTTTTCATTAGCTGGCCATGACTCTTTTTGAAGTGTTCTAGGGGACACAATCTGGTTTCTCTGGCTGAATATTTTATCTCAAGAACACCAGCAAAGGTGAGATGCCTGCTCTGGGCCACAGCATGGCAGTGCAATGTCCAGCATTTCTAAATTCAATGGTAAATCAGCAATAGCTGTGCTCAGATGCCATGCTGGGTATGAACATTACTGGCAAGGAGCACAAGAAGGAATTTCAACCCATTTAAGAGAACTTCTCTCATCTTTCTCTGCCAGTGTGGTTTTCAAGTGGAGCCCCAGCTCTGTGTTTTTGTTTGTTGTTAAATGCCCTATTTAGTTTTTGAAAATGTGCCTGTGTATTTCTTTGAGGCTGTGGTGAGGTTGCCTCTCTGTTTCCCATTAGAGATGGCACCAGGCTTTGATTTGTTTTCCCACATAGCCAGAGCCTGCCTGGGCTTTGGGAACTCACTCTGCAACTCTTATATTTAGCTCCTCTGAAGGAGATGTTGATACTTCTTTAGCTTCTTTCTTCTTTATATTTCACTTAAGGAATGCTGCAAGCTTTGAAAATTTTTCTATAAATACAGTCTTAGAGCATAAATCATCAATTGAAGCATTTGTCCAAGATACTTTTAAGTTAGCACAAATGTTCTGAATAGCATTTATTTTCAAGGATTCAAGGATTTTTTTTTTTAAAGGAGCAGGTTTCATTTGTTCAAGATACTTTTAAGTTAGGACAAATGTTCTGAATAGCATTTGTTTTCAAGTTTGTTTTTTTTTAAGGAGCGAGTTTACATATCAAATATTCAGGTTTTGTGATAACTACTCTCTTCATCAGCTGTCTGAGCAGATAACTGCTGGCTTCACTGTAAATATCTGTAAATATGCATATATCTGTGCTTGCCACACTACAAATATATAATTATTTGCTCCACATAACAGCTGTCCAGCAGTACATCCATCCAAAGGCAGTCCAAGACACTGCAGCCAGGCAAACCTAGCAGGACACTTTGAGGGAATCCCAACTAAACCCTGTCTTACAGCACCAACACTTGCAAAGAACTCAGCGTGGGGCGTTAAGTGAAACCAGACACGGCTGTGTTTACACAAACGCTGTGGGCTCGGTCCCATGTGCATCAGGGCTTTGTTCTGTGTCCTGCAGTGGAAAAATCTAAAGGGGAGGTGGAACCACCGAGTCACAGCTTCAGAGCTGAAGTAAAAGACATTTTCATGTGGTCCAAGTGCTTCAGATTCTGAGAGAGAGCCGTAATTACAGCCATTAACTTCTCCTGCAGCTGTAAATGATCAGCCCGAGGGCTGCTTTGGGGAGCAGCTGAGCTGGATGGACAAACCTGTGCGGGGCAGCGGGGCCAGCAGCTCCTTCCGTGCCCCGGGTGGAGCTCAGAGGGACGGGAAGGATGTGCTGCTGAGCAGGTGGGCAGGCCTGAGAGCAGCAATGACCCTGCAGTGCCTGCAGCATTCCCTGCAGGCTGAGAGCAGCAATGACAGCAATGACCCTGCAGTGCCTGCGGCATTCCCTGCAGCTGAGAGCAGCAATGACCCTGCAGTGCCTGCACCGTTCCCTGCAGGCTGGAGCAGTGATCTCCCTGCAGGCTGGAGTAGTGATCTCTCTGCAGGCTGCAGTGCCTGCACCCTTCCCTGCAGGCTGAGAGCAGGGATCTCCCTGCAGGCTGAGAGCACTGATCTCCCTGTAGGCTGCAGTGCCTGCACCATTCCCTGCAGGCTGGAGCAGTGATCACCCTCAGGCTGCACAGTTCCCTGCAGGCTGGAGCAGTGATCTCCCTGCAGGTTGCAGTGCCTGCACTGTTCCCTGCAGGCTGAGAGCAGGGATCTCCCTGCAGGTTGCAGTGCCTGCACTGTTCCCTGCAGGCTGAGAGCAGTGATCTCCCTGCAGGTTGCAGTGCATGCACTGTTCCCTGCAGGCTGAGAGCAGGGATCTCCCTGCAGGCTGCAGTGCCTGCACCATTCCCTGCAGGCTGAGAGCAGGGATCTCCCTGCAGGCTGCAGTGCCTGCACTGTTCCCTGCAGGCTGAGAGCAGGGATCTCCCTGCAGGCTGCAGTGCCTGCACCATTCCCTGCAGGCTGAGAGCACTGATCTCCCTGCAGGCTGCAGTGCCTGCACTGTTCCCTGCAGGCTGAGAGCAGGGATCTCCCTGCAGGCTGCAGTGCCTGCACTGTTCCCTGCAGGCTGGAGCAGTGATCTCCCTGCAGGCTGCAGTGCCTGCACTGTTCCCTGCAGGCTGGAGCAGTGATCTCCCTGCAGGCTGGAGCAGTGATCTCCCTGCAGGCTGCAGTGCCTGCACCATTCCCTGCAGTCCTGCAGCAGCTGTGCTGCAGTGCATCTGCCACATGCTGCACTGCACTGCACTTCCAGAAGCACTGGAATTCACTGGAATGGCAGAGCAGCAGTTCCTCTCTCAGAGGGGCTGCATCCTGCAGCTTGGGCATTTCCAGAGCCACACTTAGACAATTTTAACTTTTTTAACATTTGTGCTGTGCCAGAGCTCAGCCTGGCTTTGTGCTGCTGCAGGAATTGTTGCTCTGTGTGCAATCTCCATGCAGATTTATCAGGCACTTCAGGATTTACGTGGTTATTTATTTGTTATTTGAGATGCTGCAAAGAAAAGCCTGTCATGACTTGATTAGTGTGTTTGCTTTTGCAAAAACCTAGTAAATATGGAAAAATTGGAGCCTACATATGGGATACAGATAGGTTTGTCAGCTCAAAATACATGTATGGATGTTTTCCTACCCAAGGTGAAGCTGAGTTTATTTAAATTGCAGTTGGAGACATGAGAAGTGCAGAACTGATTCTCTGCAGTCTGTTATCAGAGGCTTCTTTTTCTGCTGCATTCCTTCAGAAATGAGTATGCACCTTTCCTTCTTGCTGCCAACTAATTTGTCTTCTTGCAACTTGAATTTGAATGCATCTATCACTTAAAATATTTTATCTTTCATTGATTTCTTTAACTTTCCTTTTTTTTTGAGGTCTTCCCAAATCAGGTATTATTATTATGCCCCTCCCACTCACCCCCCCAAAAATTAAAGAAATCCAGTGCAGCACATGGCTAAACTTGGGTTGTGGTTCCTTGTTTGTTGCAAATCTTTCCTTGTGTTCTGGGCTGTGATGTTGTGTGACTTTTGGTTAAATTCCTTGTGTATTTTTAGTCAGTCTTGTCAGGTGTTCAATTAAATAAACATAGGAAAGATTGTAGTAAATACAATTTACTACACCTTTAATCTGTGCACGTGTCAAAATGAGAGTTTTTTTGCAGCACTAAAGAGTTGCCTTTTCAGTTCTGAATTTGTAAGGGTGTGATGAGATGTGTGCTGTAATCTGAGCAGTCACTCTGTGTGTTGTTTTGGGTTTATTTGTTTGGTTTGGGGTGATTTTTTTAAACAAAAAAGGAAAAGCAAGTAGCTGCACTGGCTGGGATCTCAGAACCCTCCTGAAATGCCAAGACTAACAGTAATTTGGTTTAAAATTTATAAATACTCTGTGACTAAACCCAGCAAAAGGCTGTGGGTTTTTACTCTAGGTCTGTAAGAGAAGGCTCATCTCTGCTTGAACTTCAGGAATTGTTTAACTCCAAGGATACATTTTACAAATTTTGTGGGAGTCATCCTCAGTCTCATCATATCTAAAACTCATAAATGCTTGGAGGCAACAGCTGCTGCTGGACCTCTGAAAATTGAGATGTCTGCCTTTATTGTATGCCATGGCATGGAATTTACCAGAATTCTGCTCTATTTGCTCTGCTTTGATAGCATTAAAAGTATTTTCAGTGGCATTATTTACTGTATTCTGCCTGTGACAGGAAGGTTATTTGCATGTCTGCCTGCTGGATTAGGCTGTCATTCCCCCAGGGGAATCCTTCATTTGATGCACTAAGCACCTTCTGACTGAGTCAGCATTGCAAAATGTTGATATTTTTTCTCTTTTTTCTTCTTTTTTAGGGGCAAAGAAATCTGTGATCTACAGTTTGAAGAAATTATATAAGATGGCAAAGGGAGAGTTAAAGAAGCCATCCTGAGTCTGTACATACTGTGTATGGGTAAATAAATGGTACTTTTTCTCTAAATGTTTTGCAGATGTGACTTTGCATACTTGAGAAGATTACAGTGTATTTAAGAAGTCTGTTCTGATGATTTACATGCCCAATTTTCTTAATGAAATAGGAACTTTTTTAATGGGAGGTTTGTTGGCAATAGGGCAAAGGAATTATACTCTGTAAATAATGAAATGAATTTTCCTGTCTATTTGGAAGAATCCTAAGTAAAAATGATTGATTGTACAAAACCCAAAGTGACTCATTTTCTATGTGGTGGTAGCTTTACTTCCCAAGTACCCCCCAGAGTCTCAAAATGATCAATATCCCAAATTTAGTTCTTTCAGGGATTTCCAGAACTGGAGAATCCATTGAGATTTCAGTAGATATGAAAGTGCCCTCTGACATTCCTGCCCTGACAGGTTTGTCCTTGGAATTCCTCTGAGGATGCTCGCTGTAGCACCTTGAATCCCAAAAACTGCCACAGTGTGGGAGAGAGAAAAGAGCAGCTTGGCAGGTGTCACATCCTTTAATAAGGATATTTAATAATATTAATTAATAAGGATATTTAATAATAATGAAATTGTGTGTTCTCTCATGAGGACCAGATGAAAAGTGTCCAATTCATGGGCATTGTCACAAGGGCCAGAGTTGGAAGGAAAATCAGAATTCCATGGACCTCCTTGGGCAGAATTATGCAATATTTGTTGTTTGGCAGAAGATTCCATCAAAACACTTGAAAATTGGGAGTGTTATGAACAAAAGCACAGATTGGTTGATTGTCTTTTTTTTTTTTCCCTTGAAGTACTGCCTACAAAGATGAAACTTGAACTCCCTTTAAGTGAGCTAAACTAAAGAGTATTGGAGTTGTACATGAGTTGTTGCATTAATCATGCCATGAAAGAATGGGCATTGCTGGCAGTATCCATGTCTGGTGCAGGAAACTGGGAGGATCTTTTGTAAATAGAATACTTTTCACACTGACTCAGGTGGTTTTGCTAATTTAGGTAATTTTCCTTAATAGAAATAAACTCAGGTTTCATTTTCCTTGTGAGACTGTCAATGATAAAAATAATTTAATGGTAAAAAAGGGAAATAAAATGTATCTTTCTTGATCAGCATGTTTGGGTTTTTTCTTTGTGTATTATGTGATCATCAGGGCCATCTCTCAAGCTACATTTGATTTAGTGATCTCACTTTAAAAAATACATTATTGCAGTGAAGTTGTCTGCTGATTGTTTCCAGGGAGAAGTTGAGAGCATAAATTTAAGAAGGACAACAGAAAATACATTGTTGTATGTAATAGGACTCACACAGGCTTGCTTTAATCACAGGGAGACTTTTAAATACTGATTCTTTTTAAATACTTGAGTTTGAAATTTTAACCCAGACTCAGGAAATCGTTACTGTGAAGTAGGAACTAAATAACTGGGAAACTTTCTAAGGTCAGAGGCAGGTTCCTCACACTTTGCATTATCCATTGGTGATAGAATGTGTGAAACAAATCCCCTCAAATGTCCCTTTGTTGATGGTACAGCCTTTTTAAGGGGGAAAAAAATGTTTGTATGGCCCTGGCGTTCTCTGGCCCTATTAGTAAGAGGCCAAAGTCCCCAGTTTGAAAAGTTTATATTATAAAAAGTGGGACTAGGGGATTTAAGCCACTTTCAGGTAAATCTGGAATTTTTTAATGATGAAATGCAGTTGCTGGCATTTCAAAGCAGTTTTCTTTGCTGCTTTGAAAAGGTAAAAGCCCTTTGCAATAACGTTAAAGAGAATGTTCTGAATGTTAAAGCCACACTTAAAAGGAGGGTTTGGTGTTTCTGAAGGTGCTGGCTGCTGAAATGGTGGTTCAGAACATGAGAGGGCAGTGACAGATCAGTCTGCTGTGAGATGAGCTGGCCTCACTCCCACAGTGAAAGCCCAGGCTCCATCCTGCACCTTGCTGCCTGAGCATTTATCCCAGAAATAATGTTCTTGTGGGGAGAAAGGAAAAAAGTGAGGTAGTGCTGGCTGTTTAGCAGCTAATTAACTCTTTTTATGTGCAGCAGATGCTGTGTGGAGTCAGGCCCTGCCCAGCCCTGAGCTGTTTGTCACTGTCACTCTGCCAGAGGATCCCTCTGTCCCTGCACAGGTGGGACTTTAGTGCACTTCCTGTAACCTGAGCTGGCTGTGTTTGTCTTGTGTTGCTGGATACCCGCTGCAAGGTTCGATTTGGCTTTATGAACTCTGTGCACAGCAATATAAGAAGTCATTTCTTGCTCTTTGGAGTGAGTTTTGCAAATCCCAGCTCGATAGTTCCCAGTTCCCTCCATCTGTTGATGCACTGCCAGTATCCAAGTCCGTGCACTAAATCTCTGGGAGATGTAAAAAAGTCCTTCCTCCTCATCCATATGGGCTGAAAACTGGATTCTGCTCTGTAAATCATTCATCTTGTGCTTTTTAAGAGTGGCCTACCTTTCCCCTTGGGGCCACCGGTCTTGAATGTATTTATTTTTCTGGCAGAGAGCCAGGAATGAATCATAGCCCTGAGCAGCTCGTTGTGAACTCCTCACCATTGTTAAGAGAGTACTTGGGGCAGTTGTTACAGAGCTTTGCTATGTAAAACTTTTAAGAGAAGAGAGATTGATTTCAGCCTTGTTAGTTGCTTTTGAAGTCCCCACCAGTTGTGTGGAAATGATTTCTTCTGCTCTTACAGCTGAAATCCACTAAAATAACCGGGGATTGTTGCATGGGAAGCTGGGACATGGGAATATGTTACTGCCTCTTTGTCCTGATGAGGTGTGGTTGTTCTTTCACAAAAAAAATTCACTTCAGCCTTTCATTCCATTTGTAACTTTCCTGTTTATACCTTCCTGCTCCATTTCCATACTTTATTGTTTCTCTTCTTAACTTAATTCTCAAGTCTTTCATTCTGTTCTTCAGACATCCCTCTTTTCTGGCTTGGCTGTTCCACCATGGATATTGTTTCATGCTCCCTCCCCCTTTTTCCTGTGTAGCAGAGCTTTCATTAAAGGCAACCAGGCAGATGATTTATTTCTGATGTCTTAAAAGGCTTCTTTGTAATGAAGAGCCTGGACCCAATCAAACTGCTGAGGGTTTGTGTAGGTGAGTCAGCAGCATGGGCCTCACTGCCTCTGACATCCACAGTGCCAAGGGAGTGTGGAACAGCCTCCTGCTCCAGAGGGAATGAACTGGATGACACAGGAAGAAGGGGAAATCAAAAAATCCAAAATGTGACTGCATACATAATCATTTGGCTGCTCCTAAACTCGGTTTGGGGAGGGCACAAAGCTGAACCACACAGGCTGCTGACCTCCATCAGTGTGATGTGTTCCTCCTTGCTTGCACTGTTCCCCTTTTCCAAGTGCTGGAACAGGGAGTTTCTCCAGGTGCCTGACTGTGGGACCCTCCAAATTCCAGCTGTACCTGTAAGTGCAGAGCCTGTATTCCTCACCTGTGCTTCCCTCAGGCCTCTCTTTAGGTTTTGTTGACCTTCACTGGCAGCAGGTGGGAGTCAACACTGCAGCCTGAGCACGAGGAAGGTGCCCATGTGCAGCTGAGCTGGGATCCCTTCCTGGCAGAAACACTTTGCAGCATCCCAGAGCTTCCTGATGTGTGCAGCAAACATCTGTGCCAAAATGGGGAAGATCAAGGTGGACACAGAGGCCGGGATTCCTGGGTGGCTGAGGGAGCTGAACCTTGTTCTTCACACTGAGGTGCTAAAGCAGGAGCCTGCTGTGACTTGGGAAAGTTCAGAATGAGCCCAGCCCTTGGTGAGTGTCCAGTGCAGGGGGATCCAAGCAGGGCTGTGACTCATGCCTTTTCCCAGCAATTAATTTAAAAATAGAATTGAAGTTGAAATATGCTCTGAAGGTCACAATATCAGGTCAGTATGTTTCTGATGGTTTTTCTTGGTTAAGGTGTTGAGAGAGGACGAAGTATTCTTCATTTTCAAAGTCACTCTGCTGGCCATATAGTCTGTGTAGAAAATGAATTTTCTTTGTGTTCCTTACTGCAGGAAAAAGAGACATTACCTCCATGTAGCTGTTTAGTGCTCTGCTTTTTGTTTGACTCAACAGTCGCTCTGTCACCTTTGATACTGTGGTTTCACAGAGTTTTGTGACTTTATTTACCTGTTTTTCTAGATAAAAATCTCCACCACGGTTGCTAACTGATCCTGAACTTAATGACTGCCTTAGGGAGAGGCAGTAATCACTTTTCTCCTGCATGTTTTAACCTCTTACTCAGCCTGCTTCAATCAGAAATGTTTAGAAATGGATTAAGTTTTACTACATGAACAGGAAGCTTCAGACTATACATTCTGAAATTATTCATGCAAACTCCCACATATTTTATTTACATCTTTGGTCTAAGAACTTCCATGCAATTTTTACCTTCATAATCCAGCATTCTGCCCAGTAGTGGTGGGGACTGTTTGGATGGTTTTGCACAATTTTTTCTGAGAAATGGAAGGTCTTTCAGCTGCAAAGACAGGCTGAAAATCTCTGCAAGTGTAGTGGGTATAAGGGAGTTCTTCCTAGTTTTCAGTTTGATTAAATTTGATCTTGAGGAGTTTGCAGCCACAAGGAGCTGTCTTTAAAAGCAAAACAAAGCCAAAACTGACCAAGAACCAGCACTCTGTGTCTTGGTTCCTTCACTTCCCTTTGTTGTACTGATACCTTCTTTAAAAGCCTTGAACCTGATATTTAAGATACCTCCCCTACTCAATTAAATAAGCCAAGTAAATAGTAAAACATCTCATTACTGAATTAATCTGTATTACTTCTCTGTATGAGATCTCTTTAGCTCCACAGTGCGCTTGGTAAATTGGAAAGCTTGTGTTCCCACACAGTGATTATTTACTTAATCTCTGCCTGCTGCCAAAGCTTCTCCAAACCTCCTATTTTAAAATTCATAGCGAAGCATGGGAGGGGAGCATTCAGTGGTTTTTTTTGGTTTTGTTTGTGGTTTTGGTTTTTTCTTTTCATATTGCCATCCTCAAGTTGCCTTGCTCTCAGCAGTGGTGAGGAATCTGGCTCACTCTCTGTAGTGCTGTGAGAGCCAAGAAGTTTTTCCCTTCCTAGGATGCTTCAAGAAGGGCTGACACAGAGCAGCTCCCACTGTCTGCCTCACGATGCTGTCACACTGCTTTGGCTTTACAGCCTGGGGCAAAGCTTTTTAAAACCAAATTATTTGCACAAGAAATTCTAGACTTTTTTTTTTTCTCTCTCTTTCTCTTTCTTTCCCCTTGTTGCCTCCCAAGTCTGGGGTTGGGTGAGCTTGTGCTCATCCTGCACAGCCCTGTTTTAACCCTGTCTCTGCAGCCCTGCCTTAGATTCTTGCCAAGGAGGAGACTGAGTCAGCAGCACTTTGGCAGTTTGAAGGTGAGTTCCCTGCAGACAAATCAGATGGATGATGAAATCCATCACTGCACTTCCAATTCTTACAGCATTTTTAAGTGGATTATATTTAAGGGTTGTATTTGCACAGCTGCTTTTAAAGCAAGAATTGGTTTATTTTCCTTTATGTTTTTGCTGTTTAAAGAGTGTCTCCTCTGTTGTTTGACTTGTTTATCTGTGAATAATTTTAGCAGGATTCCCTTTCCACTACAAAATTGAAAATTGCTGTGTTATTTTTATTAGACAATCATAGGACATTTCAGGTTGGAAAAGCCCTCCCAGACCACTGAGTCCAGGCTGTGCCCAATCCCCACCCTGTCCCCAGCCCAGAGCTCTGAGTGTCCAGGAATTCCTTGGACACTCCAGGGATGGGCACTCCAAACCTCCCTGGGCAGTTCCAATTCCTGAGCTCCCTTTCCATGGGGAAATTCCTCCTGGTGTCCAACCCGAGCCTGCTCTGGCACAGCCTGAGGCCTTTTCCTCTTGTGCTGTCCCTGTTCCCTGGGAGCAGAGCCCAACCCCCCATGAGCCATTTGGGAAAAAAACCCTGGGGAGGGCTCACCTGGAAAGCTGAGGAGAGTCCACTCGTCCTGAGGAGATGACTGAGCTGAGTCCAGAAAGCCCCAGTCAGGAAGGGTCCCAAGTCCTCAGTAATTAGCCAGTAGTAATTAGATCAGGCTGCAAGAACTGCAGAGCTGCCCCCAGGAGCAGGGTGACAGGGGAGGTGTTTGCATCCAGCAGATGTGACTGAGCTTGCTTCTTCCAGAGTGATTCCAGGCATCCTAAACTTCCAGAGTGATTCTCAGCATCCTTAGCTGAGAGATGGATGCTCCAAAGGGCTTTGGGCACCCTTTGGTGCCCAGTTCCTCTGCCCAGTGTCCTGCTGCTGGTGGCTTTGGTCTGGGAAGAATCCTGGTGACTGAAGAGCCTTTTCTTACAGCCTGCAAATGTATGGAAATTGTGGAGATTACCATGAATAATGTGGAAACTCTGAAAATAACTTGGCATCTCATCTTGAGCTGCAACCTGTTTGTGATTTTAATGATCCCACGTGGACTGAAGTTCTTCTGGTCCTGTGTGAGAGGACACAAATCAAACAGGGAGTGAGATCTGTTATGTGGATGTTTACTGCCTAATGAAGAGGTTACTCTGCATATTTACCTTCAGCTGGAGATCACTGACTGTACTGACCTTTCCTTTACACTAAATTTGCCATTTGGAGTTCTGTGAACCATCTGTGGTCTTTTTATCAGTGTTTAACAAAACTTGAACAAATTAAAACCAGTGGGTTGTGGTCAGGGGTTGCTTTTAATTTGTTCATCTGATACTCCTTTAGTATTTAATTTTTTTTAGCTATCTTGTCTGTCTTCATCTTATGGGAACCTCCATGGGGTGAAATCTTTTCTAGAACAAGGCAAGCAAAAAGTACCTGTGGTTAAATGTAGTTGGTGGTGTTCATGTTCTGTGTGAGTCTGAAAGTATCTCATTGTTTGCTTGAAGATGATGCTGCTGTTCTGACCCTGCTCCAACTGAAATTATTCTGTCTCTTTTCATCTTCCCTTGGATGATGGGGCAGACAATTATGAAGAGGGCAAGCTTTGTCTTGAAGCAGGTAATAAATAACCATCTCCATCAACTTACAGTTTGGATCAACTTGTCTGGCTGGAATTACTGCAATTTAACACATTGTGGTGTCATGAATAATAAACTATCTTCAAAAAAAAAATTTAGATCTTACGTATTTTGAATTTTGGGTGTGTTTTTATATAAGGCAGCTTTGAGCTGCAGTGCAGCTGGATGTGGATTTTAGCAAGGAAGAGTTTTAGATTCAGATTTTAGGAGTTTTTCACTTTGAGCTGCAGTGCAGCTGGATATGGATTTTAGCAGGAAAGAGTTTTAGATTCAGAGTTTAGGAGTTTTTCATTGCTGAAAAGATGTTTGCTTCTGAGGCCACGTAATTTGTGTGTGCTAAAACGTGCTTTGAGCTAGATTTTAAAAGCTGCTGTCACTTGGTGTAAAATTAACCTGTTTTATGAAAGAAGGTGTGGATAGATGGAAGCATGCACTGTAATTGGACTGACAGAGATGGCAAAGCACTGCCATGCCTCATTAAACCTGTGACAAATAATGGAGAAAATGTTTGCTTTTGGCACCAACTGCATCATCTTTGTGCAGAGTTTGGTCCACACTGAGCTTCCCTGCAGACTCCAGGGAGCTCCAGGCTGATGGAAAAGAAGTATCTGTATTGTTGCTGTTTGAAAACCAAAGAGGGATGGCAGTAAGAAAGTGGAAGAACTTCCATAAATTCCTTTTTTTTACATGCAGTGATGCCAGCTGGCAAATTCCTTCCTTAGATGGTCACCTAAGGAAAACAGCTGTTTGCAGTTGATTGAAGCCACACAACCCTTGCCCCCTGCTGCTGCTGCTGCTCTTAGAAATCACTGAAATCACTCAGCAATAGTTCAGCAAGCCAGGATTGGGTCCCATGGTGGGGAACAGTCTGTCCCAAAAGTGAGGTGTGCCACTGCTGGGGCCATGTGAAGGGAGAAACTTGCCCAGGGCATTTTTAACCAATTCTTATTATAGTGGAAATGCTTTATTTTCTTGGTTGGTCATGGAACAGATGTCAAACAATTCCAGTAAGAGTGACAGGAGTAATGCTTGAGTAGGGGCTGTAGGATTACAGAATTCACAGAATCACAGGGTTGGAAAAGATCTTCAAGGTCATCGAGTCCAGCCCAGCCCCAACAGCTCGACTGAGCCCTGGCACCCAGTGCCACATCCAGGCTTTGTTAAACACACCCAGGGATGGGGACTGCACCACCTCCCTGGGCAGAACATTCCAGAACTTTATCATTATTTCTGTGAAAAGCTTTTCCCTGCTCTCCAGCCTGTATTTCCCTTGGTGCAGCTCAGGCTGTGTGCTCTGGCTGTGTCAGTGCTGCTGCAGACAGAGCCCAGCCCAGCTGAGCACAGGCACCTTTCAGGAGCTGTGAGAGTGATGAGGGCACCCCTGAATATCCTTTTAGAGAGATTAGGCCATGGGATCTCCCTGCAGACTGCACTTTTCTAGAATATGGGGTTTTGCCCTCTGGTTTCAGGACCTTTCCTGCCTCTAAACAGAAAAAAAAACCCCAAAAAAAGTCTTAAACCGTGGTCTTGAGGTAGCTGAGATCCACAGCCAGCCACAATCCCAGCTCCCTCACACAGGGGTCAAACCTTCTGTTACACTGGCCATACTTTGTGAAGAATGTCATTAATTTTTGGTGCTTAATGTGCATTTGGAACAGGAGTGGCATCCCAGGATTTGCACCTTGGGTGCCTTACCTGGGTGCTGAAGCACAGCTTTTATTTTAGTTCAGCCACAAACCCTCAGCTATCTTGGTGAGTTTTGGGTCTCAGCAAAGTAAGTGTTTGTTGGTATCTGAGTCAGCAAAGAGCCTTTGATACCCTTGGGCTGGAAAGTTCCTGCTAAATGAAACCCAAATTTTAACACCCCAGCAAAACAAAATACAGCTCATCACCCAGGACTGGGTTTGCTTTCCTACTGTGTGAATTTCCCTGGTGAGCAGCATGTGTTGAGTTCAGCAGCCCCAACAAGGTTTTTGTGCTGTGTTAAGATCTGTCTCCCAAGATTCCCAACGTTTGACAAGTTGCACTTTATTTTTTTTCTTGGTTTTTACAGAAGTTGTCACCTCCCTGCAGTGCAAGTGTGGCTGTAGGGAGTGCTCAGGGTCACTGTTCCCAGCCAGCTGATGCTCCTCAAGCTCCTGAGATGTTTCATAAATATCCTGTGCTAAAACTTCTGCTGGGAGCAGCAGCTCCAAAGGATCAAAAGCTGTTTTGACCTCTCCTTTCTCAAGCTCCTCCTCATCCCAGGAGCTCTCTCTGGTTAAACAAAGAAACCCTTCCCACCTCTTCCCTCCAGCAGTTAGAAACAGGAGTGGCAGATTTTTTTTCTCAGAGATACATATTGAAAAGTCTTGTAATTAGTCTGCAGCAATTAATTCTTGTGATATGTACCAATGTCTAGTTCAGATCTTTTCTCAGTGCCTGTGGTTTTGTTTTCCATAGTTCATGGTGTTTTTCTTGTCCAGGATCTTGTTTTCTCAAACAAGTTTTACATTACTGTTTTGACTATTTTTTTTCCCCGAATATTAGATCATCAAACTCCTCTTCTTGCTTGCTGGCAATGAAAATAATCTCCAGTTGTCTATTAATACAATATAATTTTTAAAGTTATGTTGTTATAGATATCCCAGATGAAGGTTTTGCAATATGTATAAAATTATGGTTGTTCTGACACTACATGAATTTAATTTGTTTTATCAACTGAAGTGTTCCTGTTAGATCTCCTGAGCGTGTGGAGTCTAAATCTGGATTTAATTTAGGTTTGGAATGTGCTTTTGGCTAGCTTTTGGTGGCCCGGAGATCTCATGACCTGTCCTTGTGAGGATATGAAAATACTTTGGTGTCAGCATGATTTTGATGGACTTTTAGATGGGAACTGGACAGCCCGGAGCCTTCCCGGGCTCTGCAGCTCTCCAGGAATCCGAGCCCAGGGTGTGTGGGGTGACCCCGGCCGCTCCCTGGCTCTGCAGCGCTGCTCCTGCGCCCTTTCCTGCACAACTCCCAGGCTCAGCATCCACAGGAGCCCTGCCGTGCCCCGCTGCTGCCTTTCCCCGAGCAAACCCCGCTGTGCTGCCTCCTCTGCTCTCCTGCATTTATTGTCCCAGCCAGGGAGGAGGAGCTGCACGGGAGAAATGCCCTGAGCAGAACTGCACAGCTCTCTGGTTCTGCTGCCCTGTGCTCTTTTTGGGTTCCACCGCAAAGCTGCAACCCTAAGGCTCCTCACGGGGCTCAGGGTGATTTATTGGCCTTTTCTTTGCCTTTGCAATGCCCTCCAAGAGGCGCCTGGGGCCGCCTCAGATCCTGGTGAGGATAAAATGCCCCGTTCTGGGACTCTTTGGTGTGGTGGTGTTTGCCGGGCTCCCAGGACGAGGGAAGGGATGAGAATCTTGACTCTATGTTTCAGAAGGCTGATTTATTATTTTATGATATATATTATATTAAACTATACTAAAAGAATAGAAAAAAATAGATTTCATCAGAAGGCTCGCAACGAAAGAAAAAGAATAGAATGATAATAAAATCTTGTGACTGACTAGAAAATCTGAGACAGCTAAACTGTGATTAGCCATCAGTTAAAAACAAAACTAATCAAAGATGCACCTGTTGCATTCCACAGCAGCAGATAATTACTGTTTACATTGTGTTTCTGAGGCCTCTCAGCTTCTCAAGAGAGAAAAAATCTTAGCAGAAAGATTTTTCATAAAATATGTCTGTGACAGTTTGGTGACTGATGTTCAGTGTGGCCAGGAGATCACTGGATGCAGTGATCCAGGAGATCACTGCAGCGCTTCTCTCCTAGTCTGGAACTAATTTTTGGAGCCTGGGAACAGCATTCCCATGTTCTTCATGGAGAAACCTTGCCTTGGCTTTGGGGAAGGGCTCCTCCAGACACACAAGCTGCCCGGTAACGTTGCTAAAAGCAGGCAGAGTTTTAGCCAGACTCGTTCCTGAATTGCTGGAAGTGGCGCCCCTGGCACGGACGCTGCCATGGGAATGCCCGGGGCTGTGCTGGCACGGTGGGAACGGGCGCGATCCTTCCCCAGCAGCGGGATGGAAATGGGAATGGGAATGGGGATATTCCGGCTTCGTGCAGCCCTGCCGGGGAGCTCCTGCCCTGCAGGGGGAAGGGAGAGGAGCACTTTGGTGACCAGGAGGGCTCAGCTCTGCTCTCAGCCAAACCCGGCTGCCGGCAGCTCCTCCCAGGCTGAGTGAGTCACGCCGGGAGAAGGACTCGGTGAAACCCCGCTGCAGAGCGAGCAGTAAACAGGAAAAGTGCCGGAGCTGCTCCCAGCAGTTCCCGTCAGATGGGATGTGAGCCCCGTCCATTCACGGCAGCTCTGACACTCGTCACTCGTGCGTGTTTCGGTGTGCCTGGGGACACCGAGCCGCTCTGTCACACGCTGTGACAGCGTGCTTTGATTCGGAACGCGCGTTTCTGCTTTTAAAAAACGCTTTGCTCGTGAAGGAGGGGTTTTTGTTGCTTTCCTGGAGGTTTAGTTTAGTGCTGTTTCCCTGTGGTTTTTCCTGCGGGGCAGGACAAGGTTTAGGGTTGGAGCAGGAGGGCAGAGAAGCGGCGTTGTCCCCGCCCGCGCTCTCCTGTCCCCGGTGTCGCTCCCGGGGCTCGAACCCGCGACCCTCCGCCCCGTGTCCCTCCTCCCCGGGGGCGGGGCCCGCGCGCTCCCTACCTGCGAGGATGTGACGTCAGCGCCTCATTACCCTAATTGCGCTGACGTCACGGGCGGACGGCCAATGGGGGCGGGCGGCGCTCCCCACCTGCTCGCCGCAGAATTCCCTCATTCCTGGGATTCCTCGGCGGGCCCGCGCAGCCAGCGGGGCCAGCGGCGCCGGCCGAGCCCAGCCGCGCCTGCCCCGGGCCCGCACCGCCGCCGCTGCCTCCGCCCGGCCCGGCCCGGCCCGGCCCGGCACGGCCCGGCCCGCGGGCGCCGCGGCCGCGCTGCCGGCACCGCCCGGAGCGCCGGTGAGTGCGCGGGGACAGCGCGGGGACAGCGCGCACAGGTGGCCGCGGGGGCGGAGGGAGCGGCGCTGGCGGGCGGGACGGGGCTGGGACAGAGCTGGGACGGGACTGGAACGGGGCTGGGATAGAGCTGGGACGGGACTGGAACGGGGCTGGGACAGAGCTGGGACGGGACATGGACGGGACTGGAACGGGGCTGCCCCGGCCCGTCCTCTCCGCGCTGCGGGGCTTTCCCCGCTGGAGCCGCACCGGGCCGGGCGCTCCCGGCGGCCGGGGAACCTCCCGGTGGTGTCGGGATCCATCCGCTCCCCATGTCCGGACAGGGACCCGCTCCGTGCCCGTGGCCCCGGGGCCGCTCCCGCAGGCGGCAGCCCCGGGCGGAGCCGGCCCGGCAGCAGCGTGCCCGCGGGTACCGCAGCACCGGGACGCTGCCGCCGGCCGAAGCTCGCAGCTTGGCTCCCGCCCATCTGTTCTTCCTGCAGGGAAAATCCCCGGCACCGTACGGGCAGCGGAGGTGAAACCTTCCCGAACGCGTCCCAGGGCGCTGGGAAGGCTCTTGGGGCTGGATCCTCTCTGTTCCGTGGGCAGGGATGTTTCTGTAGCCTTCAGCGGCGCGGTGTCGCGCTGGCCGCGTGTTCCCCAGATGGGATCTGCAGTAATTAATTCCCTGAGTTAAGCTCTGCACGCTGGTGCCAGCGCATCCCTTTGCTGAGAGGGGGATGAGTGGGAATTTCACTCCCGTTTCCACTGGGTTGGAGAGCCCATACAGCCAGCTCGCTTCCTTTCTGCCGTGGCTGTGCTTCAGGGTTATCAGGAACAAGAAATAATGGCTGCTTTTTTAATTACACCAAAGAGGACTTGGCTGATCAAGAGTTCCAGGATTTCTCCTGCAGGGTGATTTATCTGGTTAGTTTGTCTCTGACTTTAGAGCAGTGTTTAAAGAGTGTTCCTCCCAGGGAAACAAACTGCAGTTTGGGAAACCTGAGTGAAACTCTTTGCAGAACCCTCAGATCCAAAACTCTATAAAATTGGGCAGCAATATCCCTCTCCTGCCTTAATAATAAACTTCTGGAGGCTCTTCTCCAGACTTGAAGGCCTTTTATTTGTATTCTCCTGCCTGTGAACTTGAGAGACTTCTAACGTGGAATGCCTTTTGCTTCAATTCTCTACATCTCTTCTTATTGCTGCACAGTTATAATCTGGTTTTTGGGGATCAGGCTGTGAAACTTTTGGGGTTACTTACAAGAACTTTGACTCACAAGTGAGATACAGACCTGACCTGTTAACTCAGGCTAGAATTTAGGCCTGCCTGTTGGACATTTGCATTTTCCCAGTGACCTGCCTGGGCTGGAGCAGTGTGCTGAGATCCCAGCACACTGTAGGGGAGCAGGGGTGAGTGTTTTTGGGGCAGGAGTGGATGTTTTTGGGGCAGGATGCTCTTCCTTCCCTGCTCAGGAACCCCTCTGTGGGATGGGGTCAGCTTTTAGACCCACCCTGGAGCAGGAACTGGGTCAGAGCTGAACCCCCAGGAGTGCTGCTGAGATCTGACAGCCTGCTATAAAATTAACCTGGCAACTAAAATAGGATAGAAAATATCTGTACAGCCCTTTGGAGCAGGTTCATTAAGAGCATCCACACCACAAACCATCAATTTCTTATTTACACACGAGCAGCTTTGATAACCTTCTGAGCATCTCCATATTGCAGGGGTGAATTGGTTTATTTCCAGACACACCTGGAAGTTTTCTGTTGGAAAAGGGAGCTTTGGTTCAGTTCTCTTTATTGTGCTTAAATCTTTCCTAATGTGTTTGCAGCAGATTGGGTAACCTGTGGGATGCTCTGAGTGATCTTGTGGGATGCTCTGAGTGATCTTGTACAAGACAAGGTCAGCTTGGACTTTTCCCACCTTAAATTTCTTAGCTTTCAAAAATTACTAATTGCTTGCTTCTTAAAATGTTGCCTTGTTAAGGGGGAATTTATGTAATAAGACAACAAAAAGCACGAGGTAAAATACCAAAGCTCTGCTTTAAGCTTATAATTTTCTGTGTGATGAGTTAGATCGTTGTTTCTGGTTGAAGATTTGCCTGTTCAAACTCATTTTCCACATGCATAACAAGCATGGTTTAAAGAAACTCTAAAACAGGAGATAAATACATTTTAAAAACAAATAAAAAGTGTGTTTAGCTAAATAGGCTGAAGTTACTCTCAAGATTTTGAGTTGTAAATAGGGAATGATCAGTGTGGTTGATAATCATGATCTGAAGGGAGCACTTACACATTTCACATTTGAAATTTTTACATGGATATCTCCACACAGGATTTTTCTGTCCATGAGTAGAAGCTCTGGTCCAAGCAGAGCTGAAGAAATTTCCCTGTATTGTGCCTATTTGAGAAAATTATTGATTACAACGTGCCTATGGGGCAAATATGCTTTACTCTCTCCTAAAATAAAAAATCAACTCTCATAAAAAATAAACCATGTTTGCCTATTTTGCATGAAATTCTGCTTTATCCTCCTTCCCTGTGTGGATTTACTGCTTGTGCTGATCAATTGTGTTTGGATTTTCTCTTCAGTTTCGCTCTCTTCCGATGAAATTAGCCGAGTCTGTTTCTTCTTGGCATTTCTGGGCATGAATTTGGGCAGTTTTGGGGCTGCCTCTCCCAGGTGGGAGCTGCTTTTGACCACTTGTCAATTTTCCCTGCTCTTGTGTTTATCTACACTTTGCTCTCGAGTGTCTTGTTACTGGTGAATTGCTTTTTCATTGTTGTAATTAGCGGGCAATAAGCAATTAATTGTTTATTAACCCTGCTCTTCTCCCTTCAGCGTTATCTCTGTGATTTCTGCAGGTGGCAATTCAGGCACCGGGCTGTTCTGTCAGTCTGTCTGTCCTGGCAGGGCCAGCTGTGGCTCAGCAGCTTTGGGGCTGGTTTGGGTGTGCTGCTGTTCTGTCAGTCAGTCTGTCTGTCTGTCCTGGCAGGGCCAGCTGTGTCTCAGCAGCTTTGGGGCTGATTTTGGTGTGCTGCTGTTCTGTCTGTCAGTCTGTCTGTCCTGGCAGGGCCAGCTGTGTCTCAGCAGCTTTGGGGCTGATTTTGGTGTGCTGCTGTTCTGTCTGTCTGTCTGTCCTGGCAGGGCCAGCTGTGTCTCAGCAGCTTTGGGGCTGATTTTGGTGTGCTGCTGTTCTGTCTGTCAGTCTGTCTGTCCTGGCAGGGCCAGCTGTGTCCCAGCAGCTTTGGGGCTGATTTTGGTGTGCTGCTGTTCTGTCTGTCTGTCCTGGCAGGGCCAGCTGTGTCTCAGCAGCTATGAGGCTGATTTTGGTGTGCTGCTGTTCTGTCAGTCTGTCTGTCTGTCCTGGCAGGGCCAGCTGTGTCTCAGCAGCTATGAGGCTGATTTTGGTGTGCTGCTGTTCTGTCTGTCTGTCTGTCCTGGCAGGGCCAGCTGTGTCTCAGCAGCTTTGGGGCTGATTTTGGTGTGCTGCTGTTCTGTCTGTCTGTCTGTCCTGGCAGGGCCAGCTGTGTCTCAGCAGCTTTGAGGCTGATTTTGGTGTGCTGCTGTTCTGTCTGTCTGTCTGTCCTGGCAGGGCCAGCTGTGTCTCAGCAGCTTTGGGGCTGATTTTGATGTGCTGCTGTTCTGTCAGTCTGTCTGTCTGTCCTGGCAGGGCCAGCTGTGTCTCAGCTGGTTTGGGTGTGCTGCTGTTCTGTCAGTCTGTCTGTCTGTCCTGGCAGGGGCAGCTGTGTCTCAGCAGCTTTGGGGCTGGTTTGGGTGTGCTGCTGTTCTGTCTGTCTGTCTGTCCTGGCAGGGCCAGCTGTGTCTCAGCAGCTTTGGGGCTGATTTTGGTGTGCTGCTGTTCTGTCTGTCTGTCTGTCCTGGCAGGGCCAGCTGTGTCTCAGCAGCATTGGGGCTGATTTTGGTGTGCTGCTGTTCTGTCTGTCTGTCTGTCTGTCTGTCTGTCCTGGCAGGGCCAGCTGTGTCTCAGCAGCTTTGGGGCTGGTTTGGGTGAGCTGCTGTTCCCACTGCAATCCGGGCAGTGCCATTTGTCCCTTTGTTCTGCAATAATTTTGGTGTTATTTGGGGAATGTTTTGGCTGTTGCCATTGTGATTTCTCTTTGGGATTCCATGTCCAAATCGGACCCAAATTCTCCTCTTTTTGTGGTGCCTGCACTCCTGTCTGTTCTCATCACCCACTTTTGCTTTTGGCACCTGGCTGGAGCTCAGGTCTGTCCCAGACCCATCCTAACTCTGTATGAGATCTCTGCCCAAACATCAGCTTTGCTTCTCTTTCCTTCCTCTCCCTTTTTAAAAATCAAATGTCAAGTTCTTCTCTTTATCCCACCCTTCCCTGACATCCCCTCGTTGTGAACATGAACTTTGGTGGGATTAATTAATTAATTAATTGTCTCTGTTTGGGCTGAGTGAGTGGAGCTCTGCTGTCTGTGACCTGAATTTCAAACAAGCATCCTCAGGGTTTGTCCCTTTCTGATGCTTGGAAGGTGCTGCAGAAATCCCTGAAAACACTCAACTGTTTGTATTCTCAAGCTTTCACTTCCCTAGAGCCTTCAAAAAAATGAAAAAACAAAAATAAAACAACCCAAAACCCAAAATATCGTAAAGCTGAGAGTGCCCTGAGTGTTTCTGGGTCTTGAAAAAAAATGTCAGGAGAGGGAAAATGAAGTGGAGGAGAGGGAAAATGAAGTGGAGGAGAGGGATAATGAAGTGGAGGAGAGGGAAAATGAAGTTCTGCTTCTTTACACTGATGGGTGGTGTGTGCTCCTGGTGCTGCATTAAAAAATGCCAGGTTTAGATCAGCCTTTCAGGCATCTCTGATTTCCCATTTTTTGCCTCTCCTCTTTTGCAGGATGTTTCTCTGCTGCTGTGTAGGGAGAGGACGGAGCAGGGCAGTGCTGTGTGGGAGCAGTAACTGATAAATAAGAGCACTTGAGAAGATATTAAACTAATATTTGAAATAACACCAGATAAAAATGCTTGTAAAAGCTCTTTTGGCTCCCGAATCCAGCAGCTAAGACTTTGTAACCAGTGAGATTGGTTACAAAGAGATTTGTGAGATTTACTGGGGAAACAGTTTCCAGGGTGTTTAACTCAGCTGTAGCCAGGGGAAATCCAGTTTTATCTCGTGTTCCACCGCTCCTGCCTTTCCCTTGCCAGGCACAGAGCTGTGCTGTGGTGGGGACACAAAAATACACAAAAATTCAAAGGTTGGGTTCTGCTGCAGAGACAGGTTTGTGTCACACTGAGAAATGGTTTGGTCAGGAGTCTCCTTATTAACAGGGGGGTTTGGGGATTTTTTTGTTTTGTTTTTGTTTCATTTTTTTTTTTTTGGTTTTGTGAGTTTTTTTTGTTGGTTTTTTTTTTTTTTGGCGGGATTTTCTGTGTTCGTGGTTTTAATATTTATTTATTTATTTATTTATTCATTCATTCATTTATTTATTTATAAATTTGATTTCTTGGAAGCCTAGGAAGTGTTTTTCAGTCTTTCCTTTCTGAGATGTGGCTGGTCCACTCCAGGCAGCGTTTTGTCACCTTGCCTTGACCAAATCAGGGATTTAAACTTGGAGCTAAGAGGGGATCCCTCCTCTCTCACTCTCCTGGGCAACCTGAACTATCATCACTGATTTGTCAGTCTAATTTAGAGATAAATAGATATTTAATGATATTAAATAGACATTTAGAAAAATAACCTGGCAGTGTGCAGCTCCTTGCAGGTGATTTTTGTTCTCTGTTCCAAAATGCCAGAAAATCTGGGAATTGCAGTTTTTGAGTGATGCCTCAGCAGCTCTCTCCTGATGTGAGCTTTAATAACACACAAAGCTGCAAAGCTCCATCGAGGCCACTTTTAGTTCAAGTTGTTTTTTAAGTGTCTAATTTCCTGAACTGCATCAAGACTTGGTTCCTGTTTCCTTCTCCCAGTGTGGGTTTCTGTCACCAGTTAATTCTTACTGGGAGCACAGTCTGGGAAGGGATTGGGCATCTGCTACTCCCATTATTTAAAAATTACTGGGAAGCTGAAAGAAAAAAAATCAATTAAAAATTGAAACTATATTAAAAAATTGCACAAAAAAAGAATATCTTAACTACATGAAGAAAATGGATGTTGTTACAACTAAATTCAGTTTCTAACTGCATCAATTTTCTTCATGTTAAGAATTTTTAAACTCAATGTAGTCCATTTGTTTTTAAAAGACTTTTACATTCATATTTATCAAGAGTTGATTTTCTTCTGATCAAAAATATCAGTATTATTGTCTTGGAATGCAGGATGAATTTAGCACTGAGTTATCTCAGTCTGCATCCCCTGATCAGACAAATCAAAATCATTTTTCCAGCTGAATTTTAACTCTGTCAGAGGAGTTGGTGTGGGGGGGTCAGTGAAGTCCAAGAAAACAGAAAATATGAAAGAAATGAAGGCCCAGGGTGTGAGGGATGCAGGTGGGATGGGGATGAAGGGATGCAGGGAATTCCAGACCTTTCCTTTGGAGGAGGGTGTGGCCAGGTGGGAAAGGAAGAAGAAATGTTTGGTGGAGACAAAACAGTAAAATAAGCTTAAGATCTTGCCTTTAAATTAAAGAGTTAATTGACTTTATAAGTTCAGTTCAAATATTCCTGAGCAAAAGCTGAGGGAGAAGAACCATGTTTTAATCCTCAATACACTTGGTTATTTCCAATCTGTCCCTTCTTCCTTTGCTCTGTGGAAATTCATTATTTAAACTAAAAAAATACAAGCTTTAGGCTTAAAAATACATTTTTTTTTCCCAACTTGCAAATGCTTTAAAATCCTTTCTCTTGTGCTTTAAAGCCTTTGCTTAAAGTCTGACTTATTTAGGAGGAGGGAGTGAGGATGGGGAGGTTTATTGTTTTAGTGCAAAGTCGAGGAAATTGCTTCCCAGGCATGTGCTTGCTGTTAGGGCAGTGTTCGTGCTGGACATGTGTTTGAGATTTCTGCAGCTGCCACCCCCTTTTTTATTTATTTATTTATTCATTTATTTATTTATTCATTCATTTATTTATTTATTTATTTAAAATCATGCTGCAAAGCCAGTTACAGTAAGCAGTTCTTGTGAGAGAAGCTTTTGCTGAGTTTTTTGTGGAAAAACCTCCACAAAATTTAGTTGTTCTGCTTGATTTTTTTTCTCTTTCTCAATTTTTTTAAACAGTTCTGCCTGTGCTGTTGCCTTTTTATTTGAAACATGTAGAAGTTGTTGGCCTTGTAGTAAAAACCATGTTATTCTCTTCCTTGCTTTTCCTTCCATATTTTTGGAATTTCATACTGAAACATCTTTTTCTATTTATTTATTTTAATTTTGAAGCCATTCATGTGAAACTTTGAGAAGCTGCAATGCAATCCTTGGTTTTATGGGAGTTTTATTGGTTGCTGGGTGTAGTGCTGGGATAGGTGCTTTTAATGGGGTGGGAATTAATTTTTTAATTAATTAGAATTTATAATTCATTATAAATTATAATTTTAAATAATTAGAATTTATAAGGGGCAAAAACCAAGGAAAAGCAGCTGCTGAAATATGATTGAAAAAAAAAAAAATCAGTTCTGTTTGTGGCTTCTCACATATCCAGAGTTCATCTATCTCTTTATATAAATAAAATGATAAATAATAAATGATACATATATTTTAATAAATAAAACTATAAAAAGATAAAATTTTATTTTTAAAATTAGAGTTTATAAGGGGCAAAATCCAAGGAAAAGCAGCTGCTGAAGTTTGATTGAAAAAAAAAAAAAATCCAGTTCTGTGTGTGGCTTCTCACAGATCCAGAGTTCATATGTGTGTTTATATAAATAAAATGATAAATGATGCATATATTTTAATAAATGAAACGATAAAAAGATAAAATTTGATTTTTTAAATTAGGATTTATAAGGGGTAAAATCCAAGGAAAAGCAGCTGCTAAAAAAAAAAATTAAAAAAAAATCCAGTTCTGTGTGTGGCTTCTCACATATCCAGAGTTCATCTGTTTATATAAATAAATTAAAATTATAAATAGTAAATGATACATTTATTTTAATAAATGAAGTGATAAAAAGATAAAATTTAATTTTTTAAATTAGAATTGGATTTTTGGGGTTATTTTTGCTGTTGTGCATGGCTGCCCCTGTGATCTGGAGTCTGTGTGTGCTCTCTGAACCTGGGCTCTGAATTTTGCAGGATCCAGAGAGGAATGGAGACTCCCTTGGATGTGCTGTCCAGAGCAGCATCTCTGGTCCATGCTGACGATGAGAAACGTAAGTTCCCTGCCCTGCTGCTCCGTGTTTGAGTTCTGGAGCATCCTGGGGAATTCCCTGAGCCCAAGGTGGGTAGGAAATTGTTTCCAGGGCCACAGAGATGTGCAGCAAACCCTGCAGAGGTTGTTTTCCAACCCAACACCTTGCAGTTCAATTGGCAGCAGGGAACAACCTGATTTTTTAAAAAAAAATTAATTTATACATGCAGGTAGAAAAAGAGGAATAACATAAATATGAATTTATTTAAAAGTGTGTGGAATTCGTGCCAAGGCACCTCTCTTTTCCCAGCTGCATTTGCATTGTGAGCAGACAAGAAATTGTGGTGGAGCTGCTGCCAAACTCAGGCCAGGCTGGGAGCTCAGACTCCCAGAGAATTTTGGTTGGGTCTCATTTCAGAACTCCTCACTGGGTGGGCTGTGAAGATTTTATTTGATAAAAACTGACTTTTATCATTAGCAATCAGCTCTTTTCCCATCAGCAAAAGGGAATTGGAGGATTCTGAATAGCCAGAGGCTCACCTTGCCCATTTTTGGGTAATATTTTGGTGGTTTGGTGTTATTTGGGGGATATTTTTGCTGCTGCCCTTCATGGTGAGGGTTCCAGGTGGGTTAACTCGTGTTAGGATAATGATAATTTTGGTGCTGCAGTGCCAGCTCACAGGTGAGATTGTTCCCTGCATGCTCAGTCAGAAATGTCTGAGTAGTGTGTGCACTGTGGAGAAAAATGGCAGTTTGGATTTCTGACTAGAAAAAATGGTATTTTGAATTTCAAGCTGCTTTTGCAAGTCACTTTTGTGCCTAAAATCACCTTTAAGGATGAATGCAGCTTTTCTTCCTTTTCTCCCTTTGTTCTGTGTATATTTTTGAAAATGATTTGTCTTGAGTACTGGATAAAATAATTGGTTTGCTGCTGCAAATCTGCTTTGTGAGTGAGGAACGTTGGTTTTGCTGTTCTTGGGTGTTCACTCTGCTGCTGGATAAGCACCAGGCTCCAGAGGTGCCACTCTGGAGGGATGCTTTGGCTGCTTTGCCCCAGCTCCTGACCATAACTGGGAAAATGAACAGCCCTGGAACTCCCTGAGGAAATAATTTCAATGATTTTGACCTTGGGATGGAGGGGATTTCTTTTAGCCACATTAAAAAAAAAAGTATATTTTGAATTTATTCTCTCAATTTTCTTAAAATGCAGAGTGCAGCTTGATTTTTGAGCTCCACAGGGCAGGAATGCTGGATTTAGGGAGTCCAGAGGAAGTCTGATTCAGTGCAACTTGTGTGTGTCTGCTTCTAATTTACATTCCTTTAGTCTTACCACTTAGGCTTAATTAGATTTATGCCACCCTGCAGCTTCCAACTTGTGCTGTCTGCAGCCTGAGCTGGTGCCTTTGGTGGCAGCAAATTCTGGGTAAAAAAAGTCAGTTTGGATGCTGGTTATCACCTTGAATTTAGCTGTTTTCCTTAAATTTCTGGGTGAAAAGAAGTTAGTTTTAAATCTTGAATATAGCTGTTATCCTTAAACTTGTTCTGGGTAAGAAAAAGTTAGTTTTAAATCTTGAATTTAGCTGTTATCCTTTAATTTCTTCTGGGTAAGAAGTTAGTTTGGAAGCTAGTTAAAATCTTGAATTTAGATGTTATCCTTAAGCTTGTTCTGGGTAATAAAAAGTTGGTTTTAGATTTTGAGTTTGGCTGTTGTCCTTAAGCTTGTTCTGGGTAAAAAGAAGTTAGTTTTAAAATCTGAATTTAGCTGTCATGCTTGAACTGGTTCTGGGTAAAAAGAAGTTAGTTTGGAAGTTAGTTTTAACCTTGAATTTAGCTGTTATCCCTAAATTTCTTCTGGGTAAGAAAAAGTTAGTTTTAAATTTTGAATTTAGCTGTTATCCTTAAATTTGTTCTGGGTAAAAAGAAGTTGGTTTGGAAGTTAGGTTTAATGTTGAATTTAGCTGTTAAACTTGTTCTGGGTAAAAAGAAATTAATTTTAAATCTTGAATTTAGCAGTTTTCCTCTAACTGGTGCTGGGTAAAAAGGAGTTAGTTGGAAGTTAGTTTTAAATTTTGAATTTAGCTGTCATCCTTGAGCTTTCAGTGGGGTTCTAGCCGTGGTGCTGTCTGTATTTCTCTATCCCCACTTGCTCTGCAGTGTTTCCAATATTCCAGCCATGACCAGGAGTGCAGCAATATCCCCAATATTTATGAATTTAATGCTTAGAAATGTGAAGGATCCCCTTATCTCTGCAGGGCCAAGTGATGCTGAAGTGCCTTTGTGTGCATACAAATCATGAGCTGTTTAAAACAAATACTTCTCCACTTAGCAGCACTTCAATAAAGGAGTTTAACCTCAGCCAAGTGCCACACAGCTCCTGGCTTGGGAGGGGGAGAGGAATGGAAAAAAGGGTGAAAAAACCTGTGGGTTGAGAGAAGAATGATAGAATTATTGAAATAAACTGTTATGGTAGGAATATGTTCATGGTAGGAATATGTTCATGGTAGGAATATGTTCATGGTAGGAATACAATCATGGTAGGAATACAATCAGGAATAAATGGCAGGACAGAGCCCCTGAGTGGTGCCAGCCCTGCTGATGCTCTTGGGCAGTGCCAGCTCAACCCTGGCTGCTGTTTCACTCTCAGCTCTGCTTTAGCTCAGAGCTATAAACTGTATTTCAGCAGCTGAGATCATCCTGCACTTGTTAGCAGGGAAAATGTCTGGAGCACGTTTGTTTAAGTGCTGTGTCACAGGGCAGGATTGATTGTGGCTGCTGCACTTGGGGGTTTTCACTCCTCCACGGGGATGGAAGTTGTTATTTGGGTTTGTTCTGGAGGGGAGCTGTGCTTTAAAAAGATAAAAAAGGCTGAACAAAAGAAGGCAGGCAATGATGTCATTATTAGCCAGACCTGTTAAAGGCTGCTCACTAATTTCTGACTTGTAATTAGTGGAGGAAAGGCCATTAAAAAATCTGTTTGCACTGATGAGGAGCTGTAGGTATAATGTGCAACTTTATTTCATCTATCAATAGCACCTGGAAGGTTTTGCTGGGATCTTTTCAGGGCTGGGGATTAGAAGCAATAACCATCTCTGTGATGTGCACCCGTGCTGGGTTTTATTGTTATCACAGCCCTAACCCTCACAGAAGGTGGGTGGCTGTAAACTTGATTTTTGCAGCTTCCAGTGAGGTGCTTGGGACCCTTTCCTCTGCTCTCCCTGGGTTTGTTCTGGTTCCTCACCTGCCCAGGGCTCAGTTTGGTGCTTTTGGAAGAGCACAGGGTGAGCTGGTAGGGTTGGAGCAGTGAGGAAGACAATAATTTCCTATTTATCTGCCTTGAGGGGTTTGGGAACTGGTCTTTGAGTCATAAACAGAGTTTTAAAAGCATCACCTTGACTTTGAGAGAACAGAGAAGGGAAACAGTGATCAGGGCTTGTGCTTGTAGGTTTTGTTGTAAGCACTTTGTACTCAGGGTGTGTGGAGTTACAGGAACACTGTATTTCTGTATTTACACTTCCTTCCAGTATGTGAGCCCAGTGTAAAAATGTGGTAAAGAATGAGACAAAACCATGTCTTTTCTCACTCTCTCAGGGTAATGTAGTGAAAATTCTGCTGTGGGCAAGCAGGAGCAAATCCACATCCAGAAGGGAATGAAAGGTTTGGGAGCAGCTCACAAGTGGCACCACCAATTCCTGGGGAAAACTTTGCATTTTGATGCTTTGGACCAAATCCTTAATTTACATTTTGCAAAACTGATAGAGAGCTACATTAAAAAAGAAAAAGAGAATTATCTTTGATGGATGCAGGCTCCTTGCACATGTGCCATCAGTCACATGCATGCAGGGCAGCCTGGAGCTGCAATTCCACACTCCTTGCCTGTGAACACTGTTATTGTTTGCCAACAGTTGCTTTTATGTGGTTCAGTTTAATCCACTTCAAATAATGAAGCCAGGCCATACAGTTGATATTTCTAGTACAGAAGAATTATTGTGCTTTAAAATCCCTGCCCTAATCCTCTTTGTAATAAAATCCTGGTGTGGACAAGAGCCACCAAGCAGTTTTTGCTGCTCCTCTCTGCTATCAGGAGTTCATTAGGAGCACGAATTTTGTGCTGGTTGCCACCCCCTGATGAATAAATATGCAATGATTATTTGTTTTGGATAGCTGATCCCAAAAAAAGATCCTGCTTCAAGGCTGGGTTGAGGAGAATTTTTTATTTATTTATTGAAGATGATGGTGGCTCTGTAAACTCATTGATTTAAATAAAAACCAAGCAGAATTTCTAGCAGAATTAGACTTGAGTGCTGTTATTTGTGTTGGAAATATTAGTGATGAAATATTTCCAGCACCACCAGGGCTTCCCCACCCACTGCTGCTCCCGTTTGTTGTGTGAATTTACGGGCAGTGAGCCTGAGGCAGGGTTTAAAATCAATATTTGCAGGGCTTTAAAGAGCTTCCATCCTTCTGTGGGAACAATTCCATCAGCACTGCAGGTACCCCAGGGGCTGGAGGGGCTCTGAGTGACCAAAAGTGAGGTTTTAAATGGTGAATTTAGAGATTTCAGTATTGAAAAGGTTTTGGATGTTGAATTGAGAGATTTCAGTGTTGAAAAGGTTTTGGATGCTGAATTTGGAGATTTCAGTATTGAAAAGGTTTTGGATGCTGAATTTGGAGATTTCAGTATTGAAAAGGTTTTGGATGCTGAATTTGGAGATTTCAGTTTGGATGCTGAATTGAGAGATTTCAGTGTTGAAAAGGTTTTGGATGCTGAATTTGGAGATTTCAGTGTTGAAAAGGTTTTGGGTGCTGAATTGAGAGATTTCAGTGTTGAGAAGGTTTTGGATGGTGAATTTAAAGATTTCAGTGTTGAAAAGGTTTTGGATGCTGAATTTGGAGATTTCAGTATTGAAAAGGATTTGGATGCTGAATTTGGGGATTTCAGTATTGAAAAGGTTTTAGATGCTGATTTGAGAGATTTCAGTATGGAGAAGGTTTTGGATGCTGAATTTGGAGATTTCAGTATGGAGAAGGTTTTGGATGCTGAATTTGGAGATTTCAGTGTTGAAAAGGTTTTGGATGCTGAATTTGGAGATTTCAGTGTTGAAAAGGTTTTGGATGCTGAATTTGGAGATTTCAGCATTGAAAAGGTTTTGGGTGCTGAATTGAGAGATTTCAGTATTGAAAAGGTTTTGGATGCTGAATTTAGGGATTTCAGTATTGCTGCTCATCTGTGAAATTTGCTTCAGGGGTGGAAGGGAATCAAACTGGTTTAATAAGGGCATCCTGGAGCATGTTTAGGGATCTAAAATAAGTTTGTGTCCTTCAAAATTCCTTGCTTTGGAGAGTGCTGGGCTCTGTTCCTTTACCTGGGAGTCATGACAGGGACTGACAAAATCCCTGTCCTGGCTTTTCCCAGTGCAGCCCAAATAAGAATTTACCTTCCCATGGAAATGTTGTGTGTGATGCTTCTACTAAAAATCTCCCTCCCTGTGACTTCCAGGACTCCTCCAGTCATGAAGTTTTTGTTTTGTTGGACAGTGCTTGCTGCAATCCTGCTTGGTTGAGGGCAACACAACCCCTGGAATTCAGATCTTTATTTTGTTTTTTGGAAATCAGTTGGACAGGGTTTTGTATGTGTGGTTTTCCTGAGTGCTTTCAGAGTTTGGGGGTTTTAATCAGGCTCTGTCAGTTCTTGGGTGTCTCTTATCAACCAACCCAGCACTCATTTTTCATTTAGAGCTCAGCAACTCCTTCAGGGCTTTGAGGGGAGGGTGAGAAGCACTCCAGGATAATTTCTAACATGAATCTAGATGGATTCACCATGTGGATGTTTGTTTCTTCTTTTATGGCTAATTAAAATATTGATTTGGTCATCTTCTTGTCAGGTTGGTTCAGAGAAGAGGCAGATATTTGATATGCACAAAAATTGCCCTTAAAAATCAGGTGTGTGATCAGACTGGGGGTGCTTCTGCAACTCATTTTGATGCCCTTGATCTTTTAATTGTGGAAATAGTTTTAATGATTTAGCAACTGTGCTTGTGATCAGAGCTTGTCTGTGCTGTCCAGCAAAAGAGAAACTGAATTTTCCTGGAGGAAAAGCTCTGATCTCCAAGGAGCAGCGTCAGCAAAAATCTGCATTTGTAATCCCTTAATAGCCCTGAGAGGTGTTAAAAGTACATTTATCAGTTTGTCATGGAAGTGATGCTTGATCAATGGTGGAGGGAGTCCAGTTAGTTCTGGAGTGGAATTTGTGACATAAATCATCCTTTTCTTCTTAATGGAAGGGGGAAAAGTGTGGAAATGTGATGTTGGAGCTCAGTAATAATGTGATGAAAAACCAGAAGTGGTTGAGTCGTGGAGATGCAGCCTGAATCATCTGATGATGTATGAATACCAAAAGCTTGAAATAATAAAACTCTGAGTAATAACATGCAGAGTGTTCTGCCTTTAAATTGATGAAAATACAAATATCTTCGCTGTTTTGAATATCAGTAAAGCTGTTCTTCAGTAAAATATCTGAATGGCTGAACTTCTGACCTTCTGCTTTTTGTCTTTCCCAAACCTTTAGCTGTTTGTGTCACTCAGGGTCTCCCAGAGTGCTGTCAGGGCCATCCCATTAATTTTAGGATTTTCTTGGAAGCACGAGTGTTACATAGGACAACTGCTGGCTTGGCTTGTTTTGTTTTAAAAAAAACAATGAATTATTCTTATCCCCGGAAAGTTTCACCCTTTTTTTTAAATTTTTTTTTTTCCCCCTCCGAGTTTATTGTAGCAAGAAAATAAAAGGATGTTTTCAACGTGTTAAATAGGCTGGAAAATGGGGCAATTGTCTGCTCGATGTGTTTCAGAGGAGGGGAACCCCATTAGCAGAGCCACTGGAGGGGTGGAAATTCCTGCAGGAACAAAGGGCCTGCGTGTTCCTTTGGAATGATTTTTTTTAAAAAAAAAAAGTTCAGCTGCCTGCAGTTTGTAAACAGTCACAGCATCCTCCAGGCTGCCCAGATGTTCCTGAGCAGCAGCAGCCACACAATTGTGGCTTTTCTTCCTCAGCCCTTCTCGGTTAATTTGGGATATAAAATACGGGGGATGCTGGCATTGCCCCCCAATAAATGGTGTTTGGTGCAGTTTTATCTCTCTGGATGTTCCCTGGCAAGTGCAGGGGGAGGAATCTCCTTGCTGGGATGGAATTGGCCGTCAGATCCCGAGCAGTGCTCTGAAAATCACAGCTGGCTGAATGAAAGGGGTGGCACATGGGGCTGGGCAGTGCACAAGTGGTTCTGTTCCTGCTGCTCAGGGGCTGTCATTGCTCACAGGCTGCCCTGGGGTTTTACCTGGTGTGGGGGTCCCAGTCCTTGATTTTGCTGGGTCTGGACTGAAGGCACTGAGACAGAAACTCGTGTTCACACTCAGGTGTTTATTATTTCTTATCAGTAAAACATCTCACTGCTGTGAGTTGGGCAGCTTTTCATTAGAAGGCACAGAATGCCCAACAATCTCTTCTTCCAAGGGCTTTTAAGGCTAAAATATCCAATTAAGAGCTGACACCTGGATTATTTTCCCCATTATTTTCCCTTTTAACCCAATAACTGATCCCACAGAGCTGCAATGGGGACTTTTCTGCCCAATTACAAAATGCCACCCAAACCCATGGAGAAGGAGGAAGAAGAAGCATGAAGAAGAAACCCAGGACAAACCCTGTGCCCTCCATCCTGCTGCCATCCACAGCATGCTAAAAACCCCAAACCCTCAATTTCTCACCCAGTGACACACCCACACTGCTCTCTATAATCTATTGCACACTTTGGTGAATTCCAGTCTATTCTGGAATTTAGGAAGCTTTCCCCATGGATGAGGGTCAGAGTCAGTGCTGCCCTGGGTGTCAGGGCACCCCAGAGCAGCCAGAGGAATATTCCCAGTGCCCTGGGTTCCCACAAGCAGAATTCCTGTTTGTTCCAGCCTGAACTCCCCAACAATGCAGGGAAATTATTCCCTGATTAGGGTTTGTCTGTGGAGGTTTCTGCTGGGGATGGGAACTGCAATAGTGGAAGTCTGGCCATTCTTCCCATGGTAGATATTATTTGGTGTGGTTAATTTGGTTTTAGAAAGGAAATAAGAAGTTCTTTGTTAATTAGAGGTCCTGCAGGCTGCCTGGAAGAAGGCAGGGTGCTTTCCAGGATGTCCTTTAGGAGCACAGAGAGCACACAGGACATTCCTGGAAAGGAGTTCAAATATTGCAGCAGGACTTTGCATTTGGCATATTTACCACTTTCTGTACTCATTTTATGTCCTTGTTTCTGTAGGTACTTATTTCAGCACTTGGAATAGAGCACTTTGCAGCTTCCTTGCTGCCTCTAAGAACGTGTCTTAAACCAGGCTCAGGATTCTAAACCCAGTTCTTCCAGCAGCAGTTAAAATTGCCTGTAAATTAAAAGTCAGAAGTTAAAATTGAGGTGGTCCCACACAACCTTCACCCCTTGTTCAGTCACACAGCCTTTAGTGGAAATGATCAGAAATTTTACAGTTCTGTTGTAAAAGGCAACATGGAAGTCCTGAGTTAATGAGCATCTGGTTGGAATTTCCATTTTTGCCTGGCTGGGAAGCCAGACTTTGTTTATGGTATGGTTTATTTATGGTATGGTTTATTTATGGTATGGTTTATTTATGGTATGGTTTATTTATGGTATGTCACTCAAATCCTGACTTGGAGGAGGAGGGATCTGCATTTCCAGCCCAAGGTGAGTGTCCTGATGGAAGGGCTTGTGAAACAAACAGAGGATACAGTCAATGAACACTCTGCTTTACTGACTTCTGCCCTTGGTTCTGCTGCTCAAGAAGGAAAAAAAGCAGCAGAGAAACTTACTTTTTCCCCAAGAAGTAAACACCAAAAGGATTTGCTTTTATTTCTTCCCCCTTGTTGAATTATATGTTTTTTGGTTTTTTTTTGACTTAGAGATGGGGTAACTGAGAGGTGTTTTAAAAATTTTTATCCTATTTTTAGTCTCATGTGCAGGGTGAGACAATACAGATATTATAATTCATGTTATTACAATCAGAAGTTAACTATCTCTTAATTACAGTATATTGTAATTACAGGATATAGTAATAGTAAGAAATATTAATAATTAATAAAATAAATTAATAATCATAATTACAATATATTATAGTTTTTTGTCAGACTTTAAACATTCTCTACAAATCTCTTTCTCACCCCCCCTCTTTTGCTGCTGACTCAAAAATCAATTCCCTGTGAAAGCAGAATTCTGGCTACAAATCTGCAGAGCAGCTATAAACCATGTCACTACAGAAAATCCTGTCACCCATGAGCTTAAAATGAGAAATGCTTCTTATTTAGCAAATTGAAGAGTGAAGAGTGATTTATTACTCTCCTCTGATTTTTTTTCCCCCCTTTTCTGTTCTGATTTTAAGTTTGATGGCACATTCATGGGAAGGCTCCCAGGGTATTTTTGTGCATCCCCTGCAGCAGGGTTGTGCTGGGTGATAAGGATTGCACAGCACTGTGTGAGATGTGCTTTACATGCACAATTATTGCTGATATTCTAAATTCTGAGATCTGGCTCTGGGCAGCTGGGCAGGACTGGCCCTTTGTGTGATTTCTTGGCTCAAAGGGAACAATTTTATCCCAAGCACTGGGGTTTTTCTGGAGCCATGCCAGGAGCAGGAACTGGTTTTTATTTATTATTTTCTGGGTCGTGCCCAGGTTTGGGTTGGGTTTGTGTGAGAACATCTGTGTGCTCCAGCTGTGGCTCCATCCCTGCACATCTCCTGCCTTTATTGGCTGGTTTGGGGCTCCTGGCAGGGAGTGCCCAGCTTGTCCATCTGTCCATCTGTCCTTGCTGCTCCTCCTGCTTAGCCTGGAATGGTGCTGGATTTTATAAACATGCACAACTTGGGCTCTGCATTTGAACTCACCTCCAAATTCTGACATCTATCAAGGACCTCTTTCCGTTGTTTTTATCCTCAGATCTGCCTCAGCAGCAGACAATGGAAAGGTTTTCCAGCAGTGCTCTGGAATTCCAATATTCAGGTGGAGTAGTGTTGAAATCTGTGATCTTACTGGATGTGTCTCTGGGAGAATTTCAGGATATATATTTTGTTCAGAATATATTTTTTTTTTCCAGAATATATATGTGCTTTTTTCCAGAATATATATGGGTTTTTTTCCAGAATATATATGGGTTTTTTTCCAGAATATATATGGTTTTTTCCCAGAATATATATGGGTTTTTTTCCAGAATATATATGGTTTTTTTCCAGAATATATATGTGCTTTTTTCCAGATTATATATGGGTTTTTCCCAGAATATATATATATATGTATTCTTCCAGAATATATCTATATGTATTCTTCCAGAATATATATCTATATATATTCTTCCAGAATATATATCCATTTTCCCAGACTAAATATCTATTTTTTTCAAAATATATTTTTTCACAACATATTTATTGCAGAATGCTGGTACTTACCATAATTACACAATCTTATGCTACATTTATACCTACTCCAATTATTCTTTTTAGTCCAAAATTATGAACTCCAATTTTAGGAGTATATTTGAATAGTTACTTAGCTTTAAATACATTAACACTGATAGTAGTCCTGAAATATCAATAAATAATTTCTTCATATGTTGATTATGAATTTTATTAATATTTATTTTATGCTTCATAATTTATTAATATGTTGACTATGAATAGGAATTTTATTGTTGTATAAAACAGGTACACAGCTTATTAAAAATGTCATTTGTCCATGTTTGGGTATGAAGGAAGATAATGGGCTTTGCACTGTTTTATTCTGTGGAAAGGAAGAAGAATTTGGAAAAAAAAAAAGGAAAAATTGGGAAAAAAAAGGAAAATCTGGGGGAAAAAAGGAAAAATTGGGGAAAAATTGAAAAATTGGGGAAAAAAGGAGATATTTTTGTTTATTTCATGTTTTAAAGGCCAGTTCCTGGTGTCAGTGTTGAGCTCTGGGTGCTCAGCAGCAGTGGCTCAGCTGCCCTGAGTCCCAGCAGATGTTTTGCCTTTAAAGGTTACTGGGACTCGGTGCCAGGCTGGCTCCTGCTGCCAGCCGAGCTCCCAGCTGCACTGTGGGCTGCCAGCAACAAGGGAAGGACATTCCATGGATTTCTTGGGCACTTCCAATGTCCCCACAGCCCTGGGCCAGCTGGCAGAGCGGGATTGGAATGGGAATTCCGTGTCAGAGCAGAGGGGATGGGAGCAACCAGGGCTGCTGGGGCTCGGAGGGGCTCAGGACACAATCGCTGTGCTTCTGAGGGCTGGAGGCTGGCAGGAATTCCAGATTAATTGATCCAGGAGAGATGATTGAGCCATGAGGGATGGGATCCATTAGTGATGGGATCCATTAGAGATGATTGATGCATTAGAGATGATTGATCCATGGGAGATGGGATCCATGAGAGATGATGGATCCATGAAGGATGGGATCCATTGGGGATGGGATCCATTGGGGATGGGATCCATGAGAGATGATTGATCCATGAGAGATGGGATCCATGAGAGATGATTGATCCATGAGGGATGATGGATCCATGAGGGATGATTGATCCATTGGAGATGGGATCCATGAGAGATGATTGATCCATGAGGGATGAGATCCATGAGAGATGATTGATCCATGAGAGATGAAATCCATTGGAGATGGGATCCATGAGAGATGATTGATCCATGAGAGATGAAATCCATTGGAGATGGGATCCATGAGGGATGGGATCCATTAGAGATGATTGATCCATTGGAGATGAGATCCATGAGAGATGATTGATCCATTGGAGATGGGATCCATGAGAGATGATTGATCCATTAGAGATGATTGATCCATTGGAGATGGGATCCATGAGAGATGATTGATCCATGAGAGATGGGATCCATGAGGGATGGGATCCATGAGAGATGATTGATCCATGAAGGATGGGATCCATTGGAGATGGGATCCATGAGAGATGATTGGTCCATTGGAGATGATTGATCCATTGGAGATGATTGATCCATAAGAGATGGATCCATTGGAGATGATTGATCCATGAGGAATGGGATCCGTGAGGTATGGGATCCATTAGAGATGACTGATCCAGGAGAGATGGGATCCATTAGGAATGGGATCCATGAGATATGGGATCCATTAGAGATGGGATCCATGAGAGATGATTGATCCATTAGGGATGAGATCCATTGGAGATGTGATCCATGAGGGATGGGGTCCATTAGAGATGGGATCCATTGGAGATGGGATCCATTAGAGATTGGATCCATGAGAGATGATTGATCCATTGGAGATGGGATCCATGAGGGATGGGATCCATGAGAGATGATTGATCCAGGAGAGATGAAATCCATTAGAGATGGGATTGATGAGAGATCATTGATCCATGAGAGATGATTGATCCGCTGGAGGTGATTGATCCATTGGAGATGGGATCCATTGGAGGTGATTGATCCATTAGAGATGGGATCCATTCAATATTTGATCCTTTAGATATTTGATCCATTGGAGATGGGATCCATTGGAGATGGGATCCATTGGAGATTGACCCCTTTAGAGATTGGATCCATTAGAGATTGCCCCCTTTAGATATTGCCCCCTTTGACTGACCCATCAGATCGACCCAAGATTAAATTTATCCATCTATAAGCAGATATACAGGCAGAGCAGAGGCGACCTGGCAAACCCCTGAGACAACCACAGTATCATATTGTAATAAAATCATGAATAAAACAAAATAAAAATTGTCATAGAAACTTCAATATTGTTATCTGCCTGCACTCTGGTGTGTTTCCCCTTTTTTGTGGCCACCTGTTCAGGTTTGCATGCCTGTGTCTGTCTGATCATCTGGCACCTCTAGCCTGGATTTGTTTTTCTTTTTCCTTCTCAGGAACAGTGCCCAGTGGCACTGTGAGCTGTTCCACTGACCCCAGGGCAGTCCCATCAATGCCACTTTCTGCTCTGTCATGCTCAAATATTAATTAGGAACAGGAGGAAGGCTGACAATAGGAAAATGTGGATTTTTACCACTGCTTGTGGCTGTTCCCTCCTGCCCAGCACTGTTCTGTTCCAACCTGGGCCCTTGTGCCCCCCTCACAATTTCAGTTATTGGTTCCAGCAGGTTCTGAGGCACTCCAGGAATTCCAATTAATGTGTAAACTGCTAAAGGAGGAGTTTTGTGGGAGAACTTTTATTTATTTCTCAGATTGGATTCTGTCCTGGGCTTGGCTTGGACAGAGTTTTTTCCTTCTGACATGACAGATTCCAAATACATTTTTACAAACTCCTTGTTTCCCTTTGCTCCTTGGATTCCTGCTCTTCATTAAGTTGGAAAGGAATCATAATTTTCCTTTTTAACTGGCTGAAATTGCATGTTCATTGAAGTAAGGGGGAAATATTTATACAAATGATGCTGCCTTGTGACTTCATTGGATTGTTAAAGCACAGAGGGGAGAAATAATTTCTCTGGTAGCTGTAGAATATCTGATGTTTCCTTTGAGAAACAGAAGCTGTAAATGAAGATTTCTTTTTTAAGGTTTCTTTCAATTTACTCTCTCTGTTCTCTGAGGTCTTATTTTTAATTTTCTTTCTACCTACCATTATGAAGGCCCTGGTGTGTGGGTAATGGGTTGGAGGCTGCAAATGAGTGTGCAACTTATTGCTGGAATTAAATTCCCTGGGCCAGCTATTTAATTAATGTTCCATGTGAACTGGCATCCTCGATTTTGTATGGCTGTAAGGAAACCTACACCATCTCACTTGTGAAGCAACAGATTATTTTGATTGCACAGAAATTAATTGCCATTAATGTAATGAAACATTTAATGCATTTAAAGCTTTTAAGCAATAGTTAATTTATTTTTTTAAATGAGAATTTCTTTTGCATTTTGTTGAAATAGCAAGAAAAAAATGGAAGGTACTTTTGTTTCAGTTAGAGGTTTGTGTGGTCAGCTTTAATTGAAATGTACCTCTGCAATTTGAGAGTTGCTCTTCCAAAGGTGGAAAATTCAAACACACAAAGGTGGAAAATTCACTCACTCAGTGAGTGAAAGAAGAGGTGAGAAATGATGAAAATGGGGCTGCAGGAAGGACAAGGCTGTCCTGTGCTCCAACAGTTTTAGCACAATTTCTTTGCCATGGTTTGAATCATTGTTTGAGCCCAGAGTTTAGACATATAAAGAGTTTAGATATCTAAGTATTAGATATATAAAAGTATTTAGATAGATAAATATTTTATAAGGTTTAATATCCAGGTGCTTCTGAAGTAAATGTATGAGAAGGAAACTGGGAATTCTATAGGGAATCAAGCTGGAGGCTGGGGAGAAAGGAATTGACAACTTAAAAGTTCCTTAAAATCTGCAATGGCATTTCTTGAAGTCTGCTACAATCATATTTTAGCCCATAAATAAAAAAAAAAAAAAAAACCACATAATAAACATGATTTCTTGAGTCTGCTACAATCATATTGGTCCCTAATTGCTTTTTCAGCCTGAGTTTGGGTTTGTCACCATTCTGAGAAGGAGCTGTTGGATCTGTTGTGATTTAAATCAATGACAACAGTTTGTGCTGTGCAATGTTGGGATAAAATAACAGTGTGAGGGATGAAATAACACCTGGCAAATATTGCTGGCTTGTTCTCAGTTACAGGCTGGGCATTATCAATTTTCCTGGGAAATCTTTGGGAAGTTCTCCTGGCCCAGCAGCGCCAGGGCAGTGAGCTCACTGCTGTGGCTAACAACAGAACTCATTAACATGGTTAATTAAATGGTTAATGACAGAAACCATCCTCATTGATCCCAATCTTCAGAGCTCCTCCTGCAGTTCAGGCAGACCAAGATTAATCTCTCTAATTGGATATTAGAGGAGACATGGCAGTGTGTGGAGGTGAGGGTTGGATGTTTCTATTTGGGACCTGCTGACACCCTGCTGGGCTGAGCTTATCCTCAACTCTATCTATAGTATTTATAGAGTACATATATTTATAATATCGATCATATTTATATATTTTTATAGATATTTTATATATTTTATATATAAATATATAATATTATAAATAATATAATATATATATACATAAATATATAAATATATTTTGATATATATTTTATATATAAAATAAACACTTTCATATACAAAATTTATTTTTCTATTTATAAAAATTATTTACAAAATTTATTTTTATATTTATTTTAATCATATGTATTTGTCTATTTATAAAAGATATTTATATATACATATATAGTGTATATATATTTTATATGGTTTTTATATTTATATATATGTATATTTTTATATATTTATATATGTGTATACATATACATATTTATATGTATATAAATACATATATAATAGAGTATTTAATTTATATATATTTATATATATATAAATACATATATATGAATATTTATATATACATATATATAATATAGTATATATAAGACTATATATAGTATTGTATATATATGCCATATACACATATATTGTGTATATATGCCATAATATATATATTATATATATTACACATAATACCATATATTATGCAATACTATATATAGTGTTATATATATATAGTATAGTATTTTAATATTATTTTTAGTATTTTTACATAATTATTGAATTTATTATTATTTATTTTATAGTATTTTTAATAGTATTTTTTAGGTTTTTTTTTTCCTGTGAAACTTTGCACGCTGTTGGGTATCTGATAACCTCTGGCAGTGCTCAGATATTGCTCCTGCTGCTCAGTCTTGATGTGGCTAATTGGTTTCTTTGGGATTGTCTCACTGCACAGACATTCCTGCCACAAATTCAATCTTCCAGGGAGCAAAGGAGAGCTGAATGGAGCAGGCTTTGAGCTGAGCTGCTTGGCCTGGCTGGGAATATAAAATAAAGCCTGAATTAGTGAGCAGAAAAGGTGTTTTGGAAGTGTTCTGGCTGTGATGTTGTCTGACTGCAGAGAAGCTTCAGCACATTTCACCCACACCTGTGGGGCTGACAGAGCTCCGAGGGCTCGGTGCCTGCTCAGAGCCTGAGCAGAAAGTGGGGTGTGAAAATCAACCCTGCTGCCAGCAGGAAATAAAGAGTGATCTGAGACTGCAGTGGGAGCATGGCACTGCCAGGCTGGGAAGGCTGGGTTCACTTGAAAAATTCCTGTTCCACAGAGGAAGAAAAGGAGGGAAGGTTGAGATGGGGTGCAGCTCACCAGAGCTGGATTCCCTTGGTGGCATGAAATTCCCTAGAAGTAAAAATGCAGGCAGGAGCTTTGCCAGGCTGGTGTGTGAGCTGGCAGCACGGCTGATCTCCACTTTGTTTTTAGTGACAAGAATTCACTGGTGGCAAATGTGCTGTGGTGCTGGGAGGGTTGTTTGCTCAGGAAAATCAGCAGGCAGCTGGTTTGTGTTCCTTTGGTGCTGCCTGTGGAAGGGATGTGTGCACAGGACAATCTGTGGGGTTATCTGATGGGGTGAGGTTCCCTTTGTAGCTGCATCCTGCTGCTGATAGCTCTGCCAGGTGAACTTTGATCTTGGGATCATCTGCACTGCACATTTCTTCCTGGGGCTGCTGCCTTGCCAGGGCTCATTCCCAGGAACTGTAATTAATTCTAATTATTGTCAGCTTGGTGGATGTGGAGTCCTCATTCTTATATTGATCAGAGAAACTGTGCCAGGGCATCTTCCTGAGCCCCAGGGCAGGCTGTGGGGGATTTCAGCTGAAGTTTGTGCTCACTGAGACCTGTGAAGGGTCACAGGAATGTCCCAGAATGTCCAAGATGTGCAACTCACCCAGCTTTTCCCAAAAGGCAACGTTTTGGTTGCTGCAGTGCTGGGCTTGCAGATGTCCTGGCAGGAATTGGCTGCTTCTCCCTCATGCAGGGGGGAAATGCTTCATTTCTTGTGAGATCAAACCTTCCTGGTGGGCCCTGGGAGAATGTGAATTTATATCCCCCATAGATAAAGGTAAAGAGAGGAGTTTGGGTGGGGTCTTTGCTTCTGTTTTGCCAGGGTCAGGATTAAATGCACCAGACAGGATTTCTTGTTGGGACTCAGATGTTTATTAGTTTTATCTCTGTCACAGTCTCACCAACCCTGAGTTCTGCAGCACTTCACAAACTAAAAATGGAGCTGTGTCTCTCTCTCTGCAAGGCCTTTTAGGGATCAACTGTCCAATTAAGAAATGACACTTAAATTATTGTTACTTTTAACCCAACCACCTGTGCCCACAATGGGGACTTTTTATCCAATGACACAAAACCACCCAAACCCAGGGAGGAGAAGGAGAAGAAGGAGAAGAAGGTGAAGAAGAAGGTGAAGAAGAAGGTGAAGAAGAAGGTGAAGAAGAAGGTGAAGAAGAAGGTGAAGAAGGTAAAGAAGAAGGAGCAGCCTCCACCCTAAAACCCCCATCTTGCTTTCTATCCATTACTCTATTCCAAACTCAGAGTTTCCCACCCTGTGATATCCCACACTTCTGATCAAACTGCACACCCACAGTCCCAGTTCTGTCATTCCATTCTGGAAGCTTCTCCAGAGCCCCAGTTCAGTGCAGTGTTCTCCTGGGGGGCAGTGCCTGGCAGCACAGAGAGTTTAAAATTTTCACTAACCAGGGTTCCAAGCAGTTTGCAGCCTGAGCAGAGTGTGGAGAAGGAGGTGGGTGTTCCACCAGGGTTCCTTTAATAACACTTTATTAAAGGCTGGTGCTGTTTAAAACCCATTGTCAGTGCATTAACAGGTCAGACAGGTTCTGCCTGAAAGGAATACCCAGAGCAGAAGTTCTTTTATTTGTGATTTTGAGCGTGGATGAAAGCAAGGCGTGGTCCTGGGGCAGTCAGGACCTGACTGGCTTCTGTGCCTTCAGGGAAATCTCAGCTCCTGCCTGATTCCTGCAGCTGGAGACTCGCCCCAGGTGAAAACCGAATGGATTCCTGCGTGCAAGGCTCCTTGCAGATGGAAATTCTGCATGCACAACAATTCTGTGTGTGAAAGGTGATTCAATTCACCTTTTAGAAGTCAAAATTCTGACCGTGTGGCTTTAGTTTAGGTGCGTTCTTGTCTTTATATAGAGTAAAAAATATAATAATTTGTTCCATTGTGTTATGGGCGTCCAATGTGTGACCAGAGGAAGTTCAAGATTGTGAATTTGTTCTGAGACAGAAGATCTCTGCGTGCCTGAGTGCATTTGATGATGGGACACCAAAGGAGAAAATGTATTTTGGCATTTGGGGCAGCCTTTATCCAGCTACGCTTTGAAAAAGTTGTTGTGTTCTGCCCAACCCCAAATGTTTTGGCACTTCACAATCTGCCTTCAAAAATGTTCAGTTCAAAAGTTTTCTCTCATTTCCAGTTCTGAGCTTGTGGATTCACTTCAAGGCCTAATTTGCATGATTAAAAAAAAAAATCTGTTAGATTCAAAAGCTGAAAAAAAGAAATTGTGTGCAAGATCTTCATGGAGAAATGGGCCTTTGAGGAAAGCATCAGCATTGCAAAACTTTGCAACATTATGGAGTTGCAACATAGAGAACCTGGAGAAAAAAAGGAGCAGTACTCTTTAAACATTTCTGTATTTTAAAAATTATATATGGCAATATTTATACTGAAAACTGATCCCTAAGACATGTAGTGCTAGAGTGTGTCCCGCTCAGGATTGTAACTTTGTTCAATTTAGTTTATTAATAAATTGAAAACGATTATATAAAATTTATTCACTTTTATCTAATCTATTTTAATTTATTAAATTATTTTGATAGTTGCATAGAAATTAGTTTTATACTTTATATAGATAAATTTATATTATGCATAATATATATTTATATATTTAATTTATAATTCTACATTTTTATATATTTATACATTTTATTAGAGGTATATTAGGGTACAGTTTAGGGTATATTTTTAATATTTAGGTACAGTTTTATATTTTATATGTTATATATATTTATGTTTAATATGATTTATATTATATTATATTATATTATATTATATTATATTATATTATATTATATTATATTATATTATATTATATTATATTATATTATATTATATTATATTATAATTTTGTTTATATGTTTATTTATATATTATATATAAATATAAAATTTAGATTATTTATTTTTATATATTATATATATAATTAATATATTTTATTTATAAATACTATATTTTATATAGATTTATATATAATTATGTTTATGTTATATATTATATAGTTTTATTTAATATTTTACTTCTATATTTTATATAGAAATAAACATATAAACAAAAATTTAGTGTATATATAATAAAATAATAGGTATTCAATATTTCTATTATATATATTTATTTATGTATTTTATAGTTTATTAAGTGAAATGCTTTGCAGCCAGGGTTTTTGCTGCTGATCTTTTCCCAGAGCAGGCCAGCCCAGCAGCCTGGCAGCAGGGTGGGACTGGGGCTGCTCCCACACCTGCAGCCAGACCTGCTCCAGCCCCCTGGCCAAGGCTGACACTGTGAGAAACACCAGCCACTTGTTTTTAAAATTTGAAGGGTTTAATGGTAATAAAATGGTTATAAAAATAGCAATACAATTAGAGTAATAATAATTTGGATAATTTGGATTAGGACAATATGAGACAATAGAAAGGAAGAGTTACGGACATCCGGGTACCTTTTTCTGGGCAGCATAAGCCTGAAAAAAGACACACGTTAAGAGAGAACTAACCCTTAAAAACAATAATCTGTTGCATATTCATACATCTCAGACATGATGCATCAATTCCATTCAAACACAGGATTCTGTCTGGGCAGTGTCAGCTTCGTCCTCTGATTCCTAACAGCACCTTTGAGGTGGGAAGAAGTTCATTTCTTCTGATAAGAGGGCAATAAATTCTCTTTCTCTGAAAGATCTTGGTGTCCTGTGGCTGCTAGCTTGCTGCAAGTCCTTTCTTTAAAACAAGTATCCTACATAGCATCGTTTCTATTTTAACATTTTTTTATAACCTAAAACTATATTTAACACATGACTTAAGAGAATTAATACACCATTCCTTTCTAACACAACACATATAATATTCATTTGAATATTTGCAAAAAACCAATCATAAAACACACATTTTCCACAGACACCAACTCAATATTCAGGTTGTAGCCTGGGAGCTGGAGCTGGTGAGGCTCAGTGCCCCGCTGTGCTGCTGCTGCAGTGCCTGTTGGCGCACGCTGTGTCTCTGTTTGGCACCCTTGCAGCAAATCAGTGCCTCACACCAGGGATGTGACTCCTCCTTTCACTGGCCCAGCCCCAGCAGTCATTTTCATCTGACACTTCAATTCCTTCGAGCTCTGCAAGCAGCAAGCCCAGGATTTTTGGCAATAATCTGATTTACATAATTAGCCCAGCTCACCACCTTCAGCTGATTTTTCTTTTTCTTGCTTGGGAGTTGGGATTTGTTTATAGGGGAATTTAATCTCAGTGGAGAGCTGCTGGGACTATTAAGACTTCTTCCTCTTTAGCCTCCAGTCCTGTCCCAAAATAATGCCTTTTTCCCCTTTGCTCTGGAAGGAGGTGGATGTGAACTCCAGCACAGCCAGAACATCTGTTTTTCCAGCTTTTTGGAGAAAAGGTGGAATATCACTGGGTTAGAGAAGCAACCACTGAGTTCATGGCTCTGAGAGCACCTGTAGCTCGAGAGAAAGGAAATAAAAGTCTGTAGGAAAAGAGCCAGGACAGGGAGAGTTCACCCTGAGAGTGGGATCTGCCTCTTCATTTGGGGGATTTCAGCATCCCATCACTGCCTGTCTTTGGGTGCTGTGTGTGCCTGGGGCTGGTCTGCAGGGAAACAGGGAATTTTAAATCCTGGATTGTTATAATATCTTCTTTAAGCCAGTTCTCAAAAGCTTTTGGAGGGCTATAACACATTCAAGATGGCTCAGCTACCCTTGGAGGCATAAAAATCAGTAGGATGGCTTTTGCTGTAGTGTTGGAAACAAAAAGGTTTAATAAAAGGCAAAATAACAGAGAAAAACCGAGTAGGTGCAGGAGGTCTTTGCTCTTGGTAAAATACCCCACAAAAGCCATTAGTTTCTTTGTTCTCTTCTTTTAGTTTCTTTGTTCTCTTCTTTTTCCAGTAAATTGTTTAGGCAGGACTTTTTGGCTCCTGTCCAATTGGTTATTTGTTTGAGGTGAAGTCCCCCAGGTCTATAAAGTGGCTTTTTCACCTAATCAAGGAGAGAAACTTCTGGGCTTCTTTCTTTTTTGGGAGTTATATTATCTTCTTTAAAGCAAGTCTCATAAGCTTTTAGAAGTCTATAACACATTCAAGATAGCTCAACCACCCTTAGGAGCATAAAAATCAGTAAGGTAGCTTCTGTTGTAGTGTTGAAAACAAAAAAGTTTAATAAAAAGCAAAATAACAAACAAAAAAAAAAAACCCCAAGCTAAGTGCAAGAAATCTTTGCTCTTAGTAAAACATCTCACAAGAGCAATAAATTTTTTTTGTTCATTCTTTTTCCAGTAAATTGTTTAAACAAATGTTTTTTAGCTCCTATCCAATTAGCTATCTTTAAGTTTGAGGTAAAGTCCCTTAGGCTTATAAAATAGCTTTTTCACCAAAACAAACAAACCAACAAACAACTTCTAAGCTTCTCTCTCTTTTGAAAAGACAAAAAAATAGTTTTGTCACTCTGGGTCACAAAGAATTCATCTTTGAGAGTAGCTTGAAGTGAGTGAAAGGGGATGTTAAGATGGAAAATATTTTAAAAGGCTGAGGAAATTTTGGGGGTGTTGTGGAATATTTGTCCCTTTTGGGGAAATGCTGAATTTCAGGAAGTGAAGGAGGTGGATGTGAGCATTGGGGAAAAAAAAACTGATATAAAAAACCTGGTGTAAACCCCACAAATCTGCAGAGCCAAGGCTTTTTTTGTGGTTAAAATTTGGTAAATGCTAAAACATGACAAAGCTCAGGTTGTGGTCACTGCAGCACCTGGGATTCCCCAGGGCCTTGGGGACAAGCTGTGGCATGGGCAGTGCTCAGCAGAGGGAGAGTTTGATGACTTTTTGGTAAATTAAGGGAGATTTTTGGTAAATTAAGGGAGATTTTGACTTTTTGGTAAATTAAAAGCCAAAAAATTGGGTTTACAGAATGGTCTCTGCTTTTAAAGGTGGTTGTGTGATCCCTAAGAAAACCAGGGTAGAGCTAGCAGGGGGGAAGTGATGGGAAATGTAAATATAGATTTTACTGGTTTGTCAGAAAGCTGGAAATTAATAATAAGTGAGTGTCTTTTTTAATCCAAAACATGAAAAAAACCCTTCTTTTTCCCATTTCTTTTTGGAGTGAAACCAGCAAAAGCACAATTAAAAAAAGCTAATATTGATTCCACTGAAAAATAGTTTTGGTGAGGAATTTTCAGCATTCTCTGGGCTTCATTTTTGGAAGGAAAATGGACCTGTAGAATTGGAAATGGTAACTTTGATCCTTTGGAAAAAGAGCAGCAATGTTGGAAGGTTGTGCTTTGGAGCAGGGAGGACTTTTGGGACTGCTTTTATCAGGTTTTCCCCATTATTTCTCTATTTGGGAGGGTTTTTGTCACTGCTTTTATCAGGTTTTGCCCATTATTTCTCTATTTCTGAGCCCTGAATTTGTACTTCTGGACAGCAAAGGCATCCTCTGCAGGATTTAGTGGGATTAGGACAATTTATAATATTCCACTTGTGCCCTACAGAACACATCCATGTGTGTGAATAAATAATGTATAATATTATATTTTATATATTAAAACATGCTATTCTTGTATTAATACTTTAAATAATGCAAAGGCATTGTTCTTTTTATTGTTTTCTTTGGGTTTTTTTCCTTCCAATAATTCAGAGGACACCCCTCAGCATCCTGAGAAAAGGTTTTTTTGAGTGGCTGGGTTTTTGTGAGCACTAAAATTTGGGATAAGTGAGAGTGTGTTTAAGGTTGGGTTTGGTTTGGTTTGGTTTGGTTTGGGGGGTAAAAAATATTATTAAGGTCAAATACTTTTGAAATAATAGAGAACAAGACCCTCAATTGGAAAAGAATAGCCTTAGAGCTTGAATGAAATTTCATTTTAATTTCATGGAATAAGTTGCAAGTTACATAATTGGGTTTTGCAATAGCTACTTATTAATATTTTAATCTTAAAATTTAGGATTAAGTAATTAAGATTAAGTAATTGCTAGGATGTGTAGAAGCCAAAATGATTCCATTCTCTGAGAAAAGTTGTGATTGATTTTAGTGCATGGGACAGCATTGGGAATCCTGGTTTTATCTCATTTATAAGGGGATTATAATTATTGGGATATATTCAGTCTGTGTGCAAGAAGGGCAGCTCCACAGATTTGCATATGTTAATACCTAAGCTCAATTAGGCCATACACATTTATATATATATATATATTTATATAAAAAAGTGTATTTCATGTCTTGCCAAGTGAGCTATAAGGGGAAATGTTTTCAAAGACTTTAGCAATCTTAGAGCTCTGTGCTTTATTTCTAAACCCTGCAATTAGTGGCTTCTGGAAACTGGATTTGCTTCTTCCCAAAGCTGAGGGATACACATGGTAATTTTGAAATCTAACCTCTAAACACAGTCTGGCTCCTCATTTTCCTAAGTTAAAAGTGGTTTAGATGCCTGAGCATCAAGCTGACTTAAAATTGGCATTTTTTCTTTAGTAATCTCTCTTTTTTTTAATTTTCTTTTTTTTTTTATCTTCTCATTTCTCCTATTGGAAGGTTATAAAGTAATTTTTTGCCATGGCAAGGTTTGCACTTCACTGGTGGTGTTTGAGACTCTTTGTAGTTCAAGTTGAATTATGTTCGTGATTATCATCAACCCTTCAGAAATTTAAATTAGTATGCAAACAACAGAAAAGATTATCAAGTTTTTAATTAGCACATAACAATTTTCCCACCCAGATAAACCAGATTTATCTGTTGTGTGCTTTAGCTGTATTTTTGAAGTGTTCTCAGCCCAGCCTAAGAAAACAAAAAGAGAAAAACGGCAGCAAATTGAGAGCTGCAAGATACCAGTGAGAAATGGAAAATATTCTTGATAAACCAGAGGCCTCACCCAGCACCTCTGTGCCTATTTTATATATTCACACAGAAATAAACCTGGGGGTTTTGCCAAAAAAAACCTACAAGGGAAGCTCTGTGTGTGCCCTGCCTTGGATTCTGCCTTTCCTGGCCCAAATTCCCACCTGGAAAAGGCTGTGGAAGGACAGCAGGTGTGTTTAGTTTGGGGTGGGAGGCAAATGATTCCTGCTGCTGAGGGCAGCTTTTCATTAACCAAAAGCTTTTTTGAGTTGGAATTTTCTGATCTGGTACGAAATAGTTGGTCCTAAATCACTCAGTATTTACAAACAAGTGATCTGAAGTTTGTATTTACCAGCAGGGTGAGATGCTGTTTGAAATCTGTGTGTCTTTAAAGAAGGGAGTAGTGCAGAATAAGAACTGCAGTGCAGCAAGGCATTTAAAAAAGTAAATAAATTTTAAAAAAGTCCATCTGCCAGTCCAGACAAGCCACTGCCATCTCTTCCTGGGCCCTACAAGTGCTTGCAACTCCAGGCACTCTGAGGCATCTCTGTGTTTTTGCTTTCCCTGGCATTTCAGATTCCCTCACCAGACAATGCTGTGTTTGGGATTTTTAAGCAGCATTCCCTAAGTTTAGGTTATGACAAGAATGATGGGATACACAAGTTCTTTTGTTACAATATTGAAGGCTGGAGAAGCTCCAGTGATCATTAAAAAGGCATTTTTTGTGTTCTATAATGTCTGGCACGGGGTTGAAACCTTTAACTAGGGACAGATCAAACAGGAAGGCACCAGTTTGAGCTCAGAGATGCCCTACCTGATGGGGCTTTCTTTAATTATTGATTTATTTTAGGGAACGGGTAGTTGGGGGTGATTAAAATCTATTTGCAATGCAACTTTATGATTAAGGAAAAAATGGAAGAATGCACGTGGGAATGATGTGTGTTTTGGTATTTTCTGTTCACTGTGAGTGCTTAGTGCTTTGTGAGAAGTGTGTAAAGCTATTTTTGTGGTGTGTGACTCACTGAGGGAAGAGTTGTGTTTGTGGATCTCAGAGGCACAGCTGGGAGATTGCTGCTTGCAAGGAACTTGGAATATCATTTTCCTTGTCATCCACTTCTGGGCTTGCTGCATGTTCAGTCTGTTGTAACTCTATATCCTCATCACACCTGAATGGATTTCAAAGCAAACACCCCATCCTGCTTCAAGGGGAATTTCTGTTTTGCCTTTTTCCTGTGCAGTGCACTCTGAAAAATATCAAAACAGGGATGTTGAGAGCAGCTTTTCCCACCCACTGCCGTGGAGTGTGTGGAGAAAGAAAAGCCTTTTCCTTCAGGCACATCGCCACCTAGCAACCCCCAACTCCAATTTGCTCTTCTCTTAGGCAAGAAAAAAAAGTAAAACCTGTTTTTTTTAACTGTTCTTGCTTTATTCCTCCACCTTCTCCTCAGCGTGCATTGAGGTTTCAGTTGGTGCCTGTCTGACCTGAGGAGCTGCAGCTGATAATTAGCAGCTCAAAAATAATAATAGAGATTCCATTCAAAACTGGAATTATGCTGAGCAGCACTGTGTGGCCAGACAGACACAGCAGAGTGTGTCCCACCTCTAGAAAGACTATTTTTTTCTCTCAGCTGCAGAACTGGTCACTGTTTCAATAGTTGCTCTCTGCTGATGATCTTCACAGGTGGAATTTCAGTTGTCTCCCATCCGTGGGGTTGATTCTCAGCCAGTGTTGCCCATTTTCCCCCTGGAAGATGTTGTAAAAATAAAGGAATTTTATTTTCTCAGGCTCTTCAGCACTGCCTGAGGCAGCAGCACGTGTGAGAGAGGAGAGGGTCGAGGAGGACAGAGAAAAGGCACAGAGAAAAGCAGTTCCCTGTGTGTTTGTAATGCTCTGAAGCAGCTCAGTGCTTGTTCAAGCGCTCTAAAACCCATATAAACTCACTGTCAAATCTGATGTCACAGACTTGATATATTAAGAATTTTCCCTACAAAAATCCAGGTGAATAATCTAGAGTTGTAAGGATTTATCTTTACATTAAGTGGTGATTTACAGTGGCGATTCACCTGCTCTTTTTGCTTTCCTTACTTTGCTTTTCGTGTGTTCCGAGGTTGCTGTGTGCAGGCTGGATTTGCTTTCTGAGTTGGAGTGAAGCAGATCCCTGAGAGGCTGAAGGCTCTGCCCTGCTCTGTGGGATAATTAGAATAAATCCCATGTCAATCCCAGCCTTTCCCGTTACCTCTAGAGGCTGCTGTTGTGTTAAGTTAAAGTTCAGCGCGTTCCCAGCGGATCCCAGGGCTGGGATTCACTCCAGGAGCAGGGAGGGTGCAGTCCTAGAGGAAATCCTGCAGACAGTGACAGGCAGAGATGCCCCAGCTCGGCTCTGTGTTTGCAGCTTTGGGGATGTAGCAGGAACTGATGAAAAGCAGCCTTTTTTGCCAGCCACTGGTGCTCTGATTGTCGCTTTCAGTTCAATGGAAGGTCTCTCAGAGGATGAGCAGCACTCTGAACTGAGAATTTGCTGACAGGAACCAAGTACTTCACAGTGACCCTGTCAGTATTTGAGGTTAATGTCTGCTGGACTTGGGTTTGTTAAGCTGATAAAATTCTCTGTCAAAGAAAGTTTTCCTAAGAATGGATTTTGGGTTTAAAATGCAATCTAAGGGCTATGTTTACATTGATAATTCCTCTCCACTCTTTCACTAGGCATTGCCTTGTTTGCAGCATAGATATTTTAATTTAGAAGATATTTTAATTTAGAAGATATTTTAATTTAGAAGTTCAAAAAGCTCTCGGTGTTTGGTACAGTTTATTATTATTTATTGTGAAGCATGCTCGTTATGCAACATTTGACAAGTCCAATCAGAGTTTGTACCGAAATGCTGAAAGCCATTCACCTAACAGGGATCATTACTGCCTAAAAACCTGCACACCAGTGACTGCTGGTCTAATAAAGAAGAATTAACTCCTTTATTAGTGTCTGGACAGCACCCCTGAGTAGTCAGTGGTTTCTGGACAGCACCCAACCACGCTTTTCCAAACAGCTTGAAGAAATCTGTAACTTTGAATATAGAGAATTCAAATTGGACTGGGAATTGTAATGCCCATGTGCACCCCTGCCTCGCAGAACACTGCTCTAAAGGAGTTTAAATAGTGTTTTCTTCCTCATCACCTGCACCTCCAACAAAAATCTAAGTATTTTAAAGTGAAAAAAGCAAATACTTATCTTCTTGTCCTTCCCAAGCACCCAATAAATGTGTTGCATTCCTGTGAATTCAGGGATGCTCTCTACATTAAAAACTGAACATATCAAAATACTGTCCCCAAAATTGGTGAGGGACTTGCATTTCATGCTGAAGAAACGTGTCTCTATTTTTGTAATGTTGTAGGTCTGGGTTTTTATTGTTGTTTATATCTTAGAGGGCTCAGATTTTTCTTGATGTCTTTATCAGATGGCTGTTTTAATTTGATGGGTTGGTGTAGAATATCTCTGAGTATGCTCAATGTGCAAAACTTCTTATGCCCTGCTTAAAAATCACCATACACTACTCTTTATTAAAGATGTTTCTCCTTCTAGAGAGTATCATGGGCTGCTTTGGTCTGTGTGGTTGCAACTTTTACAAAACAACTGCAACTTTTTATTCAAGAAATGTACTGTTACCTCAGCATTGTGTATCTGAAGTGGGGAGACACCTTTTTTATGTTCTAGGCAATCTTCCTCAGAATATTCAGTAGACACCAGCAGTAAATTTAAGCTACCTGTTCTTACTGAAATACCCAGAGGATTCAAGCAGTGACTTTCAAAATGCCACCAGATTGTATCACTCTGTGAGTTGCCTCTGTCATGTCATTGCCTTCTGTAGCAGAGGGGAGAAGTTCTCAGGGTGGAAATTGAAGTTTTTTACTGGTTCTGCCCTTTTGCACCATGAAGATTCCCCATCCCAGATGGGCAGGCATGAGCTGTGCTCCAAGGTGAAGAGGGCAGAGGGAGAATTAGGATTCCATTAGCTTTTTTATTTCACTTTTCGTATCAGCCAGGTGCTGCTGAGCCGCAGGAAACACGAGCTGACGCCCATCAGGTCAGCACACGCTGCCACCCATCCAGATGTTTGTAGTGCCATGTCAGATGAGTGGCACACATCTGTCTGAGAGCTCTGGGCTGCAGGAGGGCAGCACATCCCGGGATGGGAGAGCGGCAGGAGGGCAGCACATCCCGGGATGGGAGAGCTGCAGCAGAGCAGCACATCCCGGGGTGGGAGAGCTGCAGGAGGGCGGCACATCCCGGGATGGGAGAGCTGCAGCAGGGCAGCACATCCCGGGATGGGAGAGCTGCAGCAGGGGAGCACATCCCGGGGTGGGAGAGCGGCAGGATGGCAGCACATCCCGGGATGGGAGAGCGGCAGGAGGGCAGCACATCCCGGGATGGGAGAGCGGCAGGATGGCAGCACATCCCGGGATGGGAGAGCGGCAGGAGGGCAGCACATCCCGGGATGGGAGAGCGGCAGGAGGGCAGCACATCCCGGGATGGGAGAGCGGCAGGATGGCAGCACATCCTGCAATGGGAGAGCAGCAGGAGGGCAGCACATCCCGGGATGGGAGAGCTGCAGCAGGGCAGCACATCCCGGGATGGGAGAGCTGCAGGAGGGCAGCACATCCCGGGATGGGAGAGCTGCAGGAGGGCAGCACATCTCGGGATGGGAGAGCGGCAACAGGGCACCACATCCCGGGATGAGAGAGCGGCAGGAGGGCGGCACATCCCGTGGTGGGAGAGCTGCAGCAGCACCAGCCTCCGCCACCTCTTTCATCTCGGCCGGAGCTTCGGCAGCTGCTGAGCCAGAGCCCGGAATGTTTAATCACTAATAGCACTTAAAAAATCCGATCTGGCTGTGCCCTGATGGAACTGTAGCAACGCGTGCGATGCCTGTTTATATGGAGAGAGAGAAACCTTTTAAAACTATTTATATATAAACTACATACACGGGGCAATGGCCATTGCCTCACGCCTTTCATTTTGTCTCTCTCATTCCTGTGATTCCACGTATCATTCCTGTGATGCCACGCCGCGATTCCATGGCTGCTGTTGCTGTAGCGCCGCACTACTCCTCGCTGCGAGGCGCTGAGGCCGTGCCGGGGAGCGCACAGAGGCAGAATCAGTTTCAAGCAGCAGGCTCAGCACCCGCCCCGAGCCGCCGCGCTGCCGCCCGTGCCCGGAGGAGGCCCCTCAGCGCCGCTTCCTCCCCTCGCCGCCGCCTCCTCCTCCTCCTCCCGCCGCTGTTTCCTGTGCGAGCGGCTCTGACGCGGCCGTGCCCTCCCTCCTTCCCCCGTCCCCTCCTTCCCCCGCTCCCCGCCGGGCCCTGCGGAGCACAAAGCACCCGCGGCCGGCCGGCGGCGCCTGCGCGGGGCGGGCCGGGCTCTGAGGGCAGCGGGCTCGGAGCGGGGCCCGGCGGGCAGTGCCGGCCACTGCCGCTGTCAGCGCCGGCGCTCGCAGCAGGCTGCGCCCTCCTCCCCGCCTGCCTGCCCTGCCCCGCCGCGTTCGCTTTGCTTTTACGCTGTTATTTTTAATTATTATTATTATTTTTTTAAAAAAAACTTGGAAGAAGCCCCCGCACGGCTCCCTGCCCCCGGCCCGCAGCGCGTTCCCCGGGCTGTCGGAGCCCGCTCCCCCTTCCCGACCCGCTCCAGGCTGGGCCTCTGCTGGGCTTTGGAAGCCGGGAGCGCCTCGGCACCGTCTGCCTCCCCCTCCCGGAGCCGCTCGTCTCCGCCAGCCCGATAAATGCTGTTTATGAGGATGGACCTGTTGAACTACCAGTACTTGGACAAGATGAACAACAATATCGGCATCCTGTGCTACGAAGGTAACAGCGCCTGGCCGCGGGAAATCAATGGTGCCCTCGCACGGGGGGGGAACGGGTGCCTCGATCCCTCGCACGGGGAGGGATGGATCCCTTCCAGGGAAGGATCCTTCTCTGTTCGCTGTTGTTTGTCAGCGGGGATGTTTCTGGAGGTCGCCGGTGCGGGACGCCCCGCGGGCTGTTGTCAGAGCTTTGTTACAGGGCAGGGATTTCTTCCTTTCTTTGTGATTCTTTTTTTTCTTTTTTTTTTTTTTTTCCCCCACAATCCGCCTTTTCAGCGCCAACTTTCCTTTCCCTGACGGGCAGCACTGCTGGCACTAAAGGCCGGGGGGCGGGCGGGGGTTTGTCCGTCTGGGGTTTGTCCGGCTGTCCCGGCGCCGCGGGCTTGGGCCGTGGCCGGACACGCGTGGGCCCGGCCTGGCCACCGCCGGGGCCGAGTGTCCGGCGTGTCCCCGAGTGTCCGGCGTGTCCCCGAGCGTCCGGCGTGTCCCCCAGTGTCCGGCGTGTCCCCGAGCGTCCGGCGGTCCCCGCGGGGCCGTGGCCAGTGCCCGGCCCCCAGCGCCGCCCCGGGCGTTGCACAGGGCCCGTTGTGTCCGGCGGGGCTGGGGCTCGCTGCCCTCCCCTGTCAGCCCTCAGAGCCCTGCTGGGACGGCGCCTGAGGTAACAGGGCAGAATCAGTTCGTTAATGTGCGCGGAGTTTTCTCTACGTGCGGCTGCGAGAAGCGGTTATGGCTTGGCTTTGCCTGGAGAGAAAGGCACCACTGAGCTAATTCGGCTTGGCAGCGGGGCTGGTTTTGCTGTAGCCACACACAAGCGCCGCGAAAAGCTTTTTTTTTTTTTTTTCTGATTCAGCAGGAACGCTTTCCATGTTCGTTCAGAAAATAAAACTTGCTGGAGTTGTCAGGAAAGAAACAATGAGGAGCGTACACAGGCCAGGGAGATATCTGTTCACAGCGCTCAGAAAAGGCCAGGCCAGAGCACAGGCAGCTGAATCTCACTTTGGAAATTACAGTCTCTTCTATCCCTAAACCAGCATGGCCACATTTCTTCCCTTCAGGAAGTGGAGGGGCTCCCTGTTGTACTGTTCATATCTTTGTTTCTCCTTTTTTCCTGCACAAATATGTATATATTCATTCGGATTAAGCTCTTTTACAGAAGTTTGAGCTGAATAATGCAGAGCTGGGGTTCCATGAAGCTGAATTCCCAACTTCTTTCTTATGCCATGCTTTCTTTGTTAGAACAGGAAAACTTGCTTAAAAAAAAAACAAAAAACTTTCTGGATCCTTTAACTTTTTCATTTCAGGATCCTTTAACTTGTTCACCGCTCTCTGCAGTAATTAGTGTTTTCTTTGGAAGCAATTGGTAACTTCTGATGAAGATCATGAAATTTTATGCAAAGCTTTATTTATGTAATACATCTTTCTTAGCGTTCTGTTCACTAAGTTTTGTTGCTCTGTAGTTTTGGCTCATTAGTTCAACTCATTGTAATTATGCCCAATATTTATGGAATATTCTTTCTAGCCCCCTTTTTATTCCCCACCCTCTTCTCCAGTAATTGTTATTTAACCGGATCTTAGCTTTAATAGTTCAAAAGCAAAAGAACAGCTTAAGGAATACACTCCACTGGAGCAGCTTTTGTTTAGGTTAAACATCTGTTGCTATTTTCCTTATTCTGGAAGTTAACATTTTTAACACTAAAATAAACACACACAAAATGAAGAGAAGAAAAGCAAAACTTCAGTGGTGTTTATAGTGAGGTGTTTATATCCCAACGGTTTAAAAAGTGTAAACACTGGCAACATCTGCTCTGAACTCAAAGGGTGTTTTAGAGATGCCTACAGATCGTCCTGGCCTCTGCCATAGTATTTATTTTAGAAGTGAGTTGTGTCAGCAGTGATGGATCTTGTCTTTCCAGGGACACTGTTGCAGTAGTAACTACATTGACAACAAAACTCAGTTAATTAGGATTTACTGAAGGCCACACTTGAGCTACTTATAAATTGATGCCTTCCTGAAAAGTACTTCTGAAGATGCAGGATAAGATAAAAATAGGTTTGAAATTTCAGAGGAAAGAGTGATGGGCCTATAGGCCACAGGAAATAGATGGGTTCCTTGTTCCTTTAGATTCTCTCTGGAAACATTTGGTTTTGGTTTTTGAGATGATTTCTATGCTGGTGAGCTATGTCAGCGTGTTTTCTGAGGTTTACTGGTGTTTTACTCTTCTGGCACTGCAACTGTTGGATTTGCAACAGCCTGTGCATCAGAGATGTGTTGATACCTAAGAAATAGGCAGAGTTCCTCCAGTGTGTGCATCTGGCAGCCCTTCAGTTCAACATGGAGCAGAGGAGTGTGATTTGCATCCCAAGAGGAGTCCTGCTTTTTCTTGCCCAGCAAGAGTCCCAGATAGCAATTTGTTATCTGTGAGCTGCAGGCTGCTGAGTTAATGCCAGCCCTGGAGAGCCTTCCCTGCCTGGGAGGGGCAGGAGCCTCCCAAGAACCTCAGCCCTGTCTTCATCTCAGTCTGCTCCTGAATTGTGCCATTCGTGGTCACACTCCAGCCACGGAGTTGCCAGCAAGGAGATATTGTGCTGCTTAGTTCATTCAACACATCTCTGATTTTGGGAACAGGTGCTGCTCAGTTCATTAATCACACCTCTCATTTTGGCCTCCTCTCTGGGGGAAGAGAAGAAATGGTGATAACATAGATGGGATCTGCCTTGTGGACAGCAAATTGTCCTTCTGCTGGAGCTGGGCTGGGAGTGGGAGAGCTGGAAATTCTCCCATTAGCTGTCCAAAAGTGAGGCTGTGCTGCAGGTTTAGCTCTGCAGGTGAAACCTCACCTGAGGTTGGCTGTTTTCTCAAACATGGGGTGATTTCTTTCAGTTTTTGTCATGAGGTTGGTGAGCCACAGGCACAGGTTCTTCAGAGAGGCTGTGGAGTCTCCACCTTGGGAGATACTCAAATCCCACCTGAGCATCCCACCCTGCCTGAGGCTGGTTTTGAGCCAGACATTTCTAAATCACCTCTAAAGGTGCCTTTGTAGCCTCTTGGAAATTTCTGCACACTCATGTAATTAAGACAGCCACAGCCAGGAGAAGGATTATAACCAGAAATGAGGGGAAAGAGTTTTAGAAAGGAGGCCCATAACTCTGAAGCACAGGATAAAGCCGTTTCCTTTCCTCAAGGTTGTTTGTTTTACTGATTATTTATGTCCTTTGCAGGGTTTTCTTATCTCATGACTAGGTTTGAGTCCCTATGATGCCCTATGGTAATCTCAAATCCAGCTGATGCTTTTGGAGGAAAATCTGAATGTTAACGAGTTGGGGTTTTTTAAACCAGTTGCATATGAAAGATATTTGACTTTTGTATCCCTTTCCAGTGAAAGAAAATTTTTAAATCATTCAAATGGGAGTGCTTGGTCCTCACCAGTGGAAAAGGACAGTTGTGTTAGTGATGCCCAACCATTTCAAGCAGTTTTGGTGCAATAGGAAAGAAAAGAAGGAATAATTAGAGAATTGTATCTTGGCATCTGGACGCTCATCTTTAGCGTGAATACATCTGATATTCTTCTACTCAACATTTGCTGCCAGTGATCAACAATGGCCAGTTTAATGAGTGGTGCTTTCAGATCATTGTTTTCTTCCTAATGAGCTGCGGGCCATGGGGAAGCTCCTGGGAGCCCTGGCCGAGGTGCAGCAGCATTCTGAGGCAGGCTGGCATTCCCAGCGCTGCCTATCGAATGACAGCCACTCGATCCGGGCAGGTATTCAGGGCTGGAACATCTGCATCTCGTTTTGTGGTGGAAACTCACTTAACTCCAGCTCAATATTCCTTCAGAGCCCGATGTTGAGGTAATGGAGTGCTCAGAGTTAAACAAAACAGAGCACAGGTGATGCTGCTCTTTGACTCCAGGGCTGTCCAGCCAGTTCTGGCTCCTGCTTTCCCACGGAATATGCATGAGGAGGAGCAGTCTCCAGGCAGATCCCTTTCGTTCTGTTGTTTATCACAGATGGTGCTGTGTTGGAAGGCAGATTTCTGCCTTCCTTCCTCTCTCTCCCCCAGTTTCAGATGCTCTGGGTTATTGCTGCATTCTCAGGGCTGGAACTGCTGTGCTGGGAAAGGTATAAAGAAATGCAATAAGATGCTAAGAAATCCCCCAGGCATGTTACTTGGAGCACTCAAAATAGTTATGCAGAGTTCTCTGGATAGTCCAGAAGACTGGGATTTTTTTTTTTTTTAATGAAGAAAATTGGATCCAGATTTCTAGCAAAACACCCCTTTTTGGTTGCAGGACAGCTTTCATTAGTTAGTGGCATATTACATAATTATTTCACTGACTTCCTGTAAGGCTGGAGTGTTCCTTGGCTTGCAGAGCTGGGTGTCCTCTCAGGGCACTGCAAAGCATCCTGAAAATGTCTGTGTCTTCCCCAAAAGGCCACTTCAGATGTTTGCTGTCAGAGGCACAGATCCTGCTAACTTCATTTGGGTTTTAATGAAATGCAACATGTTTTCTTAAGTTATAAAAAAGAGTTTCCATCAGCTCTCTCTGCTGACCTTGCATTTTTCTCTTTCTCTAACATCAGTTTCTCCTATTAACTGCAAAGTTTGGGTTAGTTTCTAAAGATGTAAAATGACTTAAGCACTATTCTTCTGCTAAGAATTGGATAAGAATCTCCTTCATGGCAAATTAAGTGTTCTTATTTGTAACACAGTGTAAAATTTCTGTTCAAAGCCATGTAAATTAAGATGCACCTACAGAATGTTCCCCATTTATAGAACATTCTGTGGGTTTTGCATTTTCAATCTCTTTCATCAGGAAAGAAACAAAGAGCCCCAGCTTCACAGTTGGGCTTTTCTTGCTCATTTCCTCCTAGCATGAAGTTGGGAATATCCTCTTCAGGACTGACATCAAAATTCAGTTTATTTTCCTCCTTCATCAAAGGCAGGATAGATTTAGGTCATACTTGAACTTTTTTTTTTTTTTCCCTGGAGTACTGTTGTTCTCACCCTGGATGCTAGTTCAGCATTTGTACTGAGAGCTCAAACAAGGAAATTAAAAACCCAAATATAATAGAATGTTATCCCACAGCTTTCTGTAGATAAGATAGGCAGCATATTTTTTTTCCTGAGATAAAAGGTAGTGAGGTTTGTAGCAGTAAGTTGAAGTCTGTGTTAATGAGCAATTTGCTTAAAAGCTGTAACTTGTTACTCACAAGTCAAATTTGTTACAGTGCCAGCTCTCTTTGGATATAAATCCAGGGATTTTAGGAGACATTGAAAAAGCTTAAATTGCTCCAGAGTTTGAACAATGCACTGCATTGTATGGAGAGCTGTTAGAGAAAAAATAAAGCTTAAACAACAGTCTTCATTGTGTGGCATCTAAAATTATGAATGAAAAAGTTCATCCATATGTATTGGCTTTGCCTTTTTTAAATATCTGCTTTGCATGAAAATAGTCCTCTATTAATTTCTTCTTGAGCTTTAATACAGATGGGCCTTTATATTTGATTTTGGCTGAATAGACTGCAGGGTTTGAACATGCTGCATGCAGACACGGTGCCAAGCAATTTAGCAAAGTTGTTTACACTAACAATAATCCAGCAGGACAGAGCCTATAATTTCTCACTGATAATAGTGTGAGGTAGTGGTGAACACAAGGTCCTGGAGAAGTGTTTACAAGAATGGCTTTATACTTCCTCAGCCTTAGAGAACCGGGAGGGCTTTGGGCTTGAATTCCTTCTTTAGAGGCAGCCAGTTTTTCCTGCAGCCTGGATCATCCCCCTGCAAATTGCTCTCCAGATCAGCATGGATAGCTGCACACACAGGGGCATTGTTTGTCCCTGCCTTTGGGGACAACTGTGGCATGAGGCTGAGGGGCAGGGACAGACAGCAGCAGTGCCAGCAGGCTCCCTCTGCATTTCCTGGGGGCAGATTGCCCCTGGTGCTTCATCTCCCAGCTCTTGGAAAGGTTCTCATTCTCAGCCTTCCCTAGCAGTGGGTGAGGGGAGCTCAGGGAGCACTGGTGTGTGTCCTGGGAGGGATAGGGACACATGGATCCTCCAGGGCACTGAACAGGCAGTTGAGCTCTTAATTAGGGTTATCTCTGCCCACTTGTAAATCTTAGTCACAGATGGATGGAGCTGGAAGAGGTTTGGTCTTAACAGCAGGAGTAGCTGGCACTGATTGGAGGGTAAGGCGAGCTTGGGGGACTTCAGTCCACAGAATCACAGAATGTCCTGAGCTGGAAGGGACACACAGGGACCATGGGTCCAACTCCTGGCCCTGCTCAGACCCCAGCAATCCCACCCCGGGCATCCCTGGGAGCTCCTGGAGTTCTGGGGGCTGTGCCCATTCCCTGGGGAGCCTGGGCAGTGCCCAGCACCCTCTGGGCTAGAACCTTTCCCTGAGATCCACCCTAACCCTCCCCTGATGCAACTTGAGGCCATTCCCTTAGAAAAGGTCATTCTTGTTAGGAAATATCTCAGTACAGCTTCTTGTGCAACCTCGGGGGAGCTGAGGTACCCAGCACTGGTTCCTGCCAAAGGAAAAGTCACCCAGAAACCTGGGTGAGGTGATGGGACTTCATCACAGATCCTGTTTTAATAGGAATGGCAGTCCTTAAATCTCAGGGTGATGTGGGTGGTGGGGACAAAAGTGTGAAACTGAGGTTGGAATCGTTCCTTATCTCAGTTTCACAGCACTGGTTGATACCAGATTTTTTTTAAAACAGGAGTTTAGAGTGTTTCCTTGCCTAAATTTCATGGCGCTGTTTGGTAACAGATTTTTTTAAGTAACTTTTTTTTCCCCTTATCTTTTAAACTTGGTTGTTGCTAGTGTTAAAAACAAGAACTTGTTAAACATAGTAGCACATGGTGCAGTCCAGCCTTTCCCCCTGAAAATGTTGTGTGATGCTTTGTGCCTCATTTTGGTTTTGGAGAAAAAGCTCATCCACAAGTGGTGTTGGTGGATAGAAGCAGATAATATTTGGGATAAAGTGGAATGTTGCAGCCTTGGTGGCACGCAGGGAGGGAGGGAGGGAAGTTGCCTTCAGCAGGCTGGTGTCAGCTCAGTTCCCTCACAGAACCTATGGCTCCTGTCCTCTCCTAATTCCCCTTGTTACAAGAGTGTGATTATTTAAAGACATGCTCCTTTTCACTCCTCATCACTCTGGAGTGTTCCCTGTCAGCTGTGAGAACCAGGCATTGTAGTGTATAACTTTCCTCCTATTCTTCCAAATGTTGCTAGCAGGTTCCAGGAAATATATTTGCTCTCCCAGGGAAAGTTTGGAACCAGTTGTGTTTAAAAAGCAGTAGATTTTCCTGGAAACCCATTTGACAGGGCAGGCATGGAAACCTCTCAGCACTGCACTTTCCTGCTTTGTGAGGTTTAATATTTATTTCTCAGCATGCAGAAATAGGGGGTTTTTTGCATTTAAATATGGGTTGTAGTTAGATGTGAGAGAGATTTAGTCAGGTTTTTTTTTGCCCAGGGTAGAAATGGCACTGTTGTATGAGAATATAAACCAATTTAGAACATTTGTTATGTTTTGTTGTAACCCAAAATCTCAGAACAGCAGATTGACAATACCCTTTGTAGTTACAACCTACAAAGTTTTGCATGAGAAGAGTGAAACCCAAAACTGCCCAATGGATCTTTTTGAGTAGCTGTTGTTCTTTTGGGAACGAGTGGGGATTTATTTCTTTTGCAAATGGTATCAACACACTGTGCTTGCACTTTAGAGATGATATTGAGACTTCCAATTTTGTTATGTAGTTGCTAATGTTTAGTAGGTCTCACTTCTGAAAGTAAATTAAGATATTTGTGACAGTAGCAGGTTTGGACATTTTCAGAGGAGAACCTTTCAGAAAAATATGATTTCTTGGCTCCTGATTACAACATTGGAGTTGTTTTCTGTGATGCTCTGCTGATTGTAATAAAATATCCCTGTGAAGAAAATTAAATTGTCCAGGCAAAGGGAAACTATTTCTATGAATCTAAATGATCTGGGAAGATCAGTAAATGCCCCACAAGAGCTGGCCAAGTAAAATAGGACTATTCAGTTGTTCTGTTTATATTCTTTGGAAAGCAACATCTTCTAAAGCAACTTGACAAAAACTGCTCTTACCCTAGAGAAAAAGCAGCTGACACAAGTGTGGCACCTCCTCTGTGGTGCTTTTCTCCAGAACACATGAAATGAGGGAAGTGCTGTATGATTCATGTAAGGCAAGTCTGAACTCGGCCAGTTCCTTGGATTTAGTATAAATATTTATGGCATTGAAGGGGATTATTTTTTTTTAAATTTAATATTCTTCCTCATGCTCTGGATCCTTTTTAGATGTCCTCCTCAGACATCTGGTGAGCAGTGGTGCTTGTTTAACCCCCACCCTGCAGTTTTCCTGCTGTGCCATCTCGGAGCTCTCGCAGCCGCTCTGTGGTTGGCGTGGGTTGGATCTCCTCGGGCAGCTGGGGCAGTGCTGACGTGCACACTTTTCCTGCTGAACACTCCAAACCCAGAGGTGAACACTCTGCTCTTGTCCTGCTGCAGCCATCACACTGAGCCATTTACCAAAGGTAGCAAAAATAGGAATTCCAGCAGTAGCAAGGATGTTTACAGAGCCTTGGCTGGCTTCTCTATCTTCAAAAATGCTTCTCTCACTGGTGTTACATAATCCGTGTATTTAACTCAGCTTGTCACAAAAAAAAAGTTTTGAAAACTTGTTATCTTTCTTGAAAAACTCTTAAAAGTCCAAATATCTAAGGCTGTGACTGCTTTGAGGTACATTATCTTTGCCTTAACAGCTAATCTGTGGGTGTTCTGAGTTGTTCTTTGCAATACAGTAAATTGAACACTACCCTGTTTGAGTTCAAGTGTTTCTCAACTGGTGTGTTTAGCAACAAGTATGACAGCAAACATTTTAATGCTCACATTTGCATATATTTTTAATCCTCTCTGCAGAATCCTTGCTCTCACAGAAGCCCAGTTAATGCAACTTTTAGCCAGCCCTGTGAAATAAACAATGGCTGTTATCCTTATTTACAGTGGAGAATAAAGAGCTGTAACTGGTTGAACTCACAGAAGTCTGGGATAAAGCTGACAGCAGCATTCCAAGTGCCTCCATTGGAATATTCTGCCATAGCTGCTAAACCTTACTGTGACCTCTTAGTAAAGAAAATTGCTTTTACCTGTTTGAGATGTTCAAATAAAATATGTCATTAATCAGCTAAGCAGGTGAGAACAATGATTCTTGGACTGATGCTGTATGGACTTGATCCTTACTTTGTGCTCAGCAGTCATGGAGGGGAAACAGGAGCTTTTGGACCCAAATATTGTGACTTTGGTACCTCTGTAATGGACCCCAGCCAAACTGAGGTGATGGAATCTCCTTCTGTGGATGTAGTTGAGTCTTTTTAGGTGATAAAAGGAATGAGGCCCTGCAGACAATGCTGGGAAGAATTTGAAGTTCCCCAGTCTGAGCCACAGGACCTCACCAGGTCAGTTCCTTGAGATCAGAGCCCGTTGAGTTGGATAAAAGGAATGTGCCCACAGATGTTAATTTTTATATTCTCTTTGCAGGATGGGTTGGGATCAGAGACTTAATGAAATAGCAGTCCAGCTGTGCTCCTGCAGTGCAAGGCGGGCTGAGCTCATTTAGGACCTGAAGCAGGGCTTCCAAACCCTTTAATTAATCATGCAGTGTCTCACTGCCCCCAGCACTGCTGTTTGCTTCCATTAAAAACTTCACAGTTAATACAACCCCTGCTTAATTATGGGGTGGAACATCTTAAATGTGTGATAAGGGGGTAGAGATCTGCAGAAATGTTTTTCAGCTGAGATGGGGAAGGTTTTAACAGATGATTCACTGGGGAATTATATCCCAGTAATGCAGTGAGATGTTTGATTTCTGGCTCCTGTGGGAATAGTGTGATGTGAGTGGTGGGTCACAGACACACAGCTGACGTGGTTCTGTTACCTTTGTTTTACCAACCCATCTGCACTTCCTGTCTTTTCTGGGTTCTGTCAGGATTGAGTTGCTTCTGCAGCTCTGAAAGAAATAGAGAAGGAGCCTGGAGCTGTTGTCAAAAAGGAGATTCAGCTAAGGACTTGTAGGTGTAGGGCAGGAAGACAGCCCTAATTGAAGGCAGAGTGTAACTTTGGTGCTGCTCACCCCTTTTAACCCCATGACTGTCCAGATAACTTCAAAAATAAGAACCTCTGCTTGTTCTTGTTTTTCCAAGAGTTCTGGAAAACCTGTCCTCAGTGCCCAGAAAACTGTGAGAAAGGCTGCCCAGGCAGCATGTAATTTCTTGGTAGCAAGCACAATCCCTCCCTCTATCTGCCCTGCCTTCTCTTCCCCTTGGACAGAACATTGATTTGGAGTGACCCTGCAACTTGGCCCCACAAAGCACCCCCTGCTTGTGAAATAAACAGCCGGGCTCTGGGCTGCCCAGTGCTGCCATCCCTCCCCTGGCACCACGGCACTGGCTCCCTCTTATCCCTGGGACAACTTCCAGCCATCCCAGCCCTGCTGCTGGCCTGGGTGGGAGTGCTTGAATTCACATCCACCACCTTCAGTCCTTCTGGGCAGGAATTCATTCTGGGCTACCAGCTTTTTCAAGCTAAACCTTGAAGTGGAGCAACAGTTGGAAAGCTTTGGTGCTCTCTGATTAGCTAATTTTTTTTCTGTACATCTCTTCATAGCCATTTTCTTTTTCCCCAGTAAAATCAATCTAGTTGTGTGTCATGAACCCAAGATTAAAAACTGCTCTGTTAGAGGCACAGATTTAGTTTTATCTTTTTCCTTAGTGGTGCTGTGTACCTGTTTGTTTTGGAAGACAGTCCTGTCAGGAACAATGGTGATATTTTAGCTTTTATGTGTTTCTTTACACCAGCATCCATAACCCTGGAGAAATTACATGGAATCCTTTCCTCTGAATCTCATGAGCTGCACTTTTCTAGAAGCCTTCACAATTTCCTGGATAATAAAACACTGCATGAGAGCAGCATCTGAGAGAGCGTTGAGCTATACCTCAGAATAACACAGATCCAGAGGGTTAAAGGTCCTTTATTAACCATCCAGGGCTTGTGCTGAGCTGAGTTTGCTTTCTTTTCCTGTCTGGGGCAGTGGCTGGGCCTGTGTGAGCTCTGCCCAGGAGGAGGGGGCAGGCTGGCACATCCTGCCCCTTTGCCACGCTCCAGAGAGGATCTGGAGAGGGGCTGGCACATCCTGCCCCTTTGCCATGCTCCAGAGAGGATCTGGAGAGACAGACTGGCACATCCTGCCCCTTTGCCGTGCTCCAGAGAGGATCTGGAGAGGGGCTGGCACATCCTGCCCCTTTGCCGTGCTCCAGAGAGGATCTGGAGAGGGGCTGGCACATCCTGCCCCTTTGCCGTGCTCCAGAGAGGATCTGGAGGGGCAGACAGGCACATCCTGCCCCTTTGCCATGCTCCAGAGAGGAGCTGGAGAGACAGACTGGCACATCCTGCCCCTTTGCCGTGCTCCAGAGAGGATCTGGAGGGACAGGCTGGCACATCCTGCCCCTTTGCCGTGCTCCAGAGAGGATCTGGAGGGACAGGCTGGCACATCCTGCCCCTTTGCCGTGCTCCAGAGAGGATCTGGAGGGGCAGGCTGGCACATCCTGCCCCTTTGCCGTGCTCCAGAGAGGATCTGGAGGGACAGGCTGGCACATCCTGCCCCTTTGCCGTGCTCCAGAGAGGATCTGGAGAGACAGACAGGCACATCCTGCCCGTTTGCCATGCTCCAGAGAGGATCTGGAGGGGCAGACAGGCACATCCTGCCCCTTTGCCATGCTCCAGAGAGGATCTGGAGGGGAGCTGGCACATCCTGCCCCTTTGCCGTGCTCCAGAGAGGATCTGGAGAGACAGACTGGCACATCCTGCCCCTTTGCTGTGCTCCAGAGAGGATCTGGAGGGGAGCTGGCACATCCTGCCCCTTTGCTGTGCTCCAGAGAGGATCTGGAGGGGCAGACAGGCACATCCTGCCCCTTTGCTGTGCTTCAGAGAGGATCTGGAGGGGCAGACAGGCACATCCTGCCCCTTTGCCGTGCTCCAGAGAGGATATGGAGGGGCAGGCTGGCACATCCTGCCCCTTTGCCATGCTCCAGAGAGGATCTGGAGAGGGGCTGGCACATCCTGCCCCTTTGCCGTGCTCCAGAGAGGATCTGGAGAGGGGCTGGCACATCCTGCCCCTTTGCCATGCTCCAGAGAGGATCTGGAGGGGCAGACAGGCACATCCTGCCCCTTTGCCATGCTCCAGAGAGGATCTGGAGAGGGGCTGGCACATCCTGCCCCTTTGCCATGCTCCAGAGAGGATCTGGAGAGACAGACTGGCACATCCTGCCCCTTTGCTGTGCTCCAGAGAGGATCTGGAGAGGGGCTGGCACATCCTGCCCCTTTGCCATGCTCCAGAGAGGATCTGAAGGGGAGCTGGCACATCCTGCCCCTTTGCAGGGATCCAGGGATCCTCCAGAGAGGATCTAGGATCTGTTTTCCCTCTGCAAGGCTCCCCTGCTCCCTTGAGGGTTCCGCGGGTCCCCCTGCCCCGCGCAGTTCTCGCTGCTCCCTTGCTCTGCCCTCCCTCTGCACAAGGGATTTTGGAGCCCCTTCTGAAGGACAAAGGGATTTTGTTCTCCACAATGGATTCTTTGTGGGAGATGGGTTGGGATTATTCTGCTGCTCAGTGGATTAAAATCTTGGATATTCTGTCCAGTTTGGCTGGAGGGGCTCAGTGTCCCTCAGGTGGGAGACCATGGGGCTGCACATCAGGTAGCAAAAAACCAAAGTGGAAATCCAACTTCTCCCTGTGTTTGTGGTGCCAAATGTGATTTTTTTGTCATTTCACTGTGGTTTAGGAAGAGAATTTGGTCACTTGGATGCAAGTCCCAGGGATCCCCTCAGGATCTTGCACTGAGCAGTGACCCTGCTTTATTCCAGATCCATCCCAAAGGCAGCAACCACCCATCCATGTCTTTTCCTAACATTTTAAGTCCATCTGCTTTTCTGTTCATATTTTAAAGCATTTCTATTCTCTCTTGAGGGCTGTTTTACCTTCCAGGTAGGGAATTTGGGGAGAAATAAAATGGGAATAAAAGAAACATTGCTGGAAAGTGCAATATCAGATTTCACAGCTCTTTTAGAGAGCTCATTTACTTGATGGTCTGAATTTTTCCACATGTAGCAAAGGAGAATAATGTGAGAAAAGGTGTTCAGAGCATGTTTATTTTAAACTGCAATAAAAGCCTGTAGTACTTCTAAAAATAGGCTCCAGTTGAAATAAGTGGAATATTTTTTTACTTTTCTATTGCACCTTTTGCTTCAAACCCTTATGATGGAGAGGGTGCACAATTTATTGGATTTACTTTTAATATGACCCCATTGCAAGTGAACATCTCAGAGTGAATATTTGAAGCATGGTTGGGTTAGCACATCCTGACTGTGTTCATACCCACAAGGGACACTGAACACCCAGAACTGAATTTGTGTTACAGGATCACAGCCATGGAATATCAGCCATCAGAGCAGGGAGGGGTTAAACCTGAGTGTCCAGTAACAGAAACAATACCCAAAAAAACCCAAACCCAACCAAACAGAGGGAAGGTAACAAATATTTTCTCTCTAGGGGGAATTATTCAAATCTGAGCTTTCACAAATTGAATTTGTCTCTCTGCCATCACATGACAGCACAGCTATAAGGTAGGATTTAGTGCATTGAAATACTGCTTTAGCCCCAATTTTACAATTTCTTCTGTTGTGACCTTGCTGTGACTTTAATTTACTTTTGGAATAGATGGCAGGGCTTCTGGCTTGTATTTTTTCAGCTGGTCTTTGATTAGTTTAGCTTTGCCATATTTTATGTAACAAAGTCATTTAAGACTCTCAGTCTTGGTGACCAAAAAAAAAGAACACTTAGATTTGAAACCACCTTTGGTCTGGGAAACAACATCTTCAACGTGTTCCCTTAATTATATTTCACTCAAAAAAAAAAAAAATTGGTAATGCTTTTACATATTAAATAATATCACATTATCACATGTGTCTTTTGCTGCCCAGTAAAGAGGAATGTTATGTTTGCTAAGCAAAAAAGAATATGGAACTGACTGTTTTCTGCATGGCATGTAGAGAATTCTTCTCCCTTTCTTCCTTCCTCCCCTCCTGTGTTTGGGATGCCCAAACTGCTGCCCTTGGCTGGACTCAGGAGCTGGGCTTAGCCCAGAGCTTGGTTCGTCTCTGAGCCAAGACAAAATGATAATTGTGCTAATTTTGAGTCCCTCTTAACTGAGTTTGGATGGTTGGTGCAGGATTTTCCTGGGAGAGCTGGCAGAAAGGCTCAGAGGTTGTTCCTGGGGTGCAGCCTGGCTCCTTGAGCACAAACCCACCCTCTGTCAGAGAAATCCTTTCTGACACTGATGTTAACAAGTATTGCAGCCAGCCCTGGTGTTGTTTACCTGGAGATCAGTCTAGTTTTACCATTGACTTCATCCAAATCGTGCCTGCCAGATAACTGAAATCTTGTTTTAGCCACAGTTTGCACAAGTGCAGGTACTCTGAGCAGAAAAAGCAACACTTTTTTCAGAGTTTTGTAAGAGTTACCTACATGGGACATGATCTTAGTGAGAGTTGTGAATTCATAAAGTAATCTCATGGTCTAAAGTTAGACCCAAGTCTGAGTTCATTGTTGGGCTGGAAGTGAACACAGCTCACAGTCACAATTGTTGAGGTGTGAAAGCTGCAGTTTGACAGAGGAAATATTAAGGAGCTCTGCCAGACCATAGCATTAAAATTTATTCCACCCTGCTTGCTTTGTGGCAGATCTGCTGCCCTGTTTCTTCCCATGCCATCAATTCTTGCCTCCTTACCAAGGAGACTCCCTCAGGTATTTTTAGGTACCAGGGAAAATACCATGTACCTGAATATTTCAGGGAAAGTTTTCAGCCATTGTTGAAGTGTTCAGCAAAGATGTTGGTTTTATTTAGTAATCTTATGTATTTGTGAAATAGTTTGTGGAACTGAAGCAGTTCCCCAGCCAAGGCAGTTGATGTAGCCATGGTGTTTTGTCCAGCTGTGCTTTTACAACATGAGGAGAGAGAATTTCAGATGACTAGTCAGTTTTTCACGCTACCTCTGAAGGAGCAAATTGGGTGATGTTGGCTTGGGGGAGGCAAATTTGCCATTTTCTGCCTGTTGCACTGTAGGTTTTGGTACATAATGCAGCATTTTCAAGACCTATTAAGTAGAAATGATCTCTAATTTTGATGGACAAGATATTTTTGGAAGGATCCTCGAGCGAGCTTGGTGCAGGCTGCCAGTGATGCTGCTGCACCAAATTCTGGCTCCTTTGTGAGGCTTTTGAAGGGAAGAGGAGGAAAGTGGGTGGAGGTGATTGAATGCAGAGGTCACTATTTAATGTCCCTGCCTGCAGTGTGGAGCAGAATGTGTCCCTGCTTGGCAGGCAGGGGCAGCTGGAGGAGCCAGCCCAGAGCAGTCACTTTAATCACTGTATTTTGGTTTTGGCCATGGGTTTTCTGGCGTACAGATCTCTGCACAGTGGTAGCCAGAGCTTGCTTCCAGGAGTAAGTGCTGTTCATATGTTTTGTAAACGGAGGAGAAGAGGCTTTTTGCCAATTTTTCTCCACATGTGTATGTGACTTTCTGGTTTCCTAAATTAGCTTTTTGTTATCATAGCAGAAAGTCAGTAAAATATGTGGCAGATAAAGGAATCAGTAAGTTGGCTGCTGCAGGAAATCTGTCAATTATAATAAAGAATATTTCCAAGATCTGATGTCTTAGCAGCATGTTTTAATCAGGCTGTTGCCATTAATACTTAATTTTTTGTTGTTCTGTACTTTGCTGTTTTATTATGCTCTCCAGATAGGCCTGTTTAATGTACTCTAAAGGAAATACAGACTACTGTGACTCTGTTTATAGTGGTTGATCTACTACTTCCCAGAATTAAGTCTTATTTAAGCTCATCTTAAATCATAACTTCTGTAGAAGCAGCCCTGAAATAAAGTAGTGGTGCAGAATGCTGGTTTTTGGGATGAGGGATTTTGTTTGTTTTTCTGAGTGAGGGTTACAGAAGTGCTCAGCAATGATACAAATAATATAATTTGTAATTCTTCTTGGGACGTCTCTCACGGTGACCGAAGATTTCCTCCTGAGAATGGATTAATTTGTTGTCTTTGGTCAAGCAAGTGAAGCAGATCTGCCTGGAACTGCACACTTTTCAGCTTGCCTGCAGGCTGTTTCACACAGATCTGATTTCAGGGGAATTTCCCAGTGCCAGGGCCGTCAGTAACACCCAGAGCAGGCAGCTGGCCACATCTGCACAGGGACTCAGTGCTGCATGGCAATTCTCTGCTGAGAACTTGTTCTGATGCCTTCTTGAATTGAGTAATTTGTGGTGGCTTCCCTGCTTGGTATTTGATATCTCAAATCATGTGATTATTTTGTGCATGAATTGGAATTTTTATGCCATTTATCCCAATTTATGTTGGCACAGACTGATTTCAGTGGAATAAAACATTCAGTCGTTTAGAAATTTGTTCCAATCTGTTATTCAATCTCCTAATGATTTTTAGAACATAGTGATAGAAAATAAAATAAATTTTCTTTTATAATATCTTTTTCACATTTGTATTGCTTTTGTGAAGATCTTGGCTTTTCACCATATGCCATGAAAATAAATTTTGATCTTGGATCAACAGAAAAAGCTGCCCTTGAAGGTCCTCATGTACTACTCTTTCCTGGGAATTTGGCCTTAAGAACATGAGGCAATTCCTCTCACTAATGAGAGTTTGTCTGCAGGTATTGGAAAAGGTAATTAAAGGTGTGATGCCCATTAATTAAAGTCTGTTTAATGCTCTTACCCATGATTTTTTTAATTAATAAGTGGCCTGAGGTCATAGTAATTCAATCCAAGAATTCAATATACAGCTATACACAGACAATGGTAGTAACATTTAGCAAACAGTGATATTTACACATATTTACACATAGTTTTTTGGCTAGTTCACTTAAAGATAAGAGGACCTTGATGACAAACACCACAACTGAAGAATTGTAAGGGTTTTTTTTCCTTAAAAGTTAATAAACTTGTCAGGAATTCGCCCTAATGGATAAATCCATCTGTCAGAGGAAGAACAAAAAACGGGTGAGGGCAGTGCTGGGATTTTCTTTTGAGGAGTTTTATTGTAACCTAAGTTTGGAATAGGTGCAGGCAGCCCAAGCTCTGCAGCATGTCAGCCTTAGCTGGCAGGACAAAGGCACGTGTGGCTTTCTGGGCTGTAATTAGTGCTCACACTTTGTGCTTTACCAGCAGCCAGCGGGACAGAGGAAGTTGGGAGGGGGGATAGGATATGGCAGCGCTGTGTCCCTGCAGCCCATACCGAGTCACAGGAAGGAAGCTTGCTGCCAGAGCAGTGTATATTTTTTTTTTCCCAGTCTTTGGTGACTCCTGGAGCTCTCAGACAGATTTCAGACCCCTCTGGTGTCTCTCTGTCAAGGCACACTTGTTAAAACACGGCTTTTGCTGTTGTGGACGTTCCGCTGGGGCCGCTGGGCTCCCGCTGGCCAGAGAAAGGCAAACAGAGCTGGACATCCTCTGTTTACACAGAGCTGTCCCAGGGCTGTGAGGCTGGGAAGAGCCCTGCTGGCCTGGCAGACATTGTGCTGAGTGGAAGCACTTCCAGCCAGGCTCCTAAGTGGTTAAAATAAAGCACATTCCTGCTGACTGCATGGGCTGGTGTCAAGTGAGAGCAGAGCTGCTCTATAGGCAGACACTACGTCACGGTGTTATCTTTGTTTAGCTTGTCTGTGCTTTATCATGTTGCCCAACAGTTTTAATAAAAAAAGAGAAGGAGGAGGAGAAGGGAAAATATAAAAAAAGACTAGTATGAATAGTTGTAAGTAGAAGTATCTGAAAGCAGCAGATCTGGAGTGCCTTCTACCAGCTGCTGGCTGAAACAAAGAGGAGCATTATGAGAGGCACAATAAATGTGTTTGCTATCTCTGCTCTCAGTTGCAGGGCAGACACAAGCCGTCACAGTAATGAATTTTGAAGCCTGGAGTTTGGACTTGGGGAATTTATAAAACACAGTTGTTTTATCAGAGTGTTGCCTTGCCAGCTGTGTGATGGGAGTCTGGTTTCCATGGAGTGTGGTCAGCTGGGGGAGACAAATCTAGTCCCTAAAACAGCATTTGGGGCCATAGTCTCCTCTGTGGTTTCTCTCTCTCTGCTTTAAATTCACATTTGGTAAGGAGGAAAGTAGTGGGGGAGGAATGTTATTTAAATGAAGAGCAGTTTTAGCCCTAATCAAATGTGCAGGCCCCATGAGAACTGAGGGTGCTGTGCAGAACCAATGGAGGAATTTGCATTTTAGCCCTCTAAACAATGTAAAGAGATGGTTTCCTTGATTTTTCCTGTCATCTGGACTCTTTTTGGCATTGTTCTCCTGCCTGGTGTGGGCAGGAGGGGCTGTACAAACTGAACTGTCCTGTCTGTCCTGTAAGAGACTCTCACTGCTCCCACCTCTTCAAAGTTTGGTTAATTTAATTCATTTTGGCCCAGTGGTGCTGGTCAGATCCTGGTGTGTTTAGCTGAAGTCTTGGTGTTCCCTGCATAGTCAGGAAAATGCATTACCATCATTAGAAACCCTTCCTTTCTTTGCTAAATTTCTTTAAAATAGGTTTCTTCCAGCATACAATAGCATTTTTACCAGATTTTCTACTCAATCTGAATGTTAATATATAAATGCTGTTCTTACCATACATAGAAGAAATTAGTATTTTAATTTTGAAATTAAAAAGTCTCAATTTTGATTATTGTATACTATCAATGTCCTGTTTGGGGAAAAAGGGCAAGTTTCTGATTTACTGGGTTGAAGAATGCCTAGAGATTTTTGGTGTTTTGTAAACACCCAAGTTAGCTTTCCATGGGTGTTTAAACTGCCCAAGGCACTTAGGAGTTGCTCAGGAGTCAGTGGGAGTGAGGTGCCCACATGGAATTCGTAATTGCTGTTGTGGAATTTTGTGTTGGGAGTCCCCAGAAGTGGTGGGAGATGCTGCAGGGAGAAGAGTGATTGTGCTTGGGTGGGAGGAGACAAGCTCCAGCCTCAGGTGCTGAAAGCTTTATCTCTTGACATTGCTTTTAGATTATTTCTTTTCAAAGACAGGAGTGAGGGAGATTCCTCATGGAGAGGAACTGGTGTGATGTGGTTTGCTTTGAAAGTTTAGAACGTGAACGCTCTGTAGGTGGGGGTTTCTGTTGGCAAAATACAAAGGAAAAATGCACAAATTTACTGATCCGAAAACAAATTCCAAAAGATGTTGTGTTGATAAAAGCTTTTTTGATGGCACTGGGGTGGTTGGGGATGCTTCTCAATTAATGTTTGGTTGGAACAGGAGAGCTCTGGGTGTCTGTCCCAGAGCATTTGCAGCAGGGCACAGTTTTTGCTATTTAGAGCTGAGATGGAAAGTTCCTATTTAGATTTGGTGCCAGAGTCTTTAATAGAAATCATGGCTTGTGGTGTATTATAGGTCAGCGTATATTTGCTAGTTTATATTATGCTGACTAAATTGGCAGAATGCTTATTTTTACTGGTAAACATTCAGGAGGTTTTCTCCTCACTCCTTCTTTTTCCAACAAAATGTTATTTGTCGTGTGTAGGAATTAAGGCAGCATTTTATAAATCATCTGCCTCGGTGATGATGTGAAAATGTGTGGTGGCACACAAAGATTTCCATTGTCAGGTACCACAGGGCTCTAGATGGAGTTAACTTAGGCCTAATTTTAGGTCTGGAAATTATGGCTGTGTAAAAAACAAAATGCTTCTGGCAGTGTAGGAAAAATACAAATTCTAAACTCCAGCAAAAGCAGCTATTTCAGGGATATTACCAGAATAGGTAACTCTGGTTAATTTAGCTCCTCTCCAAGCCCCTGATGGAGCTCCAAAAGCACTTTTTTTACATCTTTAAATCCCTTTGAGGTCTAAATACAACCAGAGGATGTGAGTTCCAGTAAAGCCCATCGGGAAAAGCCTGGTCACGCTTTAACGCCTGCTTAGCAAGGATCTGTCCTGTGCTCTGCACAGCCAACTGGAGCATCGCTGGAATGACCTACACAGCTCCCATATGCTGGCAGTGGCTTTTCTGGGGAGTGTGAGATTATATAAAAACTTACCATCTACTCAGTCTGTTGGAAATTAGCATTTCTGTGATTCCTCTGCTGAAGAATTGTGCTCTTTTGTTCCTGGGTCCAAACATAGGTTTAAAGTATAGAGAAAGACATTTAGGGACATATTTAAAAGTTGAATCAGCAAGTTCCAGTTTCCCCCCCTAATTTTTCCCTTGCATAGTTATATACCAGACAAGCTTGTTTTGGACAGCATTTTATAAAGGGAATCATCTGAGAATCTGAACGTTTATTCAGTTTTAGATCTGGAATATTTGGCATTAACGTGAACTGTAGCCCTGGAATTTATAACCGCGACTGTAAGAAGAGGAACAAAGCTTTTATTTCTCTGTGAATAGTCATGGTTTGCAGAGTGAGGTAATCACAGCCCAGCGCTGGGATTGCAGCCTGCCAGGGGAGGAACCTGAGTGAAAAAGCTGAGGGGGGAATCTGAGTGAAAAAGCTGAGGGGGGAATCTGAGTGAAAAAGCTGAGGGGGAACCTGAGTGAAAAAGCTGAGAGGGGGAACCTGAGTGAAAAAGCTGAGAGGGTTAATCTGAGTGAAAAAGCTGAGAGGGTTAATCTGAGTGAAAAAGCTGAGGGGGTTAATCTGAGTGAAAAAGCTGCTGCAAAGATGGGCTAGTTCAGCCTTTGGGACCATCTGGGGTGAGTACCCCTGTCCTGTTGCCTTTTCTCACCGCTTGTTCCAGCATAAAGCGTGGCTTGGGGTGCCTTGTCCATCCTACAGCCGCGTCCCACGTGTGCAGTCCGGGAGGTTTACTGGGGAATTTCAGGGGTGGTAATGTGGAATTTTGGGGGGTTTTGCTGCGTGCTGCCTGGGGGGGTGTTTGTCACTGTTGTCCCCGTGGTGGTGACCCCCTGTCGTGTCTCCCCGGGCAGGTGAAGCGGCGCTGAGAGGGGAGCCCCGAATGCAGCCCCTGCAATCCCCCGCGCTCAGCAACCACCGCACGGGCCCGCCGCCCATCAGCCCCAGCAAGAGGAAGCTCAGCATGGACCAAGGGGACGAGGAGCTGGACTGTGAAAACGACCACGTCTCCAAAATGAGCCGCATGTTCAACCCGCATCTGTAAGTGCCTCGCGTCCGTCACCGCACGGAACTGAGCGCTGCCTGCTGAAATCTGCTCAAATCGTGTCCTGGCTCCAACTTTGCGCTCGGTTTTTCCCCTTTGTTCCAGTTTGTGTGGGAGATCTGCACAAGAGCCGCCGCGATTAGATGGGTTTTCATGTTTTCTTTTGTTTTTGTACAGCGTGAAGTAACAGGAATTAGCTCAGCCTAACTATTTATAGCAAGCCATACGTATTCACCTTGCGATTCCTGCGGTATTGTTGCCTCGTTCTTTGTAAGGCGCTCCTTTCACTTCCCCCCATTCTGAGGCTCTCAGGCTGGGGGTGGGGAGGCAGCAGCAGCAGGAGGAGGAACACAAGTGCTTTGCATTTTTCCGAGGCCAGCAGCTCGGAGCCAGCTGCTTCCTGGGCTGCCTTGACAACTGGGCAAGCGGCAGTTGTTGCTAAACATTCCTGCTCTGACAGTCAGGTGTGGAATGTGCCGGCCAGGTAAGGCGTTGATGAGCTGTGTTGGGCAATCAGCAGATGCCATTCCTGGGAATGCGAGCCTGGCTGGCACTGCTGCAGAATTCCTGTCATTCCTGCCTGGAGGAAGCCATGGATGGAGCTCCTGTGGCTGCTGCCTCAGCTCCTGCAGCCCCGGCATTCCGCGCATTCCACAGTCATGGGATGTGGACGGAGGGATTTATCCTGCCATAAATCACCACAGCCTTACTCACAGGCTGGGCCCGCAGTCTGCAGCCTTGGAATTTGTTACAAATCGGGAATCCAGCGCTGAAGTAATGCAAAACAATGAAAGCTCCCTTCTCATTTACAACATACCTCCTCCTCTCCCCGAAAAATTAACTATTTATAGCCTTGCTCTGGGGCCAGGAGGGCTTGGAAAGAACCCTGTGCTGCATTTCTGGATGCATGACACAACTGAGGAGATTTATGGCATTTTTGAAATGTTATGTAACTTTATGGGGGAAAAGTGTGATTTTTTTTTTTAAGGCTCATTTTCTACTGATGAAATAAAACACAGCTGGCAGTTACGTACATTATAACACTTTATATAGCAGAGGCCATAAAAATAATGAAGTCTGAACCAACAGACTCATGTGCAACCAAGGTTCAAAACTAAAAGATGCAGGCAGTTATTTCATGTGATCCCTTAGCTATATGTCAGAGCTGTCTAATAGTTTCCAGTGTGGTACATTTTTATGGTTTTTTTCAATAGATTCTTTCTGTGATTTCCTATATGAGACATTCATCTTTTCTTCTTGTAATAAAAAGCACTGGTTTTCTGCCCAGGTTTCGTGTGACTTAATCTGTTTCAATTAAACTATCTGCTGCAGATGAATTATAATCTAAAATAGCCTCCATGAGGCCATCTCTTTTTCTCCTTTATTTTGTAAGTTTGATCTGGCCATAGAAAAGTATGTTTTCAATGGAATATTATAAAAACTCAAACATTTGTGATTAATCTGAAATAGCTAGATTTCTGTGTATTTCAGATATATCAGAAAAGTTCACAAACATTCTCTGAATTTTATTGTCATTTCCCTGCCACTTATTCAAATGAAGTTATGGTTTTTTACTTTTTTTCATATTTTCCATCTTTTTCTGATTCTGATGTTCTGGTTTAACAGTAGAATTGGATTACTCAAGCCCTGTGGATCTGTCCAGAGATTTTGAGTTGGGAGATGGAAGTGTGTTGTGGAAGCTTGGCTTGCTCACACCCAAAAAACCACGGTAGATTTGAGGAAAGAATTATTTTCTGGAGCACGATAATGGCAGCCATTGGAGTGACTTGGAGGTTCTGGAAGTGTAAGGTTGACAACATTCAGTTTAGAAATCCACATGTGTGAGAGATGTGGAGTGTGGTGGGGAGATCAGGTGCCACGGTGTCTGTGGTGTCAGCAAATACATTTCTGTCACTGGCACTGTAAAGATTAGTTCGAGGCTGTGTGTTTTGAACTTTTCACAGCCAAGTTCCCTGAAAGCATAGGATGAAAGTGTTCCTGACACAAAACCTGGGCACAGCTGACAGAAGTCTTTATAACCTCCAGCAGCAGCTCTTGTTCAGGCATTTGGGTCTTTGTGATGGTGCTGGTAGAACTGGGAAGCAGTTGTGTATTCATTCTCTTAACACCAGCATCTTGTGGCTGGAAACGTAATTAAATAGGCCAAGAATTGTGTGTTTGGTTCATTATAAATGGTGGAACCTTTTTGTTAGCAATTTGATCTCAACTCTGAGGTAGCAGCACCCCACTGTGCTTCAGCAGGAATGAATCCATTGAAAGGCTTTGGATGTGTTATTAGAAATCCAGTTACGTCAGCCTTTTGTTGGGAAATGGAGTGCTTGGAGACATTCCCCGCTCAGGTGTAATTCCCTGAAGGATCATTTGTGAGCTGTACTTGGGTATGTTTACTTTTATTGTGGAAAAACACAACTATTGGAGTGCAGTCTCTGGAGCAGAGTGAATCTAATGCCCTGGCAAGCCTAGCAGGATCCTCAAATGTGTAATGGAATGAATGTGCAAAGAACACTTTATCAAATGGGCTTTTTCAAAGGAGAGAATTCTCAGTGTTAGGATAATAATATACTTGAGAACTTGTGGATTAATTTTTTTAAAAAACAGCATGTGACCCTGCCTCCCTTTCATGTACTTTTATAACTTCTATGTTTTTGTGGTGATAGAAGTTGTGAACACCATAAATTCCTTGGCTAGGAGGAACGAGTACTTGCAAATTAAAATATAGTGACAGGTAATATAGAATTCCCTTATTTTTCTGCTGTGTCCCTCAGGTGTTTAGCTTGAAATGCACACCCTGAAGTTAAATCTTGAAGTAAAAGGTGCTTTTGGCTTGTGCTGCTCTGTGGAGGAGAAGGGAGCTTGTTTTGAGGCTCGGCTTGAAACATGGCTTTGTTTTCCCGCGAATTCATTAGAACCACCGTGGTTTACAGCAGAGTGATTGAGAACTAGGATTACACGAGAATTCTGTGCGGTGCAGGGCCGGCTGGCTCCGTCCTGACCCGTCCGGGGAGCGCTTGGGGCGGCGCGGCCGGGCGAGGGCAGGAGGGAGAGAGGGCAGGACGGAGAGAGGGCAGGAGCCCGGGGCCCTCCTGCCCGAGCTCCTGCCCGAGCTCCCTCCTGCTCTCTCTCCCTCCTGCCCGAGCTCCTGTCCCCTTTACCTCCTGCTCTCTCTCCCTCCTGCCCGAGCTCCTGCCCTCTCTCCCTCCTGCTCTCTCTCCCTCCTGCCCGAGCTCCTGCCCTCTCTCCCTCCTTCCCTGGCTCCTTCCCGGGCCCCCTCCTTCCCTGGCTCCCTTCCTCTCTCCTTCCCTTTTTCTTTCCCTCTTTCTCTCCTGCTCCCCTTTCCTTTCTCCCTCCTGCTCTCTCCTCCCTCTCTCCCTCCCTCCTGCTCTTCTCCCTCCCCTTCCCTGTCTCTCCCTCCTGCTTTCCTCCCTCCCCTTCCCTGTCTCCCTCCTGCTCTCCTCCCTCCCCTTCCCCGTCTCACTCCTGCTCTCTCCTTCTCCTTCCCTGTCTCCCTCCTGCTCTCTCCTCCCTCTCTCCCTCCCTCCTGCTCTCCTCCCTCCTCTTCCCTGTCTCCCCCTCCTGCTCTCCTCCCTCCCCTTCCCTGGCTCCCTCCTGCTCTCCTCCCTCCCTCTCTCCTTCCCTGGTTCCGTCCCGCTCTCCTCCCCTGCTCCCTCCCTCCTCCCCGCTCTCCTGCTCCCTCTCTCCCTTTTCTTCCCTCCTTCCTCTCTCCTCCCGGGTTCTCTGTCTCCCAGCAGGGCTCCCTCCTTCCCTCCCGGCTCTGTGGCTGGCTCCCTCCCCCGTCCCTCCCCGGTGTCTCTCTCCTCCCTCCGCCCGTCCCTCCCGTTCCGCAGCCCCGGCACACAAAGGCCGCCTTGTCCCGGCCGCCCCGCCGCCCTAAGAGTCCCCAGCGCGGCCAGCGGGCACAGCGCTGCCCCTTCCAAAGAAATGGCCTTTGCAAATCAGCCGGGACCATTATTTTTGTTCCTTGTGCCGAGTACGTCAGCCTGGAAGCTGGAGTTTGGGCTTTGGGACGAGCGGGCTTGTGCGTGGAGAATTTTCCCCTCGTTCCCGTTTGGTTCGGTGGCATTAGGATTGAGATGGGAATTAATTTTTGTGTAAAAATCTTCCTGTGGCTAAATGTTTGCAGCTGTGAAGTCGAGGGGAAGATTGTATTTTGGTTTATGTGATAAATAATTTGGCTTTTTCTTGTGATAAAAGGTCTGCACATGAATAAGTTACTTTAGTGTGTATCATGTGTAAAATGATGTGCAGTTTCAGACTCTTCAAATTCTGGGCTGTCTTCAGTTTTGTTACACTGAAGAATTATAATAATCCTACCCAAAACACTCCTGAAGTTTTTTACCATGAATATCCCAATGGCATTTGCTTACTTTAATGACGCTGTGATAGAAATTAGTGGGGAATCCTTTAAAACAAATGTGTGCTAAAAGTTTATTATTAAAGCTTTATTTGAAGACTGTGGAATAATTCAGGCTAGAACAGACCATTTCATCCAACCTCCTGCTCAGAGCAGGCTCAGCTGCATCTTCAGTGAGTTTAGAGTTGCTCAAAAGGAGAAATTTTGAGTAAGATTAGAAATATTGATTAGAAATTAGAGGGGGATTCTTGTCACCTTCCTCCTTAGCTTGGCTGAGAACTCAGGGTGGAAATGTTCTGCAGAAAATCAGGTCCCTGTTGTGGAGGAACGTGGCTCCAGCAGGGCTTGAAAAGATGCAGAGCTGGCTCTCAGAGGTAGCGTGGGAGTTGTCAGAGAAGCTCTTTGCTGCTTTTTGGGTTCCAAACTTCATGTGGTATTGAGAAATATGTTCCCACTGTCATTTTATTGTGACAAATTGGAGTTGGGAAAAAAACCCAGCACACAGTTGAGAACACCCAAAGTGTCTCTCATGTGCTGAGCGAAGCGTCTTCACCCAGTCCTCAGCACAGATGTGCCCTGAAGGATTTTGGGGTTCACCTGGGGCTCTCAAAGCTGAACTCCTCAGTGGAACTGAGCCATGTGGCTCTTGTTGATTAGGTGGACAAAGGATCACAGAGCAGGTTTCAAACTGCTTCTCCTAATTTTTTTTTTCCTTTTCTTGTCTGCGTTGTTTGAATGATGGAGCGAATCAGACATTTTCTTATTTATTAATGGACATCACACGCTGCACAAAATTAAATTGTTTTCAAGAAATATATGTTAAATGGAACCTTCAGAGACAGACTTGAAAGAGCCACCATATCTGAGTTAATATTTAACACAGAGTTGTGCAGTTCTTAGCCACGGGGGAATTTCAGAAAGCACTCCAGTCCCTTTCTGTTGAAGCACATGTGAAAGGTTTGCTAGGAACAGTTTCAGGGCTAAAAGCAATTTGATTGATCAGTACTTCACAAAAAAACCTATCTGTCAAAATTTGGGTAGATGTTGAGGTACTTGAAAAACCAGCCAATGTTAGCTCAGGTGTCTCCTCCACTTGCAGACAGAAGGGGGTTGTTAGCCAGCTCCAGATTTCTGCTTTGATACCATGTTTTCCACTTTCATTTTCCATCTTTTGTGGAGGAGCATGACCCTTCCCTGGTGTGGCAAGGCTCCAAGCTGCCTCTCAGGGCAAAGCTGTGTTAGTGTTGCACAGAGGGGTTTGATCACCCGCTTAGGGGAGGCATCTGGGGCCCTGTGCACTCAGGGGTGCAGTGGGAGCTGCAGAATCACAGAATATTCTGAGCTGGAAAGGACCCTCAGTGATTCATGGAATCCAACTCTTTAATGAATGGGGAATCCCTCGAGCCCTGCTGTTGGATTTTTATCCCAGGGTAAAAGCAAAATTTTACATTGTGTGAATCAACCTGTGTCTACATGGGGTGAAATTCAGCACCAATCCAAAATCCTGAGATCTTAGAAAGAAGCAAGGAAAGAACCAGTAACCTTTGCAAACATACTCTGGATGTATATCCAATCCCATGGAAACAAAGGTTTAATCTCACTTCTTTCTATTTAACCATTTTCCCAGATGTTTCCTGCAGTTGGACAGATGTGCCTTTTACTAGAAAGTTGTGCTCTTGAGAATGAGAGTGTTATGGACACAGTTGCTATAGACAATGTCTGTGTGAGGGTAAGGTTTGGAATAAAACCTTACATTAATTTCTACTTGAATCAGTAGTTTTGTTCCCCAGGCTGGCAGTGCTGATGCTGTGGGACAGCAGGCACAGCCTGGCAGGTTTGACTCCTTCCTGCAGCATTGCCAGGTGCTGGCAGGCTGCTGCAATTCCCAAACAGTGAGCTGGGGGAGGAGGCTGAGGGATCCCAGGGAATCCTTGAGCTGCAGGCCTGGGGGTTGTGGGATCCCCAAGGCTGGGCTGTGCAGGGCTGGGGCTGGGTTGGTTTGGGGTTTATCCTCAAAGAAAGAGGGGAATAAAAGGGCTTTGCTGCTATTGGGGTCTGGAGGGTTTGATCCCAGGGCTGGGGTTGCTTTCCCGGTGGGAATTCTGCAGAGATGGATCCCATGTGGGGGGATCCTGGTGTGGATGAGTCCCCAGCTGGATTGGTCCCACTGTGGATGGTTACAGAGCCACAGAACATTCTGAGTTCAAAAGGACCCACAAGGATCACAAGTCCAGCTCTCCAGTGAGTGTCCCATATGGGTGCTGAACCCACAGTTGTGCTGGTGTCAGGTGTGGATGGACCCCACGGGCACGACTGACACCACTGCCATGAGTGATCTTCTGCTGCCCAAGGGATGCTTCAGAAACCTTGGTCACATTTTTAATCAGTAACTGTCATGGTTCACAAACCAATACCTTCAAAAGGGAGTAAGCAAAGTCCCCAAGCATTTTTGCTTGTGATTTGCTTTTCTAATTAAGTGTCCCCTAAACCAGAAGCTGCTGTGGGAGGAGACTGTTGACTGCACACTGTGGGGTGCCTGAGCTGCAGAAATGGCCTCCAAACACTCATCTGTTGCTGCTGGGGTCCAGCTTTTCAAGGAAATATTTTACTATATTGGTCTGAATAGTTGTGCAATATACAATGAAGCTGTTACTGTTTTTATGGTGCTTCTAGAGTTTTTGGTAATTTGGATTTTATTAGCAATTACAAACAGTTTCAATAAACTTTTAATGAAATGTTTATTCCTTCCTTTAAAACAGCCTGTGAAAAAGTCTAATTTCTTGAAACCAGTTGTTTAAACACTGCTCTTGGTCTGAAGGCCTAAAGAGCCTGGGGTTTTTTTGAGAAGTTTTGAAATGTCTGGAAGTGAGTTATTGTAATTTCTCAGCTTTTCCTGCTTCACCTCAGCTAAGGTTACAGTGTGTATCTGATGGATAGAGACCATAATTTGCAAGTTTTAAGGATCCCAGGCCCTTTTCCCTCTTTCTCATTAGACCCAGTGAAGCTGGAAGGGAATCCTGTACAATCCCATTTTCTCCTGATGATTTGGCACAGTTAATTCCAGCACTGTGACCTTATTTTCAGAGGCTGGTTTGTGTTGTTAAAGCTCTTACCAAATAAAGTGGCTATGATCATGCTGTTGATATCTTTTACTTCCCCTGTTATCTATTTGGAGAAAATTATTAATCTGCTCCTCTGCTGTAAAATTCAACCTGATGCAGGCTTTTAGGTGGTGGAACTGGGGGAAATCCCACAGACTTGTGAGAATTTGGGGTTCATGGATTGATTCAATCTGGTACCAACTTTTACAAAAACAGTTCCATGACAGGCATTGGGTGATGATCAAAAATACTTTTTCCAAATAAAAAAAAAATGAAAAGTTTTGCAAGGAACAACCCAGTGAATCCTCTAAGAGAACACAACTGACACTTTGTATTTCCTTTAACACTCCTGGCAGGTTTCACGGGTGAGTTTGAGCACCAGCAGCTTTTCCCAGAGCCTGCAGCACAGCCTGAAGTGCCCTGGCAGTGCTGATCCTGCTGCCCTGGGACATGACCCACTGCAGCTCTGGATGTGCAGCCTTTCCCCTGACACTGGCCCAGGGTGTCTCCTGGGTGATCATAAATAGTTTTTATGGTATTTTCCAGTGACTGGGTATAGAGGGCTCGTTGCATGTGCCAAGTTTGACTTCAAGAGGAATTAAAAAGCTGCACATGACCCCTCTGATGGATGGGTAGAGCGCAGGGGACATGTGTGCCAGAGGTGTTTGGGTGGGCACTGCAGTGGGTACAAATGAATCCCTTCACACCCTCTGACCTTGCAGATGTTTCCATTAAAGCCTCCCTGCTCTTTCCCTGCACTCAGGTTTTCCTTCCTGCTTGTTTGAAATGTGGAGTGTCTCTTGTACCTCATGGTTTTATCCTTTGCTCTCCTGGAAGTTCTCCCCTCCAAGCACCCAAAGTGCTTTAAGCACTTGAAGCAGCTCAGAATTCTGCAAGGATAGTTTTCCTTTCCCTTCCAGCAGTGATTTGCTGTTCTAGATCCCATCCTGTTCATCCCAGCACCTCCAGTACCCTGCCTTGCTCCACTCCCTGTGCTTCACCAGCTTTGTTTGACTGCCTCAGGTGCCTCAGAGCACCCAGGCACTGTGCTGGCTCCTGCAGGGTTCACTTTTGAGCTGGAAGGGAAACCTGACTTCTGGGCTGGACTGGCAGCTGTAGGATGGAGTTCCTGGCACACTTTGATGTGTCTGAGTTTTGCTGAGACTGCCATCCAAACAAATGCTCTCCAAAGTGCAGCAGCAGCAGCAGCATCTCCCAAGGACAGACCACATCCTCTGCAGGGCCTTTCTCAGCTTCCCAAACACTCCTGTCTCCTGTCACCTGGTCCAGAAATGCAGCATTTTTCTAGTGTGCACTGCAGGATTTTCCAGAGGCAGCTGGAGCTACTGTTGTTCTTTGAAGAGAGAGTTGTGGAGAGGTGGCTGAAGCAGATAAATCCCAAAGAGTTGCATGTCCTGTCTCCTTTCCAAGGCTGCTCTGCTCCTGGGCAGGAGCTGGGAGAAGGAAGACAGAGGTGGTGCAGATTAGAGGATCAAAAAGTTTCTCCTTTTGGACTGATGGGATTGGTGGGAGGCTGAAAACTTTTTGACTTTTTGTTCTCAATCCTTGAAAAGTAAGGATCTGATGGGAGCTCAGCTGCTGGTTCCCACCTAGTAAGAGTTAAACAGAACTTTCAAGATGTGGAAAAGGGTTATGTTTATTGTCCAGAAATCAGTGTGCATTTTAGGAAACTTTTGCTGCAATATTCATTTATACCTAGGCACTTTTTGTGGTAACACTGAAATCTGGAGCTTTCTCTTGTTTCTTGGAAGGCTCCACTTTTTGAGCTATTCATGATTTTTAAAATTTTCTTTACAGGTTAAATTTTGTGAAAGCTGCCTACCTGGTTAAAATTTCAGAAGTTTCCTGGGTATTTATTATAAGTTAAAACTTTGTTGTTTGTGTCTCAGGAATGGCCTCACATAAAGGCTCTTCAAAAATGCTGGAAATTTAGAATGAGCCATCAAGTGTGCTAGGCAAAAGAGAACCTAGATACAGGAGTTGGAGTAAGTTTGGAGTTGGAATATATTTGGAGCTGTGCAAGGCAGCAGCAGTGCAGAACAGAGAGATTAGTGAGTCATTTTTTCCCCTTTTAAAAAAGTTGAATTGCAGGTAACCTGCAGCCTGTACCTATTGCAATGAGGTCACTTTGTCATTGTTTCTGCATTCTGTTTGTACACATGTTCCAGCAGTGACAGAGCTTCTGATTTAATAAATCCCTGATGTTTGCTGTTATAAAGCAACCAGTGCTGTCTTCAAAAACAATCCTGTGTTGGAGTGTTGGAGCAAAGGTAGCCAGCCATTAAAAAAGAATCCTGTGAGAAAAACGAGTAGGATCTGAGATCGTGGTAATTGATTTTACTGTACATTAGATTTAGATTTCAGTTCTGTGGGTTTGGCTTTGGTCTGAGCTCTTATGTCATGCAGTTCTCTTGCATTCTTTCATCCTTGTGAGTATGAAGGCTTCAGGAAGGGAAATTCATTTGTATCTGAACATTGGTGCTTGGTGCAGGCTGTAATGGGACACTCCTTGGTGCATTTCACAGCTCGTTATTGATTTCTTTCTTCTTCTGTGAAATCTGTTCTCCTGGTCGATTCCATTTGCAAGTAACTGTCTGGTCCAAGGTTTATCTCTGAAAATCCTGTTTTGGTGAGGATAAATATAGAAAGTCTGGCTTGTGTTTGTTTATATGAGATGATCCCATTTCTTTTTAGTGTTTTTTTTTCTTTCAATGGTTTAGACTTCAAGGTCTTTCCTTTGAGGGGAGGGTATTCATTATGTTTATCAGGAAACCATACCTGGTTTTGTGGCAGGAGTGATTCCTGCAAAAAACAAGGATCTCTGCAAGTTTTGGCATGGAGTACTGAGCCAGAAAAAGGCTGCTCAAAGGAACTGGGAAGCACAGAGCTGGCAAAGAGGGATGGAATGGGGCTGTATATTTAGATGACAGTCATTCAAGAGGGCATTGGGCTGCTTGGAGTATTTTTTCATGTTCTGAATACTTCAGATAATTGGCTGAGACTCAGAGCAAATTGCTGCTGCTTTCAGGATTTATTGGGGGTTTTGTTTGTTTTTTTTAGTGAATTTGTATTGCTTAATTCTGAGTAAGGAACTCTTGGGATTTTTCTCCTTGGATGTATATAATCACATTTTGAAATACCACTTTAAATTCTAGTTTTCCCACCTCACAGCAACAGAATTAAAGTGTGCCAGTAGATACTTTGCAGGAAATGATGTTCTTCATGTGGAGCAGATATTCTGTATCAGTGGGTTAGAAATCCTTAAGCAGCCTTTAACAAAAGCAGCTGCCCTCTTCCAGACCTAGTGAACAAAAGCAGTAGAAGATGATGGAAAACAAATATCATAAAGACGCTGAAAATGTTCAAATCATATCAGAATGAGGTTGCAGAAATGAAAGTTTCCAGCAAGGCATTGTGTTTGTGTGAAGAAAGGGGGTGCTTGTTCTTTGTGCGAGTGAAACTCTGCAGCTTCCATTTCGAGCCAGCGCTGCGGTTCTGCCAAAGGGAGTGAGAGCCGTCTGTGATTCCTTGCCTTGGAGGTACAGTAATGCTTTTGGCAGCATTCCTGAGGGCCCTGCAGGCTGGAAGTGAGTGCAGGCAGCGCTGTCCCCTTCGTGGGCCTCTTTTTTCCCTTTTCCTGCAGCAGCTGGCAGGGGCCGCCTGTTGCTGTGGGCCGGCTGTGAATTCCCCCCTGGCGGTGCCAGCCAGCAGAACAGCCTCGGCTGAAGCTTCTGCAGCACAAAACCCTGGGAGCAGGGGGATTTACCCAGCCTGGAGCTGCTCACTGCCATGGCTGTGCCTTTGGGGACAGCCACCCCAGCACATGATGCTTGGTAAGTGCTCTGATTCAGTGGGGAGCAGCTGGAAAAGCGTGGCTGGGTTTTAAGGATTGGAGAAATTCACTGGAGGTTGGGATCGTGTCTAATTTTGCTCAAATAAAGCTGAAAGTAGCTGGGATAGCTGTGATGCACTGCTCATGGACTCAGGGTTGGTAAAATATGCTGATTTTTAGGCCAGGATTGGAGAAATTCACTGGAGGTTGGGAGTGTATCTAAATTTTCTAAAATAAAACTGGAAGTAGCTGGGATAGCAGGGAATGGGGGTGGTGGGCATGGATCCCTGTGCCTGGCTCTGCTCTGGGCTCACTCATGGGAATTGCTGGATTTCAAACACTGGGATTGCTCTGGCATCCCCCACACTGCTCATGGACTCAGGGCTGGTAAAATATGCTGGTTTTTAAGACCAGGATTGCCAACATTCACTGGAGGTTGGGATTGTGTCTAATTTTGCTAAAATAAAGCTGGAAGTAGCTGGGATAGCTGTGATGCACTGCTCATGGACTCAGGGTTGGGAAAATATTCTGATTTTTAAGACCAAGATTGCCAACATTCACTGGAGGTTGGGATCATGTCTAATTTTGCTAAAATAAAGCTGGAAGTAGCTGGGATAGCTGTGATGCACTGCTCATGGACTCAGGGTCGGTAAAATATGCTGATTTTTAAGACAAGCTGGAGTCCAGGGATGGCAAAGCTGTTTGGACAGCTGGATTTGTTTGTGATATATATTTTTAAGTTCTTTTTTGAGCTTGGTCAGAAATCCTTCTTTGTGATTTTGGGTCCTTATGTTTGACTTGAGAGATGCATCTCTGAACTTGTCCAGAGTGTGAGGAATGTCTGAGCTCGTGGACTTCAGTGAATTATGATTATCTCCCTGAATCATCGTTTTAATAACAAACAACAATCATCATTTTAATAACAACAACAAGTTTTCCATAGAATATTATTTTTTAAGTGACACTCTAAACGAAATTACTTCATAACATGAAATTGATGAATAAATAATCTTACAATTGTCTGACAAATCTGTAGGATTTGCTATTTATGTGTGAGCAGGAGGGGCTCACAAATGCTGCTGTGTTTTCCCAGGGGCTGAGCTTTCATGGTACTGTCCTTTATGTCCTTCTTTCCAGAAAATATATTATCTGATGTGGAAGTAGAAACTTGGGGTGTTTTTTGGTTTTTTCAGACTGTATGAGTTGAAGGTGGATGAACTGAGGAGAGGATTTTTAGGGAGTGGATTATAAGCAGTTCCCTGCCCGGAAGAGGAGTTGTTCTAATTTAAGAAGAGAGAATTATTTGCCTACAGAAAGGCCTGGGGTGTGGTCTGCTGAGATTGCTGAGATAACTCCATAATTTTAGGTGTCTTTAGGGAAGGTCTGCCTGCTGGGCCTGTTCCTGGAGAAAAGCTGATCCCATTGCCCAGTTTTTTGGTCTTTTCTTCCAAAAGTCTTCAGGGAAAATTTTTGGTGTTTTTTTCTGTGTTATAATTTTGTTTGGATTGGGTTTTTGTTGTTGTTGGTTTGGTGTTTTTATAGCAGAAAAATTACCAGTTCAACAATATTTAGGACTGTGACTCTTCATTTAAGGTGAGGATCAGTGAAATAAGCATTGTTATGTAAAATGGAAAGTTTATTTTGCTTGGGAATTTCAGTAAGCTTGTTCATCAGTGGTCACTTGACAGCCCCACCCCCCCAGTAAATGCAACACTAAATTGTTGAAAAGGGAGTTCTAACTCAAAAAACCCAAACAGCTGGTGTAGGTACATGTTTTGTTTCATGTCATAAGCATTTCTTGGGGAGTAAACAAAACTTTTGCTTTGAAAATCAGCCTGTGCTTACTGAAACAAAACAGAATCATTCTGAGTGGAGATTCTGTTTGAGGCAGTGAGAAATAGCAATCCCCTGGATCTCTTGGTGGTTTTGCAGCTTCCAAATTGTAATTTTAATTGTAGTAGCCCAGCTAATATTCAGTTGAAAAGTGAGAATTTGGCTGCAGCCACAGAGGTTCTGCACTGCAGCACCAAGAAGGAGCATTGCTGGTTTTAGGTGGTTTTTGGGGTTGCTGGTTCCCAGGATATCCCAGGCTTTGTCCAGGCTGTGTGTGAGGTTCCTGCCTGCATGCTCAGGGCTGGGGTGGGATCATTCCCATGTCCAGGAGCTGTTTCCATGCTGTAATCCAAGAGGAGCTACTGTAGGTTAAATATAGAGCCCCTTGTGCTGCCATTAACTCACATTTGCATCAGTCATTAGCTCAGAGCGCTGCAATTCCAAACTTTCCTGCTGAGGCTGCTCCTGCAGTTGAGTTCTGCTGGAACTCAGCTGGGACAGTGATTCCTGGGGAATTGTGAGCTGCTGCTAAAATCCAGCCTGGAAAAGGGGCTTGGGGAACACACAGCACCAGCTGTGAAACCTCCAGGGTTGGATTTTACGGTGGATTCTCCTAATCTGCAGCTGCTAATTTTTAATTAGTGAAAAGGGCCAAGGGGATGCAAAGGGTTACAGATGGTATTGTTGTGCTGTTGGCTCTTCCCTCCCCAGGCTGCCAGGGGAATTTGGCACAGAGTCCTGTGTCCTGAGCTTCCCAAGTCACTGGTCGCCTGGCATCATGTTAACCAACTTCTACCATGATAAATGAGCTGAGATTTGATTCGGGAGCAAGAATTTCTGTACAGCCAAGTGGCTCTGGAGCAAGCTGAGGAATAGCACAGAGCAATTGTGAGTAGTTCAGCTAACAGGGGCCACAAAGGTGACAAGGATACAGGTTATACTTGAAGACAGCATTACTGGAATAAAATCTTGTTGAAGAGATGAACTTGGGAGTGGCTGCAAGATGATGAGAGGGGAGCAATGGCTTTGTCTCTCTCCTAATTCAGGAGTCAGGGCTAGGGCAATCCAAGCCATTGGATTTTAGGTTGAAAAGAAACAAAAAGAGCCTGTGAAGAAAAGGTAAAGCCTGGAGTCCATGGCCAGGGGATGTTGAGGCTAAAGGATTTAGGGCTGGGCAGGATCACCATGGGACATCCCCACACCCCATGTGGGTGTTTTAGGGGCTCCTTATTTCCCTTGGTTGGCAGGACTTTTTTATCTTATCCTTGTGTGTGGAGAGACTTCCTCAGACATTGAAATAAGCAGTAGCTTTTTGGTCTTGTAACTTACTTCAGCATTGAATATTGATTCCTTTTCTGTCTCTGCCTTTCATCAGAACCTTTTTAAAGATTTTCCTGTATATTAATTTGCCATGATAGGCTTTAAAAAACAGGAGGAAAACCACCTTGAATTTCACACCCAGACAGGACACAGAGGGTGTTTCACTGCTACTCAAGAATGGTCCTGAGACAGGTTGTTATTTTTATTTTCCATGGAGCCAGTGGTGCTTTTGCAGCTGGAATTTGCTGTTCCCCACTGCAGTGTGTGAGCTCTTCCAGCACTGCTGACTCCAGGCTTCTGGGGATTCCTGGTGATGAGAGAAGTGCTTTTCCCTTCAGTCACTTCAGTTTGCCTTTAATGACAATTCTGTTGCAGCGTGGAAACTGAAATCCCTCATCCACAGATATAAACCCAGCTTTCTTTTCATTGCAGTGAATGATGGGCTCATTATGTGAGCACATCTACAGGGATTTACTGTTCAGGAGTAGCTGGAAATTAGTCTTTTGAAAGAGCAGTTGTAAATAAAGGATTCTGAGATAAGTGCAGTGTAGTTTGCTTTTCCTTCATTTTCTGCTCTGAAAATGTTTCTTCCTGCCTTGACTCCCTACATTTTTGCTGATATCAGCCATGTCTTTTCAGTTAAATAAACTTTCCTTGGGCTTCAAAAATGCTTAGAGAATATTGCAGTGTTAGATGCTGAGTGGGATTAGTAGTATGGTAAAGAGGAGGAGTCTGATGTTTGAAAAAGTTGTTTCTTGGTGCACGTGGATGAGTATCTGAAGAAATCCTAGGCTGAAGAGAGATGCTGGCTGGCAAAGCTGGCAAATGTGGGGGGTTGGCTTCTCTCAGGCTATCCCACTGGGGGATTCCACCTGGCAAGGTGCATTCCTGACAGGGCTGATGGAATGCTGCCTGTCTCAGGCCAGCCTGGAACCGCACCAATCCCTTTTCCCTGTTTGCTCCCTGCCAGAACCAAGACTGCCAACGGGGATTACCGGAAGGAGCACCGGGAGCGGAGCCGCAGCCCCATCGACCGGGCGGCTGCCCCCACCATGAGCCTGCACGCCAACCACATGTACGCCTCCATCCCCAGCCTGAGCATGGATCAGCCCCTAGCACTGACCAAAAACAGCGTGGATGCAGCCAGGACAGTGGGCATCTCCCCCAGCCTGAGCAGCGTGGAGCGGCAGCAGGTACGGGGCTGGCACCGGGATCCGGCTGCAGCGGGAGGAGAGGCTGCTCCTCGGGCAGCACGGGGTTAAAAATGCACCCTGAATGTCACAGGTGTCATGGTACTCATTGTGACATTCCCAGGCTTGGGAATGCATGTGTTGTATTTGGGGATGTTTGGGAATGCAGGAGTTGTATTTGGGAATGCAGGAGTTGTATTTGGGAATTCATTATTTTTATTTGGGAATGCACGAGTTTTGTTTGGGAATGCATGAGTTTTTATTTGGGAATGCAGGAGTTGTGTTGGAAATGCACGAGTTTTGTTTGGGAATATTGGGGAATGCAGGAGTTGTATTTGGGAATGCAGGAGTTGTATTTGGGAATTCATTATTTTTATTTGGGAATGCACGAGTTTTGTTTGGGAATGCATGAGTTTTTATTTGGGAATGCAGGAGTTGTGTTGGAAATGCATGAGTTTTGTTTGGGAATATTGGGGAATGCAGGAGTTGTATTTGGGAATGCAGGAGTTGTATTTGGGAATTCATTATTTTTATTTGGGAATGCACGAGTTTTGTTTGGGAATGCATGAGTTTTTATTTGGGAATGCAGGAGTTGTGTTGGAAATGCATGAGTTTTGTTTGGGAATATTGGGGAATGCAGGAGTTGTATTTGGGAATTCATTAATTTTATTTGGGAGTGAATGAGTTTTATTTTGGAATGCATAAGTTGTATTTGGAAATGCATGAGTTGTATTTGGGAATTCATGAATTTTATTTGGGAATGCAGGAGTTGTATTTGGGAATGCAGGAGTTGTATTTGGAAATGCATGAGTTGTATTTGGGAATTCATGAATTTTATTTGGGAATGCACAAGTTTTATTTGGGAATGCATGAGTTGTATTTGGGAATGCATGAGTTTTTATTTGGGAATGCAGGAGTTTTTATTTGGGAATGCATGAGTTGTATTTGGGAACGCATGCATTGTGTTGGAAATGCATGAGTTTTGTTTGGGGATATTTGGGAATGCAGGAGTTGTATTTGGGAATGCATGAGTTTATTTGAGAATGCAGGAGTTTTATTTTGGAATGCATGAGTTGTATTTAGAAATTCATGAATTTTGTTTGGGAATGCACAAGTTTTGTTTGGGAATGCATGAGTTGTATTGGAAATGCATGCATTTTTTTGGGAATATTTTGGAATGCATGAGTTTTATTTGGGAATGCACGAGTTTTTATTTAGGAATGCATGTGTTGTATTTGGGAATGCGTGAGTTTTATTTGGAAGTATTTGGGAATGCACGAATTTTGTTTGGGAATGCATGAGTTTGTATTTGGGAATGCAGGAGTTGTGTTTGGGAATGCACAAAATTTTATTTGGGAATGCAGGCGTTTGTATTTGGGAATGCATAAGTTTGTACTTGGGAATACCTGTGTTTTAACTGGGAATTCAGAGTGTGGTTGGTTCAGGGAGGCCCAGCACCTGCTAGGCAGTGCCTGGGGCCATCCCCTGAGCCCCTCCTGCTGATCCCTGTGCTCTCCTCCCCTCTGTCCCAGTGCTCTCCACCCTCAAGAAGGGGTACAGCACAGAAGGGAGAATTTGACTCTGGGTGACCTTAGTTGTTTTAGCCAGCCAGAAGCATTTGCTGTGTTGTTCAGAGCAATGTTGAAGCACTCATTCCCTTTTCCTAAAGCTAAATCATTCTTTTTGATTATTTTATGCCCGATTTCCCTGTGCTGGAGTGGTTGTTAAGGTTTTTTATTGGTTGTTCTTTGCTTTGCCATCTTGCACATGGCATTTGTTTTGCTGCAGAAGTGCTGAAGCTGAGCCATTTCTGTAGGCAAGAACAGTTTCCTCATGTGCCAGACTCACTTTTATCCCTCCTACAAGTGGAGAGACAAAGCAGAGAAGGGAGCTGTGATGAGCTGCAGCACTGAGAAATCAAACTGGCCCATGTACCCAAGCTCTGCCTTCCCTGGATCCCTCTCTGTTCTCTTTGACATTTTGAACCAGATTACAATCTTTTTTTGGGAAAACAGGATGTTGGGGCAAGACCTTGCTAAAAGCACAGAGTAGGAATCATACAAAATAAAAAGTGTACTGAAAAAAAAAAATCCTCGTTTGATGATTCCTTGTTTTGGGGATTTTTTTTTAACCTGAACATGTTGAATGAAATTTCATACCTTATTTGCATCAGGACAGGGTTATTTAGCTGCTGGAGTTAGTGATTATGACTAAATTCTCAGTTTATCTCAATATTTTTATAAAAGTTTTTACATTCTGTGCACACAGAGCCACAACAGAGGATTCTGCAAGGTGCCTTATTGGGTTCTTCAATGTGTTGGCATGTGCATTTCTGAGATATTATTACCTGTCCCTCTCTACTTCCCACCCCCTGCATGTCCAAAATACTCTTCAGAAGAGAATTAAATACATGTCTTTCCCAAAAACCACTTCTGAGAGGCACAAAATCCCTGCCCCTACAGAAAATAATTACTCCCACATGTGAACTGTTTACAGAAAAATCAAATAATTCTTCTGTTTTTCTTTATTTACTTTTTCTACTTTGCTGCCAGTGCAGTAAGATGTAAATAACCTCATTGCTGTTTTGGCCTGGCAAAAATGATGTTAAACTTCCCTGGAAAGCTCAGCTCTTTTACTTTAGTGGCCTTGCTCTTACTCTGCCTAAAGTACCACCAAAGAAGGGAAATTCCCTCCTTCCTCACTGACCTTGCATGGGAGTAGGTGATTTGTTTGTGGGTAAAATTTTGTAAAATGGTCAAGAAATTAAATTCCATCAGTTCTGTTAATCTTTTGAACACTTAATATTTAATTTGCATTGAGTATAATGGACTCCTTGCATCATCAAATATATGGAATTTATTCCAATAGCTGTGTTATTTCCCTTCAGCCACCTGGAGAAAGTGGGACATTTCTTTTCCCAGTAAATGTCCATAGTAAACAACTCTGAAAAGAATATTTTATGGTTGCACTTAAAGTACAGAGGGAGGAGTTCTAATGTAATGTAGCTGTGAACAGACATTTTGGGGAATTTGCATGTGCTGAGAATGACAGTGAAGTTAATTAAGTATTAATTATAAATTAATTCATCTACTGGAAAGGCAAGGGAATTCCAACAAGAAAGGATTTGTGGTCTGGACTGGCTCAGAATTCTTCATATTTATTGTACATCCCATGGATTAGGATGCACTGTGGAGTACAGAGATGAGGCTGGGAAAACTCAACTTCTGGATAAAAATTATATCACCAAGACAACAAATACCTGGAAAATCTGCAAACCCCTTCTATGTGTGGCCACAGAATGAAATATTTCATGTGTTGATATGGAACTCAGTGAAGTTGACACAATCCCTGTACAATCACTTCAGAGATTTGCTTTCACACTGCCCTTTTTGTGTTCACTGAAACAACCTCTATGGAAGTGCAAGGGATTTTTAAAAGTGGATTTTTATTTTTAATCAAAGAAACAGCTAAATATTAGGGGTTTAATATGAATTGGATAGTTTATGGGTTTAATTGCTGTGGCTGTGAAGTTGCAGCAATCAATGTAAAAATATTTTGAAGATTTGTTTTCACACTGCCCTTTTTCTGTTCATGTACATAAGAACTGTTGTGCAGATGTGATGTGGATTTTCATTTTTAATCCAAGAAACAGCTGAATATTCAGGGGTCTAATATGAATTAGATAGGTTAAATTGCTATGAAGTTGCAACAATCAGTGTAAAATTATTTTTAAGATTTTTCTTCACTCTGCCCTTTTTCTGTTCATGTACATAAGAACCATTGTGGAAATGTGAGGTGGATTTATATTTTTAATCAAAGAAACAGCTGAATATTCAGGGATTTAATATGAATTGGATAGTTTATGGGTTTAATTGTTGTGGCTGTGAAGTTACAACAATCACTGTAAAATTATTTCTAAGATTTACTTTCACGCAGCCCTTTTTCGTTTCAAGTACATAAGAACTGTTGTGCAGATGTGATGTGGATTTTTATTTTTAATCCAAGAAACAGCTGAATATTCAGGGGTTTGATATGAATCAGATAGGTTTAATTTTTATGGGTTTAATTGCTATGAAGTTGCAACAATCACTGTAAAATTATTTTTAAGATTTACCTTCACGCAGCCCTTTCTCTGTTCATCTACATAAGAACCATTGTGGAAATGTGATGTGGATTTTCATTTTTAATCAAAGAAACAGCTGAATATTCAGGGATTTAATATGAATTGGATAGTTTATGGGTTTAATTGTTGTGGCTGTGAAGTTACAACAATCACTGTAAAATTATTTCTAAGATTTTCCTTCATGCTGCCCTTTTTCTGTTCATGTACATAAGAACTGTTGTGCAGATGTGATGTGGATTTTTATTTTTAATCCAAGAAACAGCTGAATATTTAGGGGTTTAATATGAACTGGATAGTTTATGGGTTTATTTGCTGTGAAGTTGCAACAATCACTGTAAAATTATTTTTAAGATTTACCTTCACGCAGCCCTTTTTCTGTTCACTCACATAAGAACCATTATGAAAATATGATGTGAATTTTTATTTTTAATCAAAGAAACAGCTGAATATTTGGGGGTTAATGTTCAGTCTGTTGAAATGCTGCTGCTGAGTGTGCCACTGTGCTTGTGTCCCCCCAGAACCGTCCCTCTGTGATCACCTGTGCTTCTGCCAACAACCGCAACTGCAACCTGTCCCACTGCCCCATCGCCCACAGCGCCTGCTCCGGGGCTGCCTACAGGAGACCCTCCAGCTGTAAGTGCCTGCCTGGGCTGGGGTGGGACAGGTGGCTGCTGAGGAAGGCAGGAGCCTCCCCTGAAATGGGAAATGTAAACCCCCTCCCTCCAAATTATTGTAGTTTTGAAATTAAAGGGCTCTCGGGCAGAGATATGGGAACAAATGCAGTGATACAAACCAACCCTGCCAGGGTCAGAGCAGTGCCTGTCCCCTGTGTGTCAGGGTGGGGGCACAGCCCCATCCCAGGGGGCTCAGCCCTCCTGCAGTGCCAGCTGTGGTTCTGCTGCAGCAGGATCCTGCACAAGGGGGGAGTTTTCCTCTGCAGCTCCAGGGCTGCTGGAGATGGGCCTGCTCTCCCTCTGGGAATGCAGGGCAGGAGAAAGCTGCTCCTCTGGGAATGCAGGGGGCAAAGGCTGCTGGGGTGTCCCAAAATCTCAGATTGTATCCAGGTAGGAATGCTTCCAGCCCTCAGATTGTATCCAGGTAGGAATGCTTCCAGCCCTCAGATTGTATCCAAGTAGGAATGCTTCCAACCCTCAGATTGTATCCAGGTAGGAATGCATGGCTCCTCCCCTGGGCAGAGCATCTCCCATGGGATGATGGAATTTGATCAGCCCTGCAGGGACACTCACTGGCCATGGACAGCAGAGATCTGCTGGAGGGAGGATGGGTTTGTGGAGGAGATAAAGAGAACTGCCCCACGAACAGAGGATAACTGCCCCACCTCTGACAGATGGAAATAGCACACACACCCCCAGCACATATTGCACTGCACCCTAAGGCAGTGCCACCCTCTGGCCTGCCCTCACTGGGGTCCCAGCAGAGCAGAGTGGTCCCCACTGTGCCGTTATTGACAGGGAGAAAAGGAGGTGAAATGATGGACACCCCTTTGTCTGCTCCTGTGCCACAGCTGGAGGTACTGCTGCAGAGCTAGGGAGAGAGAGGTGTTCTTTCTTCTTGTTTTGAAAAGCTTATTTAAAAAAATAAACAAAAGCAAGCACCCCACACAGACAAATAAGTCATTATGTTTATTTTAATCCAGCTGACAAACAGCAGCCAGGGCCAGCAGATCCCCCCACGCTGTTTTTTTAGGAGCTGTAGTTTCCCCTGCTCTCTCAATGGCCAGGAGACTCTTGTGATTCAGCTGCAGTCACAGAAATCTTTCCTGCAGCCACAAATACCCTTCCAAAGCCTGGAGCCTGCACCCTGCTCTGCATGGAGAACACAAAAACCTTTGGAGGGCAGTTGCTACAGCAACCCAAGCAGGGAGCTTTAGCTTTGTGCCTTCTGTGCACATGAAATCTGCTCAGGCAGTGCTTGCTGGGAAAGCTGGGCTGTTCCTGCTCACTCTCACAGAGAGCACAGGGGAAGCTCAGCCCTTCCCTTGCAAGTCCTTTACCTGCTGGGGCAGAGCTTTAACTTGCAGCACCGCCAAAAGCTCAGGGCAGGGAGGGCTCCAGCAGCCAGGATGTGTCCATGGAGTAAAACCAGCATGATGTGGGCAGCTACCTAAAGCCCATAGCAGGGTAATTATTAGTATTTTTTATAAATAGTATTTTTTTAAAAATTTTATAAAGATCAGTATACTGTTGATAACTAGAATTGGGAGCTGAAGCAGCCCCTTGGACTCTTGGAGAAATCAATCATTGGGGGTCTCAGATGATATAAACTCACAAACTGGTGCTACTGCTCCCAGGAGAGCTGCTCCAGTGGCCATGGGAACAGGGCTGGATGTTTCCAGAAAAGATTTGTCTCCTGTCTGGTGAAGAGGTGTCTGTGCATGACACTCAGGTTTATTTTAGGATCAATCAAGCAGCGGGGCTGTGCCACGGATCCCAACAGTTCCATATATTTTTGGAAAGACAATTCTTATTAAGACAGGCAAACACTGATTCTAAATTGTAAAACTGCAGTGCTCTTATATTTAGTCTGAGGAATTACTGCAGTTCTGGGTCAAAACCTGTCTTTGAAGGCTTTTGTAGTAATCTTACAGCACTTACTGCAGTGTTCCTGATTCATTTAGTTCTGACTGCTCCCAGCACTAGTGTGTGGAGTAAGATGAAACCCTGAGCTCAGCTTTTGGCATGCTGCAGTTTAGGATGGGGTCTCCTCACACCTGACTGCTATCAGCAGGCTTGGGAGCTGATTTTAAACAACTCTTTACATCTTAACTCCATTTAAGCCTAAATATAAGTTCTGTGTGATTGTTTTGGGAGAAGGTTTCCACAGAATTGGAGCTGGAGCTGTTAGTTGCCTGAGGGACAAATACAATTACATATAAATGCTCACCTGTACCAGGTCACAGAAATGTAAAAATTTTTAATTCCTTTTTTTTTTTTTTTCCATTTTAACTCCTTCCTTCCCACCTCCTTGCCTACCCCTTTCACTCCCAGGTCTGTAAGGGTGTGAGGAAGGCCATCTTAGAGACAGGGACTTGTGGTGACAGGGCATTAAGCTATAGGGGAGATGCTTTGGAGCCCTTCTGCTCTGGAGGTGTAGAAGGCCCTGGGGAGAGCTCAGAGCCCCTGCCCATTTCTAAAAGGGCTCCAGGCAAGCTGGGGAGGGACTGGGGACAAGGCCCTGGGGTGGTGGGATAAGGGGAATGGCTTCCCATGGCGCAGAGGGCAGGGTTGGATGGGATCCATGGCAGGGTGGGCAGGCAGGTGAGCAGCTTTGCTGCCCCTGGATCCCTGGCGGTGCCCAAGGCCGGGCTGGACACTGGGGCTGGGAGCACCTGGGACAGCGGGAGGTGTCCCTGCCATGGCAGGGGGTGGTTAAACTTTAAGGTCCTTCCAAGCCAAACCCTTCCAAGATGCTGTGAGAGCAGGCAGGCCGAGGTGCGGTGTGCAGGGTTTGAGTGCCCCTCTGCTGCTGTCCCCACAGCCACCACTGCGTGCGACCCGGTGGTGGAGGAGCACTTCCGCAGGAGCCTGGGCAAGAACTACAAGGAGCCCGAGCCGGTGGCGAACTCGGTGTCCATCACGGGCTCGGTGGATGACCACTTTGCCAAAGCCCTGGGGGACACGTGGCTGCAGATCAAGGCCGCCAAGGACGCCGTGGGCAGCAGCCCCGAGGCGGCAGCGGCGCGGCGGGGCCAGGCGTCCCCCTCGTCACACATGGTCAGCCACAACCACTCGCCCTCCGTGGTGTCCTGAGGACAGCGCCCTTCCCGCCGCACGGGAGCTGCATGGTTTGACTGAGCTTGGAACAAGTGCTTCGGTAGTGCTGGGGAGGGGAGGTTAGTTTGCCACACACGGTTTTGTGTACTCACTTTGTTGTTTTTTGGGTTTTTTTTGTTGTTGTTTTTGTAAAAGGGTGCCCTTAAAGACGATAGCAGGAACTATTTCATAAAGATTCGTATGATGTAGCATCCTTTTCTTCCTGCCTCAATTACCAAAGAAACCTCTGATGCAAATCTGCTGCCCCTTAAAAAAATAATGCACGCTAATCCACAAAAGCCATTACACTTAGTTGGTTGACCCAAGTGCTTTTTTTTTTTGCTTTTCTTAGCTTCTCAAGACTAGAATTTGTCTGGTTTGCTTACATTGCTTTTTTTTTTTTTTCCCTCTGTGAAGTAATTTTGTATGTATATACTTGAAAAGAACTGTCATGTATGATTTGCACTATTGGAGGAGGACTGAAGTTGCACAGCAACTTTCTGGAAGAGGCTAAATATTTTGAGGGCAAACTGCTGAAAAAAGGGTTTAAGGATGACATTTCTATCAGTTTGATTTTTCTTAGAGCAAAACAGCTTTGGAAGGGGAAGTCTCATACAGGTTATAGGTCTTTCTCTCTTTAGATTTCAGGTGCTTAGTGCTTGCAACTGGACTGCATAATTTACAGAACACGGGCATTTTTTCCTAAACACTGCAGTTTGTTAGAATAGAGCTGAGGTTGGAGGGTTCCATAGTGCTTAACGATGCATGTTTTATGAAAAATAGCTGGTATCTATTAATGTATAGACAGTAAGAATCATAATACTTATTAGCTTCTCTTCAGAATTAGTTTATTTTTGTCAGTAACAACCCTAGATATACTTACTGCTGGTACAGTTGTACTCTATGATATTTGTATTTGCTATTCACTTTAGTGGCAGCAGCACCGAGGGCAGCTCAGGACAGGCCTCGTGCAGCACTGCTGCTTCACAGGGATCTGCTTCCCAACCCCCAGTCTGTGTAATCCACCCTGAACTAGCTGCAGGAACTGCTACCCTTACACATCTTGGCTGGACAACAGATTGTTACAGTTTGTGAAAGATGATCTTTGCATTTGTTTCTTTTATTTTGTTTTTTTTTTAAGCCTATCCATCAGCCTACGCCAAGTCGCAGCATACATTCCTCCAGTAGGTTTTATACAGGTATTACTGCATTTATTATCATTTGCTATATTAATAGCTACTAACTAGAAATTAGGCAGTAGAGGCAGGCATAAAACCACAGCTGTGCTAGTGCTAAGAGCTTCTCTTCTTCTTGTTAAGTGTAACTACTCTCCCCAGTACATTCCATCTTCCCAGGACAGTTGCAGCCAGGGCTTGGTTTTTATACTGGGCCCCTTGAAAGGATGGGCTCAGTGTAGGAGGTGAGAACTGGTTGGAAGATGAACTCCACGTGATGTATTATGGACTATGTTACAGTATTGGGTCCATTGTGGCTTTTATTTTATGCTTTTTTGGTTTGTTTTGTTTTTTTTTTTAAAGTTAAGCTATTTAATTTGGAAAAGGTGCAGGGTAGAAAGAGATCGGGAGATTATTGGCTCTTACTCTTGGTGAGAAGGTGGCTGCTCGGTTTTCTTTAAAAAAATGAAAAAAAACCCACAAAAAAAAAAAAAAACCACCCAACACCTAAGCCCCCCAGTTTTACACATTTCACTACCATCTTACTGGGTAGTCAACGCTTCCTTGCTTTGGCATTCAGTACCCTACTCTCTGTAGGAAGATTGTTAAAAGAACACTTTTTTATATAGGTAACTTTAAGACCATCGTTACGCTGTGCGTAAAGAATGTACAGAGAAATTTGTAGGTATTTTTTGAGGAACAATTAATTTGTTAATGATATGTAGCTATTTAATTTTTCCCTTTCCTTTATTGTAATCATTCTTTTTTTTTTTTTTCGTTCGTTCGTTTGGAGAAAAAAGTTGATCTTTTTTTTTTTTTTTTTGTTGTAGATTTGTCTGTAATACAGTAAAAAGTGCAGGAACACAGTTATTCTATGAGGACACTGCATTAGCATTAATAGCCACTCGTTTGTTATTGCTACAGGCTACTGAGCAGTATAACAGTCAATACTAATACTGTAGATGGACTCTGTGGAAAATGTGACTCCTCTATTTCTTTGTAAACACAAATAAGATAATGTTTTTAAAGCTAATATTTTCAATAATAGCTGTTTTACAAGGTTACATTTACTTATCTGAGATAGGTAAATGGATTTGAGGGCAATAAAGATTTAATGTGCTACGTCCAGTAAAGCAGATACTGGGCACAACAATGTCACGAAAGCCAAAGGGTTGGGGGGAGGTGGAAGGACACTAAACTGAACTCACCATCATGAGACGTGGTGAAGCTTCTTCACAGAGCCAGGTTATCTACAGTTCAGTTTGAAAGATTCTCTCTGTGTTTGTAAATCTGTAATATACCATTCTTTTGTGGCCTTGTTTCACCTGGAAAAAAAAAAAAAAAGGTTTGGCAGGCCATCTTTTTTTTTTGTACTTAAAAGTAGCCTTAAAGAACAATAAAGTGCTCTTAAATCACAGGTGTGTTCCTAAGCCTCTGTGTTGCCTGGTGCAAACCTCTGGCCACGTTCTGCCTTCCTTCCAAGCATCCCTACCTTTTTTAGGACCATAACCCCACTAGTGGGGCTGCCACAGCCACAGTCTGCAGTTCAGGGGGATTTTCCCTACAAGAGTGTGTCAGGAAATCCTTCACAGCAATAAAAACCCTGCTGCTGCCTCAGCAGCTGTGCTGGGCCTTGAGGAACTCACCTGGACTGGGGCTGGTTTGGAAACACCAGCTGGTGCTGCATTTCTGTTCCTGAATTGATCAATTTTGTGGCATTTTGTTTGTCCCTCAGCTTTTTCAGGGAATCCTTCCTTGGTGGAAAACAGCTGAATTTCACATGTCAACATCCACTGTCCTCTGGTCCAGGTGAGCATTCCAATGGCACTGGAGATGGTTAATCCTTAAAAAGTGGCTGTAATTACCTGAGTTTGAGAAAACCCCGTGAACCAGGCAAGAAAAGGGGCTCCAAAATGGAAAAAAAGCTCTAAAAGGAAGGAGACACAAAGTTCCTGTTGGCTCAGCGGGGTTTGGAGACATGGCAGGGCTGGCTCAGGGTGAGGGGGATGCCATGAGGACACTGCAGGAGGGTTGGTGGAACACATCTGAAACACCTCCCTGGGAAGAGGCTCAGATCCCTGCTGGGAGGGTGTGGGAGGCAAGCCAAGGACACCCCTCAGGCCTCCCAAGGGAGCTGCTGGCCCTGCAGGGAGAGGGAAAACATCCCTGCACCAACGATTTGGGGGCTCCACGACACAGGCCAGGCACATTGCTGTCTCCCAGGTCAGTAACTCACAGCAAACTCCAGTTCCTGCATGGCAAAAGGGTTTTTCTGACTGGCACCAGGGAGAAACCAGCCCAGACACACAGGATTTCATCAAGTGCCCCAGTGTTTGTGGTGGCATCTTCTGGGAGCTGAATGAGAGGCACCTCCCAGCTGTGCCTTCAGTCCCACACACACATAAATCCTGATTTCAGCACAACCACCATTTCCATGTCAGAAAGGAGAGCTGACAGCACAAGGACCCTGAGGGATGCACAGCTCGGGCAGTGAATGCACTTTGGATGCATTTCAGACTGGACTGGGTGTGAGAATCACCTGTGCAGACCAATCCAGCATTTCAGACTGGACTGGGTGTGAGAATCACCTGTGCAGACCAGTCCATGCAGGGGACAGCAGTGCTGCTGTGAGCAGGAGTGGTGGCACAGGTCCCAGCCCTGTGACACCCCCAGCAGCATTGCCAGTGTCATTTGTGCACTGCCCTTGGCCCAGGGGGCTGCTGATGCTGTCTTTGGATCCTGCTTGAAATGTAAAACCCTCTGATGCTCCTGGGCCCAGCCCCAGGTGTGTTCCCAGGTCTCCAGCTCGCTTCCCTTGGCAGACAGGGGTTCCACAGCTGGATTCCAAGGTATGATCAAGCACATTTTATCCCTGACCAGCTCTTGGTAGAAATGATATCCATTTAATTATTGTTTTAACCTCTTTTGAAATGGCAACACTCTGCCCCTCTCTGGAACAGCTGCCTCAAGTGCCTTCCTGGGTGTAAGACAGCCAAGGTCATTTCAATGTGTATTTTTGAGGTGCAGTGGGAGCAGTGCTGAGCAGCAGCCCGTTCCCAGCACAGTCCCTGCTCCTGAGCTGCCCCTTCCCTGTGGCCACCATCCTGCTGCATCCCCATCCCCAGGGAGCAACCCCAGAGAGGAAATTCTCCTTTGGGAAGGGTCAGGAGCCCAGTTCAGACAAGGAGGGACAGGCTCAGGGTTTTAGGGCTGCTAATTGCTGTGGCACTTGGGCATCCACAGCCAGGGAATGGGGTCAGTTACACCTGGATATTCCTGCAATGCATTTGTGTTGTAGCAGAGCTGGAAAAATCAGAATTTCTTTCCCCACGGGCTCATTTCACATCATGACAAAGCAGTTACTGCCACATTTCACTGCAGTCACACGAGACCCTCTCAATGTTTTCTTGCTCAGCCAGTTTCACTGCTCACTGCTGCGCTGTTCAGTCAAATTTTACTTTTTATTTTGCTAAGCAGCAGCTTTCTTAAATGCCAGGGAGAACATCTGTCTCCTCTCCATCACATAGAGCCACAGAGGCATCTGTCAGCACCAGGCTGTGTCAGCCAAACCCTGCTACATGTCATAGCCAAAAAGCTGCTTATCTTCCAAGTGTTCTCTCAGTTTGGGGAAATGCTCTGCACACAGAGCCCTTCTGAGAGCCTCTGCTAGCTGGGCAACCAAGGTTCCCTTTTTTAAACCCAGGAAAACACAAAGCTCTGATCTCCAGCTTCCTGAAAACAGTCAAACACTCTGGGCTGAGCTGTGTTAATGACAGCTGGCTTGTGTGTTAACACATAAACAATGCACCACTGGGGTTAGAGTAGTTCTAGGGAGTTTAAAAATACAGGATTTTTTTTCTTTCAGTGGAAAAAAATGATTCAACACATTAAAAAAAAAATGTTTCCCAGGCTAAGCCTAAAGCTCTGCTCTCTGCCACACTGCAATATTCAATATGCCATATTACCTGGTTTTTATGAGGGGGGATGTAGAGTTGAAAATAGTGGGAAGAACTAACAATACCCACAGATCAAAGCAAGGCCTTTTCCTTTTCCTTTTCCTTTTCCTTTTCCTTTTCCTTTTCCTTTTCCTTTTCCTTTTCCTTTTCCTTTTCCTTTTCCTTTTCATTTTCCTTTTCTTTTTCCTTTTCTTTTTCCTTTTCTTCCTTTTCCTTTTCCTTTTTTCCTTTTCCTTTTTTCCTTTTCCTTTTCCTTTTCCTTTTCCTTTTCCTTTTCCTTTTCCTTTTCCTTTTTTCCTTTTTTCCTTTTCCTTTTTTCCTTTTCCTTTTCCTTTTCCTTTTCCTTTTCCTTTTCCTTTTCCTTTTCCTTTTCCTTTTCCTTTTCCTTTTCCCTTCCAAGGGATGAGTTCTTGGGCTCCTGCTAAGAAAATCCTACAGAAAATCTCAGTTTATCAACTTCCCCAGAAGAAAGTGTGGGTGACTTCAAACAGCCCCCCAGGGAACAAAGGCTTTTCTCTTGAATTCCCTGACGTACCTGGAGTGAAGCTGATGCAATTTTGACTCCTCACAGGCTCTGAGGAGTCCCTGGCCCTGTCCTGTTCCATGCCCTGACACAAACACACCTGCTCAGGAAACACTCCCCAAATCAGAGCTGCTAAAAATAAAGTCACCCTCTGCTGTGAAGCTTTTCACCTTAACACCAACCTTTTGGCACTTGTCTCTCCTTCCCAGTGGCTCTCATACCTCCCTCAGGAAATGGAAAATCAAGATGAAAAGAGGTCATTTATTAACCTGCAAGCCCCATTAATAAAATAACAGTAATGGCCAGCAGATCTGGCTGTTAAATGCAAGCAATATTCTCATTTTTCCCCTAGAACTCAGCACATTAATACACAGGTACAGAATTCACCTTTTGCTGTGAGAAAGCCCCAAGGATACATCAGGAAAGTGCCCAGAGGAAAACAACATCTAAAAGCACTCCAGACATTTTCTTTGCTGTGATCAAGATGTGACTGGCTGAGCACAGGGCTCAGAATCACCAGCCACAGGAAGGTAAAATGCACTTCAGCTTTTAAAGACCTTGCATAAATTGTCTTATTTCAGAGCTCTTTGTTGTGCTCCCCTCCTCTGATTCAGCTGATTCAGCCTCCAGCTCCCTGGTCTGGGCAAAGTAATTAATGTCATTAACTCAAACGTGGAGTTTTCAGGTGGGAAAATGAAGAAAAAAACCCAAGAACTGCAAAGCCACCATTGAAAACAATCCCAGGGCTTGTTGGAAGGATTTCCTCACAACAGAAAACGCTGCTTTGGTTGCTGCCAGGCTGACAAATGCAGGCTGTGAGTCAAGCTCTGACCTTTCAGGATGATGCAAAATCAGCAGCAGTAAATCAAACCCCGACTCTGCTGACACGTCTGTACCTCCGAGTGATTCATCCCACAAATAAACAATTTTCTGCCTGGAGATGCAGGAAGGGCACTGTGGGATTCTCCTCCTGCTCTGCCCTGTGGCAGCTGAGCTCTGGGTGCAGTTTTGGTCCCACCAATTCTCACAGGAAATGTGAAAAGCGCTGGGGCAAAGGCTGAGGATCAAACTCAGCAGAGATCATTTATGACAGAGGGAAGGCAGGAAATATTCCCTGGTTAGAGGGAAAGGTGGATGCTTTTTACTGCCCCATGGCAGATCCATCCCCTCTCCACCCTGGGACACATCCCCAAACAAACCCCATGGATTTCCCTGAGAGAAATTCATTTTACCAGCACAGCTCACACATCACTCTGGGCTTTGGAGGCTTCTTCACACAATTCCCCAGCCATCCAAAAATTGATTTTCTGCCTTTCTACAGCTGAAGAGCAGATACAGAGCGTTGCTTTTCTATTGCTGGCACAAATCTCCAGTGCTGTTTGCCCTGCACAGACCCAGGGACAGCAAACAGAGCAGCATCAGTGCCTGCAGAGCTCTCTTGCCATCAGATATTGGAGTTATAACTCATGTGAGCAATTCTAGGGGATGTCTCACAACTGTTTTGTGCACTCCCAGCACTCAGAAAATATTTCACCCCGATTTTTCAGGAGGGGAATGGGAATCAGGTTGTTGTGAATGATGACATTTGGAGTTGATTCTGTTCTTCAGGCATTTAGCTTCACATTTTCGAGTCTTTTTGACACGGCCGCAAAACAGATGGGTTCATTTTGAAATGAAAGAAAAAAGAAAACAGATCCTTGGGAATTGGAGGAGCACAAAACAACAAAACCCCAGCTCTGGGAGAGCAGCAGCATTCTGAGAGTTGAGAAAGCTGCAATTTACCCAGACTGGTGAAAAGCAAAGCTTCTCCCCTCAGGAAACCTCCACTGCTGAGCTCTGCATCCCCAAAGTGGGAACCAGCTCCAGTCCAACCTCAAAGGCAAACACTGCCAGAGCTCCCACCCTGGATGGGGTTTGGGGAGCCCAGGGATTGCTCACTGAGCTACAAAATCACCAGGGAACCCTCCAGATTTGTATTTATTTATTCATTCTGCTCCAGCAAATCTGTTCCTTGGATTGCTGTGTAGGTACAAATTCAGAACAACATTCCTGAGAGCACCAGAGGAGCTGGGTGGCAAGAGGGAAATTGCACTTCATTTCTGCACAGGGGAGCTGAGAGCTGCCTGGGAGCCTCTGAAACCTCACAGCCACAGCTCCCTGGAGCTCCAGAAAACCTGGAAACTCCAAAATATGAAATAAAATAAAATAAAATAAAATAAAATAAAATAAAATAAAATAAAATAAAATAAAATAAAATAAAATAATTGATGGTGAGCCTCAGGAGAGCTCCCCAGAGACAAAGGGATGGGCCAAGGCTGGGGGATGAAGTGGGGACAATACCTGTGCTGGGAAAGCTCCAAACTGGGCTCCATCCAGCTGCTGCTCCTGCCTCTCCTCCAGGCTCCTCCTCTTCTGCCTCTCCACACCTCCCATCCAGAGCTGGAGCAAGGCAGGGAAGGAAAACGTGAACGTGGAAGGACAAAAGAATTGCTGGAGCTTCCCCACAGCAGAGATGTGGGGCAGTGGCTGAGGCTTTCAAAGGATTTCTCAGTTCATTTGCTCTTCTCTCATAATGGAAGTTTTGTACTTTTTTTTATTTCTTAGTGAAAAGTTTAGCTGGGGAAAAGAGCCAATGACAACACTGGGAAAGGTTTGTAAAACACAGAAATATCAGCAACACCCCTGTAGAGCCCAACAAATTACAGGTCATGGCAACTTATTTACACTTTGTGCTGAGTTCACTCAGGAAGTGAACAAATCCCCTTTTTTTTTCTCTCCTCTGGAGAATATTTATAATATGTGATCAGGATTAAGAAATGCTTGTTAATTAAGAGTTATTATTTTTTAAAAATCCAAACCAAACTCTTACTGGCTTCTGAATTCTGTTCCATTCCCAAAGTCAAGGCACACCAAATGAATCCAAAGCTTGGGTTCCTGGGGAGAGGAATTGCAGTGCCAGTGCAGGCTGGGAGGACTCAGCCACCATTCCTGCTCCTCTCAGCCGGGGTTTCCGAGCTCTTTGACCTCAACTCCAGCTGAGTGTGGATCCCAACCCCTCTGGGATCACTGGGACAAAGCCAAGCTGCTGGCACTGAGAGGGGAAACAAACACCACCAGCCTCAAAACCTGAAATCCCCTTTAAACAAGAGCATTCAAATGACATTTCCCTTCCTGATGTTTGTGTCCCACGAGAACAGCAAAGCTCTTTGGGGACTTTGGGGACCCCTCTCCATTTCTGATTTGTCCCACGAAGCCCAGTGCCCAGAGCACACCTGCAGGAAGAGCCAGACTGAAACAGAGAGCAGCCAGGAGGTCACAGCAGCTTTATTTATTCCTCTTTCACACACAGAACTTCGAAAAACACATGCCTGGGGCAACATTGTCTTTACATTTGACATCAGGCTTCTCTCAGGACCCAGAACCCAGTGGATTCCAGTGAGCAGCAACTCCTGGAGCTCCTGCCCAAATTCAGCTGCAAGGCAGGGACAGGGGGAGAGGGGAGGCAGAGCTGCATCCCCCCCACAATCTGCACTGTTCACTCTCTTGCCAAACCCTCCGAAGCAGCTCAGACCCTCGGGGCTTTTCCTGCCTCTCACAGCCCAGAGAGCTCCGGGCAGACAAAGAACCTCCTCCCCTTCCCGTGGCCGTGGCAGTCACAGGGAGGACAAAGGGGCTTTAAATAGCAGTGCTTTCAAAAAGCCCAATAATCTTTCAAAAAGCCCAGAAATCTTTCCAAAAGCCCAGTAAACTTTCAAAAAGCCCAGTAACCGTTCAAAAAGCCCAGTAATTCACGGCATTGCACTCCAAACTAGGACACCTTGCCTTGGAAAATGTCTGGATTCACCTACAACTAAAGGAAGAGAATAATGGAGAAGCTGTGGTCATCCTCTGAGTCGTGCTGTGCTGCACGTCCCCACGTCCTGAGGGTCATCCCCCTGACACCCCAGTGACATTTCAGTCCCATTCTTCTCCAGGATCAGGTATTTTGTTATTCTCTGCTCCCACAGGGCTTTTAGGAGTTGCTATCTTGAAGTAATCTCACTGAATCTCTTAATGACATTTCCAAATACCATCCCCAGGAAAAGCAATGATCCCGTCGTGGCTGGAAGTGGAAGCAGGATCTGTCCAGCCACAGGGCAAAGTGGGACCTGCTCCAGCCCTGCCTTGAAATCAGGCCTGAAAAAGCCGGGCCTAAGTTTGTGGGGCTGCTAAACTCAACTGAGTTCATAGGGCAGAATTTACAGCTCAGTCCTCTTAACTACTGTGACAGTGACAGTGACAGTGACAGTGACACAGTGACAGTGACACAGTGACACAGTGACACAGTGACAGTGACACAGTGACACTGACAGTGACAGTGACACAGTGACAGTGACACAGTGACACAGTGACACAGTGACACAGTGACATTGGCAGTGGCAGTGACACAGTGACACAGTGACAGTGACACAATGACAGTGGCAGTGACACCGTGACAATGGCAGTGACAGTGACACAGTGACACAGTGACACAGTGACAGTGACAGTGACACAGGGACAGTGACACAGTGACAGTGACACAGGGACAGTGACAGTGACACAGGGACAGTGACACAGACACAGTGACATAGTGACAGTGACAGTGACACAGTGACAGTGACAGAGTGACACAGTGACAGTGACAATGACACAGTGACAGTGGCAGTGAAAGTGACACAGTGACAGTGACACAGTGACACCGTGACAGTGACACAGTGACAGTGACAGTGACACAGTGACACAGTGACAGTGGCAGTGAAAGTGGCACAGTGACAGTGACACAGTGACAGTGACAGTGACACAGTGACAGTGACACAGTGACAGTGACACAGTGACACAGTGACAGTGGCAGTGAAAGTGGCGCAGTGACAGTGACACAGTGACAGTGACAGTGACACAGTGACAGTGACACAGTGACACAGTGACACAGTGACAGTGACACAGTGACACTGACAGTGACACAGTGACAGTGACAGTGACACCGTGACAATGGCAGTGACAGTGACACAGTGACACAGTGACAGTGACAGTGACACAGTGACAGTGACACAGTGACAGTGACACAGTGACAGTGGCACAGTGACACAGTGACAGTGACACAGTGACAGTGGCAGTGACAGTGACAGCAGCACAGTGACACAGTGACAGTGACAAAGTGACAGTGACACAGTGACAGTGACAGTGACACAGTGACAGTGACAAAGTGACAGTGACACAGTGACAGTGACAGTGACACAGTGACAGTGACAAAGTGACAGTGACACAGTGACAGTGACAGTGACACAGTGGCAGTGACACAGTGACAGTGGCAGTGACAGTGGCAGTGACACAGTGACAGTGACAGTGACACAGTGACATAGTGACAGTGACACAATGACAGTGACGGTGACACAGTGACAAGTGACAATGATACAGTGACACATTGACAGTGACACAGTGACAGTGACACAATGACAATGACACAGTGACAGTGACACAGTGACAGTGACGGTGACACAGTGACACAATGACAATGACACAGTGACAGTGACACAGTGACAGTGACACAGTGACAGTGGCAGTGACCTGGTGGCCAAGGGCTGCCGGCCCGGCAGCAGCAGTGTCACAGCTGTGTCACCCCAGGCCCGCCCGCTGCCCCCCTGCCCTGGGGACACCCACAGTGCCCAGGGCTGTCCTGGAGCAGCCCCTCTGCCCTGGGCACTGCAGGGACAGGGCTGGCAGAGCCACCTCCCTGCCCAGGAGGGGACAGCAGTGACAGGACACCTTCTAAGGACACCTTGTTGGCACTGCCTCCAAAACAACGCTGGGAAGCCACGCTCAGACCTTTCCCTGCTGTCCCCTGGTCCCTTCTACAGATGGAATGAAGTTCAGTGTTCAGCAGCAGAACCTCTGCAGAGGCCAGACTGCAGTGATTTAATTCAGAACCAGCTGCTGGATAAATGTGGATCTCCCATCTGTGTCACTGAAGGAAAAGGGGAGCCACAGCCTGGTTATTGAGCCTTCAACGTGGCAACAGAACAGCACTTCTGACCCAGGGTAACTGAGGATAAAGCTCAGAGGGATTATTGACAAATTATCAATAAAAGAAAAATGAGAGAAAGAAAACTCTCATTTTAGACACCTCTTGTTGGCACTGCCTCCAAAACAATGCTGGGAAGCCACGCTCAGACCTTTCCCTCCCCTCCCCTGCCCCCTTCTCCAGGGGGAATGAAGTTCAGTGTTCAGCAGCAGAGCCTCTACAGAGCCAGGCTGCAGTGATTGCATTCAGAACCAGCTGCTGGATAAGCATGGATCTCCCATCTGTGTCACTGAAGGAAAAGGGGAGCCACAGCCTGGTTATTGAGCCTTCAACGTGGGAACAAAACACTTCTGACCCAGGAGAACTGAGGATAAAGCTGTGAGAGATAACTGACAAATTATCAATAAAAGTAAAATGAGAGAAAGCAAACTCTCATTTTAAAGACACCTCATGTTGGCACTGCCTCCAAAACAACCCTGGGAAGCCACGCTCACACCTTTCCCTCACCTGCTCCCTTCTCCAAAGGGAATGAAGTTCAGTGTTCAGCAGCAGAGCCTCTGCAGAGCCAGGCTGCAGTGACTGCATTCAGAACCAGCTGCTGGATAAGCATTGATCTCCCATTTGAAGTCACACTGGAAATTCCAGCAATTCCAAAGGCTCAGATGTGGATCCTGGGAATGGCAGGGCAGCCTCAAGGAATGAAACCCCCCCATGCCTCCCCCCTCAGGCACAAAAATCCTCAGAGCAGGGCTGGGAGCGTTCAAAGCCAAGGCAGGAGCCCTGTTTGGGAAGGCAGCAGTTCCAAGGGGGATGCTGGTGATGTCATGGCATTTAAACCTGGCCTGACTCACAGGTTCCTCAGGAAGTGGCAACACCTACGGAATTGCTGGATAAAAGTCAGCTTTGGAAGCACAAAATGAAAAAAAAAAAAAAACAAACAAAAACACTCCCAGACAAAGCAAAAACCTCCAGGAAAAACGTGCCTGCTTTAGAGAATCCCTCCCTGCTGATGTGGGGGAAGTCTGGGAGTGGAGATGGACTGGGAGTGGAGATGGACTGGGAATGGACTGGGAGTGGAGATGGACTGGGAGTGGAGATGGACTGGGAATGGACTGGGAATGGACTGGGAGTGGAGATGGACTGGGAGTGGAGATAGACTGGGAGTGGAGATGGACTGGGAATGGAGACAAACTGGGAATGGAGATGGACTGGGAGTGGACTGGGAGTGGAGATGGACTGGGAATGGAGATGGACTGGGAATGGACTGGGAGTGGAGATGGACTGGGAATGGAGATAGACTGGGAATGGACTGGGAATGGAGATGAACTGGGAATGGACTGGGAGTGGAGATGGACTGGGAGTGGAGATGGACTGGGAATGGAGATGGACTGGGAATGGACTGGGAATGGAGATGAACTGGGAATGGACTGGGAGTGGAGATGTACTGGGAGTGGAGATAGACTGGGAATGGACTGGGAGTGGAGATGGACTGGGAATGGAGATGGAGTGGGAATGAAGGTGTGAATGGAGATGAATTAGAAATGGAGATGAACTGGGAATGGAGATGGACTGGGAATGGAGATGAAGGTGGAGGTCACTGAGACCCTTCCTGCAGAGACCCTGCAGCACTGGGGGTGTGGGGAGAGAGGGAAAAGGAAAAGAAAGAGGAAGGAAAGGACACCAAAACCCATCAAACCCCAGAGTTCAAAGGCTCTCAGAGCACAGACATGGAAGGTTCCCTCCTTCCCTCCTAGAGAGGAAACAATCCCAGCAGCTCTGCTCCAGGCAGCTCCAGCCTGCACTGGGTTTCCTCTGGGAAGCAAAACCATTCCAGCAAGGAGCCTCCAGCCTGCATCTCACACGCCTTGAAGCTGCAGGATGCACCAGTGCAGCTCCTGAGAGGTGACTCAAGACCAGCAGAAGACCCTGAAGACCACGAGAGAAATGAAGGCAGAGCCCTCCAGCTGTGCAGTTTGGTGTGTCCCCTGTCCTGGCTCTGCAGGGCAGAGCAGGATTTCACTGACAGACCAAGCAGTGAATCATCCTGCTGGGATCTTGCACAAGCCCAGAGTCCCAGTGCCAGGGCTGAAGTTCCACACGAGCCTGAGCTTTTGCATGCTCAGACTACTGAAGCAGCAACCCACAGCCAAGGAATGCAAGAACAGAAAGGAACTGGATGGGAGAGGAGGGAATGACGAGGAATCATGTTTGAAAACTCCTTGATTTGGAGCAGCAGAGCTGCTCCTGTCCTTTGCTGCTAGCTCACTGCAATATTTTATTCAGAATTTGACATTTTTTGCATTGAAAATGAAAGGCAGGTGTGACCTTCACTGCAGGGACAAAGCCCATTGTGCTTCCTCTCGGGGTCCTCCACAAACATCCAGGCAGGAGCAGAGGAAACAGCACTGGGGGGGATGGATGGAAGGGCTGGTGCTCCCTGCCAGCCAGGAAACACAGCCCAGGCTGTTTTTAGCACTCCTGATTGTCCCTTCTCTCCCTCAGCCTGAGGAGCCACAATGGCAAGGCAGCTCTGGCTTGATTCAGCAGGAGGAAGCTGTGCTGGTTAAATTCTGACAAACAACTGGTGAGTTCTGAGAATCTATCCTAAATAATCCCACTGCACTTGAGAAAGTGCTGAGTTACAACAGGCTGATAGTGTAATTAGTGAGGCTGCAATTAGAGCTTGAATTAAACACAGCTGGAGCAGTCACCTGCATCCTCCTCCTGGGCTGAGATCACCTGGGCTGGGAAATGAGGTGGGAAAAGTGCTGCCCCAAGCCATGGAATAGCTGAAGGTGCTGGAAGCAGAGCCCTGCCACCCCAGCTTGGAGCTGCTCATTCTTCTGGGAGGAGCTGCAGCCTGGCCAAAATCACCCTCAGGTGACTCAGTCAGGGATTCCTGTCCAAGCTGCACTGGGGGAAGGATGAGCATTGCTGGGCACTTCTGACCCAGGAGAACTGAGGATAAAGCTCAGAGGGATTATTGACAAATTATCAATAAAAGTAAAATGAGAGAAAGAAAACTCAATAAGCTGTTAGGGTATTTTTACTTCTAAACCTGCCAAGTGCTGCACAGGTAAGAAAATGAACTTTCCAGAAGTGATTGTGCTGGGGAGCTGAAGAGGCAGCAGAGAGGGCAGCTCCAGGTGAATTTCAGCCCTAAAGCAGGGCCTGAGTGGTGGTTTGGAGAAGGGAAGGAGAGCTGGAAATGGGGCAGGGTTTCCATGGGTTGGCAATTCACACCCTGGCACAGTGCAAAGTCCTCCTAGGGCAGCATTTCTGCCTTTCCCAACAGTTAATCCAGGTGCTCTGCAGGAGCAAAGGTGCTCAACAGCCTCTGGGAGGAAAGTTCCATTCTGGCAGGATATGCATGAGCACATCAGCTGCACTGAAAGGGAAATAAAAGCACAAGAAAAAAAAGGAATTAATGAAGGCAAATGGTAACAGGCTGGAGACATCTTCCAGACTCTGTTCCTTATGAAGTCAGCTAAAATTTCCCATGTTGCAAATTCTTCTTTTATGGCTCTCCTTGGAGCATAAACGCTCACTTGTTTCTAAGGAAAGCCTTGCATTGTTATTTCAAGCAGAAATTCAAAATCTGGCAGTGAAATCCCACCACTGAGCTGCTCCTGCCCCCTCTCCCTGTGTGCACCCTGAATGCCAAGTCCCAGAGCAGCAATCCCTGGGCCAGGGACACCAGAGTGGCCTGGAGCACGTGGAAGGAGCAGGCAGGCTGAAATGGATTTTCTTCTGCAAGGATGTGACAATCCTCCCTATTCCCACAGGAATTGAGAGCTGGGACTGGCCTGGAACTCTTTAAAATTCGGTTCTCCTTTGAAGAGGAACTCCATAAAAATAAACTCATGGGTTGTGTGAGAGGCAGAGTGTCCTTGGGCACCAGCAGAGACCTCACCCACCCCTGAACCCAGAGAGAATCCTGCACAGCAAACTCTGCTCCCAAAATCCATCTCAGGATCTCACTGCTTTTATGGTGGGGCTGGAAAAAGGGGATGAAACTCAAAGGGAAATTGAGAGCTGGGTGAGTCCCTTGTGGAGCTGGAAGGGCTGCAGGAACCCTGGGCCTTGATGATCAGAGGGTCTTTTCCAACCAAGTGCATCTCTGATTCCATCACCAACCCCAGCCAGACAAGTTAACAGAAATTCAGGAAGAACTGGTTCACTCAGAGGGAGAAACAAGTGCTAGCAAACGGTTCCTCAGAAATAAACCCCATTTCAGTGAGCTTTCTAAAGGAGAGCACAAGTGAAAAACTAAAATAAAGGGCTTATGAATGGCAGAGTCACTCCAGTTTGCAAACACTTCTTTGCCTCTGTTTAAGGTGAGCAGCCAGAATTTATATAAAGAAGCAAGGTCAGAGCCATGCATTCTTAAAGGGTTGGAAAGGACCTTTAGGATGATCTAGGAACATGCAGAAAGTGGGATAGGAATATCCAAGATGACAAAATGGGAATTTTAGTTTAACTCACTGGACTTCTCTGAGGACACAGGGAAGGGAGAGCATTTGTCCAAGTTCAAATTCCATGATTTTCAGGCCTGGAAGAGTCACTGCAGTTTGTGCCAGATCCCCTCCAGTGCTGCTGCCTTCTCCTGAGGCAGGATGTCCTTGGCTCCTGGGAATGCAGCTCCTCTGGGTCCTTCCCAACCAACCTGTCTGGGCCACCTCCTTGGATCCCAGTGGGATTTGGGCAAATATCCCAGAGCTGAGGGCTCCAGGCTCAGGGTGGCCACTCTGGGAAGGGCTCTGGCCACGGCTGTGGTGGCACCAGGACAGTGCCAGGTGTCCCTGAGGGAAATCCAGGGCTCCAGGGAAGGGAGCTCCCACGGAATCTCACCCTCCTCCCTCTGATGGATGTGGTTCCCACATTCCAAATCCAGAATTTGGGGTTTAGGAACACAGCAGAACACGCTGCAGGGGTGATGGAGAAGCAAAACCCCAGCTGGCCCGGGTGGGAAATCCCAGCAGGAGCTGTCCTTCATTCATTCCATCAGTCTCTTGAATGCCCAAGCACAAAAGTGGTGTCAGAGCTCTCCACTGTGACCTTCTAGCAGAATGAAACGTCCCCAGATGAGGCACAGCTGCCATAAAATGCCAGAACATTCCTGTCAGATAATGAAGAACCTGAGCAGGATCCTCTGAGGCTGCTCATTCCCTCCTCCCAACAGGTTTGGTTTGGTTCCCAGCCCTGGCTGGGCTCTGCAGTGGAAGCTCAGGTTCTTCACTGTTCATAAATATAAATTTACTGTTTAAAAGGAATCACAAACAGCATTTGGTGGACTCCTGACTGGCAGCCATGGAGAAAATTCAGTCTTTTTCTCTTCACTGGTGCCATGGTGGAGGAGCTCCTGGCAGCACAAATGGCATTAAAATCCCAGTTCCCCCATGAGGAAAGGGGAGGTTTAGCTGGTCCCAGTAAACAGCAGCACTGGAGCTGGGCTCTGGGCACAAATCCTGCAGTCAGAGCACACAAAGCAGCAAATAAATGTGTTTATGTGCTGTCAGTGTTTGAGTGTACGCTCATTCCTGCATTGGAATGGGTTCTGACTCGGGAAATGCCCAGGAATTCAGTGAAAGCAGCAATGTACAACAGCCTGCTCTGGAGAATCCCTCCCTGCTAAGGGCTGCCACTGGGAGGGGAGATGGACTGGGAGTGGAGATGGAATGGGAATGGACTGGGAATAGAGATGGACTGGGAATGGACTGGGAGTGGAGATGGACTGGGAATGGACTGGGAATGGAGATGGACTGGGAATGGACTGGGAGTGGAGATGGACTGGGAATGGACTGGGAGTGGAGATGGACTGGGAATGGACTGGGAGTGGAGATGGACTGGGAGTGGAGATGGACTGGGAATGGAGATGGACTGGGAATGGAGATGGACTGGGAATGGACTGGGAGTGGAGATGGACTGGGAATGGACTGGGAGTGGAGATGGACTGGGAATGGACTGGGAGTGGAGATGGACTGGGAATGGACTGGGAGTGGAGATGGACTGGGAATGGACTGGGAGTGGAGATGGACTGGGAATGGAGATGGACTGGGAATGGAGATGAAGGTGGGAGTCACTGAGAGCCCTCCTGCAGCACTGGGGGTGTGGGGAGAGAGGGAAAAGGAAAGGAAAATGGAAAGGAAAATGGAAAGGAAAAAGAGAGAAGAGAAGAGAAGAGAAGAGAAGAGAAGAGAAGAGAAGAGAAGAGAAGAGAAGAGAAGAGAAGAGAAGAGAAGAGAAGAGAAGAGAAGAGAAGAGAAGAGAAGAGAAGAGAAGAGAAGAGAAGAGAAGAGAAGAGAAGAGAAGAGAAAGATGATGAGGTAAAGAAAAGAAAAGGAAAAAGGAAAGGAAAGGAAAGGAAAGGAAAGGAAAGGAAAGGAAAGGAAAGGAAAGGAAAGGAAAGGAAAGGAAAGGAAAGGAAAGGAAAGGAAAGGAAAGGAAAGGAAAGGAAAGGAAAGGAAAGGAAAGGAAAGGAAAGGAAAGGAAAGGAAAGGGGAAAGGAAAGGGGAAAGGAAAGGGGAAAGGAAAGGGGAAAGGAAAGGGGAAAGGAAAGGGGAAAGGAAAGGGGAAAGGGAAAAGGGAAAGGAAAGGGAAAAGGGAAAGAAAGGACACCAAACCCCATCAAACCCCAGAGTTCAAAGGCTCTCAGAGCACAGACATGGAAGCTTCCCTCCTTCCCTCCCTCCTTCCCAGTGAGGAAATCCCAGCAGCTCTGCTGGAAGAACAACTCTGGGCCACAAGGAGAACAAAAATTCCATTTCAGTCAGACAGGGGCAGTCATGGCAAGGCAGAGGGAGGAGCCCCTGCCTGGCAGAGCTGGGGCACAGCCGTGCCCGAGGGAAGCAGCCCTGGCACTAACCCTGCTCCCTGCTCTGACCCTCCAGGCACAGCTCCAGGCACTCCCAACAACCATTAATGCTCACCAGGCTCACCAAGATGTGCAGCTTTCAAGTCTGAGATAACCCCAGGGCGCAGAGCCATTCCCCTGCACGGTCAGCAGCTCCCAGAGATAGAAAAAGCAGATTATTCCCTTGAAACCCTCCTGGCACCAGCTGCTGGCTCCAGCTGGGCTATGGCATGGCTGCAAAGCCATGGAGTATTGAACTGCTTTAAAAATGCAGATTTCAGGGTTTCAGCCTCAGCCTTCAGTGCCTGGCCACAATTACCAAAATTTCCAAAATATATTGCATTCGTATATGTTTTTATATGACACTTGAGTTACCTAAATGAGACATTCCCCTAGGTAAGGAATCATGTGAATATAATGATTATGGTAATAAAGAAATAGAAATAATGTTGTTTTAGACAATAATGGCTGTTTTATACAATAATGGCTGTTTTATACAATAATGGCTGTTTTAGACACTCAAACCTCAGCAGGTTTCAATAAATCTCATTTTCTGATCAGAAGGTGGGAGTTGCATATCCTTGACCTGACCTGAACTTGTTCTGATGGAAAATTCTCTACAAAATTAAAAATCTTCAGAGCTTATGTTAAGGAAGGAACTAAAATAATTGGATTGGCCAACTAATTTTTATAATATATCTGGGAAATAGAGGCTGCTGGGCAGAGAAAGGGATTGGCATTTTTTCTGACCAAGTTAACTCATAAACCCCACAATGAAAAGCCATGAAAAGGATTTCAAATTTCCTTCCAAAACCTGTTCCCAGTTAAGACCAATAGATTCACTTTCAATTTTGCAGTAAAATATTGTAAAATTTGATATTTTATAACTCCGTTTTTCTCAAGTATTATTTTAAAGTGAAGGGCTCTCAACAAATAAGTTTTTTGCTTATGAAGCCACTTGAAAAAAACAAACTCAACCCACCAAAAAAGAGAAGAGAACTGCTCTTTTTGAACACCTGCAGGGTTCTGCATGAGCACACCCAGGAACAGCCAAGGCAGAGAACAAATTTCTCATTCCACTGAAGCATTTCCCCGCAGGTTTTTGACTGAATCAATGACCCACCACCTCCCAGAGGGATTTTTCACCATGGAGCAGAACCTTCTCTCAGCTTCAGGGGAGCCTAAGCATGGTAAAAATCCATTTTGGTCTTTCCTGGGCAAAAATCAGCCCAAGCACTTTGCACAGAGTGGAAAGATGGGATAGAAAACAACTCCATGGACACATCCAGAACAACTGAAATTCGTGTTTGCAAATAATTCCTGTGCTGGAGGCAGCAGGGTCAGGTCCTTCCCCACTCCTCCCCACCTTTGAGGATTAAATTGAACTCCCCAAGAGCAGAAAATGCTCAATCCTCACAAATTCCAAATCTGAGAGAGATGAAAAAAGCCATTCAGAGATGCTGCTTGGACATGGCCACTGAGAAGCAAAATAAAACCTGGCCCAAAAAAAAAAAAACCCAACAAAACCACCCCAAAGTTACTTAAGCAGCATTTTTTTATATGTGAGCCATATTTAGAAGCTTAAAAAAAAAAAGCAAAAAAAAATAAACTTCACCAAAAAGAAAAAAAGAGAGAGAGCAGGTTTAAACACGAGCACATTGCTGCAGTTATTTACACACTAAAAATGAAAACGTGGTGAGTTCTGTCCATCAGAGACTGCTTTTTCACAGAGGTTATTCGTGGCACAACGTGGGCTCTGGTTTGTTTGTCTTTCCAGCAGTCAGGAGGGATAAGCAATCATTAACTGCTCCAGGCAGAGATAAAAGAGCATCCTCCTCCTCCTCCTCCTCCTCCTCAGCACCTGATCTCACACTGTTTCATCATCACTCATGTCCCAGATCTGCAACAAAAAAAAAGGAATTTTAGCTCGTGCACTTGAGATATGCTCTCAAAACACTCTGAAAAATTCCCACTGCTGCTTGAAAGCAAGAATAAATAGCATTTTATGGACTGCTGACTAGCACCAATGCAGCCTTACAGAAAATACAGCATTTTTCTCTTCTGTTAACAACCACACACCAACAATTATTTGTCATCTTGGGGGGATTTTTAACATTTACTTTTCAGCGTTTGTCACTTTGGTCATTTGGTATTTATTGTCATTTACAGAAAAGAAATCAGTTTGGTTATTTGGTATTTATTGTCATTTACAGATAATAAATAAATCTGGTTATTTGGTATTTATTATCATTAATAGTAAGGTTTTTTTGTAATCCTGGGGGGGATTTTTAATATCTACTTTTCAGCATTTGTCACTTTGGTTATCTGCTATTTATTGTCATTTACAGAGAAGAATCAATTTGGTTATTTGCTATTTATTGGCATTTACAGATAACAAATCAATGTGGCTATTTGCTATTTATTACCATTTGCAGTTAATAAATAAATCTGGTTATTTGCTATTTATTACCATTTACAGATAATAAATATTTGCTATTTATTACCATTTACAGATAATATAAATCAATCTGGTTATTTGGTATTTATTACAATTTACAGTTAATAAATAAATCTGGTTATTTGCTATTTATTACCATTTACAGATAATATAAATCAATCTGGTTATTTGATATTTATTACCATTTACAGTTAATAAATAAATCTGGTTATTTGGTATTTATTACCATTTACAGTTAATAAATCAATCTGGTTATTTGGTATTTATTACCATTCACAGTTAATAAATAAATCTGGTTATTTGGTATTTATTATACAGATAATAAATATTTGCTATTTTTTACCATTTACAGTTAATAAATAAATCTGGTTATTTGGTATTTATTATCATTTACAGTTAATAAATAAATCTGGTTATTTGCTATTTATTACCATTTACAGTTTATAAATAAATCTGGTAATTTGCTATTTATTACCATTTACAGTTAATAAATAAATAAATCTGGTTATTTGGTATTTATTACCATTGACAGTTAATAAATAAATCTGGCTATTTGCTATTTATTACCATTTATTTACAGATAATAAATATTTGCTATTTATTACCATTTACAGATAATATAAATCAATCTGGTTATTTGCTATTTATTACCATTGACAGTTAATAAATATATCTGGTTATTTGGTATTTATTATCATTTACAGTTAATAAATAAATCTGGTTATTTGGTATTTATTACCATTTACAGTTAATAAATAAATCTGGTTATTTGGTATTTATTATCATTTACAGTTAATAAATAAATCTGGTTATTTGGTATTTATTATCATTTACAGATAATAAATATTTGCTATTTATTACCATTTACAGATAATATAAATCAATCTGGTTATTTGCTATTTATTACCATTTACAGTTAATAAATAATTCTGGTTATTTGGTATTTATTACCATTTACAGATAATAAATATTTGCTATTTATTACCATTTACAGTTAATAAATAAATCTGGTTATTTGGTATTTATTATCATTTACAGATAATAAATATTTGCTATTTATTACCATTTACAGATAATATAAATCAATCTGGTTATTTGGTATTTATTACCATTTACAGTTATTAAATAAATCTGGTTATTTGGTACTTATTACCATTTACAGATAATAAATATTTGCTATTTATTACCATTTACAGATAAAATAAATCAATCTGGTTATTTGGTATTTATTACCATTTACAGTTAATAAATAAATAAATCTGGTTATTTGGTATTTATTACCATTTACAGATAATAAATAAATCTGGTTATTTGGTATTTATTACCATTTACAAATAATATAAATCAATCTGGTTATTTGCTATTTATTACCATTTACAGTTAATAAATAAATCTGGTTATTTGGTATTTATTATCATTTACCGATAATAAATATTTGCTATTTATTACCATTTACAGATAAAATAAATCAATCTGGTTATTTGGTATTTATTACCATTTACAGTTATTAAATAAATCTGGTTATTTGGTACTTATTACCATTTACAGATAATAAATATTTGCTATTTATTACCATTTACAGATAACAAATCAATCTGGTTATTTGCTATTTATTACCATTTACAGTTAATAAATAAATCTGGTTATTTGCTATTTATTACCATTTACAGATAATAAATATTTGCTATTTATTACCATTTACAGTTAATAAATAAATCTGGTTATTTGGTATTTATTACCATTGACAGATAATAAATAAATCTGGTTATTTGGTATTTATTACCATTTACAGTTAATAAATCAATCTGGTTATTTGGTATTTATTACCATTCACAGATAATAAATATTTGCTATTTATTACCATTTACAGATAATATAAATAAATCTGGTTATTTGGTATTTATTACCATTTACAGTTAATAAATCAATCTGGTTATTTGGTATTTATTACCATTTAGAGTTTATAAATAAATCTGGTTATTTGGTATTTATTACCATTTGCAGTTAATAAATAAATCTGGTTATTTGGTATTTATTACCATTTACAGATAATAAATAAATCTGGTTATTTGGTATTTATTACCATTTACAGTTAATAAATAATTCTGGTTATTTGGTATTTATTACCATTTACAGTTAATAAATAAATCTGGTTATTTGCTATTTATTACCATTCACAGATAATAAATAATTCTGGTTATTTGGTATTTATTACCATTTACAGTTAATAAATAAATCTGGTTATTTGCTATTTATTACCATTCACAGATAATAAATAATTCTGGTTATTTGCTATTTATTACCATTCCCAGCTTGGCTCAGACCAAGCCCCAGAGGTTTTGGGTTGCTTTGCTGACTCATTGGCACACACTGCACGTGAGGAATCACTTCTGACAAACAGCAAATTTTACTAAACACTGCAGAGAAATTTCTAGACATTGATGAAGAATTAATTGGTGATTTTACATAGATATTTACATAGATATTTATGAGATCTAGATATCAGATCTCATAAACAGCATCTGCAGGACAAGAAGTTATGTGGAAATTTGGACCTTTCTACTGCTTAAAAATGGAATTCAACCACACCATCTTTTTCTGCTGTATTGCATTTTTGTACTTTCATTTCCTGGCTTGCCCTTGGCCAGTAGGTGGTTCCAGAGTGGGGAAAAATGAGGATTTCCCCAGAATATCCAGGTGTCCTCTGGACACGCCGAGGTGCACTGGTGGAGATTCCCACCAGGCATTTGCAGAGCTGTCTGGGGGGAGGAAATATTCTCAATAAACCCTCCCAGCTTTCCCTTCCTGAGAAGCAGGGATGCTCCTGAAACACCTTTTCTGCTATTCCAGAGGTTTGGCTCATGGCAGGGCGGCACCTGGCGGGGTTTAAGCTCAGGACTAACTGAGCCTTGAGCTGGATTTAATCCCAACCACTCCAAGTTTATGACACACAAACCTGGGAGCAATTCAAACTTGCCTAAATGATCTGCAGCACTCATGGAGTGCTGAGGATGACACAGCACAAGGGGTTTGGAGCAGAAGCACAAAAATTCCTTTTTTTCCCAGAGCACACAGCCCCCAGAAATCCCTGAGCCAAGGAGCAGCAGCGTTTCTGCATCCCAGGGGAAATAAAACCCAGCTCCTCTGCTCCAAAACACAACTTGTGTGTGCCAGCTGAGTTATTTCTCTCATTTTACACCCTAAAATCCATCCAGCCCCCCTGGCAGCAGAGCCTGAGCAGCTCTTGGGGCTGTAAATTGGGCACAAAGCAGGGCTTGACATGTGCCTGGGACAATGGGGCACTGTTCTCCCTGCAGTGGGCAGGCAAATCAAAAATACAAATAACCCCTGTGCAAGCCAGGCAACAATGCCTAGTGACCTACAGCTTTAATAAACCCTCAGAGGGGGAAAAAAAATAAACTGCTTCTGGAATTTAAAGTTCTGTAAAAAGCTCTTCCCATCCAGCCTGGGGAGGGGCATGAAATCAAACATTTCTCTGCTGTGGAAAAGGAAAGCTGTGAGTGGCAAGGTTTTCTCTGTTCCTAGAAGAGGCACAAAATGGTGGTGTAAATCCTTATGGAAAATCCTGAGGAGCAGTTTGTTTACAAAAGGAATAAAAAAAAAAAAAAAAAGAGTTTTCATCCTGCCCTAGATGAGCAGCTCGGAGCCTGCCAAGGCAAACAGAAATGTCCAGCTCGCCAGGCAGGGTCAAGGATGTGGAAAATAAATACAAAAAACAAAATCTTTAAATAGAGTTTAGGGTATGATTCAAGGCAGGGAAAAGCAGAAATCCCAAGTTGAGACAGAGCCTGGAAACAAAGCAGGACTGCAGCCCTGACGAGGAAATTCTATCTTACCCCAGGCTCAGCTCTCTTCTAGGAGCTCTGAACAGAAAATATTCATAAAAACACTGAAAATGAGGTTCCCAACACTCAAAGATCCTGGGTTGAGCAGGGTGATTTTTAAATGTTTGGGAGTGCTTTCTCTCCAGGAGAACAGAGTTTTATCAGCTTCATGCAATCCCAGAACCATTAAAGCAAAGAATGGCTTGGGTTGAAAGGGACTTCAAGCTGATTTTATCCCATGGGCAGGGACACCTTCCACTCTCCCAAATTGCTCCAACTCGGCCTTGGACACTTCCAAAATGCATTTTGTGTTCCCCTGACAAAGGTTTAGGAAGAAGAAGGTGGAGGAATCTTGACAAAGCACAGGCAGAGGGAAGAGGAAAACCCAGAAGAGAGGAGTTCAACACAGAAGTCAACAATTGCAAATTGACTTCAAGCAAACAAACTCCATGGGATGTGAAACACTGACAGCTGGATTACCACAGGCTCAGAGCAAGAGATGTCTTCAAAAATGATGTGCAAACTTGAACAGATGATGACTGTGCAAACTCTGACTCCAGAAGAGTGAGGAAATAAGGGAGGAAATAAAACACAGAAAGCCAAGCGAGACATCGTGTGAAATGACTGTCAAGAGAGTCTGGTTTCCAAACCAAGCTGTGAATTTGGATTTTTGGTTTTTTTCCTGTCTCCTCCATCCTGGGTGAGGCAAACCCAAAGAAGGGTTTGGAGAGGAGAGTGAGCTGAGTGCCCCTGCCCCTTCCAACCCCTGCTCTGCCATTCCAGCTCCTTGGGAGAGCTGGGATTCCACATGCAAGCTCAGGAGAAGGGAAGGATTCCCTTCTCTTGCTTTCTTGCAAGTCCAACTATTATTTTTGGTCGATAATAGGAAGAATGAGGGATGGGGGAAGCCACAAATTGCCACAGATTGATTTTGCACAGCACTTTCAATAAATCCAATGGAACTGAGAGCCTTGCCTGTCCTCCCTAGCACAGCAACACCTGCAAACTGAATTTCCACAACAACAACAACAGCTCCAAAGCTGGGGCTCACCCAGCCAGGCTTTGCACCTTCCACTTAACATCTGTGATTCAACCAGATAATGATTGTTTATCTCCTAAATAAACCTGCAAGAATAGAAATGTACCTGGAGGGGATTCTCAGGAGTTTCTTGCCCCACATGTGCTGTTTTCTACACAGAGGGAGGTGAATTTACAGACAATTTACAGCAAAACTGCTGCTCAGGAGGACCTGCAGGAGGTTTTTTTTTAATGCAAACCACAGGGTTTGCTGTGTTATGAAGGCTTCACATGTGGTGGGGAGTAAAGGGTGAAAAAATGAAATGTGTCATCCAGCAGAGCACAGCTGAGAATTGGGCTTCACTGAGCAATCCCCAAATCTCACTCTGTGGTTTAGAGACAATCAGGATTTTTAATGGAAAGAGGACAGATTCAAGCAAGTCACTGCTACTTTACAGCAATGAAGTGGGAGTTTTTTGATGGATGACAGGATTCTGGGCAGCCTAAATCCCTTGGCAGGGTGTTCAGCAGCCCAGGGGTGTGTGCACGTGGGGCTGGATGTGCTGAGGGACATCCAGAGGGACCTGCTCCATGCCAGGAACGGCACCCATCACCAAACTGCACCCTGGAACTCATGAAATCCCCCAGGTCCCAGCCTGCAGCCTGGGCAGGCACACCCAGGGGTGACCACAAAGGTCAGCAGGCTCCTTCCGTCCATCCCTCTGCACAGGGATCCCTTCCATCCATCCCTCTGCACAGGGATCCCTTCCATCCCTCCCTCTGCACAGGGATCCCTCTGCACAGGGATCTCATCCCTCCCTCTGCACAGGGATCCCTTCCATCCCTCCCTCTGCACAGGGATCCCTCTGCACAGGGATCTCATCCCTCCCTCTGCACAGGGATCCCTTCCATCCATCCCTCTGCACAGGGATCCCTTCCATCCCTCCCTCTGCACAGGGATCCCTCTGCACAGGGATCTCATCCCTCCCTCTGCACAGGGATCCCTTCCATCCATCCCTCTGCACAGGGATCCCTTCCATCCATCCCTCTGCACAGGGATCCCTTCCATCCCTCCCTCTGCACAGGGATCCCTCTGCACAGGGATCTCATCCCTCCCTCTGCACAGGGATCCCTTCCATCCATCCCTCTGCACAGGGATCCCTTCCATCCCTCCCTCTGCACAGGGATCCCTTCCATCCCTCCCTCTGCACAGGGATCCCTTCCATCCCTCCCTCTGCACAGGGATCCCCTCCATCCCTCTGCACAGGGATCCCTTCCATCCCTCCCTCTGCACAGGGATCCCCTCCATCCCTCTGCACAGGGATCCCTTCCATCCCTCCCTCTGCACAGGGATCCCCTCCATCCCTCCCTCTGCACAGGGATCCCTTCCATCCCTCCCTCTGCACAGGGATCCCTTCCATCCCTCTGCACAGGGATCCCTCCATCCCTCTGCACAGGGATCCCTCCATCCCTCTGCACAGGGATCCCTTCCATCCATCCCTCTGCACAGGGATCCCTCCATCCCTCTGCACAGGGATCCCTTCCATCCCTCCCTCTGCACAGGGATCCCTTCCATCCCTCTCTCTGCACAGGGATCCCCTCCCTCAGCTCCCTCCAGCCCAGCACACTCTGAGGTTTCCACACCCAATAATTCCCATCTCCCACTAAGGGGAGGTTTTGCTTTGCTCAGAGCCTGCTCAGGGCACTCCTAACTGTCCAAGATCCAAGAATTAATAATAATAATAAATAAATAAATAATAAATGATAAATAAATAAATAAATAAAAACAGGAATATATAGAATAATAAATATTAGGAATATGTATAATGATACATAATAATATATTATTGGAATACATAATAATAAATAGTATTAATATATAATAATATGTAATAGGAATATGTGTAATAATGTATAATAAGAGTATATATAAAAAATTATATTTATATATTTATATATAAATATATAAATATAAAAATTATATGTATATAGTTATATATAAATATATAAACATATAGCCATATAAATATATAATAATAAATAATAGGAATAGATATAATATGTAACAGGAATATCTAGAATAATAAATAATAGGAATATATATAATAATATATAACAGGAATGTATCTATAAATTAAATAATATGTATATAATATATAATAGGAATATATAATAATAAATAATAGGAATATATATATAATATATATTGTTTTTTTTTTTAATACATGTACAGCACTTAAAATCACGGAATGGTTTGGTTTAGAAGGGACTTTAAAGCCTAAATATCTTGTAGAACTGGTAGCTGAAGGGCTTTGAAAGCTGTTTTTAAGAACAAACCAGAAAAGGGCAAGCAAACAGCACTAAAGGATTTATTTACAAATAAACCTTTAGCTAGAAAGTCTCTTTATTATCCTCAGTTCCAAGCAGTAGCACCCAGCACTAATTGGTCCCTCCTGGGTTCAGAGCACTTTTCCCAGGTATTCCCAAAAAGGACATGAAAACAATCACAAAAAGGATTTTTTTTGGTCACCACTAACAATGAATGAAACAATACAAAAAAAGAAAAAAAAGAAAAAAAGAAACAAACAAAAATGCACAGGAGGGTTTTTCTGCTATAAAAGTGCCCCAGACAGATTTCCTTCCATTGTTCCTTGTTTGATGAGGGAAGAAAAGTCCCAAAGCCCAGCAGCAGCAAACACAAACCCCACTGCTCTCCTGTTTTTGGGCTGAAAAAAGCATTTTTCAGCACTGGAGCTGCTGCAAAGCCTCTGAGAGGAGAATTTCTAATCAATTTCCTTGATAAGAATATCAAATCTTATTTAATTTCTATTACCACACCTTTCTTTCAGGTTCTTAAAAACTGCAAACAAGTAGGGAAAATAAATAAAAACATGATGATGCCATTATTCTGTTTTTTGGTGGGATTTTTAACTTCATTTTGCTTCCACCAACAGGCAGCTGTCCAAGGAGAAGGTGTGCTAGAAGGATATTTCCACAATTAATGGAAATTCTGTCACAGGAATGACAGAATGTAATGGAAAGCCTTTGGCTGAAATGAAAATAAAACATTGTTGGATTTAATAGTGCATGTTTGAATTCTTCCATCACCTTCCCCCTTGGATGTGCCCAGGTCTGACATTAAGAATAAAATTCTAAGTTCATATTCATGGTATTTGTAAGGACTGCAAAAAAATGGATAGCACAGATATAAAAGCTAATTTCCTTCCAAGGTTGCCCAGGTTTGACATTAAGAATAAAACTGTAAGTTTATTTTCATCATATTTGTAAGGACTGCAAAAAAAATGGATAGCACAGATATAAAAGCTAATTTCCTTCCAAGGCTTGCACAGGAAATGTGGATTGGATGCAGAAAGGGATCTCAGGATAATGAAACCATTTCTACACCTGAATTTCTGCACCTACATTTGAATTTGCTGTAAATCCAGAATTTGCCACTGCATCTTTTTAGCCCCCAGGTGATGCAGAGCTCTAAAAGAGCTCTCAGGCCATAAAAATCAAACATTTGGCAATTACTGATTAAAAAGGAGCAGCAGATTGACTGCACAACTGAACTGCAGGAATGAGCAATGCAGAAATAATGAGGAATTTATAAAAATGATGGGACTTAGGAGCACAGAATCCCTGAGCTCCAGGACACCTCTGGAAATCATTTTTGTCCATCCTTCAGGGCCCAGAGCCTCAGGGGGTTCAGCTCTTGCCACAGATTCCAGAATGGTTTGTCCAGTTTGGAGTTTGAAACAATCCTGAGATTTCCCAGCCTCTCCCAGAACCCTGCTCCAGTGTTTTTGCATCCAAACATGAGATTGAACCCTCTCTGGAATCCAGGATCATCCTGGTTAAATTAGCCCATGGCCAGCACAAAAATCCATAAATAATGGTATTTTATCATCATCATCATCCTGGTTAAATTAGCCCCATAGCCAGCACAAAAATCCATGAATAATGATATTTTATCATCATCATCCTCACAATGCTTCTTCACTCGAGGATTTCTGTGAATTTTTTTCCCCTTGCAGAATTTTTTTTTTAAAAAGACCTTCTAACTCCTCCTCCTTGGATTCGATTTTTTATTTCTTTTTAAGGTTAATTTCTCTATGTTTAAGTATGGAATTGATGTGTCAGGATGAAGTAGGTGATAGGTAAATATTCAGATTGTGGCCTGATTCTGGGTACAGCTTAGAGGAAGTTAGAGGGTCTTTTTAAAAAAAATTCTACAAGGGAAATAAAAAAAATTCACAGAAATCCTCGAGGCTTTAGTGACTGATTGAAGAGCAGAGATAATTTTCAGATGAGACAGAGATTCCCAGACCAATAAAAAGCATTATTGGGAGGTCACCTAAGCCAGACTGAGCCAAGTTCCAGCATTTTTCTGTTTGGTCAATCCCACTCCATCCTCACCAAGTGCAGCTGGGCAAACACAAGCAAAATATCCATGATTCCAAATAATTCCAGCTCAATTGCCATGATCAGAAAAGAACATTTGGCAGGAAAAATGAGCACAGGTCCCATAACTATGTCATCCTCCTCACATGTGAATTTTGTGCACATCACCAGGCTCCCCCTCATGTGACACACGAGGAACAGAAAACTTGAAATGCAATCAAAATATGAATTCATGAAAACTTGGATTTGCCCAGTGACCTCACTCATCTCATCCCTGCTTCCATGGAGATCCTCCTGGTGTGTACACAACATTTCTGTCTTGTGCAGGAGGCAGAAGAAGGTGGGGAAAACTTCCTCCCCTCTCCTCTTTTGCTCTTCATACACTTAGAAATTAAAATAATTTCTGAAAATGTGAATTGAGGGAATGAAAGAACATGGCCTGCAGTGTTAAATGCTCAGAGGATACTGGATTGTCAGATTTATTTCATGTCAGATACTTCAGAAACTTAGGGGAGATAAATCCATTTGTTTTAAAACCTTGCCAGTTTCCCTCCTGATTTTTCCTGTCACTTTTCCCATCGGGCTTATCAAAATAAACATTACCCAGAAAATTGCAAGTGCTGGTATACAAGCACAAAGAGGAGAAAAAAAAATAAAAATCACTAATTAAAGGTAAGGTAATGATGCTCCAGAAATAGAACAGGCAGATCAGGTTTCTGGTGACAGAAAAATGACAGAAAAAGCTGAAAAAGCAGAAGGTGCCTCAGCAAGTGAGAGACCTCTGCAAGCACCTTGCCTTGCTCTGGAAACACCTGCCAGGCCCATGCAATAAATTATTGATAAATCATCGATAAATTATCAACAAATTATCAATAAATTATCGATAAATTAACAATAAATTATCGATAAATTATCAATAAATTATCAATAAATTATCAATAAATTATCAATAAATTAGCAGTAAACAACAGAGGCAGGCTCAACTCTACTCCAAACCTTCTGTACTGGTTTAGAATCCAACCCAGATCCTGCTGAAAACCCGGCTCCAAGTGTCAGATTTATTCCCGTGGCACTTCAGTCAGTGCAGGAATGGAACAAACAGGAACTTTTTGATGGGACTGTGCAGAGATTTTGGGCCTGGAGGCTCTTGCAGGGATCTGGATTCTGCAAGCCCTCTCAGAATTGCTTTTGATTTTCAGACCACAGGATTTCAACATCTGCTGGGCTGACAGATTGTCTGCAAGCAGCCGCGTCCTAGCCATCAAATCTTATTTAATTTGAGTTTTTCTCTGGACCTGCTGTCACCAAGGGGCTGCCTGCTCGCTCTGCTGTTGGTTTTTCATTCCCAGGAGCAGAGCAAGGCTCTCCCAAGCTCCTGGAGGAGGGAGGTGCTCCCTCAGCTGGTGTGGGCACCAAAGGATGGACACTGGATGGCCATGGGTGGTCACTGGTGGCCGTGGTCACTGAGGATGGACACAGATGACCACAGCATGACTGTCCTGGGACCTCCTGCTGACCTGAGTGATCCTGGGAAAAATTCAAAAGTCTCCTTTCCCAGCCTGGCTGTCCAAGAAGGAGTCAGAGCTCTCCAGTTCTCAGTCTCAAGGTTGTTTATTGTTCCTTGGCTATAGAATTTTTTCCCCTGAGGTCTGCTCAGCAGGACAGCCCAGGGCACTCTGCCTGCCCCTGGGGTGGTGTTATCTTTTTATACTAAAAACTGCATGTACAATATTTACAATAACTTCCCAACACCCATCACCTGTGTCAGACAGTGAGCTTCTACTCTAAACCAATCTGAAAGTGCCAACACCACAGCAGAAGATGGAGGCCAAGAAGAAGAAGGAGAAAGGCTGGACACACCCAGATCCCTCCATCTTGCCCCCTGAACCCCCATTCAAAAACCCCAAAAATCTATTTTTCACCCTGTGATAAATTCACTGTCATTCTGCTTAAACTGTCATGGCTTGCAGATCTTTATCTAAGGTTGGAAATTTGCTCTACAGGTCATAATCACAACCACAGGCACCTTGGGCTCTGTGCCAGGGTCTCTGAGCCCCCTGGCAGGGCTGCTCAGGACAGACAGAGGGACGTCCTGGCTCCTCCCAGAGCTGCTGGGAGAGTCCATCACCAGCCCAGCAATTCCATCCAGTGTCTCTGAGCTGTCCCTGCTCCTCCATCTGGGGTGCCTTTGATCTCCTGGCCGGCTCTGATTGCAGCTCCAGGAGTTTCTGGGGTCACAGAGAACTCCTGAGTCCAGCTGGGAGGGACAGAGGGAGGAGGCACATTAAAATCTGATTGCAGGCAGCAGCAAATAGAGTAAGAGTGGATTCCAAATGGGAATGCAGAACTGGGATGCCCAATGGATTGGCCATAAAATTCATCCTAAAACAAACAACAGATCTCCTGTACTGTCAGGACAAACTTCACTTCTTCAAGGCACTGAATCTACATTACCCTCAATGTCTCATTTCTGCCACCTCACCTCTCCTTCCCCTGCAAAGAAAGATCTGGAACACACTTCTGAAGTTGTTCTGAATCATTTTGAACGATCCAGAGTTTGAATTCAAACAGAAAATGGTCAAACACTGCAGGGCCCTCAGGGCTACCCCTCTCCTGCTGGCATTCCCAGCAGGATGCAGGAGCCAGCTGATTCCAGGATCCATCAGCAGGGACATTTCCCAGAGCACCCACCCAGAGCTGCCATTCCAGCTCCATTTGGTGCCAGGAGGAGCAGAGTCCAGCAGCTCTTGGAGAACAGAACATGCCAGGAGTGTCACCTTCACAGGTGCCAAAAAAAATTTCTTTATATATATATAAAACCAAAAAATTATTTATTACAAAATATATATTATAGAAATATTTTATATTATTATAATTATGACATATTTACATTTTATATGATATAAATGAGATAATTTTTATCTATCTATCTCTATCTATCTATCTATCTATCTATCTATCTATCTATCTATCTCTATATCTATCTCTATATCTATCAATCAATCTATTTATCTATCAATCTATCAATCTATCTATCTATCAATCTATCTATCAATCTATTTATCTATCTATCTATCTATCTATCTCTATATTTATCTCTATATCTATCTATCTATCTATCTATCTATCTATCTTTCTATCTATCTATCTCTATATTTATCTCTATATCTATCTATCTATCAATCTATCTACCTCTATATCTCTCTATCTATCTAATCTATTTTTATATCTCTCTATATATATAGATATAAAATTTACATCTATATAGATATAGTTCCCCCCAGCCTGAAGACAGGTTTATACTCTTTTATAAACATTTCCAATCATATTACACTTCTGGAATCACAGAATCCCAGACTGGTTTGGGTTCAGAGGGGCCTCAAAGCCCCTCCAGTGCCACCCCTGCCATGGACAGGGACACTTCCACTGGCCCAGGCTGCTCCAGCCCCGTCCAGCCTGGCCTGGGACACTTCCAGGGATCCCAGCTTTAGCTCCAGACCCACCTCATCCCACCCCAAATCTCCACATCCCTTTTCCTGGCTCAGTGGAACGTTCTTGCAAAATGCCAGCGCCGCATTCAACTGTTGTGCAACGCAGAGACTTCAAAGAAAACCCCCAAACCCCAACCCAAACAGCCCCACCAAGGACATGGAACACAAAGCACACTCCTCCCAGGAGCAGGGTTCCACCCAAACATCCTCACTGGGAACTCAGAAAAGGGAATTTTGTGTTTTCAGACCCTCCTTCTGCATCCAGCTTTCAAGTGCTACTACTTTAGCACAAAAGTTATTTAAGGGCTGTTATGTACCTCTGCTATTTCTCCTTTGGTGTGATAAATAAAAGCATCATTATCCTACTGAAGTTCTTTTTTCTTAGAACTGTATAAAGTTTTTATACTGCAACTAAAACCTGAGGGTTTGATTTCCTCCCCATTTCATTTTTTGCTATAGGTAGCAGAAGACATTTTCTAACGAGCTAAATCTGAATTAGAGACATTTTTCCTCTGCCCCTCTGCACAACATCTCATATAGTTTAGTTGCATTGTGAAGATGAAGCAAAGTTTGCCTTCATCTTTAAAGTCTTGAGCTGTTTCCCCCACAGACAAAAGTTTATTGTGACCAACACCTAGCACAGGCAACCTTGATGAATTATTCCAGACACACACAGCTGCAATGGAGAGAATAAACTTATTTACAGGGGTGATTTTTACAAATCCCAGCTCTTTAAGAAAAAGCAAGCCCTAGAGAATCTTTCTGCTCACACAGAACTCACCCACAGGAATAACCTCCTGTTAAAAAGCAATTTCTTCCTTCTCTAAGACAAACTATCAATGTAATATTGATATATATCTATATATATTGTATATCTATATATCTATATCTCAGGGTATTAAACAAGTTAAGCTGTGCTGCCATTATGATGTTAATCAAAGGAATCAGTTGTATTTGTCATCCTCCAGTGGGTTTAGCATCTTAACGGAATCTTTTTTCATTTTAAAGCTTCTTTCTTGGTGGCAGAGGGGGATTGCTGCAGGAAAAAAGGGGTGGCATTTGTTTTTCATGTGCTGGAAAACCAGCAAATTTAAATATTTAACCCAATGCTGTCTAATTATTAATCTAGAATTAGTACAAACCCATTTATCATTCCTGTTTTGAAAGTCAAGGAGTTGTTTTGTAGTTTAAAGGGCTCCTGAAGGATGAAATGAAGCTGTCCTAGAGGGATGCACTCATTTCCCACTGCTCTGATCCCTAAACATTGCTCAGAGTGGGGTTGGTGATGTAAGGCAGGAGCTGCTCAAGGAAATTCCTGCAGAAACTTAGGGGGATAAATCCATTTCTTTTAAAATCTTGCCAGTTTCCCTGCCTTTGTGCAGCCCCACTAAAATCCCATCAACAACAACAACACCAGAAGTTCCACAACATTAACCAGGAACACCAAAAAACCATCCAGCCCTTAACAATCCTATCTCAGGTCTGCATCTGCAGGCTTCATTTTCTGGGATGAGGAGCAGTCAGGATTTCAGACTGGTTCAGAGGAGCAGTCAGGATTTCAGACTGGTTCAGAAGAGCAGTCAGGATTTCAGACTGGTTCAGAAATCTCCAATTACCAGAGAGGGATGTGAGGGCACAAAGCCCTTCTCAAAATCACTCTCTGTGTCCAGCTCTGAGCCCTCCAGAGTGAATAAAAACTCCCTCCAGGAGTTTCCAGAGTGAATAAAAACCTGAGCAGAGTTTCTCAGGGTCTTTCTGTGAGTCGTGGTGACAGAAAGCTGCTGTGGCCATGAATAAATAAACAGATTTGCATTTTCTGGCTTTGCTCTCACAAAAAAAAAAAAAAAACACAAGGAGGTGCTGCGCCCAGGGAATCCAAAAATCCAGAGGCTGGCAGGGAAGACTTAAGGTGTTGCTTGAAAAATTAAAAATTCTTGAGCAAACCCCCCAGTGAAGAGACCACGAGCAGCAGAAACATCTGTGCACAAACTGAAAAACTCCTCTCCCAGCTGGGAGCAAGCTGGAACTTGCACAGGGCCCTGCAAACTCCTTAATTGCTGGGAGCAGACAGAGTCTGTTTAGTCATGTCTGCTCAGGGGGAAGGATGTTACAACACATCTGAGCTGCCTCTTTCCACACAGCTCACAAGCACTGCTCCAAAGTTGGTTTTCCACCCTTTTTTTTTTTCCATCTAAGACCCCTCTCAGCCAGGCTGGCCACAGAGCTGGTGACACAGCAGAGAGCTGTGCCCAGGAGCTGCCAACTGAGCAGGGAAAGGGATTCTGAGTTTAGGGATGGCTTGGAGACATCTCCAAACGGAGCTGCAGGACCACAGCTCAAACTGGGACAGGAATTCCAACTGCTCCCTTCAGTGCTAAGAGGATGGAGCAGGATTCTGAGTTTAGGGATGGCTTGGAGACATCTCCAAATGGAGCTGCAGGACCACAGCTCAAACTGGGACAGGAATTCAGGATGGCTTGGAGACATCTCCAAGCTGAGCTGCAGGACCACAGGTCAAACTGGGACAGGAATTCCAACTGCTCCCTTCATTGCTAAGAGGATGGAGAAGGATTTTGAGTTAAGGGATGGCTTGGAGACATCTCCAAACTGAGCTGCAGGACCACAGCTCAAACTGGGACAGGAATTTCAGCTGCTCTTCAGTGGAATTCCAATTCCTCTTCAGTGCTAAGAGGATGGAGCAGGATTTTGAGTTTAGGGATGGCTTGGAGACATCTCCAAATGGAGCTGCAGGATCACAGGTCACACTGGGACAGGAATTCCAACTGCTCCCTTCATTGCTAAGAGGATGGAGCAGGTAGCAGGATTCTTTCTGGAATATTCTAGCAAGGTTTTTTCCATGTTCCAAACCAGCCAAAGCTGGGTTCATGTCCCTCAACCAGCAAAATATTTGATATTAGCACATCACACTCATTATTTGGGTGCTGATACATTGGCACACAAATCTTACTGGTTTGGGTCTCTGTGTCTCATTGGGAGCACGAGATGACCAAAGGTGGACTGATTCTGCTGGACTTTTTATATTTATATGGAAATTTCCCCCTTCCATTCAGAATTGTATTCTGGAGAATTTGAAGCCTTGCATGTGACACAGACACAATTTATTTTAGCAAATTCTTAATTAATATATAAAAATGCATTTAATGAATAGTTTAAACTTCAAACTCCATCCCTTCTGAATAAAAAAACTTTGTCCAGGCTAATGAACCGAGGAGGATTTATTTTTCATGAGCAAAAAACCCTAAAAGGTCCTCTAAACTCAAAAATTATTTATCTCCATCGATGTCTCCAAGAGATAACATCAGTGCCATTGGTGTAGAGACAATTGCTGTTTGCTTTATTTAGAGCAGCCAATCAAAAAGGGATTTATCCTCTCCAGCCCAGAACTTTTCCCACACCAAGGAGCAATGAAATTCAGATGGAACAAAGCTGGGCAGGCACATCCCCATTATTTCATCTGGTTTTTCAATTCTGGCCCTGCTGCTAACAAAAGAAAGGAGTCAAACCCCAAGGAATCCCTCCAAAGGCAGCACGAGGAACGAGTTGTTAGAATTATTAAAGTTCATGCAAAGATGAAAAGTGCCATAAAAACTCATGGAAAACTCAAGGGTTACTAAAAGACAGTGGGGAATGGGATGAGTGTTGCATTTCTTCATGTTTGTGACAGAACTCAATAATGGGACAGAATTGTGTTCCTTGACTTATTCACCACGGCATAATTACGCTAAAAAAGGGAATTTTTGTTGCTCTGAAAACATGGTGGCGTCACTTTGATTTACAATCCATAAAAAAAGGGAAATCAGAAGCATCTCCAGAAAGGGCAGCACCTAAACAGATGAAATCATGCAGCAGTGAGACTGAAGGATAAACATGTTTAGGTTGTCTGATTATTGGTGACAAGTCTCTGAGAAAATGAGTTCAAAGAGATTTATTGGAAGTGTTTCATAGAAACGGAGATGAAAGATTTATTGCCTGGGTCCTAAAATCACTGCAGAGTGGAAACATCCTGCAGGAGAAGGAAGGTGTCAGAACACTGGGGAACAGAGCTCAAAAGGAGAGTGAAATTAAAATAAAATAAAATAAAATAGAATAAAATAAAATAAAATAAAATAGAATAAAATAAAATAGAATAGAATAAAATAGAATAGAATAAAATAGAATAAATAATATAATATAATATAATATAATATAATATAATATAATATAATATAATATAATATAATATAATATATTTAAAATAAAATAAAATAAAATAAAATAAAATAAAATAAAATAAAATAAAATAAAATAAAATAAAATAAAATAAAATAAAATAAAATAAATTTTTGAGACAAGCTGAGAGTTTGGTCACAAGATGCACAGATCAAAACACGGAGAAACCTGTGGTGACTGACAACACAAAGGACAAAGGTGCTGGGATGAAAATATCCTTTGTGGATATTTTTACCCAAAATATGGGTAAATCTGGACCAGCATCTTTGAGAAATACTGTGATGTGTGGGAATATTAGGATTTCTGAAGTTTAAGAACCAGATTAAACAAAATAAGTGAGTTTTAAATATTGTGATATATAGGAATATAATGATTTTTGAAGTTGAAGAATCAGATTGAACAAAATAAGTGAATCTCAAATATTATGATATATAGGAATATTATGATTTTTTTTAAGTTTAAGAACCAGATCAGACAAAATATGTGAGTTTTAAATATTGTGATATATAGGAATATAATGATATTTGAAGTTTAAGAACTGGATTGAACAAAATAAGTGAGTTTTAAATATTGGGATATATGGGAATAGAATGATTTTTGAAGTTGAATAATCAGATTAAACAAAATAAGTGAGTTTTAAATATTGTGGTATATGGGGATATTATAATTACTGAAGTTTAAGAACCAGATTAAGCAAGATGGGTTAATTCTGACAGCTCTAAGAGAGCAGATCACAGTTGCTGTGTTCAAGGAATGGTGGCCACAAGCTTGCCCCGCCCCAATGTAAAATAAGTGAGTTATAAATATTGGGATATATGGGAATACTACAATTTTTGAAGTTTAAGAACTGGCTTGAACAAAATAACTGAGTTTTAAACACTGGGATATATGGGGAATATTATGATTTTTAAGTTTAAGAACCAGACTGAACAAAATAAGTGAGTTTAAAATAGTGTGGTATATGGGAATAGAATGATTTTGGAAGTTTAAGAATTGGATTGAAGAAAATAAGTGAGTTTTAAGTATGGTGATATATAGGAATAGAATGATTTTTGAAGTTGAAGAATCAGATTAAACAAAATAAGTGTGTTTTAAATATTGTGATATATGGGAATATTATGATTATTGAAGTTTAAGGACCAGATTAAGCAAGATGGGTTAATTCTGGCAGCTCTAAGAGAGCAGATCCCAATTGTTGTGTTCAAGGACTGGTGGCCAGGAGCCTGCCCCACCCCAGTGGGCTCAGCTGAGCAAGCAGGGCAGTTTTTTATCCCTTGTGACCGATCAAAACCTGCTCCAGAGTGCTCTTCCCAAAGGGCTGCACAGAGGGAATTCCAGCCTCCTGCTGAACCCCATCCTCCCCACTTGCTCAGCCTGTTTTGGCCCCAGGCTGGGTGTCAGAAATGATAAAAGTGCTTCTCTGAGAGCTCCAGTGCCAACACGACAGAGCGCTCGTGGCGGCGAGGGGAGAGGGAGGAGAGGGGCAGGAGAGAGCTCTGTGCTCATGCTGGGCAAGTAGGAACAGAATTCCCCTCCCTGGCTGGAGCCCAGGCTTATCAAAACCACCAGGATTTTTAACTCCTCCAAGTCGACTCGACTGGAAGAGCTGCTGCAAATCAAACTTGCTGTAATTATCCTCGCGGCAGAAAAACGAAGAAACGTCCCTGGGAACGGCTCTGTGCCTTTGATTTGTGCTCAAGACACTGCAAAGGAACAACCAAGCAAGAAAAATAAAGAGTGTTTCTTGAAAGGAAGCCAAAATGCAATGCTTTATGCTGACCTGCACACTGGGGTTCCCCCCCTCCCTCTCAGTGAGTGAACAGAAGTTCAGTTTCAGGAGGAAAATACCTTTTTGACAGCACATAAATTAGAATTTGGGACAGACAGACACACAGCCCCAACAGGCTGTAGGGGCTTGTCACAGTGCTCAAGAATCACAGAATATTCTGAGTTGGAAGGGACACACAGGAAGGTGCAAATCACACCCAAATAAGACTTTTCATATAATATAATATTATATGAATATAAGAATTCAATACATAATAATAGAACCCTACATATATTATATATAATTCAAATATAATAATTCAAATACAATAATTAAAATCATGACCAAGATCATCACTTTTCAAATATAACAATTGAAATCATGACCAAGATCATCACTTTTCAAATATAATAATCGAAATCATGACCAAGATCATCACTTTTCAAATATGATAATCGAAATCAAGACCAAGATCACAGAATCATAAAATGCCCAGCGTTGGATGCACACAAGTGTTTCACCAAGAGCCAGAACAGAGAGTCTGAACAGTCATTTTTTTAATGCTGAAGAATTATTCTTCTACCTAAGGAGAAATATTTATAATTGCAGACACTACAAGGCCCACAGAGAACTTGTTTGAAGAATTTGCAAAATTCAAAGGGAGTTCACAACACTGCAAGGCCAATTGGAATTTTTAACTGTTTTGGCTCGTGCTGTTATTAATTTTTATGAGCAGAAAACCCTCCAACAAACACAGTCAAAACATCCTGCAGACAAATGCAGGTAAGATTCAATTTAAAATAACACATTTTTTATTTACATGGTGTGCATATCCTTGTGGAACACGGCAGAACTTTCCACAGAGCCCAAAACAAGGCTGGGAATGCAAACCCAGCAAGTTTACCTGGGTTATTCCCTTTAAGATTCAAACAAGATGCAGGATTCTTCCCTATGGTTTTTGTTTATGTACAGTAAGCTTCCACAGATTTTATTTATAAACTCTTGCTTGGAATTTTCAATTATTTTATTCCCCACAGCTTCTCCTTTTATGGCCATCTGTTTCATCCCATATTTTGCCCCAAGGCACATCAGCTGTCTCCACAGCTGAATGAAATTCCCATCTCTGGCCCAAAGGAAAACTTTTTTATTTTTTTGTTTGTTTGTTGAACTAGAAAGAAGCCACCCATCAAAAGGAGAAACCTTCACCTGTGAGTTGGGTCTTGAGATGCTGCACACATCCTCCCCACAAAAATCTCTATATTCTGACTTTGAAATGCAAGAAAATAAGCAGGTTATTCATTGTGGGAGACCTAGCTATTGTTACTAATGCTACAACTGCTCCTAAATGTTTTATGATAGAGTTAATTAGTGAAAATTTTCTCTTCAATCCATGATTCTCAAATAGATCATTTCTTCCATGTGTTAACTGAGTAGTGAACAGCAACGTGCAGAAGGAAAAATAATTATTTCAATCAGTGCAACTTAAAAAAAAACCAACCTGGTGCCAGGCTTGGCACAATGCAAGAAAATTCTGTTTAAATCAGAAAATGATAAATGGGTGTAGCTGCCATCATTGACTCGGAAGAGAAAGTGAGACACAGGATGTGGAGAATTTGGAAGGAGGAAGGTAACAAAGACCTGTATTTAGGCTTTTTATCTAAAATTGTCCAGAGAATGTTATACAGCCAAGAGGCTCAAGATGAATGAAAAGCTGCTTGGAACAGGAGAAGCATCCAGCTATGAACAGCAAAACAGTTTCCATCAAACCATCCACAAATCCCCACCAGATCAGCCCAAAGTCACCAATCCCCACTAAACCAACCCAAATTCACCAGTTCCCACCAAACCAGCCCAAATCCACCAATCCCCACCAGATCAGGAGGAAAATATGAATATATGAAATTATGAAACTATGACAATATGAAAATATTAAAATATGAATACATGAAAATATTAATATATGAAAAATTTGTGGCCTAAGCCACAAATCCCCACCAGATCAGCCCAAAGTCACCAATTCCCACTAAACCAACCCAAATTCACCAATTCCCACCAAACCAGTCCAAAGTCACTAATTCCCACTAAACCAACCCAAATCCACCAATTCCCACCAAATCAGCCCAAAGTCACCAGTTCCTACTAAACCAGCCCAAAGTCACCAATTCCCACCAAACCAGCCCAAATCCACCAATCCCCACCAGATCAGGAGGAAAATATGAAAAGATGAAAAGATAAAAACATGAAAATTTGTGGCCTAAGTCATAAATCCCCACCAAACCAACCCAAATCCACCAATCCCCACCAGACCAGGAGGAAAATATGAATATATGAAAGTATGAAAATATGAATATATGAAAACATTAAAATATGAATATATCAAAATATTAATATATTAAAAATTTGTGGCCTAAGCCACAAACCCCCACCAAATCAGCCCAAAGTCACAAGTCCCCACCAGATCAGCCCAAATCCACCAATTCCCACCAAATCAGCCTGAAGTCACCAATCTCTACCAGATGAACCCAAATCCACCAATCCCCACCAGATCAGGAGGAAAATATGAAAAGATGAAAATTAGTGGCCTAAGACACAAATCCTCACCAAATCAACCCAAAGTCACCAGTTCCCACCAGATGAACCCAAATCCACCAATCCCCACCAGATCAGCCCAAAGTCACCAATTCCCACCAAATCAACCCAAAGTCACCAATCCCCACCAGATGAACCCAAATCCACCAATCCCCACCAGATCAGCTCAAAGTCACCAATTCCTACCACAGTCACCAATCCCCACCAGATCAGCCCAAATCCAGCAATCCCCACCAGATCAGCCCAAATCCATCAATTCCCACCAAACCAACCCAAAAACACCAATCCCCACCAGATCAGCCCAAATTCCCCCATCCCCCCCAGATCTCTCAGCTCACACTCCTCATTCTGACCTGACCACCCCATCCCCTGCAGTGCCAGCTGAATTTGAGCCCCCAAACCCTTCCTGGAGGGCCTGGAGCTGGGAGATGGTGGGAAGGGGATCTGGGAGGAACAAAACCCAAGCAGAATCCATCAGCAGTCCCCAAAGGGGATGGGGATGGCTGAGGATGGAGCTGTGTGCTCAGACAGAGCAAACGGGAGAGCTCCAGCCACCCCAGATCCTGCAGCTGCTCCTTGGCAGGTAAAGATTTTGCACCAAGAGGCTGTTTTGCTGTTCCAGCTACTCACTGCCCCTACTACAAGGGATTTCCTTCCCTACTGCAAGGCATTTCTTCCTCTACTAAAAGGGATTTCTCTCCCTACTACAAAGTTATTTCCTTCTCTACCACAAGGCATTTCCTCCCCTACTAAAAGGGATTTCCCTTCCTTACTACAAGGTATTTCCTTTTCCCCTTCCTTACTACAAGGTATTTCCTTTTCTAATAAAAGATTATTTCCTGCTCTCCTACAAGGGATTTGCCTCCCTACTACAAGGTATTTCCTTCCCTAATACAAGATTATTTCCTTCTCTAATACAAGATTATTTCCTTCCCTACTACAAGGTATTTCCTTCCCTACTACAAAGTATTTTTCCCTCCCTACTACAAGGGATTTCCCTCCCTCCCTACTACAAAGTTATTTCCTTCTCTACCACAAGGCATTTCTTCCCCTACTAAAAGGGATTTCCCTCCCTCCCTACTACAAGGTTATTTCCCTTCCTTACTACAAGGTATTTCCTCCCCTACTACAAGGCATTTCCCTCTCTACTACAGGGGATTTCCCTTCCTTACTACAAGGTATTTCCTTCCTTAATACAAGATTATTTCCTTCCCTAATACAAGATTATTTCCTGCTCTCCTACAAGGGATTTGCCTCCCTACTACAAGGTATTTCCTTCTCTAATACAAGATTATTTCCTTTCTTACTACAAGGTTATTTCCCTCCCTACTACAAGGGATTTCCCTCCCTACTACAAAGTTATTTCCTTCTCTACTACAAGCCATTTCCTCCCCTACAAAAAGGGATTTCCCTCCCTACTACAAGGTATTTCCTTCTCTAATACAAGGCTATTTCCTTCCTTACTACAAGGTTATTTCCCTCCCTACTACAAGGGATTTGTCCTTCCCTACTACAAAGTTATTTCCTTCTCTACTACAAGCCATTTCCTCCCCTACTACAAGGGATTTCCTTCTCTAATACAAGGCTATTTCCTTCCCTACTACAACCTTATTTCCTTCCCTACTACAAGGTATTTCCTTTTCTAATACAAGATTACTTCCTTCCTTACTACAAGGTTACTTCCCTCCCTTCTACAAGGTATTGCCTTCCCTACTACAAGGCATTTTTCCCTCCCTACAAGGTATTTCCTTCTCTAATACAAGATTATTTCCTACCTTACTACAAGGTTATTTCCTCCCCTACTGAAAGGTATTTCCTCCCCTACTAAAAGGCATTTCCTTCTCTACTACAAGGTTACTTCCCTCTCTACTACAAGGTATTTCCCTCTCTGATACAAGGCATTTCTTTCTCTACTACAAGGTTATTTCCTTCTCTCCTACAAGGTTATTTCCCTCCATACTACAAGGTTATTTCCTTCTCTCCTACAAGGTTATTTCCCTCCATACTACAAGGTTATTTCCTTCTCTCTTACAAGGGATTGCCTCCCTGCTACAAGGTATTTCCTTCTCTAATACAAGATTATTGCCTTCCTTACTACAAGGTTATTTCCCTCCCTACTAAAAGGTTATTTCCCTCCCTACTAAAAGGGATTTTTTCCTCCCTGCTAAAAGGTATTTTCCCTCCCTGCTACAAGGGATTTTCTTCCCTACTACAAGGTTATTTCCCTCCCTACTCCAAGGCATTTCCTTCCCTGCCAACTCTGCTTACTCCTTGCCTGCCAGTGCTCTAGGACATCCATTGTTCCACGTCACCAGCTGAAAAATCAGATTACAGAGGATTGGAGCAAGCAATCATCTGGACAGTTGGATCACTGAAGGAGTTTTCTTGCTCAGTGCAAGCTGTTACATCCTGACTGCTTAACAGCACATCTCAAGAGAGAAACCACCTTTAAAACCAGGCTCAAACCAGGCTGAGCCCAGGCTCCACATGCCTCCAGTGATTGGAACACTGAGGAATCACTCACCTCCCTGCAGGTCCTGATTCCTGCCTGTCAAACAAACCCTGCCCAGAACTTCAACCATCATAATATTCCCACATATCACAAGATTTGAGATTCGCTTCTTTTGTTTAATCTGGTTCTTAAACTTCAAAAAAACTTCCCATATATCACATATCTCCTCCTGCTCAGGAGATAAAAATCACCCTGTGTCTTTGGGGACTGAGATCTTCATTCTGCTCCCTTTGAAGTCAGCCAGAGTTTTGGCATTTATCTCACTGATGAAGGATGGGATCCCAAAGTGTTTGTTCAGCGCTTCTGGAAGGATGCCAGCTTTAATAAAATCAATTGAAACGCATTTTAAAAGACATGGCCAATCCAAATATTTATTTGCAGCCTCCCAGACACATCCCAGTATCTGGCATTTCTTTTGCAGCTGAGATGCAGGGTGCTGCTGCTTGGCAGAGGCACTGACACGCTCCCCACCTTTGCTGAGCCAAAATTCCTGTTCCTGCAAGCATTCCAACCGGGAGCTTGTAAGGACTCAGCAGGACTGAAACACTGCTCATGTTCCCATCTTCACTCATGGAATAATGCCTTTGATAAATCTGGCCCAGCAAGATTTTAATCCTACTGTTGGAAGAAGTTCATGAACTTAGCAAGGTTTTCCCCTGGAGGAAGAATCCTCCTCAAGATAAGCGATGATATTTATTTTTCCAAAAATTGCTTCTGTTGCTCCAATGAACAAGAAGGCACCAAAAAGAAAAGCTGAGGGTGTTTTTAGCAATACTTTCTAAGAGTCCTGAGTACTAATTAGGGTGGAAAATATTTTTTTCCATGGTGCTGGTTGCCACCATCTTGATATTTTGACCACATACTAGAACAATTTGCTGTTTCCCAAGGTTTTTTTAGAATCACAGACAGAATGAGAAGCTGTGAGGACAGCTGGAGGCTTCCAGGGGAAAGAGGAAAGGCAGCAACCATTTTCCACACCTGCACAATCTGATGCATTTGCAGAGTGCACAGGTGAAAAGATCAAATAAAAGCAAATCCTCAGCACCAGCACTCCAGGGTTCTGACAGGTCCTGCAGGAACACATTTTGAGAAGACTGACCTCCAGCATTCCTTTTTTTGTAATTTTGCTTTTTTATTTCTGGATTATTAACATGACTTGATTCTCCAGAATTGCAATTTCTACAGCCTTTTGAAAGCTCTAATATTTCTATAAATATCATTTCCTCATCTTGCTGTCTCCATTACAGGCACCAAGTTCAGCACATAATCTCCATATTTATACTTAATTCATCTTTAAGTCTTTCATTATGTCAAGAATTATTTGAGTTTTGCATAGAATTATAGAAAAAATTAAGTGAGGGACACCTGGAGGTGATTTATTGTACGGGAAACTCATCCCACTGAAACTTTCTCCCCTGGGATAATGTCACTGTCTTCACCTTTTTGCTTCCCCACCTCTGGCAGAGCTTTCTGCTTAGAAAGACAGAGATGTTGTGTTCCAAGGGATTATTTAAAAATAATTTAAATTAGATAAAAGCGCAAGTGTGGAATGAAAGCACTTTTAAACCCAAACCCATTCCTCAGGATCCTAAAAAAGTTCCCTCAGAATGAAGAACCCTCTGCTTGCACTGGAAATGTAAAAATCAAAAACCTCAACGCTCCCCACACTCCTGGGAGCAAAACTCAAAACTTCTGCTTTGAAAAATCACAAATATTTATGACTAAAGGTTTTTTATTCACGCCAGCAGAGTGATTTTTGTTCAGCCTCACACAATAAGCTTGTCCTGTAAATTGCCCCTTTTCTTTAAGTTTAAGCTCAGTCAGAAACCAGGTTTCAACACCAATTCAAGGACATGACTTCCCTCTAAACAATATCACAACAAACTCTTGAGTAAAGGAAACAATGCTCAGGTGTAACCTTGCTTTTTGAACTATGAGGAAAAATTCAGTCAAAGCAAACACCTCAGAGGTTGTTTTATTTAGTTAAGACTAACAAGTCCAAACGAGCTAAACACACCTCTCAATTTAGGATTATTTTCCTACTGGCAAAAAAAGAAAAAGGGTATTTTTACAGTCAAATGACATTTGATTTTTTTCTTTAAATATTAAAATATTCCCCCTCACTTAATTATTGAAATCCCCCCAAAGACAACTCAGGCACAATAAAGAACAACTCCCTGACTGCCACATCTTTTTCTATTTAAGACAACTAAAACAAAGATAGCATGACAGCAGAAACACTTCCAAAATCCAGCACTTCTCAGAGAAACTTTTCCCTGTTAATTTTCAAACCATACACAACAGAAGCTGGAGTTTCCATGTGCAAATATATTCTAATACACTCAATTTTGGTCAACACAACCCAGAGGCACAGATGTATCTCTAGGAAATCAAGCCTAGAATTCCATCTCTGTCCCACTGCCCACGGCCCACATGCCACAGCTCCAGTTCTGGGTCACAGGCAGCTGGAAAACTGACTAAAAACAGCCAAAACAGAGCAGAGTACGCCTGGATCAGGTCCTGGCAGCTGAGAATGGCACCAGGACCTCCAGCCACGTGGAGGAGGAGGTGGAGGAGGTAGAGGAGGAAGAGGAGAAAGGGGAGGAAGAGGAGAAGGGGGAGGAAGAGGAAAAGGGGGAGGAAGAGGAAAAGGGGGAGGAAAAGAAGGAATAGAAGGAAGAAGAGGAGGAGGAGAAGGAAGAAGAGGAGGAGGAAGAGGAGGAGGAGAAGAAGAAGAAGAAGAAGAAGAAGAAGAAGAAGAAGAAGAAGGAAGAGAAGGAGGAGGAAGAGGAGGAAGAGGAGGAGGAAGAGGAGGAAGAGGAGGAGGAGGAGAAGAAGAAGGAGGAGGAGAAGAAGGAGGAGGAGAAGAAGGAGGAGGAGGAAGAGGAGGAAGAGAAGGAAGAGATAAGGAAGAGGAGGAAGAAGAGGAGAAGAAGAAGAAGAAGGAGGAGGAGGAGGAAGAGAAGGAAGAAGAGGAGGAGGAAGAGAAGGAGGAGATAAGGAAGAGATGAGGAAGAGAAGAAGAAGGAGGAGAGGAAGAAGGAGGAGGAGGAAGAGGAGGAAGAGAAGGAAGAGATAAGGAAGAGATGGGGAAGAGGAGGAAGAGGAGGAAGAAGAGGAGAAGAAGAAGGAGGAGAAGAAGAAGGAGGAGGAGGAAGAGAAGGAAGAAGAGGAGGAGGAAGAGAAGGAGGAGAAGGAGAAGGAGGAGAAGAAGAAGTAGGAGGAGGAGGAAGAGGAGGAGGAAGAGAAGGAAGAGATAAGGAAGAGATGAGGAAGAGAAGAAGAAGGAGGAGGAGGAAGAGGAGGAAGAGAAGGAAGAAGAGGAGGAGGAAGAGAAGGAGGAGAAGAAGAAGAAGGAGGAGGAAGAGGAAGAGAAGGAGGAGAAGAAGAAAAACAGGAGGAGGAAGAGAAGGAGGAAGAAGAGGAGGAGGAAAAGGAGGAAGAGGAGGAGGAAGAAGAGGAGGAGGAAGAGGGAAGCATTTACTCCTCCTTTGCCCTGAGGAACACAGGCAGAGGGATCTGCAGGAAGTGTCCGTCCCTGAACTGCAGTTTGCTGTCGCATCGCGCCAGCTCTGTGCTGAGCCCATCCTGCAGCCCGTGCCCTGCTGGGCTGGGGCTGCATTTTGCTTTCCTGTGACTCTCCCTGGGAATCAGACAGGGCTGCTGGGCCAGTCCCATCCCCTGGAAAATCCCTTCTCCCAGGGTTTTTCTCCTGGGAAGCTGAGGAGCCTCAGAGAAAAAGCAAAACAATTCTTCTCTCATTTGCTTCTCCTGTGCTGTGCTCATGTGGAATGTGTTTGGAGATGGTTCACCCAGAGGTGATTGTTCCACTGGATTTTTGGTGTGGGTTATTTTGACTCATTGGCCAATCAAGGTCTAGCTGTGTCCAGACTCTGCAAGGAGTCAGGAGTTTTCATTATTATCTTTTAGCATTCTGTAAGTACCCTTGCTGTATTCTTTAGCATAGTTTAGTATAGCATTCTTTAATATATTACAGCATATAATATATATGATGTAATATATAAGAATAGATACATATATAATTTATATGATCATATATTATATGTAATATATGCAATATATGCAATGTATAATATAATATAATATAATATAATATAATATAATATAATATAATATAATATAATATAATATAATATAATATAATATAATATAATATAATATAATATAATATAATATAATATAATATAATATAATATAATATAATATAATATAATATAATATAATATAATATAATATAATATAATATAATATGATATGATATAATATAAATATAATAATATATAATGTAATATATAAGAATAGATATAATATATAATTTATATGATCATATATTACATGTAATATATGCAATGTATAATATATAATATATAGAATAGAATAGAATAGAATAGAATAGAACATAGTGTAATATAGTATATAATATATAATATATCATAATATATATAATGTAATATATAAGAATAGATATAATACATAATTTATATGAGTCTGAATTTCCCTGATTTTCCCTGGAGAAGTTCTGGAGAACAGCTGGGAAAAAAAGTCTGCTACGCAGGCAAGGGCTCTCCAGACTTCATTAATTTCTGTCAAAACCCCATCATGCTAATTAGGAATTAATTTATAACCTGAAGATGTTGACTGGGATGGAGTAACTTCAAGGAGTTCAAGGTGCCTGTGTGTGAAAATTCTGAGAGATATTGAGAAATCCCCCCAGAGGCTCCACTTCTAAATTAATCCTTCAGAAAGACATAACTGTAGTGCAAGCACCACGTCAGGGCTTCAGATGTTATCTCCTCTAATTCCCTTCCACAGAACAAATCAAGCAGAGCTGCACGTTGTAAAGTTCCCTGGAAATATGGAAATTGGCTGGAATTGGTCACAGCACCGCCCTTGCAATGGGGCAGTGGCTGAAAAATCAGAATATTGGAGAGGAAAAGACCACTAAATATCTTGAAATGATATTTTTTCAGCATTTCATTGCTACTACAGATGCCTGCCTTAAATACAAACAGGATCTGCCTGTTACAATTTATATTATTTATATTATTTATTGCCCTTGCAATGGGACAGTGGCTGAAAAATGAGAATATTGGAGAGGAAAAGACCACTAAATATCTTGAAATTATAATTTTTCAGCATGTGATTGTTACTACAGATACCTATCTTAAATACAAACAGGATCTGCCTGTTATAATTTATATTATTTATATTATTTATTGCCCTTGCAATGGGACAGTGGCTGAAAAATGAGTACATTAGAGAGGAAAATACCACGAAATATCTTGAAATTATAATTTTTCAGCATGTGATTGTTACTACAGATACATATTTTAACTACAAACAGGGTCTGCCTGTTATAATTTATATTATTTATATTATTTATATTATTTGTTGTCCTTGCAATGGGACAGTGGCTGCAAAGTGAGTACATTGGAGAGGAAAATATCACTAAATATCTTGAAATTATAATTTTTCAGCATTTCATTGCTTCTACAGATACCTGCCTTAAATACAAACAGGATCTGCCTGTTATTATTTATATTATTTTATTTATATTATTTATATTATTTATATTATTTATTGCCCTTGCAATGGGACAGTGGCTGCAAAGTTACTACACCTTAGGACATTAGAGAGAATTACCACTTATATTGAATAATTATATTATATTTATAATATATATAATATATTTATAATATATATATAACATATTAATATATTGAATAATTATACTATTCAATATCAATTATACCACTTATATTGAATAATTATATCGAAATTTTAATTTTTCAGCAGTTGATTGTTACTACAGATACTTTCTATAAATACAAATAACAGGATCTGCCTGCACTTTGGAGAGAACTGCAGGAATAAATTCATTTAAGGGTTGGATTTATATAATTACAACTAAAAACACGCTTAAGATACTTTAATCACATATCTACTTGTCTGTTTTCCCAGAAAGATGAATGAAGTTGATTTAAATACCTAATCCTGCCAGATAACATGATCATTTCAGAGAAGGGAAAACCTAGAGAGCAAGCAAATCCTAGCTTCAAATTTAAAATAATATGTTTAAAAACATCTTGAGGGTTCTGACCACGAAAAGCCCTTGCCCTAAACCCTGACTTTATTCTCAAAGCCCACAACAGGAAAGCCTGAATGAGCATTTTTGAGAGCCACAGCCCTCAGCAGCTCTTTGATTCTGATTTTTGAAATAAAAACCTTTCATAAAAATGCTTGTGGCACCAAAAATCTCCCAGCATTTGCTCAGGAGCGCCCTGAACGTGTTTGATCAGCAGCAGGTTCCTATAAAAATTATAAAAACTATAAAAACTATAAAAACATCCTTTCATCTGCTCCAGTTCCAGACTGCCATATCCATTTCAGAGCTGAAGGGAAGCCAGATCCACTTGGATTCACGGGGAATTTTTGTTGTGCTGCTGTCAGGCTGGGACTGCCCATGTCCAATCCAGCCCAGCTGCATTTCCAGCCAAGCACAGAGAACACAACAGTGCTGAAACACAGGCTGGAAAAATGCCTCTCTTCTGCTGGATTTGAATTTTTATAGGAATATTTGTAATAGAAAGAAATATTTTTATAGAAATAATAAATAAATAAAAAATAAAAAATAAAAAATAAAAAATAAAAAATAAAAAATAAAAAATAAATAATAAATAATAAATAACAAATAATAAATATAAAATAATTTTTATATAAATAAATGGTAAAAGGAATGCATCCCCCCCTCACAATCTGCAATTTCAATGTCATTGGTTTTCTGTTTGGAGCTGGAACTATCACACAGCAAATAAACATTTCGTTTTGTTTTGACTTTTTTTAAAATTTATTTTAAATTTTAACCTACATTTTGCTTGCTTTCTAGGTTTTCCCTCTGATCACATTATCTGGAAGGATTAGGTATTTAAATCAGCTCCATTAATCTTAGTTATTCTGTGAAAGCAGACAAGTAGATATGTGATTAAAATATCTGAAGTGTATTTTTAGCTGTGATAATATAAATCCAACTCTTAAGTGAAGACCCACACAGGGATCCAACCCAGAAATTTGGTGGTTTTAGTACCACACTCTGACAAACAGAGCCAAAAATAAAAAAATCCCCTCAGAATATCTTTGGGGGTCACACAGCTGCTCTGGGGACCCTCCTGAATCGATTCAATACAACAGGAAAATAATTTTATTAGCAGAAATCGTTGCCTTTCAACTCTGTTTTCTCCTCATCCTCAGCAGCTCCTCAGGAGATGGTATAATATGCTATATTTTATATATGTTTATTTATAACCTATTTTATTTATTTACTTACTGTCTTATCTATCTATCTATCTATCTATCTATCTATCTATCTATCTATCTATCTCTATCTATTTATTTATTTATTTATTCATTTATTCATTTATTCATTAATTTTTTCCTGACCTATTATCCTACTGGGATAACTTTATTTACTTACTATCTTATTTATTTTATATATGTTTATTTATAACTTATTTATTTACTTACTATCTTATTTATTATTTTATTTATTTTAATATGATTTTATTTATCTATCTATCTATCTATCTATTCATTTATTCATTCTTTCATTCATTCATTTATTCATTAATTTTTTCCTGACCTATTATCCTATTGGGATAACTTTATTTACTTACTATCTTATTTATTTTATAGATGTTTATTTATAACTTATTTATTTACTTACTATCTTATTTATTATTTTATTTATTTTAATATGATTTTATTTATCTATCTATCTATCTATCTATCTATCTATCTATCTATCTATCTATTTATTTATTCATTTATTCATTCATTCATTTATTCATTAATTTTTTCCTGACCTATTATCCTATTGGGATAACTTTATTTACTTACTATCTTATTTATTTTATAGATGTTTATTCATAACTTATTTATTTACTTACTATCTTATTTATTATTTTATTTATTTTAATATGATTTTATCTATCTATCAATCTATCTATCTATCTATCTATCTATCTATCTATCTATCTATCTATTTATTCATTTATTCATTCATTCATTCATTTTTTCCTGACCTATTATCCTATTGGGATAACTTTATTTACTTACTATCTTATTTATTTTATAGATGTTTATTTATAACTTCTTTATTTATAACTTCTTTATTTACTTACTGTCTTATTTATTATTTTATTTATTTTAATATGATTTTATTTATTTATTTATCTATTTGTCTATCTATCTATCTATCTATTTATTCATTTATTCATTTATTCATTAATTTTTTCCTGACCTATTATCCTATTGGGATAAGTTTATTTACTTACTATCTTATTTATTTTATAGATGTTTATTTATAACTTATTTATTTACTTACTATCTTATTATTTATTTTAATATGATTTTATTTATTTATTTATCTATTTATCTATCTATCTATCTATCTATCTATCTATCTATCTATTCATTTATTCATTTATTTATTCATTTTTTTCCTGACCTGTTATCCCATTGGGATAATTTTTCTCACAGTTCTCAGGGAGAAGGGAGAATTTCTCTCCCAGGAGGAATCTTCTCTCCTCAACCATAAATTCTCTGTGGGCCCAGTTTTCCCCCTGGACAAAGGAGGAGTCACACCACTGAGAAACCTAGAATAAAACCCTTCCTGCTGCCTTCCAGAAGAGAGAACTGACAAACATCTGGGCCCTGGAGATGACTTTGGGATGTTTGGATTTTGCAGCAGCAAACTGCTCTCACACACTGAGCTCCATCATCACATGATCCTGCCCCTTTTTCCAAGAAAAACCCAGGCAAGGGAAAAGGCTTCATCACCATCCACTCTTTTTGCTTAAAAGTTCCATAATTACCCTGCAATCTCCTCTGAGATCTGATTTATTCTAGCTTTAATTACTCCCTTCAATGAAAGGATTGTTTCATGAAATCCATCTTTTCACTTCAAGGAGAAACACAGGTCTCTTTCTCTTTGTTTTGTTTGCCTCTTGCCAAGATATTATTTCATGTATGTGAGAAGAAAACTGGACTGAGCACATGTGAAATAAACTCTTGGCAGAGGCTTGCCACTGAGAAGATGAGATTCACAAGAAAAGCCTTCTGCCTTTTCCAAAATCAGCAAATAAATAAATAATAATAAAAAAAAATCTCATAAAAAGGAAAAGGAAGGATTTTCCAGGTAACTCTGGATTTCCAAGTTGTTAAGATTTTCCTCAGGAGACCTGAACATTTCAGCTGTGGGTCCACCAGAATGGCAGAATTCCCACACTGAGGAGAGGCAGAATTATAAAGTCTTGGTTTTATTCCAGTCTGTGCTCCTCACTCCTTTAACAGGACTAAAAGATCCTGATTAAATCATCAACAACTCTGATTAGAACTGGTTTTATTGATTAGAATTGTTAGAATTCTGATGACAACTGTGGGAGAGAGAGAGCACTTAAATTCTGCAGCTTTCCTTGACTTTTTGCACCATCTTGCAAACCCACATTATCACCTATTTTAGTCCATTAGAAATGTTTTAATTACTAATTTGAGAGATCAATTTGAGAGATGTCAAAAAGCAAATTTCTGCCCAGCTCCTGCAGACTGAATTTCAGGAGGGGGATTTTTTGCATCTCTCGAGTTCTCAGCCGGGGCAGAAAAAAATTGTTTCCAGCCCAAAGAGATGCTTGCAAAATTGAAAATGAAATTATTTCATGTAGCAGCTTCAGATTTATGAGAAGGGGTCTCAGAGATGGAATTTAAGGAGACACAAGTTCAGGGGAAAAAAAAAAATTGCTACAAAGCTGCTTCAATGTTATAAAGAAATATTTTCTAATATTTATTAAATGGTCATTAGGTTATCCATAAAATACTGCTAAAATCAGGTTAAATTACACCATCAGCTATGCCACATAAGAGTTCAACTGTGCAGCATGGACAAATTTACATTTATTTATTTCAGCTTCCCAACAGCCAAAATATAAAAGCAAATGGCACAAGCACCCGTGAAAAACTCCCTTTTACAATAATTTTAAGGCAAGCAATTTTCTCACAGTTTTTTAAAACTTCACAGGTGAATAAACAGAGTGAGATTGAGCTCCTTGATAAAAAAAATTTAAAAAAAGCTACAAGAGGAGAACAAAACTCTGAAAGGATTTGAGGATCCCCCACTGCTCCTTTTCTGCAAGAAATTCACATTTCTAACGTCAAATTAAAAAAAAAAAATCAAAGATCTGAGGAGATTTATGACAAATCAAACCTGCCCTTTTATCCCTGTCACAAACCACAGATTTTGGTTCAAACCCAGTTATTATGAAAAAAAAAAACCCAAAAAACCCCACTTCCACAGCCCAGCACAAAACACCGGCAGATTTAGAGCCCTCCAACGTCTTATTAGCAGAAATTGGTGCCTTTCAAGTCTGTTTTCTCCTGGCCCTCAGCAGCTCTCAGGAGATGCTAGCAGGTAGGAACATGCTTTCTTTTAATTACAGAACTGCATGGCTGCTGAAAGTGATTCCCAGCAAAGCCTGAGCGAGTGCCCATCGTGCACAACCATCACTTAATGGCCAACAAACCATCCCAGGGAGAGCTTTAATGAGGAAAGCTGGAGAGCTGCCCGGATTTTATGGCAGCACACTCCAAAAGAAAGAGTTACAATCTGTATTTAAGATGAAGAGAGCCCTTTTAATCCAGATGGCCAGAATTAAATCAGGCAGCGCAGGGGAAATTTTCATCAAAAGCTAGAGCAACATGAAAGTCCCAAAATTCCCCCAGTAAACCACGACTAATTATTGCAAACAGAGGCTGCACGTTTGTTTTGTGTTGGGAAGAACTCAGAGAGAGCTCAATGTGAGCATGTTGCTTTCTCTGGGATAATTCACTTCACCCACTAGCTTTCCTCCCATAAAAGAAAGCAGCAAGGAATCTCTGCTTGGAGAGCTAAATAATAAAATTTTTTAAAAAATTTAAAGTTAAAAGTTTACTTACAGTTAATTAAATTAAAGTTCAAATTAGAGTTTAAAGTTAAAAAAAATAAAATGAAAAGTGTTTGCAAAATAAATGATAAATTCTTCCGGATTTTCAGCTTTAAGAGACAGCTGAGTAGAAGTAAAGCTGTTGGACCTGAAGCTTGAAAAGTTTCAGTATTAATTAATAAATGACACCCAAGTTTGCTCCCTTCTGCTTTAATTCTTTTGGAAGTGATCAGCACTGCTCAGAAGATGTTGCTTTCTCTGTGATAATTCACTTTACCCACTAGCTTTTCCATCAAAAAGAAAGCAGCAAGGAATCTCTGCTTGGAGAGCTAAATAATAAAATTTTTTAAAAAATTTAAAGTTAAAAGTTTACTTACAGTTAATTAAATTAAAGTTCAAATTAGAGTTTAAAGTTAAAAAATAAAATGTAAGGAGTTTGCAAAATAAATGATAAATTCTTCCGGATTTTCAGCTTTAAGAGACAGCTGAGTAGAATTAAAGCTGTTGGACCTGAAATTTGAAAAGTTTCAGTATTAATTAATAAATGACAGCCAAATTTCACCCAACTTTGCTTCCCTTCTGCTTTAATTCTCTTGGGAGTGATCAGCCCAGCTCAGAAGATGTTGATTTCTCTGGGATAATTCACTTCACCCACTAGCTTTCCTCCCAGAAAAGAAAGCAGCAAGGAATCTCTGCTTGGAGAGCTAAATAATAAAATTTTAAAAAAAATTTAAAGTTATAAGTTTACTTACAGTTAATGAAATTAAAGTTCAAATTAGAGTTTAAAGTTAAAAAATAAAATGTAAGGAGTTTGCAAAATAAATGATAAATTCTTCCAGATTTTCAGCTTTAAGATATAGCTGAGTAGAATTAAAGCTGCTGGACCTGAAGTTTGAAAAGTTTCAGTATTAATTAATAAATGACACCCAAGTTTGCTCCCCTCTGCTTTAATTCTCTTGGAAGTGATCAGCACTGCTCAGATGTTGCTTTCTCTGGGATAATTCACTTCACCCACTAGCTTTCCTCCCATAAAAGAAAGCAGCAAGGAATCTCTGCTTGGAGAGCTAAATAATAAAATTTTTTTAAAAAATTTAAAGTTAAAAGTTTACTTACAGTTAATTAAATTAAAGTTCAAATTAGAGTTTAAAGTTAAAAAATAAAATGAAAAGAGTTTGCAAAATAAATGATAAATTCTTCCGGATTTTCAGCTTTAAGAGACAGCTGAGTAGAATTAAAGCTGCTGGCCTGAAGTTTGAAAAGTTTCAGTATTAATTAATAAATGACAGCCAAGTTTCACCCAAGTTTGCTCCCCTCTGCTTTAATTCTCTTGGGAGTGATCAGCACTGCTCAGATGTTGCTTTCTCTGTGATAATTCACTTTACCCACTAGCTTTCCTCCCATAAAAGAAAGCAGCAAGGAATCTCTGCTTGGAGAGCTAAATAATAAAATCTTAAAAAAAAATTTAAAGTTAAAAGTTTACTTACAGTTAATGAAATTAAAGTTCAATGTAATTAAAATTAGAGTTTAAAGTTAAAAACTAAAATGTAAAGAGTTTGCAAAATAAATGATAAATTCTTCCGGATTTTCAGCTTTAAGAGACAGCTGAGTAGAATTAAAGCTGTTGGACCTGAAGTTTGAAAATTTTCATTATTGTGTTGTTAATTAATAAATGACACCCAAGTTTCACCCAAGTTTGCTCCCCTCTGCTTTAATTCTCTTGGGAGTGATCAGCACTGCTCAGATGTTGCTTTCTCTGGGATAATTCACTTTACCCACTAGCTTTTCCATCAAAAAGAAATCTGTGCAGGCAGATTTTATTGTTTTATTTATTTATTTAACTGTTGAGACAGTTAAATAAAAAAATTCAAGGAATTTTCAAAATAAATGACAAATTCTTTCAGATTTTCAGCTTTAAGATATAGCTGAGTAGAATTAAAGCTGTTGGACCTGAAATTTGAAAAGGTCTTTAGTTTCACTGTTGTGTTGTTAATTAATAAATGACACCCAAGTTTGCTCCCTCTGCTTTAATTCTTTTAGAAGTGATCAGCACTGCTCAGATGTTGCTTTCTCTGTGATAATTCACTTCACTCACTAGCTTTTCTACCACAAAAGAAATCAGCAAGAAATCTCTGCAGTCCCAACTCTGTTGGGACAGTTAAATAATAAAATTTTCAAGGAATTTTCAAAACAAATGACAAAATCTTTCAGGTCTGCAGCTTTAAGATACAGCTGACTAAAACTGACTCTCTCCAATTGTTCTTAAAAAGGACAAATCCCAATTTTTAGCAGGGCAACAAAGCAGCAAGAGGCTCTGCTTTTCAATAATGCTGCTGGGGGTTTTGCAGAAACCAAGAAGTTGATTGAAACATTTGTCTTTTGCAAAGGGTTTTCATGTTGATGAAATGAAACCTCTGTGGAATTCATCAATGAATTAGAAATCCCAGAGTGCTGCCAAGTTTGAACCTGCACAGAGCCAGCTGATTCCACCTTGCACAGCCAGCCAGGACCAGCCCCTTTTGGGACAATTCTGATGTTCACATCCTCCCTTTGATCTGTTTGGTGCTGGTGCTGAGCTCATCAATCACTTTGTCCCAGTCAGAATTACTGATTCAGACAGGAAAAGAAGGGGCTCTGCTGGGAGTGGAGCAAACCCAGGGGATATTGATGCTCCCTGAACACCAGAGCAGCACTGGGAAATTGGGATCTGCTTTCTGCCACCCTCTTGCAGAGCTGGAAGGAGATCAGGGCACCTTTGATTTGTATTTTTTTTATTTTTCTGTTTCATGATTTTCAGCTTTGAAAGGCTGCCAGGCTGCCTGAGAGGAGGAAGGAGTGACAAGGTCTGATCACTGGTGGCACTGCTGTCCATATTTACATTTCCACAGAAGGAACTTCAGCTCCCTCTGCTCCCAAACACGCACCGAGGGCTGCTGCAAGCACAAAAGCTGCCAGTTAATCTGCTTTTTTTCTGTAAAAAACAGCAACATTTCCACCTCATGGATTATAGAAGATGAGGAAGAATTTGTTGAGAAGTGACACACACACAGAGGTTTGACATAAAGGAAACATCTGAAACCCCTGGTTCATCCTGGCTGCACAATCTTCCAAATGCCATCATTTTCCCTCTGAGCTGAACAAAATATTATTGGCATGAGTCAAAATCAGAAAAAAAACACTGCAGCAACTGAGTGAGAGCTGAATCCCAAACTGTGCTGCTGGTGGCACCAGCAGCTCCTGGATTATGGAGCAGAGAAAAGGAAATCCTGTCCAAAAGCAACAAGGATGGAACTGCAGCTCCCAGTGGGACAAGGAGCAGCCCAGGATTGTTCATTGCCCTTATCCTGATTTTTCCAGCAAGGCTCTTGTGCAATGTCAGGGGTTGTGCTGAACCTGGGCACTGCTTCTTGTGCCAGGAAAATCAGAGCTGCCACTCACAAGGATTTGCAGACAGGAAAAGGCAAACCCAGTGGAGCTGTGGTTATTCAGCAAAACCAGCCCTGAAAGGAGAAAAAAAGCAAAGAAAAGAAAATTCACACGTGAAATTTATTAATGACAGGCAAGGGAGGAAAATCTAATTGAGGAAAAAGAGATGCAAGTTGCCAAAACAAGATGCAAAAAGAAGTTGAAAGCAGCTGGCTCGAGCTGTTCCAGCTCTTCCTGCAGGACTGCAGTGAAGCAGGGAAATATCAGAGTCAGGCACTTGGGAATTGGCTCCTGCTCCAAAGCTCAGCTCTCTGCTCTACAAGGGAATTCTTAGGATGGCTCAGTTAAAAATTACAACATACCATACTGAAAGAAACACTGGAGCAGCAATAATTATAAAATAGCCATTGGAATGCCCCCCCCCTAAAATCAATGTATTGTTTGTTTGTGGAATGCCTGCAGTTGTTTTTTTAAGGGAGTCATAAAAATTCCTCGCTCGCCAGGAGTCCATTCATGAGGGCAATGAATTTCCAGAAAATCTGATTTTTTATATAGCTCAAGAGAAATATTTTTGGATACAAACTTTTTTTTTAAAAAAACACTGCTTTTAAACTGATGGCTTTATTCCTTAAAATGAACAAAGACTTGTCTGCAATGTAAACAACAAAAATAAAATGAAAAGAAAGGAAGACCACAAGTCCTGTAACCTAAACACAATACCCATTGTCTGGACTTCCCCATTTCCATGAAGAACATCTGATTTTCATTTTGGATTAGAACATTCTGCTAAAATTACTAATGCACTGGGAGAAAAACTTAATTTAAAATTTCCAGATGAACAGCTTCAGCTAGGATCTGATGGCTGCTCCACGAGTGAGAACTCCCATTTAAACTCTGGAACAACGATTAAAATCCAATATTGAATCCTCTCTGCAATAAGTTTTGATGATCTCAGAGAGAACAGCAGGAAAAAATAAAAAAATAAAATAAAAAAACACATAAAACTCAGATCCACTGGCAGCTTTTGTCACTGCCTGGCCAGGGAAAGCTTGGCTGGTGGCCTGATATGTTTGTAATTCCAAGAATTTCCAGTATATTTCTGTGAAGAGTTACTCAATTGCCAGGGATAAAAATTCGACTTTCAGCATGCTGGAGGTGATGGTGAGAACAAGGATGACAAAGTTCTCCTTGATTTTCACCTCCTTGCCTTTCCTGCTCAATAAAAAGCTATGGAGAGAAAAAGCTGGACAAAAAAAAATGGGAATAGAAGGAGCTCCTTCTCCTTTTTGTTTGTGTGAGGGGGTGAAAACAAATTTGGGAGCTGTTGGTGATGTCAGCACGCTCTGACATGTTTTGATTTTTGCAATAAAAACGCACAAAACCCAAGGGCCCAGAGCAGCTTTGCTACAAAAGCTGAAATGCAAGAGGTCCAGCCCAGCTTTCCCTTGTGCTCCATTCCTTCCATGGAACTGGGGGTGAAACAACAGCAAAACCTCCAGGGAAAATCCAGAAAAAATGAAAAATCCTGTAGAAACAGATGGGCTCAGCCTTGTCTGAATGAGGGCACTCATCTCATGCTGGCAATGGAAATATAATATTTAAAAAAAATAAAATAAAAAAGAATCTGAGGCCATCAGTATCCTGTGGACAGCCTGAAATTTCCAAGAAATTCCATTAGCTTCAGGCATGAAGAAGACAGAAGAAAAACAAGATTTTAAAAAAGCTTTTTTTTTTTTAATATATATATAAATGTTAGGGTTTAAAGAGTAACTTTTGATATTTAATTGTCAGATGTGGAGGGAACAGGCCTTGGCAAGAGGAATAACTCCCCAGGCACACAGGGGGCAATGGGCTGAAGGAATATTTCCCCAAAATGCCTGCTAAATTACACCTGATCCTCAGCAGGGCAGGAAAAACAGGTACTGACAATTTCTTCTTGCTCAACAGGGATGCAAATATTGGAAGGTGCATGTTTGTACAAGAAGAATGGAAAATCAGCCAGAATATTAAACTGACTTTATGGGGAGCACAGAAGAAATGCTGGGCAAGGCAGTCACAAACAGAATAAAACACAGCACCTGAGCCTAACCTTAAATCCAGCCTTTGTAAAGAACAAATTTAAATATTGAAATGCAAACAAACAAAATAAAAAGGTATAAAAACGAAGCATAAATCAGTTAACACCACCACAGTATTACTGATGTAATTCATTTGTCCAGTAGCTGTTTAAAATGGAAGTGTTTGCAAGCATAAATTGAATAAATGCTGCATTGCTCAACCAGATTATTGTGAAAGAGCAGAAAGACTGAAGAGAAACTATGTTGTTTTTTTTTTTAACATGACAAGGCTCAGGAAAAGAGCAAGAAAGGGCCAGTAATGAGCAGCAGTTTTTATAACATTCTGCTAAAAAACCAAGTCCATTGTTGAAAAGGGAATTGTTTAGAAGCATTCTTCCTATTTCAGTTTACAAACAGCATTAGAGCAAAAGAAGGCAAGAAATAACAGGAAGCTGCAAGTGTTGATTCTGAGAGTTTACCATGAAATAACCTGAAATGAGTCTGAAAATCTGGAAGATGAGAAAATGGATATTTTTATTTAAAATCCAACATGCAGAGGATGCAATGGAGACACTCAAAGCTGATGCAAGCAGGGGTGAACCAAACAGAAATGATGGAGGAGAAGTGTTGGGATGTGGGGAATGCCAAAGGAGCCAAAGATGGGATTGGAGTGAGTGAGTGAATGAGACAGGAGAATTTCATCACTGAATTCACAGCCATGATACATCTTGGGGAACTACAGCCAAGCTGAGAAAATGTTAAAAATAACAGGGAGGGAAGGAGGGAGGATTGAACCAAACTCTGTTGGATAGGGCTGGAGAGCTCCATGGTGAACTGGGAGAGCACAATAGGAGGGTGGGAGGTTTTGAGTGCCTAACAGAAAACATTTGTGGCCCATGAATGAAATAGTTCCAGCTCCCAGCAACAATGACAAAAGTGTCACAGCAAAAGGGAAACCAGGAAAGTACTTCAGAGCAAAAATCACACCAGTGGCTTGCACAGCACCAACATCTGTGGCCATGGCAATGGAAGCACAATAAAGAATGAGAGCTGTCTTCATTCAGCTTTAAAAATACCTTTGGGTGGCAGGCAGAGAGAAAAATGAGCTGAGGGCTCGCAGGGCTGGAGAAATCCCAGCTGCTGGGATTGGTGGATTAACAGATTTTTTCTAATTTATAACCTAGGCAAGAGATTATTTCCATTCTTCCCCTCTGCCCCCCAACTCTTTGACGTCCAGAACAAACAGATTTTGGCATTTGAAGGTTCTGATTCTGTCATACCCCTCACAGCACAGAATGAGAAGCCCTAAATTAAATATTCCAGTGTCCCTTGGCCAGTGCAAGGCAACACTTCAGAGCAGGGCACCTTTCACAGGGCTGCCTCTGCAGCCTCTGACCGACCTGCACTGGGAGAGAAACACACCCAGCACAGCTGGGCTGGGCAGACGCCTGAGCTGTGTCCTGCAGGGCCAGGAGTGATCCCTGCAGGGCCAGGGATGATCCATGCAGGATCAGGATTGATGTGTGCAGGATCAGGAATGATCCCTGCAGGTCAGGAATGATGTGTGCAGGGCCAGGAATGATGTGTGCAGGACCAGGGATGATCCCTGCAGGGTCAGGAATGATCTCTGCAGGTCAGGAATGATCCGTGCAGGATCAGGGATGATCCATGCAGGGCCAGGAATGATCCATGCAGGGCCAGGAATGATCCATGCAGGGCCAGGAATGATCTGTGCAGGATCAGGGATGATCCATGCAGGGCCAGGAATGATCCATGCAGGGCCAGGAATGATCTGTGCAGGATCAGGGATGATCCATGCAGGGCCAGGAATGATCCATGCAGGGCCAGGAATGATCTGTGCAGGATCAGGGATGATCCATGCAGGGCCAGGAATGATCCATGAAGGGCCAGGAATGATCTGTGCAGGACCAGGGATGATGTGTGCAGGGCCAGGAATGATCTCTGCAGGATCAGGATGCAGCATCAGGAATGATCTCTGCAGGATCAGGAATGATCCATGATGGTCCAGGATCAATCCCTGCAGGACCAGTAATGATGTGTGCAGGACCAGGAGTTATCCATGCAGGTCCAGGAATGATCCCTGCAGGGTCAAGAATGATCTCTGCAGGTCCAGGATTGATCCCTGCAAGACCAGGAATGATCTCTGCAGGACCAGGAATGATCTCTGCAGGTCAGGAATGATCCATGCAGGGTCAGGAATGATGTGTGCAGGACCAGGAATGATCCCTGCAGCACCAGGATTGATCTGTGCAGGTCCTGGATCAATCCCTGCAGGACCAGGAATGATCCCTGCAGGGCCAGGATTGATGTGTGCAGGATCAGGAACGATCCATGAAGGGCCAGGAATGATCCCTGCAGCACCAGGAATGATCTCTGCAGGACCAGGAATGATCCCTGCAGCACCAGGAATGATCTCTGCAGCACCAGGAATGATCCCTGCAGCACCAGGAATGATCCATGCAGGATCAGGAATGATCCCTGCAGGTCAGGAATGATCCATGCAGGATCAGGAATGATCTGTGCAGGACCAGGAATGATCTGTGAAGGACCAGGAATGATCCCTGCAGGTCAGGAATGATCTCTGCAGCACCAGGAATGATCCCAGCAGGTCAGGAATGATCTCTGCAGCACCAGGAATGATCCATGCAGGATCAGGGATGATCCATGCAGGGCCAGGAATGATCTATGTAGGACCAGACATGATCTCTGCAGGACCAGGAGTGATGTGTGCAGGACCAGGATTAATCCCTGCAGCACCAGGAATGATCCCTGCAAGACCAGGAATGATCCCTGCAAGACCAGGAATGATCCCTGCAGCACCAGGAATGATCCCTGCAAGACCAGGAATGATCCCTGCAGGTCAGGAATGATCCCTGCAGCACCAGGAATGATCCCTGCAGGTCAGGAATGATCCCTGCAGCACCAGGAATGATCTGTACAGAACCAAGAATGATCCCTGCAGCACCAGGAATGATCTCTGCAGGATCAGAAATGATCCCTGCAGCACCAGGAATGATCCCTGTGCTCCCCCAGCTGTTTCCTGGGAATAGCAGTGCCCTGTGAGTCCCACACAGGTCACACCCCATGGGGTGTGGGACTTTTGCCAAAGCCCTCATTTGGTTTTTCACTGGGCTCTCTCTCTGTCAACCCCACAGCCCCAGTGTGCCCCCAGAACTCCCCCAATTCCTTGGAATGTGCCCAGCTGGTCCCCCCAGCAAAGCACGAGGTGCACCTGGATCCCTTTGTGCTCTCTGTCTGCTGAACCTGCCCTGGGAGCTGCTCCACAGCCCCACACAGGTGTTTCAAAAGGTACAAAAGGCAACAGGTATGAAAAATTACAGGTTTTACTCTGCTGGGAAGTGATTTATTGATGCTGAGAGCTTAATTTAGTAATCAGACACTATCTGAAGTGAGAAAAAAAAAAAAACAACCCCACTCAGCCATGGAACAGTTAGATGAGGAAGCAATTCCTGCTTTTGATGTAGTTTTGTCCCAAATTCAAAGTTAAAAAGAGTGGGGGAGAAGTTATCCAATTTACTGAAATCCAATCTCCCCCTGCATTTCACCCAGGGCTGTCCCTCAGAGGCAAAAGGGACTCAGATTTTTACATAACAAAATTCCTGAGTCACATCACAGAGGGGAGAGTCAAAGGGAGCTCAAGAACAATTCCTGCCATTACATATTTTCTCTTTATAGCATTGCTTGTAAGGGATTCATGTTGCAAGACTGATTTCAAAACTGGAAAAACCTTTCATCATTGATTATGGCTCATTTCTCACTCAGAACTCCCATTAATTCCCACAGCACTAATTCTGCATGGTGGTATCAAGAGCAAACGATGACTGCTGAGCTCATTTGGAGAAAGCAATAAATAATTTGCAATTAATCATCTGCTAAAGCAATGATCCTTTGGAAACATCTCTGCTGTGCTGCAGACTGCACAGAAAGGAATGGAATGCAGCTGCCTAGAAAGCATTTCTGGATCTCCCAGCACTCCCTGAGCTGGGGCAGGGAAGCAAAGTCAAAATGCTGCCAGTTTTATCCAGCTGAGATTAACAAAACGATGCAGTGGCTGTGAGATGCACTGACACAGAGAAGAGCCCTTGCAGCAGCCCAGCACACTGCAGAGCTGCTTCCAGCTGCATTTCCCCTCTAATTACACCACCCATCACCAGGTTGTGCAGGGAAAAAAGGCCAATTCCAGCCCTTTGTTTCTAAGGGATTGCCCTTGCCTTGCCCAGCCCCACATGGGCACTGCTGACATTCAGCCCTGCTCCCAGAATGTCTGACCCCATGGATCCAGCCCCAGATTCAGAATGTCATTCAGCCCTGCTCCCAGAATGTCTGATCCCACAGATCCAGCCCCACATCCAGAATGTCATTCAGCCCTGCTCCCAGAATGTCTGATCCCACAGATCCAGAATGTCATTCAGCCCTGCTCCCAGAATGTCTGATCCCACAGATCCAGAATGTCATTCAGCCCTGCTCCCAACATGTCTGATCCCACAGATCCAGAATGTCACTTATCCCTGCTCCCAGAATGTCTGATCCCACAGATCTAGAATGTCATTTAGCCCTGCTCCCAGAATGTCTGATCCCACAGATCTAGAATGTCATTTAGCCCTGCTCCCAGAATGTCTGATCCCACAGATGCAGCCCCTCCCCAGCAGCTCAGGAGCTACAGGTCATTTCAGAAATATGAACCCCATCACATCCACTCTGCTGCACCTCACTGCACCCCTCTAGCTTCATCTCCCCGTGCAAAAGCTGAGTTTTCTCCTTTCTGTAGGTTTCCCAGTGATCTGGAGGCCTGAGGAATGCTCCCAGAACATCCATCAGCGGCTCAGTGTCAGCTCAGGGCTGATTCGTTTCAGCAGCATTTTCTGTGCTGCATTAATTCTAGATCCTCAATGTTTTTCAGCAAAATAATGAAGTTATATATAACTCCAAGCAGCAGCACCAATAAATCCTTCAAGCCTTTGGCAACTCCTTTAATCCAGAGTAATCATGTTTCCTTGTAGAACAAGTCTTGTGATGTCTGCAATAGCAGCTCGCTATAGTAACAGCAGCCCTCATGTTATAGCTCCCTGCATGCCTCCAGTATTAATCAGTCCCCAGATTTAAATATGAAATTAGAGAACTCTTGATACTCTTCCTGAAACAGATATGCTAATCAGAGCCACCCCTTCCTCCCAAATTTAAAAAAAAAAATTCCAGTAAAGATCAGGCCTGTGGAGATGTTGATGCTGGGGTCAAAGATTGCAGCTTGCTGTTTTTGCTGTGAAAATGAAAATAACCCCATGAAAATAACAATCCCAAACAGCCAGTCTGTTCTGTAGGCAGTTTTCTCTGCCACCAGTTTTTTTTCTTGGCTTTCCAACAGAAGAATGAAAAAAAAAAAAAAATCTCACCAGAAGAAAGGATTGCAGCCTTCCTGCTAGAACTGGGAATATCAATGGACACAATGATCAAAACATTTATTCTTCAATTTGGAAATTTCTGAATGAAAACAGCATTCTTCTATTTCATAAGTGAGCTTAAACCCTAGCAATTTTCCAAATACACTGACTTTTTCCCTAGTATTGTCCTGAAAACTCCTGCAGCATCCTCCAGCTGCTATTATTACCTGAAGGGATGTTACCACTGACCAACCTTGCTGGAATTTAACCCCACTTAGCAGAAAACTTTGTGACCTTCATGCCTCAACTTCACTAAAATGATATTTAAGAGAAAACTTTGTGACCTTCATGCCTCAACTTAACTAAAATTATATTTAACTAAAATGATATTTAACAGAAAGCTTTGTGACCTTCATGCCTCAACTTCACTAAAATGATATTTAAGAGAAAACTTTGTGACCTTCATGCCTCAACTTCACTAAAATGCTATTTAACAGCATTACTTCCTTTTCCCCAATCTCCCACAACCATCTCTCGTTTCCACCATATAAAAAGAAAAAAAGTCACATTCAGCTCCTTGAACCTTATCAACATGTTTGGCTATGAGCAAGGTTTTACTTTGTTCAGCAATCCAAACATAATCTGCAGGCATAGATCTCCAAATTAAACCATATTCAATTGCATGTAAAATGCATTCAACAGCTTGATCTGAATACTAAAACAGAGATTAAATCCAGAAAGCAGAAATACCAAATGCAAAGAAGTTTCTTTTAGGGGCTGGAAATAACATTTGATTTTGCATTTGCAGCTTCTCTGCCCGTTATCCTTTTCAGATATATGAAGAATTAAAACCCAGCCTCAGTTCCATGACTGCCAGGCCCTGAAAAGAAGCCCAAGGTATCAGAATTTCTTATAGCCTGTGGAGAAAGAGATGCAAAGAGTTTCAGTGCCTGAGCCACTCTTGCAGAAAGGTGAGCACAGCAATCCCAGGTTTTCATAGGCACCATGTGTGGCAAAGGCAGATCCAGAGATTAGCACACATAAATCACTCACCCAGGGAGGGAAAAAAAGCCTCCTCCCCTGCCAGCTAAGACAACCACCACAAAATGCATGTTTTTACAAGGGCTATTCAAAGAAATAGCATGAGTGGGGAGAGTGAGTCACGGGCCAGCCAGCTTCACACACTGCAGCTACTCACAGGGAGAAGAAGACAAAGGGAATTAGGACTTAGATGATTTTTTTTTTTCAAATAACCAAGAAGCATTAGCAAAACCAGCTGCTGCACTGTAATATTTCTCAACTGCTCTGTTATGCCTTCACAGTCCTTTCCAGCAGGAGTTTTCTCTTTCTGACTTGCATTGGCTTTGCTGTTGTTGGCACGCTGGCTCAGTAGACATCAGGCAAATAAACTTTTCAACAACATAAAGACTTTTCAAACTGTATCTCTTAAACCCTATCCCCTTGAGAGGCTGGGAAGTGGCTGCTTAATTCTTTACAGGTTTGCTTGTGCCTCCCTTCTCTATTTCTGTGACTGGCTTCCTTTAGTTCCCAAAAAATAAACAAGCCCCTGAGCAGTTATCCCCACCTAAATCACACTTTGCACCTATTTCCTAACCATGGATTTTTTTGTATTTGTTGACAAACCTAGTGGATTTCACACTTGGCTTGCAGGGGATTAAATTCACTGCCTGGTGGGCTGGAGTCAGTGTTTTACAATGACAGGAGTTTATTTTGTGTAGAAAAAATAATTCAACAGAACTCTCGTCTTCAGATGACAAAGCACTGATGTACTTCCACACTTACAGGTTCTTCTCCAAATTTATTTCCACAATCTCCCAGCTTTAAGGTCATCCCAACTAGGCCAGTTTTATTCCATTTACTTTTGTGTTTCACCTGGAATAGAGTCAATTCACCTCCTGTTTTAGAGAGTCCTGTGCCATTAAATGGCCACTTTGCAGGGTTTTACACTTCAATAATCAGACAACATCTGCACATCCACCTTCCTGCTCAGCAGAACTGCTACACACAGACAGCAAATAATCACATTCTAGCCATGAATTTCCTTCCTACCAGGGCTTGCAACTCAGCCCAACTTTTGAAAAGTTCTCTTGTTAGATTTGCAGGTCTAGCATTTTCTAGCATTTTACCAGAACCACTCCTATTTATCCAGTAAAAGAGAATTATTTTAAGGTTGGTGTGTAACAATTAAATGACTAAAATTCGTCACCACACCTGGAGGACAACAAAAAGTTTTCCTGCACATGAAAATAACAAACTCAGTAACTCACAAGGAGCTTTTGCTTTGTGAAATATCACATGGAGGAAAAGCTTTGGCGTCCCAGACTCAACACTACAAAATGCAATAACTCAGCACTAATTTACAGCACATTATTTAATACTCAGAGTGGGGTTTTTAAAGGTTGAGAGACCAAGAAAACAGAAACTCATCCTAAAATTTATTTTTTTTAAAATGTTTTGATCTCCAATCTTAAAAGTGAGACACTTTTCTCTTGGCTCATTTTTTATTGCATGTATAACAATGCAGACTTTTTTGATGTCTCTTCATGAGGTCAGGCACAACTTTAATTTACAATTTACAAGATTTTACTTTCCAACTAACTTGACCTTAAATCAACTAAGAGAAGTCACTGCTAAGGAGAAATGATCACTGAAGAGATAAGAGAGAGCCAGTCCTTATCTCCTCAAGCACTAAGTGGCTCATCTTGGAATCAAAGTTTTAACTCCAGAATTGGTCATTAATTTTTATCACTCTGAAGATCTCAGGTGGTTTCTCCAATTCCATAAAAACAACCATCCTGCATGGCAGATTTCAGCTGGGAGCCAGGTTTTAATGTGTTCCAAAAAAAGTGCTGGAAAAAGGAAACTTCAGGAGAAGCTGAACTACAGTGAGGGAAACACCAGCACTTTGCAGAGATGTTCTTTAAAGTGCAAACAAAAATATTCAACCAGAAAGAGAGCTCAGGCCAGCAAGAGCCAGGTTAATGTTCATTTTAAAAGGTCTCAAATCCTGTTTTATAAATTAGTGTCAACCAAAACTCAGCAGCGACCTGGATGCAAATCTTTAAACATGACAAGATTATTTCATGGTTCACAAAGGAAGAAACCCTGAGCCACAGTGAAAATTGAAGTTGCTCACAGTTTTCCATATGAGATTTCCACCCAGGAGCATGTCTTAAAATTGATGTTCTGCTCTTAAAATTTGTGGTGCTTTCATTTCCTCTGCGACTTGGCAACTGCTGGCATTGAAGAGAGGCTGTGCCAAAGCTGCAGGATTTTCCAGTCAGCTTCATTTATTACCATTTCCTACTTATATTTCCTATATTCCACCTATATTTATATGAAATTTGGTCCCAAAGTTGAAAAGAAGCTGTGCAGAGGGGTTTTGGGGTGAGAATCAGCACTTGGGGGATGTGAGAATTGTGAGAATTGTCCTCATGGGCTCTGGAATGCCCTCAGAGAAATCCAGGAGATGGTTCCAGAGGAATTCTGGATTTTCAGGAGCAGGCAAACGTGGTTAACAATGAAAACAATCCAGTGGACAGCATTTCACAGGCTCCAGGATGAGCAGAGCACATTGATCCCTAATGAAGTGACTTAATTAACTTAATTGAGGGGGTGCTGAGGCAGCCCTGCCCCAAGACATTCACAGCACCTCTGGGCCAGGCTGCAACAATTGGTGTTTATTGAAATCTGGCACTGATTTGGCCAGCAGCAAAATTTCCTCTTCTTTAAAATTTGATTTTATTTGAACAAGCACTCATATACTCTTGGACTGAGAAGCACATTGTAGAATTTATGGTTTTAATTAGAATTAAGTTCATCAGCCTGTTTGCCTGTGTTGTGTAATTTCTTATTCTTCAGAAAGCATCTTGAACAGCCTGCTCATTCTTCCTTGTGGCAAAGTAAATTGGAATGGAAGAGATTTAATCCCCTGAATTTCATTACTTCTCCTTTACTGGGGATTTTTTTTCTTCATAGGACGAAGAGTCAACAGAATTTGAAACTCTTTCTACAAGAGAACTGCTTCCCCCAAAATAAAGATTTTACAGCTTCAGTCTAGCAGTTCCCTTCAAAATTTTGGTGTGCTGTGCTCATCATTAGCCAAAATCACTTTCAAATGTTCAAGAAAAGACAATTTAACATCATTTACCACCAGAGAACAAATCAAATCAACATTTCATCACCTTGTTTAGGTGCTGATCTAACCAGGGCAGTGAAAATGAAGCATGAAGAAGAGCAGGGCCCCTCTGCAACTGGAATGGAGCTGGATTCTCACTAAAAGAGGAAAAGCCAAACAGCCCAGAGCCCCCCTGGCAGAGAAGAGCTGATATTGATCACCTCACTGATCAATACTGCTCACAGGGAGGAAAAGCAGACAGCAATTATTGCCTGCAGAAGCTTCCAGAAGAACAGAGTGCACATTAGTGCTGCTGCAGGTTTGTCCAGGTTCTTCCTGCAAAGCCTCTTCCCCTCACATGAAAATAGATTTATTCCTATTATAGATTATTATAGATTAATAGATTTATTCCTATTATAGACTATTATAGGTAATAGATTTATTCCTATTATAGATTATTATAGACATTGATTATTCTAGATAATAGATTTATTCCTATTATAGATTATACTAGACATTGATTATTATAGAAAATAGATTTATCCCTATTATAGATTATTCTAGACATAGATTATTATAGATAATAGATTTATTCCTATTATAGATTATTATAGATAATAGATTTATTCCTATTATAGATTATTCTAGACATAGATTATTATAGGTAATAGATTTATTCCTATTATAGATTGCTATAGGTAATAGATTTATTCCTATTATAGATTATTCTAGACATTGATTATTATAGGTAATAGATTTATTCCTATTATAGATTATTATAGATAATAGATTTATTCCTACTATAGATTAATATAGACATTGATTATTATAGGTAATAGATTTATTCCTATTATAGATTGTTATAGACATGGATTATTATAGATAATAGATTTACTCCTATTATAGATTATTATAGAGAATAGATTTATTCATACTATAGATTATTATAGATAATAGATTTATTCCTATTATAGATTATTCTAGACATAGATTATTCTAGATAATAGATTTATACCTATTATAGATTATTCTAGACATAGATTATTATAGGTAATAGATTTATTCCTATTATAGATTATTATAGACATTGATTATTATAGATAATATTTATTCCTATTATAGATTATTATAGGTAATAGATTTATCCCTATTATAGATTATTATAGACATTGATTATTACAGATAATAGATTTATTCCTATTATAGATTGCTATAGGTAATAGATTTATTCCTATTATAGATTATTCTAGACATAGATTATTATAGATAATAGATTTGTTCCTATTATAGATTATTATAGGTAATAGATATATCCCTATTATTCCTGTTACTTTCCATGTTAGAGCTACAGCAGACTGACTGTGACATTTTACATGAGATTTAAACGCTAGCAATGTTTTGACACTAAGAAAGCAATTTGGTTTAGAAAAAATAACCTTTAATTGTAAATTAATTTGTGCCTGACCTCATGAAGAGACATCAAAAATAAACCTATGGAAAAAAAAAAATATATAAACCAACAAAACCTGTTGCTAACCCAAATGCCATTATCCCATTTCTTTCAGTGGCTTTTTTTTCCCCCCATATATTTGACACTTCAAACAAAAATGATACCTGGATACCAACCAACTGTCCTTCCCTCCAAAAAAATAAATGTTTGCACAAGCCCCTCCCTGCCCTGAAGGGACAAACACACATTTATTCAGACAGCTCCTGAAACAGGAGTGCACATCACTCTCTGATGTCAGTCCCAGGAAGATCATTTGAATATAATTAATGATAATAATTGAAATTATCACTGAAGGTATCAGGGGAAAGGCGAGGAGCTCATGTTTTGGTAGCACACAGAGGCACCACTTCACAGGTACTTCTAAACCCTTCCAAAAGCAGCAAAAGGCATCAGCAGGGAAAAAAAAATAAAATTACCATTGTTCAAAGAGCCAGGAAACATTACTTGATAAATGGAGAAACATGATGACACTAATTGACACCATGAGAAAACTCAAAAAGAATAAAAGCAAGAAAACAATCTCAAAAAGAAAAGAGCAAGAAAACAATTTAATCTCTTAATCTCTTAAGAAAGAAATTCCAGGGCAGGCCTGAATCTGTCAAAATTAATTTCTCCAGAAATGCACCAGATTAAAAATAAGAAGGAAAACAAAAAAAAGCTCACAGTCACAGAAAAGTCTCAGATATTAATTTTGGGCTACCCATCAGCAATGATTTCTTTAGGAAGTTTTCATAACACCAAATAAAATTAAATTCTGAATAATGCTTGGCTCACAGAGCAAAACTGCCAAGTTACAGAATTTGCTGTTACAATATTGTTGTAGCTGGGTTTTTCTGTTTTGCTTGGGGTTTTTCTTTTTGGCTTTTCCTATGTTATTGTTTCAGCATCAAATCCACTGCATAATATAATGCAGAATCAGAAACAAGCAGGATATTTTTAATAGAAAAACCCACTGGAAATTCTGAATTTTCTTCCAAATTAGGACAAGCACAAAGTTCCTTTTTAATACCAGCTTGCTCCTCAAGAAATGACTGAAAAATGCTCAGGCACAAACCTCAGATAAGTGCAGAAATGAGAAAATTGGCTTGTCTGTATTTTCTCTGAGTATTTTACTAGCATGAATCCTTTTTTTTTTCATTTATTAGGATTGTTTGGGATGCAAAAAAGGGATTTTGGAATTGCCAAACAGGCCTCACTCACTGGCTACAAGAACCTGTCACAGAAACTGCAGTTACCAGACTTTTTGTGAGAGACACCAACTGGAAATCCAACATTACTGAAGTGAAATAACTCAGATATAACGACTGCTGGCACCACACCTGGCATTTAAATTCACATTCAAGTACAGGAACTCTGCCACAGATTTGGTTTTTATGACCCTCTTGGATTGCAGCTTCTACCCCTTCTTGTTTTTTAATCAGCAAAACCAAGTGAGAATTTTATTTCTGCTGTGTGTTCTGGAATCTTCTTTCATCCTGATGAAAGCAGGAAGGGCAGTAAAGAACCCAAGTAATTCAGGAATGGAAATGCAAAGGAAGAAAAGTGTATTTACACTTGTGTCTTATTGCTGAGAGAAATGAGAATTGCAGAGAGCAGTGAGTGGGGAAAAGCTGTGAATTAGGAGGAGAAAACTTTGAATTAGAAATTTTGGGTGGATTAGGAGGAGAAAACTTTGAATTAGAAATTTGGTGTGGATGAGGAGGAGAAAGCTTTGAATTAGAAATTTTGTGTGGATTAGGAGGAGAAAATTTGAATTAGAAATTTTGTGTGGATTAGGAGGAGAAAACTTGAGATTGAATCAGAAATTTGGTGTGAATGAGGAGGAGAAAGCTTTGAATTAGAAATTTTGTGTGAATGAGAAGGAGAAAACCTTGAATCAGAAATTTGGTGTGGATTAGGAGGAGGAAACTTTGAATTAGAAATTTGGTGTGGATTAGGAGGAGAACACTTTGAATTAAAAATTTGGTGTGGATTAGAGGAGAAAACTTTGAATTAGAAATTTTGGGTGGATTAGGAGGAGAAAACTTTGAATTAGAAATTTGGGGTGGATTAGGAGGAGAAAACTTTGAATTAGAAATTTTGGGTGGATTAGGAGGAGAAAGCTTTGAATTAGAAATTTGGTGAGAATGAGGAGGAGAAAACTTGAGATTGAATTAGAAATTTGGTGTGAATTAGGAGGAGAAAGCTTTGAATCAGAAATTTGGTGTGGATTAGGAGGGGAATACTTTGAATTAGAAATTTTGGGTGGATTAGGAGGAGAAAACTTTGAATCAGAATTTTGTGTCAATTAGGAGGAGAAAACTTGAGATTGAATTAGAAATTTCAGAGGGAAAGCATCCTCACATCTTCACCACCTTTGCAGGGTTAATCTGGAGCACGTGGGGAGCAAACCAGTTGGGTTTAGGGATGCATTGCCATGGACCAGTCCTGAGCAGCCCAGCCAAGCTGTCACCTGGCAATAATTCACTTTTCTGCCCCCAATTCACCCCTCCAGCCCCAAAGAAGAGCCCAAGGATGCTCAGGCTGCCTCTGCTTTAAGCCCAGCAGTTAAACCTGACTGCAGGCTGAGCCAGGCTCGAGTTTAAAAGTTGAGCTTTGCAGGAAGGAGCCTGAGTGATGTGGAAAACAGAAATTCTGAGCTTCCATCACAGCCCAGAGGAACAGACCCAGGGGAAACAGGGCTGGATGCTGACTGGGGAGTTTCCCACAGCTCCCCTGGCCCTCCCAGCCCGGGGCATCACAGCCCAAACTGCACAGAAAGATCCAACTGGGCAGAAAAACCAACAGAATGTTCCAGAGAAGCCAAATTAGAGCCAGATGCAGAAGGAGCAGATGCCTGAACTGTGCTGTCAGTTCAAGGCAGGATAGGAAAGCTTGCTGGTGTTATTATTTATTAATTATCATGTTAAGGATGTCACAGAGAACATTTATGATTTAAGAAGTAGGTGTTATGTTGATTAAAAATCCTGCCATTTGTATCAGTTTTAAACCCATTTCAATGTATTAAAATTTTAAACATATTTTAAAAATATCTATTAAATGTTGAAGTTAATTAAGTTTTAAATGCATTAAAACTTTTAAATGTATTAAAATATTATGGTCAACAGCACAGCTCTGGAACAGGAATTAAACAGTGCAAGTAAAAAAAAAAGATTTTCACTAAGGGAAAGGTCTCTCATATCTTACTGCAAATTGTGCTCCTTAAATCTGGGCAAACACACTTGGTGCTGATAATGTGGGGGGAGGTTTCATGGAAATTCAGGCTACATATCCAAAAATGTTGTGTTTAAAAGTCACTCCCCTACAGAACGTGCACAACTTATCCAGATTCTCTTTGAGGCAAGCTCAAAACTTAGGGAAAAAAAATTCTCTTTAAAGCACTTTTACACACACACACACATCATGAAAGCAGCAAAGCATTCAGGTGAACTAAAAATAATTTAAAAAAAAATTAGAAAAATTTAAAACACAAGAGCAGCACAACACTTTTCCTGAGCACAACAAAACACTCTTGGCAAAGTGTTCCATGAAATGCACATTTGAACAGAGAACCTTTTAAAACCAGGCACAAGGTTGAGTGGATGCAGGTTTATTAGTGAAATATCAGGGATTTATATTTGGAATTACAACCCTGTTATGAGGTTACTGGGTAAACAGAAGGTTGGATGGCATCTAACTTTGCAAGTCTATTTTTCTTTATAGTTCTGGGTAATTTTACTAGACAGGAGGAAAGGGAATTCTGCAGTCACCAGAAGCCATTTTTATTGTCTCCAAACACATCAATAATCCACAAAATCTCTCTGAGTGGTGAAAAGCAGAAAAATGGAACATTCCCATCCCAAACCAGGCCATGCACACCTGGTGAAACCTCTCAGTGCTTTTCCTGCAGTCTTTAGAGGGTCATGGGAATATCTCAAATCAAAGGAGCACCAACCTTAGCAAACCCAATTTGGGGAACTCCATTTTGGGGAACATTCTGCCAAGAGCAGCCCCAGAAACCCCAAAAAATTCATTTTGCAGAGCTCCCAACCCCCAGCTGCAGCGTGAGGAAAAAGAGCTTGAAACACAAGGGAAGAGGAGCTCAAGACAGGAGAGTAATTCTGCAGAAAAGATATTAAAAGCACTCTCTTGTGCACCTAAAAAATGTAAGAATTGCCCTAGATGATGAGCTGAGAGACTCATGGAGGAGCACAAAAGAACCTCTTTGTTTTTCAGAGCCAAAATGGAACGTTTCTCAGTGGCAAAATGTAACAAATAACTGGTTTTTAACCCAAAGGTGCTCCAGAACTTCCATAAATATTCTGCCTGTCTGCCTGTGCCATTCAGAAACCCAGATCCAGATTCTGAACTGGTTCACTGCTGAAGGAGAGGGATTTTCCCAAAAATGCAGCAATCCCAGAGGGAGGAATCAAGCAAGCCCCCTGGTTGGATGGCAGCTGCCCTGATTTGAAAGCACGAGTTCTGCAAGTTCTTTGTATGTCAGATTTTCCACCTCTGAGCAGTGATTTCACTGCAGAAACTCCATTGAAATACCCCAGGATTTGTGAAAGGACACAAATTCTGGGCTTTGAGCAGAACTTTGAACTTCAATAAGTTGCAGCAAACTCCCACCAGACTCTGTATTTTTGTAGAGAGCATCTAAAACCTCATTGACAAACACCTATTGTGAAGCTGCAAAAGGGATTTATGGATTAATACCTGCTAAATAATACATTACTAATTTTAATTGGTTTTACATTTTACATTAGCTACGTGAAAGTCACTGAAAGTCAGGCCTGGCAAAATGTAAAATATAATATAATATAATATAATATAATATAATATAATATAATATAATATAATATAATATAATATAATATAATATAATATAACAATATAATATTTATTAATATTTATTAAGAATAATTAATAATAATAATCTTTAATTATTCTTGCTCTTAATGAGTGGCATGTGTTAAAGGGTGCTTGTTTTTCCTTCTTGGATCCCTCTCATCCTATATATATCTATATAAGAGGGATATACATATATACACACACACACACTTTATATTTATATTTATATTTATATTTATATTTATATTTATATTTATATTTATATTTATATTTATATTTATACTTATATTTATACTTATATTTATATACGAGAAACAGATATACCTAGAAATACCTAGAATTTTTTCCAGGTATGCCCACGCTGATGTCAGAATGAATTAGGCATTTTACAGCTGTTTCCAGCATCTGCTACAATTATTTTTCAAAGGTTAAACGTGAAACAGAGAGCCAAGTCATCATGATCCACCCCAAACTTTATTAAGAAGCACTTTGGAGCCCTTTCCAGCTGAAATAAAAAAGCTCCAGATGTTGCACAGGCTGCAGGGACTGCAGAGTCACTGCTTCAGAAGCATCCCTGGGATACAGCTGTGCCAAAGTTAAATGGGTAGGGATACTGGCAGAGGGAGGAAGGAACACAAATCACTGTTAAATCCAATATTAGGAGACACCTGTCTGGTTTTTTATGGAGCACAGCTCAATGTTGAGTTTGCTGGCCATGAGATCAAACATCCCCAAGTTTCTGCCCACATTCCATTTTTTGTCACTGGGCAGGTGAACAGCATTTTCCTCCACCTCATATTATAATCCATCAAGCAGCATAATTACATTTTAATTGACCTACAATTGCAATTGAATTCCTCACACCACAGAACCCAAGTCACCTGCTTCCTTTAAGAATAATACTTAAAGACTCAGAGAGAGAAAGTTACAATTCATTTAAAAGAATGTCTGAATCCTTGTGTCAATGGCTCTGTAAATGAAATGCCACTGCTTAATTCTATCATTTGATTAAAGATTAATTAATTTTATTTGCTTACCTCAGCAGCCTGTGTCTCCTGGTGCAATAAAGTCAGACCTGTCAAGTCTTCCAAGAAGGAATGTGAAGAATTAAAAACTTTGGCGAGGAAATTGAACCCTTCTCGTTCGTACTGCTCAAGGACCTGCCAGGACACAAACAGAGAAGCATTTCAAATGTAATGCCCATCACCTGATTCACCCTCCTTTTGGGCTCATAAAATAAAAGCAGAATCTTTCTGAGCACTCAGAAAATGCCTGGATACTGCAAACAGGTAAAAATGACAGAGAACAGAACAATCATTTTCCCCAGCTCAGTGTCTCCAGTGAGGAAAGGTGGAAGCAAGAGGGAAGAGGAATGGGGTTTAAGATTTCCTGCTTTAAATCCATTTTTTATGACAGATGCTAGGGCAAGAAGGAAAACTTGGCAGCACAGCCATGAAAGGAGCGTTTGAGTGCCACAAAACACAGTGAAAGCCTGTTCCAGGGTCAGGGCAGGGAAAGAACCATGCTGGGACAGCCTGGAAAATTCCCTGAGTAGTGTCCAAGCACAACATCCCCCAGAGATCCAGGATTCTGAGGCTCTTGTATCTTGATTTTTCTGCTTTAATTTTCCTGGTTTATTTATATTTTTTTTTATTTGGACAATTTTACAAGCTCCTACAAGAACTGTGAGGTTTTAGTTTCTCTTCCCTGAGCATGAAGAAGTTTATTTCAGCTTTAGGGAAGGAGCTGCCAGGCTGATTCCAAGGCAGATTGAGGGAAGGGAAGATAAATATCAACCATGACCCCAATCCTCCACCTTTTGGAAAATGGAAGGAACTGATGCCTGAGCAGTCCCAGGATGCATTATTTCCTTATTTTTGTTCCCAGTTCTCATCGTTTCACCCCCTGCTCTCAGATGCAGCAGCTGAGCTGGGTGCATTCCTAACAGAACTTCTGCAGAACCCCAAGGGGCAGGGCAGGGTGTGTGCAGGGACCTCAAAGAAACAGAAAGGAGCAGAATGTGTGACAGGGACAGGATCACCAGGGGCAGCCTGGATCCAGGAGAGGCAGGATCTCCACAAGGATGGGAGCACTCCCATCAGCATCCATCAAATCACAAGTTACTCTCACAAGCACCTCACTCCTTCCTGGCTTAACAATTCCTGTTGCTGCCAAACACCCAATTGATAAAACATTCATTGATAAAACATTCATTGATAAAACATTCATTGATAAAACATTCTTCAGCAAAACACATCCCATGAGCTCTCACACTGGAATTCAGCCTTGGTAAAAACCATATTTATATTGACAGGACTCTGAGCTTGCTGATAAAAACAGACTGGGATCCTCGCTCAGCTCCTCATGCAATGCATAATCAGGTTCCAAAAAACACAAACAAAGAACTGAAACACCACTATGAAAAGGAAGACAGGTATAAAAGGTGATTATCAAACATTTGGCACTGTCCTGACCACCTTTATTCTTCTAAAATAAACAAAACCAGCACTTCACGTTCTCTTCCTGAACCTACAGAAATTGTCCTTCACACTTGAAGGATTTATTTTGCCACAGGGGTTTGGTGTGTGTGTGTGTGTGTGTGTGTGTGCAATGACTGATAAATATAATCATGAATTAAAAAAGAAAAAAAGGATTTAAAAAAACATTATTAGGAGGACTTCTTTGTATTTTTCTTGTTTTGTTTTTTTTTTTTTTTTTTATTCCTGAGATAAATCAAACATGAGCATTCACAATGCAACACAGAGAACTGAACAGCTTCCGCTTTTTTTTTTTTTTGGAGCTGTGTCCTCTCAATATTATCCACTAAATATGGTGGGATTGCACTGTGGATTTACACATTCCATGAGAATTCTGGGTTCCAAAATCCCACTGAACCAACCCAAGTGCAGCAGCCTCTTGCACTGACACCAATTTCTCAAAGCCTGGAGTGTGGGACGGAATTCCTCACGCTGGCAGGGGATTTTGGCTTTTTTTTTTGGCTTTTTTTTTCCACCCCCAAGGATTTTGGAGGATCCACAACCCAAATTTTTGGTGCTGCAGGACAGATCAGAGCTGCTGGCCCACTGAAACCATCCCCAGGCTGCACAGTGAACTTCAGCATTATCTGAAATTCTTACAGCACCTCAGAAACCCACAGAGACAACACCACCACTGAGGTGTTCTGCTCTCTTCCCAGGGGCAAAACTTATGAAAAGATGTAAATCACCTTGGACCATGCAAATGTGATGGGCAGAGCAAGGAATTGAGAGCAACCTTCCTACATTCCTTAAATCCAAGTGCCTTTTGTGCTGTCATCAGTGTGACAATGCCAGGAAGTCTCTTATTAAGTGTCTTCTAAAGTATTGATATTAAGAAAATGTAAAAAATTAATAAATCATTAAATATAAAGAAATTAAATCAAAATGTATATACAACTTCCCAAATTAAAATTTACATTCTATATATAATATATATAATATAATATCATTTATATACTATAATATTTATAAATATTAAATTATTTTATATATTTTTTATTACTATATATAGTATAATATATAATATATATTTTATATATTATATATATTATATAATATAATATATATTTATATAATATAAAAATATTTATATATTTTATATAATATATAAAATATTTATATATTTTATATATTATTTTACTATAAATATGATGTATTGTTATATGCATTCATATAATATAATGAATATAATATATAATATACAATATAATATAATATAATATAATATAATATAATATAATATAATATAATATAATATAATATAATATAATATAATATAATATAATATATATAATATAATATAATATAATATAATATAATATAATATAATATAATATAATATAATATAATATAATATATATTATATATATTATATATATAATATATAATATATATATTATATATTATATATATAATATATATATAACACATAATATAGCATATATAATTAAATACACAATATGTAATGTAATGTAATGCAATATATAATATATATTATATAACATAAAATATAGAATAATATTATAGAATTATATTTATTATTTATTATTTATATACTATATTATTTTATATAATATTTCTAAACATACTAAATTATATACATATAAATGATTATATAAAAGCACATTAATATATATTAAAAATAATACATATATTAATAAAATTAATGCAATATTAATAAAGTCATGGATCCAGGAGTTGGAGGTACATTACTTTTAGATTTTTTTTTGTACTGGTACACATTAACCTGACCAAATCTCTTGCTATGAAAAGATTTAAACATTTCTCTTCCCCCTGTGTGACAGAGACCTTCCACGGTGCCACCATGGCAAATTCAGCTTTGGGTAACAAATCTGACCATACACACAGGACTTTAAAAACCTAAAGCACATTTTTTCCCCCTAGCAGCAACCCCAGAAGCCTGAAAAAGCTGATTAAAAAGTTCTCTTGCTGATTTAACCACTTGTTATCCACAATGAGGACAGCCTGCTGAATACAATTTGTGAGGAGGTTTTAAATCCAGAATTCCAGGCACATGAGCCAACAAAAGTCACATCAGAGAGGCAAAAAACCACCTGCCTGAGCAGGTACCTCTGAGGAAGATATCCACTATAATGAAATAATATTAATTTATCTCCCAAGAGAGAGGATGGAAACTTTGCACTGCCCACCTCTGACCTCTCCTCCCCAAATTCAGGAGCAGCTTCTCTCTGCCACATGGAACAGGGCACAGATTTGTTCAGCAGCCCTCAAAACAAGCAAAAAGGAGGCAAAATCATCTCAGATTCCTGTGCCAGGAGACCACCCAGGCAGCAATCACCCAGGAATAAAACCAGTCTGAACAACAAATAAATGCAAAATAACTCTAAAAAATGTTTCCAGATTTAATAAGCGACCAATTTGTTGCTGCATGGGAAGGAAATTTTCTCCTGTTTAATCCCCAAAGGCCCAAGGCTGGCATGAATTTGCTTTTACACTTCTGAACCATTTCTCACCACCCTTGGTCCCACTGAGATGCTCCCAAGGAACAGCAACACTTGAGAGATGTTCTCGATTTCAAACCAGGCACTGGCTGCCCACAGATGCACAAAAATCCCACCTGAATTTATCCAGGAATAAACCCAGCCCTTCAGGAGTGTGTCACTATGCAGCAATTCATTTTCCAGGCAGAAAAAAACCAAATAAAACCATCACAAAGAACCAGAAATACATAATTCTTGCACCCAGCCTGGCAGGAAAGGATTTATTAAGGAACTCTTATTTTTTTCCTCACCTGCAGGTCACTTTTCAGAGCTTAGGAGAGCTGGAAAACACCAATTCCTTTCTGGATTCCCTGGCTGCTACAAACACTGCCCCACATTTTCACACCACCTCTCCTGACATGCAAATCTCCCAGGTTGATGCCACAACCTCGATTTCAGCCTCCACTTCCCAGAGGAGCTCCAGAATTGGATTTTTTTTTTTTACACAGAGGCATTTGAATAGAACAAATCAAGCTGTGGATGCCCAGCATCCCATCAGGACCAAACCCAAAGATTTGTGAGTAAATGACATTTCATGAGAAATCTTTTCATTCTGGCCTGTTTACTGAAGTTTAAAAAAAAAAACAAAACCCAAATCTCATGGCAGAAGGGAAGAAAAAAATCCAGGCTTGGAGTTGCTCTGAAATGAGAACCAGATGTGCAGGCTTGGTGTTATATTCTTGTTACCAGCATTCTGCACAAAGTCCTCTCAATTGCTGGGTACAGAGACACCCAGAGAGAGAATCTGGCTCCAGGATTGCTTTCCAGCAGAAAAGTTAATATCTGCTTAAGCAAAAACACAGAAACCAAGCTCCAAACCCAAAGAAACTGGCTACTGATGCAAAATTGGTTCTTGTTTTATTTCTGTCACATCAATTTCAAACTTTTTTTTTACCAGTATTTACATTTGGTTTGGCTTTTTTTTTTTTTTTTTTCCCTTTTCAAAGTAGGTTGCATCTGCACAGCTTGAACCAGGGCTGTTTACTTTCCAGGAAAAATAAAACAAGGAATGAATGCTACCAGCTGGATTATTTGCACTAAAGATTTCTGGGTAATTTACCCCCAAAACAAGTTCCTGGATTATTTATACTAAATCAGATTTCTGGGAAACTTACCCCCAAAATAAATTCCTGGATTATTTATACTATGTCAGATTTCTGGGTAATTTCCCCCCAAAAGAAATTCCTGGATTATTTATACTAAGTCAGATTTCTTGGTAATTTTCCCCCCAAAATAAATTCCTGGATTACTTCTACTAAATCAGATTTCTGGGTAATTTACCCCCAAAACAAGTTCCTGGATTATTTACAATAAAAAAGATTTCTGGGTAATTTACCCCCAAAATAAATTCCTTGATTATTTATACAAAATCAGATTTTTGGGTAATTTACCCCCCAAAATAAATTCCTGGATTATTTATACTAAGTCAGATTTCTTGGTAATTTTCCCCCCAAAATAAATTCCTGGATTACTTACATTAAATCAGATTTCTGGGTAATTTACCCCCAAAACAAGTTCCTGGATTATTTACAATAAGAAAGAATTATGGGTAATTTACCCCCAAAACCAAGTTCCTGGATTATTTATACTAAATCAGACTTCTGGGTAATTTACCCCCAAAACAAATTCCTGGATTATTTACAATAAATCAGATTTCTGGGTAATTTACCCCCCAAAAACAAGTTCCTGGATTATTTATATTAAGTCAGATTTCTGGGTAATTTACCCCCAAAACCAAGTTCCTGGATTATTTACACTAAATCAGATTTCTGGGTAATTTACCCCCAAAACAAATTCCTGGATTATTTACACTAAATCAGACTTTTGGCTAATTTACCCTCAAAATAAATTCCTGGATTATTTACACTAAATCAGACTTTTGGCTAATTTACCCTCAAAATAAATTCCTGGATTATTTACACTAAATCAGATTTCTGGGTAGTTTACCCCCAAAGTAAATTCCTGAATTATTTACTAAATCAGATTTCTGCGTAATTTACCCCCAAAACAAGTTCCTGGATTATTTACACTAAATTTTTGGGTAATTTATCCCCCAAAACCAAGTTCCTGGATTATTTATACTAAATCAGATTTCTGGGTGATTTACCCCCAAAATAAATTCCTGGATTATTTACACTAAATCAGATTTCTGGGTAATTTACCCCCAGAATAAATTCCTGGATTATTTATGCTAAATCAGATTTCTGGGTAATTTACCCCCAAAACAAGTTCCTGGATTTAAACCCTCTCTCAAAGGGGGCAGGCACTTCACTAAGCATTTCAGAGTCACCAAAAATCCCAATATTCAAGGCTCTGTTTAGAAACTGGATAGGCCTGGATATATTTTTACACCCTGTTAACTCCCTGCCTATCACAGGCCATACAGCCAGGATAGAAAATTACTGTTCACCTGCTGAAAAGACATTTGGAAAATAAGACAGATGGGATAAAGTCCTGCCAGCTCCATTCTTCGAAATTCAATGTATTTGCTGTTGAAACAGCAATTTAATGAAAGTTTTATGCTGTGAAGAATCCTCCTGAAGGAGAAGAGAACAAGCTGAGCCACTGAGTTAATATTCAACATCCATAATTCTGGTTTCCTTTAAAATTTCCTCATTCCCAGGCTCTTGCCTTTTCACAGAGTTCTCCATTTTTATCACCATCTGATCCTAAAAAATTGTCAAGAAAAGTCTAACAAGGTGATGCTGTAACCCAGCCATGAAAAAGAAGGCAATAAAAAATAAAATTGCACTTTTGTGAGGATCATGGAAGGATTTTTTCAGGCCCTTTCCATTCATGGGTTTGGAATAGGAGAGCCTGAGAATTTTACATGAAAAAAAAGATAATACTTGAAAAATCACCTTAATTTGAATGACCTAAAACTTGTGCCTTCACTCAAGATTAGGTCAGAAGGACAAAGCTGTGCAGAAAGCTGTGCTCCAGGTGTGCACTGAACAAGGCATGCTGGAAACACTGGAAATTCAGAAACCATCAGACAAAAATGGCATCATTTTGGGCTCAGGTCCAAACCATGAAATCACACACACACACAGAGTTCTCTCCTTTCCTCCCCATCATCACTATTAAAAATGAAAGCAAATCAGTATAAAAGCTTAACTAATCCAAGCACAACGTGCTGAAAATTCATTTAAGGAGGAGATTGTTGTTTTAATTCAGAGTGGGGGAGGAGTGATACAAATGAGCTTTGCCTGGTGCTATTTCCTACCCTGATTTTGAACTGCAAGGGGCAGAAAATGGAGAATTAACTCACTGAAGAATCAGCTCTGAAAGGTCTCAATAGGGTTTTTTTACCTTGGGATTTTTCAGTTTCTTTTGAATCATGAGAAGGAGGAAAGTAGAGCTCTCAGAAATTTAAGAAATGCCAGTTTAAGCATGGCCTTGTCAACATTTAGCTCTTGGGAGATGCATGCATTGTTTTTTGGAATAATCTTGGTGTGCTTCATCAAGTAACCATCTTTGATAAGAACACCTGACAGATAAAACTTCCATTTTTTGCTGCTCTTTCCTTTCTTAAACATTCCTCCCAATTCATCTCAAATCCAGCAGCATCCCCAGATTCCAGCCTGTCTAAGGAAGCTTCACTGCACAGCACACACAGCATTCCCTGCCTGAAATCAGGAGTGCAGAGAGATGAAAGGAAAGGACCTGGAGAAAAATCAATTTTAGAGAGTGAGCAAGAGGCACAAAAGAAAACAAAAGGACCTGGAGAAAAATCAATTTTAGAGAGTGAGCAAGAGGCACAAAAGGGGATTTTGGTAGCCAGCACCCCCAGGTCCTGAGCTCTCTTCAGTCCCCTCATTGCTCACCCCTGGATGTTTAGAAAAGATAATTAAAATGAGAAACAACTTGCATAATTAAAAATATTGTGTCTCCAGGAATATCCACAGAATGCTTGGAATAACTGAATAACTTGGGAATGATAATAACTGAAAAACTTCCCAATGAGCTAGGGAATAGAAAGCACTAGGCTGCAAAAATGCAGAAATCTTATGGAAGGAAAAAAGAACAACTACAAACTGTTGATATCCAGGAAAATAAACAACTGATCTTTGGAGTTCCAAGTGGAATCCTAGAGAATGAGGGCTGGGATTGATGGTGGGGTGAGCACCACCACCATCATCATCATCATCATCACCCCAGCACCACACACTGAATATTCCTGCATTTTAATCCAGCTCAGTGTTCTCCAAGTTGGTTTTTGCAGTTATTCAAGCCAAAGTATTTTGAGTTTTAACTGGCAGAAAAGGAATTGTGTGACAGCTTCACAGAGAAATGACAAGACAGTGCAGATTATATTTAAGATAAATAATTAAAAATTATATTCTAGGAACATGTCAATATTAGGAAACTGCAGTGATGCTCTTTCCTCATTGATAGTCCTTTACTTTGTCCTAATTGTAGTTAGAATTTCATTGAATTGGAAGAAGAAATACTGGGAAAAATCCCAAACAAGACCCATAAAATTTCATTTAAATTTTAGAAATACAACCTGTCAGAAATTATTCCATTGCCTCAAACAATGGCAGGTTTTCTCTTTCCTTTAAACACTCCTAATTTGAAATTTAAATGTAACAACGGGAAAATTCATTTTTATTCATTTCTAAGAGAAGTCCTACATGGAACTCAGGATGCTGAAAATGTGCCTGGCTGTATCAACAATTCATTCTTCAAGTCTCAGTGAAATCTATCCAACATTAATTTGTACAGAGACTTGTCAAATACTCACACATGTGAATTCAGGAAATAAAGAGAGTTACACATGGACTCTGTTTCACTGACTTCACAGCACAGCTACAGACACAATTCCTTAAAACATCCTCTTACATTTTTGAAATATTCATTCCTGAAGGACAAACATATTTCCCTGTTTCCTCCATCAATTCTGTAAGCTCTGCAAATGATTTTTTTCTTTTTTTTTTTAGCACAGGAACCACCAAGGTTTTTTTCCCCCCATGACTTTTACATCCACACAATACTTGACTTGGGAAAGGTGTAATGGAAAAAGGTGGAATATGGAAAAAGGTGGAATGTGGAAAAAGGTGGAATGTGGAAAAAGGTGGAATGTGGAAAAAGGTGGAATGTGGAAAAAGGTGGAATGTGGAATAAAGGGGGAATATGGAAAAAAGGGGGAATAAGGAAAAAAGGGGGAATAAGGAAAAAGGGGGGAATAAGGAAAAAGGGGGGAATAAGGAAAAAGGGGGGAATAAGGAAAAAGGGGGGAATGTGGAAAAAGGGGGAATGTGGAAAAAGGGGGAATAAAGGTGGAATATGGAAAAAGGTAAAATATGGAAAAAGGTAAAATATGGAAAAAGGTAAAATATGGGAAAAGGTGGAATATGGGAAAAGGTGGAATATGGGAAAAGGTGGAATGTGGAAAAAGGTGGAATGTGGAAAAAGGTGGAATGTGGAAAAAGGTGGAATGTGGAAAAAGGTGGAATGTGGAAAAAGGGGGAATGTGGAAAAAGGGGGAATGTGGAAAAAGGGGGAATGTGGAAAAAGGGGGAATGTGGAAAAAGGGGGAATGTGGAAAAAGGGGGAATGTGGAAAAAGGGGGAATGTGGAAAAAAGGGGGAATGTGGAATAAAGGTAAAATATGGAAAAAGGTAAAATATGGGAAAAGGTGGAATATGGAAAAAAGGTAAAATATGGAAAAAGGTAAAATATGGAAAAAGGTAAAATATGGAAAAAGGTAAAATATGGAAAAATGGTGGAATATGGAAAAATGGTGGAATATGGAAAAAGGTGGAATATGGAAAAAAGGTGGAATATGGAAAAAAGGTGGAATATGGAAAAAAGGTGGAATATGGAAAAAAGGAGGAATATGGAAAAAAGGAGGAATATGGAAAAAAGGTGGAATAACTATAGAAAAAGGTGAACTACAGAAAAAAGGTGAAATATAGAAAAAGGTGAACTAGAAAAAAGGTGAAATATAAAAAGATCTAAAGGAGTTTCAGTGACAGGTCATCCCTGCCTACTGGGAGAAAGCAAAGAGGAATATCTTAGTGCAGTCAAGGGCCTGGAATCAAAATCAAAATTATCTCAACTGAAAAGCATCAGTGAGTGAGTGAATCTTGCAGGTTGCTGTCATAAGTGATCAGAAGAATTTCAAATAAAAATGCAGGCCCAGCAGCCAGCAGAGGGGAACAATGAGAGCATTGCTGAGGCTCCAGGATGACAGATTTCCAAACTGAAGGGCTCATAAATAACTTACACCACCCCAGTGCTCAGTAAATGCCACAGCAAAAGGGTCTCATGTTCCTGAGATGGTAAAAAGGGAAAACATCTGCAAGGGCAGGGGAAAATCCTGATTAAAGCAGAAATTGTAATATAATAATGCCAGCAATGCCATCCCTCCATGAAACTGGGAAACACCCAACAGGAACTCAGAGTTTGGTAAAAAGGGGTAAAAAGCCCCTGCAGCAGCTCCAGCTCCCAGCAAATGGAGGAGAAAGAAGAAGAACTTGGGGAAGAACTTGAAAAATCAGCAGAGAACCTGGTTTTGATACATTTCATATTTGGGGTGGTTCCAAGTGAGCATGAGTGTAGTAGGGGAAAGAGAAATCTCTTTAAGGAGAATAAGTCAGATTTCCAGCACCAGTGGGTGCTAAATTTGAACTCTGGAAGGAATGTGAGCTATAGGTAAAAACAAGAGGGTTCCTACATCTTTATATCCAGGTTGCTTGGTGGCAATTATCTTTTTGTGACATTAAACTCTGGGGTCTCCTCGTTCATTCCATGATGCACAAGAAGGGGAGCAATAAAAGGAAATGCTCATTGTCCTCATTAAAATAGAAACACAGCCAGTTTTGCATTAAAATACTCTTTAAATTTTAAAATAAATATTTCAACATCCATGATTTAAGGCTTTAACCAGTTTTCTGCAAGGATCAGATCTGTTTTCCAAGGAATTGCAACACTTCTCACCCCAAAATAATGAGCAAACAGCCTCATTTTGCTCCCAACAGGGCAAACAGGTTAATTAGCCCAGCCAGTAATTAGCTAAATGTTCTCTCCTGTAAGTAAAGTTACAAATGATTATCTGTGGGAAGTGGATTTGTAGAGAGCTTTCAGGGCTTGATAAAAGGTTTACACAGTGTGTATTTATTTGAGATAAGAAATGATGATTTAGAAATGCTATAGAAGAGGACAGATATGGTGAGAGAGAAATGGAGTTAGAAAAAAGTTTCAAAGGAAGGCTTTGTAAATAAGATTAGATACTTCAGAGAAATAGAACTATGAAAGATGCATTGCAGTAAGATTTACAAGGGGTGGTTTTAGATGATTGGCTGTAAGGCATCTATAATATGGTGTGGTAAAAAGCTGACAGAAGAAATGCTTATAATGTTTTGTAATTAAGGAATAATTAACCTCTGATTGTGATAGCATGAATGAGAACATCTGTATTGTCTCACCCTTCTCATGAGACTGAAAATGGAATAAAGGTTTTTCAAATGCCTCAGTTGCCCCATCTCTGGGTGAGAAAAAAGGATTGTGTGACAAATGTCCATCTGAAATATTGTCTGATGAATATCCATCCTAAATATTGTCTGACAAATGTCCATCCTAAATATTGTCTGACAAATGTCCATCCTAAATATTGTCTAATAAATATCTATCCCAAATATTGTCTGATAAATATCCATCCTAAATATTGTCTAATAAATATCTATCCTAAACATTGTCTGACAAATATCCATCCTAAATATTGTCTGACAAATATCCATCCTAAATATTGTCTGACAAATATCCATCCTAAATATTGTCTGACAAATACCCATCTGAAATATTGTCTGACAAATATCCATCCTAAATACAAATATCCATCCTAAACATTGTCTGACAAATGTCCATCCAAATATTGTCTGACAAATGTCCATCCTAAATACAAATATCCATCCTAAATATTGTCTGACAAATATCTATCCTAAATATTGCCTGACAAATATCCATCCTAAATCTAAATATTGTCTGAAAAATATCCATCCCAAATATTGTCTGACAAATGTCCATCCTAAACATTGTCTGACAAATATCTATCCCAAATATTGTCTGACAAATATCCATCCTAAATCAAAATATTCATCCAAATATTGTCTGATAAATATCCATCCTAAATATAAATATCCATCCTAAATACTGTCTGACAAATATCCATCCTAAATCCAAATGTCCATCCAAATATTGTCTGACAAATATCCATCCTAAACATTGCCTGACAAATATCCATCCTAAATACAAATATCCATCCAAAATATTGTCTGACAAATATCCATCCTAAATATTGTCTGACAAATGTCCATCCTAAATCCAAATGTCCATCCTAAATATTGTCTGACAAATATCCATCCTAAATACAAATATCCATCCAAATGTTGTCTGACAAATGTTCATCCCAAATATTGTCTGACAAATATCCATCTGAAATATTGTCTGACAAATATCCATCTGAAATATTGTCTGACAAATATCCACCCTAAATATTGTCTGACAAATATCCATCCTAAATACAAATATCCATCCTAAATACAAATATCCATCCTAAACGTTGTCTGACAAATGTCCATCCTAAATCCAAATATCCATCCTAAATCCAAATATCCATCCTAAATCCAAGTATCCATCCTAAATCCAAGTATCCATCCCAACACTGTCTGACCAATGTCCATCCTAAGGAGCTCTGCAATCTCCCTTGCTGGTGCCAGCACAATTTTGGCACCAGCAGAGCTCTCAGTGTCCTCCCAGTGCCCTGAGCTCTGACAGGGATATTTGACATTCCAGCACAGCTTCTGCAGGACCAGAAAAAGACAGAGGGGGAATCACACAAGGAAAAATTGGCCCAGAATAAAACCAGATTGGTTTCCTGCTGTGAGCATCCCAAAATTCCTGAACAATTGCCTGCAGGAAGCTCCTCTGGCACGTGGCTCTGGGCTGTACAGCTCTGGTAGGGAAAATTTGGCTGCTTGCATGTCTGGCCCCTGCAGCTTCCAAAGCAGAGGAAGGAAGGGATGACTGAGCCCAAATGAAAAGGACTGCAATCTCCAAACATGCAGATCATCAGCAGCTCCTCCTGAATCCTCCAGCTGGGCTGGAATTCTTCTAAAATTCCCAAATCATTGGTTTTGTGCTTTAGGAGCTCCAGAATGACAGGAGGAGAATGCTGACAAAAGGAAGGCACCACCAAGACAACACCAGCAAATTCAATTCTATCTGTGCTGAAAGTCTGAACCCCCAGTAATCCTGACATGGAGCAGGATGAGATCCTAAATTACCTTAATAAAAAACAAACCAACATGGAGACTACAATTAAATCATAATTGGATTTGTCGTTTCAAAGCATCAGCATCAGATTTCCACATAATGCAGGGTGACATATTCTTATTCCAATAAATAAAAGTTAGCAGAGTAAACAAAAGGCTGTGTTTCTACTGTAAGGAAATCTGTGAGCCAATGGAGCAACCTTTTCAGCACACAAGAAATTCAATCCCCAAACCACATGAAAAGTGATCTCTCTGGGAATAGCACAGCTGCTAAAATCCAGGGCACTTTTTATTAAATCATCAAGTCTGTTTATGTAAAATGGGCCTCTCTTAAAATGACCTCCAAGAGGAAATGATTTGCTAAGGAAAAATTGATCCCTGCATTGAATTTATCTGCGTGGATGTACATTTTTATTGTTTTTACATGGCAGCGCTTCCTGAATTGGAGATAAGGAGAAAATAAGAGGAAAAGAGAAAGGAAAAAACCTTCATCTAACAGTTTAAAATCTCCACCATCAAGGTTTCAGCTACTGCTGAACTTTCAGCTCTTCAGCAGGATAGATCCAACTGCTGCTATTTTTAGAAACACCCAACTTCAGTGCTTTGGCTTTTGAAGACAAAAATGCACATTGAGAGTCCTTCAAAACTTGTCAGATGTGCCCAGAGGGGAAAAAATAAAAAATCACTGGATTAGAATTATTGTGCAAATTCTGCAGAAATTGCCAGTGCCCCATTATTGTTTGGGGGCTCTTTGGAAGGAGGACAAGGGCATGGAAGGAAGAGAAAGAACTTTCTGCAAGCACTTCCTCAAGGTGCAGGAGGGTGGAATAAAATCCAACTGCTGTTAATTTTAGAAACACCCAACTTCAGTGCTTCAAGTTTTGAAGAGAAAATGCACATTGAGAGTCCTTCAAAACTTGTCAGATGTACCCAGAGGGAAAAAATAAAAAATCACTGGATTAGAATTATTGTGCAAGTTCTGCAGAAGATGCCAGTGCTCCCTTATTGTTTGGGGGCTCTTTGGAAGGAAGAGAAAGAACTTTCTGCAAGCACTTCCTCAAGGTGCAGGAGGGTGGAATAAACTCATGGCACTCCAAACCACGAGGCAAAAACCCCTCTGAGTCTCCCTGCTGAGAGATCCCAGGGAAAAACTTCTGGAAGTTGCAAGAGCCAGAAAAAAACTTGCCAGAGGGAATTTTGGAAAGGCAGAGGAGAGGGAAACAATGCAAGAGCTGCCCCAGAGAGCCAAGAAACAGCTGGGAGCTCAGAGGTGACTCAGGACTGGCAGCACCAGCAGCAAAATGAACAATCTGCTCAATAAAGAAATGGCAAGAAGCAATTTTTTTCCCCCTCAATTGTTCATTATTTGTCTGGTTTGTATCACAAAGTTGAAATTTCGACAGCTTTGCCTATTTGGAAAGACATTAAGCTGCAGAAGGTTAAAGGGATATTTATTTAATTTCAGACATCAGAAAGCATTTCTTAAATAACACCAATCTCATTCCTTCCTACAAAGCTGGAAGATAATGACAGTATTTTTGTGATAAGTGTTTTTGTGATTTTTTTTTCAGCAATGTCTTGGTCAATCTTGGATCCTTCAGCAGCATGATGTGGAGGTAAAAAGAGCAGCATGCTAAGAGGTGATGCCAAAGAAATTCAGAAAACAGCTAAAAAAAAAGGCTCTGAGGGAAAAAGAACTTTTAGCTGAAGTGGGAACAGATTCTAAGCCATAAGAAGTCAAGAGAAAATGTCAAAAAGTTCCCCAAAATTGACCTAGAAATATAAAACCAAATTAAGCACAAGCTCAGCCTTACCTTGGCTGAACAGGCTGTGCACTTATCAAATGCCAGGCTGACTGGAAGAACATTATCAAATCTGGATAAAAATCCTCGGATCTAGAGGATGAAAAATAAAAAAAATAGAAAAATCACATTACTATTTTAACCATTCCCAAAATTCAACATGAACTGGCCACATCCATTCCATAAAAAGAACATCCACCACCTTCTAACAGTCACTCCCAGTAGAACTTGTGGTGAATTCATACTGAGCCCATCTTACTGCTCTTTTCTCTACAAATAATGGCACAGCTGCCTGCATGCAGCATCACTTCACCACAAATAGAGGCACAGCACCATCTGCAGTTGCCTTTTCTGACTGCAAAGTCCCATGAAAAATCAAAAGTCGTGGTGTGGAAGGTTAAACACATTTTTTTCCCCATCTCTATGACCTAGAGTCTGAACATTGAACTGCTGTGCCTCCCTCCATGATGATGTGGTTATGATATTATTGATAGGCAATTTGAAAATTCCACTCTTTCTGCTGACAGAGGGAGCTCTGACAACACTCTGCAACACTTTGATCATTTCACTTGTGAACTCTTTCCTCCTTTTTTATTCTGTTTATTATAATGAAGAGATGTCACCTGGAACAGAACTCCAGTAACTCTGCAATATTAATAATAATACCCCAAATTTGAAAGTTTGAAACCGAATTTTTGAAAAACTCTTAACACAGCTGAAAGTGGAGTTTGGGTTGAGATGAAGAAAAAAAAGTGCTGTGCACTACCAAAACAACAAGAATCTTTTGTGATAACAATAATCAACAATAATTAAAATCAGCCAACTCCCATAATAATGGAGAGTTTTCAAACTCTGAAGAGATTCGAAATGTTAATTTCAAGATGCTCCTATTGGCAGCTCTGATGGAGAACAGAAAGGTCAGAAATTGATTTATTCACATAATTCCTGCTCCCAGCAAATTCCTGCTCAGTAGGTAGAAGGAATTTTGTGTCCATGCACAAATACAGTGCCAGGAAAACCCTGCCTTTAATATTATATTAATTATTATTATTTATATTTATTTTTTAATTAATTGACATTTTTATTGATTTTTTATAATTTATTGACATTTTTTATTTATTGATATTTTATTTTTTAACGAACATGGCGAGTCAGTCCTCTAGGAAATAGAATCAGCATTTTTTTTTAAGGAGACAACATCTGTGATGATCAGTTCCCAGCTCTTCAACAAAAAGTTTTATCACCAATGATTTACCTGGTGAGGAACAAGCCCAAGAGAAGTGGGTGGCTCATTCATTCTGTCATCACTGCTGCTGGCCACAGCATAACCACTGCCAAAAACACAACAGGGGAAATCAGAGCAAGGCTGCACACTCAGAATTTCCAGGCAGCTTCCAGACATTTTGCTCCAGCTTCAAATGAGTCAAGGAATCTGTGTGGAAAGTCTGGCTCATAGGGACCAAGACCCAGCATGATAAATATATATAAAAATCAGTCTGAGACTCATCTTCAACTCCTAAGTCACTTTTTCTCTCCCAGGTTTTAAAGAGAGAAAACAAGGCTCATGTTCAGGGTGCAGAAATTCAGAGTAATTTCTGTGTCCCACTCACTGAGCTTTAAATAAAAAAAGGAAAAGGGGGGAGAAAAAAAGGAAGGGGGGAAAGGGAAAGGAAAGGGAGAAAGGGAAAGGAAAAGGGGGGAAGGGAAAGGAAAAGGGGGGAAGGGAAAGGAAAAGGGGGGAAGGGAAAGGAAAAGGGGGGAAGGGAAAGGAAAAGGGGGGAAGGGAAAGGAAAAGGGGGGAAGGGAAAGGAAAAGGGGGGAAGGGAAAGGAAAAGGGGGGAAGGGAAAGGAAAAGGGGGGAAGGGAAAGGAAAAGGGGGGAAGGGAAAGGAAAAGGGGGGAAGGGAAAGGAAAAGGGGGGAAGGGAAAGGAAAAGGGGGGAAGGGAAAGGAAAAGGGGGGAAGGGAAAGGAAAAGGGGGAAAGGGAAAGGAAAAGGGGGAAAGGGAAAGGAAAAGGGGGAAAGGGAAAGGAAAAGGGGGAAAGGGAAAGGAAAAGGGGGAAAGGGAGAAAGGGGAAAGGAAAGGGAGAAAGGGAAAAGGAAAGGGGGGAAAGGGAAAAGGAAAAGGGGGAAAGGGAAAAGGAAAGGGGGGAAAGGGAAAAGGAAAGGGGGGAAAGGGAATAGGAAAGGGGGGAAAGGGAATAGGAAAGGGGGGAAAGGGAATAGGAAAGGGGGGAAAGGGAATAGGAAAGGGGGGAAAGGGAATAGGAAGAAAAGGAAAAGGAAAAGGAAAAGGAAAAGGAAAAGGAAAAGGAAAAGGAAAAGGAAAAGGAAAAGGAAAAGGAAAAGGAAAAGGAAAAGGAAAAGGAAAAGGAAAAGGGGGAAAAAGAAAAGGAAAGGGGGGAAAAAGAAAAGGAAGAAAAGAAAAAGGACAGCAAATCCAAGATTACTAATGGCAACATTTTCTTCTTTTGAAAGATTCCTAATACTTTTCTGAGGTTAAATTCAGAGAGAGAAGAAAAACTTCAGCCTTGATGAAGCATTTCCCTCCAGCACTGCACACTGCTTTAATTTACAGACATCACCCCTGACAGAATTGTCCTTCCTGAGGTGCAACTCCTCCTCCTCCCTACAGATTCTGTGAAACTGGTGTGATTTCCCAGGGAACAGCCTTGGCTCACCCTTCTGGATGCTGCAGCACAGAAACCATGAGCTCCACCGCCAGGGCTCCAGCCACCATGGCCAGTCCAGGCCTGCTGACCGTGCACTGCTGGTCCAGAGTCCGATCCCTGGTGGACTGCAAACACACACAGCTCTCAGGGGAGGGCAGAACAACTCCAAAGCAACCAGCTGCCCCGTGCAAAACCCCCCCAGCGCTGTGAAACTCACAAAATCTGCTATTCCTTCACCTCGCGCGCGCCAACGCGGCGCAGATCCCTTTAGGAAACGCCCTCAAAGCCAAACAAAAATCCCAGTTGCAAGAAAAGAGGGACAGAATCACCCTTTGCATAAGGTTCTACTCACATCCCCCGGTGCCACCACGTCATTGCAGAAGTAGCAGCCCAGTTTGTAGCCGGGGATGTTGGAGAAGAGCGAGGATCCCAGCGGGTCAGAGGAAGCGGAGGCGCTGCTGGAACGCGAATCGCCGGATTCTTGGTGCTTTGGCTTCTTTAGGCCATGCCTCATCACAACAAAAGTGTCAAATCCCAAGGCAGCATTGATGACCAACTGCGAACAATAGAGAGAGAACAACAGATTTCGAGCGAGCCAAAAAAGGGAGGGGAGGAAAAAAGCAGCGCCAAGGTTTTTATTCACTATAAACGCCAAAAAAACCCACAGGCTGCAGATGGATGAGCAACCCATATCCACCACCTTAGCCTTAAACACCAGAGCTTCTGAAAGGTGCAGAATTTCAGCTGTTATTCACTATAAACGCCAAAAAACCCACAGGCTGCAGATGGATGAGCAACCCATATCCACCACCTTAGCCTTAAACACCAGAGCTTCTGAAAGGTGCAGAATTTCAGCTCTTATTCACTATAAATGCCAAAAAACCCACAGGCTGCAGATGGATGAGTAACCCATATTTACCACCTTAGCCTTAAACACCAGAGCTTCTGAAAGGTGCAGAATTTCAGCTGTCAAGCCCTTAGAAATAAAACTAAAACCAAAATGAAGAGTCTGTCTCAGAAAGTCACAGGGCCTTGTCCTTTTCTGTGCCTGATCCAAATGAAGGACTCCCTCTAGCTGTTACACAAACTTGTGACAAAAAATAAATAAAAAAAAAAAATCAACAGCAGCTTCAAGCAATGAAACACCATCTGTTATCCAAAGCAATTTCTGCTCAGTAAGGAAAGCAATTAATGATTACTTATGGGCTTCATCTGCATCTGCTTAGTCACATGGGGAGCAGGAGCAGCTGTGCTGCACAATTCCTGTGTCCTCGTTTCCCCCCTCTCTCTCTCTCTTCTCCACTTTGTGGCAAGTGCACAGAGGAATGTGGAGCACAAAGATCAGCTCAGTGATGACTGCAGCCAGTCAAACACAAAGGAAGATGTGCAGCTCCTGTTGGCAGAGGTTCTGCTGCAGCACTTCCTCGTTTTCCATTCTTCCAGCCAGGAATTATTTAAAAGAAGAACTCTGAAGGAAGCTCTCACAAGAATTGCACATCTTAATTAGCAAGCTTTGAGTCTCATCATCGTTCTCAGTATTTCCAGTTATTTCTGCACGTTCTTTCAGCCCTGTAGTAGTTTATTTTTCCTCAGTGCTGAAGTGGAACTCTGCTGTTCAAACTGTGCAGGGCTACAGCAATTAGCAGATTGCATCTTCTCACTGCATCTACCTGTAAAACCTGAGTAAGGTGTTCCACTTCCAAAATGTGAGTGAGAGATGCTATTAGAAGAAATTACTAATAATTTTAAACAATTCCTAATGTTTCTTCTCAGTTTACAGGCAGGTAACTATTTCATTCTAACTGATTGAGCCTTAGTTTAAAAAAATCATCTGGTTTTGATAAAGAGACAATGGAGAAGCACAAGAGACAAATGGAGAAGTATCTTTTGGGTATGGATTAACCAAAAGAAAAAAGAAGCAAATTTTGACAAGTCCCAGTGCTGAGCAAGAGCAGAGATTTAACATCTGACATGAGGATTTAGCATTTGGGGGGCTGGTTTGCCTGAGGTGCTTGTTTTGGGCAAGGACTGCAGGAGTGGCAAGGATGATGGAAGGGGAGGACTCTGCTCCCCATGGACCTGGTGATGTGTGCAATCCACAAATCATTTCCCACCAGCATCTTCATTTTCTTTTTGAGGCCTCCAGGACCATGCCACACAGAATCACACCTGGAGCACAGCTCTCATTGGGTGTTTGCCAAAGTAAAATACTGAGCATTTCCTTGGGCACCTGGAGATTTCCCTGCTGTGTTTTCCCAGTGACAGAGAATTCCATCTCAGATCCTGAGGGATGTTATCCAATCAACCAGCTGCGATGCAGACACACCACACCACGGAGTAACAGGGAAATGTCACAAAAAGTTTCAATATTTATCCTCAAAATGATACAGATGCTGCAAGAAAAATGTAGAGGGGCACTAAGAAGTTTTGCAGATCATAAACCATTCTATCCTGATTGAACCAGACAGGATTCATATAAAATATGCACATAAAACTCTAGATATTGCTGCAAATTCCCAACCATCAAACCACGTGGAACAGCAGGCTGGCACTTCCCAGCTGCAAATGTTGAAATTTTAAAAGTGAATTTTTGAAAAACTCTTAACACAGTTGAAAGCAGAGTTTGGGTTGAGTTAAATGAAAAAGTTTTGTATGGTACCAAAACAACAGAAAGATTTTGTGGTAATAATAATAATAATAAATAATAATTAAAATCAGCCAACTCCCATAATAATTAGGAGTTGACTGATTTGAATTGTTTTCAAACTCTGAAGAGATTCAAAAAGTGAATTTCAAGATGCTCCTATTGGCAGCTCTGATGGAGAACAGAAAGGTCAGAAATTGATTTATTCACGTGATTTCTGCTCCAAATTCCTGCTCCCAACTCATTTCTGCTCAGTAGGTAGCAGAATTTTGTGTCCATGAGCAGCACACACACAGTGCCAGGAACACCCTGCCTGGGCTGTGTGATGGGTTGCTATTATTGATATTTATTTTTTAATGAACATGGAGAGTCAGTCCTCTGGGAAACAGAATCAGATTTTTGGTAAGGAGACAACAAGCTTTGCAAACTTGCTCATTTTGTCATTTCTGTGCTGTTTTCAAACAACTGAAACAGAAAGCAAGACCACAGGTGCAGGAAAGGCCAGGGGGATTAAGGAGGAGCTGGTGAATTATCCAGTCACTCACAGCTACACCTGAGGGTGTGATTCACTGAAGCCCCCACTAAAGGGACACTGATCTCTGCCCTGGCAAAGAGCAGAGATCATTTCAGCTGTAAGGAAAGAAGTCCATTGCTCAGGGCAATTTAAAATAAAGGAATTAAAATAAAATAATAAGTAATAATAAAATAAAATTAAATATAAAATTAAATAAGATAAATAAAATAAAATAAAATAAAATAAAATAAAATAAAATAAAATAAAATAAAATAAAATAAAATAAAATAAAATATTTAAAATAAAGAGAGAGTGGAAGGGAAGGGAAGGAAAGGAGTGGCTTGATGGCACACCTTCCTCTTGCTGGCTGCAATGAGAGCAGGAAAGAAAAGGGGGGAAAGGAAAAGGGGGGAAACAAAGGAAAAGGGGGGAAAGAAGGGAAAGGACAAGGGGGAAAGAAAGGAAAGGAAAGGAAATTTCAAGGAAAGGAAAGGAAAAGGGGGGAAGGAAAAGGGGGGAAAGGAAAAGGGGGGAAAGGAAAAGGGGGGAAAGGAAAGGAAAGGAAAGTTCAAGGAAAGGAAAGGAAACTTCAAGGAAATTTCAAGGAAAGGAAATTTCAAGCAAAGGAAAGGAAATTTCAAGGAAAGGAAAAGGGGGGAAAGGAAAGGAAAGTTCAAGGAAAGGAAAGGAAAGTTCAAGGAAAGGAAAGGAAAGTTCAAGGAAAGGAAAAGGGGGAAAGGAAAGGAAAAGGGGGAAAGGAAAGGAAATGTCAAGGAAAGGAAAAGGGGGAAAGGAAAAGGGGGAAAGGAAAAGGGGGAAAGGAAAAGGGGGAAAGGAAAAGGGGGGAAAGGAAAAGGGGGGAAAGGAAAAGGGGGGAAAGGAAAAGGGGGGAAAGGAAAAGGGGGGAAAGGAAAAGGGGGGAAAGGAAAAGGGGGGAAAGGAAAAGGGGGGAAAGGAAAAGGGGGGAAAGGAAAAGGGGGGAAAGGAAAAGGGGGGAAAGGAAAAGGGGGGAAAGGAAAAGGGGGGAAAGGAAAAGGGGGGAAAGGAAAAGGGGGGAAAGGAAAGGAAAAGGGGGGAAAGGAAAGGAAAAGGGGGGAAAGGAAAGGAAAGGAAAAGGGGGGAAAGGGAAAGGGGGAAAAGGGGAAAGGAAAAGGGGGAAAGGGGGAAAGGGGGAAAAGGGGGAAAAGGGGGAAAAGGGGGAAAAGGGGGAAAAGGGGGAAAAGGGGGAAAAGGGGGAAAAGGGGGAAAAGGGGGAAAAGGGGGAAAAGGGGGAAAAGGGGGAAAAGGGGGAAAGGGGGAAAGGGGGAAAAGGGGGAAAGGGGGAAAGGGGGGAAAGGGGGGAAAGGGGGGAAAGGGGGGAAAGGGGGGAAAGGGGGAAAGGGGGAAAGGGGGAAAAGGGGGAAAAGGGGGAAAAGGGGGAAGGGGGGAAGGGGGAAAGGGGGAAAGGAAAAGGGGGAAAGGAAAAGGGGGAAAGGAAAGGAAATTTCAAGGAAAGGAAAGGAAATTTCAAGGAGAGGAAATTTCAAGGAGAGGAAATTTCAAAGAGAGGAAATTTCAAGGAAATTTCAAGGCTCGGCTGGTGGCGCACCTTCCTCTTGCTGGCTGCGATGAGAGCAGGCAGCCAGCGGCTCTCCCGGGTGTCCATCAGCAGGAACACCACGTCGTGGCCCTCGATCAGCTCCTCCAGCTGCGCCACGTCCTTCTGAGCCTGGGCCATGGTCACCTCTGAGAAGTTCACGGGGTGGCCTGGCATGGGGATGCTCATGTTGTAACCCTCAGAGCTCTAGGGAGAGGCAGAGAGAAGATCAGCACTTCAGGAGGTGACCTTGAGATTGAGGAGGTGCAAAATTCAGCACAGGTCAGAGGAGAAATTCAAACCCCGCTGTCAGAATGGCAGCTCTGCTCCTTGCACCTCTCCCTGGGCACAGGGCTGGGGGTTCCCAGGCTGTATTTAGGCACAACACACCCAAAGTCTCAGCAAATCACTGCAAGAACAGAGTGGAGCTGCTCCTGATCCCAGGGGGTACAAACAGCACCCCAAAGCCAAGCAGCCACGTTTCCACAGGATCATCATCTGTGATTAAAACTCATCCTGATTCTCTTCCCAGCCCCTTCCCACATGATTTTAACAGGCTGCAGCTTGAGTTTCTGCTGCTAAATCCTGCCTCAGCCATGTGCAGCATCACACACACTGCTCCTTGTTTCCAGTTCCTCAGGAGGACAACAGCCTTGGATGATTTCCCTCTAGTTCCCCAGCAAAAAGCAATTCTGAGACTTGTCACTGCAGAGCTGGAGGCTTGCACTGTGCAGAGGCTCCTGTGGCAGAAACATCTCCCTCTTCCAGCCCCTCACTTGGGCAGGACACACTGAGAGCAAATATTGAGCCAAAGAAGCATCTACATCGTGCATGGACAATGCAAACAATTCATCATTTCCTTTGGAGATGTGTCAGCACAGCCAGGCATCTGCTGCAAGGGAAGGGAAGGATGGAGCCATCATTTGTGTTACAGAACAAGCCTTGCCAAAGCCTCCCTGCTTGGCAGGAAAAATTAAAAACCCAAAAAGCAAAAACCTGGATGAAGCAAGCATGAAATTCCATGGGAAGAGAGGAGAGGAAGGTTGGTGGAACGTGCTTTTGCACAGACCAATTCATGTCCAGCACAACTCATAAATCCAGGTGAGTCAAATGACCAGAAGGGTGAAGATACAGGAATAACAGACAGAAAATAACACAGAGAAATCCATAAATCCCCCTGAGGATGAAAAGAACCATCCAGCAGCTTGGAGAAATGACTGTGGGTAACAGCTGCATTAACCATACCAAAGGATCCACCTTTTTTTCCCCTCTGCACCATCAGGAAATTACTGGGGCAGACCTTAATTTCAGTGTCATTATCTCCTCCAAAAGAGGAGGAGAACAGAACTTAACCCATGCTGTGCCTGAGCAAAGTGTTCATGGATAACCCATCAAGCCTGTGCTGCACAAGTGCTGATTGATCAGATCAGCTCAGCTCACACTGCTGGTGACTCAGGAGGGCAATTATTTGTTTAATGAATTAAAATAAATAAGCTGGAATTAACTGCACCACAAAACAACCAATGTGGTTTGTAAATACTAAAATCCTACCAGAAGCCCAAAAAAAAGCTCAATCCAGGCACTGCAGCTGTGGGAATACAGACAAGCCTGGCAGCTCCAACAATTTCATTTGGATAACTGTTCCTCAAAACAAAGGCAGCAGCCAAAGTGGCTGAGGTGCATCTGGCAGCCCAACAATGGCAAGAAGAGCTCAAAGGGCACGTTGGCATTATTTTAAGGAGGAGTAAATGTCCATACATATCCCCAAAGAAAGATCTTGCTCATTCCACAGAGTCCCAAAATCTCAGGAATCTAAGAAAAGTTTTTAAATGCCTCCAAATTATCCAAAATATTTCGTTTCAATCTCATAAAATACTAGAATGACATTTAAAAAGGGGGACTGTACGTTCCTCCCTTTGCTAGCAGTTAAAAGCTAAGCTATATCATCTAATGCAGAAAATCAACTTAGAGAAGATTGCAAATTTGGGGTCTAAAACATAATAGGAAATCTGAAAAATCCATTTATTACTTCCCTCAGGACCTGCTCCCAGAGTAGACAATTAATATATCTGACCTGGCACTACCCAAAGCTCCTTAGGACACCCTGGGCAGGAAAACAATTCACTTCACTATCAACAAGCTACAAAAAAATGACTTAATGATCCTTAATTATATTTGATTACTACAAATATTTACTGTCACCCTGTTCTTCTAAAGTTCTTCTAAGCCTTCTGATTTTTGTAATGGAGTTTTTCATGCACTTTTCATGTAAATAATGATTGGTTTGCATTCTTTTCTGGAGGAGGGAATTGATGGACTGTTGGTTTGACCAGTGTGGATGGAGAGGTGACAATTTCATCCTCCAATCCAGGGTCACTTTTGGAACTCTATAAATCTTGAAGTCCAGAAATAAACTAACTTTTTTTCCCTTGGACATCTCAGCATGGGAGCGTCGTTCCTTTCACGTCATATCGTGACAATTTACCTCAACAAAGTTACCAGGAACAGGAATTGGAAGTAAAAAATTTCAGTAACCAACTAAAATATTTCAGTAACCAACTAAAATATTTCAGTGACCATGTCAAATATTTCAGTGACCGTGTCAAATATTTCAGTGACCATCTCAAATATTTCAGTAACAAACTAAAATATTTCAGTGACCATCTCAAATATCTCAGTGACCAATTGAAACATTTCAGTAACAAACTAAAATATTTCAGCGACCATCTCAAATATTTCAATGACCATCTCAAAGATTTCAGTGACCATCTCAAAGATTTCAGTGACCATCCCAAAGATTTCAGTGACCATCTGAAATATTTCAGTAACCATCCAAAATATTTCAATGACCATCTCAAATATTTCAATGACCATCTCAAATATTTCAGTGACCAATTGAAACATTTCAGTGACCATCTCAAATATTTCAGTGACCATCTCAAATATTTCAGTGACCATCTCAAATAAGATTTCAGTGACCATCCCAAACATTTCAGCACACCCGCGTAGCGTTTTTAACGTTTAACCATTAAAACTTGGAACAGCAATTTAAAGTCACTTTTTTTTTCTTTTTTTCAGTGATAGCAACATGGAAATAACGATTTTACCACTCCTGGGAAGATTTTCTGCAGCCTTTCTGCTGCTGCCAGAGCCTTGGGCTTGCCCCCGCTCAGGCAATCCTCGAACTCGTAGAGCGGCTGCCGCACGGGGTTGGAGTAGGAGATCTTGGCATTGTCCACAAAAGTGATTTTCCTCACCCCCCAGCCCTAAAGGAGAACAAAAGTTAACAAAGAGAATTACAACAGCCTTGGGAAATGTTTTTTGAGTAATGCCAGGCACTCAACGATGAGTTTTGTTTGCTTTTTTTAAGCTACAAAAGTTTTTGTGATTATTCGTGGCGACTGAAATAAGGGAACAGGAAATTTGGTTGCTAAATATGTACATATAAATTTTATCTAAATATATATATAAATAATTTGGTTGTTAATGCTAAATATAGCATTTAACAGAAATCCCTACAGCCCTGCTGAATTCAGTGGAAAGGGGTGAATATTCCTGCAAGGAATTACCAGCACAGTTATTTCACTGTGAATTTGCTCTTTATAGCTCGTTAACTTGCTCCAGAATTTCTTTTTTTAAAACAAATTCAAAATATTCTGCCAAGTAAGGTTCCCCTTACTACCTCATGTCAGCAGAATTATTTATTTCCATTAGGCACAGATTTCACCTGTTCCCTGCAATTTCTAATATAACAAATGTGCATTCTGTGTATTTTGATGCAGAGAATGCAATTTGTCGCTGCTGTGTTATGGCAGCTGGACAAAAAAAAATAAAAAAAAGAAAGAAAGAAAAAACAAAAAGAATTTATGAGAAGCAAGAGATTATTTGTGAGATGAAGGATTTACCATCAAGGTCCTTGCTACACTGCAGCCCAGGGTGCCAGCCCCCAGCAGCAGACACTTGGCAGCCACAATCTTCTCCAAATCCAGAGTAGGCACCAACCTCCAGCACATCAACTTCAAATTCAGATCCACGGATGATTCTGCCAACCTGTGCCATGGAATAAAAAAAACAACAACTTCTGAACCCTCCTGTACTTCTCCAACAAAGGAATCACTGACATTTCAGCTGAATTAATTTTTTTTTAAAGGAAAGAATTCAGCAATATAATACACAGGTAATATGAAAAACAGACAAGGGCTTCTGAAAAAGTAACAATCTAAAACTAAAATTTTAGTAATAAAATTCATGCAAGTATGAAAATAAAAATGGTGTCTCAGCCAAGATTCTTGTTAAGCTGAGTGCTAAGACAGATAATTTGTCCATAAATTTTTGTTTCTTTTTTTAAACTACCTGGTTTCCTGCATCCAGTTACACCTGCCCTTAACTTGAAATATTCCACTTGTGCCTAAAGCACGTGGGCCCTTCTTTGTGGAAGTTTGAGAAAGAAAATGAAGTAGGAAATTTGTGTTCATGCAAGGGGCAGATTTTTATACCCATCAGAACACAGGGTGTCAAAGCTTTCACCAAGCCACACCACCACAGCTCTCAGATTCCTCCAAGTTTCACTCCCAATCTTTTCAGCACCCAGGAAATTCTTTGTCCAACAAGGATTTACATAGCAATTGTCAAGGCTGGAATTTCACCAGCACCTCTTTGGGAAGCACTGAGATCATTCACACAAATAAAGAAGGTCAAGAAACCTAAAGAATTCAGGGCCCTGAGATGAACTTTATTGAAAATTTCCAGAAATTCTTGACAAAAATGGCTTTGCTTGATGGGCTGAACCTGAACCATCACACCAAGAAGTTTTTCCAAGGCAAGGACACAGATGCAGACACTCTGTGACCCCATTCCTTTCAACCCACTGCCCAAACATCACAGACAGAATGAGAAAAATGAGTGAAGTCACATTCCCTGAGCTCCTGCTGGTCCCACCTCTGCCAAACCCCAAAGGATGAGCTTTTCACAAACACCCTGCAGGTTCTGGAATTCAATGAAACTGCCTGCTGCAACACTCTGACCTGCACTGCACTCAGTTTTAAAGAAATGCATTCAGAAGTCTCAGCCAGAGTCCAAAATTGCCAGGATTTCTGCTGCAGGCAGTGCTCTGTGAAGGTCCTCACTGCCAAAAGGAAAGCCCAAACAATATCCAGTGGATCTTACTGCACATTCTTACCTAGGTCACATTTCAACTTGCTATGCCTTAAAGCCAGGTAAAGAAAACTGTGGGAATTTAAAAGTTAAAATCCCAACCTTTTTGGATCCATGCATTCACTGAGATTCACCATCCTCGGCCCCATGCTTCCCTTTTGGTTCTTCTCCCATCCAACAGCTTTTGGACAATCTGTTTGAAACATTTAAAACAAAAAACAAAAAACCAAAACCAAAACAAAAAAAAAACAGGCAATAAAAATGAAAGAGAGAATGAAAACCTTAATATTGCATGACAGAAAAAAAAGAAATTTTTTTGGACTTAACCCTACTGGGAAAAAACTTTATTTTAAACCTGCCAGTAAATAACCTGTATTTAATTTGCTCTAAGGTGTCCCCTGTGCTGCTTTTGCCTGTTCAGCTTCAAACCCAGCACAGAGCTGGCATCATTCCCCATCAGATCTCTAATGCCAAGCTCAGTAAATTCATAATTCAGTCAATTTTGCCAATTTCAGTCAGCATTTCATGGTCCCTAGACCCCATCATAATTCAGTGGAGAATTGTGTATCTTAATGATATAGAATTAAATAATTTGCAACAATGACATCTGAGGCATTTCAGAACTTTTTGCCTGAGGTAGAGAAATTTGGTGATATTGCTCTGTACCTAGAAATGAAATTTGAAATTATTTTTTTAACATTTCAAGTTTACTGCTTTAAAACACACCTGGATGTGTCACTATGGGATTAAAGGAACAGTTCCACTCTGGGGCAGCTTTTTATCATTTTAGAAATTCTCCAGAAATTTTGCATCCCATAAATTCACTGTCACTTTTTTCCTACCTGAGGGACTGTAGACAAATTCAACAGGATAAAATGAGACCAGCTGCTGTTTTATTGTATCTTCTATGCCAACAGCAGGATTTTTCTTAGTTTTCAATTAGAAACACAATTACAGGAGGAAAAAAAATGAAGAGAGAGTATTCTCTCATTCTTTGTTGAAAAAGGAACCATTTCCTTTAGAGACATTCAACAGAAATTCAAACAATTTAAAATCCATTTGAAACAACTTAGCATAAGTAACAATTTTGTAGCAGTAATTTATTTTGCCATGTCAGCAGTGATAAAGAAGGAGAAAAAAAAGGAAAAAAAAAAGTTTTTAATGGCTTACCTGGGCCCAGGGGTGCCTCTGGCAGTTTGATTTCAAAGATGATGCTGTGGGTGATGTCTCTCACCCCTTGCATGGTCCTGTCTCTGAAGCAGAGCACTTCCACCCTCTGCAGAGCACTGCCCCTAAAATCAATCAATAAAATAAAAGAGAAATAAAAGAGAAATAGAGAGAAATAAAAGAGAAATAAATAGAGAGAAATAGAGAGAAATAATAGAGAGAAATAATAGAGAGAAATAATAGAGAGAAATAATAGAGAGAAATAATAGAGAGAAATAAATAGAGAGAAATAAATAGAGAGAAATAAATAGAGAGAAATAAACAGAGAGAAATAAATAGAGAGAAATAAATAGAGAGAAATAAATAGAGAGAAATAAATAGAGAGAAATAAATAGAGAGAAATAAATAGAGAGAAATAGAGAGAAATAGAGAGAAATAGAGACTGGCATGCAGCTTCTTTAATGGAAAAGAGATTTTTTTTTTTTAACAGTATTTCCTTTAGTCCTTTGCAGGTTCTGAATGAGCCTTTTTGTCTTGGTACTGGACATGGTTGTCTTTACCATGAACAGAAAGAGAAATAATTCCTGAAGGGTCAGAAAATGACTGGTTTGGGGTGGGTGACACAGCTCCAGAGCAGTGCCACTGTCAGCCTGTCCTTGCACTTCAAACTGCAGATTTAGAGGAATAAAAAGCAGAAAAGCAGCAGAGCACACATCAGGTGACATGCTGGGACTCTGCTGTGGCACCAGGATCTCTGAGTTCTCAATATATATATAATTTTTCCTCCTTTTGATCCAAACCCCCAGCAAAAAATGAGAATTTCAGTGCCTAAACCCTTCTCAACCCCAAGGTTGTGTAAATGCAACACTCCAAACTATGGAAGTGCAACTCAAAACTATGGGAGTGCAACCTAATTACAGTTTTGTTACAGCAACCCAAATGTATTTGATAATTTAAATCCTTTTTGTCAAAACCCAGAGTGTAAAACTGTGTCCTGTCTTCTCTCCAACAAAAATACAAAAAAATTCAAGTGGTGCAAGGGGAAAACCTACTAATATCTGGTTTTTAAAGTGTCAGTCTGCTATTACTTGACACTAATTAACTACTGAGATTCACAGAGTATTTTAAATAAGATTTGGCACAGCTGGAGGGTGTGGAGCTGGCATTTCCAGGTGCATGCATCCATGTGAGCATTGGGATTTATATGAATTTGTGACTGACAGAAGAAAAAAAAAAGAGAATAATGCACAAAATCAGAATCCCTCCAAGGGAAGAAAACCAAAATCTCAGGTGGGTGGGATGAGTGAAACACCATGGAGGAAATGATCTCACATTTCAAAATAATCTTGGTGGAAAAGAATAAAACAGATACCATTTGTGGGCTGCCAGGATCAGGAAGTTTCTCAGTGGCCATCCTGGATACTGGGATAAATTACAGGGATCATAAACTCCAACTGTCACCTGCAAATCAAATTGTTCTGCATGAGAACTCCTCCATCCACACTCAGGCAAAGGGCATTTGGCATTTTTAAATAAAACTTCTGGACAGGGCAGGCCTACAGGCACATTTTGCATATTTATAAATATATTTATATATTTATAATTATATATTTATATTATATATTTATATTATAAATATATCTATTATATTTATTTTATATTTATATTATAAATATATATTTATATTATAAATATAAAATTTTATATTTATATTATATTATGAATATATATTTATATTATAAATATAAATAATCCATGGTCACACCAGGTTTTCCTCAAGCTTTTGCCACAGATTTGAGATTTATTCACACTGGACACTGGATGTTCACTGCAGTAAATGCATTTTCATGGCTTTAAAAACACCATTAGGAGGGAAGCCCAGCAACTGAAGCCTTGCTCCCAACCCAAAATTCTGCACTGATTTTGGGATGAGCAGAAAGTGACAGGGCACAGGTCAGCAGGAGAACAAATCAAAGGGAAAACAGCATAAAAATCACTTTACAGCCACCCTCAGGACACCACCACCATGCCCAGCTCAGCATTAAAGCCTCAAACCATTCCCAGATGAAACATTTAATTCTATAAAAGGACTTAAAATTCTCATTACCTTCCCTCCTTGGTCTTGAAAGAAGCCATCCCACTTTTTCAGTAGGGATATCATGACAGAATTATCATGATACTTGATTAAAAAATAAGGCAGGGCTGTCACCCCCTCCTGCTGGCAGAGGTCATCATAGGCTTGCTGCAGGGCTTGGATCTGAAAGTGCAAACACAACTGAGCCACCAGCTTTGACAATCCTGCACTGTAAAATGAAAAAAACTAAAATTTGTTTATTTTTTTTTCCTAAAAATTAAATTAAAAAAACCAAACAACTTCCTTTTCTTGTCTAAACATGCATTTTATTAATAATTTTGCAATTTTAATGAGCTGGTTCACTCAGGGGATGCCCCTTTATAAAGGTTGCTTTTAAATGAGTTTCAAAACTACATATTAATTTTCATTTTTATATCCAGCTTAACATCTATATCTCAAAAATAAGTATAAAATAGCTTAGCAAAATCACCTCTTCAAGAATTGTTTGCCATAGCTGCACCTAAACTGAGATAATTGAAACAACCACGGAAGAAAAGGCAAACAAAAAAAAACAACATGGAAATTTTAAAAAGTGAAATTTGAAAAAGAAATCAGAGCCTCCAATTAATTCAGGATGTGGTGACAAAAATATCTGTGAGTTTTAAAGCTCACAGAAGTTCTCAGTACTGCAGAATTCCCAATCTCCAGGATTTTGAATACCTGATTTAGTGAGAACCTGTCCCCAAGACAGACTGGCTTCTGAGTGATCTCAATTCCATCAGGGAAGCAGAGAGCAGGGTAGCAAAACCAGTAATAGAAATGATACTTCTTTAAATCCTAGAGGGAAAAAAAAGAAGTAAAATTAAGTAATAAGGAGACAGATCAAAATAAATGATATAATACTAATTAAAATTAATGGTATAGGATTTTAACCATGGGAACCACAGGGTTAAAATTACAATGATTTTAGAAAATCCTAAAAATTCTTTTCTAAATGATTTCTCACAATGATTTTAGAAAATCATAAAAATAGGAAAAGGCTTCCACTCTCTGCATATGTTTCAATCTAAGATTTAAACAGACAATGTGTGTGCAATCCTTCAGGCTTTGTTAGCTGGAGCATTTAGCAAAGCTTTCAATTAATTAAACATGAAACAATTAATTAAACATGAAACAATTAATTAAACATGAAACAGCATGAAACTGATATCTCTAAGGCCATCAGGTAATCTTATACATTTGCAGAAAATAATATAAAAATATATTAATGCAGGATTATTATAAATACAAAATGTATTATTACTCATAAAAAGAAACTAATTCACTGCTTCCACCACAAGTGGGAGGCACAAATTTTCTGTACTCACTGCAAATGTCAGCAGCAGGAACCTGTTCAGGAGCATTGGGTTCTCCAGAGCAGCTCCAGATTTGATTGATTCCCAGATCTGATTGTGGGGACAAGAGGGAAGAAAAAGGGCAGAGAAACAGCAAGAGAACATGAGAACAGTGCAAAAAAAAAAAAAATGCAATTCTTCCAGCTACTTTTAAAGTTTGGAGATAAACATTCATTGACTTTTTTTTTTAAACTGAATTTCTTCATACAACTATCTGTGTTAAAAGGAATTTAAAAGTCATGCAACAGGGGATTGCAAGGCCACAGAAATGCAAAAGATTCCTAGTTTGGAGTGAAGATATGCATGAAAACTTTGTTACTCAAGGCAATTAATGAAAGGAATCAAGGACGGGTCAAAGTAAAGCATCTTAAATTTGACTTTCACCTCTTCCCAGTCCATGACACTAAATTAACTAAATTAACTAAATTAACTAAATTAGGCAGTGCAGGCAGACCAGCCCCTCTCACCCATGTTTTTCTTGCTTTATCTCAGGTTTCTTGCTCCTGTGGCTCTTGCCCATCTCTCTGTCACACAGACAAATTGCAGTAATCTGAGGTTTACACCAGGTTTTGGGTGTGAGGACAAATTTTAAATATGTGCTCTACAGAACTGAAGTCCCTGGCAGCTCCAAGAGCTTGAAATGGGATGGAGTTCTCCAGGTAGAATTAGTTATCATTAATTAAATTGGGTTCTGCTCCTTTGCAGAGAACAGTAAAAAGCAAACACCAAACTCTTCCTTCCAGGATGAGCTGGAACCTGAGGCTGCTCAGGACTGGAGTTTCTCCAAATTTGGGGCAGAGTGTGAAGCCCTTCAAGGGGTAGGAAGGATTTGGAAACACTCTGTGATTTGATTTTAAATCTCACCTCGTTTGCTTCCTTGTCCAGAAGTGCCTTCTTATCACAGGATTTGAAAGTCTCAAAAGTGTTGGTGTTATACAGGGTGCCAAAAGCAGGACAGCAACGTGCAGGAATGGAAGCATTCCTGGGAAAAAGAAGGAGAGCTCTGGGAATGAACACAGTCAGCAGCAGCAGTATCTATGGGATGGTGTTAATTGCAATTATCAGATGAGGCACAGCAGCAAAATTAATATCAATAAAATAATTATTTCATTTATAATTTTTATATATTAATAGAAATATTATTTACAAATATAATACTTTATATATTAATAGAAATATTATAGATAAATATATGATGCTATAGATGGTTTTATTTTATATATAATAGATTATATATTTCACATTATATATATCTTATATATAATATATTATATATTATATATATTATATATATTATATATATAATAGATAATATAATATTTCTTATATATAATATATGTAATTATATAAAAACATTGTATATAATATATAATTTTATAAATAAATAGTAATTCTATATATAAATATATAATCTTTATATATTAATATAAGTATTATATATAAAAGTATATAATATATATAATACTCCATATTATATTCTTTTACATATAATATATAATAATATACAAGTATTATATATAAAAGTATATAATATATATAATACTCCATATTATATTCTTTTACATATAATATATAATAATATACATCATATATAATATATCTTATATTGTATATAATTTTAGATAATATATTTTTAGATACCATATATATTTGTTATTATTTTATATACAATATATTATATATTTCATCTTACATATCTTATATATGTCATATTATATAAAATATTGTACATAATATATAATTGTATATATCAATAGTAATTCTATATATAAATATAATTTTTTATATATTAATACTACATATTATATTCTTTTACATATAATATATAATAATATACATCATATATAATATATCTTCTATTGTATATAATTTTATATAATATATTTTTAGATACCATATATATTTGTTATTATTTTATATACAATATATTCTATATTTCATCTTATATCAAAAGTAATTCTATATATAAATATAAATGTTTATATATTAATATAAGTATTATATATATAAGTATATAATGTATTTAATACTATCTATTATGTTATTTTGCATATTGTATATATAATAATATACCGTATATATTATATATTGTATATAATATTATATAATATATATTTAATATAACATATGTATGTTATTATTTTATATATACTATATTATATATTTCTTCTGATATATCTTATATATATGTAATATTATATTAAAATATTTTGTATAATATATAATTGTATATATTGATAGAAATTCTACATATAAATACATCATTTTTAGATATTAATACAAGTATTATATATATAAAAGTATATACTATATATTATGATATATTATATTATTTTGCCTATAATATATATAATAATATACATTATATATACTATATGTTATATAGCATATAATATTATATAATATATATTTTCCTATAACGTATATTTATATATAATGCAAACAATATTATATATAAATATTATATATAATAATATAGAATTTTAAAATATTAATGAATTTCTGTTTATGAACCTGGATTGATGGAAAATAACCAGTGCAAGCACACATCTCCATCACGGCTTCAAAACCACATCTGGCATCTGAGATCTGAGCTCTCCCCAAGCAGAGTGACACCAAATCAGGGATTGAAGCTTTTAAATGCTGCTCAAACAGAAGCTACAAATGGGATTTGCACTGGGAAAAACCTCATTTAGGCTGAACTTAGGTGCCAGTTTTGTACTCACATAAAGAGTGAGCTAAAATTTGATGTTTAAAACACATCTCCAAAGGAAACCCAAACCACACAAAAGACTGAGCAGCTTCTCTAGCCTGTAACATCATCAGCTAGAGAAGCTGCTCTTTGCAATCAGTATTTATTTTTGAGATAAATTCAGTAAAACCTACAATATTCCCTTAATTTACACATCTGATTGATTTCATTGCCTCCTTTAACACGGCTCTCAAAACCTGGTATTTTTCCTGTCATAAGAGATAAACACTTTGGAAGAGATTACAGTGTAACAGCCAGGGACTGGAAAAACTCTTTGAAATCCTAACTAAGCTACAAGGGAAGGAGTCAAATGACTAAAAAAAAAATCTCCCTAATGCAAAAAGCTGAGAAAATGGGAAAAAAATGGTAGTTTATATAAACATACATGCAGAAAGTGAGTGAATCTGAGAAATCAGAGTATTTTAAATTCAGCCAGAAGGAGTTAAGGACTCAAAGCAGTCCATCCTGTGTTATAAAGTTATTTATTTATCTAGGAAAATTGCCTTTTCTGACCTTAAAATGTGCTAACACACGACAAAGATCATTGAAAATTGGTCTAAAAAAGGATGGTGACTGTAACAACTAAAACCTTTGGTAAAAAGGTTATTTATTTATTCTCATGCAGAGTTGTTGATTCTCATGTAGAGTTGTTGATTCTCATGTAGAGTGATTCTCATGTAGAGTTATATATTCTCATGTGGAGGTATATATCCTCATATAGAGTGATTCTCATGTAGAGTTATATATTCTCATGTAGAGTTATATATTCTCATGCAGAGGTATATATCCTCATGTAGAGTTATTTATTCTCATGTAGAGTGATTCTCATGTAGATTTATTTATTCTTATGTAGAGTGATTCTCATGTAGAGTTGTTGATTCTCATGTAGAGTTGTTGATTTTCATATAGATTTATTTATTCTCATGTAGAGTGATTCTCATGTAGAGTTGTTGATTCTCATGTTGAGTTGTTTATTCTCATGTAGAGTTATTTATTCTCATGTAGAGTTATATATTCTCATGTAGAGTTATATATTCTCATGTAGAGTTATATATTCTCATGTAGAGTTATTTATTCTCATGTAGAGTTGTTGATACTCATGTAGAGGTATATATCCTCATGTAGAGGTATTTATTCTCATGTAGAGTTATTTATTCTCATGTAGAGTGATTCTTATGTAGAGTTATTTATTCTCATGTAGAAGTATATATCCTCATGTAGAGGTATTTATTCTCATGTAGAGTTATTTATTCTCACTAGAATTATTTATTCTCACTAGAATTATTTATTCTCACATAGACTTATCTATGCTCACGCAGAGTTAGTTATCTATTCTCACACAGAGTTTTCTATTCTCACACTATTTTTTTTTCTATTCTCTAACTAATACATCAATTTCGTGCCAGGAAAGTGTCTCCTCGCACAAATGAGGACAAACCCCAGCCTGTACTTACATATCAAAGGCACTGAACTCCAGTGTCAAGCGAGCTGGCAAACCCAAAGGATCACCTGGACAAAAAAAAAAAGCAGCGACAAAGCTCCTTTTAACTGAAACATTCGGCTTATTTCCCCTTTTTGTTGATGTCAATTACAGTGCAAGGTACAAAACTCCCGGCCACTCTTTCAGGCGTTCTACAACACCAGAACCGTGCCGGGGAGCGGAACGGGCGGAGAGGAGAGGCGGAGCGGGCAGAGCCCGGTGGGTGGGTCGGTGGGTGCTCACCGTTGTAGTAGTAGCCCTTGATGAGCTTGGGGGTCTCGTCCAGCCGGTACTGGTTCAGTTTCCTCTGGGTCAGCTCGTGCCAGAAGCCCGCGTCCAGCGCGCTGCTGAACGGAGCGAACTGCAGCGGCACCGGCCCGGCACGGCACGGCCCGGCACGGCACGGGGCAGCGGCCATGGCCCGGCGGGAGCGCGGCCCTGCGGGGAAAGACACACGGCCGGGATGGGCACCGGCACACCGGGACACCGGCACCGAGCACCGACACACGGGAACGGCACCGGGACACCGGCACCGGGACACCGGCACCGGGACACGGACACGAGAACGGCACCGGGACACACGAGAACGGCACCGGGACACCGGCACCGGACACGGACACGGGAACGGCACCGGACACGGACGCATGGGAACGGCACCGGACACGGACGCATGGGAACGGCACCGGACACAGACGCGGACATGGCACAGCCACACGGGAACGGGACCGGACAGGGACACGGACACACGGGAATGGGACCGGACACTGACACGGCACGGACACACGGGACCGGACAGGGACAGGGACACGGCACGGACACACGGGAACGGGACCGGACAGGGACAGGGACACGGACACACAGGAACGGGACCAGACAGGGACACGGACACGGCACCGGACACACGGGAACGGGACCGGACAGGGACACGGGAACGGACAGGGACACGGCACGGCCACACGGGAACGGGACCGGACAGGGACACGGGAACGGACAGGGACAGGGACACGGCCACACGGGAACGGGACCGGATAGGGACACGGACATGGCACGGACACACGGGAACGGGACCGGACAGGGACAGGGACAGGGACACACGGGAACGGGACCAGACAGGGACACGGACACGGCACCGGACACACGAGAACGGGACCGGACAGGGACACGGACATGGCACGGACACACGGGAACGGGACCGGACAGGGACACGGACACGGCACCGGACACACGGGAACGGGACCGGACATTGACACGGGGACGGACAGGGACACGGACACGGCACGGACACACGGGAACGGGACCGGACAGGGACACACGGGAACGGCGCGGACACAAGGGAACGGACACACGAGAACGGGACCGGACACGGACACGGACATGGCACGGACACACGGGAACGGGACCAGCACCGGCCCCGCACAGCGACACGGACTGACAGAGGACCAACATGGCACCGGGACCGGACACGGACACGGCACAGCCACACGGCACCGGGACCGGCCCCGAACATGGACACGGCACCATCCCGCACACTGACACGGGACCGGCCCCGCACAGCGACATGGCCCCGGCCCGGTACGGGGCATCCCCCGCCTCCTGTCCGCCTGACTGCAGCCCGGGGAGCCGGTGAGGCCCGGGCACACCGAGCGGGGGTGCAGGGGGCAGTGCGGGGACGGGGCCGGGGCTGAGGCGGTGCCGGTGCCGGTGCCGGTGGCGGTGCCGGCAGGACCCACCCGCTCCATCCCCGCTCCCCTTACCGGCTGCACCGCTCGCTCCGCACTTCCGGCATCCCCGGCCGGCGCACACCGGTGATGTTACCGCAGCGGGAGCATGTGACGGGGCGGGCGGCGCGGGGAGATGGCGTGAGAGGCACGGTGGGCGGGCCGGTCCCGATCCCCCATCCAGTTCCCTATACCCGTCCCCATCCCGGTCCCCGTCCCGATCCCCATCCCCATCCCCATCCCGTTCATGATCCCGGTCCCGATCCCCGTCCCGTTCCCTATAGCCGTCCCCATCCCGGTCCCCGTCCCCGTCCCGATCCCCATCCCCATCCCGTTCACGATCCCGTTCACGATCCCCATCCCCATCCCGTTCACGATCCCGGTCACGATCCCCATCCCGATCCCCATCCGGATCTCCATCCCGATCTCCATCCCCATCCAGATCCAAATCCTCATCCCGATCCCCATCCCGTTCACGATCCCGGTCCCAGTCCAAGTCCCCGTCCCCATCCCGATCCCGATCGTGGTCCTCATCCCGATCACGATCCCGGTCCCCATCCCGATCCCCATCCCGGTCCCGATCCCGTCCCGATCCCCATCCCCGTCCCGATCCCGATCCCGGTCCCGATCCCATCCCGATCCCCATCCTCGTCCCTATCCCGGTCCCATCCCGATCCCCATCCCCGTTCCGATCCCGGTCCCATCCCGATCCCCATCCCTGTCCCGATCCCCGTCCCGATCCCGATCCCGATCCCGATCCCGGTCCCATCCCGATCCCCATCCTCGTCCCGATCCCGGTCCCATCCTGATCCCCATCCCGATCCCCGTCCCCATCCCGATCCCCATCCTCGTCCCGATCCCGCTCCCATCCCGATCCCCATCCACGTCCCGATCCCGTCCCGATCCCCGTCCCGATCCCGGTCCGATATCCATCCCCATCGTCTCCATCCCCATCCCGATCCCCATCCCGGTCCCGCCCGCCCTCGGTAGCATCCCCTGCCTCGGGGCAGTCGGGCGGACCCGCGTGCCGCAGCGCTCGGAGCCGTCCGTGTGTCCGCTGCCCGTCCGTGTGTCTGCTGCCGTGTGCTGCTCCTCCTTTCCAGGCACGCAGCACAGCCCTCAGAACATTTAATAATTTAATTTAATTCCATTTTCGATGGTGGGAAAATGCCCAAGCGTGCGCCTGCACTGCTGTTTCCTCTCCTGGATGCTGCCGGTGTGGAAGAGCGCGGCGGAATTCCCTGCTGGCCGCGGCACCGGGCTCGCTCCTGCCCCGCCAGGTGTCCCCGCCGACCCGCGGAGCGCTCCCAGAGCGGGCTGTGCTGCTGAACCAGCGCGCCTTTGTCAGACATACATAGTGTAATATTGGCTTTTCGCAAGTATTAACACTGGGAAAAACGTCAATGGCTTGGTTTTAAAATTTTGAAGGTTTAATGGTAATAGAGTGGTTATAAAAATAGTAATATAATTAGAGTAATAATAATGTGGACAATTAGGATTAGGACAGTATGAGACAATAAAAACAAAGAGTCATGGACATCTGGGTACCTTTTTCTGGGCAGCATGAGCCCGAAAAAAGACACACGTTAACAGAGAACTAACCCTTAAAAACAACAGCCTGTTGTGTATTCATACACTTCATACATGATGCATAAATTCCATTCAAACACAGGATTCTGTCTGGTCATCAGCAACTTCTTCCTCTGAGTCCTAACAGCGCCTTTGAGGTGGGAAGAAGTTCGTTTCTTCTGATAAGAGGGCAATAAATTCTCTTTCTCGGAAAGATTTAGGCCCCCTGTGGCTGCTATCTCACTGCAAGTCCTTTCTTTAAAACAAGTATCCTACATAACATAGTTTCTATTTTAACATTTTTTTATAACCTAAAACTATATTTAACACACTACTTAAGAGAATTAATACAGCATTACTTTCTAACATAACACACATAATATTAATTTTAATTTTGCAAAAAGCCAATCTTAAAATACGCATTTTTCACAACACGGGTTTTATATGTGTAGTGTTAAAGTAACTTTGTTATAAAGATACAGGGTTTTTTTTCTGTTGTTGTATAAAATCTCAGTGAAATAGCTGGTATAAGTGTGCTTGTGTTAAAATGCCTGCTGGGATGGGATAGCATCCAATGAAGACAGGATGAGGACACCTGTACAGATCTGCCAGCTGTCAGCACTCACCTTCTGAAGAAAATCTGGACCATATTTTGGACCAAAACATGGAGAGTTATGGGTCAAAGCCCATGACTGGAGTGAGACAGGGCTCTCTTCGAGCCAGGTCTCATCAACTCTTGGAGATTTATGTCACACCCAAGATAGCTCAGCTACCTCAGAAGGCATAAAATCAGCAGGATGGCTTCTATGGCAGTGTTGGAAACAAAACAGTTTAATAAAAGGCAAAATAACAAATCTCTTCAGAGAGAAAAAATGAGCCTGCCTGGTGCAAGAGGTCCTTGCCCCTGATAAAACACCTCACAAAAACCATTGGTTTCTTTTTTCTCCTTTTTCTAGTTAATTGCCCAGATGGGGCTTTTTGGCTCCTGTCCAATTGGCTATCCTTAAGTTTGAGGTGAAGTCCCCCAGCCCTATGAGGTGTCTTCCTCACTAATTGAGGAGAGAAACTTCTGGGTTTATTTCCTTTTTGAGGAGACAAAGGATAATTTTGTCACTCCATCAACAGGGGGCACATTGCTACACTGGAGGTGATAAGAAAGAACCAAAACCACAACCAAGGAGTACACGTGCTCTAAAAAGGTGGAATTGAGGAGGAGCCACGCTAAACAGTTCTTGCAACTAATTTGGGGAAAGTTCACTGTGCAAAATTGTTTGTGAATATGTAACAGCTGATGCAATAGAAATGGTATATAGAGGCACATATTTCCAAAATAGCAGATACCAAGATGCACCCAGCTATTAAAAATCTTTCCTCTATGCTCCTATTGTCCTTTATTAAACTTTTTAAATTTTCACATGTGAAAAATGTGTATTTTATGATTGGCTTTTCGCAAATATTAAAATGAATATTATATTATGTTAGAAGCTGATGCTCTATTAATTTTCTTAAGTCATGTGTTAAATATAGTTTTAGGTTATACCATAAGGTTAAAATAGAAACTATGCTACATAAGATACTTGTTTAAAAGGAAGGACTCGCAGTGAGAAAGCAGCCACGAGACACCTAAATCTTTCAAAGAAAAAGAATTGATTGCTCTCCTGTCAGAAGAAACTTTCCCCTGCCTTGCTCAGCCATGAAGACGCCCTTAGGATTAATGGGAAGAAGTTGCTGATGACCAGACAGAATCCTGTGTTTGAATGGAATTGATGCATCATGTCTGAGATGTATGAATATGCAACAGATTATTGTTTTTAAGGGTTAAACCTCTGTTAACGTGGGTCTTTTTTCAGATTTGTGCTGCCCAGAAAAAGGTACCTGGATGTCCATAACTCTTTATTTTTATTGTCTCTTATTGTCCAAATCCTAATTGTCCAAAATTTTTATTACTCTAATTATATTGCTATTTTTATAACCATTTAATTACTATTAAACTTTTAAAATTTTAGAAACAAAGTGGCATTTTTCACACACAGGAGAGCGAACGTGTTTTCCACAAGAAATCCCCAGGCTCTCGTTGTGTTCTCTGAAGCTCTGTGTCCTCTGACCTTGGCTGTCAGCTGGAAAACACTGAAAGCATTTTACAGGAAACCACACCTGAAATATTCGCTCGAGCCTTGCCCCACGTTGGTGGGAGGTTTCTCCATTTCTTACTGTAATTTTCTTTCTTCTGCTTCCCTCACATCCAGAGCCGCTGGAACTGCCTGCTCAGTGAAATAAACTCAGGAATTTTCTTAGCTATTTGCTATTTAAAATAGGTACTGTCCCATTTCCCTGTTTATTGTCATCTAATAGCTGTAAAATTGGTTATCACAAATCCCCTCTCTTTGCTGTTAACACAGTTGCACAAAGATCATGGGTAAAATGGCTTGAGACTAAAAAAAATATTCAGGCAGCTTTATTTCCCTGGGTTTAGCTGTTTGAGCGTTCTTTATTTTTACCAAAGGTTTTTGTTGTTACAGTCACCATCATTTTTAGACCAGTTTTCAATGATCTTGCTGAGGTTTTGTCATGTATTAGCACACTTTAAGGTCAGAAAAGGCAATTTTCATGATCAACAGGACAGATTTCTTGATAACTCTCAGCAGCCCTTGGGTGAATGTGTTTTTCAGCACTCATAACTGTGGCTGACTTTTATTTCCTCAGGGATCATCTAAATTACCATCCATTTTGGCCAGAATTGCTGTTGCAAATCAGGATAAAAAAAACCAATTTAATGGCTGTGAACCTCAGCAATTGTTGGTGGAAGGCCAGGGATTAGAGCATGGTTCTGTTCTCTACTCCAAAAAGATTCATTTTACTGCTTGGTGCAGGTGTTCCTCCTGCAGGGGAAAAGTTGTCTGAATTCTGCAGTGAATTTTGTTGGTTCTATGTTCTCTCTCTGCATTTTGCCTTGTTTCTCCTAGATTTAAGTTTCCTGATTGCAGTTTTCCCTGAGTGCAACTTGAAACCAAAGTCAATTAATCTCTGAACCTCGCATGATACACTGATATAACCTGAATTTAAGTTCAGTCCTTTAGCACATTTCCCCAATGTATTAAAATGCAGATAAATTAGAGCTTCATTTAATATTGAATCCTTTAAATACAATTAAGAAACTGTTCAGAATGTGGGAAATTCAGCAGCATAACGAAAGGAAGGAGAGGAATTTATTTTTTCTTTGAAACACCAAAGCCAGCCCAGCTTTCAGTTGTACTCCAACATCTTCTTGGTCTCTTTTCCAACACCAAGTATTCAATTATTGTGTTTTTCTCCTGAAATATTCGACAGCAAGATTTATAAAATACAATTAAATATAAAGGGTAGAAAAGGTAAACATATTTAATGTATAATCAGCTATATTCTGCAAGTCTAGAAACAGCAGCACACCCTTCTGGAGCAGATGGTGACAGTATATTGAGCATGGAAACTCTTTTGGGACATAAAAAGTCTACTTTTTTCCAGCAGAGTTAATGTACAGTTAATGTAAGCATGATATTGAAGAGATACAGTAGGATACACACTAAAACTTGACATTTGATGAAAAGTTTGTGCCTTGGAGGAAGCTATAAATAAATAGGGGAGTTTCTTTAAAGAGTTGCAAGCTCTTTCTTTGACTGTGCAAAGTACCTCCACTTGCAAATCTCACTTCACAAGCAAGGTCTTTAATGGAGGAAGTTGAAAGAGAAAAACCTTTTTGGCCAATGACAGAAATGTGATTTCTTCCTTTTGCGTAGCTGAATAAGTTATAATCACTGAAGAGGTTTATTTGTTTATTTGTGTCTCCATTTCTCTGATGGAAGTGGTGGTGAAAGGTTGACAGCAGCGTAACAGTTCATGTCCTGACCTTGAGTCTTTCAGATTCTTGACCTGAAGTTGCTCTTCAAATGTGTTAGAAGTGGTTTTCCTACCACTCCTTTACAGATTACAGTTTGCCAAAGCCTTTCACTGTACCCATCCTTTGGAACATTTTGTTTGGTCCAACTCCTGAGCTGCACTTGAGCCCCGAAACCCCAGACCAGCATCAAGGAATGCGAAGGATCTTTTTAAAAGTCTTCTTGAAGTTCTGGTTGCAGAGAGGATAGAGGAACGGGTTTAGGGTGGAGTTGATGTAGCCCAGCCATATGGTGAACCTGTGCAGCTTTGAGAGCTGCTTGTGGTCGTGGAAGGTTATCACCATGAACAGCACGAAGTAGGGGATCCAGCAGAGCATGAAGGCTGCCATGATCACCCCCAGCTGCCTGGCTGCCTTCCTCTCCCTGTTCCCGTGCCAGTGCATGCTCCTGGAATGCCTGTGCAGGGTGTGCCAGGCTTTCCTCAGGAATGTCGCTCCCCTGGAGTCCCTGTGCTCAGTCCTTCCCTGAGGACAGCAGGCTCCTCTGGGGCTGGGCTCCACCTCAGTGAAGGTGTGGTTGTCCGAAGCCCCGCTGGAGTCACTGTCCTGGCAGCCAGGCTGCTCCTTAGCCCCGGGTTTTTCCGTGGCACGCATCCCCTTCTTCCCTGCCTTATCCAAACCAGGCTCAGGCTTGGCTGTGCTGAGAGAGAAGCAGCTCCACCTCAGGACCTTCCCATTACTTGAAGCCCCGTCGGGATGGCTGAAATTAAGCTCTGCCTCCACTTTTTGGGGCTCTGGGGAGCTTTGCTTGTCTGCACCGGGGCTGTCCCCACCTAAGACCTGCTCCTGGAGGCAAATATTTTTCTCACCCTTCATCTTGGTCTGATGAGTGGTGTTTCTTTCCACGGAGGGCCAGGAAGAGCCGTTGCTGAGCTCTCGGTGCTGGCAGTGCCTCCGAACAGCCCTGAAGATCCTGCAGTAGAACCACAGCATCAGCAGCGAGGGCAGGTAGAAGTTGAGGATGGCCGCCAGCACCTTGAACCAGGTGACTTCGAAGAACTCCGTCTCGCACTTGTTCTCCTCCACCGTCCTGCGCCCGTTGTTGGCGAAAACGTGCCAGCCCAGGATGGGGATGAGCCAGGTGAAGGAGAGCAGCCAGACGGCCAGGATGAGCAGCGAGGCTCTCATCTTGGTGCGGTACTTGAGGTACCGCAGCGGCTGCTGCACCGAGCGGTACCGGTCCACGCACAGGACGAAGAGGTTGAAGATGGAAGCCGTGCTGGCCACGTAATCCATGGAGAGCCAGAACAAGCAGGCTGCCAGCCCCAGGGGCCAGCGGGGGCTCAGCAGGTCCACGATGTTGAGGGGCATGACGGCCGCCCCCACGATCAGGTCGGCGATGGAGAGGCTGACGATGTACAAGTTGCCCACGGTCTGCAGCTTCTTCTCCGTCCTCACGGCACACAGCACCAGGATGTTCATGACGACGGTGATCAGGGAGATGCTGCCCAGGAAAAGGCCCAGGAGGGCAGGGGCAGCGCTGCTGGAGGGCTCTGTTGTGTTGTTGGGCATCTTTTTAGCGAGTGGGCGTCCAGGGCTTGGACGTTCAGTCATGGTTTGCACTCCTGGCTGAAAACGCGTTGGGTTGCTTGGGGAGTTTTGTTTCCAGAACTAGAGGAAAGAAAAAAAACCTACTCAGTCGCTGTAGTAATAAGATAATAAAATTAATTTGTGCCTCAGCTTAGCATTGTCCCTTTCCTAAATAACAACTTTCTAAGGCATTTTACACATTGAGTTTGCTGGGTCCCTAGGATGAGGTGAAAGATGAGGAATCTGACTCCATGTTCTAAGAAAACTAATCTATTATTATATGTTATTTATAATACAATTAAGAAATGCTATACTGAAACTACACTAAAGAAGAGTGAGAGATGAGGAATCTGACTCCATGTTCTAAGAAAACTAATCTATTATTATATGTTATTTATAATACAATTAAGAAATGCTATACTGAAACTACACTAAAGAAGAGTGAGAGATGAGGAATCTGACTCCATGTTCTCAGAAAACTAATCTATTATTATATGTTATTTATAATATAATAAAGAAATGCTATACTAAAGCTACACTAAAGAATAGTGAGAGATGAGGAATCTGACTCCATGTTCTCAGAAAGTGAATTTATTATTATATGTTATTTATAATATAATAAAGAAATGCTATACTGAAACTACACTAAAGAATAGTGAGAGATGAGGAATCTGACCCCATGTTCTCAGAAAGCTGATCTATTATTATATGTTATTTACAATATAATAAAGAAATGCTATACTAAAGCTACACTAAAGAATAGTGAGAGATGAGGAATCTGACTCCATGTTCTCAGAAAGCTAATCTATTATTATATGTTATTTACAATATAATAAAGAAATGCTATACTGAAACTACACTAAAGAATAGTGAGAGATGAGGAATCTGACCCCATGTTCTCAGAAAGCTGATCTATTATTATATGTTATTTACAATATAATAAAGAAATGCCATACTAAAATTACACTAAAGAATAGAGAAAGGATGCAGACAGAAGGCTACAAAGAACGATGAGGAAAACTCGTGACTCTCTCTAGGGCCCAACACAGCTGATGGTGATTGGTCATTAAGTTGAAACAATTCACATGAAACCAATGAAACAAGCACCTGTTGGATAAACAATCTCCAACCACATTCCAAAGCAGCAAAACAGGGAGAAGCAAATGGGATAACACTGTTTTTCTTTTTCTCTGAGGCTTCTCAGCTTCCCAGGAGAAAAATCCTGGCGAAGGGATTTTTCAGAAAATATGACAGTGATATTTGCATACAGGTAATTTGTGTCTTAGGAAACCCCACTAACCAATCCCAAACAGTTTTCACAGAGCTTCATCTATTTCAGATTCCACAATCTGAAGAAGAAATTTAATTCCTCACAGTTTTAATTCATCATATCTCATTAAACAGCTGATGGTGAACCATAACATAAACTCCATATTGGCAAACCAATATAAAATGTGCTAGTAAAAAGCAATATTAACATATTTTGTACTAAATAATTTAAACAAGCCAGTGCTTATTTGCAGCCTCCAACAGTTTGAGAATCCAGCAGTTGGCAGTCAGTAGGCAGCCGTTCAAATTATAGGTAATGAGTAATCTCTTCCTACACAATTTAGGCTCACACAGATTTCAAACATTTAAAGATGCCAGGCCTATTTGAGATCAAATGTAAAATATTAGGATTTTTCAGGATTAATAAGCATCTTTTGCTTCCCAGCTGCTAATTTCATGTACTGATCCACTGTGCAGGATTGATTAATAATATTTTACATCTTGGAGCAAATGATAACTGACCAAATTCTACCTCTTGTCCATTGATGAAAAACATCTGTGAGGGTGGCACACATTCTGTGCCATTTCATAGCTTATCTGAGTTTATGTTCTGGTAAATCTCTTAAAGCAATAAGGAAGGAAATTGAGACTGTGAATATTTGCTCAAAGTATTTACACAACTAGCATTGAGGTATGCATGGGATTTCTCACCCCCATAACTCCAAACACGGCCAGAGCAATACAATGCTACAGATTGTTCAATAATCAGCATTTCTTATTGAAACTCAGTGATGCAATACTTCGTTTAACGTTATCCTTTTCATTCCAGGAATCAGGCTTTAAGCTCAAATGATCTGTGCTGCCTTATGAGAGGTCAAATTCCTTCTTGCCTGGGCTTTACTCACAGGTGGGTGTTGGGAGAGGAGCTGTGTCCTTGGTGCCAGCAGCATCCATAGGCGGAGCAGGCAGGAGCACCCTGGGGAGTGCTGTGATCCTGGATCCTTCAGGCTCTGCCAGGACCATCCCTCTGAGGCAGCTGCTCCCAGCTCACAGAGCCCTCCAGCATCTCCTGAGAATGAGGACAGAAATGACTCCGTGGGTGCTGGGGACAGAAATGATTCCATGGATACTGGGGACAGAAATTATTCCATGGATACTGAGGACAGAAATGACTCCATGGATACTGGGGACAGAAATTATTCCATGGATGTTGGGGATAGAAATTACTCCGTGGGTGTTGGGGACAGAAATTGGCCCATGGATGTTGGGGACAGAAATTATTCCATGGATGTTGAGGATAGAATTGACTCCGTGGGTGTTGAGGACAGAAATGACTCCATGGATATTGGGGACAGAAATTATTCCATGGGTGTTGGGGACAGAAATGCCTCCATGGATATTGAGGAAAGAAGTTATTCCATGGATGTTGGGGACAGAAATGCCTCCATGGATGTTGAGGACAGAATTGACTCCATGGATGTTGGGGACAGAAATTATTCCATGGATATTGGGGACAGAGATTATTCCATGGATGTTGGGGACAGAAATGACTCCATGGATGATGAGGAGAAAAATTATTCCATGGATGTTGAGGACAGAATTGACTCCATGGATATTAGGGACAGAAATGACTCCATGGATGTTGAGGACAGAATTGACTCCATGGATATTAGGGACAGAAATTGGTCCTTGGATGTTGAGGACAGAATTGACTCCATGGGTGTTGAGGACAGAAATTTTTCCATGGATGCTGAGGACAGAAGTTATTCCATGGATATTGAGGACAGAAGTTATTCCATGGATGTCGGGGACAGAAATTGGTCCTTGGATGTTGGGGACAGAAATGACTCCATGGATGATGAGGACAGAATTGACTCTGTGGATGTTGGGGACAGAAATGACTCCATGGGTGTTGAGGACAGAAGTTATTCCATGGATGTTGAGGACAGAAATTATTCCATGGATGATGAGGACAGAAATGCCTCCATAGATATTGGGAACAGAAATGACTCCATGGATGTTGGGGACAGAAGTTATTCCATGGATGTTCAGGACAGAAATGACTCCATGGAAGTAAAACTGGTGTGTCTGGCAAGTGGGTACATCCCAGTCTGTGTCTTTGTCTCCAGCTCTTCAGGTGTGTTTAAGTGCAGGGGCATGGCCAAGGCAAGGAGCTGATGGAAGAAGCTGGAATGACTGATCTTCACCCCCAGGTACTTCCATTTAAATGTATGGCAAAATAAAGGGAGAAAAGGCAACTTTGAGTCTTCAACTGGAAAATACACCAGCAAAGAAAGCTGCCTGCTTAGCCAGCTCTCCTTGGCTGCACATGGAATACATGAACTGCATTTGGGCCTGGGCTGGATGATCTCCAGAGATCCTGCCAGCCCCAGCAATTCTGGGATTCTATGAATAAACCAGCACAACACAGTCAGTGGTGTTCACTGCTTCCCAAACCTTCTCCTTGGCCCTGCTGAGGGCAGGATTCAGGAAGCAACCTGCAGAACTGATCAGGGGTGCTCCTGCTCCAGAGCAGGTTAATGTGCCCTTTCTTCAGGAGCTACTGATGTCACTCCTTATCTCTAACTCAGTTGCCAGTAGAAGAAAGCAATAATAATGAATAAATGGGCTTTAATGTTTGCACAGTTTAATTACACTGAATCAAAGTTCACTAAAAACAGATTAAAAAAAAACCAAAAAAAACAACAGCCCAAAACCTTGGATTGCTTTGTGGAAATTCTAAACCCTGACCTCACTCTGAAATGCCTCAATTTTTACTGTCTGTGAAGAGCTTTTTCTACAGGGAGGCTCAGCAATCATGATTTGTTATTGTATTACATTTCCAAGGAGCAGGAATCTTCTGGGAGATGCTAAGTGGATGCCTCGGTGCCTCTTTAGTGCAGGTGCAATCTATTAAGCCCTGACTGAGTGGGAGAAAGTTTCTAGAAACTGGCAAGTCTCTTGCTGATAGATCTTTAAGAAATTACAGCTCCAAAGAGCAGAATTCTTGTTCATCCGACTAAATTCCAGCAGGAAGTGAGATTTTGATTCAGCCTAAATTCAAGCAGGAAGTGAGATTTCAATTCAGATGGCCTTTACTCACTCTGTTGTACTCAAGAAACTTATTTATTTATAGTGATTTTTTCCCCCTAAATTATCCTTGAGTTGTTGAAAGCACTAACATGCTAGGAGTTTGATTAATTTCCCTCTCAAAACCTCATTTATTTCTCTGCAAGGGAACAGTCCCTATTCAATTCCTGCCAACATTCAAGGAATATTTTTGATAAAAAGTAAATGAAAATACTTGGTAAACCTGCCTGTTGTTCCCACTCAAATGACAATGTCTCAGTGCAGCCAGGACAGTTTGGAAGTGCAGCTTCATTATCCTTCAAGCAGCAGAACCAGCTGCTTAATTAAACAATTTTCTACACACCACTGTGCTTAGTTCATTTTTTTTCCCCTAAGTAAATTTATTATGTTTAAGTCTCAGCCTTAACCTGAAATTATCAGGAGATAGAGGCAGATTTTTTTTGACACTGGCTGGCAATTTTTAAACAACTCTCTTTAACACTTGGCCTATATTCCATGAATATTAAAAAAAGTTAACAGAAGATGGCCACATTCCAAAGAATGTTTTGGCCTTCCAAATGTAAGCTCAGACTTCCATGAAACTCCTCTTTTAGCAGCTATATTTTCTAGTTAAAGTTGTACTAAATGTCAGTTTTTCCATGACAAAATCCAGCCTTGTTCTTGTGATAGCATTTCCCAAATATGGATTATTTTTACCAAGGGATTAGAGGAAAATCTCATCTTGACAAGAATCCCAAAGCTTCCAGATATGGCATTAATTTTTCCTGCTAGTCTAAGCATTACCAATATCAACAAATTGGCCATTAATGTGATCTCTTAGCAAAACAGCATTTAAATGTAATTTTCTTTAAGTACTGCTGTGCTGCCTTATGTTCTTTGCTCCATTACTTGTGTGTAAAAAGGGAATTTGCTGTAGGTGCCAGACCTGTGAAATCCCTGCTGTGATGGAAGAAAAGCCTCTGTGCTGTGATGCAGGAAATAAACCTGTAAGCTGTAAAATCCCTTATAAACAAAGGGGAATTTCCCAGCAATGTGGCTCCTTTAAAGCTGAGCAGCTGCAGTGGTGACTTTCTGTTCTGGGTTTACAATCTGTTATTCCAACTCAGTCTAACAGGACACCTTTCCTACTAGGATAGCAAAAAAAAATTGATTTTTTTTTGGCCTCCAACCCTTGACAACTGTAAACCCTGGTGGGTTTAATCCCTCTGCATCAGAAACACAATTAACTTTTAAAAATTTATCTCACCCTGTCATTCAGACATGAATGTCTGGTTATTTCCAAGTGGCTTGGGGAATCACTACTCACAAAAGTAAAAAACAATGTATGTGAGTAAGAGCTGGGAGGTCTTTCAGGGGTGAGGCTGATCACTATGAAAACTTTTTGGGGACTTACTTGAATTCAGCTCGAGTGAGCTTTTGATGCTTTGGAACTGTAGGAAAACCACCACAAAAATGCACAGATTTAAAAATCCTAGTGGGTGTGAGGAGTCACTCTGCTTGTACTGGGAATAAAAGTAAACCCTGTCACTGAAAGGTTTATTTTAGGTCACTTATTCCTTTTTCATCTTTAATTTGGAAGCTGGTGAACTTACTGTAGTAATTTGATGAGTTCCCTCATATTTTAGCAATAAATAATTGAAAATACAAAATTTTTCCTTTATGGAAATACTCATCTGACTTAAACAAGCTCCTTTTTTTTTTAATTCCAGGCAGCTTTAATGGTTTTTGTTGGAATAAGCAACAAAGGGGCATAGGATCTCTTACAGTGAGAGAGCCTGGTGTCATGCAAGTAAAAACTTTAAAAACCTCTCATCCAAGGAATCCCATTCCTCTCCATCATTCCTGACTGTAAAGGAAGGCTGCATCAAGAGTGGGATAAGGTTTAGGGCAGGTCATGTCCCTGCTGTAGGGTCACACCCCTCAGGATGTGCTGACCTGTGTTTGAGGAAAGATCTCGATGAAAATAATGCCTTTATGATTTTCCTCACAAGAGCGCAGCAGTTTTCAGAAGGGGCCGAGGGTTTAAGTTCTTTCTCATCCTCTTTCTTCAGCCAAGCCCCTCTTCTCCCTTAAACCAGGAACCAACCCCTCCCTGCCTGTTTTTCCCTTCCCTCACCAGAAAGACGCTTGAAACGAGAGCAGAAATATTTCTGTGCCGACAGGAACTCCCCCAAACCATCTTAACTCAAGTGTGGCCGCTAAGTGCAATGGGGAGTCTGGGCTTTATCCTTCTGTTTCCAATGGGGAATCTGGGCTTTATCCTTCTGCTTCCAATGGGGAATCTGGGCTTAATCCTTCTGTTTCCCTTCCCATTTCCACCTGAGCATCCCTTCCGTGCTCTGCCCTCTCCGGCAGCGACTCCTCTGTGCCCCGGGGGCAGGGGGTGAGCCTGGGGACCTTTGGGGCTGCTGGATCTGCAGCTTGGACAAGTTTCCTGCGGGGGAAGAGCCCAGGCTGAGCTTCCCAGAGCTGCACTTTTGGGGTTTTCCTTCGGCTTGGTTTGCCCCTAGGGAGCCCCTTTGCTCCGCGCTCCCCTCCGCTGCTCTGGGCTGGGATGCGCCGGGTAAGGAGCATCCAGAACCTGCCCAGGGCTCCTCATTTACGCCGAGGGAGAGTTCTCAAAAGCGGGGTGTGTTTGCTGGTGTGTTCTGTTCTGTTCTGCTGCTCCCGTTTGCTTTCCCCCCAGCTCCTCTCGCTGCGCTCAGCGGGGACGAGAGAGCTCCGAGGAGCCGCCCGCGCTCCCCGAGCCTCCAACCCTTCCAATCCCTCCAACCCTTCCAATCCCTCCAGTCTCTCCGGCTGCCCCTCGGCCCAGCTCCCTGCCCCCTGTCCCCGCCGCTGGTCACTCACCGAGGGCAGCAGGAGAGCAGGCAGCGCCTGCGGCAGCGCGGCCGGGAGGAGCCGCCGCTCCCGCCCGGGGCTGGGCTGGGCTGGGGCGTGGGGGAGGCGGAGGGTGAGGTGGGATGGGATGAGGTGGGAAGCGATGGGATGCGGTGGGAAGCGGTGGGATGAAGTAGGAAGCGATGGGGTGCGATAGGATCTGATGGGAAGCGGTGGGAAGCAGTGGGGAGCGTGGCAGGCAGTGGATGCGATGGGAAAGGATGGGATGCGATGGGATGGGTTGCGATGGGAAGAGTGGCAGGCAGTGGATGCGTTGGAAAGGGATGGGATGCGATGGGAAGCGTGGCAGGCAGTGGATGAAATGGGATGCTCAGCCCGTCCCGCCGCGGCGCTCCGGCACGCTGCCGGGGGATGTTCTCCTCTCTCTCTCCGGGAAGAGCCCGGCTCTGGGCTCGGGCACGCTGTCGGGGGATGTTCTCTCTCCCCGGGAAGAGCCCGGCTCTCCCCGCCCGCCGGAGAGCCCCGGGAGTGGCCGCAGAGCCGTGGGAGTGTGAGCTGGCCGCGGCTGGCTGGCTGCGGGGCTCACCTGAGGGAACCCGAGAGTCTGCGCAGGATCCGGGACCACCCCAGCCCCATCAGTCACAGGGCTGTCACCCTGCTGCGGTCACCAGCACTGCGGCCGAAGCGGCAGTACCTGGAATTTCTTTTAGTAGAGATGTCTTACACAACTACTTCAAGACCTAGAAAAATCCCAGATGTGCAATAAGTTATTGCATGTTTAGCTAAAGTGATGTTTTTGTGATTCACGTAGATCCAGCACATCTGCTCCGTGTTAAATGTGCACACAGGGCTCGGGAGATTTTATTGCAACTATCTTAGCAACATTCATTCCTTTCTTTAGGATCATGCTCATTTTCCCCTCATTTTAAAAAATGTTTAGAACTGTGTTGCACAAAACTCTCTGTGGGTTCAAAGGGGGAATTTTGTTCTGCGGGTCACGAAGAATTTGTGCAATGATGTTTTTGCAAACAGCATTGTTGGGCACTTGGTAACTTCATTGTTTGAGAAGCTGGTGAAGAGGAATTGTAAACTTTGCACAATTGCTCTCCACCATGAGCAAACAGGAAAATACAGGAAATCCCCGTGTTCCTGCCCTCAGACTAAGAGGATGATATCCATTGCCAAAAAGTGCCACTCAGCACAGCCTTCCATCCATTAACTCTTTTTTTGGTGTCACTAAGGCAATCTTTCTGCTCCTGAATTGCTCCCTGTCCCAGTGCCATTATGATAAACCCAACCTGGGTTTGGGGAGCCAGCTTGGGTCCTGTCTGTGGGTGCCAGAGCAGGGTCCAGGCTCTGCTCAGGGGTGCTGAGAAATAGGAGAGGCAGCAGGCAGGAACCGGTGCCCAGGAAGTTCCACCTGCACAGGAGGCGCCACCGTGATCTTTCCTGAAAAATCCCTTCTCCAGGATTTCTTCTCCTGGGAAGCTGAGAGGCCTCAGAAAAGAAAGAAAACATTAATTATCTGATTGCTGGGGAATGTGGTCTGGAGATGGTTCACCAGCAGGTGCATCTTTGATTGGTTCCATGTGAATTGGTTTTAATTAATGACCAATCCCAGCCAGCTGTGTTGCACTCTCTGAGTCAGTCATGGGTTTTTATTATTCATTTTTGTTAAACTTTTTGATGTATCCTTTCTCTATAGTTTAGTATGCTTTTGGTATAGCATTGTAATGTAATGTAATGTAATGTAATGTAATGTAATGTAATGTAATGTAATGTAATGTAATGAAATATAATATATAATATAATATAATATAATATAATATAATATAATATAATATAATATAATATAATATAATATAATATAATATAATATAATATAATATAATATAATATAATATAATATAATATAATATAATATAATATAATATAATATAATATAATATAATATAATATGATATAATATAATGTGATATGATATAATATAATGTGATATAATGGGATATATAATATAATATGATGGGATATAATGGGATATAATGGAATATAATGGGATATATAATATAATATGATGGGATATAATGGGATATATACTATAATATGATGTGATATAATGGGATATAATGGGGTTAATATAATGTGATATAATGTGATATGATATAATATGATGTGATTATAATATAATGTAATATAATGTAATGTGATATGATTATAATATAATATAATATAATATAATATAATATAATATAATATAATATAATATAATATAATATAATATAATATAATATAATATAATGTAATAGGATATATAATATAATATGATGGGATATAATGGGATATAATGGGATATATACTATAATATGATGTGATATAATGGGATATAATGGGGTTAATATAATGTGATACAATGTGATATGATATAATATGATGTGAATATAATATAATATAATATAATATAATATAATATAATATAATATAATATAATATAATATAATATAATATAATATAATATAATATAATATAATATAATATAATATAATATAATATAATATAATATAATATAATATAATATAATATAATATAATATGCCTTCTGGGAACATGGAATCAGATTCTCACCTTGTCCTGAGCACCCTCACAAGCACCACAAGGAGGCAGAACCTTCTCCCTGGGCAGTGACCAAGCGCTGACCAGACCTTCCAGGGAGGCTGTGGAGTGTCCCTCCCTGGGGATATTCCAGAACACACAATCCCATCCAATAATATATTATATTAATAATATTATAATATCAATATATTAAAATACATTTTAATAAAATAAAATATAATATATTACTATATTATATTATATAATCACATTATTTTGATATAGCACTGATTTGTAACTGCTCTGTGTGTTTATGCTCCTGTCTCCCAGCAAAGGGGATTGTTCCAATCTGGATTTGAGCTCCTTCAGAGTGCCAGGGGCTTTGTGCTGCTGAGGGTAGAAGTGGAATTTGCATTGATACAGGAAGGACCCAAGTGAAGCACAGAACCCAGCATGGCTCAGGCTGGGAGTGAGCACGGGCTCAGCTCAGGGTGCCACCTCCCAGCTCCAGCAGGGCCTGGACACACATCTGGAATATCCCCAGGGAGGAGACCCCACAGCCTCTCTGCTCTCTGCTCAGGGCTGGGCACAGGGGCAGGATGGCTCCAGATGTGTCCCCAGGGCTAGGCAGAGGGGCAGGATCACTCCAGATGTGCCTCACAGGCTAGGCAGAGGGGCAGAATCATTCCAGATGTGCCCCCACGGCTGGGCAGAGAGGCAGGGTCACTCCAGATGTTCCCCCAGGGCTGGGCAGAGGGGCAGAATCATTCCAGATGTGCCCCCAGGGCTGGGCAGAGGGGCAGGATCATTCCAGATGTGCTCCCAGGGCTGGGCAGAGGGGCAGAGTCATTCCAGATGTGCCCCCAGGGCTGGGCAGAGGGGCAGGGTCACTCCAGATGTGGCCCCAGGGCTGGGCAGAGGGGCAGGATGGCTCCAGCTGTGCCCCCAGGGCTGGGCAGAGGGGCAGGATAATTCCAGATGTGCCCTCAGGGCTGGACAGAGGGGCAGAATCATTCCAGATGTGTCCCCAGGGCTGGGCAGAGGGGCAGAATCATTCCAGATGTGCCTCACAGGGCTGGGCAGAGGGGCAGGGTCACTCCAGATGTTCCCCCAGGGCTGGGCAGAGGGGCAGAATCATTCCAGATGTGCCTCACAGGGCTGGGCAGAGGGGCAGGATCATTCCAGATGTGGCCCCAGGGCTGGGCAGGTGGGAAGGATTGCTCCATATGCATTCTCAGGGCAGAGGGCAGAATCATTCCAGATGTGCCCCCAGGGCTGGGCAGAGGGGCAGGATGGCTCCAGATGTGCTCCCAGGGCTGGGCAGAGGGGCAGGATGGCTCCAGATGTGCCTCACAGGCTGGGCAGAGGGGCAGGATCACTCCAGATGTGCCCCCAGGGCTGGGCAGAGGGGCAGGGTCACGCCAGATGTGCCCCCAGGGCTGGACATCAGGGCAGAATCATTCCAGATGTGCTCCCAGGGCTGGGCAGAGGGGCAGAATGGCTCCAGATGTGCCTCACAGGCTGGGCAGAGGGGAGGGATTGCTCCAGATGTGCCCCCAGGGCTGGGCAGAGGGGCAGAATCATTCCAGATGTGTCCCCAGGGCTGGGCAGAGGGGCAGGATCATTCCAGATGTGCCCCCAGGGCTGGGCAGAGGGGCAGGATCACTCCAGATGTGCCCCCAGGGCTGGGCAGAGGGGCAGGATGGCTCCAGATGTGCCTCACAGGCTGGGCAGAGGGGCAGGGTCACTCCAGATGTGCCCCCAGGGCTTGGTAGAGGGGCAGAATCATTCCAGATGTGCCCCCAGGGCTTGGCAGAGGGGCAGGAGCACTCCAGATGTGCCCTCAGGGCTGAGCAGAGGGGCAGAATCATTCCAGATGTGCCTCCAGGGCTGGGCAGACGGGCAGAATGGCTCCAGATGTGCCTCACAGGGCTGGGCAGAGGGGCAGGGTCACTCCAGATGTGCCCCCAGGGCTGGGCACAGGGGCAGGATCATTCTAGATGTGCCTCACAGGCTGGGCAGAGGGGCAGGACCCTCCCTGCCCTGCTGGGAATGCTCCTCCTGACGTCCCCAGGATGGCACTGTCCCCCTGTCCCCAGCTGGTCCCACTCCCAGCTGCCCCAGGGAGGATCCTGGGGCTGTGCCTCCACTGCCCCATACCCAGAGCTCTGCATTTATTTTGAAATTCTCATTTGCATGGCCAGGCAAAGCCACAAAATTGTCACAACACGAGAACAAGGTCACAGAGTCCTGTAGATAAGAGTTTCACAAAATGCTCTGGCAAATTTAGCAGGCTCTTACAAATTTAACAAGCTCTTACAAATTTATCAGGCTTTTCAAGCTTCCTCTTCCAAACTCCCAGCCCAGACTCCTTTTGGTGGAGGATTCTGCAGAAATCCTGTTCCAAACAAGCTCTGATGGGATTTCAAACAAAGCAAATGGATTATGGTCTGGGACACAGTGCCCTCTTGATTTACACTGCCATTACTTTTTATTTGGGAAAACTGAGCAGCAGGCTAAAAATAGTTTGGGTGTTTGTCAGGGTTTTTTTTTTAGCTTTGTTTAAGTGTTCATTGTGTCTGCAGGCCCGCTACCCTTGTTTTTAATTCTGCACATTAAACTTCAGAGCAGTGCAAGCAATTATTAAAGTAGATTTTTGGTTGAATTTGCAGATTTTTTATAATAAAAAATTTAAAATATTTTTAAAATTAATAAATAATACATAACAAATTACAAATAATACATAACAAGTTACAAATAATACATAACAAATTAGATGGGTAAATCTTTGTGAATTCTTTCTGGTGCCCATTATGCCAAAAGCAGTAATTAGTGATAGCTGAAATAAGTGCTGGGGTTGTATTTCTGCAGTTTCTTCTACTGATTCTTTTGGATGCAAGCAATTTTCTGTTGCCAGCATGTATTTGAAATATCTGTAGGCTTTGAGTCTTCAATGATCTCCATGACTTGCTGCTTCCAATGCACATAAACCACTGAGTTATTGTGCAGAATTTGCCAATTTGGGAGATTAATATCACTAAACCCACTTAACAGGTTTTTTTTTCTCATTGAAAAACTGCCTGTTGAATTGACTTTAGCTCCCTCTCTCTCTTTTTAAAATGACTAAAACATTTAGTTCACATATATGCTATTTATATTTCTATTATTTTAATTATTTTAATTATTTATATTATTTATATTTATATTTGTATTCATATAATTTTTTTTTCTCATTGAAAAACTGCCTGTTCCATTGTCTTTATCCTCCTCTCTCTTTTGGGTGTCTCTCTTTTTAAAATGACTAAAACATTTAGTTCACATAAATACTATTTACATTTCTACTATTCCTATTTTTCTATTACTTCTTTTATTTATATTATTTATATTATTTATAATTTTACTTGTACTCATATTTATATTAAGGTTTTTTTTCTCTCATTGAAAAACTGCCTGTTGGATTGGCTTTATCCCCCTCTCTCTCTTTTGGGTGTCTCTCTTTTTAAAATGACCAAAACATTTAGTTCACATATTGACTATTTATATTTCTATTATTCTTATTATTTCTATTATTTATATTTCTCTTTGTATTCATATTTATATCAAGTTTTTTTTTCTTCTTGAAAAACTGCCTGTTGGATTGGCTTTATCCCCCTCTCTCTCTTTTGGGTGTCTCTCTTTTTAAAATGACCAAAACATTTAGTTCCCATAAGTACTATTTATATTCCCATAATTTCTATTTTTATATTTTTATTTCTATTCATATTTGTGTGGCTATTCCTGACTGAGTCCAGTAAATGTGAAGCTGTGCACCAATAGATTTGGGGGTGGAAAATGAAGCCCATTTTTCTTAGTCTCAAATTAAACATCTGTAAAGCAAAAGTTGAGATACAAAAAAATCATCTTAAGAACATGCTAAGAGCTGCAGAAGGAGGCAGGTGGGTCCCAGTTATAAAGTATATATTTATAAAAAATTGATATTGTGGTTATTTTTTAATCATTCTCCAATTATATGGAGTTTTTTTTCAACAGTCTGGTGGGTGTTTTGTTTGGATAGTGCTGGGCTCTGAGAAATGGAGCTCTGGGATGTGTAAATCATATAAAATCCAAATTATATCCAAAAATTATATCCAAAAATTATATCCAAAAATCCAATTACAAAATAAAATTTTACCCCATATAAAATTGCCAGTATAGTTTCAACATGCCAGGTACCTCTGGGAAACCTATTCAAGTGCAGGTGAATGTCTTACCTGCCCATTTGGGTGGTCAATTTTTCAGCCACAGGTCAAACACATTCACATGGAAAAGCTGACCCCAAGTTCCTGAGAATATCACCAGCAATTACACCTTTAGAGATCTATGATGTGGTAAAATTTCCCTAGAAATCTCAAAATAGTCCTCAGAAAGCACTTGGAGAGCTCGGCTTTTGGGACTGAGGTTGCCTGATTCTTGTCTTGCAGATTGTGAGAGGCCCTGCTGCAGACAAGCAGGGAGATTTATTCCATTTTATAAATATGCTCAGTGTTTCTTTGCACTCACAGTGAGGGATTTATTCTGGCACAGGATGAAACGCTGCTGTCAGAGAAACTGCCCGGCAAAGATAAACCAGTGGAGATAAGAAACAGCTTTCTACCCTTCAAAGGGCTCTGTTGTGAATATATATTAACCATAAGCAGGGGGAAAAATAAAAGAAGGAAAAAAGGAGTTTTGCTGTCTGAAAGCTCCTTGGAATAGGGGAGGAAGAAAAGTGCTGAGGGACAAAGGTTTTGTGTAATCACCCAACTGCACATTCCCAGACACCCAGAGCTCACTGCTCCTCGCCTGTCTTCCACCTCCAGGGGATTGTTTGGGCTGGGATGTCACACTCTGATCCCCCAACTCCAGCTCCTTCAGGCACAAATCTGTCAGGACCCAGGACACCCCTCTGGCTGCCCTGGGTGATTCCAGACCCTGGAAAGGGGCTCAGAGACCTTGGCACAGAGTCAAACACACCTGTGCCTTTGATTTTAGCCCATGGAAACAATGACCAACTGTGTGTGAGGATTTAAAAGCCACAAGAGTTTGAGTAGAATGACAGTGAATTTGTCACAGGGTGAAAACGTGGAATTTTGGGGGTTTAGAATGGGGGTTCTGGAGGCAAGGTGGAGGAATCTGGGCGTGTCCCCTCCTCCTCCTCCTCCTCCTTCTTCTTTTTCTTCTTTTTCTTCTCCTTCTCCTTCTCCTTCTCCTTCTCCTTCTCCTTCTCCTTCTCCTTCTCCTTCTCCTTCTCCTTCTCCTTCTCCTTCTCCTTCTCCTCCTTCTTCTTCTCCTCCTCCTTCTTCTTCTTCTTCTTCTTCTTCTTCTTCTTCTTCTTCTTCTTCTTCTTCTTCTTCTTCTTCTTCTTCTCCTTCTCCTTCTTCTCCTTCTTCTCCTTCTTCTCCTTCTTCTCCTTCTTCTCCTTCTTCTTCTTCTTCTTCTTCTTCTTCCTCTTCTTCCTCTTCTTCCTCTTCTTCCTCTTCTTCCTCTTCTTCTTCCTCTTCTTCCTCTTCTTCTTCTTCTTCTTCTTCTTCTTCTTCTTCTTCTTCTTCTTCTTCTTCTTCCTCTTCTTCTTCTTCTTCCTCTTCTTCCTCTTCTTCCTCTTCCTCTTCTTCTTCTTCTTCCTCTTCTTCTTCTTCTTCCTCTTCCTCTTCCTCTTCTTCTCCTCCTTCTTCTTCTTCTCCTCCTTCTTCTTACCCTCCATCTTCTGCTGTGATGGTGGCACTTCTGGATTGGTTTAGAGCAGAGACAGACTGTCTAACATAGGTGATGGGTATTGGAAATTATTGTAAATAAAGTTCAGGTGATTTTTAGTATAAAAAGCCAACCCCACCCCAAGGGCAGGACTGTGCCACAGCCCGACCTGCTGGACAGAGCTCAGCAGGTCAGAGAAAGAATGGAATGGATAAGAGCAAATAAACATCCCTGAAAAGCAGAGCTGAGGAATCCTGACTTCTCCTTTGGACTCTGGCTGGGAGCAAAGAGACTTTTAACACCCCAGGAGTCAGCACAGCACAGAAACCAGAGAGAAGCCCTGTGCCTTCTGCTCTGCTCTGCACTGTGTGAAAGGCGGCTCCTAACCCAGGCTGTGTCCCAGTGGGATTCCTGCCCCTCCTGGGGCTGGCCAGCCCTGGCTCTGTTTAATTTTAGGACGCTTCCAGGGATGGGAATTCCAGCTCCTCTCTCTGGAGTTCACTCTGGTGTTGCACGATTGTATCTGCGGGGTTCGCAGATGAAGGGAGGAATGATGGAGCTGACTGCATGTTCTCAGAAGGAGAATTTATTATTTTATGTTACTATATTATATCAAAGAATGCTCTACTAAACTATACTGAAGAATACAGAAAGGATACTGACAGAAGGCTAAAAAGATAATAATGAGAATTCCTGACTCCTTCCAGAGCCCTGACACAGCCTGACCTTGATTGGTCATTAAGTCAAAACAATTCACATGAAACCAATGAAAAAAGCACCTGTTGGATGAACAATCTCCAAACACATTCCAAAGCAGCAAAACACAGGGGAAGCAAATGAGATAATATTGTTTTCCTTTTTCTCTGAGGCTTCTCAGCTTCTCAGGAGAAGAATCCTGGGCAAAGGGATTTTTCCAGAAAATACAACTGCCACATTGCACTGCTCCCCTAACGTGAGGTTCAGGCACTGAATAAATGAGATTATGGGGTAAATAAAACACTCAGAAGGGTTGTGGGCATCCTTGAGGGTGGGAATCCCAGGGAATTAATTCCAGGGAATTCATTGGGAATGGAAGTGGAAGAAGGAATGAAATGGGCAGGCTGGAAATAGTTTGAACATTTTTTAACACCATAAAATAAATCTATTATGGCAGTGTGTATATTTAATAAACTTCCCACGTTTTAACTGAGGGAATAAGGCTAAGAAAGTGCCATTAGAAATGCCTTTTAAAAATGCTATTTTAGTCATTCAGTTTAAATATGAAAAGGAGAATTTTTGGTGTGGGAAATCATGCTTACACCATGAACTCACTGAGTGCATCTGTGCTTAAATCCCCTTGCCTGGTTTGGGGGTGGCTGTGAGCCAGGGAACGCTGTCAGCCTACAAATCATGATGGTCATGGCTGTGGGGATGAGTCACAGTGTGGGAAGGATGGACAAAATTTCACTGTCATTCATTTCTTTGGGGTCTTTCAACTCAGTCTGAGCTTTTTCACACAGGGATGGAAAGGGCAGAGAGTGAATCTCCGGTGAAAACAAATAATCCTCCTTCCAGACCCTGCAACTTTCCTGTTGAGAACAGAACATAATCCAAAAACTCAAAGGTCACATCCGTGATTAGTGACAAATAAAGAGACCAGATTCAATTTTCTAATGCAATCAAAGTCAGTATTTCCTAGTGCAAATACTTCCATTTCTCCATGCATGGATGTTGATATGCAGAGTTTTCTCCAAAGGAGGTGAGTTTCACTTATTTTCAGGCTGTGATGAGAGACAAGAAAAATCAGTTTACAAAGCATGGGAGCACAGTGGAAGCTCCTGAAGGAAGAACTGAAAGAACCTTGATTTATTTCAGATCTGTGACTGTGCAATGTTTTTTTCTTTTTACAGTTTTTGTAAAGAATGGAAACACCTTGTGGGGGAAATTTTTTGGGGGGATTTCTTTGGTTTGTTTGTGCTTTCTAGTGCTCAGCCACCACATAAACAGATTGTTCTTATTAATGCTTCTGCTGAGGATTGTTCCAGCATCTCTGCTTTTGAGCTTCTGAGAGTTGGCTGTGCTGGAGATTCCCAGAAATTCTGGACTTTTGTTGCTGTTTCCCACTGTCTTTTTTTATTCTGGTTCTGTCAAGTGAGCTTTTGCTTTACATTGCTGTAATTTCCAACATAAACGTTATTTATGCTCCTGCCTCCACCCTGGAGCTGTTAAGGTGGGCAATGGCCCATGAATTTCAGACAATACTGGCAGATTGTCCCTGTGGATGAACAGAAGCTGGCCAGGGGGAGGATTCTGTTCCTTTCTAATTCCTCTGTCCTGCAGGAGATGATCTGTTTTTAGCTGGAGCTGAAAGGTGAGCCTCATTCCACACCAGGCACTGACACAGAAATGCCTCTTAAAACACAAAAGTGCTTTTTTAGTGAACCACAGAGCTCTTTTTAGCCATTAAGCCACCATAAACCACATGAAAGTGCTTGTAAATACTTCTAAAATATTAATTTAAATCTGGGTCTTATTAATACTAGAAAACATGAGGAGTTTTGTGTCCTGAAAAGCAGTCTGGGGGAATGTGCAATCTTGAGAAACTACACCTTTCCTCCTCAAAACTCCTAAGTTTTAGATACTTAGGGGAGTTATTCATGTTTGTTTTGTGAAGGAAGAAGAAATATTTTCATGTTCAAGATAAGGGAAACAAAATTATATTCTGCCCCTCTGTATGGAAGGAAGGTGGTGGAAATGAGAACATTCAATTGGTTTTCACTGGCAGGGGGCCAGGGGCAAGAGGAAAGGAAATTATTTGAGATCCTGAAGAGACTTGGAGGAGCTGAAACTTGGATTTGGCCTCCACTGAATTCAGCAAGGAGAAACTCATGAAAAGTTGCTTCTTCCCCCTCCCTGCTTTTCTTCCTTGAGAAGTTTTTGAACAACTTTTCATCCTGAAAATTGCCTGAGGATAGTCCTTGCTTCAGGAAGTCCTGGATGTGTGTGTGTATGTGGGCAATACACATGTTAGATATTTATGACATTACTTCTGGGTGATATATTCACAATGAATCACGTAGGGAATGACACAGACCTGCCAGGAGAGCTCCCTGATTTATGATTTAGCATTTCAGACCCGTCTGGGATGGTTTCAGCAGGAAGGAACAGTGGCTGATTGCATTTCCTGAGCGAGATTCCACACAAACCCTGAGCCCAGCTTCAGGGAATTCTGCAGCTCAGGACTGAGCAGGAGGAGAAATGCAGCTTTGTCCAAGAACAACCAGGGATGCCCAAATTCCCAGTCTGACACATTTGAGTTCCTCTGTCCAGCCAACATCTTCTTAGGTTATGGCAAAAAAATGATCTCAGCACCTCTGCAGGCTCTGGATTCTGTTCCTCACGTCCAGACATCACTTTGATCTCTTAATTCTGGGTTGGCTCGTTGTTTTTAGGGGTTTATTTGCTAAGTTGGGTGGGGGGCTTCCCCCATTGCATGCTGGCTCTGAGGTCACCTGCATGTCCCCTCCAATGTCCCCTCCTTTCCAAGAAGGGCCATCCACCTGGTGGATGATAAAAAAGCGAATTCTCAACAACAGAGAGTTAATGACAGACTCTTAACAGGGGATTTCAACCAGTTTAACTTGGAGCTCTGCAAGCTTTTAAAAAAAATAGGTAACCCTTTTTTTACTCACAACAAACCCCAGCAGCCCTGTCCTGTTTGTGAAACAACCTCGAGTTTTCTCTCAGGTTAGCAGAGGTGGCAGCAGGAAACTGCTGTGGCACAAATCAGGTCTCTTAATGACCTTCAAGGCGCTAATTGCCCTCCAGATCTACATTTGTTGGCTGAGAGGTGAATCAGTTCCAAAGCAGCAAATGTGCTGAAATTGCCTCACTTCCAAGAATTGAAACCTTGGCTGGTTTTAATTTATCTGAGAAGCAGACAGAATATTATTCTGAAATTATTGCTGTGAGTCTGAGTGCAGTTTTCTTTGCTTGCTGGATGAGTGTTGTTGTGACAGGTTTGTGGTGCTGGGAATCTTTTCATTTTTTGTCATTAGATGTTTATTTTCCATAAAGCAAGTGTTTAGGATGTGATCAGCTCAAATCAGGCTGCATTTCTAATAAATGATTCTACGTGCTTCCAGTTCTTTTATCTGTCAGAGCAAAGAGATCCTTGTCCTTGTAACACAGAAAATATTGGATTTGTTTGCAAATTAAAGGGTATTTTAGTATTTGGAAAATGAGACTTGGTCCTACCTACGATCTGCAAAACCACTCATATTTAACTGGACCTACCGAAACAACTTTAAATTCATTTTTATACTGGATTTCATTCCAAAAACTTGCAGATATTTTGAGTGAGAAAGTGAAATCTGTTCACACTAACAATTTTGGTTAAAGCCAATATGCCCTCCTAACCAAACCAGCAACTTTTCTGAGGAAAAAGATTTTATACAACCTCTGAATATGATCCCTTGTGGGAAAGGTGGTGTAGCTGCAGCAGGAGTGATTAAAAGGAATTATGGATCATGTCAGATCTCTGTAGTTTCCTGAGTGCAGGGTCTAAACCTTGAACCTTTAAACTCTGATCATTTCCCCCCTTTAAAATTCTTTTTTCCCCCCTAATTATTACTTGGCCCTGAAGGAGCAATAGGAGGAAACCTGGCAGCCAGCACAGAACATTTATATTTTAATTTTCCATTAGGCAGTTTGTGACAGAGGGATAAATGTGTTTGTGCCCATTTAAAAGGCAGCTGCAGGTGGCACTCAGGGACACGATTTGCTGGTGGACTTGGCACTCCTGGGTGGGATTGATGCTCTTGGAGGTCTTTTCCAACCTAAATGATTTTCTGCTCACACATCCTAAGGGAAGAGGGAAATGACCCCAGGTGTTTGAGACGTTTCAATTAATGCTTCTTGAGGGTGGTGATGGCACAAAAAGCATCTCAGGAACCTCAGTGCAGGCTGGCATCAGCTCCATCAGCACTTTGGAGGACACAGAGCTGGCAAATACCTTTATTTTCAGCTTGCATATCCTTGACAGAAAATGTATGAAGGAATACTGAAGGCAAAGCTGATAAAAATTCCAAAATCCCTTTTCAACAGGACCGAACTTCCAAGGAAAGAGTCTCAGCTGGTCTCAGGTTTAAGGTTAGTTTGGAACTTTTGGAGGCAGAGATTGCTTTCCTCTTTGTTTCTGCAGCTCTTAGAAGGAATCTGAGTCACTTTAAGGCTTGGTTTTGGCAGCATTTTGCACATTTCTTTTGCAAGTTCTGTCTTTGGGAACAGTCTCTCCCCATGGCTGTTCCTCATAAACTTTTCGGGGCTGAAAGGTGATAAACGCTAAAATATTTCCAGGTGGTTTGTATCCAAATCATCTGAGCTCAGTTGGGGTGAATTTGACCAAAAATGACACCAAAAATCTGGTGCCAGGTTTTATTTAACGTCCTTGCTGGTTCTTACAGAGTTCTTGAAATGGAGAAATGCAGAAAATGGGGAGAAATTTTTGTCAAAGATCCTTGTGCTACAGCAATTCACTTTTCTAGGTGATTTAGGGGCACCTTCCAGTAAAATACATAATTTAAGTGCAGGATAATATAAGAATCACATCTGGGAATTCTCCTCATGAATCAGACTGATTTTCTGTGCTATGAGGAAGAACAGCCAGGCCACCCAGGAGAATCTGTGGTAAACATCTCAGATTGTAATTGTGGGGGGGAAAAAGTACACTGAGAAATGCCTTACACTCTTGAAAAATGTAAAAAAAAAGCACCAGAAACTGTTGCAGTGTTTTGCTGCTGTTTTATGGAATTCATTGCCCTGCCGTGGATTTAAAAATCATGTTGCCCTGGGTATAAAACCTATATATATATATACAAAAAATAAAATATTTCTGAGTAATAAAAAGGGTTCTTATTAATTGCAAGATGGATTCAGGGAGACAGAAGGGCTTTCAGTGGAAGATTAAGCGCTTTTCCAATCACTTTATCCATTTGTTTTCACCTTCTGCTGTTTGTTATTTTGCTTCAAATAAAAAGTTGGTCTCATCTGTGCACCTCTTCTGGCAGCCCTGGAGCTGGGAGGGGAGATCAAGGTGAAAACTTTTCTAGAGCAGCTTGAGCTGAGCTCAGAAAAGGATGGCTGGAACTCAAAATTCCTTTGCTCCCCTTCCCTTGCCGGTCTGTGCAGTTATCTGAGGTTATTTTGGTATTTCTCTGTTCATACAACTAACATTAATGTTGTGGCTCTCACAGAAATTTGTTTTGAGGCAAAGTTCAGCAGGCTTTTAGTAGAGAAAAGCATTCTGAAAACAGAGCGCTCTGAAGTGCAAGAAATGAAGTTAAATTTAAGATTGGCCTAGAAACAAGTTTATTTTATTTATATATATATGTGTGTGTGTGTATCTATATAATAATTTATCATATTAATGATATAAATGCATTTTATTCCATGGATTCAGTTGGAAATATGCATTCCATTCCATAGATTCAGTTGGAAATTTGCATTCCATTCCATGGATTCCATTGGAAATTTGTATTCCGTTCCATGTATTCCATTGGAAATTTGCATTCCATTCCATGGATTCCACTGGAAATTTGCATTCTATTCCATGTATTCCATTGGAAATTTGCATTCTATTCCCTATATTCCACTGGAAATTTGTATTCTATTCCATGTATTTAATGGGAAACTTGTATTCCATCCCATTCTATTCCATTCCATTCCATTCCATTCTGTATATTCCATTGGAAATTTGCATTCCATTCCATTCCATTCCATGCCATTCCATGGATTCCATTGGAGATTTCCTGTCCTTTCCATTCCATTCCATGTATTCCATTGGAGATTTCCATTCCATTCCATTCCATTCCATTCCATTCCATTCCATTCCATTCCATTCCATGGATTCCATTGGAGATTTGCATCCATTCCATGTATTCCATTGGAGATTTCCATTCCATTCCATTCCATTCCATTCCATGTATTCCATTGGAGATTTGCATTCCACTGGAGATTTGCCTTCCATTCCATTCCATGGATTCCATTCCATTCCATTCCATTCCATGTTTTCCATTGGAAATTTGCATTCCATTCCATTCCATTCCATTCCATTCCATTGGAGATTTGCATTCCATTCCATTCCATTCCATTCCATTCCATTGGAGATTTCCATTCCATTCCATTCCATTCCATGTATTCCATTGGAGATTTCCTTTCCATTCCATTCCATTCCATTCCATTCCATTCCATTCCATTCCATTGGAGATTTCCATTCCATTCCATTCCATTCCATTCCATTCCATGTATTCCATTGGAGATTTCCATTCCATTCCATTCCATTCCATTCCATTCCATTCCATTCCATTCCATGGATTCCATTGGAGATTTGCATCCATTCCATGTATTCCATTGGAGATTTCCATTCCATTCCATTCCATTCCATTCCATGTATTCCATTGGAGATTTGCATTCCACTGGAGATTTGCCTTCCATTCCATTCCATGGATTCCATTCCATTCCATTCCATTCCATGTTTTCCATTGGAAATTTGCATTCCATTCCATTCCATTCCATTCCATTCCATTGGAGATTTGCATTCCATTCCATTCCATTCCATTCCATTCCATTGGAGATTTCCATTCCATTCCATTCCATTCCATTCCATTCCATTCCATGTATTCCATTGGAGATTTCCTTTCCATTCCATTCCATTCCATTCCATTCCATTCCATTGGAGATTTCCATTCCATTCCATTCCATTCCATTCCATTCCATGTATTCCACTGGAGATTTGCATTCCATTCCATTCCATTCCATTCCATTCCATTCCATTCCATTTCATGTATTCCATTGGAGATTTGCATTCCATTCCATTCCATTCCATTCCATTCCATTCCATTCCATTCCATTCCATGGATTCCATTGGAGATTTCCTTTCCATTCCATTCCATTCCATTCCATTCCATTCCATTCCATTCCATTGGAGATTTCCATTCCATTCCATTCCATTCCATTCCATTCCATTCCATTCCATTCCATTCCATTCCATTCCATTCCATGTATTCCACTGGAGATTTGCATTCCATTCCATTCCATTCCATTCCATTCCATTCCATTCCATTCCATTCCATTCCATGTATTCCACTGGAGATTTGCATTCCATTCCATTCCATTCCATTCCATTCCATTCCATTCCATGGATTCCATTGGAGATTTGCATTCCATTCCATTCCATTCCATTCCATTCCATTCCATTCCATGGATTCCATTGGAGATTTCCTTTCCATTCCATTCCATTCCATTCCATTCCATTCCATTCCATTGGAGATTTGCATTCCATTCCATTCCATTCCATGGATTCCACTGGAGATTTCCTTTCCATTCCATTCCATTCTATTCCATTCCATTCCATTCCATACCATTCCATGGATTCTATTGGAGATTTCCATTCCATTCCATTCCATTCCATTGGAGATTTGCATTCCATTCCATTCTGTTTCATTCCATTCCATGGATTCCATTGGAGATTTGCATTCCATTCCATTCCATTCCATTCCATTCCATTCCATTGGACATTTGCATTCCATTCCATTCCATTCCATTCCATTCTATTCCATGGATTCCATTGGAGATTTCCTTTCCATTCCATTCCATTCCATTCCATGGATTCCATTGGAGATTTGCATTCCATTCCATTCCATTCCATTCCATTCCATTCCATTCCATTCCATTCCATGTATTCCACTGGAGATTTGCAGTCCATTCCATTCCATTCCATTCCATTCCATTCCATTCCATTCCATTCCATTCCATTCCATTCCATGTATTCCACTGGAGATTTGCTTTCCATTCCATTCCATTCCATTCCATTCCATTCCATTCCATTCCATTCCATTCCATTCCATTCCATTCCATTCCATTCCATTCCATGGATTCCATTGGAGATTTCCTTTCCATTCCATTCCATTCCATTCCATTCCATTCCATTCCATTCCATTCCATTCCATTCCATTCCATGGATTCCATTGGAGATTTGCATTCCATTCCATTCCATTCCATTCCATTCCATTCCATTCCATTCTATTCCATTCCATTCCATTCCATTCCATTCCATTCCATTCCATTCCATTCCATTCCATTCCATGTATTCCACTGGAGATTTGCATTCCATTCCATTCCATTCCATTCCATGTATTCCACTGGAGATTTGCATTCCATTCCATTCCATTCCATTTCATTCCATTCCATTCCATTCCATTCCATGTATTCCACTGGAGATTTGCATTCCATTCCATTCCATTCCATTCCATTCCATTCCATTCCATGTATTCCACTGGAGATTTGCATTCCATTCCATTCCATTCCATTCCATTCCATGTATTCCATTGGAGATTTCCTTTCCATTCCGTTCCATTCCATTGGAGATTTGTCTTCCATTCCATTCCATTCCATGGATTCCATTGGAGATTTGCATTCCATTCCATTCCATTCCATTCCATTCCATTCCATTCCATTCCATGGATTCCATTGGAGATTTCCTTTCTATTCCATTCCATTCCATGGATTCCATTGGAGTTTTGCATTCCATTCCATTCCATTCCATTCCATTCCATTCCATTCCATTCCATTCCATGGATTCCATTGGAGATTTGCATTCCATTCCATTCCATTCCATTCCATTCCATTCCATTCCATTCCATTCCATTCCATTCCATGTATTCCACTGGAGATTTGCATTCCATTCCATTCCATTCCATTCCATTCCATTCCATTCCATTCCATTCCATTCCATGGATTCCATTGGAGATTTCCTTTCCATTCCATTCCATTCCGTTCCATTCCATTCCATTCCATGGATTCCATTGGAGATTTCCATTCCATTCCATTCCATTCCATTCCATGTATTCCACTGGAGATTTGCATTCCATTCCATTCTATTCCATTCCATGTATTCCACTGGAGATTTGCATTCCATTCCATTCCATTCCATTTCATTCCATTCCATTCCATTCCATGTATTCCACTGGAGATTTGCATTCCATTCCATTCCATTCCATTCCATTCCATTCCATGTATTCCACTGGAGATTTGCATTCCATTCCATTCCATTCCATTCCATTCCATTCCATGTATTCCATTGGAGATTTCCTTTCCATTCCGTTCCATTCCATTGGAGATTTGTCTTCCATTCCATTCCATTCCATGGATTCCATTGGAGATTTGCATTCCATTCCATTCCATTCCATTCCATTCCATTCCATTCCATGGATTCCATTGGAGATTTCCATTCCATTCCATTCCATTCCATTGGAGATTTCCATTCCATTGCATTCCATTCCATTCCATGTATTCCATTGGAGATTTCCTTTCCATTCCATTCCATTCCATTCCATTCCATTCCATTCCATTCCATTCCATTCCATTGGAGATTTCCTTTCCATTCCATTCCATTCCATTCCATTCCATTCCATTCCATTCCATTCCATTCCGTTCCATTCCATTCCATGGATTCCATTCCGTTCCATTCCATTCCATGGATTCCATTGGAGATTTCCATTCCATTCCATTCCATTCCATTCCATTCCACTGGAGATTTGCATTCCATTCCATTCCATTCCATTCCATTCCATTCCATTCCATTCCATTCCATGGATTCCATTGGAGATTTCCTTTCCATTCCGTTCCATTCCATGGATTCCATTGGAGATTTGCATTCCATTCCATTCCATGGATTCCATTGGAGATTTGCATTCCATTCCATTCCATTCCATTCCATTCCATGTATTCCACTGGAGATTTCCTTTCCATTCCATTCCCTTCCATTCCATTCCATTCCATTCCATTCCATTCCATTCCATTCCATTCCATTCCATTCCATGGATTCCATTGGAGATTTGCATTCCATTCCATTCCATTCCATTCCATTCCATTCCATTCCATTCCATGTATTCCACTGGAGATTTGCATTCCATTCCATTCCATTTCATTCCATTCCATTCCATTCCATTCCATTCCATGGATTCCATTGGAGATTTGCATTCCATTCCATTCCATTCCATTCCATTCCATGTATTCCACTGGAGATTTCCTTTCCATTCCATTCCATTCCATTCCATTCCATTCCATTCCATTCCATTCCATTCCATTCCATGGATTCCATTGGAGATTTGCATTCCATTCCATTCCATTCCATTCCATGTATTCCACTGGAGATTTGCATTCCATTCCATTCCATTCCATTCCATTCCATTCCATTCCATTCCATTCCATGTATTCCACTGGAGATTTCCTTCCATTCCATTCCATTCCATTCCATTCCATTCCATTCCATTCCATTCCATGTACTCTATTCCATGTATTCCACTGGAGATTTCCATTCCGTTGTATCCAATGGAATACAACCTAGAAGTAATGCTCAGTAATGAGGGATGATACATCCCCAAAACTACTTTTCTGCACATTAAATCATAAAAATTGGAAAAGAGCTCCAAGGCCAGCGAATCCCAGCCGTGCCCACCTTGTCCCCAGCCCAGAGCTCTGAGTGCCACATCCAGGAATTCCTTGGGCACTCCATGGCTGGGCACTGCAAACCCCCCTAGGCAGCTCCGATTCCTGAGCTCCCTTTCCATGGGGAAATTCCTGCTGCTGTCCTTCACTGTGATATTTTATGAAAAATCCCTTCAACAGGATTTATTCTCCTAGGAAGCTGGGAAGCTTCAGCTTCTCCCTATTTTTACTGCTTTGGAATGTGATTTGGAGAATTGTTTACCCAGCATGTGATTTAATGACCAATCCCAGTCCCACTGTGTCAGAACTCTGGTCAGTCATGGGATTTTATTGTTCATTCTTTTCCAGCCTTCTGATGCATTCTTTCTCTTTCTTTAGTATAGTTTCAATAGAATAGAATAGAATAGAATAGAATAATATAATAATAAATCAACCTTTTAAAATCATGAATTCTCATCTCTCACCTCGTTCTGAAAACCTCAGAACACCACACTGTCCCTCCCACCTGGGCCAGCCTGAGGCTGTTCCCTCTCCTCCTGTCCCTGTTCCCTGGGACTGGATCCCAAATCCCCCTGGCTGTTGCTCCAGGCTGAGCCCCTTTCCCACCTCAGAATGTGAAAACCCCTGACCCATTTTCCATTTTGGGTGGAGCCCCTGGGGGATTTCATCTGCCCTAAATGTACCTGCAGGCCCTTCAATAAATAGAACTGCTTTTATTCCCTTAATTCTGCTTGGTTTCTGGTTTTAGGTAGCCCAAAAGGCATCACCTCAGCCTCTCATGGGTCTTACATCATCATTTCATCATTCCCCTTCTAAATCCAGAATATTATATATCCAGTCTCTAAATATAATATATCCAGTCTCTAAATCCAGAATATTTCTCAACTAGAACGGTTTCTTCTGAGCCTTGCCCTTGCTCTCCCCCAGTAAATTAGCAGGGATAAACCACCTCACTTTTCCAGCCAGGAGCTTTGGGTTCCCACATTAATTGATTAGTTAATGACATTAATTTCCTTCCTGAGAGCCCTCCAGTCCTGTTTGCTTCCTGGGCACTGGGAATGAGAACAGGAGCAGAAAACAAAGGTTTGCCCCCAGGGAAATCGTGGTGATCCTTTGACAAGGAGTGATCTCCTAATTCTGGTGGGTCACAGGAAAGGTGGAAATGTATTTCTCTGCATGTATTTAGGTAGCTAATTATAGAATGCTCTCATTTATCCAGGAGTGCTCTGGAAGAGGCTTTGGATGGTCGCTAATTCCATCAGGTGCTCATGAAGCATCATTACAGGGCAGCATTAAACTGCCCCACAGGGCGCTGCTGCTCTCATTTCTTCTTTATAAACACATTATTTCCCAGGTAATACCAGAAATTATCATTATCATTATCATTGTAAGATGTCATCACCAGCAAATACAGAGGATTTTTAATTATAGGCAGGAAATCCCTCAGGTGGATCTCTTACAGTAGAATTAAATCAGGTATATAATTCCCTTTTAGCTGCTTCCTTGGAACTGAGGCAACATCTTTACAGGAACAGGAGGATTTTTATAGGACTTTTACATCTTTACAGGAGGATTTTCCCCTTTTTTTCCATGAGAAGGAATTCTTTGGTAATGCTCTGCCCAAACTGAGATGAAATAACATTTACGAGAGCAAATTACTCGTCTGAAAGATTTACACAATAAATAAATAAAACAGATCTGTGTAAGTGGATTTACATCATGGAAATAATCAGGAAAATCTGAAATAAACTCAGAATCCTGGTCAGGACTGCTTGGAAGTAGTTTTGCTGCTGTTCCCACTTTTAATTGGAACCTGCTCAGTGCAACACAAATCCTGTCCCAGGGTCTCAGGATCTGTAAAATTCCACAACTTCTCCAGAGATGGTGACCATGGTTCACCTGAGTCCTGTTTGTGTCCTTAAAATTGGTCATTTTTGGCTACTTTTGGATGCAAAGAAGGAGAATTCTGCCTTTTTTAAATTTAAAATGAACCTAATTTCTTTCTTTCTCCATTTGCTTTGTCATGCTGATGATGAAAGACATGAGAGGAAGGACGAATTCTGGGAAAATAGAGGGAATGGAAGGAAGGAAAACTACAGGAAACATCAAAAAATAGAAACAGAATAATGTATTATTATTATCATTGTTATTATTATTAGTCTCTGTAACTACCAGCTTCAATGAGGCGACAAATCCAAAATACAGAGTGGCTGAAGGGTTTATTTTGAGTTTAGAAGAAGAAACAGCCCAGGTCTGTTTGGTTTTTAGAGCAAACAAACCAAAGTGCTGGTGGTGAAAGGAAATAACGGGCTGTCAGCAATATCAACAAAGCCAGAAATGTGGTTTGCCACTGCTGCTTTGAGTCAAACCAAGAATATCTCTAAAAGCTGCAGACCTGGAAGGTTTAATGCTGTCACCCTGAAGTTTTGCAGTTAGAAGCCCATGTGGGAATGCCTTTCTGCCTTTCCCTGGTTTTTGTGGGGTCTGTTTGGGGCAGGCTGGCATCACTGAAGGGCCAGCACTGATGCCTTGTGAGGGCTGAGCTAGAACAGAGGCTGGGCAGAGTTCCAGAATAAAGCAGGGATTTATCCAAAGGATCTCCTCCATGGATCCACCCTGGGCAGCACCAGAGCCCAGCCAGGGCTGCACCCAAGATGAACCAAAATGGCCCCAAAATGCCCGGCCGGGCACGGGGTCTCTCCCTGGGATCAGCTCTGCTCCATTTGCACCTTGCAGTTCATTGTCCCATCCCAGCTTCAGCCCCTGCAGTCCCACCCTGCTTGTTTTTCTCTCTCCAGCCCACGGGGTTTGTGCTCCTGGCCTGAGATTTGGGATCATTTGTCCTTGGTGCCCAGCTGGAGCAGGAATTGTTTTGTCTCCCTGCTCTGTGCACAGAGCTCTCCATCCCATAATGTAAACCCAGACTCTCACACTGAAGCAGCACAGAATGTGAAAATTAGAAAAGCTAAACCTGAGGCATCAGCCCATATGAACAGAATTGTGGCTGCCCTGAATTCTTTTTTCTCCCAATATTTATTCCTGTCATAAGCTGGTGATGTAAAACTCAGTGTGGGAATTGTCTGGGTTGAAGCAGCAAGCAGGTGAAGGAAAAGTCTGCTGTGGTGTCCAGAGACAGCAGGGATTTCATCCTGGAAGTGACAGATATTGACAGATTTTAGCCCATTTTCTCTAAGTTGGCACAGAAATTCAACCCTGGAGGAAATCTTTTGAAGAAATAACTTTAAAGGCTTCCCTGCTAATGCTCACAAAAAGGGAAAATGGACAAAAGCACAAAAGCAAGTGCAGGAAAAACTGCAGAGTCAGAAAAAATATACATGATTTGCTTTGATGGGGGACTGGGAATGGTCTCCTTTAGGTGCTTTTGTCACCTCCAGCTCTAATCACTAATTAGATATCTCCAAAAAAGTCCCTGGAAAGGTCCATGAGGAAGCTTGGACAGGATAATTCTGTGTAGGTTGTCAGCTGAAAATGCAAACAGTATTCTCCTCAATTTTTACAGGCTTCCAGAGAAACTGAGTGGCAGAACCACATCAGCCAGGCACAGGGGTTTGTAAATAAAAAATGAAATGTTTGGTGCTTGTGCTGATTGCAGTCACTGCTGAATTCATGGGGGGAAGGTGCAAGGGATGGGTTTGATTCAATACTTTGCAAGTTAGAGCTTCATAATCAGGTTGTTAGAGGAAATCACACCTGCACTGCAGGTAGGGAGAGGAATTCTCTTTTTCCTGTCTTTTTCAAAGCAGAGCCATGCTTTAAAACCATCTGGGCATACACAAGGTGAAAATATGTGTTAAAAAGAAGTGTGTCAGGAAAAAGAAGGGGCTTTAAAAATCCTTCAGGATGAGGATGAGGGATTACATCTTTGTTTGGTGTTGTAGGGAGGTTAAGGGGAATAAAAACCATAAACACATGGATACATTTTCACCTTGCTGGGTTTGCTTCCCCATTTTTGCCTCCTAAGCATTTTCCTGGTGACCCTTACAGGAAGGAGTAAAGTTCATCACCTCCAAAACCCCTTCAGTACATGGAATAATGAGTGCAGGTTTTCTGCATGGATGCTTCATCTGGGAGTGTTTACAGCTGAAAGCAATATTTTTCATGGTGATACTCAGCAGGAATAATAAAGGAAAATGTGGGTGATGATGTGGAAAATCACTAAGAACTGGAGTTAATTGCTGAAAGTGGAGGATTCTAGTTTCCTTCTGGTTTTTCCTAGGAAACATTCCAGGGAAAAAGAGAATTGAGATCATAACCTTTGGCTAATGTAATGTTACCCTCTTTTTCATGTTTGATTGTGTTTTCCTGTGTTCCTGGGTACTGATAGTGAACATCTGCTGTTCTCAGGAAGCATCAGCACACTTCTGAAGGATTTCTTGAAGTGCTGGAAAAAAAAATAATTCTCCTTCAGATGCTTTCAATGTGGTGTATTATTCCAAATGCCAGCAAGAGACTGTGAGACGAGAATTTCAGGTTTAAAACACTGCCTTTGTTTCTTCATTTCCTTTCTGTGCCTTGTCTTTGTTGGATTTATTCCCTTGCCATGTTCCTGGGCTCAGTGTGAACTCCTGGGCTGTTCAGTGATTCTATAATTGTTTCTAAAGCAATGAGAGATGCTGCAATGGAAGTGATAGTCCTTAAAAATCTCAGACCCTCAAACCTAAAATAAATAAAATAAATAAAATAAATTAAATTAATTCTTCAGCTTCTCAAACCCAAAATAAAGGGCAAGCAGCGAGTGGGGTGTGTTTGGCTCTCATGAAAATGGAATTGTGGTTTAAAACACTGCCTTTGTTTCTTCATTTCCTTTCTGTGCCTTCTCTTTGTTGGATTTATTCCCTTGCCATGTTCCTGGGCTCAGTGGGAACTCCTGGGCTGTTCAGTGATTTTATAATTGTTTCTAAAGCAATGAGAGCTGCTGCAATAGGAGTGAAATCCCTTAAAAATCTCTGATAAATGCTTCAGATCCTCAAACCTAAAATGAAGGGCAAGCAGTGAGTGAGATTTGGACAGCTGGATTTTTTTTCCCAGCTAAGTTTTCCAGACTTTGCAAAGATGGATTAAGAATTTTCACCATGCTGCAGAGTTGAGAAAGTAAATCTCTCTTTCTCCTCAGGTGCATAAATATCTCAGCAATAAATATTGTAGAAAACCTGATAAATATTGCTGAAATTAATATGTTTGCTGTATGAAGTTGCAACTTTTCAATCCTTTGACCTGAATGAAATAAACAGAAATTATGTAACTTTTGCTGAGAAGCATGGGAGGATAAATGAAGGGGGGTAGGATTTAGAGTAAACCACGTGTTTGTTTGCTTAATTTCAAGTGTTCCTGATTTCATTAGAAGGAGCAATTTCCACAGGATGTGTTTATGGGACTGGTGTGTGATTTCTGAGCTAAAACGAAAGAGCAGCCTCTGCTGGCAAAAACCCCAGATGAAAACAACAACAAAAATGAATAAAAACCTCCCCAGCCTTCTAGAAAAAGGCACTTTTAAGCTGCCTGTGCCAGTTTGTGGGGCTGAAAGTGTGAAGAAAACAAATAAAATGTGCATTTCTCTGCGAGATTTGATATTCCTTAGGCCACCTCAGGGGCTGGGCTAAGCCTGCCCTCCAGATTCCCAAATTTCTGAGCAGCTTTTCCCCAGCTGCCCCATCCCAGGCACATCCTGCACTCAGCTCAGCTCACAGGAGCTGAGCAACTTTGGGAAACTCAAAATTTTGAGGCTGAAGCGAAAGAAATGGAGCTTTTCAGCAGCACCAATAAAGTGCACTTTGAATATTTATTCCTTTCCCCTTCATTCCTTCCCTCCCTCCCTTTGCCCTCTCCCAAAGGAAAGTTAGATTCTGCATTTTTTTTGGTGTGTCTGTGTTAAATCTTTTGTTCCCTCTGCACCCTGTGAGAGGTTTGCCAGCACTGCATCCATCTCTGCCAGCCCTGGCCTGAGGAAAAACTTTCCATTTTAATAAATTCACTTTTCACTCTGTTTGGCCCTCAAATGTGTATTTTTAATCTTGTTATTTGGAGGAAGTCTTTATTTTGATAAATTGCTGTCAAGTGAGGGTTTCAAGTGCTGATAATTCAGGATTTGTGCTGCAGGTGGAATTCCAGTTCAGTTTGTAACAACTCTTTTTCTGTGTGTGTGTGAACTAAAATAACCAGGCAAAAATCCCACTCTGCCAGGATGTAAAATGCATATTTTTTTCCTGAAAAATAAAAACAAACTGCCAAAAATCTTAATGCTTCAACTGACCCCTTCCTCTCCTTTCTCTTGGCTAAAATATTCCTTCTCAGGAAAACCAACCAGCACTTCTTTTTGCAGCAAAAACCCCCAGAAAATTTACTGGGCTGTGGAAGGAATTGAATTCTCATCCCACTTAGAGAAATCAACATCTGCAGCTGCTCACATGGGAATAATGAATGGGAATTTGGAATATGGGAATAATTAATTATACAGGAGCACTGGAGAACTTTGATGAATATGCAGCGAGCAACTCCAAGGATTCTAAGCCACATTCAGATTGTTAAAGGAGGGAAGATGAGTGAAGCCTAAATTACCGGGCTGGAACTGTGGATTTTGCTGCTCCAGAAGCAGTTCTGTAAAAACCCAAGCCAAAGAGAGAGAGATGTGATGCTTTTCCAGCCGTGCTGGGAGCCCAGAACGTGTGTGAGGATGTTCCTGAGCATCCCTGAGGGTATTCCTGAGCACACCTGAGGATGTTCCTGAGAACCTCTGAGCACCTCTGAGGGTGTTCCTGGGTTCTTTATCTGCTCACAGTGACCCCCAGATGTGTCACACAGTCTCCTTTCCCAGCCTGGCTGTCCAAGAAGGAGTCAGAGCTCTCCAGTTCTCAGTCTCAAGGTTGTTTGTTGTTCCTTTCTATAAGATTTTTCCCCTGTCCAGCTGAGGTCTGCTCAGCAGGACAGCCCAGGGCACTCTGCCTGCCCCTGGGGTGGTGTTATGTCTTTATACTAAAAACTACATTATTTACATTATTTACAATATTTACATTATTTACAATAACTTCCCAATTCCCAATACCCATCACCTGTGTCAGACAGTGAGCTTCTACTCTAAACCAATCCCAAAGTGCCACCATCACAGCAGAAGATGGAGGCCAAGAAGAAGAAGAAGAAGGAGAAAGGGTGGACACACATTCCCCCATCTTCCCCCTTGAACCCCCATTCTAAAAAACCCCAAAATCTACTTTTTCTCCCCGTGATAAATTCACTATCATTCTACTTAAACTGTCATGGCTTGTAATCTTTCATACAAAGGTTGGTAATTGTTTTTTTCCAAGGGCTAAATCAAAGGCACAGGGGTCTGGGGCTCTGTGCCAAGGTCTCTGAGCCCCCTGGGCAGGGGCTCGAGCCCTCCAGGGCAGGCTAGAGGGATTTCCTGGGTTCCCACACCTGAGCACCCCAAGAGTGTTCCTGAGCACCCCTGAGGATGTTCCTGAGCACTCTGAGGATGTTCCTGAGCACCCCTGAGCACCTCTGGGGATGTTCCTGAGCACCCTGAGGATGTTCTTGAGCACCCCTGAGCATCCCTGAGGATGTTCCTGAGCACTCTGAGGGTGTTCCTGAATACCTTTGAGGGTGTTCCTGAGCACCTCTGGGGATGTTCCTGAGCACCCTTGAGGATGTTCCTGAGCACCTCTGAGCACCCCTGAAAATGTTCCAGAGCACTCTGAGGGTGCTCTTGAGCACCCCTGAGCACTCTGAGCACCTTTGAGGGTGTCCCTGAGCACTACTGAGCACCCCTGAGCACCCCTGAGGATGTTCCTGAGCACCCCAGAGCCCTTCTGAGGATGTTCCTGAGCCCCTTTGAGGATGTTCCTGAGCCCCTCTGAGGATGTTCCTGAGCACCCCGAGGATGCTCTTGAGCACCCTGAGGATGTTCCTGAGCACACCTGAGCACCCTGAGGGTGTTCCTGAGCACCTTTGAGGATGTTCCTGAGCACCCCTCAGGATTTTCCTGAGCACCCTGAGGATGTTCCTGAGCACACCTGAGCACCCTGAGGGAGTTCCTGAGCACCTTTGTGGATGTTCCTGAGCACCCCTCAGGATTTTCCTGAGCACCTTTGAGGATTTTCCTGAGCACCTCTGAGGGTGTTCCTGAGCACCCCTGAGAATGTTCCTGAGCACCTTTGAAGGTTTTCCTGAGCCCCTCTGAGGATGTTCCTGAGCACCCCTCAGGATTTTCCTGAGCCCCTCTGAGGATGTTCCTGAGCACCCCTCAGGATTTTCCTGAGCACCTTTGAGGATGTTCCTGAGCAGCCTGAGGATGTTCTTGAGCACTCTGAGGGTGTTCCTGAGCACACCTGAGAATGTTCCTGAGCCCCTTTGAGGATGTTCCTAAGCACCCCTGAGCCCCTTTGAGGATGTTCTTGAGCACCCCTGAGGATGTTCCGGAGCACCCCAAGGATGTTCCTGAGCACTCTGAGGGTGTTCCTGAGCACTCAGAGGATGTTCCTGAACACCTTTGAGGGTGTTCCTGAGCACCTCTGGGAATGTTCCTGAGCACCCCTGAGCCCCTTTGAGGATGTTCTGGAGCACCCCAAGGATGTCCCTGAGCACTCTGGGAATGTTCCTGAGCACCCCAAGGATGTTCCTGAGCACTCTGAGGATGTTCCTGAGCTCCACGCAGCGATCAGGGCCCTGCTCGCACAGGCTGGGTGCAGCTTCACTCCCTGTGATATTTTCTTAACAACAGTAATGAGCATAATTAGAGGATTCTGCTGAAAGGTTAATGACTTGCAGGACTTCTGGGGATTTTTAAGCAGATGGATTTTTCATTTTTCCCCCCCCAGTTTCTAATTAGAAGTCTCATCTCCTGATTTTTTTTTTACCCTGGAATTATCCCACTAGGACGTGACTCTCTATGCTAAGCAGAATGTGTATCCTTGCTTAGCTTTTTTCCCCTTTTTTTTTTTTAATTTTTTTTAAGGAGTTGTTTAATTTACAGCAGCCCTTTAATTAGTGGCTGGTTAAATGCTCTGAAAGTTTTCTATAGGGGAAAAAAACTGAGCTGGGCTTGCTTGTGACTACAGTAAACTGCAGGGTGGATGGGGAATAGCTGGATCCTGGGATCTGATGGAATCTGAGGCAGGAGAAAGAAATAAAGGGCTCAGTTCATATTTCCAGCCCAGAGTGGGAGCTGGGATAGAATCTGAGCTGCCTCAAGTGCCAGGGTGGGATCAGAAAAGTCCCAGCTGAGCTGAAACATCGAGGAAAATTTTAAAAATGCTTTTCAAATCTCAGCATTTGCTCTGATGAGCTTGTGGAGAGGAGCTTTTTTACCTACATAATCCTTCTGCTGTCTAATGTGAAATTAGAACTGAATGTGGCAGCAGGAAATAAAATTAGCAGCTTAATTTGCCTGTGTCGTTCTGAGGCCAGGTGGCACTGGAGAAAGAGGCAGGGTTTGTTAGCTGGCAGTGCCAGCCCTGCTCTTCCTGCCACTGGATGGCAATGTTTGACTGAAAAATTAAATATTTGTGAGGAAATGAAACTGATTCCTGCTTTTCATGACACGTTTTCCTTTGGGTCTGCGGCTTTCTGACATCTGAAGAGGAGGAAAATATAATATTGCATTAAACTGCAAAAGAAAGAGAAATAAATTTCTTTGCTCTGTTTGTGATTATTATCCCAACAGTGCTTAGAAACCTCTTGGGCTCTGAACTTCAGTGGATTGGATGTTGAAGAAAATGTTGGGTGGTGTAAAAAATTCCCATTTTACGTAAGTGCAGCTGTCTGTGAGCCCAGCAGTGTGGAAACCCACAAATCTCAGTGCCCCCTTTGCCATCCTCCCTGCTGGGAGAAGCAGGTTGATAATTAGTGCACATTAATTTTGCCACGATGAATATTTATGCTTCAAATTGTACAGGTGCTTTAGACACTGAAACACTCTCGTGTGTCAGGCCAGGTTCCAAGTGGTGTTTGTCAGACAGGATTAATTTGAGGGAAACAAATACAGGTTAATAGAGCTGTTTATTCCTGCTTAAATGGGGAATGTTTCATTTATGGTGGAACTCAGAGCAAGTTTAATTGGCTGGGTCAAAGGGAGTATTTAATTTAGCATCTTCAACGGGGAGTAATGTAAGAGTTGGGTAAAAAAGATCCAGAGGTGTCCTCTTTGGAAAGGCTTCTCCCACAAATTTGTTGTTTTGCTTTTCAAAACTGAATCTCTTCAGAGCTCTATCACATTTTGAGCAAACACCTAATTACTCTGAGGTTTTGGGCTTATTTAGTTGTATAAAAACCATGTCAGATTCTTAGAAAAACCTCATGTTTTGTAGCTCTGCTCTGCCATCAGCTGGGATTTGTGTGGATTATTGGGCTTTGGGCCAAGTCAGCAGTTGCTTGGGGACTCATTTGGTTTGATATATTTGCAACTGGCCAACGAGGAAGGAAAAAGTGGATTGCAGTGGAGACAGAATGAAATTCTGGGATTGTGACTGGAGCAGGGCTTGTTTGCAGGATGAACTTGAGGAGTCTGGACATGAAGGGAGGGGTGTGAGGAGGGCAGGTACTCACCTGGCTGAGTAGACTCAGAGGAAACTCACAGTTACTTTAACAGGCCATTTTCCTCATGAAATTATTATTTTTTTGCCACTGCTCTTAGTCAAACCTGCTCATTCCAGCCAGTAACTAAATATATTTGGGTTATTTCCAAAGGTGAGATGGGAGCCCTCCAGTCTGGCTCCTGGAATCCTGCCTGGATCCTGGAATCCTGGAATTCTGCCTGGAATCCTGCTCTGAGCAGGACCAGGTCTGGCATCCCAGGATGTTGTGGGATCCCAGCAGGTTCCACTCATGGGGCACCAGCCCCTCCCATGGAAAGCACCAAGAGCCCTGCTCTGCTTTAAAACCACAAATCCCAGACTGGTTTGGGTTGGGAGGGACATTAAAGCCCATCCAGTGCCACCCCATGCTGTAGTAAGGTAGAAAAATGACAAAAAAAGCCTTATAAAATCAGGCCTGCTCTGGTAGCCTGTCATTTCTTGCAAGTCAAGCCAGCATTTTGCAAGTTCCCATGTGAAAGCAATCCTGGTGGGAGCAGTTTGGTAACATGACAATCTATTCCTGGGTGAAAAACAACCTACACCTGTATAAACTGTTTTTGCACCATCAGATAGAAAAATGAAAACTCTCTCTCACACACAACTGTCCCTGCATGTACACATTGAGAGTCTGAGTGAGCAATCAATGCAGAATAACAACTTGTTAATAACCAATAAAGTAATTAGCAAGAAACTGCTGACCAGTTGGAGTCCCACATGGGTGTCACCATGATATTTTCTTTTCAAAGAGGAAAAATCCTCTTTGCCCAGGATTTTCTCCTGGGAAGCTGAGAAGCCTCAGAGAGGAATGAAAACAATAATGATCTGATTGCTGCTCCTGTGTTTGCTGCTTTGGAATGTGGCCTGGCCATTGTTCACCAACAGGTGAATATTTGATTGGTTCCATGTGAATTGTTTTTTCTTAAAGGCCAATCACAGCCAGCTGTGTCAGACTCTGTGAGTCAGCCATGAGTTTTTATTATTAACATTCTTCTTGTTAAGCTTTCTGATGTCTCCTTTCTCTTTCTTTAGTATAGTTTTAGCATAGCATTAGTATAATATAATGTAATATGATATAATGTGATATATAATATGACATAGAATAGAATAGAATAGAATAGAATAGAATAGAATAGAATAGAATAATCAGCCTTCTGAGAACATGGAGTCAAATTCTCATCTCTCACCTCGTCCTGGGGACCTCACCACACCCCACACAGGGTCTGTGATACTGCATAAAAAGGAGTGATGTGAATAAAGAATGGCCTTTTCCCCCATCAAGGAAATGGACCCTGTGTGATTTATTCCCACATTATCCCAGGTGCTCCCAGCCCCATCCAGCCTGTCCTTGGGCACTTCCAGGGATCCAGGGGCAGCCCCAGCTGCTCTGGGCACCCTGTGCCAGGGCCTGCCCACCCAAACAGGGAGAATTCCTTCCTAACATCTCATAGCAATCTCTGTTTTAGTTCAAAACCATTCCCCTTTTGTTGTATCATTATCCTGAATCACTGCTGTCTAGTTAATTTAAGGCTAATCTTATCTCAGTCAAGCACAGAATTCCTTTCTTTCTTGAAATAAATGCTCCAACAGGTTTAGGATCTATGCTGCAGTGTAGAAGCGTTGGAAAATGTGCTTTTTCAGGGTTTGTAGCTCCTCTTGTAACCACAGAGAAGCTCAGACAGTGCAGTTATAAAGGCAGGTTCACCCCTCCACGCACCCTGAGCACAGTACAGAAGGCATGACAGTTTTCCATGGCAAGCACCTTGCCTGGAATTTGGTGGGAAAAAGGTTTGAGGTGCAATTCCCTGTGGAATATCCAGTAAAATCAGCCCATTTGCCAGTCTGACTCCCATTGAGAGAAATATATTATTTTGCCTACATGTAAAAATTTACACTCTTCCCACAGAGAATAATATTTGATGAACTCATAGCTCCTTCAGAACTCTCCCTTTATGCTGGGGGTTTTCCCTTCCTTGCCATAATCTGCTGAAATGTAGAAGTGTCAGGGAGGTTTTGGACAGATAAATTAGCATTAAACTCCATTGGGGCTGAACATGATCCACTGTAAATGTGTCTGCTTCCATTTGCCTCTGCAGCTCTTGCACAGCTCCTGAGACACAGAGCAGGGAACTGGAAATAAAGCGAGGGCAAGTGTTAAAATTTTGATTTGCCATCAGCTATGACACCATGGAAACATTTGTGTTTAAATCAGAGGTGTCAGGAACACCAAAAGGACAGAAAAAGCTGGTGTAGCAGGAAGGATGATGACACTGGATTTGTGGTTTTTGTTCTATTTAAGAAATATTGAAATGATTGACAGATATTATTCTTGGGAACTTTCTGATATTCATCCACACACACCTGGATCCTTCCCAGCTCAAAGGCACTTGGTTAAACAGCACAGATTTATGGGGGTCTCCTGGTTTATTTGGTTTTGTTTCATTTCCCTTTGCATTTCCATTTAAAGTTCCCTTGGATACACAGTGCAGAGAGAAGCCTATGAAGGGGTTTTGACAGGATGCTCCAAGATCCCTGGAATTATGGAGCCAGGAAGATTCTCCTGCAGATCTAGATGGTGTCTAATGGAGATAAGAGCAATGTTATCCTTTGGATTCACTCTGATGTGCTGCTCTTTGTCCAGATCAAAGTGTTCACAGGATTTTATTCTGTTTAGATGCTGCTCCAGTGCTGTGAAGTGTCATTTTTAAGGTCAGGTTGTCACAGCCTGTTTGGGTCCCCTCCTTGTGGTAGCACACAAAGATTATTTTTTTTTCCCTTTTCTTTTTGTCTCTGTGTCTAAGCTCTAACTGTATTTTGGATTTGGGAAGCATGAGGTGTGAGAAGAGAGCATTAACAAATATATTTGATGTGGAGAAATACAAGGATCAGACAGCTTTGCCCATGCTGACCTGCTGCTGGTGCTAATTCTATTTTTCCATTAATATCTATTTATTCTGTGATGATTCTGATAGACTTTTCTGCCAGCTGCACGTTTTCCCAGAGGATTTAGGAACATCTGCCTTCCTGGCTTGAGCTTTGCAGCACCCTGGCCTGGGGAGATGCTGTTTTTGGGGGTGCTGAAGGCACCAGGCTTCACTCTGAGCCAGAAAGAGGAGCTCTGACCAGTCCATCCATGCTCAGCAGTGCTGGATTTTCTGTTCCAGATTAATAGGACAGGTGTAAGTCACTTTCCCAAAACTTTTTAAAGGCCATTTATCACTAAAAGTAATGGTTTTGGTCAACTTCCACTTCCCACCTTGGATTAATTAAAAAGACTTGGTGTTTAAGGGGAAAATTGGAAAATTGATGCTTCCATTTGGTTGTGAGGTTTGGTGGCTTTTTTTGGGTTTTAATTGGTCGGTGGATTTTTTTTTTGGGAAGGGGAAGAATTTCCTCATCTGAACGCTGTTTCCAAAGAGAGAGAGAAAAAAAAAAAACCCTGAAATATTTTTAAAGAAGCTTTCCTAAGAAAAAGCTCAATTTGCTTATTTTTTGTCAAGAACAACAGACTGAAAAACCCCCCAAGCAGCAGCCTGGCCCTTGGAATGGCCCCACTGAACTGGGACATTTCTGTGGGTGCTGTCACTCGCCAGGATTCCCATCCCAGCTGCATCCTGAGCATCTTCTGATGTTCAAGCCACCTGAAACTGGTGATGTGTAAATACCAAAGGCAGGCTCTGTGACTGTGCACATGGGAAAACCTGAGGGGAGCATTCTGAGAGCACCTGAACTCTCCATGACCTGCTACCTGTTGGTCACCAGCTTGGCTGAACTCTGAGTCTGCTCCCGAGCTTGATTGGTGGTGTAGGAACAAAATTTTAATGATTTGATGTGTAAAATAAGAAATCTTGACTAATATTTTTAATCCTGGTGTGAATATAAGAATCTGTTACAAAAATACTCAGGGTTAAGTGTAATATGAACTTTTAAAAAGTCTTTGTAAGGTGAAACTGCAGCAATGTAAGAAAAGTTTTGCCACCCACCCTTAAAATAAACTCTTTACCTCTAAAAGTGATTGTAATTTATCCCATTTTGGTTATTCATGATCAGATATTGCTGGGTGTGTTGTTCAAACCACACCAAGCAGTTGGATAGAAATATGTATATAATACATAAATTATATTAACATATATAATTATATTATTATATGATATTACTATTATAATACATGATTATTAATCTAATATATTAATACTATATTAATTATAAGTAATATATAATAATTATAAAGTTATATACAATCATTATTGCATTAATTATAATTATTAATTTCAATTATTGTAATAATATATTAGTAATATATAGTGAGAAAATATACATTTATATTATAGTATCATATTATAGTATTATATTATATCTATGATATGATATGATATTATAATATATCTATTATTATATTATATTATATTATATTATATTATATTATATTATATTATATTACACTATATTATACTATATTATACTATATTATACTATATTATACTATATTATACTATATTATATTATATTACATTACATTACATTACATTACATTACATTACATTACATTACATTACATTATATTACATTATATTATATTATTATATTATATTATATTATATTATATTATATTATATTATATTATATTATAATATATTATATTATATTATATTAATATATCTATTATATGATATGTTATATATATTCTAATATACCTATCACATTATATCTATTTTAAATAATATATAAAATATTATATTAAATATACGATTAAATATTATATTAAATAGAAAATATAATATAACAAGATAGCAATACTGTAATATAGTAATATAATATAGCAATATATTAAAAATATAGATAATTATATTATATTATATTATTATAACATATATCATGTATATATAAAATATAAATAGTGATATAACTAGATATAATATTCTATTATTGTTCTATATTCTGGGGAGGAGGGAGAGCTCATGCTGTGAAGAGCTCCATGGAGCAGCAGGCATTGTGTGTGACAATGGGGCTGCCACAGAGGAGTGCAGCAGGGTAATTTTTCTCTCCATCACTGTCAGCTCCGAGCGTGTGGTGCTCTGGCAGCTGCAGGAACAGCTGTAGCCCAGGTCCATTGTCCCTGTGACCACCCCATGCATTTCTACAGCCTATTCAAGGCACTCTCAGGGCTTGAAAGCTGGATGGTAGGAATGAAAAATCTGAATATTCTAAATGCCACTGGCTCATTAGGCAGAGCTTCCCACAATAATATCTAATTTTTGAGAGTTCACTTGGCAAAAGAAAAGGCGTTTGCAATGGGACAAGTGTTTCACAGCTTTACAAATGCGAGCAGCGTTTTCCCAGCGAGCACAAAGGGGGAGGAAAACTCTCCCCAGATGGATTTAATTGCTCCTTCTCCTCCCTGGGCTTGGTTTCTTCCCAGCTCCTGAGGGAAGACTCAGCCTTTAGGGCAAAGACAATAATTCCTGGTGTGGAGATACAGGTGCAGGTGGAGCAGGAGATTCCAGAGGAAAACGGGGAAGGTGGTGAATTTTCTGTTGTGTATTCACAGAATTCACAGAACCATCAGGTAGGGAAGAGACCTTCAAGATCATCGAGTCCATCCCAGCCCCAACCCCTCAGCTGAGCCCTGGCCCCCAGTGCCACATCCAGGCTTTGTTAAACACACCCAGGGATGGGGACTGCACCACCTCCCCAGGCAGAACATTCCAGAACTTTATCATTATTTCTGTGAAAAGCTTTTCCCTGCTCTCCAGCCTGTATTTCCCTTGGTGCAGCTCAGGCTGTGTGCTCTGGCTGTGTCAGTGCTGCTGCAGACAGAGCCCAGCCCAGCTGAGCACAGGCACCTTCCAGGAGCTGTGAGAGTGATGAGGGCAGCCCTGAGCCTCCTTTTCTCCAGGCTGGGCACCCCCAGCTCCCTCAGGGGCTCCTCTCAGGGTTTGTGTTCCCAGCCCCTCTCCAGCCCTGCTGTCCCCTCTGGATGTGCTCAGTGTCCCAATGTCCTTCCCAACCTGAGGGACAGAACTGCCCCCAGCACTCCAGGTGTGACCCCAGCAGTGCCACGTGCAGGGGCAGGATGACCTCCCTGCTCCTGCTGGCCACACCATTCCTGATCCAGGCCAGGGGCCATTGGCCCTCTTGGCCACCAGGGCACTCTGCTGGCTCATGTCCAGCCTGCTGTCACCAGCACCCCCAGGTCCCTTTGTGCCTGGGCACTATCCAGCCACACTGCTGTTCCAATCTAAATTTCATTCTCTCAGGAGGCTGAGCCCTGCTTTGCCTCCTTGTTCTTACTTCAGTGAAGGTATTTAATGTTTTCCAGCATTTTTTTTCTTCAGGTTAAGCACCTGCTAAAATTTCTGTAGGGTTTTATTTTGGTGCTGCATATCAAACAAAACTCTGTAGGCACTCCTCCTCTTCCAAAATTCATCGTTTTGATGCAGTATTTTGGCTGCAGAGTTCTCGTGGGTTTGATGAGTGTATTTTGCTTGGCAGTTGTAGGAGCCATATGGAGCCCTGCTGAAAGCTGAGACAGGCTCGAGACTTGGACAGATATTGGAAAAAAAAATTAAATCTGACACAGCTGCTATTTCTACTTGGAAACTGGGGGGAGTTTCTTACATGGCTCTGAACCTCAAATCTACATGGCAGTAGTGAAGAATTAATTGAAATTTTTATTTCAATGTATGAGGAGCACTATATTTCCAGTCTCCCTGGTCAAAGGTTGTTTCAGTTCTTTCTGTGGCTCTCAGTTCATTCATTATAACTTCATTTATTACAACTTCATGGCAACCTTCAGTATTTTACTTCAAGCAATGACTGAATTAGTATTTGCTTTATATAACTATACAATGTGGAGAGCGTTGGTTAACAGTGCTTTCTACTTATTTATAGTAAATTTATTTCCTCTTCCTCTTCATGTTTTTTTTTCTTTTTTTTAAGTGTTTCTGGCTCAGAAAATAATGAAGAGCTGCTGAATCTCAAAGACTCTTTACTAACACGCAGCTCCTTTTATGTTTATCTGTTCCACCCCCCTCTTCTCTGGAAATAAAATTCTCTGTTCCACAATAAGGTCCAGTCTGAGCTGAGAGCAAAACTCTGATGATGTTACAAGCATTAAAGAAATTCAAAAAGGAGGTGTTTGGATTTGAGGGACACAAAAAGAAAGTAGTGATGCTTTGGGATTTCCTGTTACTTGTTGGTTTCTCCTGCCCTCTCATTTTCTTTGGATCTTCCTGAAAATTGGGCTGACATGAATGGTATATCTGAATAATGCACGTAATCAAAATAAATGAGAAGAGAAAGAATTATGGTTGTACAGTGTTTGCAGCTACTGAAAGACACTAAAAACCCATTTTTATTTGGGTAGACTCACCCACATTTGTAGGATTTCACACCTCCCACCAGCAAGATTGCTTCTTTTGCATGTTGGTGCTGTTATTTTACACATGTATCAAAACAACAATTGCCATGTGTCCTCTAATGTTATGGTTATTAAAATGCAGCAGAATATTTTAGATCTTCTGTCATGGTCTAGTGTATGGAATAATTACAGAGGATTCAGAGTTACAGGTTAGGACTTAATATTCCAAATTTAGTCCTTCATTTTGAGGAGATAAATGAAATATTGGACTTGTGACAGCAAGGAAGCAACTCTGGCAAACCTCTATAACTTCTGAAAATAAATAATGTGAGTGCTATGTTGAACAGACAGGGAGTGTCTGTGATCCAGCTTAGCTGAGAGCCAAAGGTGACCACAAGGATGGGGGATTCTGCCCCTTCAGAGGGTGATTAATCCTCTGAGGAAGGGGATATGGATATATCAGATATTAGAAAAAATTATTGGACAAACTCATAAAGAGGAGCTGCTTTTAACAGATGCTTGTGTTCTTTGTGTTGGGACATATTGGGGCTCTAAATGCTACCTGTGAAACACCTGTGAAAAGGAGGGAATAAATGAGAATATTCATGTGCACATGCCAGGGAATAATCCTACTGATGGAGCAATGTCTGTGATGTGTGCGTTCACGTATAAAAATGAGTTTTTATTTTAAATAACACTCAAAGTGGCTGGGCTGCAGGGAGCTGGTTCCTATTTTCTCTCTGTTGGAATGCTTGTTTTCCCATTTGCAAATAAAAGCAACGATGTTTGGCTCTCCTGTGGACAGCTTGAACATGACACCTGGAGAATTTAAGAGATAAACACTTCCCCCTGACTTATTTTGTGTCATAAATTTATTTCTTCTGCTCCCTGGAGTTCTTTTTCTCCCTTCTTCTTCTTCATCACTAAAAGCTCACTATATATGTGTATATATATATATATGTATATGTATATTTATTTATTTATTTATTTTTTTAATGGAAAGTATGGAAAAATTCCCAATGGTCTGCATTGTCTAACAACATGGTCTTGTTCTCAGTCCTTCCTGCTAAAGTCTCTGCTCTGAGCGTGCAGTAGAAAAATATCTTTATTAACAAAAGTACAATGCCAAATGAATGGTTTTTTTCCCATTGAAACAGACTTTTCCCATCCCAAGGAGCTGAACCTTCCCATAGTGATGTGTCCATGGTGTCTTCTGAAAGTGGTTTTTAGTCCAATGCCTTCTCTCATCTCCTTTCAGTTTAATTTCACCCTGATCTTGAGGATAATAAAGATGATACATGTTAATTATGCACATTAAAAAGTAACGTGTCTTCCTTTAATTAGTTAAGTGATCAGAAGGAGAAATATAAAAATATTCAGTCTATGTTTACCAAGCTGCTTTACTTAGAAAAAAGCCTAAAACCCCCCCACAAGCTGATGGCTGAAAGACACCCAACACAAATTAATTTAATTTCATGAAATAATTTTACTTGTAAATCTGCTGCTATTGCTTCATTTTCAGATTTATTTCCTGGCTACTTATTTCTCCTTGATTAAAATATATCCTGATTAATGCTGAGCTGAAAGGCTTTGACTGTTCAAGAACTGACATTGCAATGAGTTTTTCAACTTGCAAAATCGCCTGGAGGAGATCTGCTCCTTCAGATTTGTGGTTTTTTCTCCCCCATGGTAGCCTGATTAGAATATCCAGCACATCTTTCCTCATGCACAAGCTCTCCTGCTCACTTAAAAAAGAAAAAAGTAAAATGAGAGTGATTATTCATCAAGGTGCACAAAATAGAAATATTTATGTGTCATGCAAGAGCATGGGAAATGTGTGTTCTGCTTCTCCCACTGCAGAATTCCGTGGCTCTGGCCCTGCCAAAATCCATGTCCCTCATTTTCCAAGCTCAGCTTTGCCTGGTGAAGCAGACAGGATCACCTGGAGTGCATCAGCTTGGAGCATGCCAGGGGATTAAAAGCCCCAAAGCCTCTGGATTTCAGAATTTGCTGGCATATAAAATACTAATCAGCAGGGAATTTATTTACCAAGCTGTCATGGAGACAATACTAACAGGAACTGTCTAAGTAAATAAATAGAAACTCAATCTAGAACATAAATTAGGGATCAATTGCACAATTTATTGGCTGCTACGTGGATTTAACGTGGTGGATTTAATCTCTGCTGCACTGGATGTCAGGCAGGTCCTGAGCAGTGTGTGTGTCACTGAGAATAAATGAACAAATGATTTATTTACCAGAAGATGTTTGGGAATGTTTCTCTTGGCAATCCTGCTGTGTTCTAAACCAATATATTCAAATATCTGCAGCCCCTTCCTGTTCTGGGGAAAGGTTTTTAATTCCCCTTGCTTGGTTTTCTCTTTAAGAAGAGTCATTATGGCCCTATCACAACCAGAGTATTAAAATAAAGGAGATTTACAACATTTCTAATTATTGAACTTTACTAGAGAATAAAGCAGCAGGAAATCATTTCCTAATAACTGGCTCTCAACAGTTCTGCATTAAAGCTTAATGAGGTGATCCTTTACCTGAAAGCACTCAGTTTTGCTTTAGATCAGAACAATCCTGAGTTGAAACTGGATTCCACCAGCAGTTCCTGCCTCCCCTGACCTCTTTAGGAGGCATTGGTTTGGGGATTATTTAGGCAAAGTTGTTATTTTGGGTAAAAAGGCATAAATTTCTGGAATTAATGGAGCCTGATGGAAAACATAACTATCATAGTGATGTTTAAATCTGTTTGTCTGAACCAGGCTCTTGCCCTTCTTAAGGAAAATTCATTTTGCTCTGCTTTTGCTGTCCCTGGCAGTGAATGCTGTGAAATTTCCACCATGGGAGGGAACTTTGGGCAGCTGGTTCAGCCTGGGCAGAGCTCTGGGGCTGGGAATGACTTTGGGCATCAAAAATGGACCCCTCAATTCCAAGAGCTGGACTGAGCTCAATGCCTTCCTTTGTCTTGTGCAAATTCCTCAGTTATATTGGGAATTGGTTTTTGGTTTTATTTTTTTTTATTGCTGTTTTTTGTTGTTTTTTGGTTGGTTTTGGGGGTTATTTGGTTGGTTTTGGTTGGTGGTTTTTGTTTGTTTGTTTGTTTGTTTGTTTGTTTTAATTTGGGGTTTTTTTTGGCACTTTGGGGCACTTTGGCACTTTGTGTGGTGTTATTTTGCTTGTTTAGTTTTTAAAGGTCACTTAACCCACGTGGCTCATGAGTTCCTCAAGGAAATGTAAATTTGAGCAGCAGTCAAAACATATTCTGGGTGTCTCAGCCTGGAGAAGCAAATCCCTTCTCATCCCCTCCAGAAATGGGGGAAAGTCTGTTTGGCTGCAGAGTGCATGAGGGGAAGGTGGGCAAAGGAGGAAAAACGAGGATTTTCATTGTTATAAATGATATGATCTTGAGGTTTTTTTACCTCAGATGCCTCTTTTGCAAGTTAATCCTGAGGAGTGAGAACAAAAAGTGACCTCCTGCAGCCAAGAATTGAAGGGATGTTTTCCCAGAGAGTGTCAGCAGTGAAATTTGGCTGTGATGTGGTCATTTGAGTTTGAGTTTGGGAAACTTTTCACTAATTTATTCACAAAATTATCAGTTTATAACCAATCTAAAAAATGCCTCACAGCAAGTGCAGAATTACCTGTAAAAATTGGAATCAAGCAAGAAGAGGCAGGAAATGCCTCTTTGAAATGGCTGGGACTATTTAATAAACTAGAATAAAATCCATTGTGTTGGGGCATGACTAGGGGGTGACATGCTGGGATATTGGTGTCTAAGAATAAGTGCCTGTTTTTAAATAAAATATTCTTACTGAAAAACAAGAAGTATTTAAAATACTTTTAAGAAAGGTAAGGGCTGGAAAATAAGGCCCTAATATTTTTATTTGTTGGATGGCAAAAGGTTAGGAAAATGAGTAATGGATTAGGGTGACCTTTCCATCTGCAGGGCACGCTGGTGCTGTGACTGTGCAGTCAGAAGTGCTGGAAATGCTGTTCTTTTGGTGAAACCCATCCCCAGCAGGGCCACAGCTTGGGAGGGAGCTCTGACCAGTACCCCAGTGTCAGCAAAGTTAATTTGCTTTGCTCCAGACATAAATAAACCAGAACTCAGTGTTCCAACCAAGCTGTTTTCCTGGAAAAAGAGTGAGTGCCTCTGGAGCCCTGGCACTGGAGTTGCTCTTTGCTGCTGCTTTTTGTGCCCCAATCCATGGGAGGGGTTGGACCTCAACCTTTCAGTTGTTTTCCTCTCCCCATCAGCACAGGAGCATCAGCCTCGAGGTTGATGCAGTTACTGCTCCTTCTTGCAGGAAAGCACCTCTGAAAAAGCAGTGAATTCCCTCTTACTCCTTATTTTATTGAGGAATTATAGGGGACAGCTTGCTTTGAGGCAGGCAGGGACAGACTGGACCTCGAGGGCATCTCCTCCTCTGCTAGAAGGGGGCTCAGTGTCTGTTTAATTCACCCCCCTCAAATGAAATTCTCAAATGAACATTTCCATTTGGATCTGAGGAGGAACATAGAAGGATATGAACAAGGGGGATTTCAGTATAATTTACAGAACTCAGTAGTAGCTCTCTAGCTCTAATTTTTATTTTATTTTATTTTTTTAATTTTAGGACTAATCTAACTCTTGGCTCATCCATAATGTGAGAGACCAGGACTGAGCTCCTCCCTCTGTCTCAGGGCGTGCCAGCCTGCATCTCCTCACCTTCCAAAGAGGCTCCTTGGCTCTTCTCTCCTGTGAAAAACTCTTCCACTTGGCATGAACCACGCAGCTCCTGATCACAGAGAGCTTCAGGGACAGGACACTCTTTTGACAGGCTCTGGCTTCATTAGGGATTTATTTTTTCATCCTCTTGGTGCTGCAAAGTCCCTTTGCAGGGCTGTGGGTAGAAAGGTGATGATATTTCATTTTCCTCTCCCTTTCTTGGGCTTGGCTTTATGGATCTGTGTCAGTGAAGTGTCACTGGAGTCCTTTCCTCAAAGGCAAAGGTGACCCAGCAGCAGCAGAAGTGAATTAGTCAATTTTGCCTCCACTTCAGCTGTTTTTTGGGGATGAATGCTTCACAAAGAGCATCTGATGATCTCTTGATAATCAAGTCTATTGGTGAGCAGTGCTTGGCTGGAGAAATTGCTGCTGCCTGGTTGGAAAAGCACTGCTTTCAGTCTGGAGGGGACTAGAGCTAAAAGTGGCTGTTAAATAATAATTATGAAACGTTACCTTTCTGCAGGATATCTGCCTGGCTTGCTTCTAGAAAAATGCAGTTCCTGTAGGTGCATCCACTGTGTACAGAGCCTCCCTTTGGGGACTACTCGTGCAAAAACTGGGGCATGCAGACAGGAGAAGAGGCAGAAGGGTGAATGTTGGCCCAATAATAATTTTGAAGCATGTTCCAAGCCCTTCTAGAACAGTTTGCTAGTGTTTAGGAGCTGTGCTGTCAGTAGCACCTGTAATTCATGGATATTCTGTATTTGTAGCTGCCAGCAGAACAGACAGAAGTCCCTGCTCCATGCGAGCTGGACACCAAAAAACCCTTATTTTAAATTTAAAAATGACCTGATTTTCCACAGGCCTCAGCTCCCACATGTGCTGAGGGAGCAGAGATGCTGGAGTGCCTGGTACCAGCGTGTCCCAGTTGGGTTTTGGTTTTGGTTTGGCACAGCAGGAGCCCCAGCTCTGACCTGCTCCCCAGCCCCATTCACTGCTGCTTCCAGCCACAGTCCCAAAATGCCTCAAAATAAACAGCAACAACATCCTCAGTGCACTTTCTTTCACTGCCCTGTTAGGGTGGCTCAAAACCCCCCAAAAACCAGGCAAGCACCTTCAAAAATCCATACCCAACAGCTGGCACTGAGCAAAGCAGGGAGGGATCTCTGCAGTGGTTTCCACTTTGCTTTTTTCCTTTTGGAAGACTTGCTGGGAAATTGCTGCACAGCTTCCATCCACAAAAACTTGTTTTTTTTCCCAAATGTGATATTTTCTCCACCCATTCCTTTCCCTCCTGAGTGCACACATCACTCCTGGCAGGGAAATGCTCCGAGGAACCGAGCAGCTCTGCCAGCCTGGCCCTGCCAAGGTGGGAAATGGTTCCCGTCACAGAGCAATTTTCTCCAACAAATCTGAGCTTCTCACCAGGAACAAGTTCTTTCTGGAGACCGTTTTTTACAGGGAACATTTTCAAATGGGTTGGAATTGTGATTTATTTTCACAAAAGTTCACCTTTGGCCTTCTCCAGGTGAGGCCGTCAGGGCTGAGGCAGCGATTGCTGTTGGTCACAGGGCCCTGATGCTGCTGTTGTGATTTAAATATGAAAAAAATCAACCTATATCCAAATGTGTCACACTTTTGAAGTTGCCTAACTAGTTTGGATCTTTTTAAAGTCAAATATAACTTTAAAACCCTCAGATCCTCCCCAAAAACTTTGGCCTTCTCCAGGTGAGATCCCCAGGGTTGAGACAGCGATTCCTGTTGGTCACAGAGCCCTGATGATGCTGTTGTGATTTAAATATGAAAACAAACTCTCTATATGTGCCACACTTTTGAAGCTACCTAACTAGTTTGGATCTTTTTAAAATAAAATATAACTTTTAAAACCTCAGATGCTCCCAAAAAACCTTGGCCTTCTCCAGGTGAGGCCGTCAGGGCTGAGGCAGCGATTGCTGTTGGTCACAGGGCCCTGATACTGCTGTTGTGATTTAAACATGAAAACAAACCCCCTATATCCAAATGTGTCACACTTTTGAAGATGCCTAACTAGTTTGTCTCTTTTTAAAGTCAAATATAACTTTTAAAACCTCAGATCCTCCCAAAAAAACAGTTTTTTTTGGGGAAGAGTTGGTGTAGAGGAAAGCAAATTACAAGCCAGAGAATGAACAGGAAAAAGACCTTCAGGAAGGATTAGCCTTGAAAATAATTTTGTCCTTCAGATACTTACTTCTTCATTTTCATTTCCAATTAATAGTTATGAATAAAGAGTTCTTCCTCTTGCATACTGCACTAAACCATCCTCTGGATAATATATTTGCAGCCTGCTGCTTTGTCTCCTTTTTTTCTCCTTTTTTTCTGATGGAGATCCATGCTTCTGTTGCTTGGAAGAACCTTGCTCTCCTGTATATGTTCATTTTACATGTTTTATATCCTTGGCCTGAAGTGTCCTTTGATCATCACAAACCTATCTGACCCCATCTGGGCAGTGAACATTTGGCTCAGAGCTGATCCTGTTCCAGAATGTTCTGCACTGGCCCCACAGTGTCACCCAGCACCCACTGTTTATTCTTTATTTCAATTCTCAGACTGCACACAAGCAGACATTCAGCCATACATTAAAGCTGTTTAAATGACTCGTGGTGTCTTGAATGAGGCAATCACAAGCCAGTCTGAGATTTAACTTTCTCAAGTTTATCTTCCCCGTTATCCAGCCTCTCCTAAAATGTGTTATCACTTTGGCAGAGTGCTGAGATGCTCCTGCCCTTTGCAGGGTTAATGGGCTCTGCTTGGACATGGATAAAGTGAATAATTAGCAAAGCTATTTACACAGATCCAAGCACTGCACAAAAGATGACTTGAATTTTTAAATACTCAAATGTGGAGTGGGGGAGAAAAAATCAAGAAAATGACAAATATTTCTCTCTTTATGCTGGCTGGAGCAACATGATCATAGAGAAAGAAAGGAGTTCTTTCTGATAAGAAAGAAGGCTATTTCTTATTTATTTCTTATTTCTCATTTCTCATTTCTTATTTCTATTATAGATATAAGACTATATATGAAAGACTATATCTATTATAGATATAAGACTATAATAGATATAAGACTATACATGAAAGACTATATCTATTATAGATATAAGACTATAATAGATATAAGACTATATATACAAGACTATATCTGAAGACTATATCTATATCTATATATCTATATCTATATATCTATATCTATATCTATATCTGTATCTATCTATATCTATATATCTATATCATCTATATCTATATCTATCTATCTATATCTATATCTATATCTATATATCTATATCTAGTCTTCATATCTATATGAAGACTATATATAGATATAGATATGTATCTCTATATATCTATATCTATATATCTATAAATATATAAAAGACTATTTCTTATTCTTATTATTCTTTCTTATAAGAAATAAGACTATTCCTGTCTTGCTCATGGGGCAGAGCTAATGAAAACTTCATGCCCTCACCAGCATCCCCAGAAGGAGAGTTCCTGAAGATGTAATTTCTAGGAGCTCATGTCAGAGTCTGAGGTTCTTGGAAGATTGTTTTCCCTCGCAGCAAAGCTTTTGGGAGTGATTCATCAGATCAAGGTATATTTTGAGTCCCTGGAGGCAGGTGCAGCTGAAGGCAAAGTCACTTTGGTGTGTCTTTACAGCTCTCCTGTCCCAAATGTGCTCTGGATTTGTGTTCCTCCACGCTCACCTCTGGCACAGAAAAACCCCAGCCCTGGCAGTGCCCTGTGTGCAATTTGCACCCGTTGGAGATGACAACAACTCAGAGGGCTCAGAATCCTGCGAGGATCAGCTCTGATTTAGTCCTGACACAACAGCCCCGTGATGGGCGGCTCAGGGAGCAGCTAGAAAATGGCTTGTCCAGTGCTGTTAACGTGAGCCATCTCCTTGGTGCTCCTTCAGCCCCTGACAGCGTGGTGGGTCTGAAACACATCCTGGCTGGCCCTGCAGCACTGTCCTGATTCGGGGCCTCTCTTTAGGTTTATTTGTGCAGATTCTGAGCACGCAGCAGCACGGCTGTGCAATGTGACACATCCCATTAGCCTGAGCCCTGCACGCAACGGGCAGGGCAGAGCTGCTGCAGTGATGGTAATAAACTGGGAAGGTGTAGGGCACTGATGGGAATACCACTCCAGGGGAATGTTCTCAGCTCAGTCTTGCAACAGATAGGCTGTGCTGGGCTTCAGATAAAATTCAGAGCTGATGGCTTTGCTGCTGCCTTGGCTGGGAGAAGGAGAAGTGGTGCAGAATTGCCCAAGTCTGGAAAAGGATTTATCCTAAAGGGTTGACTTCAAGGTCTGGGGAAAAGGGCTGCAGCATTTTAGCTGGGGCTTAAATCAGCTTCATTTTAGCTGTGATTTGTGATTCCTGAATCAGACAGGATCCATAATGATCTAAATATTGGCATGAGAAGCTAGCACAAGGAAGGAGGAAGGTGTTTCTGTTTGTATGAAGTTCCAACTCTAATTTCTGTCATGCTCCCCCAATAAAATGTGCCAACATGGTGCCAAGAGCCACAACTGAAACCTCAGCGAGCTCTAATTTTTTGGTATTTGGTAGTACAGAGGAAAAATAATCCCAAATGAAGAGCTGTGCATTAGACAACAAGGGGAACAAGATGCTTTATCAGCAGCTGTCCAGAGCAGTGATAAGGGAGGTGTGCATTTCTCCAGCTGAATCCCTGAGGAGGCTGTGGCTGCCAGCCCTGCTCAAGGGCAGGGCACTGGGAGGAGCAGGTTCTGCTCTGTGACAGATAATGGGCAGGGGAACATCACTGCCACAATCAGCAAAGGGTGCAGAAATCCAGACCCTGGTCCCAAAGAGAAGGAAAAGCAGTGTCTGTAGTGATGCCTAGGCTGACCTAGAGCAGAGACCAGACAGAGCCAAAGAATAAAGCAGGGATTTATCCAAAGGATCTCCTCCATGGATCCACCCTGGGCAGCACCAGAGCCCAGCAAGGGATGCACCCAAGATGACCCAAAATGGCCCCAAAATGCCCGGCCGGGCACGGGGTCTCTCCCTGGGATCAGCTCTGCTCCATTTGCACCTTGCAGTTCATTGTCCCATCCCAGCTTCAGCCCCTGCAGTCCCACCCTGCTTGTTTTTCTCTCTGCAGCCCACGGGGTTTGTGCTCCTGGCTGAGATTTGGCTCATTTGTCCTTGGTGCCCAGCTGGAGCAGGAATTGTTTTGTCTCCCTGCTCTGTGCACAGAGCTCACCATCCCATAATATGGAGCCCAGACCCACACACTAAAGCAGCACAGAATGTGAAAAATAGAAAAGCCAAAACCTGAGGCATCAGGGGGATGTGTTGCTTGCCATAGAGAGCATCCAAAACCTCTGGAATGAATCGCATTCCACCTGTTGCACTCAAATCTTTCTTGGCACCCTGTGGGGTCTGTGTGGCATCTCCTTTCCTCTAATGAACTCTGTGGGTCTGGGTAAGGTGAAAAAAACCCCTTGCTGGACCTGCAGAGAGGCTGTTTGGATTTTCTTCCTCTCTTAAAAAGCAATATAGAGGACAAAGTGATTTAGAAATTGTGGACCTTCTGTAGAACTGGAGAGATTTTGGTTTTGTCAATGGGATTAGTGGAGGTGGTTTAGGGTCTGAGGGACACGGGCCATGAACTGATGATATTAATTTTATTCATGTGCATGTTTAAGGTTTATTCACTGCTAACCAAATTAATTCTATGGTTTGGCAATGCAGAGGTGTTGTAGGACTCAGAAGAGCCCCATGGGAGAGGAGCCTGGGTGTTCTGAGTCATAGGGAAGTATTTTGGCCACATCTCCCCTCTCAAGTGCTGGGGCTGCTGAACCCTGCAATGCCTCGTGTTCTAAGCCCAGCATTTCCCCCTGCAAAGCTGGGCCATTGCACTATGGCAAAAAAAACCCCCAGTTAACAGCAAATCTCAGTAAAAATCCCTCTATCCTGCCTCTTTTCCTAAAATCTCCCACTGCTACAACAGAACAAGCCAGGACTCTTGTAAGTTTAAACACCAGAGAGTCTCCTTTTACTGCTCCTTTACGTACAGGAGAGATGGGCAGGGTTCCTTTCTTCTGCTATAAAATGTCACAAAAGCTACAACAGTGTGAAGAACAGGAAATCAAACATGCAACCTGGAAATAATTGGACCCCTCAATTATTTCAGCTATAAATTGAAATGGAGTGGCTGCAAGCTGCAGTTGGTTATTTTTAGATTGCTTTGATGGTTTGATGATTTAAAGTCCCATCACTGCCTCCAGTATTTATCCCAGCAATCTATTTTAAATTTGATCAGAGACTGTACAATCCTCCAGAGTTTGTTCTTGTGTTATTTAGGAGTTGGCTGGCAAGGCAAGAGGCTGCCCACGTTTCAGTGTTCAGCAGCAGTGTGTGCCATGCAAAGAGGAATTTTGGATAAATCCCTCCCTGATTCCTCACTTTCACCTGTTGCAATATTCAGAGGACACCTGTGAGAGCAGGAAACCTTCAGTGATGGGAGAGTAAAAGCAGCAGGGCTGCTTTGGCTACAGGCAGAATCTAGGGCTGGAAGATGGAATGAATGAGGAAAGGCAGGGAAGGAAATTCCAGCAGAGCTTGGGAGAACTCCTGAAGTTATAGAAAAGTGTGCCAGACCTTCATGGTAATGTCAGGGTTCCTCTCTGTGATGTCCTGAGGAGGACAGCAGTGATTTATAAACCTTTATATTCGGATGAACAGTACATAAAAAATAGCTTAGCAGTTTCCAGCTCTCATTGTTAATGACTTGAGAATCAACTCCTAGATTATTCTTAAAATTATAAACTTTTAAAATCATAACTTGTAAGTTAAAGTAGAGGCCTTTTGCCTGGTCCTTGCTTGGCTCTCCTGGAGGGAAGAGGCACATGGGGTTCTTTGTCCTGAGTGGATGAGTAATTGCAGATCCAGGCACTCACTGCAGCTCACTGTAAATAAATTCAGAATCACTTGGTTTTTCTCACGTTCCCTGTTTCTTGATTCGTGCAGTATAACCTAAACACATTGTGGGGACTGCCTGAGTCTCAGGGCTGACTTTGATTTAATAAATTTAATTTTATATAAGAGAAAACAGGGCAGCCTTGCTGCTGGTGGGAGCTCTGGGTTCCTGTTTGACCAAAGGACCAGGCTGCTGTGAATGGTGTTTATCATTGATGGGGAATCAGTGCATAGAGTTTGTTTTTACTCAAGCCAATGTGAAATAATTTTTCAATTCAATATTAAATTCATTATTATTCATTATCAGGATTGATTATTAAATGTTCCTGTATATGTACAAAACCCAGCAGGGCTGTAATAATTGTGAATTCCACCAACAGATTTTCTTTGGTTTGTTTTGTTGTTGGTTTTTTACTGGGGGTTTGGAACTTGATGATCTTTGAGGTTCCTTCCAAACCATTCTGTGACTCCATGAAAATCCCACAAAACAATTTATTCCCACAGTTATTCTGTTAGAAATAACCATCAAGTTTATTTATGTTGCAGGACCATCACAGACAGCCTCATTTTTCCCAAAGCTGCCATCCTCAGGTCAGCCTTCCCAATCTGGCAGAGTCAAGCTATCACTACCCCAAAACTGCCATTTTTGTCACTAATACCTGCTGAAGCTGTGTTCCAGCTGGGGAGCAGCTGCTCCAGTTTTTCCTTTACATATTTTATGGCCACTAAACAATTGACTTCTGCCACGTGCTTGATTGGGGACAGATTTGTATCTGACAGCTTTGGAATAGCTGAAAAATATACAAGGGAAGATTTGTGCTGGGCCAGTGAGAAAATCCCAGAAATAAATATTTGAGGAAGCATTTATCAGATGAATGTAATGCTGGATTTTACATAGGCTGGAAAACTAGGAAAAGATCCAAGACCAGAAGGGATTGTTTATGTCTCAAGTGTAAGTTCAGGTATGCTAATGTCTGTATGAGCAGCAGGATTTGCTAAAAAAGGATGGAAGAGCTTTTTTTTTTTTTGTGGTTTAAGCCTTTTGGCTGCAGAAGTTTAGAATTAGAGAGGGACAATGGCTCTGGACTAATTTTTAGTGTTCAGGAAATCAAGAATTGTCTTTTTGTTTAATTATGAGCGGGAGCGGGTTGGAGCAAAGAGGACAGAATTTCATGTTTTAACACACTGAAGAATATTCAGAAGCAAGTTGGGGTTTGATTGGGAAAACCCAGAGGTGAAGAACATTTTCTCCTTATTTCCTCTTCCATTCCTGATCGTGTTTAATCTGTTCAGCAGCACCCAGGAATTTCTTTAGCCTAATGACAAGAACATTCTTCTTGGGTGGGTGCCTCGAGCAGAATTTGTTTCCAGCCTCATCAAGTACTTTCTACACTCAAAGGTCTGCAATAAAGGATGAAATGTGGCCTTCTGCTTCCTTTTTCACACTACATAAGAAGTTGATGTTGAATGAAATAACCTCTTTCCAGTTAAAGAGAGAAGAGACAAAATTTAATGTGCTTTATTTGTTTAATTGGAATGTATATCTGATATGAAATATTTAATCTTTTTCGTCTCATTAAGCAACTTAGGTTGGATTTTATATCTGAAAAGGTTTTTCAGTTTTGCTGTTTAATGAAGGAAACAGACTGTGACATCCTCGGGGAAGAAAAGAAAAAGTGTTGACACTCTGCAACTTAATATATTCATAAATGTAAAGGGTAAAAACATATAGAATATGAAAAGGGTAAGAATATAGAATATGAAAAGGGTAAGAATATAGAATATGAGAGCTAAGTGTAGCATGAGAAAAGCAAAGAACGGCTAAGGGAGAGAACAGCTCCTTGCCCACCTTGCCTCCAATGGGGCTCAAATATCTGTCCTGAAAACCCCATTGGGTTGTGGTCACCCTCCTGTCCATCTGTGAGGTCAGAATTTCACCATTTCAGCAGATTATTGCTCTAATTACCAGGCACATACGGAGTTTCTCAGGAGGCAAACGAGCTCCTTGCCCACGGCGTGAAATGGAGCTGTGGGGTTTTGTTTGCTGCCAGATCAGATGGTCCCCGTGCAGATCTCTGATGCTGAGGTCACCGTTTGGGTGACATCAGGGGAGTGTTGCTAAGCAGCAGGCAGCAACTTGGATCCCACAATTTGGTTCCTGTGGTTCTGAGTTTGGGAATCCGTCCTGATGCATTTGTGTTCCAGACCTGGGCACGGGGCTTTGTGCTGGTCTGGGTTTCTCACATGCAGGAATTGTCCAGCTCATCCAATCCAGCCTTTTGGAATAGGGTGGGCTTGGGCAAAGCTTTGTGGGCTGAGATAGCAGCACAGACTGTGGGGGAAAAGAAACAAAATAAAGCATTATTGAAAGAGAAAATGGAGAAATAAAGTGATAAGAAGGAATAGAGAAACCCACTATATCCTCCTTGGATAACATCCCAGCTGGTCCCACAGACACCTCTTTTAAAAACCCATATTTATTTAAAGCTGCATAGTATTTGTCCTCCTCCACACAGAGCAGGCTAAAAATGTCCTTTAAATTGTGCCAGGCATAAGCGGAAAATGAGATTCATGACTGCATGCCCTACATTTTGCATTCAGCTTTGTTTTGAATTGTATATTCTCTCCATTATTAGTCCTTTCTGTTTAATTCCACATGAACACTAGGCAGTAGTTCATAAATGTTAATTAAACTTTACTATTCACCAGTGGGGAATTATTCTTGTTTGATAGGCAAGGAGCACGAAGTGGAAGTGGATGAGTATAACCTGTGTAGGTGGGGGACCAATAAACAGGATGCACTTTTCCTGGTGTTTTTTGGGGTTTGAATTAGCACTGCCAGACCCAGGAGAATGCCAGGGATCTCTTCCCACAGTGTCTAAAGTCTGTGTGACAGTCACATAAAACTGACCTCTTCAGAACAACCAGCCGAGGTCAAGCTGCCTTTCCCAGCTGAAGCTCCAAATTGCTAATTAATTTTCCCTGCCTTGATGTGCTAATTTCAAGCATGTAGAGTGAGGGCTGTCTAGCCCTGAAAAACAACAACAGGCAGCACTTTTTTCTCCCCAGATATCAATCTGATAAGGCAGGAGGGGACTGTTAGCTCTGGAGGGTGCACAGGGATGGAAGCACCAGTGTGATCAGGTGTTTGCTATGTCCTCACCACACCCAGCATGGGTGAGCAGCCATCCCTGACCCTCCAACCTTCACCTGCCTCCTCCAGCTCAGCCCCTGCAGCCTACAGCCCCTCTTGTTACACCCTCAGGAGCAACACCAGTTGAATTTTTTATCTGCAAACACCTCCAAGTGCAGTTGTTTGGGAGAAGTGTCCATGCTGAATGCAGCTGGTTTGGGTTTGCTCTTGCTCTGCCTTGAGGCAGGTGGTGCCTGTTATAAAGGTGAATCTTTGTACAGCTGCACTCTGCAGACAACAACAAACATTCCTTTCCAATGGCAATTTGCTTTTGGCTCCCACTTGGTGATGCCTCAGGTTTTGGCTTTTATATTTTCACATTCTGTGCTGCTTTAGTGTGTGGGTCTGGGTTTGTATGAAGGCATGGTGAGCTCTGTGCATGGAGACAAAACAATTCCTGCCCAGCTGGGCACCAAGGACAAATGAGCCAAATCTCAGCCCAGGAGCACAAACCCCGTGGGCTGGAGAGAGAAAAACAAGCAGGGTGGGACTGCAGGGGCTGAAGCTGGGATGGGACAATGAACTGCAAGGTGCAAATGGAGCAGAGCTGATCCCAGGGAGAGACCCCGTGCCCGGCCAGGCATTTTGGGGCCATTTTGGGTCATCTTGGGTGCAGCCCTGGCTGGGCTCTGGTGCTGCCCAGGGTGGATCCATGGAGGAGATCCTTTGGATAAATCCCTGCTTTGTTCTTTAGCTCTGTCCAGCCTCTTTTCCAGGGCAGCCCACACAGGGCATCATTGGAGTCAAGAAAATGCATCCATGTGCTTTGCACTCACAGTGGTTTCCTTCTCTTGACCCCACTGAGGGCACTGAAGCAGGGCTGCTGCATCACTCCACAGCTCATTCAGCTACAGATTATTAAAGCTGGCTCCTTGGGTAACTGTCAGTTTCCCATTTTTCCCCAAGAAATGTGTTGCAGTCACAATTCTCCTTATCTAAGCCAACCAGGGTTCATCAGTCAGCCAGAATGTAATATTTGGTTCCCAGGTTACAACAACCTCTGCTGGGGTGGTGTTAAAATCTAGATGGGCAATATAATCCTCCTTTTTAGCCTTCTGAATATCCCTCTTTCTCAGAAGCTTTCTCATTGTTCCATTCCATCTTTGTTTCAAGCAGATGGTTTGCTCCTTTCACATATTCTGCCTTCTAAGATTAATTCTAATTATTGTCTCTCTCCCTAAATGCCTCATGCTTTGTGTGCTGACAAGCACTCATTTGTGTTATCCCAGGAGTGATTTTAATTGTGTTTCTTCACAGGCAGTGTTAAGTTCAGTCTGTACAATTAATGGTACAAAAGATGTTGTACAGAGAACAAAGCTGTGTCTGGACTTCTTGAAGTCTTTGTGTGTATTTGCAAAAATATCTGTAAAATCACAGCACCTCTGCTGCCCAACTGTATCAGGATTTTGCTACTGAAATAAGGGCTAGATTAAAAAAAAATATAAACCCTAAGGCCTTGGAAGCTGATGGGCAGAGTTTCAGAAGGTCAGCGCTCAATGTTGATGGATTTTGTGAAATTCTGGCTTCTCACATCATGTGCCTAATTAGGAGATTGGAGACTTTTGGAAAATGAAGGCCACAAAGTTCAGCCTCCTCCAGAAGCAGCCAAAAGAGCTGAATTAGGGTGCTGAGAAGGGACCTGCAGCCTTCAATTAAAGAACTCTGAGCAGCCACATGTGTCTTGGAGGGCTGCACAAGGGACCAAGGTCAGGCTGGAGCACCAAGGGAGAAAAAATCTGCACCCCCTGCAAGGGAGACTGCAAGAAATGCTCTCCAAGGGCTGGAAAACAATACAGAACTAAAAGAACGTGGCCAATGAGGGGATGTCAGGGAATGATTTGCAGCAAGTGGAGGAGGAACAGTCTGACCCCACGCTGGTAACTGGATAATTGTTCACAATGCTGCCCTCAAATACATCTGGCTTTATTCCCAAGAGCAAAGGGGTTGAAAGGAAAAACCAATTTTCACAGGTTAAATCAAATCTAAATTTTCTTAAGTATGTTCCACCCTTTTCCAAGAAAGAGGTGAAATAGTGAAGAAAAAAGTGATTTTCCTCTCATGCTGGAGTGGAACTGAGCACCAGAGGAAAGGAAAATTCAAGGGACCCAAAAGTCCTGGGAGCCTAAAGCTGTGGGTGCTGGTAATTTGTCCCTGCAAAGCATTTGGACATCACCTTACTGGAGACATGAAAATGCTGAAATATGTGCGTTGATTTCAGAGCAAGAGCACGGAGAAATGTCAATATCCATCACTTCAGTCAGCACTGACATGGCTTGGTGGCACTGATCCTCAAATTCACTTTGTGTTCTTGCAGAGGAGCCAAATCCCAAACCCCTCTCCTGAGATTCCCCTGGAGTGTGAGAACCTCGAGGGTTTGTCTACATACTCTGCTTTTTTTTTTTTTTTTTGCTTATTTATTTGTTTTTATTTTATCTGAAGCTTAAAAGGTCTTGTTGAATTAATTCTGTGTAAAATTGAAAATAGTGTACACAAAACAGGTCATGAGCAAGGCTTCCTCTGAAATATATATCCATGTAAGAATGGGAAGTGATTCATTTCCAGGTGAAAATAAATGATAAATTAATAATTTGATTAAGTTAAATTCCCCCTATTGGGGAAGGGGAATTTAGCTGTAAAATAATCATTGCATGGTGCTCATTTGGTCTCACAGATCATTGGGTACCATTTAATTCCTTGGATACTTTTGGAAAGAAATCTAAAGTATCTACTATAATATATAATTTAAAAAAAAATGACTAGGTTTTTTTTTGCTTAATGGGTAATTATGACCAGGTGATATTTTGTGGTCCCTTGCCATTTTAATTTGTGAAAACCCAGGAATTTATGCCATGAAAAATGGCAAAATCTGGGAGCTGCTGGCAGATGACACAGAAAACTTTTCTTGGGAAGAAAAGGGGCAGTGAGGTGAAACTGAGGCACCCAAACACCTTGGGGGTCAGTCCAGAATGTTTGTAAGAACTTTTCCCCCTTTTTTTTCCCTTTTATATCTTTTTGAGCAGCAGAGGCAAAGCAGGAATGGCAGGAGGAGCCCTGCCATGAGCTCAGCAGACATTTAGGAGCTCTGCCAATACCTGTTGCCCTGAATCCCAGGATATTTTGATAGGTGTGGTCCTGACATGGAAGTTGTTTTCCATCAGGGATGGGTGAGAAGCTGTCCCAGGTAACTCAGGCTTCAGGCTGGGAGGAAACACCAGGTGCATTCCCTCACCTCTGGCACTATGGAGGTAAATAAATTCCACATTTTCATGACATTTTTAACACAAGCTAAACCAATATCCAGTGAGCAGCAATATTATTTAATGCTGAAAAATCATAATTATAACCATTTGTGGGGGGAAAACAATCATTTCAGTGCTCCAAAAACTCACCTGTAACAGCACTTTACCAGGTAAAGCAGCACAGGAGGACAATAATTTATCAGGATTAATTAAGTCAGGAATAAAGCATGGGATTAGCTGAGTGTGGTCATTGAAATTCTGCACTGTAAGGGCAGGCTGAACTTTGCTGTTCCCTGTCAGCAGCTCACTTGGATTTCCACCTTAATAAACCCCGAATTCACCACAGATACAGGCAGACACTGAAATGCCTCCGAAAGTAATTGCTGCAGGAAAATGTCCAATATTACAGGAAATGAATGTATTGTATATGCCAGGACTTGACAGAGTCCAAAGCTCTCCAGAAAAGAGATGGAAATAGCCTGAGACACGACTGGGCTGATGTGGAATTTGGGAGAACATGTCTAAGGAGCTGATTGAAGGAATCTGTCTATTAAATAACACTGATGGAAGAAAAACCCTTTGGCTTTGGAGGGCATGGCTGGGACTGGACAGCAGAACCTTCAGCCTTGGAGGAATTCCCAAAGGAATTAGCTTAAATGAGGAGATTTTAAAAAATCTTTTTTCTGTCTTTATAAGCATTTTTAGAGGAGAAATTGTCTTTGCTGGTTCTTGAGGAACCATCTGGGGTTTAATTTTTGTTTGGAGACCTTAGAGAGGCCAGTGAATAACCCCAACCCTCACTGAATAGCTGTACCACATACACTTCCCCTTCTGCATTTTAGTAGAAAAGTCAGGGTTTTTTTTTTTTTATTAGGAGTTAATGTTTTTGGCTGTTATGAGCTTCATCCTTAACTTTAAAATCTTCTTTCATTTCAGTTTTAAAGAAGGCTTTACATGTCTTTATCCTGACTCCTGGGCTAAACCTAAACAAAAATGTGTTTTCTTCTCCCTAAAATCCTTGATTCCCTTAAATCAACATCGATTGCACAACTTTATTGTGTCAGCTTTATGAGCTTTCTACAAAAGGGGGTCACATATCAACAGTGTGATTTGGAGGGGTTGTTGTGTATAAACCAAATTGTTATTTATTTAACTACCCGTGAGCTTTGCACTTTGGTTTCCCACATCAAGGAAAGCTTATTGACTGAGAATAACTTTGAGTTCTTTAAATTTACCTAAACTGCCAATTCTGGCAGCAGCTAATAATTCAAAGCTGCTGTAGATCAGTTATTTTGGGCTTTATTGATTTGCAAGCATTCAGTTATTCGAGTTATTTCCCCAAACTGATTCCCAAGCTTTTCAATGTATTTTGCTGGGGTGTTTTGTCAGTTCAATCCCTTAAAAATTTGGAATGAATGTATCTATTCCTACCCGGGATCACACTTCAGTTTTATTTGTGTGCCTCTTTGTTTGTGTGGAGGAAAAGAGAGACAAATTAATTAAAATATAATTAAGGAAATTTGACTGGTGACCAGGACAAAATGGATCCAATTTTGTTTTCAACCACTTCATTAGAATTCCAACAGTGGTTTCCCACTTTCTCTTCTCAGTGTTCACACCACGAGGTGAGAACAGGATGACAAGCAAAGAGCTGTGTGCTGGAAAGAGAGGTCACTTGGGCAGGTGAATCAAACATGGCCTGCCAAAACCCTAACCTGGGCATTAAGGAAAGATTAGGTTAATGAGGTCATTAATGGCTTTGTTGTTCAGAGGAAATCTAGAGGCAGAGCAGTGCTGATGCTGCAATTCCCTTCCAAGGTTTCAATTCCCTTCCAAGGTTTCAATTCCTTTGCACAGTTTCAGTTCCCTTGCACAGTTCCAATTCTTTTGCACAGTTCCAATTCCCTTGTACAGTTTCATTCCCTTGCACAGTTCCAATTCCCTTGTACAGTTTCAGTTCCCTTGCACAGTTCTAATTCCCTTGCACAGTTTCATTCCCTTGCACAATTCCAATTCCCTTGCACAATTTCAGTTCCTTTGCACAATTTCAGTTCCCTTGCACAGTTCCAATTCCCTTGCACAGTTTCAGTTCCCTTGCACAGTCTGAGTTCCTTTGCACAGTTTCAGTTCCCTTGCACAGTTCCAATTCCCTTGCACAGTTTCAGTTCCCTTGCACAGTCTGAGTTCCTTTGCACAGTTCCAGTTCCCTTGCACATTTTCAATTCCTCTGCACAGTTTCAGTTCCCTTGCACAGTTTCATTCCCTTGCACAGTTCCAATTCCCTTGCACAGTTTCAGTTTCCTTGCACAGTCTGAGTTCCTTTGCACAGTTTCAATTCCCTTGCACAGTTTCAATTCCTTTGCACAGTTTCAATTCCCTTGCACAGTTCCAATTCTTTTGCACATTTTCAATTCCCTTGCACAGTTTCAGTTCCCTTGCAGTTTCAGCCAGTGCTGTGGGTGTAAATGAGGATTCTCAGGGCTCTGGGGCTGTAGAGGCGCCGTGTTTAAGGCTGAGCATGGGTCCAAAGCTGGTGCTGCCCCTGTGCAGAAATTGATGTCACTGAGGGAAGGCTGAGGGATCTCTCCAGAAAGATGGGAAGCAGTGGAAGGGGAGGGCTTGGCCCTTGGTACAAACTGTGACTGTTCCAGCGGCCCTAAAAGGACCCAGCCTGCTTCCCCATAGCCCTGCTGCCAGGGAAAGCCCTGCTACCAGTAGCTGCTTGTGCCAGATCCCAACCATTTATATATTGATATAAGGATATGAATCAACCAAAGCTGTTCAGAGCAGTCTGGCCTGTGAGAGCACAATCCTCTGTGGCAGCAGAGGAAAACTGCAGGACCCTGGTCAGTGTGTGCAGGGAGAAACCAGGGGTAGTAATGTCTGAACTCTTACAGACACATGGAGTGGATTTAATTATTAAAGTTCTTACAATTGTGGAAGCCTCTCTGTCCTGAGAGGAAGGAGATGCAGTGCTGGATGTGTTACAGAGCTGATCCTTGCACTGGAGATTTCCCAGCTGGGAAATCCTGCTGGGAGCTGCTCTGATCCTGTGAGGAGATTCAAAATCCATCCCTGCAAAGGGAACTGAGCAGAGAGCCCTCTGGAGAAAGAAACTTTCTGGAGATTCCTGTCTGATGCTCCCTTTGCAGCATGACTAAAATGGCTTTTGCAGGATCTGACCCGAAGGATGAACACCCTCTAAAAGTCTGAATTGTCTGCTTGGTACCCTCTGTAAAACAGAGACAGAAATCCTGTTCTCTGTCCCTAAACTGGGAAAAACATAAAAGATGGAGCCCAATTTATTATTTCCATGTTATGAGTGCAGCTGTGCTCTCTGAGCACACACCTGGCTGCAGTGGAGGAGGAGGTGGCTGGTGTCAGTCTGTCAGCAGGACCTTGCCCTGCTCCCACAGCTTTAGGATCAGTGCAGGAAGGAGCTGGGTGTCCTCTTTGGGCACTGCCACACACTCCTCTCTCCTGCCAGCCCCACCAGCTTTGGGAAGCGACCTCAAGAATGAAATAAAGCCCAAACATCTGATCTGGCACAACCCTGCAGGAGAAATTTATCACCAGGGTGCCTTTTATTCCACTGGCTCAGAAAGAAATCCACTGGTAAAATCACTTTAAATTTTTTATCTTTTTCTTTTTCTTTTGAGAGGAACTGCCCAGTTAGCAGCATTCTGCAGCACTGCTGTCCTTGCAGCTGGAGCAAGGCCCACGCAGCAGTAGCTCCAGGTGGTTTGCTGGGGTCACAGGAGAAGGACATGGATCTATTTGAAGATGAGAAGTTAACACTTTCCCAGCTCCTCTGGAAGAACTAAACCAGCCCTTAAAAAGGGGCAGGTTGGAATTATATTTAATATGTGCTAATCAGCAGTGAAAATTATGCTCTGAGAGGTGAAGGCTACTCTCACACAGAGGAAGTTTAGGAAAGTGAAGTGATTTATGAGGAATAACGTTTGCATTAGCAGTTTGATGTTATAACTCAAGCAATCCATCAGATTTCACTTTGGTCCATTTATTTTGTACTTGCCTTGCCCAAGGCCTTGTTTCTCATTGCAAGAAAAGGTCAACTCCCAGCACTGAGCTAAGCAAGAGCAGTGCAGCAGAGAGTTCAAAGACAAGGTAACACAGAAACCAGAAGAATCCAGACAAGAGCTGATATTTAAAATGCATTTATTTGAAATAGAAATACATTAAAAGAAAAAAATCAATACTTAGCAATAAATCTATCCTGGCTTTTCAAATCATCTGCCTGAAGCTTGCATTTGGTGTGTCATTTTGGGGACAGCAGCTGGTTTGAAAGGCACGTGTACACATCAGTGTCAGGCTCTGCCAGGTGCCACAGATTCTCCTGAGGCCTGAGAGGCTGCAAGAATCCTCTGTGAGCCCAAAAATCCTTCCTGAAACCCGAGCTGGGGATTTCAGAGCCTTCCCCAATGTCCTGTACCCACAGTCATGGCAATTGTCTGCACAGGAGCACAGCCTAAAGTGAAAGCAGCCAGACTGGAAAAAGCAGAGTTTGTGTGCACTGGAGGATCATGCAGCAATCCCAGCTTCTGTAGTGAGGATGATGATCAGAATTATTGCTTCTACCAAGCAGGACTGAGCCTGGATGGAAGAAAAATTCAAATAAGGCTTAAGAGGAGGAGAATGTGGAGGAAGAGGTGGAGGATGTGCTTTATTTTTCCCTGCTGGTGCACTGGAGCCCTGTGTGGCCACCAGAACAGCTGTGGCTGGACTTTCTGGACATGGCCAAACACGAGGGACCATGGCTGTGTCACATTTGCTTGATTTGCAAGAGATTTTGTGCCAAATTAAACCAGAGCCTCGCTGCAGCAGCACAAGCTCATTTTCACCTGTTGGTGCAGCTGCCATCTGACCAATAAATGTCCTTGCAGAGCAGCAGAGGCGGTTTTTGTTTGCTTCTGGGATTTTTTTCTCCCTTGCAGTGTCAGTGGCAGAGCAGGGCAGAACAAAGAGGTCAGAAGGAATGAATTTTGTCAAGTCTGGCTTTGCTGGAGCTGCCAGGCTGCTCCTGCTGTTTGCTGAGTGCCCAGCCCTTGCTGTCCCAGAGTGTCCCCTCAAAGTGGCACATGCCACTTCCTTCATGTCTCCTTGGGCTGGTGTGAAACTGCTCAGCCCTTCTCTGGCAGCCTTGAAGGGTTCAAACCAGGCCATATTTAGACACCAAAAATAAAGAAAAAAGGCTGGCTCTGGATTTTATCTCCCTGGAGAATGGCTCTCCTCAGCACCCTGCCTCGCTCCCATGGTGCCACTGTGGCTTTAGATTTGCTCTTGCAGCTCTAAATGCATCAACCACCAGAACCTGACAATGTGTGGGGCACATTTGACAACAGAAATCTTTGAATTAAGCTGCAAATTAATGCATATTGACATAGGAGTGCTTTGGTTTGTGTTAGCCAATTCCTGCTTTCCAGTTGCTAAATGTTAAATGTATAATTTATCTAAATATAAACCCCACAACTTCTTGGCTTTATTATTTAATCTATTATACACATCAAATCCTCATCTGGGACAATCAGAGGGGGAAACTGAAATTAGCTGGTCCATGAATGGGGATAAGCTGAGGAAAAACTGGTGTGAAGCTCACAGGAGAACATGGAAAGTGTCAAAAGAGACATTCATGGCATTTACTGACAAATGAAATAATTAACAATTAAAAAACTCGGTGGATATTTCTGTGCATCAAAGGGTTGGGTTGGATTTCTGTTCCATATTTGCATATTAAGGCATAATTGCTGCTCATGATCAGTTATGTTTTGTTCAATTTTGGATGAATGACAGTACTAAAAAACTCCTGATTTCACCCACTTTTGAGCATTTCAAGTTGCTCAAGTTTGGAAAGCAGCATCCCACCAAGAGAAGCAGACCTGTACAGAGAGGGTTTTAACTGAACAACTCAGTAAGTGAAAACACAAAATATTTAGGCTGGAAATTCATTATCTAAACATTTTTCAGGCCAATACCAAACAAAACCAGGAGCCATACAGTATCTGAGATAAGAAGAGACTTTTAAAAGTGGCAGTCCTAGAAAACAGTGGGGCTCACCTTGGAAAATGCTCTGGCAACAGGACAATTTCTGTAATTTCAAATATGTATAGCAAAAGGCATTAAAGAAAGAAGAAAATGCTGGAATAATCTCCTCTGGGACTAATTCCTGGTGTCTGGGAGCTGCTGTGGTGTCAGACCTGCCAGCTGGGTGCATCAATGGAGCTGAACTTGGAGTAAATAGGAGAATGTCCATGTTTTTAAGGGCTGAACACATCCTGAGATGAATTGCATCAATGGGATGTGACCTTTTAATGGCCCCTTTGATATGACATTAATAACTGAAAACAAATATTAAAAACAAAGCAGCATTTTGAGCACTGCTGAAGAGTACTGACCCTTTAACAGCTGGAGTGAGGAACAGGTGCCTCAGATTGGATTTGAGGGCACAGTTCAGACAGATATTAATTTCTCCTTCTGCTGAGATGGGTGGCAGTTGGAAGAAAATACTTTCACCCCCTCCAAATCTGCTTTTTGTGTATTTCTGTTCTCCCAACCCAAAGCCACTCATCCTCTAATCTCCTTAAATTAGCTCTGAAGGTCTCATTTCTTCATCATTGGAACCCTTTGGAGGCTGGGAAAACACTTTTTTTTCCCCTGCAAACATCAATTTTAACCACAAGGCCCTCAGAACTGACTGCCTATTCCTCTTCTTGAGTGAGATTTATGTTCCCCTCTCGCTGAGCAAGCAGGTGTGTTGCAATAAGGTAGAAAAATCATAAAGATAGGGAAAAAAATAAAATCATAAAGCAAGGCTTCATAAAATCAAGCCTGCTCTCCTGGAATCAGTGGCTGGCCTTGTCAAGCCAGCATTTTGCAAGTTCCCATGTGAAAGCAATCCTGGTGGGAGCAGTTTGGTAACATAACAATCTATTCCTGGGTGAAAACCAACTTACACCTGTATAAACTGTTTTTACACCATCAGATAGAAAAATGAAAACTCTCTCTCACACACAACTGTCCCTGCACGTGCACACTGAGAGTCTGAGTGAGCAATCAATACAGAATTACAACTTGTTAATAACCAATAAAGTAACTGGCAAGAAAGCTCCTGGGGCAGTTTCAGTTTGAAACCAGGTGGAAACACTAATTTTGTGTAGTGGTTTTGGTTTGTTAATTTGAGATTTTACTAATTTTGAGAATTCTTGGTTAATGCAGTAAAGAGTGTGGTGGGTTTGGTGTTGGTTAATTACTAATGTGCTTAATTCTTGTTGTGGGATAGGGTTAGGAGAAAGGTCAAGTAGGTGTAAAACTTTAAAGGGTATCAAGAAAAATTTATTAATAGTAATTAATAGAAAGAGTAATAAGAATTAGAATAAATTCTTGAGGCATGTTACTTCTTTACTAATCAGAAGAGAAAAAAGTAGTTCTTAAGTGTCTTTCTTCTTTACCATGAGTTTTTCATAAAAGCATGTTTAGTTTTCTAGCTAGAAGCTCCACATCACTTCCCTAAATGTAAAACCACCTCAACTACTGACCAGCTGGAGTCCCACACAAGGTCTGTAAAACTGCATAAAAAGGAGTAATGTGAATAAAAAATGGGCTTTTCCACCATGCTTGTGTGATTTATTCCCATCCAGGTGAGGCACGGCAGTGCTGTGTTGAAGAAGAATTACCACTACAGAATGAAATATTTCTCTGGGCCTGCAGGCTGAGCCCACTAGGCACAGCTGAGAACAGAATATTTTCATTGGATATGGGCAGAATATCTTCATTTTCTATGTAGAGAATATTTTCATTGGATATGGGCAGAATATCTTCATGTTCTATGTACAGAATATCTTCATTTTCTGTGTACAGAATATCTTCATTTTCTATGTACAGAATATTTTCATTTCATGTGTACAGAATATTTTCATTGGATATGGGCAGAATATCTTCATTTTCTATGTAGAGAATATTTTCATTGGATATGGGCAGAATATCTTCATTTTCTATGTACAGAATATCTTCCTTTTCTGTGTACAGAATATCTTCATTGGATATGGGCAGAATATCTTCATTTTCTATGTACAGAATATTTTCATTTTATGTGTACAGAATATTTTCATTGGATATGGGCAGAATATTTTCATTTTCTATGTACAGAATATTTTTATTTTATGTGTACAGAATATTTTCATTTTATGTGTATGGAATATCTTCATTTTCTATGTACAGAATATATTCCTTTTGGGTGGCTGTGGGCAGAGCAGCCCAACTCTGTCCCTGCTTGTTCCCCCTGTTGTTTGCTGCACAGAAATGGAAGTGATGACCCAGCCCCAGCTGGGGGGTGTCTGCACAGCCTCATCTGCTGGGGTTTGTGCTTTCAGGGCTGTGCATCAATCCAGGCTGGTATTTACCCTGGTGTGAAGTGTCACACAGTGATGTGACACTGCCCTGTCACCCAGGGTTTGGTGATGGATGGCCCAAGAAAAACCCAGGGATGGCTGAATCTCTCACAGAGTGGAAATCGAGGGAAGATCCCTGGGCTTGGGGCTTGGTTTTGGGGGATTTTGGGCTGAAAAGGGCCCTGTGAGGCAAAGTGATGTTGGGAGAGGTGAACCCCTGATACCTTCCACCCAAAGCAGCTCCCAGGTCCCTGCTGGGGCATTTACAGAGGAGAAGGTTTGAGCTGGGGACCACCCTGTCCCTTCACAGCCTTTGGAGGCTCTGACTGTAGGGCTGGAGAGATTTGCTAATTGTAGGAAGGGTCAGGGGGGGTAGAAATGAGCCATGGCCATGCCAGGGAAGGGCTCAGAGTGCGGGGCAGTGTTTTGTACTGATCCACTTGAGTGATTTTGTCTGGTCCTTGTGGTGTCACAGACTCCCAGGCTGAAACCACTGGGGCGGTGGCACATCCCCTGCTCTGCCCTCTCCTGCTCTTTTCCAAGGAGTAATTCAGAGCCAAAACCCAATATTTCATTCAGCCATGACTGCCTCACCTTGAAATTCCAGAAGATTTGAAAATATCACCATTTCCTTAGAAAACTGCACTTTGAATTAGATAAACTCGTCTTAGGGTCTTTGTTTCTGAAGATGCTCTGTTGGTTTCATTCTGAAACGAAATACTTGGTTGTTTTGCATCCTTTTTTCTTTTCTTTTTTCTTTTTTTTTTTTGTCGAGTTTGACTGTTTTACAGATAGCTTGGATGGCAAACGTGTTATCTGATGGAAATGGAGCTGTTGTAACAGCCAGAGTCAATCTCTCTGCTGAACAATTTGAATAAAGGAGGGAAGCAAAGGACTCCCTGTGTTTTACTGATGGTAAACTGAGGCTCAAATGCTCCAAACTGTTTCCAAACTGGGGTCTGAGAGAAGAACAGTGTTCTGCTGAAGGGACCAGCACTGGTGTGAAGCAAAGAACAGAAATATTTTGCATTTTGTGGTACTTTTAAAGGAAGCTTGGCACTGTGGTGGTATCCAGGAAGACCTAAAAATTGGGAATTAGTATTGCTAAAGGGAAGCAGAGCAGTGCAGCTGGTCTTTTTCTAAACAAACATATCTCTTCATATGAAGCTGTAAACTTATTTTTTTCCCCAAGTCTAGTCCCGTGAGATTCCCCTTGAATAATTGGATTACACAGGAATAGAGGAGCACATAAAGAGGTTAACTTTGAATTTGCTGAATAGCTTAAGTGAATTGTATTTTTTATTATTTCTTTAGGATGTTCATAGTCTGTGTGGGTGGATAACAGGGGAGAGAGAGAGAGTTCAGACAGCACTATGGCCTTGCATTAGGAAGAAATTGCAGCCTGGAGGAGTTCTGCTTTATGGTCAAATTTTAAAGCCTTTGATAATAAGCAGAGTAAAGAAAATGGATTTGCCATTGCTGCAGAAGACACAAAGCTGTGTGTCTGTAAGCTGGCCTAGATTAGCGCGGCACGTGCAGGATTTGCTGTGGCAGCAGCAGAAGGGATCTGCTTTGGGACCTCTCTCCTGGCTGGGGGTTTTTCTGAGCCCACCCTGAGTGTGCTCCGGTTTCCTGAGGTCTGTGCTGCTCTGGAGAGGGCAGAGAGGAGATTTAATGTGCTCTGAAAGGCACTGAGCACGGCAGAGAGGGGAGGGAGCACAGCAAAAAGTTTACGCTCCCGACTTGTCAGTATAATTTTGCCCCTGCAGGATCTTTTTATTTTCCTTTTTTTTTTTGGGGATGCAGAGCATGTGAGACAGGAATGTTGCCTGGCAACTGGAGGGGAGCAACCTGTGCAGGGGGAAGGGAAGGGAGAGGGAATAAATTATTGCCCTTATTGCTCCTTTTAGGACTGAGCCAGGAAATCTTTTGCTGAAGCTCCTTTCTTCTGCATTTCTTTACCCAAACAAATCACTTCTCTCTTTTTCTCTCTCTCTAAGCAAGATGCAACCTGCTGATGAATTGTTGTGATAAAGGAGGTTGGGCATCTGGAAATCATAAAAATTTAGGGTTCCCAGAGTGAATAAAATGCACTGGAGGAAATTCTGGTTGCTGGAATGGAAAGGGTTAAGTTGCTTAGGCTGAACTCTGGACTGAATTGGGGTAACAAGGGGAGCAGGAGTGGGAGGATGTACTCAGTTATCAGAGGAGCTGCAGCTGGTTAACAAACCCCAAAGGAAGGGTCGGAACTGGGGTTTTGGATTTCATGGAATTCTCTTCAGCACTCTCTCCTGGTCTGTGCCAGGTGCCAAAAGGAGGGCTGGTGTGTCACCCTGCCAGACTCTGTGGGCACAGAGACATTCTGGCTCACCCCTCAGGAGTTTTAGGAGGAAAGCCAGGCAAAGTATCTGTTCCAGGCTCTTTATTATCACATAACTTCAGCTGTGGAATCACAGCTGAGACCATCCAAACCACACTCGGAGCATAAAATTCCCCTCACTGCAACTCTTATTCTACAAGTGTAAGCAGAAATAGTAGATTTAAGCTGGCCTCTGATTGCACAGAACATCACTGGGTGCCTGCAAAACTCTGCAGAAACAGCTATAAAATGGATTTTTACCAGTAGGCTCTATGGGCAGTGAGTCCATGAAGCACAGCTGTTTGAAATTCATGTCTTTTTTGGAATGCAGGAGCTGAAATTCAGGTGCTCTCCTGCAAGAGCTGGAACAGGAGGAGGGAGAGGAGGCTGCCCAGAATATTTATTTGCATGCAGGACACTTGGTGCTGACAGCCTGGGAGGGAGCACTGAGCAGATTAACAATTAGCTCTGGCTGGGCAGGGAGCAGGATGACCTAATGCTGAGCTCAAACCCTTCCCCAGCCCGTGGCACTTCTTCTTCTTCTTCTTCCCACTTCTTCTCTGCCTGCTACGAAACGTCAGAATAAATATTTTCTTTTTTTCTAGTCAGTCTGGAATAGTCCTGCAATTGCAAAGAGGAGCTGCATGTGATTTTCATGGAGTCACAGGATAGTTTGTGTTGGGAGGGACCTCAAAGTTCATCCATGCCACCTCTGCCATGGTCAGGGACATTTTCCACTGTCCCAGGTGCTCCCAGCCCTGTCCAGCCTGGCCTGGGGCACTGCCAGGGATCCAGGGGCAGCCCCAGCTGCTCTGGGCACCCTGTGCCAGGGCTCAGCACCCTCACAGGGAACAATCCCTTCCCCATATCCCATCCAGCCCTAATCTCTGTCAGCCTGAAGCTGTTCCCACTTTTCCTGGCACTCCATGCCCTTGTCCAAAGTCTCTCTGTTGGATGTCTTGTTTCCAGTCCCATTTCTCTCTCAACAATACCTGTCCTATTCTATAACATTTCCAAATCAACATTTCTTTTCTCAAAGTTTAATACAAATACACACCGTATAAACCTTCTATCAAATTTTAACCATTTTCTACAAATCCATTTCCCACATCTCTCCATCTTCCCTGCAGCCCCCCCAGGTCCTGGAAGGTCACAATTCAGTCACCCCAAAGCTTCTCCTGTGCAGGTGAACAATGCCAGCTGTGCCAGCCTCTCCTCCCAGCAGAGCTGCTCCATCCTCTGCCCATCCTGCAGCCTCCTCTGGGCTCTCTCCAGCAGCTTCACTTCCTTCCAGGGCTGGAATTTGTCCTCACATGTGGAAAGCCCTGTGCTGCCTTTTGTGAGAAGCTTGGAAGGGCTCTCAACAGAGAGGGCCATGCCTGCGTTTGGGTGGATCACCCCAAAATAGGGCAAAATCCACAGCAAAATGTTTCAAAGGGTATAATTTTGTACAAAACTCCACATCCTGAGAAGGCAACAGCTGGAGCTGCCTGCATCGGGTTTTTTGTGTGTGGAGGAGGGAGGGATCTGGAATTCCAGCTCTGTAGGCAATGTCCAGGAGCTGCAGGGGAAGGAGGATTAGGGGGATGTTGTGCTGCACTCTAAATTCAGGTTGTTCTGCAGCCTGAGCTCTGCTTCGGTGCTGGAGGACTGCCCAGGAGAAGGGTGGGGGATGAGGAGCTCCTTCCACTACAAAGCCTTCCCTTTCCAGGGAGAGCACCAGGGCAGCCCCTCACCAGCAGCCAACGCCAAGACATTTCCCCCTCTCCTCACGCAGTTTTCCCTACAGACTGATTTTTGGAACCAGGGAATTCTCGCTGATGGGAACCATTTGATTTAGGAATGGCCAAGGGGGAAAACACAATGGTGTTGAGTTCTCACCTGGAATTTTTTGGTACAGTTTAAGGATTTAGGAGGAGACCAAAGAGATGTTTGGGAGGGAGGGAGGGAGGTGGACAAGGACAGGAAGTGCCCAGAATTTGGGTTGGCACTTTGGGGTCACTGCCTGCCTTGGAGCTCTGAGCTCAGGCAGGGCTGGAGTTTTGGGAAGCAAGAATTTGTGTGCAGAATGTGATGCCTTGGAGGTGCCCCCAGAGCAGAGGTTAGGAGAATAAAGAGGGGATTTCTGAAAGCCTTCAGCAGGCCCAGCTGGGGCAGCCACAGCCTCCAGAGGCTGCACCCAAGGTGGGCGATGGGCACGAGTTTGTCACACCGTGATGGGTTTGGGCATTCACAGAGCAGGGGTGAATGCTCCAATTCCAGCTGCAGGGAATGAGGTCATTCACCCCCAGTCTGCTCCCCACAGCTCACTTCTGTTTGTACTTTTTGGGGCCTGAGGCAGTGAGGTGTCCTTGAGCTCCAGGCCCAGAGAGGAATTGTTGTATATCCTATAACATCCACAATTTATTAGGATGGCAGTACCTATGTGTAATCAATAATTTTATCTGGCCAAACTGTGAAGACAGTTAACTAGCACTCTGTATGGAGTTTATAGTACAGGAATTGAAAAATACAAAAGTTAAAATCCCAAGACATCAAACAGAACAAAGGCTGATTGTCCCCAGCTGCCACTCCTGGAGGGCTTTACCTGAGTGTTCCTCTTTGCCATGTGTGAGATTCCTGTTCCAATCCCGTTATCCCAACACAAAACCAGGCAGCAGCACCTGCAGAAGGGCACAGAGCCATTCACTCTGGGCCATCTAAAGCTAGGACTGACATCCAATTTCATTAACCTCTCAAGCTGCAAACCTCATTTGTTAAGGTGTTCTTTTTCTGCCAGATTTACATATAAACAATTCAGATTTAAACTCAACCAGTGTATTTTCAGAAATAACTCCAGTAAATCACTTTAATCCCCAGCGTGCTCTGTTAAATATAGTTGTTGTTCAAGTGTAAACTGATATCATTAAAAGATTTAGCTGAGTGATGTCATACTCTGCTTTATCTGAACTGCCTTCTGCAATTGAAATAATTAAGCACCAAAATTTTTTCTCAGAGGGCATCCTGAATCCGAGACTATCCAGATATATCTTATTTTTCTGCAGGTTTTGGGATTATTTGTCTGCAGTTAAATACTTTAACAGAGTGAGCCTCGCTGGTAGTATTTTATTTGGGTTTTTTTTTTCCCATTTTGACCTTGGTGTGTCCTCAATCTTTGCTGGATTGCTTGGAGGCTCGTCTGAGCCAAGAACCTCGTGTGTGTGATGTCAGCTCCATGCCACAAGGCTTGGAAGGTGAAGAACACTTTGATTTTCCTCTGCAAGGCTTTCTGAAAAATATTCTTTCGTGACAACAAAAATTTCTGTCGCTGGGTTTTGGATTTTGCTGAGATGTGAAGGGGGAAATCAGCAGCAAAATGGGAATGGGGAGAGAAAAGATTGTAAGGAAATGTTTGAAATTAGTCTTCAAAGTATTTCTGATTTTCTTAGCAGAAGAGGTTATAAAACACAAAAGGCTTGTGATTAAAAATAACAAAAAAAAAAGATGAAAGGAGATGCAGTAAGAAGCTGCAAGTGTTATTTGAGATTAAGTTGGCTGATCAAATAATAATAAGAGCTAAAAAGTGTGATTTGCTCCATTCATAAGCCTATCTTGGATTAATTAAATCGGCCATTTATTTATTTTAAATACATGTCACAGTGCCATATTAAGGTTTCTACCTAAAACAAAGGGGTTGCCAGGAAAACTAGAACAATTTGGTATAAAATCAAAGATATAAGCACAAACTGAAGATCAGAAGGTTTTATAAATTCCACATGTGGCTGCCTGATCCCAGCATCCTGGAATTTATCATCCCCCAGAGTCAGATGGGCAGGATCCATCTTCTCCTGGAGCTCTCTGGGAACATTTTAGGAAATTTCACTTTAGTTTAGAAGGTTGTGCTGTTCAGAGTTTGTCTCCATGGTCTCAGTTGTGCTGAGCTTCTGTGAAACAGCCAATTTATTTTCTTTTCATCATCCAGACAAATTCTGGTGAGGAGGAAACCTGAATTGGTGCTGAACTCTGGGGAGCTGCCTCATCAGGAGCAAACCCACAGATGACAGTGTGGTGGAATTCTGGCATTGGGGATTTGCAGGGCAGCAACCTGAGCAGAAATGAAATTATTTTTCCCACTTTTGCTGCCCTGGATAAACCAGCACAGCTTGCCTGATGTGGGGAAAGGGAAGGGTCCTTCCAAACAGGCCCTGGGACCTGAGCTGCAGGTGCCAGATGAAGCTTTGTTAATTTAAGTCCCATGAATTTTATTTCACTGGCTGCAATGGAAATGCACTTTGTCATGGGCCAACATTTTCAATCTTGGAGAAATATTTGTGAAACAAATGAATGTTAATTATAAAAACAATGGAATTTGGACAAAGTCTGAAGAGCCACGTGGTTTCCTTTCTGTGCCCTTGCATCAGCTCACCAGAAACTGAGATTTTTCCACAGGAAATTTCTGCAAGTTACAGGGAATAGCACCAGTGAACCAGAGGAGTCTTAGACTCCCCCTGCTTGCTTTGTGCTTTATTAGGAATTTAAATTCTTCAGATTTTCATAGAGTTCATGAACATTTCAAAGCCATCTGTGCTTTCCTGTGTATGACTGTGAATTTCAAGCCAAGATTTTTTACAGATAGAGGAGAACTGATGGAATTTATCCCTTCATCAGTGTCAGGGGGTAGTGAAGCCATTGCCACTGCAAAAATACTGCTGAACAGAAAAAGTGGTGTTTTCTGTGAGAGGAAATGGTGTTTTCTGCTTCCCTCTCTGCTCTCCACACAGATTGTGGCTTTCATCTCGTGCATCTGAAAAAAGCTGCAGCAAAAATCTTGTGGGAAATGCCTTTAAATCTCTCAGATCCCAAAGTCCAGAGGTGCTGGTGGAGCTGATTCCAGGACCTACCTCAGCAGGTTCATCAGCTCCTGCTCTCAGCGATGCAGAAAGGGCTGGGGGAGCTGGGTCAGGACTGGCAGAGAAAATATAAAATATCCCAGAAAATGTCTGATGGTCAAAGCACAACTCTCTGATCCCCTGAAGAGCTTGGGATGAGTGCAACTGCCTATAGCAAGGAGAAATCGGGAGAAAAATGAAAATTCTTCACCTTTTGGACTTGTTTTCAGCTCCAGGACAGAACTGATGGAGGCACACACTCTAGGGAAGATTTTGTGGGGTTTGGCTTTCATCTCCAGCTGCTTCCCAAGACCTCCAATTTGTCCCAGCTGCAAAGCTCATATGACAGGGTGATTATCTTGATTGGTAGGCAAAACAAGAAGGCTCTGAGACAGACTAATGAAGTCAGTCGTGCTGCTGCAGGGGCCAGTTGAACACACTTTGTGGGGAATGGATTCTTTCAGCTTCTGCAGAATATGTGGAAAAAAAAATCAATATTTTCCTAAATTCTTACACCCCCCCCCCCCCCCCCGATTAATTCTGAACTTTCATCCTGCTCAGAGCCATGATGCATCTTGAAATAAGAAGTTCCAGGCACCCTTCATTTTTCATTAGGAAGGAATATTCTGGTTCTTTGCTCGCTGCATTTTGAGGAAAGGGAATTTCCAGGCAGTGTTGTGTTGGGGTGACCAAGCTTTGGTGTGAGTGAGCTGGGGAGGGAATCCCAAACAGAATTCCCCGGGGTCTCAGGGTGGAGTGCAAGGTGTGGCTGGGGGTGTGTATTACACATAATTCTATTGCCTCCTGTTAAAACCAGGTGGAGGAATGTTCTTTATCTCTCCACAAACCCATCCTCCCTGCAGGAGATCTCTGCTGTCCATGGTCAGTGAGTGTCCCTGCAGGGCTGATCAAATTCCATCATCCCATGGGAGATGCTCTGCCCAGGGGAGGAGCCAAGCATTCCTACCTGGATACAATCTGAGGGTTGGAAGCATTCCTGCCTGGATACAATCTGAGGGTTGGAAGCATTCCTGCCTGGATACAATCTGAGATTTTGGGACACCCCAGCAGCCTTTGCCCCCTGCATTCCCAGAGGAGCAGCTTTCTCCTGCCCTGCATTCCCAGAGGGAGAGCAGGCCCATCTCCAGCAGCCCTGGAGCTGCAGAGGAAAACTCCCCCCTTGAGCAGGATCCTGCTGCAGCAGAACCACAGCTGGCACTGCAGGAGGGCTGAGCCCCCCTGGGATGGGGCTGTGCCACCACCCTGACACACAGGGGACAGGCACTGCTCTGACCCTGGCAGGGTTGGTTTGTATCACTGCATTTTAGTTGAATTTTCCTAGGGAAGAACTGTCATTCCTACTCCCATATCTTTACCTGAGAGCCTTTTAATTTCAAAATTATAATAATTCAGAGGAAGGGGGTTTACATTTTCCATTTCAAGAGAGGCTCCTGCCTTCCCTAGCAGACACCAGTCCTTTCAAACCAAGACACTCAGGGAATTCAGAAACTTCTGGAGTGCTGGCCTTGGTCTACAACTGGGCATGGATGGAGCTGCTGCACTGTAAATCCTATTTACAGGTAAATGAGATTCATACCTTGAATATCCAGCCCAGAGTGTGCTGTTGGTGCCCTTGAAACCCCAATGATCTCATTCAAGGGTCATCAGCAGCCTCAATGGAGATGGTGATTTCTCCTGTTTTACTCTAGGATTAGTTTGAGGTCAATTTTCATATTTGCTAACAAGGTTTTACATTTTTATTTTCCTTCTGTCCTGAACTGCAGCTCCACAATTCATCTGAATTTACTATACCGGGTGTCTTTCACATATATTAAATAACTTTTTTTTGTTTTGTTTGTTTGTTTTGTCCCTCTCTAGGTCTGCATTTCTCAGTGTTGATGAGCTGTTTATTGCCTTGGAGGTCTCTTGTGCCCCAAATTTTACCATCCTTCCTGTGGCTCCAGCTCTCACTGCTGTACCAGGCCTCTGAATTTCTCTGCATTTTGTCATTAAAAAACCCCTTTCACATAGAATTACTGCTGTGGCTACAAAACTATGTTTGTAGCACACCCAGACAACAAAACCAAACCAGATTATCCATAGAGAAATTGCTGTCACAGCTGAACCAAGTGAACAAAGCTGTGGGCAGGTCAGGAGGAGTTCAGGCTGAGCAGCCCCGAGGTTCTGCAAACCCTGCATGAAACTGATGGCTTGTTACTAACACAGAAAATGCCCAAAAAAATCCAGTTCCTGAGGCCTCTTCCTGCTGGTGAAGAGGATCATGTTTTACACAGAAAAACTTCCAGTGTGTTTTCCCAATTTCCTCTTGAATCAGTTTTTTTTTGGACGCACAGAGTTTGCCTGCACACGCCCCTGATTTGTACAGATGTTTTTAGGGGTGTTCCCACTTGGCCAACATCCATCAGTGTAGGTTTTCTCACAAGGAATTCCAAACTCCTAAAGATGCCCAAAATGAAATTAAGAGGCAAACCCTGCGAAAAATCTGCACAAGGGGAGAAAAATCTGCACGTGGGAAGGTGGATGGAGAAAATGTCCAAGGGAATTTTTAAATATTCACAAATCAACTCAAACCACATTGCCTGGTCTCAAGGAAAAGGTTGTTTATAGGAATTAGTAAATATTTATGTTTAGATATTATATTTATATATGATATTTATATACTATATAAATATATATAAAATATGGATAATATTGTATATAAAATATGTAATAATTTAGTTATATATAAATTTAGTTATATATAATTATAATTAATAGAGTTATATTAATTATAAATAAATATATAATATTATATTTATATAATATATAAAATTTTGTTATATTTATAATTTGTATATATATATTTATGGGAATTAGTATATGTGTATATATATACACACAAATTATATCTATAAAATAAATATATAAATTATATATTAAAGTAGCATATTTATATTTATATTTATATTTATATTTATATTTATATTTATATTTATATTTATATTTATATTTATATTTATATTTATATTTATATTTATATTTATATTTATATTTATATTTATATGAATTTTCTCAGTGTTGTCACCAGCCAGGAGGATCCTGGAGCAGATTTTCCTCCTCCTCCTCTGATTTTCTGGTTCTCAAGAGGCTTTGGAAGAGCTGGTGCTCCCCTGTGTTTGGATTTTGCTGTCATCACCTGCCCACACAGCAGATCCACTGCATTCAGCACAGAAAGCACCCTTCCCCTGAGAGGGGGAATTTCCCACTGGAATTCCTGCTCCCTGTTTAGCACAGGTGAAATTTTCCAGTTTTTTTGTTTTTTTTTTTTTTACGAGCTCCTAAATTCAGCCCTGCCTCCCTCTCTGCACTCTGTAGCTGCATTTTTCCTCTGGCCCCTTTCCTCTGATGTTTTCTATCACAGAAGGATGTGGTGCTCTGTTAGAAAGTTCTTGGAATTAAAAATACCCTTTTTAAAATTAACTCTCTCCTAATTCTCCTCATTAGTTAGCGGAGAGGAAAATCAGAAAATCATCAAGGTTGAAAAAGAGCTCCAAGCACCTTCAAACCAACACCACCATGATGTAAAGTGCCACATATGTTTAATTTCTTTTACATTTTCAGGAATGGTGACCCCACCACCTCCCAGGGCAGCCCATCCTAATAAATACCTGAACAATTTGATTTTTTGGAAGTAATTTTTAACTTTGAAATGAGGACATGTGTATCAAAAGCATTTTTATCTGTGATTCTTCAAGGGAAAAGAAAGTAAAGGTTCTTTTCAGCTGTGAATAAATCTTTAAAAAGCATGTCGTCTGCAATCATTTATTCAAAATATTTTTTGTTCCAATTAATTCCTAAAGTGCTAGGAAATATTTGCATAAGGAAATCTTTGGAGTTTTGACTCCTTTAAGAAATAAAACCAGCCATTCATGATGTAATAATTAGTGAGAAGTACAAAGTGATCTAATACCCATTCTTCTGCCCCAAACTGCCTTTCATTTTTAATCAGAAACGCTGCCATTCTTAGCTCTGCAATAATTACAATTTCCATCGAGCTGCCCTGGGGGATGTGCTCAGCCCTGGGAGAAGGAAAACAGGTCACTCCTTTGTTCTTTTTTTTAAAGGCTAGACCCAAACTTTTCCACCCATGGTGGGAAAGGTATTGAGAACCTCATGTCATAAACACATCCATACTTCTCCCTGAGATTTTGGCATTGCTGCTTTGCCTTCTGGGGTGAATGTGGGTCTGGAGAGCCTTAGCAAATAGAATCACAAAGATCTGTCTCTCTAGGAAATGCTTATTGCTCTTACATCGGCCCCTTAATTGCAGCAGGTGCCTCCAGGTTAAAAATCAGCCCAGCACTTCCTAAAGCAGTTTTATTTTGCATGTTGTGTGTAAAACGACCAGGCTGCAGAGCCACAATTATTACTGAATTTAGGGGCCAGGTGTTGGTGCTGGTGCCTTTTCTGGGGCAATTTTCAGGCATTTTTCCAACAGCACATGGGCAAAATTAAAAAAAAAACCTTAAGTTTTGATTAGAAATCTAGAAACCTAAATCCAGAGGCCAGGCAGAATTAAGGCAATAAAAGCAGTTCTATTTATTGAAGGGCCTGCAGGTACATTTTGGGCAGGTGAAATCCCCCAGGGGCTACACCCAAAATGGATGATGGGTTTTTATACTTTTATAAGTTTGGTCCATTTGCATATTGGGGGTGAATCTGCCAATTCCAGCTCCAGGCAATGAAGTCATTGACCCCAAGTTTGCTCCCCCAAGTCCCTTTTGTTCCCATCCCTGGCCCTGAGGCAGTGAGGTGTCCTTGATTGCCAGGCCTGGAGAGGAATTGTTGTGTCTGCCCAAAATGGGGAAGCTGCAGCTGGCACTGGGTGTGGGGTTTGGAGTTACACACTAAAGAATTACAGGAGCAGAAATAGATGGAAAATAGAAAAGCTGAAAATGCTAAGGCATCAGTGCCTTTTTGCTAAAGCCTCCTAGGCAGTTTGGAGGTTAAATAGCTGCTTTTGCAGATAAACCTGATGCTCCTTTAGAGTGATGGAAGGAAAAAGGAGCTAATTTGAGTCAGCACAGCCACCAGTGGTGTCTCTGGAAAGGACATTCCCCCGAGTGTGGGAGGTGTGCAGTGATACTGAGTATTTGCCACATCCAGGTGGCCTAAATCCTGTGGATTTAAAGACATTTTGTGGAGGGATGTGTGTGAAGATGGTTTCTTGTCTGAAACAGCAAGATTCAAAGTTCTGGGGAAGGTCCCTGTGAAGAGCAGGATGGACAGAGCCTGGTGAAGGAACCTTTAGCTCTGCCTCCAAAGCTCAGGTAAAACCAAACCCTGGAAAGCCAAGCCCTGCTCGTGGCTTTGTGTTTGTGCAGTGTTGAAGGAAGGAGAGTTGGCTTAGCCAAGACCCCTGGGCTGCTCCAGTGGCAGTGGGAAATAAGGAAATAAGGAAATAAGGAAATAAGTCAAGGAAATAATCCTTGAGCAGATAAAGCCAATGACAAGTTGTCAAAGTGGTGGTGAAGGTAAAACACAAGGGACTGAGCTTTGATGTGATCATACAGCCTGCAATCAGCCACCCTTCCAAAGCCACCAGGACATTCCCAGGGCACTGTGAGGGCAGGGTGTGGCCAGGAGGGCTGAATTTGGGGACTCCAATGGGGAATGTTGTCCACCCTGTCCGTGCTGCCCATCCCTGGCATGCAGGAGAGGAGCCACAGGCCACCCCAGCATAGGGACTCACCAGGGACTTCAAGGTGAGACATAAACTTCGAGGAATTTAGAGATTTTAGAGGAGCTGAGGGTTTAGTTAGAGATAAGCTTCAAAATAAATGAGGAGGCCTTGATGAAGTTAAGAGTTAGTAGTTAACCAATAATTGATTGCTTGTCAACATAATGTTTGGTTAGCTGGGTTTATAATGAAGAATATAGAAACTGATCAATGGCTTTTGGGAATATAACACAATTGTGGCCTCCTCTGTTCTGAAACCAACTGAAGGCAGGGAATGGGAGTTCTACCAGGGGTTCATTTGTCATAGTTGCATTGAAAAGGTAGAAAGGTCAGAACGAGGAAGACTTCACTTACTTCCTCATTTTGGGAGCCCTCCCCATTAAAAAGACCACCGACCCATTTCGAGGAACAAACTCCACATGCTTAATAGCTTTGAACTAATTACCATACGAAGAGGGGAATGGGATGTGCCAAAGTTATGAATATGCATTTGTATTTGGGGTATTCAATACTTGTACAGATAAAAGGGCTCTGAAATCACCTGTAAATTGCAGTGTGTATTTGGGAGCTATCCCACAATAAACACATACTTCCTAACTCTAAGCTGTCAGAGAGTCTTTGTCCGTCACAGTTGGATAGCGGTACTAGATCAATATCCATCATTTTAATAAATCAAAGGGAGGTGAATTTCCCTCCTCTTTTGCCCCCCCTGGCCTCCATCAGTCCCTAAAAGAATGTCCCTGGCTGGTTTGAAGGCTCAGGCTGTTGTGGCAGTTGCGCTTGCCCTGACAGAAAGCCGGAGCGCGGCGGGAACATCGTTCTGACAGCCCACTGAGCTTCACACTCCCAAACCCTCCTGGTTAATGTACCGTGGGCTCTGGCCTGCTCCCTGCCTCCCTGGGCTGCCTGCAGGCCCCAGGAGATGCTGGCACACGTGCCCTGGTGCGGATCCTGGCAGCTGGGATCGCCCAACGGGATGGGAATGGGAACGGGATATTCCTGATCGCCCTCCTTTGCCAGGGGAAATCTGTGCAGGGGTGGGGAGGGAAAAGGGGGCCTCTGCAGGAGTGGTAAAATGCTCAAAAAAGAGACATTGAAAAGGTTTGTGGAAAATGTGTGGTTTATGATTGGCTTTTGGCAAATATTGAAATGAATATTATATGTGTTGTGTTAGAAAGTTATGCTGTATTAATTCTCTTAGGTAGTGTGTTAAATATAGTTTTAGATTATAAAGAAAAAAAAAGTGTTAAAATAGATACTATGCTATGTAAGATACTTGTTTTAAAGAAAGGACTTGCAGTGAGATAGCAGCCACAGGACACCTAAATCTTTCAGATAAAAAGAATTTCTTGCTCCATTATCAGAAGAAACTAACTTTTCCCTGCCTTGCTCAGCCATGAAGACGCCCTTAGGATTAATGGGAAGAAGTTGCTGATGACCAGACAGAATCCTGTGTTTGAAGGGAATTGATGCATCATGTATGAGATGTGTGAATATGCAACAGATTATTGTTTTTAAGGGTTAACCCTCTGTTAACGTGGGTCTTTTTCAGGTTTGTCCTGCCCAGAAACAGGTACCAGGACTGTCCATAACTCTTTCTTTCTATTGTCTCATATTGTCCTAATCCTAATTGTCCAAATTATTATTACTCTAATTATATTGCTATTTTTATAACCATTTTATTACTATTAAACCCTTAAAATTTTAAAAACAAGTGATTAGTGTTTTTCACAGGTTGGAGCAGGGAGTGCTCCATGGGGAAAATTAGGACTTCTGACTTGGACAGCAGTGTGGTGGTGCTGCTCTCTTATTTGCATTTTTGGGCTAATGAAAGCTGCTAATGAGGCTGCTCCTACAGCAGTGACTGATCTTGGAGAATTTGGAATGAAATGTTTCCTGAAAAGCCAGCAGTAAATAAAAATAACCCCTCATCCATGAGTCCCAGTTGCATAATCTTGGAGAATCAAGGTTCATGAGCTAAAGAAAAATCAGAGCAGAATGGGAAAGTACAAAACAGAAGACCCTGGAGAGGGAGTGTGGCTTACAAAGGAAAAAGATGAGCCAAACCCACGACAGATCATTAAATATTGAAGGGTAAGTGACACAGAGCATGTAAAGAACAAAGAAAAAAACTTCTCTGAGCATTTTTGGACAAGTTTTCTGTGAAAGTGAGAAGCTTAAAAGTGACGCGCACAATATTTCATGCTGACACTGGAAGGGCTTTGAGTGATGGAGCCCAGCAAAATTCCCCTTCTCCAGCAGCAAAAGGCAGTGGATCGGTTCCTTGATGCTCTCCAGACTTGTTTTATTGTGCCATTTGCTTTCAAGCTGGCATTTTATTATTTAACTACAAACATTCAAATCCATGTATTTTTTTTTTCCCATCAAAACCCCATAGCAACCCCATAAAGTAGTGTGTAAAGCAATGAGGGCAAGTCCTGTGAGGGGCTGAGGGAGCTGGGAAGGGGCTGGAGAATTCCTGAGGGAGTTGGGAAGGGGCTCAGCCTGGAGCAAAGGGGGCTCAGGGAGGCCCTTCTGGCTCTGCACAGCTCCTGCCAGGAGGGGACAGCCAGGTGAGCTGCAGGAGGAGAGGGAACGACCTCAGGTAGTGCCAGCTGGATATCCTACTGGATATCAGTAGGAATTCCTCCACCAGAAGTTATCACAGTGATGATTGAGTTGGGCAAGAACAGATACCCCTGCTCTGGGTCATTCCCTGCTCGCATTTCCTTATCCCAGCTGGGCAGGAGTGAGCCAGGATGGTTTTCAAAGCACACCCAAGTCCAAATTTGTAGGTTTGAAGGAAATCCTGATGGGCAAGTTCTGCCACGACGCAGGGTGCTGAAAACAGGAGGAACCAGGCTGGGAAAGGTCACCCTCAGCCCCTGAGAGTGAGGCTGGATCTGGGGAAAATCAGCAGGAAAGGGCATGTGCCGCTGCTGTGTGACAGCTGGGAGAGAGCAGGTTAAAAAGCGCTGAGCTCCGTCACTTTGGGGCAAAGTTTGTTGCCTGCAGTGTGAGTTGGTGTTTCTCCCCAGTGTTTTGATTAATTATTTTGGTCATTCGTTCAGTGCAGAGTTTGCAGTGAACTGAAATGACCTAGAAATAATTCCCTAACGCAACCTGACGCTCTGGCTTATATTCACAGAGAGATTTTTTTTATTTTACTCCTCACCAAAGCCATCCCAGGGAAGCTGGTGCCATTCCTGCAGGACCAAACACCTTTCCATCCACCAGGTGATGATGTTCAGTGCCTTCCTGCTCCAGCCCTGCAGTGTGCTAGGACAGAGATTTTCCCTGTGGAGCTTGGGGCTGAGCACTGGCAGCAGGGACTGTAGCTGATTTTTGGGAATCAGCCCTGATTTTTGGGAATCAGCAGCTCCTCAGGCACAGCCAGGGCTGGGGCAGCTGCTGTTTGGTTCAGGTTTTACCAGGATCAGTGCCCTGCAGGAGCTGCAGTCCCTTTTTGGTGCCTTTCCACCCACGGGGAGCACTGGGATGCAGCAGCAGCTCTGTGTCTGCACGAGGTGTGGCCAGTAAATGTTAGTGCCAGTGGGGCCTGGAAAACCTTTTCCCAGACTTCAACCAGCCTCCAAGGCTTCTCTTTGTATGTTAAACATCTTCAGACGTTCCCAGGTTGCTTTAGAATAATTAAAGGAAGAGGAAGTGAACAATGTAAGGGAATAAGGCAGTGACTGGTTCCACTCCCTTTTATTCCCCTTCCAGCACTAAGTGGGTTTCCAGTTTGGTGAAGTGCAGGGGAAACTCCTGCCTCCCTCCAATTGAACATGAACATTTTGGCTAATTTCTGCCCTCTGATACTTTGTTTGTAGCCACCTCTCAGATGCTGATCCCCAAAGGCACAGCAAGCAGCTCTTGCAGCCTGACTAAAGCACCATTGCTGGCAAAACACATTAATTTTCGTCCTGGTGACAATGCCTGATCCATCCTGTCCTTCTCTTAGGCACTGTTGGACACATTTAGCACCAGCATGTACTTATGACTCACAGATAAACTCACAGGATTGCTTCAGCCTGCTTGAGAGTCCAAAATAACCACTCAGGATTTGCCACTGAGCCGAATGTGAGACCGTTCACAAACCTGGGGGCAAAAGTGATCAGATGTGAAGCTGCAAAATGATGGAATTGTGGAATCACAGGAGGGTTTGGGTTGGAAAGGACCTTAAAGCTCATCCCATGGGCAGGGACACCTCCCACTGTCCGAGCCCCAGCCTGGCCTTGGACACTCCCAGGGATCCAGGGGCAGCCACATCTTCTCTGGGCACGCTGTGCCAGGGCTGGAATTCCTTCCCAAAATCCCACCTGACCCTGCCCTCTGCCAGTGTGAAGCCATTCCCTGTGTTCTGGCACTCCAGGCTTTTGTAAATAGGCTAAAAATTCTCTCCCAGCAATCCATACATTTAAAAAAATAATGATAAATCCTGAATGAAAGCGCTGGTGCAGCGTGTGGTCAGAAGGAGGAACAAACCACAACGATACAACAGTTAAAGTTAGCAGGATTTCTGTGAAAACAGAGGAGATTTGCCCATTCTCCATCAACTGCCAGCAGGAAAGAGTGATGTAATTATTGACTGGCCTCAAACTGTAAAGGCAGGAATGAGAAGTGGCAATACTTGGACCAGCTGCTTAAGAGTACCAAGCTCTTTTGTTTCACCTTAACCCATTTGTGCTTTAATATTTTTTAAAATTTGTTTTACTTTTTTAACTTCAGAGGAAGAAGAAAGGAAGTAATTTAGATTGCAGAGAAAAAAAAAAAAAAAGTGGTGTATGGGTAAATCCCCTCCTCCCACCTTATTTTTATTTGGTTTATTTAAACACCCCCAGCAGGGCAAGAAACTGGGAAAGGAGAGCGAGGGGGGAGCAGAAAGAGCCTTTAGGATGTACAGGCTGGTGCCTTCCTTGCTGAGCAGTGGAAGTGGGTGATTGTGGTGCTTTGGCAGAGTCAAACAGAGGCTGGCAGCTGCTGCAGCTCTGAGCTGATCCCTTCAGGTGCTGGGAGCCAGGATTTGGTGTTGCTGCTCCCTCGCCATGTCTGTCCGTGGGTGTCTGTCCGTGGGTGTCTGTCCGTGCTGTGCAACATCTCCCGGGCTCCTCTCCCTGGGAGTGGAGCCAATCCATCCTGGAGGGAGAGGGATCAAGAGGTGGATGTCCAAATGCTTTAGTGCAGCCTCTTTTTGCTGCTGCCTGCTGGGCAGTGCCCGTGGAGGGGTTGGCAGCAGGAGCTGCTGCCCTGTGCCATGGGATCACCCTGCCTTTGGGCTCCAGCCCCCGAGAACCAGCCAGCAGCGGGGGCTGAGCAGATCTAATAGTTAATTGTAATGCTATCGTGGCCTGAGCAGGACAAAACAGAAATAATCAGGCTTAAAACAAACAAAAAACCCCCAAAAGCAACACAGTGTTATTTTAGAATAAAAGCACATGCAGCTGAACTAATACTCCTGACGAGCAAGGACATGGATTTCTCCCAGGGCATCCTGCAGTCCTGTAGGGGAGAAGTGACCTTATTTGCATTTTTCTTGTTGAATTGCTGTTGGGATTTCTGCAGCACGGCAAGAGCAAATTCCTCCAGGAGAACATGGAAATATCACAGCGCTAACGCAATATCCTCCGAGTAGCTTCCTCCTCCTCAGCCCCTGCTGCCCCCCTGCCCTCCCACCACCCCCAGCCAGCAATGACCACCCTCTTCCTTTCCCGTTTCCCTTTGCATTCCCAAAATTGCCGCCTCCCCTTTTCCAGAACAGTCTGGGACCTCCCCTGGCGGCCGCGCCCTCGCCGCGCGCTCCTGGCGAAGGTCAGCGCTCGGCGCTCGGAGGCTGTGATTCCAGACGCCTCTCTGGGGAGCCTGTTCCATTCTAATCAGGTCCTCTAATTGCTCAGGCTCTTCCCCAGCGTGAGGCCCTGCTCCAGTTTTGCAGGCAGATAATTAAATCCCGAGCCCAGGAGCGGCGTTGCAGCTGCGCCGCCACTTCTCCTCCGCGTCTTCTCCTCGTCTTCCCACCCTGCCAGGGCAGCTGAGGCAGGAGCACGGAGCTTTTGGAGCCATGGATCATCTGCCTGGGGAGGATCCAGCCCTGGGATGGCTCCAAAACCAAGGAGCAGCTCACAGCAGCAGGAGTGCACCCGAGGAACCAATGTCCAAAACATTCCATAATCCGTATTTTTTTTCCTTCTCCCGGAGCTGGCTCTGCCATCTTCCCGCAGGAGAATGAAAGCAGCAGGATGCCAGGAAGGGCTATTAACTGTCACCTCTCAAGCTCCCTGTATAATGTATGCACATACTAATTACATTGTAGGAATAGCATGGATTAATTATACACATCGCAAGTGGGATACAGCGTTTTGGTATTTAAAGGATGTTTTTATATAAATGACACATTTGGAAGTTGAAAATAGCACAGATTGGGTTTGTTCAATGAAAGACTGCAAAATTCTGAATTTAATGTATAATATAACCTTTATTCTTTTTCCTCTAAACTCTTGGAAACTTACATAACAATCGTGCTTTAATTATGACACCGTTTATAGACATTTAAAATGCATCTTAATTTATAAATATTTTACATTTGGTCCATAGAACAGGTTGCAATTTACTAAATAATACTGTACTCTTTTAAACAGGCTCTGTATATATTTTTGAATATGTATATATTACATATATATTTTTATATAGAGATAGATTTGCTTGGTGTTGGATATTTCCTTATTGCAAAAAGCATATATGATCATACAATAATCTTTCTTTTTCAGGGCAAGTACTACAAAAAAGATACAGCTATTCACAGTTTACACACAGTAGTTCTACAACACTAGTTTGTGCTATGTGATAACGTTTGTACAGCTTTTTGCCTAAGAGCAGGTCTGTCAAACATCTGTCATAATTGTTTACAATCAAACATTAAATACTGCATTTTCCTTAGAACAACATGGGACTCGGTTACATTAAACAATAAAGAGAAAGTCGGAGTTTTTACCCTTAGTCTAATGAAATCCACAAGTATGATGTACCACGTGTGATGTCTGTGTAGGATGTAGGGGTTCCTCTAAATCCCAAAGACTTACAGGACGTTTGCATCTCAGCTATGGCCGTTTAGGATGGAGCTTAGATCTCGTAGTATTTTACATTTGACCTAGGTATGAAACAGTTTAGAACCTACCCGACATACTCTGAGAGTTTAGGATGTAGTTTGAAATACATGTGTATTATATATATATATTATTTCTACATAATGTGCTTGACATTCTGAGAATAATACCTTATTGCAAGAACATGTTTGTCACCTTCAGACGAGAACAACGAAAAACCCAACATTCACAGGTAACATGTTTTTTGTGTTTTTTGTTTTTTTTTTGTTTTGTTTTCCACATAGTAGTTCTACGTAAATTGTGCTATCTAACATTGTACGGTGCACAAAAAAAAAAAAAAAAAAAAAAAAGTTTGCTGAAAAGCATGTTTTTCATTGCACAGTTCTGTCACAGTCATTTACAATCAAACATCACCCTCCCCAAAAAAAAAAAAGAATAAAAATTAAAAAAAAAAATAAAAGAAAAAACCTCCGTGCCTGTCTTATCTTATAGCTGCCAAACGAGAAATGCCGAGCGGGGCTCCCGCTGCATTCCCCACACAGGGAGAACTTCCAGGGGCTGGCCGGAGCCCAGAGTGGGATTGCATGGGATCAAAGAGCTCTCCCTCGTGCCCTCAGCACCACCCAGCCCCTGGAAATGGAAATCCCACTGCTCTCAAGGTGCCGACCAGGCAGGGTTTGGGGGTGGGAGCTGGGGAAGCCCTGGAGCAGGTTCAATCGAGCCCTGCCTTGGGACTCACTTCAATCTTTAGTTGGTTTGGTTCCTATTTTGGTGGCAATGCAGTGATAGTAGAGTGATAACAGCATGATAAAAGCTCAGGGAGTCTGAGCTTGAATGGCAAATACTTTGTATTTTACTCCTGGGAATCTCTAAGAGCTCTTGGCTATTACTTTGCTAAAAAAGTTAAAAGTCGTGTTTATGCCTCTAACGTTGATTCACACAGATATCTTCTTTTTATAAGAAGCGAGATATGTACTTCTAAGGAAATTTTTGACCTTGTTTCAAAGTCCCCCTGAAAGGCTGAGCACAGCCAGTGTGTTTGGCCTGGGCTGCTCTGCCACAAACCAACTCAATTTTTGCACTAGGAATGTTTATAAAGGCTGTGCCTGCTGTTAGTTGAAGGAAGAGTCTCTTCCCCCCTCAAATGGCCTCAGCTGGAACAAATTTTAAGGGCAGACTTTTGCTCTGGAAACCACTAGTTTACAAAATACTCCGTTCTCTTTTTGTACAAAACAACCCCAAACTTAATTTTACTCCTGCAAAGTCAGAGATAACAGTCTTGGGATTCAGCGGTAAGAAATAGTGATCAACTACTAAAAATCAGCAGCACAAAACTTCAAATAGTCGTGCTAAAAGGTAGATTAAAAAGGTCTTGGCACATCAATTTACAAATTCCAAGGTATGCAACTATCATTGTGAAAGGATAAAAACATTAACAGTCTGTGGATTGCTGGAGAACACAAAAACACTGTCAGACATCTGAGCTCGCGACGGCTGGATCGAACCCACGGCGATTCCCTCGGAGTGGAGATGACCTTGTTGCTTTTTTTTTTTTTTTAATACGGATTTTTTTTTTTTTTTTTTTTTTTGCCGCTAGAGGTAGGTAATTATATTCTCAGATGTGAATTTGTGGTCATATTCAACCATATTTTTTGTTTTTCTGGAGGAGGAGCGGTACTTGGAGGAGGGAGGAGTTTAGATGTAGGCTTCTTTGTTGGCAGAGTTGCTCTGTTGGGCCTGGTCTGGCCCGTTCTCAGGGTGGGTGATGTCTTCACTTGGCTGAATCATCACTTGGATGCGCTGTTCAAAGGACAACAGTAAATGTGAGGCAGCCAAAAAACTCTTTCTAACCTTAATCTTCTTTTTTTTTTTTCCTAAATATTTAAAGACAATTCTTTACAACCACCTCTCTTGCCATGGACCAGCAGCGAGCCACTAAATAGAATTCCAGCTCTGAAGGTGACAGGAGGAGCTGAAAAACCCTGTGCCAGTGCTACAAGGAGATTTCCTGGGGAAAAGCAATGAGGAGAGGGGCTGCTGTGAGCCCAGGGTCCAGCACAGGGACTGCAGTGGGCAGCAGCACTGGGCACCAGAGAACTGAGAGTTCCTCCAGGGATAAACCACTGTTTTAGAGTGTTTTACACTGTTGTAGAGAGTTTTATTCCTATTCTGTCTTTCCTCGTCCTTTTGTCCTCTCTGTTCCTTCAGCTCCTCTCCCCAGCTCATGGCAGAGAATATGTCTCAAAAGAAATCTCTCTTATATCTCAAAAGAAATCTCTCTTATATCTCAAAAGAAATCTCTCTTATATCTCAAATCCCAGCTTGGCTCCTCAGAGCCTCTCACTGGTGCAAGCCCCCCCATCACTTAATAATAATAATAATTTGTCAATGCTTTCAAAAAGGAGCCCTCAATCCACAACAAGGCTGAGATGAGAAACTTTTACCATCAGACAACCCTGCCCAAACAGCAGGTGTATTTTAGGGCAACAGCTCACCTTTTGCACCTAAAAGTTTCCATAAGACTAAGGGAAATCTATTCAAAATGTAGTTGCTAAGAACAGGCAGGGGGGGAACCAAAAAGAAATCAAACCCCAGATTTTTTTTTGTGCAGGCTTCTTTGAAGCCTCACTGAGTCCTTCAAAATTTGCTGAAGACAAAATATTTGGATCAAGATCTGAGCATTTCATGAGGCATCACTCGTCAATTCTGCTTAAGATCATCCAGCCCTTTGCAAAGATGGCTCTGTCAGCTGATTTTAGAATATTCCAGAAGTTCTGACAAATTCCTTCTGACAGTCTTTGGTCACCACAATCACAGAGTGTTTCAGCACTTGGGCTGGAGAGCTGGCTGTGATGTACAGGAGGAGCTGGAGAGGGAAAACTGAGGATCCACCCAGGCTGAAAAAATGAGGTGTGGTGATTGTAGGTGGCTCCTGAATGCTGTGTGGGGCAAAAACGGGGTCAATACTTCCCACCCCTTTAGCAGCACATCTCTGAGGACCTCAGAACCGACTGAAATGGAAACTGACTGAAATAAAAACTGACTGAAATGGAAAATGACTGAAACAAAAACTGACTAAAATAACAACTGACTGAAAAAACCCGCTGACTCTCTTCCATGTGAAGCGCTGCCTCCTTTAAAAAGGGAGCAGTCAGGGAGAGGCTGAGAGCAATGGGAAGAAGAGCAGGGTCACTGAGCAGACTCATCCAATCTCAGAGTTTTGTAGCTCAGCCCCTGATTTTGATCCCAGCTCCCCAGAGCATCCCCTGCCAGGATCCACATCCACGTGTCTTGCATTAATCAGGACAAATTTCCATCATTTGCCAGCCTCTCCTCTGTTTTCTAGGTGTGAGGAGCTGGAATGCCAAGTGTCTGCAGCTGCCAGAGCAGAGATAAGGACCCTGTGGAACGTGAGGAATTGTGTTCAGCAACAGATGGCTCAGGCACTCTCTTGTCTTTTGCTTGGTGCTTTTATGGTTTTCTTTTTTTTTTTGGCTCAAAGCAAAATAACTGAGGGGGAAATAGATGGCAGGAAAGAAGTGCCCAGCAATCTTTGATTGTACAGGTGCCAAGGTGTGGCAGTCATATTTTCTGAAAAATCCCTTGGCCCAGGATTTTTCTCCTGGGAAGCTGAGGAGCCTCAGAGAAAAAGGAAAACAATTCTTAGCTCATTTGCTTCTCCTGTGTTGTGCTCATGTGCAATGTGTTTGGAGATTGTTCACCCACAGGTGATTGTTCCATTGGTTTCATGTGAATTGTTTTGACTTATTGGCCAATCAGGGCCAAGCTGTGTCAGGACTCTGGAAGGAGTCAGGAGTTTCCATTATTATCTTTTAGCATTGTATAAGTATCCTTTCTGCATTTTTTAGTATAGTTCAGTACAGTATTCTTTGATATAGTGTCTTAAAATAGCAAATCCTTCTAAGAATGTGGAGTCAGATCCATCACTCCCTCCTCCATCTGGGCACCTCACAGACACAATACCAAGGGGGTTGGGACAGGCAGCCTTACCTGTTTTAGGGAGCCTTTCAGGGTGAGGAACATGTATGCCATGTAGCCAGGGATCAGCACCATAGAGGAGAGGGCCATGAACCAGCCCACCCCCTGGCCCCACTTGGGGAACACGTAGCTGCCCATGGTCAGGGGGGTCATCTGCACAGCACTGAAGATGAACACTCCCTGCAAAAAGCAGAAGGGAGGGGTTGGGGGTGAGATTCCCACAGTGTTCCGGCTCCAAGAGTTTATCCGGAGCTTCCCAAGACGCCTCGTGCCAAAAAAGGAGTGTTTCACCTCAAAGCTGTGTTCTCACACATCAACCTGCACCTCAGACCATCCAGGTGTGCTGCTGGCAGCAGTAAATTCCTTGGATAAGCTGCACAGAGCCAGAGGGAAGGGGGCTGCTGGGGAAAATAGGGATGCTGGGAATACCTGTGGACATGTACATGGTGCCATTGAGCAGCAGCACCCACCTGCCTTAATCTGGGAAGGGATGACTCAAGGAGCCCTCGACATGAGCAAATAAATTTCTGTCTTTTTATTCCCCCTCATTTGCTTTCTCTGGTTCAATGCTGGCTCATGTGTAATGGTGGCTGCTTGATGAGTTGGTTACATTGCATCTGGGTTCAGTGTGTGTGCAGTACATTTACATTTCTTCGCTCACTGCTTCACATGGTAAAGTTTAGAATCAGGGAAAAGGCTGTTCTGGGGTCTCCAGCACAGATTCCTTGCAGGGTTTGCCAGAAAACCCACAGCAGTGTAGTACAAAATGATGAATATATGCCACAGAATGCCATGGGGGAAGGATGTGAGTTTAGAGCCCTTCTCTGTCACCACAAGTGCTTGTGGAGGAATTCATTTTACAGAATGTTGGCATTTTTGTGTACGTGGAAAATTTAGATTTTAAATTGCTAATTTCTATTTTAGAACACCAAAAAAAAAAAAAAGCCAAAATTTGTCCCTTACAGTTTTCTAACTCTGCCAATCAACCTCTTGAGCATTTCCAGAGGTCTAATAAAAACCATGCCTTCTCTTTTTGGGGCACAGTATTCCTGGAATGACACTGCTTTTTGCTTATTGCCTTCAATGGGATGGCTCAAATCCTTAAAAAAGGAGCGAGGGCAGAACCAATATGAACCTGTGGGGCTGGAAATGACAAGGCTGCAGCACCCAGACTGCTCATTCACATCCTTTCAACCAGAGAATAAAAGTTTGTTCCTTACTGCCACGATGATAGGAGTGAAAAAGGACCAGCAGAGTTTCCACCAGATGCAGGGTCTGTATCCCACCATCTCTTGGATGTTGTCATAAAATCTATTAACACCTGGGGAAAGAAACAAGAAACAGCACAGAAGCATATCAGGTAGTGGGGTTGATGGGAAGCTCAGTGGTTCTGAGAGATATAGTCATAAATTATGGTTATATTTGGGAGCTCTACAAAGATCTCAAGATAACTTCCCCTCTGCCTGGATGGCAAGGAAAATTTGCAAGCTCAAAAGCACCAAAAACCACCGGTTCTTATTCCTCCACATCATAATTAATTCAATAAAGGCCAGCAAACTTATTCCCGCGGGAAAGTCACGTGCAAGAAACATCCTCGATTAATTTCAACTCCAGCTTACATTAGGGTGAGAAATTTGGGGTGTATTTTATAAACCCCCAAAGCCATCCCAGCACTAAGCAGCTCTGTTGCAGTGGGCAGAAGTGGAGCTGAAATCAGAGGGCTGAAATCAGAGCTGTGTCTGTCACCAGTGCATGGCTCTGATTCCTTCCTGGTCAGAGCCTGGAGCTGATCATTCCAAGCTGCACTTCAAGCCCTGTCTGCACCATCCACTTAAGCTCCTCCAGCTCAGAATATTCTGTGATTTCTGGGAGTTTTGGTGTCTTTTCCCATTTGCTGGGTTCTCCAGCAGTGCTTCTCCCTTGTTAAATGCTGTTCCACCCTCTCAGCCCCACTGAAATCCAGCAGGAAGGCTCCTACTTTGAATTACACCCACAGGAAACAAAGCCACTTTTGGTTCCACCCCCAGCACGTGCACATCACCCACGGGTCAGAGGATGAATTGTCCTCAGGGTGTGAAAAGCCCAGGGGAAAATAAAAACGGGCTGTTTACCATAGCACCAGGATATCGAGATGCACTCAAAGAATACGAGGAACAAGAGGCTCATTCCACTGGCAGAGTAGTAGTCAAAAAGCTTAAACACATAGATTCCACCCTGAAATGGGAAAGAAAGAATAAGAAATGGAGCAATGCCTCCAGCTTCAAAATGTGAGAGACAAACTAACAGCGGTGGGTAGGTTAGGGGCCTATTAGTGTAAATTAAACTGGATAAATTTTTTTAAGGCTTGAGGTCAATCCTGACAAAATTAAGATTGCTGCTGTTTAAACTGAAAAGTTTAATTTTACTTTTTGCTCTTTATTTGATAATTTAATCATTAATCATTTGCCTCAAACAGTTTGCAAAGTCAACATCTCCAGCTGCCACTTTTTGGACTGTAGGGATCTGGGGATGTGCATTTTGCTGTCCCCTGAGCCCTGCAGGGGACACCCAGGTAAGGCCTTTTTGGGGCTGCTTAAAACCAGAGGCCAGGCAGAATTAAGGGAATAAAAGCAGTTCTATTTATTGAAGGGCCTGCAGGTACATTTAGGGCAGGTGAAATCCACCAGGGATACACCCAAAATGGATGATGGGTCAGGGGTTTTCATACTTTTATCAGTTTGGTCCATTTGCATATTGGGGGTGAATCTGCCAATTCCAGCTCCAGGCAATGAAGTCATTGACCCCAAGTTTGCTCCCCCAAGTCCCTTTTGTTCCCATCCCTGGCCCTGAGGCAGTGAGGTGTCCTTGATTGCCAGGCCTGGAGAGGAATTGTTGTGTCTGCCCAAAATGGGGAAGCTGCAGCTGGCACTGGGTGTGGGGTTTGGAGTTACACACTAAAGAACTGCAGGAATACAAATAAATGGAAAATAGAAAAGCTGAATATATAAAAGTAAAAAAAAAATCCTAATATTAAAGAAATGGTACTAATATAAATGAATAAAACACAAATAAAAATATCAAAGCTAAAATCTTAAGGGCATTCTATGCTTAAACCACCCAAACCCAAGCGCCAGTTGCTGACAATCCAGGGGCTGGCAGAGATCCCTGGCTGGGCTGGGGAAGGGGAATGGTGGAGCAGGGCAGAGGCTGCCCCAGGGCAGCAGCACCTGAGTGTCACTGACATGTTTGATGAAAAATCCTTTCTTTAGGATTTTTCCTCCTGAGAAGCTGAGAGGCCTCAGGAACAAAATGTGAACAATGATTGTCTGCTGCTGTGGGATGCAGCAGGTGGATCTGGGATTGGTCTGGTGTGGTTGTTTCCAATTAATGGCCAAGCACAGCCCAGCTGTCTCGGACTGTTTCGGTCAGTCTGAACCTTTGTTATCCATTCCTTTTCTATTCTTAGCCAGCCTTCTGATGGAATCCTTCCTTCTATTCTTTCAGTATGGTTTTTAACATTATATATATCATAAAATAATAAACCAAGCCTTCTGAACATGGAGTCAGATGCATCATTCTCTCTCTCCCTTGCCAACATTGGAGTCATCTTTGATTTACAATACCTGAGTGATGCTGGACAGCCCTATCACACAGGATATGAGGCACACCAGCAATACCTGAGTGATGCTGGACAGCCCTATCACACAGGACACCATGCACAGCAGTACCTGAGTGATGCTGGACAGCCCTATCACACAGGACACCATGCACAGCAGTACCTGAGTGATGCTGGACAGCCCTATCACACAGGACACCATGCACAGCAGTACCTGAGTGATGTTGGACAGCCCTATCACACAAGATAAGAGGCACACCAGCAATACCTGAGTGATGTTGGACAGCCCTATCACACAGGACACCATGCACAGCAGTACCTGAGTGATGTTGGACAGCCCTAGCACACAGGACATGGTGCACAGCAGTACCTGAGTGATGTTGGACAGCCCTATCACACAGGACACCATGCACAGCAGTACCTGAGTGATGTTGGACAGCCCTATCACACAGGACACCATGCACAGCAATACCTGAGTGATGTTGGACAGCCTTATCACACAGGACACCATGCACAGCAATACCTGAGTGATGTTGGACAGCCCTATCACACAGGACACCATGCACAGCAGTACCTGAGTGATGTTGGGCAGCCCTAGCACACAAGATAAGAGGCACACCAGCAGCAGTACCTGAGTGATGTTGGACAGCCCTATCACACAAGATAAGAGGCACAGCAGTACCTGAGTGATGTTGGACAGCCCTATCACGTAGGACACGATGCACACCACGGCGATGAAGAGCTCGCGGCGGTTGCGCAGCAGCTTGGGGAACTCATCCACCAGGGCAGTGATGAAGCCTTCCACGGTGCAGAACTGCGAGGAAAGGGACACAGAACACACTCCAGAGCCCAGCTGGACACAGCACACTGCAGAGGCCAGCAGGGAGTTTTGGGGAGCAGTTTGTGGTTGGACCCTTGGCTGGCCTGAGGCTGCAGCCCCCAGCGAGAAGTGAAAATTCGCTTGACTGCAGCGGGAGCTCTGCTCCTGAATATCCTTGTTTCTGTCTAAAGGGATCTGTGCAAAAAGATTTCCAGCTCGAGGAGCACTCAGAATTCTAAGCTATGAACTGTTGCTTTCGCTCTGTGAACAGGAGCTGCTCTTTTAAAGATGATAAACCTTCACTTGAGGGCTTCGGTGCCTCAGTCCTACAAAATAAACTTCTTTTTTATGTGATTTACTCACATACACAAAAGCCAACACACAGAGAAAATCTAACCAGACTGGTGCTTCACACAGAAGGTTAAAGATTCTTGTATGATTCTCATATGTAATAAATCAAATATTCTCTGCATCCCCAGAAAACATTTTTGTTGAGGCTGTGCCCTCCAAATGACCACACTGCAGAATCCTTCTGTGTGTATATATTCAGATAAATTTTATCATTATGGTGGCTGAAATGTGAAAACCAGAAGGAAAGTAAAGTTTTATTAATTTTCAGCAGAGAAAATAGAATTCAACCAGTGGTTACAGCTCCTGTAAATTAGAGTGGATGAAATGTTTCAGTGACAGACAGAAAATGCAGAGAGCATGACAGCCTGTAGATACATATTCCTTTTAATAATATTAGACCACCTTCCTCAGCTGTTAGTTGCCTAGAGACAAGTGCTTTCAAGAATATTTTTGACCCAATTTTTCACAGCAGTTTCCCCCCAGACTGAGCAGTGGGTTTTAATGTCAAGCCTGAAGCTCACTGAAAAACAAAGAAATAAAAAGTGTAAATTTTCAACTTTCTTTCATCTCCCAGGATAAAATACCCTCTTGGTCTTTTTGTGCTCACAGGCTGAAGTCAGCTTGGATTTGTAGAAAAGGATGGATTTTCTCTCCTGGAAGATTTACTGAGGCAGTAAATCCCACATTCCTTCACGTGCTGGGAGGGCTGTGCTCGGGACTGGGAGCTGCTGCTTTGCCAGCTGCAGCTGATTGCAGGTAAATTAACACATCTGCCCAGGACTGGGCCCCTAAAAATGATCCAAGAGTTCAGCAGCCAGGGGGGAACTTCCCTATCCAAATCCTCCAAGTATTCCTTGTAAAATGAGGCAGGGTGCTCTCCTGAGGGCTGCCACTGGGGTTGTTCTCTGTATTAAAATTAGGTTTTGTTGGACATGGTTATTTCTTAAGGGCTTTCTCTCCTGCTCTGTGCTTTTTTATTTGTGTCACAGTCAACATTTCTAATGATTCCATGTGTTAATTTTGTGATAGTTTAATCTAAACACAGAATATCTTGGATTTGCAAACCCCAGGGCTGAGCCTCCTCCTTCATTTCCAGTTGTCAGACATCACCCAGCACCAATAAATTGTGATCCTTTCCCTTGGGAAGTGATTTCAGAACACACCAAAACCCAGAATATCCTCAGTAACCATCCCACTGCCCACTGAATTAACTCCAGATCTTGAAATGAAATGTGTGTTGTGTCTTTTTTGCTCCAGTGGTGAGTTCTGGAGCCGCCTTCCAGAAATTCCTGCGGCATCCAAATCTTGTAAAACACACCCCAGTGTCTCCTACGCAGCTGAACATTGCACAGGTATTTTGAACACTGTGATTTAACAGGGAATATTTCAAAGGTAAGCTCCCTTTTGCCGGCAGAATAAATTTTCTGCCCATTTTTCATGTGCTTCCAACAGTTCATGGAAGAGCAAAGGTGTTCAAGCATCAGTTTTTTTATTCATTCTTTCCTGAGTGCCTGCTATTCTTTATTTGATTATTCCAGGGACCATCCTGCCCCATGTTCAGCTGGCAGGGGAGAGCACAGGGGGAGCCCTATTGTGTTTTTTGTGTCTGACCAAAATGGCAAAGCAGCAGCTGACACTCTCAGTTTAGAGCTAAACACTGAAGAACTGCAGGATTACAAACATATGAAAAATACAAAAGCTAAATGTGTAAAGAATCCTAATATAAAATAATGCTAAAATAAAATAAATAATCCTGAATTATTAATTTAGTCCTAAATTATTAATTAAATCCTGAATTATAAAATAAATAATCTCAAATCATTAAATAAATCATTAAATAAATCCTAAATTATAAAAAAAATCATCTTAATAGAAATAAATAAAATACAAATAAAAATATCAAACCTGGTTCCACCCAGTGGCAGAAAATCTGTATTTTTATTTGTTTCCACCCCAGTTTTACCTGACTGTCAATGCCAAGCATGAGCAGCATGGAGAAGAAGAGAATTGCCCACAGAGGGGAGATGGGCAGCTGTGTCACTGCCTCTGGGTACGCCAGAAAAGCCAGTCCAGGGCCTGGGGGAGAGACAGGAGACACAACATCAGAGGCTGGGGATCCTCTGCTCCTGCTGGGGTGCCTCTGCCTGCAGCCCCTGAGCAGAGATTTCAGCTCTTCCCTGCTCCCTGACCCCCAGGGCACTGCAAGCACCTGGGGTGGAAAAAACCAAAACCACAAAAAAAAGCCAAAACCACAAAAAAAAAAAAAATACACCCCAAAGCCCCCCAAAGCCAATCCAGCAGGGCACGGGGTGGGCTCAGCACTGCCTGGCCCAGCCAAGGCAGGGATGCTGCTCCTGGCTGGGGTCACTCCTCCAGGCACTGTCAGCAGTGGGGAAGACACTTTCCAGCATTTCCAGTATTGCCATTTGCTGTTCCATTCCACTCACCCCCTCCAAATGCACATTTGAATAAACTCTGTCCTTGTGGACGACCAAACTTTTTAATTTTTCTTCTTGCTGACTGCAGATGTTATACCCCTGTTTTAAACCCCTATTTAAAAGGTGTTTTTTTGTTCTCATGGCATAGCTGGACGTCAGGGTCAGAGGGAAAACCAGCAAATTTAATAAACACAGAAATGAAGCTCATGTGCTTCACCTGAGGAGTGCCTCTGATTTTTCAGTTTTCTGTCAGTGCTTGGTCCCAGCCCCCAAACCAGTGGGGCAAGGGTGGCATCAGCACCCAGATTGCCAAAGTCTAATGAGGATTCTGAAGCAATTAATTGCTAACAAGAGCAGATATGACTAGAAAGCGGTTCAGAAAGCATTCCAAACAGCAGGGCTAAAAGCAAAATAAACTTCAGATAAATATGTTAATTTTACTCCGTTTGGCGTTCCACAGAAATGCAGCGACGCCTTTTAATAATGTAATTTGTTTTATAAGGCTGCATAAAAGATGGCAAAACGACCTCTCATGGTGGTAAAATCTGGCACCAGCCTCCAAATTTACTAGGAGAAACAGAAGCCTTAATTAAAGGGTCAAATTTTTAAATATCCTTTGCAATCAGTGGCCATGGGCATCTTTCAGAGGTCTGCTATCAGATGTACTTAATATGATGCAAAAATATTGTGCTGTTTGCAGGTGTAGCCTTTATATAACTCCCTCTGTATCAAAGACATAAATCCAAAAAGCTTATTTCACACCCCACTGCCTTTCCAGAGCAGCTTTTAATAACAGTGCCTGCCATCATCATTTTGCACCTAATCTCTTTGTACGTGCAATTTATTGAAGATTATTTTCAGGGCTTAGCTTCTCTCCTTTTCTAACCAAGGAGACATTTCAGTGGGTTGTGTTTGCTAATACAGCCATCCAGATTTTGTCCACCAGTGAGTTCCAGCCAAGCTTTGAGCTATGAGATCCCTCCCTGTGGCCAGAACTGCTAAGTGAGTATCTGGTGCACCAGCTGGGTCAGGGCAGCCATCTGCTCTGCTGCTTTTGAGCTTTTTCAGCTGGAAGACACACAGGAAACTGCAAGGAAGAGCAGAATCCTCCCATGGACAGCTCCACAGCTCCCTGCCCTAAATAAATGTCTTTCATGACACAGAGTCACATGAAAGGGGTGTGGGTGTGAACTGGGGAGAAATGGATCTGCCTCCAAGGGCTTCGCCTCAAGAGATGGGAAAAGGAATTAAAACCCAACTGAGTTGGGAAATATGAGTTTAAAAACCAGCCCATAACGACCAGAATTCCTCCTGCTCTGCCTGGAGAGGGTTGGGACAACACTTTTCCTTCTGCCTTTCCTTCTGGGAGACTGAGGGGACGGGGAGCTGAGGAGCTGTGAGGAGGGATTTTGAGCAGTTGCAGGAACATCCTACAAGCAAAAAAAAACCAACCAAACAAACAAACACCTGATGCACAGCTTAGAGGAAAAGATTTTGGGTACCTGATGCTGCAACATCTGCAATTGGCCTCTTTGTGACATTGGCCATGAATCCCACAATGGAGAAGATGACAAAGCCAGCAAACATGCTCGTGCATGAGTTTATGCAGCACACTATGATGGAGTCCCTGAAACAAAGGGAAGGGGCTTTAAGCAGCAGGGAAAGCAAATTTTCATCCTTTTTGGGTTGCTTTTATTTATTTATCTTATTTTTTTTTTGTCCTGTGGAAAGATCTCGATGATTTAGGGTTTCACAGTTTGGGATTTCCCATTTTGGGCTCCATTCCAAGTCTTTCCCATTGGTGTAAAAGCAGTTGCACATCTCACCCCCAGCCTGACAGAACAGTTAATATTCCACACTAAACTTTATTTCAATTATCTGTACACAGAGACAGAAGCCAGCTCCAGCTGAGACAGGCAAGTGCCACTGCAATATGTGCAGTCATCTGCTTACCTGTAAACATTATTGTGGAAAGGGTTGTAACTTCCAAGGGCAATCAGTGAACCAAGACCCAAACCGTAGGAGAAGAAAATCTGTGTGGCAGCATCCAGCCAAACCTGATTGCAGGAAACAATTCTTTTAAAAACCTGCACTTGAGGAGCAGCTCAAATGTCTGAAAGGGGAGCAGTGAGGAGTGAAACTTTGGTTTACCAGCATGCAGTATTTACCTCAGAGTCTGAAAGCTTGCTGAAGTTGGGGGTGATGTAGAATAAAATGCCTTCCTTTGCTCCAGGCAGTGTTACACCACGGAAGAACAAGATAAGCAGCATAACATAGGGATAAGTAGCAGAGAAATAGACCACCTGATGTGAAGAAACAAGACAGTGTAAGTGTGCCAGGAAGAATGATCAAAAGTATTTGCTCCCTGAAAATGCTCTAGCAGCAACTGAGGCCACCTCTTAAAATTGAGGCATTTTTTTCAATGAAAAGGCTACAGCAAAATTCCCTAAACTCCAGCTCTGAAGGCAGGTGGCTGTTGCCTATTTTTCTGAAAAGAGAACAGAGCGGACTAGGATGTTTTCACTCTTTTTTTGGTATTTAATACAAGGAAGTCCCATAAGCACAAGGATCGTGGCGCCGGGATGCTGCTGGTAAAACATCTGGCAGTTCATTTTTCCTACTCTCTCCTCCTCTATATTACAGGCTCCTACTTTCCTGCCTTTTCAGAGGTCCTAGAAGAAACCCTTTCTGAAGTCACTCAGCCCTCTTTTTGCCCTCTTTTTGCCCTCTTTTTGCCCTCTTTGTGCTTGGGAGACAGGAGAAAGAAAATGGTTTGCTCTGAGCTCAGCCCAGCCCTGTCCAACACACAGTTCAAGGTGGGTCACAGTTCTAACCTCCTGTCAAAAACCAACAATCTGTTCCCTCAGTGTGAAGAAATCCCAGCCCTCTGCACCAGACCTGAGGTCTTCTAACCCAACACCAAGCCCCGTTGCTGTGGCTTTTCATTTCCCTGGGATTTTTTTCCGACAGGGAAAGGCATGAGCCAACGTCAGATGTTGCTGCCCTTTCATTCAGAAAGGTCTCTCAAGAATATAATTTCCTTTAATTGATTAGTAAACCCTAATTTCCACTCACAGCCAGGCAGACCCCAGCGTGAAGTCCTGTGAAAGGACCTCAAATGTTTCTCAGTCACATGAGGCAAGGTGGGAGCAGCTCTTCCCAACACTTCCTTACCTATCCAGGTCCAGCAAGAATTTTGGATTTATTGCACAATTCTTCTGAATTTTCCAGTGGGTTTGGATAGCCATAGAATGAGGATGAAGTGGTTTGGTTCCAGCAAGAATTTTGCATTTATTGCACAGTTCTTCTGAATTTTCCAGCGGGTTTGGATAGCCACAGAATGAGGATGAAGTGGTTTGGTTCCAGCAAGAATTTTGCATTTATTGCACAGTTCTTCTGAATTTTCCAGCAGGTTTAGATAGCCATAGAATGAGGATGAAGTGGTTTGGTTCCAGCAAGAATTTTGCATTTATTGCACAGTTCTTCTGAATTTTCCAGCAGGTTTAGATAGCCATAGAATGGGGATGAAGTGGTTTGGTTCCAGCAAGAATTTTGCATTTATTGCACAGTTCTTCTGAATTTTCCAGCAGGTTTAGATAGCCATAGAATGGGGATGAAGTGGTTTGGTTCCAGCAAGAATTTTGCATTTATTGCACAGTTCTTGCTGGAACCAAACCGCTTCATCCTCACTCTGCTGCTATCCAAACCAGCTGGAATATTCATCCCAGGAAGAAGCAAAAATATTTGTGGGTGATTTTATACCTGGCCTGGCCAAGAGGCCTGTAAGTGAAGCATCTAAGGCCGTGTTCTGACCTAGCTAGAGAGCAGCCAGCTCTTCCTAAAACATGGGGCTGTATCAATCCAAGAAAACACAAATTAAATCCTTCACAGAGCTCCGACAGCCAAACTTCCCCGGCGCCTCTTACCTCAAGAACTTTCAGAATATTTGAGCAAAGTGGGTATTTTTAATTGAAAGGTATTTACAGTGCTTTTTGATCTTACCTTTCCAGTCCAGCCTACCCCCTTCCAGATACAAAAATACACCAGGATCCAGGCAATTGCCAGGGTGATTGCCAGTGGCCATCGGATTTGCCCGGGCTTTTCCAAGCCGTCGGTCATTTGGTGCATGTTGCGTCTGCAAGGAGCCAACACAACATTTGGCAAAGAATTCAGAAGGTGAAACAGGAAGGGTGACAAGGGGATCCTGGGACATGCAGGGGAAGGAGGGAGGAAAATGCTGAGCTTACTCCCAGAACTCCACCACGGCACTGGTCATGTTGGTGGTGTTTGCTAGGGTGTAGTTGGAGAAGCAGCGGTCGGTGTTCCAGGGGTTCTCACAGTGCTTCCAAGGAAGGGTCTGCAGAAGGGAGAGCACCAAAAACCTGGAGTCAAACACTTCTTGAGCAAGGATTACCTCAGGTGTCTCTTTCTTTGCTAGAACTGACGGCTGAGTGCAGAACTAAAGCACCTGGAGCTCTGCAGACATTGATCTCCCCGGGGTGAAAGCGATTTTAATTCCCATCAGTTGCAGGAGGCAGGTGTGGAAATATTCCCTCTTTTCCTTCACAGAGCAGCCCAAATGCTCTGGATTCAATACACTCACCATGAGAGTATGTAGAAACAGCAGAAAGGACCTCCTGGAGGCCCTGGTACCTCTTGTTGCACAAGAGATAATAAAATTGGGATGGTTATTGATCAGAGAGTTTCATTTTCCCCTCCGTTCAGGGGATAATTGGAGAAAGATGAAATTTCTGTCTGTGACGTGCATGTTGTGCACATAACAGATAGAAATTTCCATGCCATCTTTCAGAAGTTCTGAGGAGCAGAAGCTGTTTCTCATGAGCCTCATTTGCATGGATCTTTTTGATGGCAATTGTTGGGAAATCCTCTCGCAGAACTGCTGTATCAGGGCACTGTGTGCTTCATGCACAAGGAGAAGAGGCTTCAAGAGAATTAGAAGTCAATATTCATTTAACATGGGCCACAAGAAACACTTCCAGACTCTGCCTGACCTTTCACATCAATAACAATTCTGAGGACAACAAAGCAGAAATGGTCATGTCACTCCCAGACAGTAATTAATGCAAATTTGGTCAAGGCAAAATTCTTTAAAGCCAAGAACAAGCAAGCATGAGCAAAATTTATAGAAGAGACAATTGAACAATGATACATTAATTATATGCAACTTATGTAAGAACGCTTCCTCAGATGGCCAAACCCCACAAATCAGACAGGACTTACTCAGCTGATGAATCACCCTTGAGGGGGAAAAAAAGGCAGCTAAAAATAAAGTAAACAGGAAAGAAAACAAAGCGAAAATAACAACAATGAATGGAAGTTCAGAGCTAATCAAATCACAGACCTTCCATTCCATGGGGGTTTCTTTAATAAACCCCTCCATCATGAAGCCACATGGCAATGATACTGCTTCCCAAAGAACTCATGTTTGTGTGGCTGCTAGTGAAGGAACAGAATAATTAGTTGCACACTAGAATTTTTCTTGGGGGAGTGACTGACCTATAAGTTCAGTTTTCTGCTCTGAATTTCTTGTGGAAGAAAAAAAAAAATTAAAAGGATTTTTACAAAATAGAGGGGTTTTTTCAGTAAGAATGGATTATCCTACAGATTTCTGTGCGTGCTGTGTTAACCTCACACGTCTACACCGAGGCAGATTAGTGGTGTATCCATATTTTACTTGGCTTAACATCCAAGAAACAATTCCCCATCCCCTCTGACACACACTTACAGTGGTAAAGGAATTATACAGGTAGTATATGGCCCACGAAATAATCACAATGTAGTAAATATTTAGCCAAAAGGACAGGACTGCGGCAGCCAGTCCCACACCTGTAAGGAAAACAAAGAGAAATAAAACCAGGGGAACTTCCAAGTGAACAGCAAACACATCACACAGGGCAGGCAACATTGGGAAATGTAGGAGTGAGAATTTCAGCAGTGCCATTGCAGGGTGGGCATTATTTGGGGGATGGCTCAGCCATCCACGAGCTCACTGCCAGCCTTCAGGATATTACAAAGCAAGGCTGCACCAACCCTTACCAACAGCAGCAACTTGAGCAAAAACACCTCTCTGTCAGAGACAATTTCATCTCCCTGCGTTTTCCCAGCACTAAATCTCCCAGAGCAAAATCCAATCTCGACCAACTCGCAGCTCACCCCGTGCTAATTGTCAGTCCTACTGTGCCAGGTAATTTGTGACACCACGTGCAGCTCTGCTGGGCCAGGACTCGGCTCAGGAGCTCGGAATTGTCAAAGGATTTGGGATTAGAAGGGTGAAAATCATCATTTGAGAGCTTTGTGGGTCTGTGCGGAATCGAGATTAAAAGCCTGGGGTTCTGGCAGTCAAACTTCAAATTCAAAGCGTGGAGTGAGTTTTTCTTAAGGAATTCAGCATGAAATTGCCAAAAGTGTCTGGCTTCTGAATTTCAGTTTGAAAAACAGGTGATGCCAATCTCTGTGAGCTCAGAAAAATTTACCAAAGTTTACCAAATTGCTGTGAACACATCCAAACCTGCTCAGACAACTACTGCTGGATATGCTATTTTTAACAGTCTTTATGCATTTCTACAGAAAATCCCGAGAGTTGCTGAAGTTCAAAAATAAGCCTGTTGCAATTCTAATGCCTAAATCTTGCTATTTTTAATGGAGAATAAAAAATATAGCCTAGCACGTTTCAAAATCATCAGTTACACCTCAGAAAATCAGTGTCTTCTCTAGAAAAATCATTTAAATATAAATGAAAGGCACCAAGAAACATCCTTGCCCTGGCACTCTGGGAAACTTCTGCAATTTGGAACCAAACGAGAAAGAATTGGAATCCATACTGTACCTTTGAACATTGGAGCAAGCTTCCACACCCCAAGGCCTCCTATAGATGTATACTGACCAAGGGAACACTCCAAAAGGAACAGTGGCACTCCAGCAAAAATTAAAGTTAGGAAATAGGGAATCAGGAATGCACCTAAAAAGAAATTTTTAACAAGCCTGTTAAAGTGGGGAAAAGCACAAGTGAATTTCCAGTTTCCATCCTTGTTACTTATGAAAAGAAACCCACAGGGTTTTTTCCTCTCAGATGTAACTTTTCAAAAATGTTAGTGGAAATCACACGTGCACTTCTGAACCAGCACCTCCAGAGGTGAAAATAAAGGGAAAACCAGAACTCCCCATCGTTAAAATATTTTCTGTTGAAGTAAAAAGCTGAAATCCAGAAGCCTGTGGGCTTTGCTGCCTTCACCTCTCACAGAGAGCACAAAGGCTTTAACCAGCCCTGGCTGCTTTCCAGCCTTTTATGGGGAGCTCAGAGTCAGCTACAAACCCCATGAAATCCTCTCAAAACTCAGCCCAAAAGAGAGGGATCTGCAGGGTTGGGTGGAGGGCAACGTGCTTTAGTTCTGCTCTGATACTTTATGGTCTTTTAAGTGCCACTGGCAGCTAGGAGTTAGAATAAACTCCAGGGCAGAGCTCAAAGCAGAGCTCCACACTCCAAAATGGCCCTGAACCTCCTGGAAACATGGAAAGCAAGAAAACAAAAAAAAAAAAAAAAAACAAAAACCCCAAGCCAAAACAACAACAACAAAACCCCCAAAACAAAACAAAACAAAAACCAAAAAACAAAGCCAAAGCAACAACAAAACCTCCAAAACTCCAAGAGACCCCAACCCCCCCAGCAAACAAAAAAACAAAAAACCAAAACACCAAACCAACAACAAACAAAAAAAGAATCCAAAACAAAAACAAAAATTAAAAGCCCCAAAAGACCCCGCAGCAAGCAATCTAACATAAAACCAAAACAACAACAACCACAAAAGACCCAAAACAAAACAAAACCACTAAAAACACCAAAACCACCCCAGCAAACAAACAAACAAAAAGTCGAAAAAACCAACCCCGACACCATCCAAAAAAACCCAAACACTAACCCCAAAATTCTCAAAAAAAACATGCAACCCCCCCCAAAAACAACAAAAAATCCCTAACCCAAACCAACTGAATGTATGAAAAATCTCTCCAAACCAGGTTTCGATTTGCTGGTAATTTGTTGGTGACTCCTTCTCCACAAACCAAAAAACCAAACCAAAACAACAACAAACGAAAAAATCCAAAACAAAAACCAAAAAGCCCCAAAAGACCCCACAGCAAACATAAAACCAAAACAAGAACAACCACAAAAGACCCAAAACAAAAACAAAAAAACCCACCAAAAACACCCCAGCAAACAGACAAACGAAAAGCTAATAAAAACCAACCCTGACAGCACCCAAAAAAACAAACAAACCAACCAAAAAAAAGCCAAAACTCAAAAAATTCTCAAAAAAATCCTGCAACCCCTCCCAGAAAACCAACAAAAAATTGCCAAACAAACCCAACCCAACTGAATGTATGAAAAATCTCTCCAAACCAGGTTTTGATTTGCTGGTAATTTGCTGGTGACTCCTTCGCCACAAACCAAAAAAACCAAACCAAAACAACAACAAACCAAAAACAATCCAAAACAAAACAAAACCCCAAAAAACCCCACCAAAAACACCCAAACACCCCAGCAAACAAACAAACAAAGAGCCAAAACAACCAACCCTGACACCACCCAAAAAAACCAAACTAACCAACCAAAAAAAAAAAGAAAACACAAAAAATTCTCAAAAAATCCTGCAACCCTTCCCAAAAAAAACCACAAAAAATTGCCAAACAAACCCAATTGAATGTTTGGACAATCAAACCAGGTTTTGATTTGCTGGTGACTCCTACCCCACAAACCCGCCCAACGTACCTCCACCGTTCTTGCCGCACAGGTAGGGAAATCTCCACACATTCCCTAAGCCAATGGCATAACCTACACAGGACATAAGAAAGTCAAATTTCCCTTTCCAAGTGTCTCGGTCTGGAAGGTCCGTCTTCTTCTTCTGCACTTTTACTACCAAGGTTTTGGGCTTGTCATTGGTGATGGAGGCGTCGACCTCGGTGGAGATCTGTCCGTCCGCCACTTTGGTGCCGTTGGTGGCCATGTCTCTGGGCTTGGCAGGCGAGGCTCTGGCGGCGGCGGGGCGGGAGATGTCGGCACCGGTCCACGTGGACAGCAGCTTTGCGGCTCGCGGCGATCCGCCCGATCCACCCGGCAGCGACGGCGAGCGCGGGGCCGGCCCGCGGAGCCTCAGCGCGCCCCGGAGCCACCTGCGCGACACGGGCACGCTCAGCAAGCGGCCACGGGATCGTGGCGGGGCTGGGATCTGCTCCAGGGAATGGGGCAGCACCCAGAGGGGGAGAATCCCAAAAAAACAGGCCCTAAGATCCGCTGGTTGGAATTTCTCCCTATGGATCGCCCGTGAGCGATCTACACAAAAAAGAATTTGCAATCTACTTCAAAAAAAACAAACCCCAAGGAATAGCAGTTGCCACCTTTAATACTGGTTAATACTGATTTAGAACGTTCACTGTCGTGCTACCAAAACAATCTCCAAGACCCACGTGTTGTATTTTGTCCCTATAGAGCTTCTATGAGTCTACAGAGAAACCCAAACCCCAAGGAATAGCAGTTGCTGTCTTTAATAGTGGGAATACTGAATTTAGAACGTTCATGACTAATCCAAAACAATCCCCAAGACCCACATGTTGTATTTTTCTCTATGGATCTTCTATGAGTCTACAGAGAAACCCAAACCCCAAGGAATAGCAGTTGCCACCTTTAATAGTGGGAATACTGAATTTAGAACGTTCACGACTAATCCAAAACAATCTGCAAGGCCCATATGTTGTATTTAGTCCCTATAGATCTTCTATGAGTCCACAGAAAAAAGAATTTAAAAAACCAAACCAAGGAATAGCAGTTGCCACCTTTAATAGTGGGAATGCTGAATTTGGAATGTTCATGGCTAATCCAAAACAATCTCCAAGACCCATTTGTATATTCTTTCCTATGGATTGCTTATGAGTTTACAGAAAAAAGAATTAAAAAAAAAAACAAACAAGGAATAGCAATGGCCAACTTTAAACTGTGGGTTAGTACTGATTTAGAACGTTCACTGTGGTGTTACCAACACAATCTCCAAGACCCATATATTATATTTTTTCCTATGAATCACCTATGATCAAAGAAAATAATTAAAAAAAAAGAACCAAACCAGGGACAGCCATTGCCACTTTTAATAGTGGGTTAATACTGAATTTGGAATGCTCATGACTAATCCAAAACAATCTGCAAGACCCACAGATTGTATTTTGTCCCTATAGATCTTCTATGAGTCTACAGAGTAACCCAAACCCCAAGGAATAGCAGTTGCCAACTTTAATAGTGGGAATACTGAATTTAGAATGTTCATGACTAATCCAAAACAATTTCCAAGGCCCATTTATTGCATTCTTTCCTATGGATTGCTTATGAGTCTATGGAAAAAAGAATCAAAAATAGAAACCCAAGAAATAGCAGTTGCCATCTTTAATAGTGGGTTAATACTGAATTTAGAATCTTCACAACTAATCCCAGACAATCTCCAAGACCCGTTTATTATGTTTTTCCCTATAGATCTTCTATGAGTCTACAGAAAAAAGAATTTAAAAAACCAAACCAAGGAATAGCAGTTGCCACCTTTAATAGTGGGAATACTGCATTTGGAACTTTCATGACTTATCCAAAACAATCCCCAAGACCCATTTATATATTCTTTCTTATGGATTGCTTATGAGCTTACAGAAAAAAGAATTTAAAAACAAATAAACCAAAGAATAGCTGTTGCCACCTTTAATAGAGGGAATACTGAGTTTAGAATGTTCACAACTAATCTAAAACAATCTCCAAGACCCATTTATTGTATTTTTTTCTATGGATCTCCCATGAGTCTACAGAGAAAAGAATTAAAAAAAAAAAACCCCAAGGAATAGCAGATGCCACCTTTAATAGTGGGTTAACAGTAAATTTTAAAAGTTCACTGTTTATCCAAAACAACCTCCAAGACCCACAGATTGTATTTTGTCCCTATAGATCTTCTATGAGTCTACAGAAAAAAGAATTTCAAAAACCCAAACACCAAGGAACAGCAGTTGCCATCTTGAATAGTGGATTAATTCACAATTAATCCAAAATGATCTCCGAGACCCATTTATTATATTTTGTCCCTGTAGATCATTTACAAATCTATAGAAAAAAGGAATTTAAAAAAACCCAGGAAATAGCAGTTGCCACCTTGAATAGCAGGTTAATACTGAATTTAGAACATTCACAACTAATCCAAAACAATCACTGAGACCCACTGATTATATTTCATCCCTATAGATCTCTTACAAGTCTACAGAAATAATTAAAAAAAAATAAATGTCAAGCATAGCAGTTGCCACCATTAATAGTGGATTTAGAGAGCTCACTATTAACCAAAAACAATCTCCAAGAGCCATTTATTATACTTTGTCCCTATAAATGTCTTAGGAGTTTACAGAAATAATTAAAAAAATACATCATGAAACAGCAGTTGTCACCCTTAATAGTGGATTAATAGTGTGTTTAGAACATTCAATATTAATCCAAAACAATCTCCAAGACCTACTGATTATAATTTTTCCTATAGATCTCTTATGAGTCTACAGAAAGAATTAAAAAAAGTAATCAAGGAATAGCAGTTGCCACCATTAATAGTGGACTTAGAGTGCTCACTATTAACCAAAACAATCTCCAAGACCCATTTATTATATTTTTTTCTATAGATCTCCTATGAGTCTACCGAGAAAATAATTATTAAAAAAATCAAGAAATAGCAGTTGCCACCTTTTATAGTGGATTAATATTGAATTTAGAACATTTGCTATAAATCCAAAACAATCTCCAAGACTCATTTCTTATACTTGTCCCTATGAATCTTTTACAGGTCTACAGAAAGAATTAAAAAAAAAATGAGAAGTAGCACTTGCCACCTTTAATGGTAAATTATACAGTAAATTTTTAAAGTTCACTATTATTCCAAAACAATCTCCAAGGTGCACTGATTACATTTTGTCCCTGTAGATCACTTACAGGTCTACAGAAAGAATGTAATAACAATTTCAGCTAATAGCAGTTGCCATCTTTAGTAGTGGATTAATACTGAATTTAGAATGCTCACCAAAACAATCTCCAAGACCCGCTGATTGTAATTTTTCTTTCGAGTCTGCAGAAAGAATTTAAAACCAATTTCAACTAACAGCAGTTGCCATCTTTAATAATGGTTTATTAGTGAGTTTAGAAAGTTCAGTGTTGATCCAAAACAATCTCCAAGACCATTTATTATCCTTTTCCCCTAGAGATCTCTTATGAGTCTACACAAAAAAATTCAAGAAAAACCAACCAAGTCATATCAGTTGCCATGTTTCATAGTGAATTAATGCTAAATTTAGAATGTTGGCTATTAACCAAAACAATCTCTCTGATCATATTTTGTCCCTAGAGACCTCTTAAGAATCTACAGAAAGAATTTTAAAAAAAAGTAAATCAAGAAACAGCAGTTGCCACCATTAACGGTGGATTTGTGGTGAATTGAGAAAGTTCTCTTATCTAAAACACCTTTCCCTGAAATGCTCCCAGGGGAATTAAACAATAAACCAGATCAAGCAACGGGACTTAATCCTGGGTAATGAAGTCAAGTTTTACATGTGGTTATAATTAGCTGTTAATGTAAGACAAATGTTTGACAAGGCTGAAATTGTCAGCACGGCGAGATGGCAGCCTGCAATGGCCACTCCTCACTTCTGTTCCCAACCATTTGTGCACCTTTTCAAACACCATTGCTGTTGCTAGGTGCACTTTCAAAATCTAAATAAAACAATAAATCAAGGAAGAAAATATGGATTATTAAAAACTACCTGGGGTATTTCAGTCAACTCTGAAGTGCTTGTGGCTCCTGCAAGCTTCCACAGCTCCACTTCAGCTGGAAAAAAACCCACTTGAACAAAGCTTTCTGTGACCCATCCACAACCAATTTATTGTGTGTTTTCTCTTGATAACTCCTTTTTGTCAGCCCAGGGCTGCAGCACATGAAACACTGGCCAGGGTGAGGAAGCTGCACCTCCTGTGGGCAGCACTGGGCACAAGGCCAGGCAGAGATCAACAATAATTTTAATTACACGTTTTTGGAAGGGAGGATTGAGGTTCTAACTGAAAGTTATGGCAAAAGAAACATAAAGAAAAAAGTCAAGGCTGTGTTTTTCTTCGAATTGTCATTTCTGATCAGCGCATGATTATAAAGCCATGTGCAACTATTGCAAGGAAGTTTTTGGTTGGAAGCTGTAGAGAATCAGCTGTAGGTGTGGTTGGGGCGAGGAGAGAACAAGGATGGTGTTTGTAACCTTCCTTCCTGCCTGTTCCACTTCAGGGTGGATTCAGAGAGGGAAAATCCATCTCTGCCTGTGTCCTCACGTGTCCTGTGTGCAGATATCTCCCAGCTTTCCACATCCCACGCCTGTCCAGCCTCCCAGACCCGACCCCACCCCTGCCAGCTGTGCTCAGCATTCCAGGAAAGGCATTTCCTGATGCAGGGGGAAACTGGGATCACGGTGGTGGCAAAAGGGGGCTCCTCCTGGGAGAGCACCCCGACTCTGGGAGCTGCCCTCTGCGGAGCCGTGCGTGGGGAGCTGCAGCCAGCTGCAGGGTGCAGCCCCAGATGTGCAGTTTGGCAGCTCCAGCTGCTGCTCAACAGCCAGAACTGAGCGTGGCTCTTCTCAGCCAACACAGCCTGGATGAAAAACAACCCACCAAGGTGTCCTGGGGTTTTACAAAGAGTCCTGCACTAGGTTAGATTTGCTCTTGTTGCTGCAGTTTGTGTTTGGGCTGGGCTTTGTCACCAGCAGAGTTTCCAAGTTTTGGAAGAGGCTGAATGTGTTGAGGATGAGTGGGAAAAAAAAATACCAAACCAACATAAAATCTCCCTCCAATAAGTCAACACTGCATGGAGAGATCTACATGCACATCTCTTGTTTGGGTCATCGTGAGGGAGAAATTCCTGCTGCCAGGGATCTGATCTGGGTCAGAATGGAGCAACAAAGTCAGGAGGGACAGGGATTGGGGGACAGGGGTTGAGAGGAGAGGGATGGAGAGGGACAGGGATGGAGAGGGACAGGGATGGAGAGGGACAGGGATGGAGAGGGACGGGAATGGAGATGGGCAGGGATGGAGAGGGACAGGGATGGAGAGGGACAGGGATGGAGAGGGACAGGGATGGAGAGGAGAGGGATGGAGAGCGACAGGGATGGAGAGGGACAGGGATGGAGAGGAGAGGGATGGAGAGGGACAGGGATGGAGAGGGATGGGAATGGAGAGGAGAGGGATTGAGGGGGACAGGGATTGGGAGGAACAGGGACTGGAGAAACAGGGATTGAGAGTAGAGGGATTGAGAGGGACAGGGATTGGAGGGACAGGGATTGAGAGGACAAGGATTGAGGACAGGGATTGGAGGGACAGGGACTGAGAGGGACAGCGAGAGGAACAGGGGTTGGAAGAACAGGATGAGAGGAACAGGGATTGGAGGGACAGGGATTGGAGAAACAGGGATTGGGAGGGACAGGGATTGAGAGGGACTGGGATTGGAAGGAACAGGGATTGGAGAAACAGGGATTGAGAGGGACAGGGTGAGAGAAACAGGATTAAGAGTAACAGGGACTGAGCTGAACAGGGATTGGAGGGACAGGGACTGAGAGGGACAGGGACTGCAGGAACAGGGTGAGATGAGCAGGGACTGATAGGGACAGGGATTGAGAGGACAGGGATTGCAGGAACAGGGTGAGAGGAGCAGGGATTGAGAGGACAGGGATTGCAGGAACAGGGTGAGAGGAGCAGGGATTGAGCCCCTGAGATCTCCAAACAGGTCCCCCAGGGGTGTGCTGGGCATGGAGCCTGTCCTGCTGCCCCAGCCCTCCCAAGCTCTGCTGCGTGCACAGAGAAACTCAGCTCAGTGCAAGAGTCCATGACAAGGACAAACCAGAGGGTTAGTTAGGAAATCTTCAGGAATAAAGCAGGAGCCTCCTGGAGGAAGGAGCCCAGACCTGTTCCAGCATTTCCTAAGACATCTGTGCACATCTGGCAGGCAGCCTGGGGCTTTTTATGTTAAAGGATATTGCAAACAGTGGTGCCAACAATCACCTGGGGCTGTGCTGCACTTTCTGCACACACCACAGGTATCCCAAACCTCGGCAGCAGCAAACCCAGAGCCTCAGCAGAGGCTCTTTTGAGAGGATGCAGTGGGGATTGAGCAGTTTGCTGCCCTCCCACTGCTGGTGCCATCCTTCCAGCTGTCACTGGCATTGTGCATGCACATCTGTGCATTTATGGGCACACAGCACACCAGCTTCAGGCAGTGAGCAAATACTTCAGTCCCACGCTTTGGAAAGTAGGGGCTTTTCCCAAAACTATGAAAAGCAACTTTTCCCAAGCTGTAATAAGTTCCAGCAGCAGAAGAGGAGTCTAACCTCCAACCCACACTCTCCATACACTGCAGTGCTTTCTGACTTACAAAAACCTGGAAGAACTGGCAGTGCAGCAGCAAAGACCCTGGGCACACGCTCTCTAATCAGATCCCACAGCACTGGGGTTTAATTTCAAATTGCTCTGACATGGAATGGGACAGAAAGACACTTATGTAAGCTCCATGGGCTGGCCTGGGCAGGAGGAAACACAAACTGCAGCTGTCAGGCAGCAGAGCAGGTACAGCACTGGCTGCCTCTGCGGGGAGGAGATGGAGAAATCCATTGAACAGCTCTGTCTTGTGAGTGTGAGTGTGCTAGGAAGGGCACAGCAGCTTCCCACCACATTCCTCAGGGCACAAAAGAGCTTCCTTGACTTCAGTTACTGCAGGGGCTGGATCCCAGCTGGGCAAGAATGGGCTGGGAGAGCCAAGCTCACATAGCAGCCAAGGGCATGGGCACTGCCAGGGAAACTGCACAAAGGCAGGGCCGCTGCACAAAAGCGGTTTTCTCTCTCCTGGGCTGCACAAAAGTGGGCTGGAGGAGCTGAGCCCGTGGAAGGGAACGGCAGGATTGCTGTCACCTTTCACAGGTTCTCTTGCAAAAGGCAGGGAAATCTCTGTTTGTGCACGAGCAGCTGTGCAAACACTTCTGCTCAGGATGGGGCACTGGAAGGAAAAGCATCAGATGCACTCTCCAGACTGTGGTGCCTAAAGCAGGACATGAAAACTGATTTTTGACATGTCTGTATCAATGTTAGCGCTGAGAAAAGCAGAATTGTCCATGTTAGATGCCTGAAAATTCTGAAGAGCAGCGATCCAGTGCCCACTTCTGGAAATCCCAGCTCACTGGTTTCAAAGTCACCTGTAAAACATCCCCTCACCAAACCCCAACCAGCACAAATTTGTGAAATAACCAGAACTGCAGAGCTAAACCTGGGAAAACCTTCTATCTTCTGGCATGGTTTTTTAATCCAGCTGTGCTGACAGAAAAGGCACCAGAACCTCAGGACCAGATCCCTGTGCACAGCGAGCCCAACAGGGCAGGGCAGGTCAGGGCTAGGCTCGAGGGAGGGCTCAGTGCCACAGGCAAAAATGCTGCTGGTTGGTGGCCAAATATTCATCAGGAGAAGGCACCACCATGGTCTGAGCAGCAGAGAAAGCTCTTCTCAATTAATTCCCTACTGATCAAAAGCCCAACAGTTCCAAGGTGTGTTTGCCCTTCTCCACCCAGGACACACTAAAAGCAGGAAAGGCTCCAATCTGGGGCAGATGGCACAGCCCAGAAAGGAGGTGTTGGAACAACTTGGACAAGGTTTGCCATTCCAATATCAATTCTAACCTCTTCTACTGCCTGCTGCTTCTACAAGCTCAGGTTCCAGATCAATTCACTGTTTGTTTATTTTATGTGCTCATGCAAGTCATCCTAGCCCAAGCAGGATGGCAGAACCAGGCTGTATCCAGGAAATGTTTTCATTTCAAACAAATTTTGCATGGATGTGGAGAATCCCCTCCCATCTGAGTCCAGTTCCTTGGTGCAATCTGACGCCCCAAAGAGCAGCACAGGAAGGAAAAAGGGGAGGATGTGGCTCAGTTAAAGCCTGGCAGAGGGGAGCCCATGCTCAGGTTTCAGACATTGCCACCTCCTCTGATCTTTGCAGCTGAGCTCCCCCTGAGGAGGTGCTCAATCAGATCCCATCCTCCCCAGGCTGATGGGCTGTGCTTCCTGCCCAGAAGGGTCCTAAATCCCCCAAAGAGCATCTTCACCTGGTCCCTAAATCCCCAAAGAGCATCTTCACCTGGTCCTAAATCCCCAAAGAGCATCATCACCTGGTCACTCAATCTCCAAAGAGCATCTTCACCTGGTCCTAAATCCCCAAAGAGCATCTTCACCTGGTCCCTAAATTCCCAAAGAGCATCTTCACCTGGTCCTAAATCCCCCAAGGAGCATCTTCAACTCATCCCTCAATTCCCAAAGAGCATCTTCACCTGGTCCTAAATCCCCAAAGAGCATCTGCACCTGGTTCTAAATCCCTCAAAGAGCATCTTCACCTGGTCCTAAATCCCCCAAGGAGCATCTTCAACTCATCCCTCAATTCCCAAAGAGCATCTTCACCTGGTCCTAAATCCCCAAAGAGCATCTGCACCTGGTTCTAAATCCCTCAAAGAGCATCTTCACCTGGTCCTTAAATCCCCAAAGAGCATCTTCACCTGGTCCTAAATCCCCAAAGAGCATCTTCACCTGGTCCCTACATCCCCCAAAGAGCATCTGCAGCAGCAGCCAGAGGAGCCAGGCAGGAGGGAAGTTGAGGCTTTGAGCACCAGATTTTCCAAGGAAGGAGCCACTGGAGTGGGGAACCAGAGCTGGGAAGGAGCAGCAGAAGGGGCCAATGGATTTCCCTCTGTCCATCCTTTTCCCACATGGTGTTGGCAGAATGAAGACAGGGAGGTGTTGAGAGGTGGCAGAACTGTCATTGTCATGGAATCATTGAGGATGGAAAAGCCCTGGGAGATCCTCACCTCCATCCCTGACCAACTCAGCTCTGCCAAGCCCACCTCTGTCCCAAAGTGGGGATCTACACATCTCTTAAATCCCTTCAGGGTTGGTGACTCAGACACTTTCCTGGGCAGCCTCTCCCAGTGCATGACAACCTTTCTGCTTAGGAAATTTCCCCAAATCTCCAATCTAAATCTGCCCTGGAGCAACTTGAAGCCACTTTTCCTCCTCCTGTCCCTGTCCCTTGGGAGCACAGCTCAATTCCCCCTGGCTGTCAGGAGCTGTGCAGAGCCACAAGGTCCCCCTGAGCTCCTTTTCTCCAGGCTCAGCCCCTTCCCAGCTCCATCCCCTGCCCTGGACCCCTCCAGGTCCCTCTGCTGAGGGGCCCCAAAGTGACCCCAGGCTTTGGGGAGGGACCATCCCTGCCCTGCTCCTGCTGCCAGCCCAGGGCTGGCACTGCCACCACTGGCCTCTCGCCCCCCTGGGCACACCTGGGCACCCCTGGGCACCCCTGGGCACACCTGGGCACATCTGGGCACATCTGGGCACACCTGGGCTCATGTCCAGCCCCTGTCCCCAGCACCCCCAGGTCCATCCCTGCCACACAATTTCCCTTCAGGCTCTAAGACAGTCCCTGAAAGCTCCTCTGCTTGTTCCCAGTTCCAGCCACTCCTAAGGAAATAAATTTCCTCTCTGGTCACACAGCAGAGCCTGCATGTGAGGGAAAGAAAGAAAAGTTTCCTAAAAATAGCCCCTCTTGCCTTGCCTTAAAGGGTAGCAGCCTTCCTATGGCTCTTGCCTGTCTCTCATGGGATGCACAAATTGCCAGAGGAATCCAAAGAAATCACATTTAAGTGTGCCTTGGAAACAGGCCCACCACCCCCAGGAAGGAAAAAAAAATTGTTTTCCAATCATCACGTGCAAGGATAAAATAAAGATGAAACCCAAAAGCCACAAAACTTGACCAGAACTGTCCAAATTTCTGTGTCAGGCAGGGATTCCTGAGGAGGCACCTGTGCCATTGAGAGCCCAAGGGTATTTACTGCCCAAGTCCAGCTCAGTGATGAGATTTATCATTTTCTGTAGCTCTCCTGGTATGAAATTCCCTCTTAATGTAAAGATACAAAGGTCTAACCTGCAGAGAGAGCTTGTCTCTTAGTGCTGCTAGCAAGGACATATCCTGGTTAGATCCTTAAATAAATATGAATCTCTTAATCCTCTGAAAAACCCAAGTTTCATATTAAAGAATTTACTAGCAATTATAAGGGATTCTGTAATCAGTCTGGAAAAAAAATTAAAGGGGAAAAAACCACACTAAAATGAAAGAAAAACAAAAAAGAAGCACAAGATGCAAAATCGTGAGAAGCGCTGGCCACACAGCCCGTAGCAAGGTTATTTCTGAAAGACAATGGATTCTGTTCTTTTTGGGAACACCAGGGTCAGGATGGAGCAAAACACACTCCAACCACAAGTGCAAAATTCTCCTGACAACCCTGGGAGGCCCATTGCAAAATCTACAATATTTTCTCGCCAGCACGGAGCGAATATGTGTAAGATTTGTCATAAAACTTTTATTTAAAATAGATGACAGATGCTGGAAGGAGCAGGTTTTCCCCACTCATGGTGGAATTAAATCAAAACTCACTGATGAGCAGTCCTTCACAAAGATTTTAGTGATCAGCACCGATTCCTGATGGATCCCAGGAGCTCCAGCGAGGCTGGGGGTGGTCACAAACTATTTGGAGCGTGCTTCTCCTCAGCCCACACTGGCACCATCTGCTCCTGCTACTCCATATTTACACACCACAACATTTTGGGCCCAGCTTCAGACAGATTTCACAAATGGATCTGGGGTACCTGCCTGCTTTGGTGATTCCCCACCTGCTGGAATGGTGCTTGCACTGCCTGTCTTTGTCACAATTTCTGTTTTTGGCTTCTGGATTGATTAGATGTAATAAATGATAAATAAATAGAAATAAATGCAATAAAAGTAAATATAAATAGCCAAATTGAATAATAAATAGTAAAATAGAATGGTAAATAAATAGCAAAATAAAGAGTAAATAGTGAAATAAATAGCCAAATAGAATAATCACCATCTACTGCAACCACAGAGTCACTTCTAGCTCCCACACAGTAAATAGGATGTGCTTTAGGAAAGCAAGGACAAAATTCCCATATTTATTTGGACTCCTGGTTGTGCTCCCATCCCTCTGAAGTCTGATCATACCACCACTGCTGCATAAAATGGGTTTGTTCATTGTTCTTTACGTGGATTGGGGGTCATCCTTTAGCCCTAGCTGGTGTTAATTGTTGTTGTGCAGACCCCAAGGCCTCCCCTGAGAGCCCACACTGGTTTGCAGGGTAGAAAATGCAACAGAGAGGCTCAAAAAAGGACAAAAATGGTGCCTAGAGAAGGCAACATCTGGGGATCAGGACAGGCTCAAAAAGGGACAAGAATGGTGCCTAGAAAAGGCAACATCTGGGGATCAGGAGAGGCTCAAAAAAGGACAAGACTGGTGCCTAGAAAATTCAACATCTGGGGATCAGGAGAGGCTCACAAAAGGACAAGAATGGTGCCTAGAGAATGCAACATTTGGGGATCAGGAGAGGCTCAAATAAGGACAAAACTGGTGCCTAGAAAATTCAACATCTGGGGATCAGGACAGGCTCACAAAAGGACAAAACTGGTGCCTAGAAAATTCAACATCTGGGGATCAGGACAGGCTCACAAAAGGACAAAACTGGTGCCTAGAAAATTCAACATCTGGGGATCAGGGAGGGAGAGGCTCAAAGAAGGACACAGCTGGTGCCAGTCAGCATTGGGGTTGATGCTCCAACAGGTTCCATTATCCCTCTGCTGACACCCAGGAAATAACCCAGCACTGCTGGTCCGTGCTGGCTACAGAAACAAAGCCAAATTTAGTGGGAAAATGGATTTACTTTCCCGTGCTGAACTGCAGAAATTAAAGATTCTCACCCACAGGTGATGCCAACCCCAAGATTTGCTCCCCTTCTCCCATTCCCTTGCCTGGCAGGAGATGAGGGTGCTGAGGAGCCCACCCACCCCTTCCTCCTGCTGTTCTGCACCTCTTTTTTTGGTGCCTTTTTGGAGTTTGTGCTGCTGTGGGCAGGAGTTGGGCAGTTCTGACTTCCTGCCTTGGGGGCACGGAGCTCCAGGGAGCTGCACAAAGCCCGTCCTTGGAGACACACCAATGCAGGAAGGCAGCCCAGAAAAAGGGAGCAGCAAGTGCTCAGGAAGGCAAAGCAATTTGCCCAAGCAGGAGGCTGGAGCAGAATTTAGAGCAGAGTTTCTTTGCGTGCCAGCTCAGCCCCTTAACCTCCCATAATAATGCTGCTACACTCTCCTCACGGCCTCTTTTCATCTCCAGCGTGGACAAATGACTAAGTATGAAAGACTTTTTGCCTCGTGGAAGCAAATAAAGGCAAATAAAAGCACATAAAAGCTCCAGGATCACAGTCTCTGGGAAAAAAAAATAAATAAAAATATCAGTGTAAGTAATTGAGGGTTGTGGTGTTGTGAAGTCCCCAGGAAGAGGCGAGAGATGAGAATCTGACTTCATGTTCTCAGAAGGCTGATATATTATATTATATTATATTATATTATATTATATTATATTATATTATATTATATTATATTATATTACATTATATTATTACATAATACATTATATACATTATATTATATAATACATAATATATTATATTATATTATATTATATTATATTATATTATATTATATTATATTATATTATATTATATTATATTATGTAATAATGTAATGTAATATAATACAATATAATATAATATAATATAATATAATATAATATAATATAATATAATATAATATAATATAATATAATATAAATTATATTACATTATATTTCATTATATTACATTATATTACATTATATTACATTACATTACATGATATCATGCTATACTAAAACTATACTAAAGAAAAAGAAGGATACAGACAGAAGGCTTAACAAGAATGATGATGAAAGCCCCTGACTGACTCCTCAGAGTCCGACACAGCTGGCTGTGACTGGCCATTAATTAAAAACAAGTCTTATATTTGGATAAACAATTTCCAGACCACAGGGGGTGGTATTTGTTATTTAATTTTTATCAATCTCTAAGCTCTGTGCCATTTCTCCTCCCAAAGAAGAGAGTGCCCTGGCGTGCCAGAGCCAAATTTGCTGGCAGGCAGTGTTCCAGGAGGGAAAGGAGATGGAGAAGGTGGTGAATGCTGCCCTGCATCTGCTCTGCCAGTGCCTAAACCTGCCCCAGCCAGCCCTGGGCACTCTGCACCATGTCAGGACCCAGGACATCCCTCTGCCTGCCCTGGGTGATTCCAGACCCTGGAAAGGGGTTCAGAGAGCTTGGCACAGAGTCAAACACACCTGTGCATTTGATTTTGGCCCATGGAAACAATGACCAGCTTTGTGTGAGGATATAAAAGCCACAAGAGTTTGAGTAGAATGACAGGGAATTTGTCACAGGGTGAAAAAGTGGAATTTTGGGGGTTTAGAATGGGGGTTCAGGAGGCAAGATAGAGGGATCTGGGTGTGTCTTCTTCTTCTTCTTCTTCTTCTTCTTCTTCTTCTTCTTCTTCTTCTTCTTCTTCTTCTTCTTCTTCTCCTCCTCCTTCTTCTTCTTCTCCTTCTTCTTCTTCTTCTTCTTCTTCTTCTTCTTCTCCTCCTCCTTCTTCTTCTTCTTCTTCTTCTTCTTCTTCTTCTTCTTCTTCTTCTTCTTCTTCTTCTTCTTCTTCTTCTTCTTCTTCTTCTTCTTCTTCTCATTCTTCTTCTTCTTCTTCTTCTTCTCATTCTTCTTCTTCTCATTCTTCTCCTCCTTCTTTTTTTCCTCCATCTTCTGCTGTGATGGTGGCACTTCTGGATTGGTTTAGGATAGAGACAGACTGTCTGACATAGGTAATAGGTGTTGGAGAATTATTGTAAATAAAGCACAGGTAGTTTTTAGTATAAAAAGCCAACCCCACCCCAAGGGCAGGGACTGTGCCACAGCCCGACCTGCTGGACAGAGCTCAGCAGGTCAGAGAAAGAATGGAATGGATAAGAGCAAATGAACAACCCTGAAAAGCAGAGCTGAGGGATCCTGACTTCTCCTTTGGTCATGGGGCTGGGAGCAAAGAGACTTTTAACACCCCAGGAGTCAGCACAGCACAGGATCCTGCCAGCACCAGGGCTCAGCAGCGGCTCTGGAAGCCATCCCTGAAGTAAAACACTTCCTTTGGTGAAAACACCAAAGCCAGAGTGTTGGCTATCCTGGAAGCAGGATAGCCAACACTCTGCCTGCCTTCTGTAGGTGCTGCTCAGGCCCCCAGGGTTTGGGTTTGTCTGGGGGATGGAGGCAGCTCCCATCTGTTACTGGGCCATTTTTTTAGTGGTATTATTTTGGGTGAAAGTAGGTAGAGCCACATGGCAGCAGGAGGAACATCACTGCAGCCTGAATTTCTCATATTTAAAGGAAACACTTTGATCAGCAGCCTGTGAATGGCTCCTGCTTTGTGTCAGCCTACCCTTGATGGGGAGCAGCAGCCAAGGACACACTGAATGCTTCCACCAAGATTCCAAGGCCAAAATCCACAGAATCTGACCCAAACAGCCAGATTTTCACCAAATGCTTGGTGCTCCTCAGCCTCTGATTTCCCACATAGCTCCCAGGCCAAATTCAGGCCAGACACTATCTTAAAATGGATCTCTAATCTGAAAAGGCTGCTGGCTCTTGATGCTTTAAAAGGAGCATCCTCACCATTGTGGGGGTGAGGTGGAGAGAGAGAAATCAAGTTTTAACAGTGCTTGCAATTCTCTTCATTAGATTTAAAAAATATTACCCAAGTTTCAATTTCTTAACCTTAAGAATGAAGCTTGAGAATGAAGATTAATTTCTTAAGTTTAAGAATGAATACACAAGGAGAAGAAAAATAATTTCCGCAGAGCGATGCTGAAGAAAAATTAAGAGCTTTGAAGATCACTTCAAACTCAAGTAGAGCTTCAAAATCATCAATAAAACCAACGGAATTTGGGCCACAAAAAGGCAACATTTGTGTTCTGCCTGTTCTCCCTTGTGCTCCTCCTGCCACCTCCAGCGAGTGCTTCAGATTTTGGGGATATTTGAGTTTCTCCTAAAGCTGCCTGGAAGTGCCAGGGCTGAATTATTGTTCAGGGGATGACATCTTGGCACATCTGAGCTCAGATTTTGTCTGTGTGGCTGGGCAAGTCACTTTGGGTGATGTCCAGAGGGGGGGAAGCTGTCTGCAGCTCCCAGACCCACCCACCAGGCAGGACCCAGCATCACAGTCAGGGCTGGAAATACGTTCTGACAATCAGAGATGAATTATTCTCATTTTTCAGAGGCTGGCTGCATGTGAGTCGAGCTTCTTCCAGTTTCCATCACTTTGTTGGGATTTATCTTTTCTCCCCCAGCTCCCACAGAGCTCCTTGTCCAGTTTTAACTGGCCTAAGAGGAGGCAGCTCTGGCAGATGTTCTTTGCTGGTTTACAAAACCTCTCTGCAAAGGGTTCTAATTTTGGGGCTTCCTCTACATTTCAGCTCGTGGCTTCTTTGAGACAGCCCTGATTTTCTGAAAAGACTTCACATTTTGTGGTTCTTACATGCAGTTTTCATACAGAGCAGAGCAAACAGAAAAAGGCTGCAGGCACATGCACATGTTAGTGCAGGAGAGATTGCAAAAATCAGACCATTTTGGAGGGGGTGCAGTGGAGAGAAGAAAAGCCCTGAATCTGAGGTTACCCTTTTCAGATATAGCTCCAAGCTAAAGCCACATTTTCTATCTGTTCTGCTTTCTTTGATCCTCAAACTTCAATCCAAACCTTCGGGTTTAAATGGGATTTCAGTCTGAACTAAAAGCAGTTTAAATGGAAACAAGAAATTCTTTTTCCCCCTCACCCCTCCTGTCAAATCTGGAATTTGGAGCTGCAATTTTGAGGTGCTTTGCAAATCTATAAAACTTTCTGCCTTGAAGTGATAAGGACAAACAATCAGGGCACTCACTCTGAGGGTAGCAGATAAATAGAATAATTTGGGGTTTTTTTTTCAGTTGACAAAAAGAAAGGAAATGTAAAAGCAATAAAAGTAAAAGGGCTGAATGGAAATTCAAGCATTTTGAGAGGGGTCAGTGGATGAAAAGCAGTCCTTGCTGGTTGGGGCTGATGGCTCAGTTGCAGGACGAGGCTTCACGCCTGTCCAGGAGGATTTCCAGCCTCCCTCCAGACGAGCACTGGGCTCAGGGTCTGTTCCAAAACCTCGGCACGGCTCTGAAGGGAGCACAAAATCCTTTGGGGGGATTTTGGAGCCCTGAATCCCAGCCCTAATTCCCCGGAACAACGACTCAGCAGCACCTCAGATCAACTTCCTGGAACTAATTGGCCTTTGGGGGATGCAAACCTGAATTCTCACGGGGCAGGAAGGCTCTGCTGGGCTCGGGGCTCCACTCGGGCTCTGTGGTGGCACCCAGGTCTGGCTGCAGCCCCTGCCCTCATTTCCCTGCTCTGGGATGTCAAGCCCTGGGTGAGGGGATTTGGGATCCCTTCCTGGAGAAGTCTTTTGCTCCAGAGCAGTCATATATTTTATTTTCTTTATTTATTTATATTTTATAAAAATTTTATACTTATTCTATTTAAATTTTTATTTTATTAATTCCTAATAGTTTTATTTATTAGCTTATTTGTATTTTAATTTTTATTTTATTTATATTTATTCATTATATTCATTATCTTATTTATATTTTCAATTTTATTTTATTTATTTATAGTTACTTGTTATATTTATTATTTTATTTATATTTTAATTTTTATTTTATTTATATTTATTCATTATATTTATTATCTTATTTCTATTTTAATTTTAATTTTATTTATAGTTACTTATTATATTTATTCTCTTATTTATATTTTAATTTTTATTTTATTTATATTTACTTATTATATATTATCTTATTTATATTTTAATTTAGATTTTATTTATATTTATTGATTATATTTATTATCTTATTTATATTTTTATTTTATTCTATTTATATTTATTTATCATATTTTTATCTTATTTATATTCAATTTTTATTTTGTTTATATTTATTTGTTATATTCATTATCTTATTTATATTCATTTTAATTTTATTTATAGTTATTTATTATATTTTTATCTTATTTATTTTTAATTTTTATTTTATTTATATTTATTCATTATATTTATTATCTTATTTATATTTTAATTTTTATTTTATTTATATTTATTGATTATACTTATATTTTTATTTATATTTTAATTTACATTTTTATTTTATTTAATACATTTGCTCTATTTATTTATATTCTATTTCTAAGGTTAAAAGTGCACCTGGGTGGTTTTCACCTGACTGCACTGATGATTTAAATAGGTTTATTCTGAATATACTGAAGTATCATACAAAGATTTCCAGTGTGGAGGACACGCATTGAAAAGCAGCAGCAGAATTTTGGTTTTACCTGCCTGGAGCTTTCCAGCTGCAAAGAAGCTTGGGAGCTTTGCTGCTTTGGTCAAAATAAATCTGTTGAACAATCTCCTCAGGCATGCCTTGAGTATCCACTAACCTCCCTCCTTGCTGGGGTCCATTACAACACCTGCCTCTCACAGCGAGTCAGTCATTTCAGACACAAAACAAAATCCCCACTTTGCTGGCTGCAGTGTAAACACAGAGCTACAACTTCCTGCCTCCTGAAGGAATTGATTTGGGAGTTGTGATTTTTTTATTATTTTCAGCAAACTTGCCAGCAGCCATCCATGCAGCAGCAGTGCCCATGGGACAGTTATAAAGATGATTTCTAAGGATAACTGAGGAAAGGAAAGCATGGAAGAAGCCTTTGAACCCATCCTTTGTTTGCAATCAACCTTTATAAGCCTTAAGTTGATTTAGGAGCATTTGAATTAAAGCTTTAAGGACGTTGCTTTTTGACAGGAACTTTCTGCTTGTAGCTCAGCCTTAAAGAGTTTTGCAATAAAAACCTTTTAAAGTGTAATTTTGGAATATTTCTTGTAGTAAGGATCTTTGAAACTATAGCTTTGGAATATATAAAAAGGAAACCTGCTTATCTTAACAGAACAATGAAAAGCAGCTTGAGAAAGGAAAGGAAGATGGACATCAACTCAAGGATTAATAGTTTCAACCAGGGGAAGCTGGACATCACTGTTGTGAGGTTTATAGTCCTTGTAATTAAAAAGGTGGAGCCACATCTGGAATCTGGACCTCACCAGATGAAATACTCCTTTCAAGAAACCAGACCCCACCACCTGGGAGGGATGTGCATCCTGAGAAAAACTAAATCCCAATAGTGTGTAGAATTGTGATGTAAAAACTGGGACTAGAAACTGCTGATGAGTAAAAATTGGGAATAGAAACTGCTGAGAAAGCTCCTGAGTTCCCCTATAAATACCTGTGAGCCCCAAATCTCGGTGTGCAGTTGGAGGGAAAACTTCCCCCGCTGTACCCAGCACTGTTTTGCTCATACTTTACCATATTAATTAATAAATTAATTGCTGCTGGAATATTGGCCTGGTCAAGCTTTTCATTTTTAACAGCCCAGAGCAGGAGGAGGAGGAGGAGAGAAGCAGGCTCCAGCCAGAGCAGGGCACCTGGGGAAGTTCAGGGCCAGGAGCTCTGAGCAGAGCAGAGGTTCAGAGCCCTGCTGGTGACAGGGCAGGTCCTGTCCAAAGTGTTAAATCCTCCCTTGAGCCTGCTTATCACCTCTGTTCTAAGGGGACAGCTGCTCATTCAAAGGCAGAAATTGAATTATTTCCTCCCAGCCACTACAAAACACATTTTCCTGATCTCTAGGGCGTTTTTCACTATGAAGCCTCAGGAGGCAAACACCTTCCTCAAGGAGGGAGTTTGTTATTTTCCCCCACACCATTTGTTTGAATAATAAACCACTTGAGCAAAAATATGACACATGGGAGTTAGGATTTTTCTATCTTTTTTTTCCCCTGGAGGAGATTAGGTTAAGCTTGCCTTTTTTCCAAAGGTGCACAGTTCATCAGCAAGAAGTTCAAGGAGGAAAAATGTGTTTTCATATTGGGTAGGAGTGCACACAGTGCTTGCCTTGCTCTCAAAATGGATGAGTCTGCAGCTAGCTGCAGGATTGACAGCTTTATTTTCATCTGCCTGCCCTGACAGAGCATATCAGGAAACATTTTTCTAGATCCACACTTGAGGATTTGAACATTCGTGCTGAGACCACTTTAATCTCATTTGATTCTATAGGAAAAAAAAAAAAAGCCCACTCATATATGCATTTAGTGACATCAGATAAAACCTTGTTTGCTGCAGCAAATAATTTGGTGGGGTGGTTTTTTTGCCTCCCCCTTTTTTTTTTTGAGAACTGCTTTCCCCCCCCTTCAGACTTTCACAGCCTTCCAATTGCAAGGTTTGTGGCACTTGCCAAGGGTGAAGGAATCTAATTTGCTAATTCAATCATCATTTGCAAACTAATGACTGTGAGCACGTATAAAACCAGCATTAAAATATCTGAAAGAGCAGCCATGGTGGGGAATAGATTCTCAGAGTAAACAAAACCACCTTGCAGCTGAAGCATTTACAGCCTGAGCACATTTCTGCTTCAGGAATTCAGTCTCTTCCTGGACAGCAGCTCCATTATTAATGAAATTAGCAGTAATAAAACCAGAAATCAAGCCTTGCCCACAGCTGGGCTTCTCCAAGAACTCCAGCTGGACTGACTTCTGGGTTAAGGCAGCACAACAGGAGCAGTAATGAGCCCCCTACTTCTCAATCAGCACTTCACATTCACCCAAGAAATGCCATTTCTCAGTGCTGCTCTTTAAAATTCCTCAAGCTCTAAATTCTGAGTCAGAGTAAAGGACACAAGTATGAAAAAAAACCAAAAACCCAAGGGGAGCCATCAGCAACATTCAGTTCTCCCTGTTGACATTGCTTTGGGCCAGATCTGTAGTGGACCATCAGCAAAAGTTCAGTTTCCTGAAGCACATCTGGAAACCCTGCCCTGACCCACCTGTAACATCTGCCTGTGACCCTGGGCTGGGACAAAGGAATGCACAAAGACCCCAGGGAGCTCAGCCCAGCCACTCAGGTGTTACAAATGACCCCTAATCTCAGTCAGGCCAAATTAGATTATTGTGCCAGAGTTTCTCCAGTGGAGAAGAGAGCCCTCAGGCCATCACAGATGCAATAATAAATTAATTTAGTTGAGAAAACAGCCTGAGAACAGGGTTTGTTTTTTTGGGGAGGTCAGGAAAATGTGTCTTTTCAGCTGCTTTTGGATAATAGATGGGGCATGTTATTGATCAGCAGGCATCCAGTGATATTTAGGATGGATTAGCAGCTACTCCTTCACTGCCATGCTGTAGCACATTTTACTCCATGCTCTTCCTTCATGGATTTCACTTTATCCCAGCCCAGGGGCTCCTTGGCATCGATGCATTCCACTTCCATCAGCACCTCAGGACTGCCCAGACAAGCCCTCCAGGCAGGGGTGGATTTCCAGGGAAATCCATGCAGCACATCTTAGCAAAACACGTGTTTTCACCCTGCAGCAAAGCAGGGAGGCATTGATCTTGCATGATGCCCGTGAGCTCTCTCTCAGCAGCAGTTCCCTCCTGTCACACAGAGCAGCTCTCAGAGGGCAGAAATCAATGGGGGAACATTTGTCTGTTTTACAGCAAAGAAATAAAGAAAGGTGAAACGGCCACCACCATCTGACAGGAACTGATCGAGCTGCAATGGGAACCTGGTCCAACATGGAACAGCAGCTGTGGTGGGGAATACTCTGAGAGTAAACACAACCACCTTCATGCAGCTGAAGCATTTCAGCCCTGAGCACGTTTCTGCCTTAGGAATTCACTCTCAGACTCCAGAGCACAAAGTTTTCCACCTTTCCACACATTTTTCCCCACCCCAGAGGCTCTGGAGCATCAGGTGGCTGCGATCACCTCCGAGGGCAGCCTCTGCCCACCCAGAGCTGCTCTGGAGGGGAACATCCAAGCTTCCAAAGGCCACCATGGACTTCAAAAAACAGCTGACACAGTGCCTGTCCTCCTCCCCTTCCAAATCAGAGTGCAGTTTGCAGCATCCAAAGGGTTCATCACACCAGTCCCCACCTTTTGGGCTGAGCACCTCAGCAGCACTTGGGTATCCAGAGCCCTGGGGAGATTTCAGCATCTGAACTCAACTATCTGTGCCATGAACAGCTTCCCTCTTCAGCTGTGGGGTGGGATCAAGAGGGGCAGGCTGGAAATACACCAAAAATCAAAGCAGTGCACAGAAAAGCTTGGCAGAGAATAAACCTGGAAGGACCTTGCTGATCCCCAGCCCCTCTTTATTACCAACCACCATTTCTGCTTTTCTACACTTCCAACACAGGTTTCAAATGCAAAGCAAAAAGGGCCCCCATTTATTACCATTATTATTATTACCATTATTATTATTGCCATTATTATTATTACCATTATTATTATTACCATTATTATTATTTCTGCCTTTCTACATTTTATCTTACATATCTGATTGAAAACACTCCAGGGCAGACTGTGAGATCCCAGATCCCACAGAACCAGCACCAAGCAGAGCATTCCAGCAGCCAGGCAGTTATAAAGGGCTCAGAAAATGCCAGCTCAGCTGCCACACACACACAGCCCTGTTGAACAAGCTCATCAAATTACCCACTGGAGCATTTCCAGTGACTTGCTGAGCTGGGGGATTTGCTTGGCTATGCTGGCACAGGGAATTTCAGCCCCATTTGTGTGCCCACAGCCTGTGGGATTTCTTTGCCCTGGGAATTTAAGCCCCATTTGTGGATCTGTTGGCCCAGGGAATTTCAGCATCATTTGTGGATCTGTTGGTACAGGGAATTTCAGCATCATTTCTGTGCCCACAGCCTGTGGGATCTGTTGGCCCAGGGAATTTCAGCCCCATTTGTGTGGCCACACCTGTGGGATGTGTTTGCCCAGGGAATTTCAGCCCCATTTGTATTTCCACAGCCTCTGGGATCTCTTGGCCCAGGGAATTTCAGCCTTATTTCTATTTCCACAGCCTGTGGGATCTGTTGGCACAGGGAATTTCAGCCCCATTTGTATTTCTACAGCCTGTGGGATCTGTTGGCACAGGGAATTTCAGCCCCATTTGTATTTCTACAGCCTGTGGGATCTGTTGGTAAAGGGAATTTCAGCCTTATTTCTATGGCCACACCTTTAGGATCTGTTGCCACAAGGAATTTCAGCCCCATTTCTGTGCCCACTGCCTGTGGGATCTGTTTGCCCAGGGAATTTCAGCCCCATTTGTATTTCCACAGCCTGTGGGATCTGTTGGCCCAGGGAATTTCAGCATCATTTGTGGATCTGTTGGTACAGGGAATTTCAGCCCCATTTGTGGATCTGTTGGCCCAGGGAATTTCAGCCCCATTTGTGGATCTGTTGGTACAGGGAATTTCAGCCCCATTTCTGGATCTGTTGGCCAAGGGAATTTCAGCATCATTTCTGTGCCCACAGCCTGTGGGATGTGTTTGCCCAGGGAATTTCAGCCCCATTTCTATGGCCACACCTGTAGGATCTGTTGCCACAAGGAATTTCAGCCCCATTTCTGTGCCCACAGCCTGTGGGATCTGTTTGCCCAGGGAATTTCAGCCCCATTTCTGTGGCCACACCTTTGGCATCTGTTGGTACATGAAATTTCAGCCTTATGTTTATGGCCACAGCCTCTGGGATCTGTTGGCCCAGGGAATTTCAACCCCATTTGTATTTCCACAGCCTGTGGGAATAGAGCCCTTCAAACCCCAAAAATCCCAGTTCTCACTCACAACCTTGCTTGCTCTCTGTTGAAATTGTAGCTGCTGGGTTGGTTTTGGCTGTGCTTCACAAACCTGACAAGTGTCCCACACATCTTGTCCCACCTCTTAAATGTCTCCATCCACTGGACCAACTTGTTTTGGGACTGCCCAGAGCCAGCATTGGGAATTCTTTGCTGCCATCTGATAAAGCAGCAGACAGCCCCAGCTCAAAACCTTTTTTTTTTTTTTTTTTTATTTCAGGATGAAAAATTAACAAGTGAAAAAACAAGCGAAATTTCTTCTTCCAAATGGGCTTTATATTTAACCTTCAATTATATTAACTGTGCCATAAAAAGTGGATGTACTGCTGTAATTATGCACTCCAAAAAGGCTGCTTAAAATCTGAAATGATTGCACTGTTTCATTGCCTGGCTGCTTTAGAATATTCCCTTTTCCAAGCATCTCCTACCCTCAGTCCAAGGGAAATGTTAAAGGTGACAGGATCTCTCTGAGCCCTGAGTTTTCCTCAGAAAATTGCACTTTCAGGTTCCACAAAGCCAAGAGAAGCTTAATTGCCTGCAACTGCAATTCCAGCCACTGCAAATCATACACAGCTCTCCCATGAAAGCATTAGAGAGCTGAGACTTAATTAGCATCCCTGATTAAATAGCAATTCATACAGCCATTATATCTCCCAGTTAGGCAGCACAGTGCTCTGGAAAAGCAGAGAAGGGGGGAAAAAAAAGCCAAACCACACACACTCCTCATCTCAATGAAAAAATTCACCTCCACCTGCTTTCTCCAAAGTTCATCCTGGGAAATGTTCATTATTTACCCTGCAAAGGGCACTGCCAGGCACACAAGGGAATTAATAATGAGATTCTGGTGTGAGTGTTGGGATTCATTGGCCAATTGGATCCGCCTAAGCCAAGGTGTCACTTCCCAGGAATATTCCTGGGATTCACATTCTCTGTACCTCAGAGAAAGGAAAAAGCCAATTCTTATTTTATTTATCTGTGCTGTTCACCCGTGAAATGCATTGTGAAATATTGTTTACATGAAGGGAATTAATAATTAGATTTTGTTTATCTGAAAGGAATTAATAACTAGATTCTGGTGTGAATGTTGTGATTCATTGGCCAATTGGATCCATCTAAGCCAAGGTGTCACTTCCCAAAATATTCCCAGGATTCACATTCTCTGAACCTCAGAGAAAGGAAAAAGCCAATTCTTAACTCATTTACTGCTCCTGTGCTGTTCCCCAGTGGAATGCATGGTGGGAGATTGTTTACCTGAAGGGAATTAATAACTAGATTCTGTTTAATCTGAAGGGAATTAATAACTAGATTCTGGAGTGAGTGTTGTGATTCATTGGCCAATTGAATCCATCTAAGCCAAGGTGTCACTTCCCAGGAATATTCCTGGGATTCACATTCTCTGAACCTCAGAGAAAGGAAAAAACCAATTCTTATTTTATTTATCTGTGCTGTTCACCAGTGGAATGAATGGTGAAATATTGTTTATCTGAAGGGAATCAATAACTAGATTCTGGTGTGAGTGTTGGGATTCATTGGCCAATTGGATCCATCTAAGCCAAGGTGTCACTTCCCAGGAATATTCCTGGGATTCACATTCTCTGAACCTCAGAGAATATGTGTTGTTCACCAGTGGAATGAATGGTGAAATATTGTTTATCTGAAGGGAATTAATAATTAGATTTTGTTTATCTGAAAGGAATTAATAATTAGATTCTGGTGTGAATGTTGTGATTCATTGGCCAATTGGATGCATCTAAGCCAAGGTGTCACTTCCCAGGAATATTCCCAGGATTCACATTCTCTGAACCTCAGAGAAAGGAAAAAACCAATTCTTATTTTATTTATCTGTATTGTTCCCCAGTGGAATGCATGGTGGAAGATGGTTTACCTGGAGGGAATTGCTGGTTGGATTCTGGTGTGCTTTGATCCCTGACCAGCCAGATCCAGGTGTGTGTGTCAGGACTGCCAGCTGACTGTCACAAGATTTGTGCAGTGGAGTGCAGCTGAGTGCCTGGCAGATTCAGTTTAGGTGGAATGTAACATAGCATGGACTAATAAAGTACAATAAAGTAAATAATTAGCCTTCTGATAAGATGGGAGTCCTCCTCATCATTTCTCCTGGAGGCTGGGCAAAAATATTTATTATACTGCTCCTCTTCTGCCCTGCACATCACCATCTCCAGCAGAGCAGGGGAGGAGAGGATATTGCCTCCTTAGTTCTGCCCAAAAGGTGCTGCCCTGCCCCTGTTTCGTGCTGGATGTGGGAAGATCTCCAGACTTCTGTTTTTCCCAAGTGGATCACGCAGCACCAACAGCTCCTTCTCCCCAGCCAGCCCAAACCCTGGCTGTGCTCTCCAGGCTGGAAGGATCACTCCAGCTCCTTGTGAATCTCATTTTATGAAGCCAAGCTGGAAAAATGTACAGGAAGCAGTGATGGGACAACAGCAACAAAATAAGGGAGCAAAAGTAAATTTGCACCACATGTGCAATTACCATCTTAGAACAACATTTTATCAGGTGCAGGATTAACAACACTGGTCCTCTACTACAGCAGCCTCTCAGTTTTCACCTCAGGAAATGATCACAAATCATGGATGATTTGTGGATTTTAATGACAAAGCACAGGGTCAAGAACTGATCTGGGCTCCTACCACGCTGCTCCAGGGGAGCACATTGAGATTTTGGTAGCTCATCTCTCAGACAAATGGGGAATTGCACTGCAGCCATTCCCCTCAGCCAAACTGGGAATCTTGGCTACATGAAAGAAGTCTGTGATGAGGCTAAATAAACTGTCACAAGACAAGGCTCCAATAAATTAGCCAGACAGACAGAACAAAGACAGATGGGGTACAGGAGGAGAGGGAGTTGCTGTATTTAGTGTCTGAAATGTCATTTGGATGCTGCTCACTGCTAATGTGCCTCCTGGGCCTTGCAGAGCCCTGCTCCATTGGCCTTCAGAAAGCCAGAGGTCAAATTTACATCAGATAATCTGAATTCTTGCTCATATTTGAACACTCCCTGCTTCCTGCTGGAAACATTCTCCAGCCACTTTCTGGAACAAATGCGTTCTCACCGAGCTGAGCAGCCCCTCCATGCACCCCACGCTCCTGTGCCTCCTTGGGCATCCCCCACTTCTGCCTCTGGTCCCACCCCACCCTATTCCCTTTCCAGAGACCTTGGAGCAGTGTTTCCTCCCCTCCTTTTTTCCATCACCCCAGATCTCCCCCAGCCAATACTCAGTTTGCCCCTGCTGCTCCACAGCCCAGCTCACCCACGGCTCTCCTTCCTGCAGCCCAGCCCCTGGCTCCTGCTGAGCCAGCAGCCTGGATTTCTGGAATTGCACAGCCCCAAAGAACTCGAGGCACTCCCTGAGCTCACAAAACATCTCAGAGATGAGTGTGGAGCAGTTTCAGCTGTTTGCACTGTGAGACATGACTGCTCAGCTGAGGAAAAGCTTGGAACAGCATATGGTCCCAATTACCTCTGTCCCCCTGCAACCAGCGCTTCTCTTTTCCACTTACAATTGATCTGTGCTGCTTGGCAGCTCAGCTGGCTCCCCTTCCTCTCCTGAGGAACACAGCCACATGCAGAATGCTGCTTATACACCAAATAAAATTATTTCTGCAGCCCAACAAAACCGGCCTCGCGTCCCATCCACAGGGTGAGAGTCGTGATCTGTGACTGTGAAAGATGCTCTGGCACTTTCTGGAGAGCAAATCCACAGTCCTGGCACGGTGTCAGCTCTGTAATTGCCTGCTGTGGACCTGTGGTAGCTCTTTCCTAACAAATAGCTGATGAATTCCACCCCAGAAGTGACTGGGAGTCAGCCCCAGCTAAATCAAAGAACAAACTTCATAATGAGCAACACCATTATAAGCCTTATTTTTTTTTTTTTATCATGGATCTGTCCTTACAGGTATTTTTTATGCTCTTTTTCAGCTCCCCCAGTCCCTTCACAATAGCTGGGCTCAATAGGAATGGCAGGAGGAAATCTCTTCCTCGCTTTGTGTTGGAAATGCTGGTCAGAAACCCAGGGGGAATACAAATGGCACACAAAACCTCATTTCCCCACAGCAGCAGCAGCTTGGGAGTGCTCAGTTACTTCCCATTTAAAACTTTCCAAGCCTTGGCTGAAGGGAGAGTCCCACAGCCACAGGGGTGACAGTGCCAAACACTGACAAACAGATCTGAAGGGGAGCAAAATGTGTTTTGGAATAATGAATTCAGGTTTATTTCCCCTTGTGCATGGTTGGATTGAGGAGGAAAACTAAACCAAAAAAAAAAAAATGTGATTTGCAAAAAGCCAATTGCCAAACAGCTTTTTCTAGGTATCCCTCCACACATGAAAACTGCTACAGAAACCCCCACAAATGCCAAATGTCTTTCTATCCAATGTCTTAGGGTCTATTTAATTCATACAATTTGAAAAGGAGCACAACATGCTATCACTTAAAAACACCAGAAACCCAAGCCCAGCATGATTATGAGGCCCCACATGTATTGCACACCAAAGGAATATCCTTGCTCAGCTTGTCAACATCCACAAAAAGCCCCAAAATGGGAATTTTGCAGCCCAGCTCTGCAAGCTCAGCCAGAATGGGAAAGAGAAGAGGTGTTTGGAGCATCTCCCATTCTGCCACCACCCCCCAGGCTGCACACTTGTCACAGTGCCATGTGCTGCCAGGTACCCAGCAATTTGCTGCCAAGCAGAGAGCTGGATGCTCAGTAACCCTCCTGAACTAATTTTTCTCACTCTCTGGAAACAATTTTCTAGGCCATCTATCTGGGAATGTCACCTTCCTAATGGGAAGAAATAACTGCTGCCTCCTTGAGCTCCTGGAGAAGACAGCTGAGCTTTTCTTTTCTTTTTATTAACAATCTACAGCAGTGATGGCACAGGAAAAATGTATTTTATTCAAGACTTTAATCAACACTTGATGAGAATTACGTGCTTTCCCTCTTTAAATGTAGTTCTGTGGCTATTTTTTTTTTTCTCTTTGTACTGAAATGAATAAGTTTTGCTCTAAACTGGTGAGATTGATGCTTGAATTAAGGTAACACCCCAGAAGTTTAACACAGCTGAATAGCAGGAGGACAACTTTGAGCCATTTTTCCACCAGAAACCTGCCAGGGAGGAGATGGTTCCATGATTGGAAATGTCTTTTTATTTGTTCCATTAAAAAAAGGCAAAGCATAAAAATAAAAAAGCTGAGATGTTCCCAACTGGTTCAAGGTCTGACAGCAGCTGGGAGAACCCCAGTGAGCACTGAACTTTTCTGGGTCCAGTCACTGGGAACACTGAGAGAAATACTCAAAACACGGTCTTACTTCAATGAATCTTTAAAATAAACCTGAAAAGATCATATTCAGCACCAACATTTCTGAAAAAATAAATGCTGAGCCTAAAGCAAGACCACTGAGCAGCACTGACCTGGAGGAGAGCTACAGGAATGGGGAGCAGAGGAGAAAATTCCCTTCCACTCCCTCCACTGGCCCTGGCTCTTGGTTGGGAAGAGAAGGAGAGAAGTATGGAGCAGGCAGAATATTAGATCTATTAGATATATTAGATATATTAGATCTATTAGATATATTCCTTACCTGCCACTGAGAATCCCAAGGCAGCTCCTCATTCACAAGAGACCAAACCACCTCTCTGCCCCATCAACAGTGAGCTCCCAGAGCCCTGCCCTGACTCCTTTTCCAAATTATTTTTCTAGACAGTTCCCCAGGGGCTTGTCCAGCTCCTGAGCAGCAGCTGCAGCAGCAGAGCTGTGTCCCCACAGCAGCACTGGGCTCTGGAAGGTTCCCTGCCCCTTTTGTCCCAGGATTTCAAGCTGGGAACACTGTGCTCTCACAGAGCTGCCTGCTTTCTAAAGGAGCTGAAAGTGTTCCTCAGGCTCTGGTCCCAGGAGTGCATTCACCCCTGAGTGCTGGGAGCCCTTCCCTCTCCCCTGGGGAGGTATGAAAAATGTGTATTTTATGATTGACTTTTTGAAAATATTAAAATGAATGTTATATGTGTTGTGTTAGAAAGTAATGCTGTATTAATTTTCTTAAGCAGTGTGTTAAATATAGTTTCAGGTGATACCACAATGTTAAAATGGAAACTATGCTATGTAAGATACTTTTTTTAAAGAAAGGACTTGCAGTGAGATAGCAGCCACAGGACACCTAAACCTTTCAGATAAAAAGAATTGATTGTTCCATTATCAGAAGAAACTTTTCCCTGCCTCGCTCAGCCATGAAGACGCCCTTAGGATTAATGGGAAGAAGTTGCTGATGACCAGACAGAATCCTGTGTTTGAATGGAATTTGTGCATCATTACAACCAATAAAATGGTTGTAAAAATAGCAATACAATTAGAGTAATAATAATTTGGACAATTAGGATTAGGACAATATGAGACAATAGAAAGGAAGAGTTACGGACATCCGGGTTCCTTTTTCTGGGCAGCATGAGCCTGAAAAAAGACACACGTTAACAGAGAACTAACCCTTAAAAACAATAATCTGTTGCATATTCATACATCTCAGACATGATGCATCAATTCCATTCAAACACAGGATTCTGTCTGGTCATCAGCAACTTCTTCCCATTAATCCTAAGGGCGTCTTCATGGCTGAGTGAGGCAGGGGAAAGTTTCTTCTGACAGGAGAGCAATCAATTCCTTTTCTTTGAAAGATTTAGGTGTCCTGTGGCTGCTATCTGGTGCAAAGTCCTCTTTCTATAAGAAGCATCTTACATAGCATAGTTTCTATTTTGACATTTTGTTATAACCTAAAACTAAATTTACCAGTCTACTTAAGAAAATTAATACAACATAACTTTCTTACACAACTCATATAATATTCATTTTAACATTTGAGGAAAGCCAATCATAAAATAGGCATTTTTCACACAAAACCAGTCCTGACCTATATAATGGATGGGTTTTGTTTGCTGGGCCATGAGCAGATACTACTCCTCTGCTTTAAGTGAGCAGGCCCAGTGCCAAAGCTATCAATGGAATTATATCTGCTTATGCTGCTGGGAAGTTCTGCTCTTTGCACAGCACTCACTGAGGTGTAAAATGAGGACTTAATGTTACTTGCTTGGACTCATTTCAAAAGCAATTGCTGCACCTGTTCATACCAAGGCACAAAGTTCTTTTTTTTTTTTTGCCAGAGCCCAGCACCACAAAACCTGGATTGAAATAATAACTCTGTCTTTTATATCAATCCACATTTCTTTACTCTTTACTAATCACCTCCCCTCCAAAATGCATTTCGCCCAAAGAAATCAAAATAAAAATCTGTTTCTGCCTATTAGGCAATAAGCAATTCCTTGGCTCTCCAGAAGAACAGAATATTGCACAATATCCAGTTGGAACAACACATCCCAGCTCCTCTGGAGCTCCATCTTCCAGGTATTAACCAGGCCAATGGGACTCCTCAGGAATAATTCACATTAGAGTTAATTCCACACCCCCTGAGCGCAATAAAACCCCAAAAGAGGTCGGGTTTCTCAGACAGAAAAACCTCAGCTCTTATCTGCACGGCACAGATTGAGTGAAGAGCTCTCCCCTGTGAGTGAGCTCTAAAGCAGCAGTGGAGCTGCTCCAAATACCCTGCCAGGCTGCAGGGATGGTGCACAGGGGGGCCTTGGCTCTAGGAAGCCGTCAGCATCCTCAGCCTCCACTGGGAGCCCGTGCTGCTTTGAAGGAAAATGGAATTTCACCAGAGGGAGCGGATTTTTAAACCTAAACAAACAAACAGCACGCCACGGTACAAAGTTATTGCAGCAAGGAGAGAAATCTTCATTGCCCTGTAGCCACAAACATTGGTGTGCAGAATTTATTGATTTGTTGCCATTTGTCCATAAAGCCAGTCCAATGCAGCCAAACAGCCAAACCCACAGCGCTCCTCTATGAGCCTGGTGACCTCCAGGGGCTCTTCCCAAATTTTCTGCGAGGTGCTCCATGAGTTTTGGAGACGTCCATCACCCCTAAAGGTGGCCCAGAGATGCTGGGGGATGCCAGGCCCGTGAAGTCAGCTGCTGTGTGTGAAGTTTTCCATCAGGGAAGGCAGAATAAATCCTCCTGCCTTTGCTTATTTATTTGTTTATTTGTTTATTTATTTATTTATAGAGCAAACAGGCTCCAAATACAGCTTCTTCCTGGTGTAAACGTTGGCTGAAGCGCCTCCCACCAGCGGAGGCTGCGCTCAGACATCCCCAGTTCTGCACTCCCATCATTCCCATTTTCAAACCACAGGGCCTTTGGGTTTGGTTACCAACACAAGTCCCAAACTCTCCCAATAAATAATCCTGAAGGGACAGCAGCACTCGGGGCAAAGCTGGCAAAACCTTGTTAGCCTTCAGCAGGGCCGGTGGTATTTGCACATTTTTACAGCATTCTGTTCCTTCAGGTCTGTCCAGGATAAGAGAACTTGTGCAAAATTCACAGCAATTCACTGCCTACCTCATGAGGAAGCTGAGGGAAGTTGGGTTCTCTTGAGCTGTGGAAGCACTGGTGGGTATCAAGTGGTAAAATTAAATAGAGAGAAAAACCAGCTGTGGGAGCATTATTATTTTAAAACAATATACAGGCAGTGGGAGTATCACATAGCAAACACTTATATGTAATTCAGAATGTATTGATCAAAGATCACCACTGGATTATGTTAAAGAGTGTGGCTGTTTCATAAGTACACACAAGTGCATTTCAGTGGGATTGAGGTGTTTGTCTTTCTTAGAATCCTCAGAAAAATTGAAAACCCCTATGATTAATGACTGATTAATGCCTAGCTTGGGTGGGAAATACCAGGTTTAATTATGTTTTGGTCTAATGGTCAGCTCAGACTAGGGAGGCAAAGATGTGGATGGGGGCAGGAGAGGTGCTACAGCTGCCAAACACACCCACAGATGGCAACACCATTTTTAAGACCCATGGGAGCAGAGCTTGAAGCCTTTGATTAGCCAAGAAATTCCCATTTCTGGGAGTTCTCCCCGCAGGACAGCACTGCTCCTTGTGTAACCCAGCTCCTGAGCACCACCCCTGTGTCTGACTCCCATTTCTGCTGTGCTCCACATCCCCCAGAGCTTTCAGCAGCTCTTGGCAGGGCTCATCACTGAGATGACAAAGTGTCAGCTCCCAGCTCCCCCTGGAGATGCCCCTCCCTGGGAAGGTGCCAATCTGAGATCCCACAAGCCACGCTCGTGTTCCATCACATGTCAGGAGCCAGAAACAACAGCCTGGAGGGTGCCTTCCCCCCCTCCTCCCCTGTCAACAAAGGAACTCTTTATTGCTGGAGCATCAGAGCTCGCAGGGAAGCTGTGAATCCTGACTGCTACATGGCACAGAGAACTGCTGCTCCTGCTAGGCACAGCTCCTGCAAACAAACCCTGCTGCTGCTGGAGGCATTCCTCTGCAGGGCACCTCACACACAGCTCATCCTGGCTATTTCAGAGTGATCCCAGGAGTTTCACTCTGCTCTTGAGGAAGGTGCCACCATTACAGAAACAAAACACAGAGCCTTGGTTTAAATCCGATGAAGCTTATTTTAATTTGCTGCTCCAGAACTTTGTGGGAGCAGTGATGACATTAAGTAGCTGGAACTGAATTAAGACTGTGAGGAGAATAAATGGAAGCAGCATTCTTTTGTGATTCCCATCCTCCAGAGAGAACAATGACCAATTCAGCCTTCCTGGGGAAAATAAGGACCCTCCCACACAAAAAGGCACAGCAGCCCAGCTGCCACCCAGCCCACATTTTATGCTCCCCATCACCATCTAAAAGCACAGAACTGCATTGTCCACTGCTGGAAGGGCACCCAGGCCAGTGGAGCTGTGGTTTTCTGCAAACATCCCATTTCTCTCTCTTCCAGCTGCCCAAATTCCACTCCAAGAGCTTCCTCTCATTTCCAGCTGTGTGCAAAGCCTCCATCTTAAAGGCAGGAGTACCATGGAGGAAAAAACCAACAAACTGAGTATGGAGCTTAGAGCAACCCCTCGCCACCAATTCCTACACAAACACAGCAAATGCCTTTAAAAAAAACAATAAACAGGCAAAGCAGCAAAAAAGACAGGGAGATGTGGCAGATCCCACAGAAGCCACCCTAGGAAATCACCAGCCCAGCAGAAGGGATGGCACCCATGGAAATGCCCTTCCTTCCCTGCAGGAGTGGGTGAATCTAGCCCTGGCAACAGAAGGAGACAGACAGACAGACAGACATTGCTTCTGCTTTCAGGCAGAGTGTGCCAGAGCTGCTTCTCAAACAACAATTCTCAGGGGTTTTGCTCTCTGCCTGGTTCGTTTGGGGTGTTTCAGGTGGGTGAAGCATTCTGCAGGATTTTATTATTTTTTTTGCTTGTTTATGCTCCTAATCCAGAAGCAAGCCTCGAGCAGACTGAGGTGTCGCAAGCTGAGGCTGTTCTGTGCTGCTGTTCAAACTCTCCTCTTGGACCCAGCTCCCAAACCTTGCTGGGGAGGGATGGATTAAGTGCAGCAGAACTTCTTGTTGCCAAAAATTACCAAGACCAAGTGGAATAAAATGGTTCATGAGGGCAAAAAACGCCCAGGCTTTGTCTGCTTGGCCATTCTTTCATCCCAAAGGATGCAAGAGGGAGCAGCTGCTCCTCCAGGAGCAAGCAGCAAATATTTCTGCACTGCTGCTGCCAAGAGCAGCCAGGGCAGGCAGGGAGGGTGGCCTTGATGGTTCCCATCTGCTTCCCAGGGAGGATAATCCTGAGATCCCTCGCTGGGGCCATTCCTTTGCAGAGTTAATGATTTCTGAGTGCTCCTGGGAAGTGCCACTGACACATCTCTGGGCACTGAGAGAAATCAGTCTGCACACCTTGGTCACCCCCAGGAGAAACCTGCCCAGAAACCTGCCCAGAAACCTGCCCACTTTTATTCTGCTTGCTTTACTCTCTGTTTATCCCCACCAGTGTGGTTTTCAGATTGTCTGCACTGATGGAAGAAGCAGCTAATTTTGACATGAACTCAGTTAATCCCCACGATGGGCTGTGGCCAAAATTAAGCTACACAAGCTTTGGAGAGAGCCAGAATACAAAGAATTTCATACAACATCAATAAAAAGGCAGATTATTGCCCTGCCCCTCCATCTCACCTCTAACATCAGCACATCTATAAATGGAAATAATTCACCTGTGGCCACAACACACCTGGATTTTAACCACCAGGTACCTCTCAGCAATCCTTTTTTTAAGCTCTTGAAGCAAATCCCAACACAAGCAGCTCTGTTCTTGCAGTGCAGTTCTGTTGAGGTTTTCTACAGCTTCAAAAATAGTGGCCAAATGAAAATGTAGTGGTGTCATGACAGGCAAAACAATCTCTTGAGGGGTTTGCTCAGCAAGTGTGTGTTCCTTGAAATAAAACAGCTTTTGTGTTGCTCTGAAGACAAGGCAGCAAGTTCTTATAAAAAGAACAAAAGAAACTAAATGGGGTTGCCTTTCTACCACTGTCAGTGCTGGCACAGATGTGAGCTGAACATAATAGTGTGCGTCGTTTTTTTTTTTAAATAGACTCTAAAAAATGATCCAGGAAAATTTGGGACCTATTTAAAGGCCCACTTAAGCATTTTCCAGGTGCATATTTGCCCATGACTAAACCACTTTGGCTAAGATACACAAGCTCCTGTAAAATAAAAGACATTCTTGGAGAATTTTTATTTGAAACTTCCCTGTCCCCAAGATATTACCTCCATCAGCTAGCCATTTATTTTTATGTAATCTGCATGGAGGCAGGAGCAGGCTCTCGTGCTGCAGCTCCATTTTCAATATGAAAAGGTGCAAAGCTGAAATAAATCCCAGCAGTCACAGCTCAGCTCCCTTCTGTGGGGGGAATTACAGGGAGACAAATCCAAACGTTCCAGGGCCTCTCCAAATTGCTTCCCAACCATGTCCTTGAGCACCTCCACTTCTTTATTATTTCCATCAAACCCAATTTCCACTGGGACTACCCCAGCAGTCGATCATCACTCTATAAACCTGTCAAGTGCCTTGGAGACCCCTGGCAACAGCTTTTGTCACTCCAGTGCCTCCTTGGAAACTCTTGTTGTAAAAAAGCAGAATCCTCCTCGTGCTCAGGGAAGTGTTGATATCCTCAGAGTGGCTGAATGCAAATGTGGGAGAAAAACCTTCCCCACAGCCCTGCCTGTGTTTGGGAAGCACAGACACTGTGAAAAAGGCCAATCACTTGGTTTTGAAATTTTAAAGGTTTAATAGTAATAAAAGGTTTATAAAAATAGTAGTGTAATTAGAGTAATAAGCATTTGGACAGTTTGGATGAGGACAATATGAGACAACAGAAACAAAGAGTTATGGGCATCCAGGCACCTTTTTCTGGGCAGCATTATTCCGAAAAAGGACACATGTTAACAGAGGATTAACCCTTAAAAACAATAATCTGTTGCATATTCATACATCTCAGACATGATGCATCAATTCCATTCCAACACAGGATTCTGTCTGGTCATCAGCAACTTCTTCCCATTAATCCTAACAGCACCTTTGAGCTGGGGAGAAGTTCGTTTCTTCTGATAATGGGGCAATAAATTCTCTTTCTCTGAAAGATCTTGGTGTCCTGTGGCTGCTATCTCGCTGCAAGTCCTTTCTTAAAAAAAGTATCTTACACAGCATAGTTTCTATTTTAACATTTTTTTAATAACCTAAAACTGTATTTAACACACTGCTTAAGAGAATTAATACAGCATCAGTGTCTAACACAACACATATATTATTCATTTTAATATTTGTGAAAAGCCAATCAGAAAAAACTCATTTTCCACTGACACATCTTTCCAGCCACCATGTCTCCATGCAAAGCTGCCTCCTCTGGAAGGCTGCTGGGAGTGCTCCAAAGGGGAATTCTGAGTGATCAACCACAGCCAGCCCCCTTTGGTGCTGTTTGGGATCCAGCAAAACCCTCCCTGTGCTCCTCAGGGGAGGGACCGTGGTGTCAGAGCCAGATTCACCAGCAGGGCAAGCTCCTGTTGGTTCATTCAAGCCTTTTCCAGGGCTCCCTTCCCTGCTGTTTTCCCCAGAAATATTCCTTCTTGCTCCCCTCTCAACACCACAGCTGATCATGGGGACAATTTTGCGCTCCAGCCAGCAAGCAGAGATTTTGTGGGTTTGGGGAGGAGGCAGCAGGCACATTTTTTCTCACACCTGCTCCCCTAAAACTTGGGCAGCCACAGGGAGGTAATTTACTTTATAATCCCAGTTTTAGCACAGTGAACAGGGGGAGGTTACAGGATGCTGTGCACCACATCCCAGCACTCAGCAGTGGCTCTCAGGTCAGGGGAGATCAGCCAAGAGAGGTCACCTGAAGGGTCAGCTCAGCATTTGGCTGGTTTGCCATGGAACAGCAGCATCTGCCTTTCACATGGCTTTGGGATTCATCCCCTCAAAGTCTACCTTTTCCAGAGAAAAATGGCAGCTGAGAAGATAGCACAGTGTGAACACAGCCCCTGGTTTTATCCAATTTTTTGGTATGGGAAATTCCTGCGTGCAGAGCAGAGGCTGACAGACATCAACACATAAAACCCCATAAAACCCCTTAAAACCCCTTAAAACCCCTTAAAACCCCTCAAAACCCCCGCAGGCACACAGCCATGTGTGGTTGCAGACCCTTCTGCTTGCCCCCATATTTAAAGCTGAGCTCTCTTTCAGATGCTGCCTGCCCAGGACTAGCCCAGACAGCCCAAGAGCAAACCAGTGCCTCTCAATGGCTGTGCCACTGCTGCAGGCTGGCTCAGAAGGACTTTGTCACCTCATTGTGGTGACAAACCACTCCCAGCTGGGTGCACAGCACAGGCCAGAGCAAAAGCTCCAGCTGACATCCAGTCTGTTCACTTGGACCTGAGCTGAAGAGCTCCATCACCCCAGAAATCATCTGCCAGGGGAGGGCAGGGGATGGGGGGAACGTGGAGTACACAGATTTTGGCACACACAGAAAAGTTGGTGGGGTGTGGATTTGGGCATTTACAGGCAAAGCTGGCCAGCTGATCCCTGGCAGCTGGCAGAAATCCCAATCCTGCTGGGCACAGCAGCTGCACCTGGAGGGATGGATCACAGGGCACAGGAGGTTTCACTCAGGCAGAAGTCTTGATGATACCTAAAGCCATGCCTAATGTCCAAGTTCATTCATTAGTTCAGCCCTTAAATCCAAAATAGATTTTGCTTCTAAAAAAGACTAAGATTTTCACCAGCAAAATTATTACATAAACTCAGAAAACATTTAAGCATTACAAGAAAAAAACCCCAAAAATCCCAAGCAACCAAAAAAAACCAACTTAATGGCTTTAATTAAACATACCAAAGCCCACCAAAGTGTGCTTAGGTGCTCTAATATATAACTCTTGGTACATTGCAGGGCAGGTGTCTTGGTTATGAAAAGATGTCTTAAATGATATCTCAGTTTGTCCTGGCTGTCCAAAAACCCCCAGAAATCCAGAGGAGCTGATACTGGAAAATCAGGTTTTGGAGCTGGCAATAAAAGTGGGAGCTCTGCTGGGATGTGGTGGAAGGATTTAAAGCCAAAACCAGCAGGAGAGAGTAAACTGAATGGCTCTCTGAGCACCACATTGGACACGACCTGTGCTGAAGAACAAAGTCACACAAACCTGCCAATCGTGCCCAGAGGGCACAACAGCCTAGAATTTCTAAATCTGTCCTCCCAGACACATTTCTGACAAATAACACCTCAGATATTTTTAAAGTTCACCATCTCTGCCTCAAGATAAGCATCTTATTACAGCTGCCACAGAAATTCACATTTCCTAAAGGTCCAGCACTTTTAAGGCTGATCCAGACAACACCAGGAGGTCCAAAGAGCACAAGGCAGGTATGAAAGAATTCAGATCATTTCCAAAACCTGCTAAGGTCCATAATTGCACAACATTTTCTCTAACAGGTGGCCAAGTGCCAGCAATCCTGCTGAAGGTAAACCAGAGTTTGTGGCATCACCCTTCATGAGAAGGACAGGAATTTAATTTGCATTACCTCATCTGCACCATCCTCGAGAGCAACAGGGGCCCCAGCTGCCTCTTGCCAAGCAGAGAAAGCACCGAGGAAGTTTTGCTGTTTTTTGTTACTGAGGATCTGGGCCAGAGGAGCAATAATCAGAGTTTCTTTGTCATTCCAGCAGCCAGAACTTTGGGCTGCAAAATTTCAGCAGAACTAATCCTGCTTCGTTCATTTTTATGCAAGAATCCCAACCTCACCTAAAAAAAAAAGGACCAAGTGTGATCCTGCTCACAGAGAATTCCTCCAGGTTAAAACCTTCATGTTTTACTTTCCTCCAAGTTAAAACATTCATGTTTTACTTTCCCCCAAGTTAAAACCTTCGTGTTTTACTTTCCTCCAAGTTAAAACCTTAATGTTTTACTTTCCCCCAAGTTAAAACCTTCCTGTTTTACTTTCCCCCAAGTTAAAAACCTTCCTGTTTTACCTTGCCCCAAATAAAACCCTCATGTTTTACCTTGCCCCAAGTTAAAACCCTCATGTTTTACCTTGTCCCAAATGAAAAACTTCATATTTTTATTTTCCTGAAGTTAAAACCTTCATGTTTTACCTTGCCCCGAGTTAAACCCTTCATTTATTACCTTGCCCCAGCCTGGTGAAATGGCCAATACTGCCATAATAATAATGATAATAATGATAATAATGATAATAATGATGATGATGATGATGATGATGATGACGATGATGATAATGATGATGATGATAATGATGATGATGATGATGATGATAATAATAATAATAATAATAATAATAATAATAATAATAATAATAATGTTTGGCTGCCAATGAGTTGATGTTTCTTATCCCCACAATTTTTCACAGCTCTGCCATTAATTAGACTCGCCCTTGACAAGCTGGGACAAAAATGAACTTTTCAGCGCTACCACGACGGGATGCAGAGGGGAACTGTGAGGCAGGGCAGGTGTCCAGGTGACAACCATCACAAGAAACATCACACAGGTGACAGTTCAGCTTCAGGGGTGTTTTATTGCCACTTTGTGTCAGGGCACTGCCCTGGAGCACCTCTGTTCCAATCTCCATCAACTCCAGCTCAACACCCAGGAGCTGCACAAGGAGAGGCCGTGACCCTGATCATTCTGCCCAGGAATTCCTGCTCTTCCTCCTGCCATGCCATGGAAAAGCCAGCTCTGCTCAGAGGAGGAAACCCTCCCTGTCCCCAGCCCAGCTGCTGAGCGGCTCTGCCCGGCCAGGTGGAACCCCCGGCGCAAAGCCCAGCGCTGCCGAGGAATGCAGGAGAGCTCAAATCAATATTCAGCACAGATCCCTGCACCACAGCACTCCCATTATCTTGTGTGGCACATGCACTGTTCCCATGGCAACCAGCATCCTTCATCCTGCTCCATTATTTGGGCGGTTTGAGGCTCTCAGAATCTCTGGTGCCCGAGCCACGGCTCAGAGCTACTTTGTGCTAATCAGCCTCAAGAACAGACACAAGAAGAAAAGAAGAAAATGCAGCAAAGTCTGGTTTTTTCTAATCTATCAGCAGCATGGAAAGCAAGAAGTGGCATGGGAAATAGAGTTCCAGCAGCTGAGGGGAAGGGACTCTTATGTAACCACCGTCATTAGGCGAGACTAACGTGCTGCAGATCCACTCCAGCCCCTGAACAGCCTGCCCAGGCAGGTTCTTCACCAGGAACTGCTTGGTAAGAGGTGTGAGGAAATCAAATCTCCCTGCACACCCACTGGAACATTAGTGCCTCTATAATTGATATCACACTGGTCTTTGTTTTGAAAAAGGGCTCAGCTTGTAAGCGCCAGCAGCATGGGCCAGGAAAATAATTTCATTTTGACCTTTTTATGATGTCTGCTATTAAAGTTTTAAAGGGCTATTATCAAAATCTATAATCTTTATAGTATAATCTATATTTGCTTGATATAAACTGTCCCTAGATGCCTTAAGCAAGCTCCATCAATAACACCATTCCTTTTTTTTTCTTTTTTTTTTTTGGGCATTTAAGCATTTCCACATCAAAGCCTTACAGCAACCTCATTATGCTCTGCACAGCTTAATACAAAGTTCCTCTTAGTCACCAACCAGGGAATTTCAGGCAGAAAATAAATAACCTCATTTATTGAAGAGACCCTTGAAAAATCATCCCTAAGTTGCCAGCCTGGGGTTTATCCCTGGGAAATACACATGGGTCAGTAAGAACACACACAAATGCTTTGAAGCTGGAGGATTTGAAGGCTCCTAAAAAGAGATGTTGAAACAAATAAATAAATAAATAAGGCACTATGCCAGAAAATGTCCTTACAAGTGACAAAGGAGAGTGACGGGCTGCTGAGTTAAGCTGAGCTTAAATGTGCTCAGCACCTGTTGGGAAGAGCAGGGGTTCTCTGAGCGTCCTGAGCAGCATCTCTGACAGCCACCTTCCCTGCCAGGGCAGCTCTGGGGTCTCCTGGAGGTGAGCAAGGTCAAACCCAAGGTCAGCCATGCCCCTGGGGATGGAGGGAAGCAACTGTGCCCTTCTCAGCACCCCCATCCCTGCCCAGAGCGCCCAGGCAGCCCCAAAGCCCCACTTCCCGCTTTCTCACGGGTTCAGAGAGCAGGAACAGGGCTGGCTGAGCTGGGAGCCACCCTCCTTGCCTCCCCAGCCCCAGAGCAAGCCCTGCAGCCCCAGCAGAGTGCAGGAGGGCTCGGGCAGGCGCTGCTCCCCCGGCTGGAGGGCTGACCCCGCGCTCTGTGCACCGTTCCAAGCAGGAGCCATAAACACTGAAAGCTTCCACAGGAAAGAGGACCCAAAAAAAGCCCTTTTATGCTGGCTTGTGAAAGTGTCGAGCACCGAGGGGAGGCAAGAGCAACACGAGAGGCCAGCAGCTGCTGGCAGGGGTCGTGTCTGGGCGCAGGGCACAACCCCAGAGCCTCGTGCCCTGCTGGTGCCCCCAGCCCAGCCCCTGCAGCCAGGCTGAGCCCAGCTCAGACAGCAGGGAAAGCCACCATCCCCACCCAGGATGGAGCTGCCGTGAGATTTCAGTGCTTGCTCGCTGCCGCTCCTCAGCCCTGGGACAGATTTGGAATTCTGCTCGTGCCCGACAACCAGCGAAATCAATGGAATTAAATCCAGCCCATTTGCACCATTTAAGCCCACTGAGAAGCTTAACATATTTAATGATAAAGCTTCCTTCCATTAAATAATTGGCCAGAGGAAAAGGCAGCGGAATTTTCCATCCACACTTTCCCTTCGGAGCGTGCACCACAAGCGTGCACGGCTCCAATTTTCCTGCTGCTGGGATGGAGGAGCTCTGTTGATGGCCCAGGAATTCTCAAACTGCTCTCCCTTTCTGCGTGCTCCAACCCAGGGGGGGCTGTTTCCTTCCAGGCTCTGTGTCACCCCCCTGTAAGTGACCAGCAAGGGATGCTGAAATGGGAATAAAATGGGGCTGGGAGGTGAAGGAAGCAGCACATGCAGCTGTGGAAGATGACATTGTGTTACCCTGAAGCCCATCTGCTAAGCCAGAGAGGATCCAGCAGACAAGAGCAGCAGGATCCTTGAGGAATGATGTTTTTTGTTCAGAGATGTTCAAAGCCCGTTCAAATAATCCCAGTTAATTTTAATTTCGGAAGGTTAGATAGTCCTCAGAATTTTCTCTAATTGCATATTCCTCAGAATAGACTCCTCTGGCTGCTCTGTAATCAAATCATAATTAAAGCATCTGTGTCGTTTTATCCAGCCCTTCCTGCTATTTGTAACATTTACAGAAGGCAACAAAGATGCAGAATGCAAAATTTCCAGCACCGAGGCTGGGCAGCAGCAGTGCAGTGCTGGGGATTTGTGCTGCTGTGAGCTCCTGAGCATCTCCTTGGGCTTTCCTTGGCCTTTCCAAAGAGCTGAGGAGGAGAAGGGCACCAAACAGTGCCCCCCTTGCTGGGGCCACCACTGGAGGCTGAGTTTCATTCCTGGGACCCCTGTTTTTAACCAGCTGTACAGGAGGCTGAGTTTCATTCCTGGGATCCCTGCTTTTAACCAGCTGCCTCCTTTCCTCCCAGCTCCTCTGGGCAAACTGGGGCAGGCAGAGGGGCTGGAATTAGGGGTGGTGTTACACAGCAATATCACCTTGGCAGAAATGAGGATTTTCTCTTTGGGCAGTGGTTGGATGAGTCTCCACTCACTCAGGAAAAAAAACAAAAAAAAAGAGTCTCCAGATGAGTCTCCACTGCTTTCCAGGCAGGAAAAAAAGAAAAAATCCCAGACCAAAGCAACCAACAGCAAAGTGGTTCCCTGGGTGTTATCACAGAACTCAGAGTAACTAATTTGTCACTGTCACATTTTCTGAAATATCACTTCGCCAGGACTTCTTCTCCTGGGAAGCTGAGAAGCCTCAGAGAGGAATGAAAACAATAATGATCTGATTGCTGCTCCTGTGTTTGCTGCTTTGGAATGTGGCCTGGACATTGTTTATCCAACAGGTGAATGTTTGATTGGTTCCATGTGAATTGTTTTGATTTAATGGCCAATCCCAGTCCAGCTGTGTCAGACTCTGAGGAGTCAGTCCCAAGTTTTTATTACTCATTCCTGTTGAGCCTTCTGAGGTCTCCTTTCTCTTTCTTTAGTATAGTTTTAGTACAGCATTCTTTTAATATGATATAATATAATATCATAAAATAACAAATCAGCCTTCTGAGAACGTGGAGTCAAATTCCTCATCTCTCACCTCGTCCTGGGGACCTCACAAACTCAACACTAACTGGATTATTGGTGGCACCCTTTGCCTTGCAGAGAATCATAGAAATCATATTTCAGATGAGAAGTGTTTCCATAAATTTTTCACCCAGTGCTGTGGAGTAATGAGCAAACCTCTCTGGGAAAAGAGTTTGCAGTTGGATGGTCTGCAGAAAGATGGGGAAAAGAATCATAATTCCTTGCACAAGCAGAGTCCAGGCTCAGATAGGGATAATTTCCTTAGGAATTTGGAGTTTGTATTAAAAGGAATGCATTGATTGGTAAATGAAAGCATCTATTTTTCAAAAGAAAATTTTGTGATGTATTTATGCCCCACCAAATGGCTTTTTCTTCCATCCCTGATTTTAGTCTTGTTACACAATTTTGTACTGCTACAGAATGAACCTCAGCTGTGTAGGCATAACTTGATAAACTCCTGATTACAACTGGTATCAAAAGTACTGATTTCCCACTGAATGTTTTTCATTGCAACATCATTCTAGTGAAACATTCAAATAATTGTTGTTTTGCACAGAAAAGATTCCATTTACACAAAGGTTACTCTAAGCACTTCAGACTGAAATCAGCACCGAGTTTGCTCTCAACACCACTTTCCTTTCAAAATATAATTTACAGATAAAGATCAAAAGTGGAATCAAATCAAAATTTTACATCTTAACAATTCACCGTAGGAATAATTTTTAAATAACTTCTATTTTTGGACAATGAATTCTTTCAGAACCCACTTTGAATAGAAAAGAAATTTTGGAAAAATTAATACCTCAGTTTGCTTGATTTAAGTTCTAAATAGAATTTTCATAGCTACTGGATAATGTTAGCTACAATATCTGGGGTGGTTTTATTCATTTCAGGGTTTCCTTTATGTCATAGGGATTGGTGCAGATCACTGGGATTGTTACAGATTATTGGGATTATTAATTATGTTACTTCCTAGTTTATAAGGGATAAATCCTGTCCATGTTCTGTCACTTTTCTCCATCAATAAATATCCAGCTGTAGACGAATTCACTTCTCACACTACACATTTCAAATACCCAGCTGCCAGTCTTGCCCTTATAAAAGGCCCGCACAGGTGAAGCTGTTACTGACATTATTTTCCCCTTAAAGATCTACACTTGAAAAGCAGAAAAGTGAATCCAACAATCCAGTGGGTGCCTGGTTCTATCCTTAATAAAGATGAGGACGGGAGCAGAAGCTGGGGCTGAAACGCTGGCTCCCCTCACCCTGACAGGGCTGGAAGCAGGGGGACAAAACCCCTCAGCCGGGTTCTGAAGCAGGTTGATGGTGGTTTAAAAACCTAAAGGTTGAATTTCTCATTGCTGTTGGCACAGGCAGAGACTCGGCTGCCTGGTCCTGCCGTGTGTGTGAGCTCTGTCCTGCTGCCAGCACAGCCCTGTCCCCCTCTGCCACCTGCCCAGAGAGCTCAGCGATGCTGCAGCATCACCCCTGCCCTGCCAGCTCTGGGGAGGCTCCGAGGAGCTCTGCTTTATGTAAGCAAAAGTGGCAGCACATCCCAAGCAGGGCCGTGCAAATGTCACAGCTGACCCTCCAACGTGCACTTGCAAGGCACAGATTTATCCCCAAGTCCAAACTCATCTCTCGTCTCCGGCGTTCAAGGCAGGCATGAGTTAGAAGAGATCATGGTAAGCAGAAAATCCTAAGATAACTTGAAAAGAAATTGTCACCAAGGATTCTCTTCAGAGATAATATTTTTTTTTTTTTCCAAATCACTTGTTTCGTAGTTGAGTCATCCCAGAAAGGATCTAAAGCTTGTGGAAATTTGTCACTGCGTGTAGTACGAGGAGTGCAGAGCTCTTGCAGATTATTTAGAAATTTCCCTTTTGCATCTGGAGCTTGGATTGCACTTACAGGGTGAATAGCTTCGAACACACAGCCAAAAACATCTTCCCCCACCTCCTTCCCACTCCTCATGTTCAATTACTACTCTGTTAGACTTAACAGTGCCACCAACACTGCAGCTCTGGAGCGGGAATAAAATCAGCAATCAGCGCCTTCAGAAAATACATTAACACCAACTCATCCACGCCAACAAATCATTGTTTACTTCTGAAATATGTTTTAGCAGCCCACGGTGTTCATCAATCGAGTGAGACTGGGCTGTGCAGCCTCTGAGTGTTCTGGGGTGGGCTAAGCTCTTCCCTTTACCAAACAGAACCACACGTTCCACCAAACAAATGGAAATTGCTTTCCTTGCTCCCTTTCCCACCCGTGAAGCAGGGAGGTTTGCACATCTGAAACACACACTGCCCTGTCTGGAACCTTTCAGGCTCGCTGTCCGTGGGGAAATCCGTGATCACAAAGCTGTTGAGGAGGAAAACACCTGAACTCCGTGCAGACCGGGACACACACACAGTGCAAACCAGCTGTGACAACCAGCGGTCCCTGCTGATCATCAGCAAATGACACCATTTGTACCTTTAACCTCGCAAGAAACCAAACCCATCGATTCTGTGCACATTCCACACGCTCTGAAGGTTTAAAACTCTCTCACAAGGAGTTCCCTGCGATGGCAGTGTTGCTGTTAAAATCCTTCAAACTTACCAATTATGCTGCCTAATTAGAAAGAGAAATAAATTCTGAGCTGTCTTCAGAACGCTTCAAATACCATTCTTAACGTGGCAACTCCTGACAGATTTCATGCATTTACCATCAGAACTGCGATTTATTTTGGCAGCTGAAGCAGCTCCTGCTTTCTCCGTGCCCCCTGCAGCACCTCCAGCACTCACACACATTAAGTGACTCGATCCTCTTTGAAACCCGAGCCACTTTCACACCTGCACGCAAATTTAGCTAAGTCCGAGGTTTAAACCACTGCCCTCCATATCCAGAGCTCCACATTTGAAACACGAGCTGCCAAGTTCCTCAGCTTTTTGAAAGGACCAGGAGCAGCCACTGTCCCTTTAATGTTCCACCTCGTCTCCAAAAGAAACGTCTTTTTACTAGAGCTCAGTGTGATTCATTGGAATTTGCCAGGCAGGTCAGGAAATCCCCTGAAGCAGAGGAAGAATATTAAAGAGATGGGACATGTATATCAAATCTCATTACCGTTCTCTTCTGAGAATCAATCAGGTGAAAGGATGTGATGATGTCATTATGACATCATTGACTTTGGGATTAGCAATTCAGAGCTACTTAGCAACCGAAGCTGCCCAATACAGAAGTAAGAGATCCAGTGGAAGATGTTATCATCTGACCCACTTACTGCAAGATAAATATTTGTCGATTCTGGTTTCGAGACTTTATAAGAGATGCAAAAACTTATGAACGGCCTTGTTTCAAGTGCAGAATATTTGAAATAAAATGTCCCCCCTGAACCTTTTCCATTAATATCCAAGCGTATTCTTTGCCCCATAACAGCTCACATCCGTGTTCCCTCTCAGTCACCTTCTTCCTCGCCTTACCATAAATCTAAACCCTAAAAATGCACAAAGAAAAACCTTCTGCTAAACGGACTTTATTATTTTAAGAACTACAAGCTCTATCGGAAACTCAAACCTCGCGTAGTTAAGGGAGACTAACATAATTGCATCAAAATGCAAGCTTAGAAAGCGTGCTTATTTCATTAAAGTAAGCTGAAAAGATCCAGTTGATGAGCTCCGGTATCCGTCAGAAATTCCAACCCAAATAAAAAGGAAAAAGCTTTGTGCGTGAAAAAAGAATTGGTCACGCTACTTCTGGGGCTATTTCTGGGACCTGAAAGGGTTTGATGCCCGGAATCTATGGCTGACCTGATTTTCTTTAAAGTTCACTCGTCTCCGTTGAAAATACAGTTTTAAACGAGTTCTAAAGCAACGGAGCGAAGCTCTCCGATGCACTGAAACCCTAACTAAAGCTTTAAATCCATTACCAACAAGCCAGAAACGGAGCGCCGGGGCTGACACTTCGTGTTTCCGCAGCCGCGCTCCGCCACTGGCGAGCGGAGCATCGGGACGCCTTTGAGGAGCAAACGAAAGAAAATAAACCACTCCGCCTTCTGCAAAGAACTTTTATTATCGGGGCGAGGCCGCTCCGGCTTTCCACGGCTCCGAGAGCCCCGCATTGCCGGGAGCGCCCGCGGAGCCCCGCAGCCCGCACCGCCGGCTCTGCCGCCCGCACGGAGCGCGCAGGGGTCGGCGGAGGCTCCGCGGAGGCCGGCACGGCTGCCCGAGCCCCCGAGCGCCGGCTCGGAGCCTCCCCGAGCTCCCGCAGCCGGCAACAGGCGGCCGCTCCCGGCCATCGCCGCGGGGCTCTCGGAGGAGACGCCGGCTCAGCCTCCATCCCCCGGGGGCTGCCGCGTCCCCCTCTGCGCCCCGGCAGCATCCCTGCATCCCGCGGCATCCCGCGGCATCCCTGCATCCCGCGGCATCCCTGCATCCCGCGGCATCCCTGCATCCCGCAGCATCCCGGGTGCGCGGGGCTCGGGCTCGGGCTGGACCCCGCGGTCACAGCGCACAGCCTACCTGCCGCCGAGGAGGAGGAGGAGGAGGAGCAGGAGGAGGAAGAGGAGCTGGACGTGCCGCTGTTGCCGCCGCCGCCCGTCCCGAGCCACCGGCGCTGCCCTCCCCGAGCGATATTAATGTTCATTTAAAGCTCGGCGCCCGCCGCTCCGCCGCGCCCTCCCCGCACGGGCTGGGGGACGGGCCCGCACCGCCCCCGCCCGCCCCCGGACCGCCCCTCGGCACCGGCGGGTCCCCTCGGGGCTGCCAGAGCCCCCTCGGCACCGGCGGGTCCCCTCGGGGCTGCCAGAGCCCCCTCGGCACCGGCGGGTCCCCCCGGGAGTGGCAGATGCTCCTCGGCGCCGATGGATGCTCTCGGGGCCGGCGGGTCCCCTCGGGGCTGGTGGCAGGCTGAGCCCGTGTCGCGGGGCCAGGTGACACCTGTGACCAGCTCACCTTTCTCCCCCATCCTTGAGGATGGTGCCGGGCTGACCCAGCGCAGGGATCTGGTGCCCTCAGCTGGTCCCCCCCGACCCCGGTGAACCAAAGTTGAGCAGAGAAGTTGGGAATGGCCAGTCTGGGGAGCTGTGGGAGGCTGAGAGCTCCCTGGACCAGCCTGGGTCACCAGTGTGGGATTCATTTCCAACAGGAATGTCTGGAAATGTGTTTTGAAGCTGTGGAGACACTGGTGTGTTCCCGAGGCTCCTCAGAAATGTGGCCAGAGCAGCCTCGTTTGTGGGGTCCTGCTGAGTTTGATGCTGCCTCAGCAAGGTCAGACAGGGCCAGGTGGGGTCACCTGAGCCCCCCCTTGGGCAGCCCCAGCCCAGGCACCCAGGGAAGGTGAAGAGCAGGGAGGGGAAACAGGGAATGCCACAGCAGCCCAGGGAACACCTGCTGGAGAGTGTTCCATGGTGGCTTCTCCTGCAGCAGGATCCAAGGAACCATCAGAGTGATGGATTCCATAATCAATCTTGTCTTGTCTTGTGCCTCACTGCATGAGAACGCAGCTTGGGAAGTCAGGTGAGACTCACACTCATTTTTGTGTTAAAATGCACCAAATGGGGAACAAAACCAGCCACGGGAGCTGCGCTGTCACACACGTGTTGAGTCCAGAGGGTCTGGTCTCCTCCTTTCCATCTCAAAAAGGCCTGAAGGGGTTTTTCACTTTTATTTTCCCCACCAGTGCATCATGAGCCCACCCCAGATGTTTATTTTCTCAATGTCCACATTGCTCAGTGTGAATTTAAGGATGAGATGTGAACCAATGTTTGACACGTGACACTCACACAGCAAAAGGCACATAAACACGGATGCTTATTAGGACATAAAGATCAGGGCTTTAAAAGGGCTAATTAGCATTTCCAAACCCAGCTAATTGTGCAGAGGTTGCCAGATTACTCAAAATCTTCAATGACCTGCTCACAAGTTTTAATGGAGAAAACACATCAGCAGAGTTTAACTCTGTTACCCATTAATGACAAAGAATACTTATGCTGAGAATAATAATTGGATTGCCCTGTAATCCACCATAATGATCAGGAATTTTCTTTGCCCACGTGGCTTGGAAAGGTAATAGCTAATGATATTTGAGCTGATTTTTACAGCAGCAATGAGCAACTCCTATCATTACTTCAGGCTTATGGATTTTGCTCCTGATTAGCACTTGATTAGTCCTTGTCTTCATCATGGTGCCATTGTCCTTGCATTTTGGTTCAGCATGGGTGCTGATTGACTCAGGATATATTCAGTGGTTCAGAGCTGCTCTCAGAGCAGCACAGTTGGACTCCTCCTTTTCCCTTGAGGCTGGATGTGGAGCAGGAGATGCTTTTCTCTGGGCCTGGAGATGCCATCAGCTCTGGTGGCACTGCTGGCTGTCTTCTGCCTCTGGCACTGTTTGCTGTGGATAGGTCAAAACCACTGGAAAAGGTCAGAACCACTGGAAAAGGTCAAGACTACCTGACCTGGCACTGGCAGCCATGGCTGGGACCACTTCTCACATTTATTTCTACTGGAAAGCTCCAGTTTGGCAGAATAAATTGACATGAAGGGAATAAAATCTGCGAGGGAATTGAGGGAATAAATGACACTAACAGCCACCAAGGTGCAGACCAAAACCCCCAAAACCCCACTGCAAATTGGCCTGGCCAGTGCTGTGACCTGCATTTCAGCCTGCATTTTGGTAGATTTCAAGCCCACCTGAATTCAGTTTGGTCTGATCCATGAGACATTTGGAAATCTAAAATAATCCCGTTGTTCTGATATTAGAGAACAAGCCTCAGGAGAAGGAGCTGAGGGAGCTGGGGGGGTTTAGCCTGGAGAAAAGGAGGCTCAGGGGAGATCTCACCTCTCTCTACAACTCCCTGAATAAAGGGAGATGGAAGCCAGTCATTTATCCCAAGCAACAAGGGACAGGACAAGGACACACAGTCCCAGGGGGATGTGGAAAGGAGAAGTCAGGGCTGTGTTTTGGAGGCAGTGCCATGATGTCCCTCTAAGCCTCACCTGTGAGGAGAGCTGTGCCACGTTCTGAAGCTGGGTGTCACGCTGCAGTTCAGGGACTTGACAAAGATCTGCAGCTCTTGCATCCTCAGTCAGAGATTTGGGGGTTCAGGAGGCCCAGAGAAGCATCCAAGCTCCCTTTAAGCAAACAGCCACGAGCTCAAGGCATGGATTTCAGCTTGTGCTGCTTTGGTATCTACAGGTGGAGCCCTGTCTGTGCCCTGAGCATCCTGGCTGGAATTGCTTCGTGTGCTGCAGAGTTCCTTACAAACATCTCAGAGGAGCTCCTGCTCCTGGGGGGGAGGAAAGCTCTGGTTTCCCCCGAGTTTCCCCCAGATGATTATTTCTAACTGTGCCAGGCTTCTCCTGCTGTGTGGGCAAGCTGGTGACTCAGAAGTACAAAGCTCAGGGGAGCTGCTGGATGGAGGCAGGCTCTGTGGGGTGTGCCTGGGGGCTGGCTCCCCTCAGGGACATTTTGGACAAGTCTGGAGCATCCTGCTGTCAGCTCAGTGAAAGCACCTCAGATCCCACCCGGGACAGGGCTGGAATTCTGTGTCACCCAGAGAGCCTTGGCAGGAAAAGTTACCCAGCAATCTGAGGGAATACTGAGGGTTGGAGGGCTGGAACCTCGCACCTATTTCAGTTGAAAAATGGGTGTAAACTGGCAGCTGCTCCCTGCAGGCCTGAAGGAAGACCTGAAGCAGTGGCACTGACAAGCACAAAGCACCTCAGCCCTGGCTGTGGCAGGTGTGAGGATTGTTGCTGTCTGTGTTTTGCTGTTTTCATTTCAGTTTTCATGCTGCTGAACCCCCCCAGCTCCAGCGCTGTGCTGGTGATGCTGTTCTAGGTGACACATAAACAGACTGGTGCTTTGATCATTCCATTTGTCAACTCCTTAAACAATTCCAGAGTGCCATCTTTCATCCCAAAATGCAGCTGCTTTTTCTGCCAAAAGGAAAACACAGCCTCGTGGCCAGTGTGGGCTGCTTCTTGCTTTTTGCTTCTTTTGATGTCTGGAGATCAGACAGGAACTTAGAGCAGATAAAGATCATGCCCTGGACAAGAGATCAGATTCAAGCAGTAACAATTAGCTTTTATTATTGATAATTTGTTAATTGTCAGGGCTGGTGGTCATTGTGGGCTGCAAGTCCTCAGGTTTGAGTTCAGTGGGCTCATGGCCAGCCAGGGTTTGGGTGGGGACGTCACCCTGCAGGTGTGACCCTATGGCTGAGCAGAGAGCTGCTTGTAGGGAAGGCTGGAAGGGGATCCTGTGCATCCCAAAGTCCTGCTCAGCCTTTCCATGCTGAGAAATAACTCCCAAATATTCCCATTGAGTTTTCCAGAGAGTCTTCATCCCTTCTCCATGTACAGGCCAGGAGAACAGGGCCAACCTTCCTCCTGCAGGCGTGCAGAGCTCTCTCATGGAAGGGGCTGCGCTGCAGAGGTTGAAGAACACCCACCCCCATTTGAACTTGGAATTAAGCACAGCATTTGGCCAACTTCTTATCAAGAGCCTTTGGGATGAAATGTGCTATTATGATTGTAATTTGCTCATAATTATCTGTTGATTAAAGCCAGCAGGAATGTGTGTCACTATCCACAGCTCACGGGGTCGGGCAGCGATGAAATCTCTCTGCTGCTTTGGGACAGTTGGTTCTGGTGTGGAAGTATTTCAGTATTATTTTGGTATTATTTTGGTATTATTTTGGTATTATTTCAGTATTATTTCAGTATTTCAGTATTTCAATATTTCAGTATTTCAGTATTATTTCAGTATTTCAGTATTATTTCAATATTTCAGTATTTCAGTATTATTTCATTATTTCAGTATTATTTCAGTATTTCAGTATTATTTCAATATTTCAGTATTTCAGCATTATTTCAGTATTTCAGTATGATTTCAGTATGATTTCAGTATGATTTCAGTATGATTTCAGTATGATTTCAGTATGATTTCAGTATTATTTCAGTATTTCAATATTTCAGTATTTCGGTATTTCAATATTTCAGTATTTCAGTACGATTTCAGTATGATTTCAGTATGATTTCAGTATGATTTCAGTATTTCAATATTTCAGTATGATTTCAGTATGATTTCAATATGATTTCAGTATGATTTCAGTATTTCAATATTTCAGTATTTCGGTATTTCAGTATTTCAGTATTTCAGTATTATTTCAGTATGATTTCAATATTATTTCAGTATTTCAATATTTCAGTATTTCAGAATTATTTCAGTATTTCAGTATTTCAATATTTCAGTATTTCAGAATTATTTCAGTATTTCAGTATTTCAATATTTCAGTATTTCAGCATTTCAATATTTCAGTATTTCAGTATTATTTCAGTACTTCAATAGTTCAATATTTCAGTATTTTTTCAGTATTTAAATATTTCAATATTTCAGTATTATTTTAGCATTTCAATCTTTCAATATTTCAATATTTCAGTATCATTTCAGTTTTTCAGCTGCCACACTTGAATTGGTGCTCCTTATCCCTGGTGTGAAGGTTTTTGCCCTCACCTGACCTGTCAGAGCTGGGACACAGCAAGGACAGCACCTGTGGAGGTGGGGATGCAGAAAGGGACACAGCCATAGGAGATAACAGAAAGAAAAGAAAGAAAGAACTGAAAACTTTACAAAAGAACTGAGCTGGTGGCCCAAATTCCTCCAGGCAGCACTGTGGGGATCTCTGCAGTTCCCATCTCCACCTGCAGAACCCTCTGTGTTTATTTTGCTTTGGGAGGAGCAAAGGCAGCCTCTGCAAGCTGGGGCAGTTTGAAGCCTGATCCAAATCACCCCAAACTGAGGGAGGGAGAAAGTTTCCTGTTGACTTTGGTTTTTGGAGCAGGTCCCTGGTGATGACTGCACTGGAGGCCAGCCACGGTGACTGTGTCAGAGCTGTGATTTGGCCTTGACAGATGATTAGAAATAATAATCTTTATTACAGCATTTCTTTCTGCATTTCTAAAGCATTAAAAGGCATTCATAAGGCTTTGTTGTATTTTTACATCTCAAAGAAAGAAAGCTGGCTTGGGTTGGGTTTTAAAAAATAGCTTACATCTGTCTTGGCTGCGCAGAGCAGGGATTGGACTCGGACAACATCTGGAAGGGATGTAAAACTTGCACACAAGGAGAGGCACTAAGTATAGCAGGGACAAAAGAGTTGAACCTCTCATCAGAGCCAAGGGAAAGAAGGGACTAAAGAGGCCTTGTGTGGCTGAGGAAGTGGCAAAAGCCAGCTCCAGCAGGGACAATGCCCGGGAAGGCTGCTGCCAGGGCCAGCCTTTCCTGTTGGCCAAAAAAGTTTTCAAAATCTCCTCCTCCAACACACTCTGCTTCCAAGCAGCCCCCTGCATTCAGGCTGCTTCTGCAGCTCGTTGATGCAGTCAGGAGATTATTTCCCAAATGCAGTTAATGTTATTTTCTTCCTGCAAACCATGTCAGATTAATTTGGGACAAGCTGTGTTTGGTTTTTTTATTTTTTTTAATTACTTTTTGGAAGCCAGGAGACATTGCTGTCTAGGAAGATGTCACACAGAGGTGGCCAGAGCCACATGTCCCACGGCCCCAGTGCCACCTGAATTCTGGGCAGAAAATCTTAAAAAAAAATCTTTAAAATTTATTCACAGCAGGAAAGTAGAAAATCTTCATGGACACAGCACTGGGAGAACTCTCTCCTCAAGGTCATGGGCAAAGAGAACAGTTCCACATAGGGTTGATTTTTTTTTTTACCTTTAAATTCCTTCTTAGGTTATCAGTGAACAGCACAAAGGGATCAGTGAGACCACAGAGATAAATTTTTTATTTTGAACATCATTTGAAATATACAATTTCCTGATTACAACGTGCTTGTGCCAGGATTTGGGCTTGTGCAGACCCTTCTTTATTATTTTCCCCAAAATCTCTCTGAAACAACAGTTTGAGACATGGAAAACTGGAGGAACCCAAAGGGCTTTGTACTCAATTCATTGATTATTGCCCTCTGAGGGTTTATTGGATCTCATCCCTGGGAAATGGGCTCAGGAATGCACCGAGGCAATGGAGAGAGTTCTTTTGTGCCACTTCATTGAATCTCATCAGCATTTCCTCCTGGTTGTGCAGCTGATAGCAAGCTGTGTTCAGGCAGTGTGATTTGCTGAGGAGAAACTTCAGCTTTGTAAATCAAAATATAAAGGATGTAAAAAAACTACAGATAAATATCAATATAAATAATATAAAAAATTACAGATAAATATAAAATATAAAATACTAAATATAATATACAAATATATAAATATATAAATGTATAAATATATAGTTGTATAAATATAAATACAAATACAAATATATATACAAATCTATATACATATACATACATACATATATATATACATATACATATTAAAAAAAAGAAAAGAAGAAAAGAAGAGATTGAGTTCTTCCCTCAAAGCATCAGTGCATTTTTGGTTTTTTTTTTTTAAGATAGAGTAAGGCAGGTGATGCAAAGGATTATCAACTTTAAATGTAAGAGTTGCTGTTTCAAACCAGTTTGCTGGAAGAGAAGCAGTAGCTCCAAGTACATAGCTGAGCACAGGGACTGATTTTCTGAGACAAGGGGACTCCTAGGGGTTAAATCTAAGGCACTGTTTGGGGGAGCTGTGCCAATAAGAGAAATGAGAAGGAACATTTCTGCCACCAAATCCGAGGAGATCTCTGGAAAGTGCCAGAAAACTGAACCCAGGACAATAAATGGACTCAGAGAGGTCTGTGCTGTTCAGCCAAACAAAACTTGGGTGCTTCTCCACAAAGAATTGGGGTAATGCCATCCCCCCTTATCTCCTGATGAGCTCCCAACTTAAAGTAATCACTCACATCACAAATCTTATCACTCACATCACAAATCTTATCACTCACATCACAAATCTTCCACAGCCCTTGGGAAAAGGAGTCCTCAAATCTGTGCCAATCTCTTTTCCCCAAAACCCACATGAGCTGTGCTGTGTGAACTTGTTGATGTGCACTCAAAGCAATGCTAGACATCCAGAGGAATGCTAAAAGTGCTAAAAATACCCTCAGTCATCAACCAAACACACCAGCATATCTGTTTGGAAAGAGATTAAAGACCATCAGAGATTGAATTCAGGCTCTGTGTTGGATTTACCAGGACAAAAAACCTTTCCTCAGTGGAAGTTCAGCCATCACCTTCTGCTAATTGGGTACCCTCACCCCTGTGTCAGCCTTCATGTCAGTTTGAAAATACAAATATTAAAATATTGACCATGATTTTGTATGCAGAGCCATTTAACAGACTTATTGCCATTTTAGGAGCCTGACAGCATTTTGTGTTTTCTGCTGGCACTGTGACTACACTCAGTGCTGTGTCTGCAATGTCTGCTCAGGAGAGTCAGGCAAACTCATTAGTTCTAGCTCAGTAGTGCAATGTTTCCAATATTTTGATGTTTCTTTTTATTACTCCTTCTCTAGGATGGTTTTTCCTCCAGTAGAATGTGTACACACAAATTTTAAAGTCACCTGCAGGCTCTGCATTGCCAGCAGCCCCCTCTTCCAATGGTGCTGTGCTCTAAAGTTTGGCAGAGTGAAAAATGTGTGGTTTATGATTGGCTTTTTGCAAATGTTAAAATGAATATTATATGTGTTGTGTTAGAAAGTGATGCTGTATTAATTCTCTTAAGTAGTGTGTTAAATATTGTTTAAGGTTATACCATAATATTAAAATAGAAACTATGCTATGTGAGATACTTTTTTTAAGGAAAGGACTTGCAGCGAGATAGCAGCCACAAGACACCAAAATCTTTCAGAGAAAGAGAATTTATTGCCCCATTATCAGAAGAAATGAACTTCTTCCTGCCTCACTCAGCCATGAAGATGCCATCAGGATTCAGAGGAGAAGTTGAGGATAACCAGACAGAATCCTGTGTTTGAATGGAATTGATGCACCATGTATGAGATGTATGAATATGCAACAGGTCATTGTTTTTAAGGGTTAGTCCTCTGTTAATGTGGGTCCTTTTTCAGGCTTATTTTGCCCAGAAAATGTACCAAAAGGACGTCCATAACTCTTTGTTTCTACTGTCTCATATTTTCCTAATCCAAATTGTCCAAATTATTATCACTCTAATTCTATTGCTATTTTTATACCCCTTTTATTACTATTAAACTTTAAAAATTTCAAAACCAAGCGACTGGCGTTTTTCACAGGCAGCAAGTCCCTTAAAATCCCCTCTGTGCCGTGGGCTTTGTGCCTGAATTGATTTGGCTTTTCCCCCCAAGGCCATAAACACCAGAAAGGAACAGGGACCAGTTCCCTGGGATCCTGTGGTACTGGAATGCTGGCAGCAGTGCCCTGGGAGGGGCTGTGCTTCAGAGAAAGCCAAACAGATCCTGAGTGTTAGAGATGGAAAATGGGATGGTTGGCTCTCACAACTCAAAGATAACTATTGTGTGAATATTAGGAGAGGCTTTATTCATGTTCAGTTATGTTACTGTGGTTTAGATGCCCTCTGTTCTCCCCACAGCTCCCAGCACTGCAGCTTTTTCCTTAGGCAGTCTTGGTTGTATTTTTGTTCAGGTTTAATAAACCTCTTGAAGTTTTCAATGTGAGCAGTTGTCTCTCACAGTGTGGTAAAGGTGGTGTGGGATTTTTCTCCCCAGCAAAATTCTTCAGGATGGAGTTTGGCTTTCCTGGGTGTGCCCAAACATCTGGGATGCAGGGGATGAACTCCCTGCCCTGCTTTTCTGGGCACTCAGCTGCTGTTTCACCTCTGGAACCATCTTCATCTCAGCCTCTTCCTCACTCTGCTGCCCTGCTCCCAGCCTGCAGGGTGGGAATGCCACAGCAAAGCCACAATTCCAGGTGAGGACTCTGGGGATCCTGCTGCCTTGTTGGGCTACCTAAAACCAGAGGCCAGGCAGAATTAAGGGAATAAAAGCAGTTCTATTTATTGAAGGGCCTGCAGGTATATTTTGGGCAGATGAAATCCCCCAGGGATACACCCAAAATGGAAAATATTTCACAGGTTTTTATGCTTTTATAAGTTTGGTCCATTTGCATATTGGGGGTTACTCTGCCAATTCCAGCTCCAGGCAATGAAGTCATTGACCCCAAGTTTGCTCCCCCAAGTCCCTTTTGTTCCCATCCCTGGCCCTGAGGCAGTGAGGTGTCCTTGATTGCCAGGCCTGGAGAGGAATTGTTGTGTCTGCCCAAAATGGGGAAGCTGCAGCTGGCACTGGGTGTGGAGTTTGGAGTTACACACTAAAGAACTGCAGGAGTACAAATAAATTAAATATATACAAGCTAAAATGCTCAGGCATCATTCCCACTGACACTCAGGAAGTTGCTGCTCGCTTTGGAGTAAATATCAGCTCCAAGGGGGATTTGTGCTGTGTTTTTTGCCCTCCCACACGTGTGATTTCTGTGTGAGGCAGTCCCAGCAAGCAGGAGCACACAGAGCAGGGATAAAAGCAGGCACTGCCACTTCCAACACGACTTTGAGCCTGAGGTTTATATGTGAGCAACATCGACAAGGGAGGAAGTGAACTCCAGCAGCTGGAAATATATTTTGATTGCACTCTGATTAATTTCCTGGGGAGAGGCTGAGATGTTTTGCAGAAATTGTGGCACAGTGTTTTCTGTCCTCCTCTGAAGTTTTCCAAGCTGTATCCTTGCAAAGACATTGAAGTCCTCCACAAAGGTTCTGCAGTTTCAGTTTGTTTTGGGACCTAACCCCCAGGATGGGATATCTGTGGACATTTTATGACCATTCTAATGAGCTCTTCTCTACTGCTCTGATAAAGGAGAACCCCTTGAAAAAGCAGTTCTGAACTCAATCTTAGCTGGAAGAACAGGAGGGAGAGGGGAAAAGCAATTAAGCAGTGACAAAAGAATTGATTTTCACTGGGAAAATAAACAACTATTCTGTATTTCTCTGCTGAGTTGTGTTCTACTGATGATAGTGATTGCATGGTTCCCATTAGCACGGTGTCACACATTCTGCTGTCTGTATAAAGTTATTAAAAAATAATTTCATGTGTTTGCAAAACCCCCAGACAAACACCACATGTGCCCACACTCAGGAATACATATCCCAGCAGGAGTTAATGATAAAAGCACACTGGCAGCCAGCACTGCTTTTCTATGGATGGTAAAAAAACACCTCCAAACCCACCCATAAGGTTTGGAGCATTTTCTCTGCCCTTTGTTGTCCATGCTGGATCCTCACAGGGCCAGCAGCGACCTGCAGGGTGCAGTGCACAAATCTTTAGCATTGTAGGAACAGGGTTTGGTGATTTTTAAATGGCTTTAAAATTGTCAATAACAGCAGAGGAGGGGTCACAGCTGTGAGCAGGAGCTGCTGTGTGTGAAGGGAGAAAGGTGAAACAGGCCTGGCAAGAGCTGGCTGCTTTTATGTGTTTGTGGTGAAATTCATGGCATTTTTTCATGGCTTCTCTGGTCCTTAGGACATTTCTTTCTCCACACACTCAGCTGCTGGGATGCTGGGATACCCCCATCAAATCTGTATTTCAAGTGTCTGAACTCCAGCTCTGGCTGTGGTGGGTTGTGGGGATTGGAAAAACAGAAACTTCCACAGACACTGAAGGGTTTGATCTGCAGCCTTGGGAGAAGCTTGGATTGATGTAAAAATACAACATACAGCAACTCCCCAACAACCCCCTTAGCCTCACCAGCCTCACCCACTATCATTGCTGCTGCCAATAATGAGGGGATGGGGCTGTTTTCAAGCTAAAAACGATTTATAGCTCAGACAAACATCAGTCTCAGGGGCTGGGAGATTTTAGAGGAGCAGGCAGTCAGCCATAGCTCAAGAGCAGTCACAAGTTCTTTGTTACAAGGCAACACAGAACTTTCTAACCCAATGGGCAGCTGCCACAGGGTTTATTTTGATTTTCTAACCCATCACCTTCACTCACTTCTGCTGCACTGTTGATACTTTTGTCCAGTGGCTTCTGTCTCACTTGCACATAAATGCTTCTGTTAGAACTTCTGAACCCTCAGCTCACTCCACACAACCCCAGCCCTACACTGCAAACCCTTCACCATCCCATCAGTGCAGCTGCTCACTTACTTAAGGCATATTCTTACAACTATAGAACCATAAGTCTATGATTTTTCTGCTTAATTTCTCTGTACTGTATTTTTACATCAATCCAAGCTTCTCCCAAGGCTGCAGATCAAACCCTTCAGTGTCTGTGGAACTTTCTGTTTTTCCAATTCCAGAGTTGGAGTTGAAACACTTGAAATACAGATTTGATGGGGGTATCTCTTGTGGGGAAAGAAATGTCCTAAGGACCAGAGAAGCCATGAAAAAATGCCATGAATTTCACCACAAACACATGAAAGCAGCCAGCTCTTGCCAGGCCTGTTTCACCTTTCTCCCTTCACACACAGCAGCTCCTGCTCACAGCTGTGACCCCTCCTCTGCTGTTATTGACAATTTTAAAGCCATTTGAAAATCCCCAAACCATGTTCCTACAACCCTAAGGGTTCATGGCCTGCACCCTGCAGGTTGCTGCTGGCCCTGTGGGATTCCAGCAGGGATGGTGTGGATGGTTTGGGTTGCACTGCAGGGATTTCAGAGCCGTGGGGGTGAGAATTCCAGGCGGTTTCCAGAGTCTCATTTCCAGCAGTCTCAGCCATGCCCTGCCCCTCTGGCTGGTCCCAAGCAATGCAGGGAATGCCCTGGCAGCTGATTTCTGCAGCTCCTGGCCATTCCATGGCATGGGACAGGCTGGGGATGCTCCATTTACTCAGCAGCCTCTCCACTTGCTTAAATCACACTTGATGGAGCTCCCCCTGAAACTCTTTCCTGACTCCATTCTATAAACCAATTTCAATCCCTAACGGGCATTTATTGCAATTCCTGGCAGAGAAGAATCAGTGGAGCAGTAACTGTAATGCAAACTGAATTTATTGGTGAGATAGAAAAGCCAAGATTGCTGCAATTTGTGATTTCAGGTGCCTGCCCTCAATGACTGGGAAAAGGATTTCTCTCTGTGGAACGCTGAGCAGCAGTGCTCTGGAAACCTGGAGAGTCTCTCAAACTGAGCACCCAAAATGACCAAGTCCTTTTGGAAAGGGATCCCCTGTCCTTTTAGAAAGAGCCAAAAAGAGCTTGCAGTCTTTGTTTTATGTCTGTCTGAATAAGGGCCTCCCAAAAGTTCAGATGCAAAGTGGTTGTTAGGAATTATTTGAGGAAATCAGAGCACACCTGTGACAGTGATTGGAGGGGTCCCAGGATGAGGGAAGAGATGAGAAAGTTGACTCCATGTTTCAGAAGGCTTGGTTTATTATTTTATGATATATATTATATTAAAAACTATACTGAAAGAATAGAAGGAAGGATTCCATCAGAAGGCTGGCTAAGAATAGAAAAGGAATGAATAACAAAGGTTTGTCTCTGACTGACACAGTCTGGACAGCTGGGCTGTGATTGGCCATTAATTAAAAACAACCACATGAGACCCATCCCAGATCCACCTGTTGCATCCCACAGCAGCAGACAATCATTGTTTACATTTTGTTCCTGAGGCCTCTCAGCTTCTCAGGAGGAAAAATCCTAAGGAAAGGATTTTTCATAAAATATCATGGCTACACACACCTTATTAAAATTTGTTTTTAGGAGGAAAATAGAAGTGTTTTCACCACACTACAGAGATTGCCAGCGTAAAGATAATTTCTGCCTTGCTCTGATAAGAGCACTTAAACTAAAAGTCCTGTAGGTAAGAGATAAGTTGAAAAAACCAAAGCTGATAACGTCCATTAGCTATTCATGTAAAGAGAAAGGACACAGAACTCGAACACAAAAATATGTTTCAGATTCCAAACTGTTTTCAACTTCTCATGAGCTGGCATAAAATCCTCATGAGACCGGATTGTTTGAAGACTGATAACTGAGATAAAAATGAACAATGTGATTCTGGGTTTGAAAGTCAAAGAGTTTGGGATTGATCCTATCCCTCAGAGAGATAAACATGGTCTGTCTTACACTGTAATTATTTGTACCCTTACCAGTGGGCAGGAACGCACAAAAGTCTTGGAAACCCAAAGCTGTAACTTCAAAAGATTTATGATTTCCTTGGGAGGATGAGGGAAGGGAATGGAGGCAGCACAGCTGTTTCTGCAAATGTCTTCTTGCTTCATAAAAAAAGATTCAGAGTGAACACAAATTATATAATATATATCAACTCTAGCTCCTACTGTCCGGTGATGTTTGGAGCTCAGAACGATTTTGGCTCCTTTCAAACCTTCTTTTGATGATATTTTAATTCTCTGCTGACTTTCCCCCATTCTCCTGCTCGCCTCTGCCTTCAGCAGCCATAAAAAATGGGCTGGAAAATGCATGAGCTTTCTGAGAAGGTTAAACGTTGTCAAGCACCTGCTCCTCTTGGTTAATGTCTGCAGCAGTTTATTCCCACCTCCTAAAAATGCTCTTCAGTGTGTGATGGATGATTTCTACCACCAGCTGTCCAGACATCTCATCCCAGAACACAATAAATATTATTCACCCTCCCCCAAAATGAAATCAGTTACCCAGCTTCCCCTTTTCCTGAGGCTGACTGGCAGCCTGCTTTTTGTGGGAAGCAGGATCAGGAGGATTCTGTGGCAGTGCTGGATTTTTCCCAGCTCACTTCAGTGTCCCCTGGCCTCAGAGGTGGCAGCATCAGCCAGGGAATGTCACTCCGAGTGCGAGTGGCTGCAGTGCTGCTGCCCTGGAGCTCTGCTGGGGAAGCTCAGAGACCAAATTCCCAGTCCTGGGCTGAGTTTGCTGCTTTTAGCAAAGATAACCAGCCTTGATTTTCCTCCTGGGCTTGGCCCTGCCACGGTGTCATTAGGAGAACACAAGGGTTTGTGGCTCTTTGATGCCAGGTGGGTTTTATATCGTGAACTGTGAGCTCTGGAGGTGAATCTGAGGAAGGTGAGAGGTGCAGCTGCCCTGGAAACCTTGGCAAATACCAGCAGTCCTTGGTAGCCAGTGCACATTCCTGCTCGTGGCTTAGGCTGTTTTTGTGTGCTACACTACTCCCAGTGTCCAACAGGATCCGGGACAGCAAAAATCAAAGCACTTTTAAAATTCATTTCCATCCATAATTATTTTGTAGGAAGTATCCTGGGCTCACCCCAGATTAAGATGAAACTCAGAGTTTCATTAATGAAACTTTAATTCAATCAAAGAAATAACCCAGTTTTAGCAGCAAAAGCTGCTGAATGCTCTTCCCTTAAGGGAAATTGTCCTGAGGTTGGGTCCATCCAAGATTTCTGTGTGTGCTAAGAATTACCACCATAAACCAGTGTCACCTGCAATGCTGGTGCTCTGCTTCACCTCTTTTGCCATCCTATGGACTGTTTCCTTTAGTCAAGGAATTTGGAACTGGAGATATTCAGCTGTTAAAAATATTTCAGTTTCCCCTTTGGTGACCTCAGCAGCTGCACACACAAATGCACTCACACGTGCATGTGTGGTGGGAAAACAAATGTGAGAACGTTGTAGTTTAAAAAAAAAATATTGTCAAGGTTGAGAGGGGTTTTTTTTGCCTTTTTTTTTTTTTCCTGGATGTCAGGAGTTTGTGAATTCCTCTCCAGATATCTAAGCACGTGGAGGTGTGGTACAAATAAGGTAAGGGCTGTTTTATATGGAATAAATGGCTGGAAGAGCAGACTGCAAGGAAATAAAAACAAGAAATGCTAATCTGAGAGCTGGGAGCAGTACCACCGGAATGTTTAAATTCAGCATCACAGCACTAAGAAAATCCACATGGACAAGGAGAGGCAGAATCACAAGACTTAACAATAAAGAGCAATTCTGGGGTCCTGCCAGGCCCTGGAGACAGCAGCAATCATCACTTTCTAATGGAGATGTTCTGATGGTGGAAAGGTGTGCTAGCTTACAATATAAAAATGTGTGCTATTCCTATCCTCAAGAGCTGCTGAACCAGGAGAGACATCATTTTTCCTTATCTCCTGTTGGTGGGCCCAGCAGTGCCTTTCCCCATGACTCAGAGATAACTCCCTGCAGGAGCCATCTCTGTTTGATGGACTCACAGAACGATATCAGCCCGTCGGGAGATGCTCCACCCAGGGAGGAGGAGCTCAGCATTCCCACCTGGATATAATCTGGGGGTTGGGACACAGCAGTCAGGCTTTCCACTGGATTCCCAGAGGAACAGCTGCCTTTTCCACTCAATCCTCAGAGGAAGACTGCACCCTTCTACAGGATCCCTGCTCCAACAGATCCACCCCTGCCACTCCAGGAGGGCTGCAGCCACAATTCCAGTGGGACTGCTGCCAACACCCTGACCCACAGGGTGTCAGGTCGTGTTCTGACTCTGCCAGTAGTTTTTCTTTTGTATTCTTGCATATACATAGGATTCACAGGGCACCCCTGACGAGGGGAGATGCATCTGACTCTGTCTTATCAGAAGGCTAATTAATTACTTTCTTATACTATATTATTCTATACTAAATATATTAATATAATTATAGGTATAATTCTATTATAATGATTATATATGCTAATATATTACATCTAAACTGAATCTGCCAAGCACTCAGCTTCACTCTCACTGCCCAGAACCTCGTGACTGTCACCCTCAGTCCTGACACACACAGACACACACCTGGCCCTGATGGGCCAAGGAAACAAAACCCCATCACTGGGGGTAAACAATCTCATGATAAGAATATTCTTGGGAAGAATTGTGCCTTGCTTTTCTCTGTGAATACAGCATGTATTTTGGTTTTCTTTCCCCTTTTCCTAATAAATTCTATTTCTGACTTGGAGTCTCTCTCTGGTTTTGCTTTCAAAGCAGAACAAATGGCCACGTGGTGCTCGTGGTGCGCTGTGCCTCACATCTGCACAGATGCTCTGGAAGCTGCCCTGGCACCCTGACAGCATTCCTGGAGCTCAGGAGAAGTGCCCAGGAGCAGGGAAGCACTCAGATATTTGGGAGGATGATGTTCTGATTGCTCTGAGTTTTGGGAGTGATGCTTCTTGTTCATTCCCCAGTCAGCATCTCCTGGGAAAACGCAGAGCAGTGAAATGAGATAACAAAAAACAGGCTCAAGAATTATAATTTTTAATGCTGCCTTCTTGCAGAATTGCTGAAGACACCCTGGTTGAGGTTTGGGGTGAAATGTGAAATCATTTTCCACTGCAACAAATTTGAAATGCTGAAATCAAAATTGGAATTTTTCAGAGCTATCTTAAAAGGCTAGATAGGCATCTGCTATTCAAATTAATGGAATTATTTAAAGCAGATTACGTAGCTTTGTGTCTTGGAAGCTTTTCACTAGATCTCACAGATAAGAAAGTTAGCAGTGCTTCATCCTCCTCTTGGAGTGTGCAATCAAGCATTTAATGGTCTGTCATTTCAAATTCATTGCAAACTACCATTTTTAATCTAACTGGTAAACTGCTCCTCGATAACGTAGGCTGGATCCCTTTGTAAAAGGGGAATATTTGGGCTTTCCTTCCAGCAAGGCAGCTTGGGGATGTTTGGCTTTCAAAAGGACACATTCCCTAAGCTCTTTTGGAGATAATGGTTTTGTTGAATGATTTGTTTCTCTCCAGTCTCAAGGGATCAGAATGTGGGCTCTGCAGAAAGGTGTTGAGGCTCCTGACAGGCACTGAGGGTTCTAAGGGTGAATCTGAGACCTGTGAGATTCAGAATGAACAGCTGCAGGTGGCATAACACAGAACGAGTCAAAACCCCAGCTGCTCCAACTGGATGTTCATCCTCATTGGTCCTAATATTTAAAAGAAAGAAAAATTGAGTGAATAGTTTCTCTTCCTGTTGTTCCTGAGGAAATAGGTGCAGTCTGGAGGCCTGTAATATAAGCTTTGGGATAAGAGGATTGCTTGTCTGTACTTTACTGGGGCTGGAAATGCAGTTCTAAGCCCTAAGTAATGAGATATTAGAAATCCTATTAGGAACCCTACGGTTAAACATTAACCAGGAATCCCATGGCACTATTGAACAGACAGCTGCTACAAAGCCACCCAGGCAATTTTAGTGGCAAAGCCATCTCCAAGCTCACTGGCAACTGAAACAATCAGGAACAAATCTGGGAGCTGAAACCGCTGAACTCTGCAAGGAAGAGCAGGTGAGGTTGCTCGGGGTGTCAGACACAGGGTGAGGGATCTTCACAGAGAGAGGAAAAGCGCTTTAAAGCACTTTAATGTTGTTTTTGGGAACCCCTTTGCATGGCAGCCAGGGCTGCCCTTGAGCTGCACTTTGCCCACTGGTGAGCAAGGTCCAGCCCAGCCCCTCTCCTCCTCTGGAGAAGGAGATTTGTGTATTTTCCATTTATTTGTAATCCTGCAGTTCTTTAGTGTGTAACTCCAAACCCCACACCCAGTGCCAGCTGCAGCTTCCCCATTTTGGGCAGACACAACAATTCCTCTCCAGGCCTGGCAATCAAGGACACCTCACTGCCTCAGGGCCAGGGATGGGAACAAAAGGGACTTGGGGGAGCAAACCTGGGGTCAATGACTTCATTGCCTGGAGCTGGAATTGGCAGATTCACCCCCAATATGCAAATGGACCCAACTTATAAAAGTATAAAAACCTGTGAAATATTTTCCATTTTGGGTGTACTCCTGGGGGATTTCATCTGCCCAAAATGTACCTGCAGGCCCTTCAATAAATAGAAATGCTTTTATTCCCTTAATTCTGCCTGGCCTCTGGTTTTTGGTGGCCCCAAAGGCATCAAAGGGAGGTCCCATCAGTGATTTCAGGAACCTCCTGGGCTGTCCCTGCCCTGCTGTGTGTCCCTCCAAGACACACTGGGCTGAAATCCCCCTCAAGGATCAGGGTTTCCTCTTGTTGTCAGTATTGTCCTGTGGCTCTTCAGCAAAGCATACACTCCCATTTTAGATGAATAAACCAAATAATCTTCAATTTCCTTAGGCTGTCACAGATAATGAATAACTTGCTGCCTACCTGAGGGTAATATTAAAATTATTTGATGCTGTATGTGATGAGCAGGAGGAGGTGACAGAAGGAGAGTTGATTTTGTCCCTGATGACTTTTTGGAATTTGGGTTTGGGCAGTGTTAAAATTTAACAGGACACTTGCCTGGATCTCTGGAGGGAGGAGTGTGCAAGGCTTTGATGTCTGAGATTGAGCATAAAAAAGGCTCAGGAAGAGCAACCAGATCTCAGCAGAGATCCCTACCCTGGTTGGGACCCCAGGAAAGCCAGGAAAAAGAAACATAGATCTTTTAAAGTATGGAGAGCAACCCAACAGAAACTGGGGAGTGCCCTAAGTTTGGGGCTTTTTTAATGTTCAGTCACAAATTCTCTGAGCATTCTCTGATCACAGCTGGGGACTGGATTGGGCTCATAGATATGGGACTCCAAATTGAGCTGGAGATGCAGAAAATTCCAGTTGACTCTTCTAAAACCATTTTTCTCATCCCTGCCTGTTAGAGGACCTTAGGCTTTATGTGATGCCTCTGCTGGATCTGTCTTCATTCTTCTTTCTGACCCTCTTCCAACCAGTTTTGGTTTCTGCCAGATAAAAGTTGTTATCACTGGGTTTTGCCAATGCTTATGTATTATTTTGGAGCACTGCTAATTTCTCCTAAATTGAATTGTTATTCAGAATATGAAAGTCAGTGCCTGCTGGAAAAGAGAGTTTGACAAAACCAGGTATCTTTTCTTGAGTGATGTTTGGATGAAAGGGGTTCTAATGCTGTTGAAATGCCATTTTCTCACAGAAATATCCTACTCTTATTATTTGTTGCAGCAGAAGAGGGCTAACCACATGAATAAGGTAAGGCATGCTGGGAGACCTAATATCTTTTATTAGGCCAGATGATGCATCTGGAAAGGAGTCAAAGATTGTTTCTGTTTCAGGCCTGAAGCAGGAGCTGCATGCCCCAAACCCTGTTGTTTACCAGTAATAACAGCTGGTACAATAAAAATTATTGCCATTTCCTCCTTCCTTACCTGCCTCGATTTTTCATTTCACAGCTTTTGGTGTGCTCCTTTGAATTTTAATTATTTTTGTTGGAATTAGAAGAGGCTTTTTAAAGAGCCAAATTCAGGATAGGATTTTAAAAATGAGAAGGTTTTGTTCCATTTAGAAGCAGAGCTGAAGTGTTGAAATCTCACTCTCCTTCAGAGCAGAGAATCCAAGCCCTGCTCTTTTCACCTCAATACCTGATTTCTCAGTGGGACAATCCCTGATATTGTCTTTTCTGCATCTTTACCAATAATTAGGTCCACGCTGCTGGGCCAGGCTTTAGGGAGCAGTCTTTGTGAGAACAGCAGGGGATGGGATGAGCCCCATTCTCCTGGAAGGGATGATCCAGGAGGATCAGAGCAGCCCCAGGTGAGCACCAGCACAGCAAGGTGGACACTCAGGTCCTGCAGGCTGTTTCCTCCCAAGGTTTTCTCTACCAGGTACCAATTTTGGGTCAGGAGAACCCAGCCACAGCATTGCCCATAAGAGCCAGTCTGGTCCTTGGGGGGAGAACATGAGGATGGAGGAAAAGTGGACACAGAATTCCCAGAATCACAGGGTTGGAAGAGACCTTCAAGATCATCGAGTCCAACCCAGCCCCAACCCCTCAACTGAGCTCTGGTACCCAGTGCCACATCCAGGCTTTGTTAAACACACCCAGGGATGGGGACTGCACCACCTCCCTGGGCAGAACATTCCAGAACTTTATCACCTTTCTGTGAAAAGCTTTTCCCTGCTCTCCAGCCTGTATTTCCCTTGGTGCAGCTCAGGCTGTGTGCTCTGGTTGTGTCAGTGCTGCTGCAGACAGAGCCCAGCCCAGCTGAGCACAGGCACCTTCCAGGAGCTGTGAGAGTGATGAGGGCACCCCTGAGCCTCCTTTTCTCCAGGCTGAGCACCCCCAGCTCCCTCAGGGCTCCTCTCAGGGTTTGTGTTCCCAGCCCCTCTCCAGCCCTGCTGTCCCCTCTGGATGTGCTCAGTGTCCCAATGTCCTTCCCAACCTGAGGGACAGAACTGCACCCAGCACTCCAGGTGAGGCTCTTTTCTCCCAAGGTTTTCTCCACCTTTGCTGGCTGTGGATCCATCAGTAGCATTGCCCACAAAAGCCAGCCTGACCCTTGGGTGGAGAACACGAGGCTGGAGGGAGATTGGAGCAGGTTTGAGAGCAGCAGAGCTCTCGGGGCTGTTTGTTGAGCTCAGCAATGCCTCCCCCAGCTCTCCTCCCAGGGTGGGACTGGGCTGGGAGCAGAGCAGGCTGCAGGGAAATCAGAGGACGCTTTTGCCCTGGCAGGGGGCTGTTTGTGCACTGCTGGGATGGGAAAAAACCCCATTTGCTTCGTGGCAGGGTGCTGCTTGTGTAGTGAGCCGAGGGCCTGGCCGTGGGGAGAGCGGGCTCTGAGAGTTTGGGGAGTTTGTTGTTCTTCCCATCCTCGGAGCTGAAGCATGGAGAGAGGCAGCCTAACCTTTTGTTCCAGCTGCATTTTTCACATTTCATGTCGGTTTGTGGTATGCTGAGCGAACTCCTGACATCTGGAGTCCCAGCAGTGCCTGGCCCCTGAGCACAGTTTCCATTACAAGCCAGGCCCCCCTCTTTGCCTTTTTTTGTTTGCACAATAACACAGCACCCTGGCTCTGCATCCCTCTGAGCAGGGGCTGGGACCCAGAAAACCACGGACACTTCGTGTTCCACCTTGTTATAAATGAGAAGCTTGACTAGGCCAATATTCAAGCAGCAATCAATTTATTAATTAATTATGGTAAAATATGAGCAAAACAGCTCTGGGTACAGTGGAGGCAGTTTTCCCTCCGAGTGCACACCGATATTTGGGCTTGCAGGTATTTATAGGGGTACTCAGAAGCTTTCTCAGCAGTTTCTATTTCTACTTCTTTACATCACAATTCTATACACTATTGTGATTCAGTTTTTCTTAGGATGTGTCCAAAAAAAGAAGATCCCCAGATGGTGGTGGCAGCCTCCGAGACGTTGGTCCAGTTTCTGCAAGAACAATGACGAATCCCATCTGGTGAAGTCCAGCTCCCCAGATGTGGGTCCTCCTTGTTATTATAATGACTATAAATCTCACAACAGTGATGTCCAGCTCCCCAGATGTGGGTCCCCCTTGTTATCACAGGGGCTCTCAGTGATGTCCAGCTCCCCTTGGTGAAGTTGCAAATCCTTGAGATGATGTCCATCTTCCTTTCTCAAGCTGTTTTTCTCAGTTTTGTTAAGGAGTGAGATAAGGAGTGACATTTCCTTTCTATACATTCCAAAGCTATAGTTTCAAGGATACAAACAATATTCCAAAATTATACCTAAAAAGGTTACCACTGCAGCACTCTTTAAGGCCTGACTACAAGCAAAGAGCAACATCCCGAATGCTGTAATTAAAATACTCCTAAATCAATCCAGGTTAATTGCAAACACAGGCCAGGTTCAGAGGCCTTCTTTCATGCTTTACTTTCCTCAGTTATTATTAGAATTTGCAGTCATCCCATGGTTGGTATCCACACATATCACAATCACAAATACACACATTTCCTTTCTGTGCCAGACACCAAACACAGCTCTGTATTTCACAGCCTGGTTCTCTGCTCCTCTCCTCTGTTCTGCCCTTTGCAGGATGGATTGACTCATGTCAACTTTTTTCTGTCTATTCAAGGACTTAATTTAGAAATCACTGTAATCTATGTGGCTGGACAGAAAGCCTCAAGGAAGAGATTTCTATTTTGGCTGTATCCTGTTCCTGAAGCTTGATCCAGCTGAATTTTGTCACCCTGCACTGCCCAGATTGGGAAACTGAGGCACCGAGGAGAGCAGGAGACGTGGCAAAGTCAACAGCCCTGTTGGGGCTCACATTCTGATCCTTAAATCCACTTCTCATTTCCCAAGGACATCAGGTGACATTAGAGTTCTGGTCTGACAGGAATGGCAGAATTTGCATTTCCTTACAGGAGTCCTCCAGCAAATCTAATCTTAATTCTTCCTTGTTATGTCTTTAAACTGAGTGCAAGGCAGTTTTGCCAAGGGAGAAGATGTGAAATTTTGATTTGTGATGTTGTGCTGTGTCTCTGCTGAAGTGGTGTGAGGCAGACAAGGATTTGGGACTGAACTCTTGCCCATCCATCCCCCTGGAAGCACCAAGTTTCTGTTGCCTTGGCACTGGCACAGAGAGGTGTTGCAGAGAGCATAAAATCAGATTTTAGTGATAACCCCCTCACCTGGCTGCCCTCAGTGTGAACAGCAGGAGATGCTTGTGGGACTGGGGAATCCATACGGGCTTTCCAACTCAGGAGGGAAAATGCAATGAGGAAAAAGAATGGCAAAGGCCCAAAACCCAATATAAAAGAAATGCAATTAAACATAATGTCATTTCTGGGTTTAGCTAGTCCTCTACCAACAAAACTGAAACACAGAAAAGCTCAGAAGTTGTTACCTATTTTGAAAATTTAGTTAAACAACATAAACAAATTTCCCCCCCCTAATTACAGGGCAGAAATTCAGAGACTGGGCAGTGGAATTGTCCCAGGGGCAGGCAGAGCAAGGCAGGGCAGGCAGGAGCAGAGGGAAAATGAGCTCTGAGCACACAGCCCTTGTAGCCAGCCAGGAACACTGAAGATCCAGAGCCCTTCAAAACATAAACCACTGCAAATGTTCCCCACAAGTGCAGCTGATGAAATCTCACTGCTTCTTTCTCTTTTTTTTCCTTTTTTCTCCCCCTCCAGCTGCATTTTGTGAATAGTCCTGAATTCTGTTTTGTCACTTGCACCGTGCTTCTCCCAATTAGAATCACAGAATCATTTAGGGTGGAAAAGACTCCTTAAGATGCTCGTGCCCAAATATTAACCCAGCCCTGCCAAGTCCACCAGCCCCTGTCCCCAAGTGCCACATCTGCACATCTCCCAAACCCCTCCAGGCATGGTGACTCAAAGACTGCCCTGGGCAGCCTCTGCCAGTGCATGACAACCTTTCCAGTGAAGAAATTTTTCTAAATATCCAATTTAAGTCTCTCCTGGGGCCACTTGAGGCTGTTTTCCCTTATTCCATCCTTTATTCCCTGGGAGCAGAGCCTCCCCTGGTTGTCCCCTCCTGTCAGGAGATGTGCAGAGCCACAAGGTCCCCCCTGAGCCTCATTTTCTCCATAAAAAAAAACAAGGAGATTAAAAGAATGCTCGTGTGTTTTAACTGAGTTTTCAAAATAGGTAACAACTTCTGAGCTTTTCTGTGTTTCATTTTGTTGGCAGAGGACTAGCTAAACCCAGAAGTTCGATTATGGTTCATTGCATTTCTTTTGTATTGGGTTTTGGGCTTCTGCCATTTCTTTTTCTCATCAGAAAAGTCACCATATTTTCCCTCCTCAGTGAAATTCAGGTGAGCAAAGGTCAGCCCTTTATTATTCTTTGGCAGATAAAGAGCTCCTTTATCCCCATGTGCTGGGGGTTTACCTACAGAATTTCACTCCCAAACTGTAGGGAAATTAAACCCCCAATGCAGTTGAGAACCCTTCTTGCCAGCTGAGGGGTATTTTATATTCTCAGCCCATTTTTGTGCCCGTTGGTTATCAGCTGCTCCTGTCACAGATGTACCTGCTCAGCTGTGTGTGCAGGAACAGAAAAACCCAAATAAAACAAAAAAAATGGAGTGTTATCCCTGATTTTACTAACTGAAACAACAACTGCAACCCCCAAATTTCCCCCTAATTGCATCATTATCATTCATAATTATTCTGAAATTGCATCTCCTGGTGACTGGAGGTGGGATCTCGCCTGGCTTTGCGGGGTGATGAGTTACACACACATTTTTTTTTCCTGAAGTAATGACAGATGGCAAACAAATGAGGGATGAAGGAACCTGCTCCTCAACATGGGAGGAAATGTAGCATTTAAATTCCCATCTGGAATGCCTTTCCAGTCAAACACCCTGGCCGTGGGTTTGTGTCCCCAAGCCCGGGTGTCACTTTGGGTCCCTTGGGGGGCACAGAAGGCACCAACAACAGCCCCCCCTCCCCAGGGGTTCATGGCCTGGGGCTTGGGCACATTGTCATTTTTATTTATTCTTATTGTTATTTTATATTTCATTTACTGCAGAAAGCTGGAAAACAGCAGTTTTCCTAAAAGCAGCCCTGGTTCTGTTGCCACGTTTGGATTTCAGGGCCCCCTGGCATTCCATGATTTGATGTTTCCTTCACCAAAAGGAATTTAGGAGCACATTAAAATCATTTAATTCCTGGTTAGATAAATAATTTAGATCCTGGTTAGATCAATCATTTAAATCCTGGTTAGACTTCTCACAAATCCACATTTGGATTTTGGTGCTCCCTGGGATTCCATGATTTTTTGTTTCCTTTACCTTAAGGAATTTAGGAGCACATTAAAATCACTTAAATCCTGGTTAGATCAATCATTTAATTCCTGGTTAGATAAATAATTTAAATCCTGGTTAGACTTCTCACAAATCCACATTTGGATTTTGGTGCTCCCTGGGATTTCATGAGCTGCTCTTCCCGTCACTGAAAGGAATTTAGGAGCACATTAAAATAATTTAAATCCTGGTTAGATAAATAATTTTAATCCTGGTTAGATCTCTCACAAATCCATTATCCACATTCAGATTTTGGTGCTCCCTGGGATTCCATGATTTGCTGTTTCCTTTTCCATAAGGAATTTAGGAGCACATTATAATAATTTAAGTCCTGGTTAGGTTTCTCAAAAATCTGCATTTGGATTTTGGTGCTCCCTGAGATTCCATGAGCTGCTGATCCCTTCACTAAAGGAATTTAGGTGCACATTAAATAATTCAAATCCTGGTTAGATTTCTTCACATTCAAATTTTGGTGCCCCCTGGGATTCCATGATTTGCTGATCCCTTCACCAAAAGGAATTTAGGTGCACACTAAAATAATTTAAATCCTGGTTAGATAAATAATTTAAATCCTGGTTAGACTTCTCACAAATCCACATTTGGATTTTGGTTCTCCCTGGGATTCCATGATCTGCTGTAAGGAATTTAGGTGCACATTAAAATAATTTAAATCCAGGTTAGATTTCTCACAAATCCATTATCCACATTCAGATTTCAGCATTCACTGGGATTCCATGATTTGCTGTTCCCTTCACCAAAAGGAATTTAGGTGCAGATTAAAATAATTTAAATCCTGGTTAGATTTCTCACAAATCCATTACCCACATTAAAATTTTGGTGATCCCTGGGATGCCATGATTTGCTGCTTCCCTTCACTGTAAGGAATTTAGGAGGAAAATCATTAAGAAGTTAAAATTGTTAAAATAGTTAATAGTTATAGTTAAAACTAATAAAATTAATAAAATAGTTAATAGTTAAAATAAATGAAATCCTGGTTAGATTTCTCACAAACCCATTTAAAATAAATGAAATCCTGGTTAGATTTCTCACAAACCCATTATCTTCTCTGCTAATCCAATCATCATCTCTCTTGGCCTTGCACTTTTGCTCCAAAGTGGCCTCTGGAAATGGTGACACATCACCTGCTGAGGGGTTCTGAAATGTGCCAGTGGTAAAATGTCAAAAAAAACCCAAAAAACACCCCCACACACACTTTTTACAGGAAATTCCAAGTGTCTCTAGACACATTTTTTCAAAATCTTGTCCTCTGACCACCTCTCATTATCAGTACCAATATTCAGGGCTTTGTTTCCATAGACTTCCCACTTTAAAATTCTCTTTTACGCTTCTACTTTATATACTAAAAGTGGTATTTATTCCATGCAGCACGCTCCTTTTTGGTACTGCTCTATGCTCAGGCTTCTCCCTCCTGGTTTTTCACACTCCCTAAGATTTCTGCTGGCCTCAGGACTGACTGTGGAGGGAAAACCCCCATCCCTCTGTGTGCAACGTGTGGCAGGGCACATCCCAGCTGAGCCTGGCTCAGCCAGATGTTGCTGCACTGAAATGACCAAAAATAAACCCAGCAGACTAAAATCCATTTAGCATCACCCACCAGTAAAAGTCCCAAATCCACTGGCACTTAGCTTGGGGAAAAAAAAGTGATTTAATACCTGATTTGTTTTAATTAGGGTGGGCTTGGCATGGTGTTTATATTTGGGATTTACTGTGGGAGATGTTGGTTGCTTTTTATATTGTCATATTTTGTGCAGAACAGTAAAAATTACCTGAATAATCCCCTCAGATAGATCTGTTAGGAACTTTGTGTCTATATTCATTTATTAACACAGTTCTTCCAGGCTAATTCTTTTAGCTTTTGAAATGCAGTTCAGTGATTTAATGGCTAAAATTTTACCTGGTCAGTCAGCATTATATCAATAAATATAACAACTGTGCTCTTCATGCAGGTTTTTAGCACAAGTGCACCTTCAGATATTTTACATGTTTTCATGAAGGATTTTGTGACTTCCAGGTTCTCCTTGCTGCAGTTACCCATGGCACAGGATTCCCTGGAGTGAGCTGGCAAGGAAAGGTGAGGACACTAAAATTTTACCTGGTCATTCAGCATTATATCAAAAATATAACAACTCAGTTCTTAATGCAGTTTTTGGCACAAGTGCACCTTCCTTTAGGTATTTTACATGTTTTCATGTAGGATTTTGTGACTTGCAGGTTCTCCTTGGTGTTCCTGCTGCAGTTACCCATGGCACTGGTTTCCCTGGCCAGGAAAGGTGAGGACACTAAAATTTTACCTGGTCAGTCAGCATTATATCTATAAATATAACAACTGTCCTCTTCATGCAGGTTTTTGGCACAAATGCACCTTTCTTTAGGTATTTTACATGTTTTCATGAAGGATTTTATGTCTTTCAGGTTGTCCTTGCTGCAGTTACTCATGGCACTGTTTTCCCTGGAGTGAGCTGGCCAGGAAAGGTGAGGACATTAAAATTTTACCTGGTCAGTCAGCATTATATCTATAAATATAACAACTGTGTTCTTAATGCAGGTTTTGGCGCAAGTGCACCTTCCTTCATGTATTTCACATGTTTTCAGGAAGGATTTTGTGACTCCCAGGTTCTCCTTGCTGCAGTTACCCACGGCCCTGTTTTCCCTGGCCAGGAAAGGTGAGGACACACCTCTGGGAGCTTTGGCATTGTCCCTAAAATGTCAAATGTCACTCATCTCTAATTAACTCCAGGGCTGGTGAAGAGTACCAGCTCCTCCTGGTTCTGCTGGCTGTTTGTCACCAGTTCAAGGCTGTCTAAAATTATCCTGTTTATATTTTTGTCTTGTTCTACCTCCCCTTTCCCACACAGCCCAGCTGAGGGACACAGCTGTATTGTCTCAGCGAGGACAGAATTCCCCAGGGCCAAATCTTTCCCACATTGCCTATCTTTAGCCCTCCTGCTCTTCTTTTGAAGATGAATAAATAAACAGAGCACACCACGAGCAGGGATCACTTTCTGGAGTCTGGAAAACAACCTGCTGAACAATTCTCTTTGGGCCAAACCTGTCATTTTTCCCTGGAGCTCCTCTCAGGGCAGGCTCAGAACCAGTTCCACTCTGACTGGAGCATCCCAGTACTGGATAATTCCTTCCTGAGCTTTCAGAGCTCTTCTTCACTCCCCTGAGGGCTGGCTGGGATTTTTATGTCCATCCCAAGAGCATCATTTGTGAATATCAAAGCTCTGCTAAACCACCGTGGTTGAGATCTGCTTAAATTCAGGGGTTTCAAGGAAACTGTGCCACATCAGGGCAGAGGAGCTCTGTGCTGCCTTTACTCAGAAACTTTCTGAGGAATTGTGGCTTAAAGGTGAGAACCTGGAGACAGCTCTCCTTGTGGAGACAGTGACAAAAAACTCATCACAAATTTATTTAGATGCTGGATGTCCAGGGCTTGAATTCTTCTCTGGTGCCTAGAACCTGCTTTGCCAGCCCAGCTCTCTCTCCTTGTTCAAAGGGGATGATTTTCCTCCTAAAAATGAATTAAATGGTGAAAACAGGACACCATTTAATTAATTTATAGGAGGAAAACCCTCCTAAAAATGAATTAAATGGTGTCCTCCACTCAGTGATCACTGGGGTGTTCATCTCCCTCATCTATAGCCTTAGTTTCTTTTCCATTACCATCACAGGATATGGTGTGAATGTCTTTTAGAGAGTGAAATTCTTTTTTCTGCATCTAAAGATTTGGGAGAACCTCCCAAACAGCCTCTTGAAACTTATTCTACCCTTAAATGTGAATACTGGTCCCTGCTGCTGTGCTGGGAGGAGCAGAGGCAATGCCAGCTCTGACCCAGTACCACATTCAGGCTTCCAGAGGGTCTAGAAGGACCTAAAAGTTAAAAAAGCATCATTTTCATTGAAATCACAAATTCATCCCACCACAGGAATAAACCTCATATGAATTTAAGATCAGAGATTTGATGTTCACTCCTTTGTAGCTTTGAAGCTTCCTTTGCTGTGGAAGTGCAGAGACTTTGTGACCCCCAAAATGTGGAGATGAAGGAGCAGAGTTAACCCTTCACAGACAGGGGATGTTTCCATCCCTTTCAGGGCTTTTTTAGCCCCAAAAGCTGTGCCTGGCTGGGGTGGGGCACACAGGGGCAGGACAGGTTGGGCACTGAGTCCAAAATTCTCAGGGTGCTGCTGCCCAGGCGCAGAGAGGAAAGCAGAAATCCTCTTTTGAAAGCTGTGTCAGCCCAAGTAAGCACTGTGGCCCAGAGATATTATTTCTAAAATAGGTTTTCCATCTCCTTGGTGCTATTTCCCTTGCTTGCCCCTTGCTTGCCCTCTGGGGATGCCTTTTTGCTGCCCCAGCTGACCTCCCCACCCACCCACTGGGATTTTATTGCTGTGCCACCCTTCTCTCTTGGCTCCAGCCCATCCCTGCTCCCTCCTCTGTGTGCTGGGCTCTGCTGGGGGACACACTTAACAAAACCCCCTCCAAAGTGGGCCAGGCTGCAGGGAAATAAGCCAGGCTTTGCAGTCAGGCTCATCTAGCTGTGGTCTGGCTTAAGGACTTCAGGAAGAAAAACTTGAATCATTTATTTTGCATTCTTCATCAGGGTTAAATAATTCTCTCCTTTTTTTTTTTTTTTTTAATTTTTCCCTCCCCTTCCCTGCCCCCAAATTGACTCATCCATCACTGGAATCAATATGAATGCAAAGATTTTTGGCGGATTTGTTGTCATGGAAACCACTTCTCCTCTCTGATACTCCCTTACAGGCTTTCCAGACCTTTTTCTCGCCTTCAAATTACCATCCTGCCCTACATTCTGCCTTTTAATTCCACCTTGTCAGCTCCATTTGGAAACAAACTGTGCACAAAACCAAGGGCCAGGAGAGGAACCATTCCCTGCTGGAAGAGTGAGCAACAAGGATGGACCCAAAGTGGCAGAGGAGGAAAGGGATGCTGCAGCCCCCTGCCCTGGGGGGCTCTCAGGACCTCTGTGAGTTTGCATTTCTGCTTAAATCCTCCCTCTGGAGCTGCTTGGTTGTCCAGAGAAAGGCTGACTTGGTGATTAAGGCAGCAAGGCATGAAATGAGGCTCTGGACCAGTTAGAATTACTCACACCAATGGAGTTTGCAGGGTTTAATCTTGGGGAGTGGCTCTCTCTTTTTCCACTTGGCACAATTTGGGTTTTCCAATCCCAGTCCCACTTGGATATTTTCTCCTGCACAGACATGAGGGTGATCCCTGAACATCCTGTCAGGAGTGCTGGGATGCTGCAGGAGGCAGCAGGAGCAGGTATTAATTCATATAAATATCAAATATCAGCCTGTCCTTCCTCCTGCACTCACCACAAATCCCAGGCAAACTGCACAAAAATCCATCAGGGGAACATACAAAACTCTTTACATTTTTAAAAATCGATTTGGAAGTTGGAAGAAGTTTTCCTAGAAAGCCCAAGGAGTTTTGTGGCACGTGGGCTCCTATTTAAAGCCAGTGCAATCTGTGCTTTCAACGTGGGTAAATATAAAAAGCTCAGCAAGGAACCACCAGCTCAGCAAGGTAATTAAAGGAGAAACAGGATCCCCAAAAATGTGCATTTTTTTGTACATTCCCAAGTTTCTCATGGAGAGTTCAGGGGTTGGCAGGAAGCCTCAGTGTGACAGGAGCTGGGGAGGAAATTTGATTTTCATTTTCTTTTTGCTCTGCCCCTCCTCTCTAGACAGTTGCTTTCACTCATCATAATTTCTGTTGATTGCCATCCACTGACACCACCAATATTTGAGTAAAAAGGATCTAAAAGTCTCCCAAAATGGTGCTCTTAAAGGTTCTGCATGAAGCACTGTGAGTGTGAAGAGGTCCTGTTGCTCACAGAGGCTGCAAGAAATTTCTGATTTCTTACCTGCCCTACTCAGCAAAGTCTGGATTAGTTCTAACTGGTTTTTTATTTTTTTGTTTTTTTTTAATTTCAGGTCATTTTTTGGGGGGGTTTTTGAGCATGCTTTGCACACCTAACTAAAGCTTCTAACAGAAACATTTTGAAAAGAAAAAAAAGTCCAACTGAAATTTTACGACATTGACAGGATTCAGTTCCTCTGGCCCCTGGAAGAAAAAATAATCTACTTTGCCCAGCTTGATGCCAAATTTACAGGCAGCTTTAGGCTGAGAAGTCTGGCCTGCCAATAGCTCAGGAGTGAAAATCAGGAGAGTGACAGGCCTGCTCATCCCCTGAATTAATACTTTGGGAGAAAGAAACAAGATGCATTCAGCAAGTCTGCAAAGTACAGACATTTCTATGCATAAAAATACCAGTTTCAGACATTTAAAGTCAAGAATTCCTTTTTTTTTAATCTCCTTTAAATTAAATTAATGAGACCTGAGGTTGGAATTCTGCCTCTCTGTTGGAAGCATTACACTTTCCATGCCCACCTGTTGGGGATTTAGTTATTCTTGTTGAGGGTTTCTAAATTAATTGATTGGGTCAGGTGCTGAAAGAAGAAGGGGTTTGGTTCTTTTTCACTCTGTAGTGAATATGAAGAGTGGAGAAATCACCACACTTGCACTTTTGCCTACATTTGTCTATTAACTGAGCAGTGGATCATCCTGAAAAGAAAAGAAATTGGGGGAAAAAAAAAAATCTCCTAGCAAGGAGGGAAAGAAAAAAAAAATAAAAGATGGCAGCAAATGCAAAAAGATAATTCTCCAAATAGAAGACAAAGTCTGTTCCAGTTATTTTTGTAAGGGGTTGATTGCAATTTGCATCCTGCTCAACCAGCATCTGCCATCAGCAGTGCTCAGTAGTCTTTTCTCTCTCTCTCTTTTTTTTGTATTTTGTATTTTGCCTGTGAATGTGGCTTGATGACATTTCCTTCCCAAATCCTTGCACAGTGATCGCTCTCCCTTCTCCTCAGGCCTGAGCATTTCTTGCCACGGGGTGCAGGTGATTTTGCAGCTTTTGTTCTGTTCCATTTTATCTTGGGGAGCCCTCAGTGCTGGGTGAATTTTATGGGGAAATTGGATTGCATCTGGGAGCTGTGGGATGCAGAGGAAGGCAACAGATGGGGAGTGAGAAGGGAAACCCCATCCCTGTGAATTCCTCCCTTCCCTTTTCCAGAGGTGCACCTGGAGCTGGCAGAGAGCACAGCTCTGCTGGAGGGGGAGCACAAGCTGCCAAAAACACCTCCAAACCCCCCTTGCTGACCCATGGGGGCTGCAGGAGCCCAGGGGGAGTGAATTTTGCATTTTCCATTGTCTGGAGCCAGGCAGCATCCATCCCCCAGTGCCTCTGAGCAGGGCAAACAAGGACAGGAAAGCAGCAGGATGGATGTTCCTGCGCAGCCTGGGTGTTTAACTCTTCTTGCTTTCACAGAATAATTAGATCCAGATGTTGGTTTTGTTCCTCCCTTTTTGCCTTTGAGTCTCTCTCGGTGCAGTTTGATGACTGACAGGGGGAAATTCATCTTTCAGCAGCCATGATCAACCAGGGGGAACCTGCAATTCCTTTCCCTCGCTGCCTGGGGGTTCAACCTGCATCTCCTCCTGCTCAAAGGAATTCTGGTTAAAAAGCATTGAGAACCAACCAACCCAAGGTTTATCCTGAGGATGATATTCCTGGGAACCCACCCAGGTGCTGGGTCAGTGAGAGAGGAGCAGCTCCCAGCCACTTCCAACCCTTGGAGAAAATAGAGAAATTGGAGAAAAGGGGATGGATTTAGGGAAATGTTGCTCCCAAGTGAGTTCAGTGCTCGCCAGCCAGCAGGGCAAGGCATGGCACAGAACTCACCCCAGCCTCTCACAGCCAGCTCATAACCTCACTGCTTGTGTTTATTCTAGCTGAAAATGTGAAAAAAAAACCCCATATCCTCCCCATTTAAATGCACTCTGCTGGTGGGCAAGAGCTGTTTTATTCAGAGCAGGAGATAAAAAAGGGGGGGGCAATAATCAGTATTAGGAAAAATGAGTGGTGCAGTGACAGCAGGGATTTTGCTAACACAAGCAGCATAATATGTCAAAAAAAAAAAAAAAAGCAGAATTCTGCCTGCAGTTCAGCTAACTACAAGCATGTGTAGCTGTAAATTTGATTTAACTGTGGCAAGTGAACTGCTCAGCTTCAGGTAGCTGGGGGTTTGGAATGCTAAACAGCACAGCAGAGATGAACCAAAAGAACAGCAAAAGGAACCTAAAGAGGAGCCAAAGGGACAGCACAAATTGCAGCTCAGTGGGAAGGGAAGGACTTCAAGGTGGGAATTTTCTGGTGGGGCTCCTGCACCTCGTTCTGTACACACTGAGCTGAAGAAAGGAATAGTGTTTGCAATTGGGTTTTCCCCATAAAATTCAAAAAGAAAACAAAATGAGGGAGAAGAGAAGCAGAAAAAGGTGAAAAGGATGCGCTCACCCAAAGAAGCTCCCACTTGCCAACCCTTCTTTCAACTCAGCTGCCAAGGGGATTGGTAAAGAAATAATTGCAGCAATGCCTTGGGTCTGCCAGCACAGACACGGAATCTCTGGGGTAGGGATCTCTGGGGTAGGAATCTCTCTCTGGGGTAGGAATCTCTGTGCTGCCCTGGCCACAGGGATGCCCCAAGTTTCTGATTCCAGCCCTGGGTTGGACACAGCCAGGGCTGGGATGTGCCTGCGTGGCATGGGGAGGTTGATCCGTGGGGTTTCCTTTGTGATTCCATTTGTGATTTCCATTTCCAGCCTCCCCAGCACATCTGATGGTTCCACTGGTGCCCTAAGGTTTTAGCTTTTGTGTTTTACAGTTCTTGTGTTAGTGCATAACTTCAATACTCTATATGGAGTATTAGTTGCTGTCTTCAGGTTTTATTCAGACACGAGAATATTGTATTTGCAGGGATGCTCATGGCAGGGAGGAATGATGGATCTGACCCCATGCTCTCAGAAGGCTCATTTATTATTTTATGACACTCTGTTCTATTAAAGAATACTAAACTCTACTAAAGAATACAGAAAGGATACTCAGTGCTAAAGAGATAATAATGAAAATTTGTGACTCTCTCCAGAGTCCTGACACAGCTTGGCCCTGATTGACCAAAGAGTGAAAACAACTGTGAAATGCAAAGCTGTGTTTGGTGTCAGGCACACACAGGCAAGGTGTGCATCTGTGATTGTGATATGTGTGGACACCCCCCATGGGACACTTATAAAGATGAATTCTAATGATAACTGAGGAAAGTAAAGCATGGAAGAAGCCTTTGAACCCATCCTTTGTTTGCAATTAACCTTGGTTGATTTAGAAGCACTTGAATTGAAGCATAAAGGATGTTGCTCTTTGCTTGTAGTCAGGCCCTAAAGAGTGCTGCAATAATAACCTTTTGGAGTATAATTTTAAAATATTGTTTGTATCCCTGAAACGATAGCTTTGGAATGTATAGAAAGGAAATGTGCTTCTCACTCCTTAACAAAACCGAGAAAAACAGCTTGAGAAAGGAAGATGGACATCATCTCAAGGATTTACAACTTCACCAAGGGGAGCTGGACATCACTGTTGTGAGATTTATAGTCATTGTCATTAAATAGGTGGACCCACATCTGGGGAGCTGGATTCACCAGATGGGATTCATCATTGTTCTTGCAGAAACTGGACCAACATCTTGGAAACCACCACCACCATCTGGGGATCCTCCTTTTTGGGACACATCCTGAGAAAAACTAAATCACAATAGTGTATAGAATTGTGATGTAAAAATTGGAAATAGAAACTGCTGATGAGTAAAACAATTGGAATAGAAACTGCTGAGAAAGCTTATGAGTGCCCCTATAAATACCTGTGAGCCCCAAATCTTGGTGTGCAGTTGGAGGGAAAACTTCCCCCACTGTACCCAGCGCTGTTTTGCTCATACTTTACCATATTAATTAATAAATTAATTGCTGCTTGAATATTGGCCTAGTCAAGTTTCTCATTTATAACAGGGGCACCTCCAAGGCATCATTGCCTGTCCCATCTGGGGTGCCAAAAACACCGAGGCATCCCTTGTGAGACGGAGTGGAAATTGTCCAGAGCAGTAATCCATTTTGATTTAGGTGAAATGCATATCTTTAAGTCTGCAGATTGAAAACATGGCTGTTTAGTCTGGCTGCCTGTTCTTGTGAAAAGCCTAAGCTCAGAGAAAGGCTGTGCTTCTGCAGAAGGACAGAGAAAAGAGGGTGGAGACAGAGAGACAGAGACTGCTGTGAGGGCAGCTCAGCCTGACCCAGGAGTTCTTTCTGATAAAGAAGAATTAGTGGCAGGTGTCATGTGAAATCAGTGGAATATGTATGATCCCATTGTGGAATTGCATGAATATGTATTTGAGAGGGAGCTAAAAGGGGATCTGGAGCTCCCAGAGGTGGGCATGTCCTTTTAGGGGAACGATCCCCACGTCCTCCAGCGCTGTAATACACACAGCAGCTTCACAACTTCCACAAAAGCTGTGGAGCTTGTTTCCTTCTGCAAATCCCCTGTCTGGGGTCCCTTTGTGCCCATGGGTGGCCCCAGGGAACAGGGGCTGAACCTCGAGGGAAGGGCACTTTGCAGAGATGGAAGGAGCCTGGGCTCCCCCACCTTCCTGGGGAGCCTCTCCCTGCGCGGGGCTCCGCTGCTGGGGCACGGGGTGAATGTGCCAGCCAGTGCCAGTCCCCATCAGATGTGACTTTAACCAGTGTTAGCAGCCTAATCTGCTGCTGGTTAATGAGCCATTCAGGGAGATCCAGCTTTCTGCTTCCTTGGTTTGATGCATTAATCACCCTTCCCTAAAGCTCCTCGTTTGCTCAGGAGGCTGCTGGCTGCCAGGAGAGGCTCTGGGCATGGGGAGCCACTGGGGCTCCAAACTGCAGCCCAGCCCTAGGTGGGGGCATGTGGATGCTGATCCACACCAGCTCATCAAACACCAGAGAGGAAATCTGCTGGCTGAGGCAGCTCTCTGTGGAGGAGACTGTGGGAGCTGCTCTATAAACCTCTGTAAGCAGTTTCAAATTTGCTATGGGTGACTCTTTTCCTTTATCTTCTCCTTCATCTCTCTTTTATTAACTCCATCTGGTTTTTTTTCCAATCTTTTTTTTTTTGGAAACAAACAATTCAAATACTCAAGCACTTCAAATATTTGTTTGTTCAGAGAAAGCAAATGCTGGAAAAGTGTTGGGTATGGCAGAGCCCAGAAATCCCACCCAGGTTAATGTGAACCTTGCACAGTGAAGGGAGAGAAAGCAGAATTAACACCTCATCCCATCTCCCTCACAGAGACTCAGACTTTTGGAGAAGGTTCCAGTGAGCAAGTTGAGATGCTGAACAAACCCATGGAAACACAGAGCTACAAAGAGCAGGATTTTTTGGATTAATCAGCCAACCCACTCAAAATCCCACAGCTTCTCCCTCAGAGGAAGCCACAACAATCCAATCCCTGGTTCCTGGGGAAGGGAATGGTCTCCAGGAGGATGTGGAGCACCCCAAATATCTCAGGCACCATTTACCTGAGCAGACACAGCTGCAGTGCAGGGCCTTGGAGCCGCTCACACTGGTGAAGAAATCACTAATTCCAGTCCCACCAAACATTAAATCAGGGGGCTCTTTCAGTTATTTAGAAAATAAGCTGACACAATATGACTGGAATGCAGTTTTGGTACGTTTTGTTTAAATCATTGAGAGCTTTTAATATTTTATTTTTTTTTTCCCCCGTGGCTGAGAGACAAATTCATTTATCAGGCAGAATTTTCCAGTCAGAAAACATGTGCATCTATACATGCAGATGCACACGGGCCTGCCCACATTTCCATGGATTTATCCATAGACATTCATGCAAAACACTCGCCAGGAGCATCAAAAATGGATTTGAGATGCAAAATCTGCTACAATTCCTGAGCTCCTCTGCCTTCCAGAGGGGAATAAAGACACCCAGCAGCTGCAAGGGGGATGCAGCCCACTGCCACCACTGCACAGAAATGCTCACATCTCGCAGTTCCTGCTTAGGAGTGGTGAGAAAAATCAATTCCAGCCCTTTTGGAGGCAAAGGGACGAGATGAGATGTGACTGACGGAGAGACAGCCTCCAGTAACGCTCAGCCAAGCGGAAAGGCAGAGGAGCACAGGAATAGTAAAACCTCCTCTCCATTTTTGTTTTAATTGGGAGGGGACTTAGCAGGCAGTTTTAGTGCTGCAGGCAGCCCCTGGAAATGTTAACTCTGCTCTGTTCTGAAGCAGGACACACAGCACACACACACACACGCAGGGCTCTGTGCCTCCGACGCCGCGCCGCGGGAAAACGGGACTGCGATTTCCTGGGACACTGGGGTGAAATGAGGTTGTCAAATCAAGTCCAAGGGAAGTGGTGGGGAAATGTTCCTCTGCTCCCTGGTGCTGAGGTGGGGTTTGAAGTCAGAGCCTTTGCTTCTCGCTGCGTTCTGCCCTGATATCTGTGTTCTTTAATACAAATTAATAAATCAGGCACAAGCATGGTGTCTGGTTTAGCTTCATCTTTTTCTCTTTGTCTTTTCCCAATTCTGTTTCAGGACAGGGAGGTGGGAAAGGCAAGGATTTTCTGCTCAATCTGGGAAGGAATCCAGGATAATGAATTCCAAATATTGAGCCCCAAGATATTGGCATTGTCATCTCAAGTGTTCAGCTTGGCTGCCTTCCCCACAGCTCCAGCCCCTGCTCCCGTGGAACACCTTGTGAGCAGCACCCTCTGAGGGCTGCAGGAGAGGAACACTAAAATGTCTGGCTGAAATAACCCCAAAATTACAAACTATTGCCACTGCACGAGTCAAACTGAGGCACTTGAAAATCTGTGTGGCATGGATTGGGAAATCCCATTTTTTGGTAGCTTTTTTTTCCTTTTCTGGTCCTTCCAGCAGTTTCAAGAGACTTGAGGGGAAGGAGCAAGTGACAGAGACCTAGAGAGTGGTAAAAAATGTCAAGCTGAAGGAGAAAACAAAGATTGACCTACCCTCCGAGGCAGCAAATGCGTCTTTTGGAAGTGTTGTATCACACCCTGAGCAAAGGAGGGTAAAATTATTTATTTATTTATTTATTTATTTATTTATTTATTTATTTATTTATGTGTTTATTTATTTATATATGTATATGTATATGTATATGTATATGTATATGTATATGTATATGTATATGTGTGTATGTATTTATTTATTTATATATCTATTTATTTATGGATGTATTTATTTATAATTTTCGTTATTTGTTGCTTATTTATTTTATTTATTTTACTTGTTTGTTATTTGTTTTTTTGCTTGTTTCCATTTAGTTGTTTATTTTGTTTATTTGGGGTTGATCCATGTTTCTTTGGGATGATTTCAGAGAGGAAAGGCGACTTCTCTTTCCTGCCCCATGGCGAGGAAATTGTCTCCTGGCTTTGTTGAGGGTTGTGGTCCCTGAGGAATCTCCATTCCCCTGCAGGTGGGAGAGCCTCAGCAGCACAGGGAACAATTAGAAAAGCTGGAACATGACAAATTCCAAGATGGGGAGAGCTGGAAGCAGAGCCAGAACAGCTCAGGAGCAGGTGAGAGAGCCTGGAATGCAAATCCTGCTCAATTCCAGCGGAGTTAGCGAAGGAAATGCTTCCTGGGAGTGGATTTCCACCCCCATCTCCATGGACGGAGATGAATTCCCTGTTCTGTGGTGAGCCCAGAAGGTCTGGCTGGCATCAGCCACTCCAGAGGTTTTCTGTCCTGTCTGTCCCCAGCAAGGCAGGGCTGCAGAGCTCCTTTGTCCCCACAGGGATCCCTCTGGTGGCTCTTGCTTTGCCACAGACTGGTTCTGCTCTTCTTCTGGAAGAACACTTGCCCTGGGCAGTCCTGGAAGGATGGGAACAGTTGGAAATGCCAGGGCAAGCTCTTGGTTAATAGGCTGAAACACCAGGGCATTGGGAGGAAATCCAGCAAACATCTGGAGAAGTAGATCCATGGAAGGAAAGGCATTCATTTCATGTAGCAGCCTTTAGAAACCTAAAAGTGGCTTTTTTCCCCCCCATAATTATTAATGCCAGGCTCTGAGTGAGTCTCTGACCATCCCTGGATTGTCCCTGCCTGCTTTTGTGCCGGGCTGGGATGTCCTGGTGTGCTCTGACCTCACCTACCGTGCAAACCTGAGTCCTGCCCAGGGGTTTGTCCTTCCAGCAGGGAGGAGAGAGCCAGATTAATGAGATGCTAATGGAGCAGGGGGTGAATTCCAGTGCCAGTGCAGCGGGGGCTGAGCCCAGCAGCTCGCTCACAAAAGAGCTCTGAGAACGTGGAGTGCTCTGAGCTGCAGCGAAAGTTGGAGTTCAGATCTTTGCTCAGGGATGAGAGCATCATCACATAACCAGGTTTTCTGATCCAGGCTGTCTGGGAAGAATGGAGTCCTGCTCTCTGCTCTGCCTGTTTCACAGGCACAAAGACAAAGTGTGGGGTGAACAAAGTGCAAGCGTGGCTCTGAAAGGCAGAGTGGGGCAGCAGGCTGCATCAGAATATCCCCCTGCTTCTCAAAGCAGCTTGCACTCCATTAAATGTGGAAGAATGTACCAGAATAGCCCCCTGCTTCTTAAAGCAGCTAGCACTCCTTTAAATGTGGAAAGAACTGGAAAGCACAGCGTTTGAGGGAGTCAGAGAGGTAAAAAACTGGAAATAATGACAGGACTCGGCTGACAAGCTCAGTTCTTACAACTGCTGCACTGCTTGGACATCAAACTGCACAAGTTCCATCAGCCCAGGAGAAAACTGGACAACTCCATGGGCACTGTCCCCACAGAGCTGAAATGAGGAACACTTCTGGGTACAAAAAACAGGGAAAGTTTTATCCCTCAGCTCTCTTTGGTGATGGGGACAAGCTGCTCCTCACACCCTGGGACTGCTGCTCCTTTTTCTGCTTCAGCCTGACTGTGCAGCACTGATGTTCTCAGAGGTTTGAGGTGCTCAAAACAACCTGGGCAGGCTCTGCCTTGGTTTCCTTTCCAGAGGTAGAGAGCTGTTCATGAGTTAAGGACCTTCCCAGCCCAAAACCAGCCCAGGGAAAAATAAAAAACCTCCCTGCAGCTCTTTAAAACTTATTTTTAAGGGAGATTATAATAAGATTGTAGAATGGTTTGGGTTGAAAGGGAGCTTAAAACCCACCCAGGGACATTTCCATTATCCCAGGGTGCTCCCAGCCCTGTCCAGCCTGGCCTTGGGCACTGCCAGATGAGTGACTCTCACTATTAAAAGGCAAATATCCTCTATATATGTAAAGAGAAGCTTTACAGATTTATAGTTGTGTTTTACTCCCCACCTTGTGTTGCTATTATGGGATGGCCTGGGTTTGGGACATTTAGGAGGGTCAGCTTGTCACTGTGGCAACAGCTGAGCTCCAATCAGGGTTTTTGAGGAAGGGATGTGCACCACTGGGCAGGGAAGGAGGAGTGGATGGACAGAACTTTGGGAGGGCTGAAGGGTTAAAAGGTGTGAGAAGAAGGAGGGATTTGTCTTTCCAAACCAGCTGTGGGTCTGCAGGTAGATAAAAGCAGGGCTGGGAGATAAAAGATACAATGGGAAGGATTCCACTGATTGATGAATGGAAAAAGAGATTTGCCTTTACAAATAAACTGTAGGTTGGCTGATAAATGAAATTGGATATTGAAAGATGAAAGAAACAATGGGGAAGAAAAACCCCTAAATTCCATAAGAATTAAAAATGAAAAGGGAGGGTTGTACATTAGAGGGGAATCTCTGGTATCAGGTGTTTTGGGAAGTCTGAACCTCTCAAGTTCCTCAGAAATGGGGAAAGAGAGAAGGGAAATGCAGCTGGGAAATTGGGATAAAAAGGAGGCTGCATCCTCCAAAAATGTGAGAGACCCCAGGGGATGCCCCATGGCCCCTTCCTGTATTGGAATAAAGCCAACAAGGAACTGCTCTGCCTCCTTTCTGGACATCAACCTCTGGTGTTTGTGGGTTAATTTTCCTGACAGGTGAAACTTCCATTGTGTGGAAGCACATGGTGGGGAAAATCCTCTGCTCCAGCACTGTAATATTTTCTCTATTCAGTCTCCTATTGTATTTTTGATAAGGCTTTAATAACCCTTTTACATTTTTGAAAGTGAGGATCATTTCTCACAGTGCCACCCCGAGGGGCACAGCCCCTGCCTTGCTGTCCCCAGGGGAGGCAGAGCTGTCCCCTGGCTGCAGTGATGTCAGGACCCAGGACATCCCTCTGCCTGCCCTGGGTGATTCCAGACCCTGGCAGGGGGCTCAGAGAGCTTGGCACAGAGTCAAACACACCTGTGCCTTTGATTTTAGCCCATGGAAACAATGACCAGCTTTGTGTGAGGATTTAAAAGCCACAAGAGTTTGAGTAGAATGACAGTGAATTTGTCACAGGGTGAAAAAGTGGAATTTTGGGGGTTTAGAATGGGGGTTCAGGAGGTAAGATGGAGGAATCTGGGTGTGTCCTTCTTCTTCTTCTTCTTCTTCTTCTTCTTCTTCTTCTTCTTCTTCTTCTTCTTCTTCTTCTTCTTCTTCTTCTTCTTCTTCTTCTTCTCCTCCTTCTTCTTCCCCTCCATCTTCTGCTGTGATGGTGACACTTCTGGATTGGTTTAGGATAGAGACAGACTGTCTGACACAGGTGATGGGTATTGGAAATTATTGTCAATAAAGCACAGGTAGTTTTTAGTATAAAAAGCCAACCCCACCCCAAGGGCAGGGACTGTGCCACAGCCCGACCTGCTGGACAGAGCTCAGCAGGTCAGAGACAGAATGGAATGGATAAGAGCAAATGAACATCCCTGAAAAGCAGAGCTGAGGAATCCTGACTTCTCCTTTGGACTCTGGCTGGGAGCAAAGAGACTTTTAACACCTCAGGAGTCAGCACAGCACAGAAACCAGGGACAGTGACACAGGGGTGGCAGTGTTTGACTGCAGAGCCAAGCTCAGTGACCTCCCTTAGGGCAGAGGGGACACAGGGGACACCTTTCCTGGGGCTGGATCCCCTCCTTCCTCCAGGCAAAACACCTCTGGGTTGTGTCCACACTGCTGGAGCCTCAGCAGGGACAAATGTCTGTGAGAGAAAACAACCCCAGAACAAAGCTGGGTGACACCACACCGAGCTCATCACCCTCTGCAGCTGCTGGGCATCCAAGGAAAGGCTTTCCAGAGGTTTTTCCTCTTGGTACTTCCCTCCTCTAACACTAACCTGCTTCTGAAAGGAGCCCCCCACTTTCTGTCAGTCACCAGGAACAAACTAGGCTTGGGAGCGTTGTGTGCAAAGCAGGCAGCTCATTTCCCTGCAGAACCAATGAAACTGCAAATGGAATCCTTGCTGCTGCAGGAGGCTGAATTTAATGGTGTGTATGCCTGCAGAAATGGGTGTGGGCTGGGCAAAATCTGCACAGGGCTCACTCTGACCTCTGGGATGTTATCAAGAGCCCCTTGGTGAGCAGCAGCCTGGGTCAGACCCAGACACACACAGCACTGCACAGCCCAAATATCCTCAGGGGTCAGCCCAAAGATCCCTCCAGCCCTGCAGGTGTTCCATCCAGATGTGCAGATTTTAGGTATCTCGGTTTTAGGTACCTTGAACTGGAGGTTTTCTGATCAAAGGTCAGCTTTGGATGAAATTCTGTGAGTTCTGTGAGTTCTCATGGCCCGTTTGTGGATCCATAAGGAACGCTGCCCAGCCTGCTCAGCTTCCCACGGCACAAAGGCCACTGGAGGGTTACAAATTGTGACTTCTCACCCCTTTTTTTGCTCCCATTTGGCACTTTCCAGCCTTGTGGCAGTTAGACCATCCCAAGCCTCTGAAGCCATCCTGGCTATTCAAGGTGAACAGATTTTACTGCTCACTGCCCTAAGATCCCTCCAGAGGGAGGTAACTCCTTAAACAAAACAATTCCCTGTAGGAAGGGCTTTGGGAACAACAGGAGGGGCCTCTGTGGAGAACAACAAGGCTGGTTTAGCTTTCCTGTGATTTGATGTTTCACCATGAGCCGTGGTAGGAATTAATCAGCCCTGAGCAGCTCCATGAGAGAGAGAGAACAGCTCTGTCCAGCAGTCAGAGTGGGAATGAGCTGCTGCTCAGCTTCAGGCCTGGAAAATGTTCATTCTGCTTCTAAAAGGTTCATTCTGCTTCTAAAATGTTCATTCTGCTTCTAAAGTGCCTCTTCAAGCCTGGTGCCAAGGTAGAGCCAAGCAGAAAACTCCCCCGATCCCACTCGAGGGCAGAGCTGGAGCCAGAGGATGCAGCACAGGAACTCAGGGGATGCCTTCAGGCAGGCCACAGAAAAATCTGGAGGGTTTTAGGTTTTAAATATTTTGGTTTTCTTGGCGTTTTTGTTTTCTCTGGAGTGGATTCCCTGAAAATTCCTGAGGGTGAAATGAATAGGGCGCTGCAGCACTCCTCCTGAACCTTCCTGAGATATTTTCCTAACCTTCCATAGGCAATGTTTCACCTTCCCACTCTGTTTTTAAGGGGAAATGGATGCAATTAAAACCTGTTATTTGTGAAACTGTGATTGCAACCCTCAAATCAATTACCAACAAGGAAAATCACGCTTTACTGGGCAGTTTTGGGTCCGTGGTTCTGCTGTGCCTAAAGCTGAGGATGAAGAGCCCTTCAAGAGGGAACTGGTGCAAAAACAAGCCCTGATTTTTGTTCTGTGCTTGCCCCCAGTTAATTTGAGGAAGTTTTTAGAGAACAGACACCCTGCCATTGCAGAGCTCGTGTTCAGCCCTGTTTTTCAGCTGGAGCTGTAAATAATTTTGCAGAGTTCATCCCCTGCAGCCCAAAGGAGGGAATCGCTGCCCAGGACTGGGCTCACACCTGGCTGAGTGTGAGCAAGGAGTAAAACTTGGATTTTCCTGCCCACAGGGCTGGAAGCTGCCATGGTCAGTGTGGGAACACTGCTGAAAGAAAAACAGGAGCGGGTTCCTGCAGCAACAACTCCTCAGGACTTAAAAAATCGGCTTTTAACTAATTTATTAGGCATTTAACTAACTGGGCTTGACAAATATTAACTCCAGAGCTGTAGAGCCGTTTGCTCCAGGTGCAGGCTTTGCTCAGGACCTGCTGTCATCCTCACACCAGGTTTGCAGGCATGTAGCCACATTCCTGCCTAGATTCAGAGCTAGAAATGCTTAATAAACCTCTATAAAACATTTTGTTCTACTGGCCATGGATCTGGCAGGCTCAGAGCAAGGCTGGGCGCACTTCAGGTGTGGGTGAACTTTGATTTTTAGGGCTCAGATGGTGGCTTTGAGTGAGACACCACAGTGGGAAATGAAAAGGAGCAAAGTTCCTTCACTCTGCTCTGGCAGCTCTGCCTCCATCCCATTCCCAAAAAATCCCCCAGGGATTGTAAGCCTGGAACACAACCCTGCACCTGGTGGGCTCCTGCAGCATCCCTTAATTCCTCAAAATTCCACGAGGGAGAGAGCAAAGACTTCACTGCCAGCTGAGCTCTCCACTTGTATTTAACACCCAACAAAGATGGAAAGTCTATTTACTACAGCAGAAGGAGAGGGAGTCTATCTGCTCCCATCAAACATATTTATTGATTGACAAAGATATAAATTGAAAATCAAGATTTAATTTCGCCCGAGGAGCACCGAGTGCGCATTTTCAATGCATGAGAAACGCTGGCATAAATCAAACTTAGAAGTGAACCCTGCTATTACTTGAAAATAACTGTCCAATATCTCTTTGATCTACAGGCAAGGAGCAGAAAGAAATAAATGTGCCTCTGAGGAATCAGGACAGCCCTAATTATTTTCTTGTAAAGAGTGTATTTCAGTGCTGTGCGAGCAACACCTTCAATAAAACAAAGAAATGCAATCCCTCAGCCCCCATTTATTTATTTATTTTGGACTCACAAGAAGTATTTTGCAGAAAAGAATTATGGTAGGCTTTGGTTTCTCAGGTTAGCTGTGCAGTCTCTTGAGTTAAACACTTATTAGCGTGGAAAACTGTCCAGAAAACATCAGACAATGCCTCTGAATACAAATCATTTCATAAATATGCAAGAGGTGCCTCAATGTGACACTTGGCTGGTCTGAGGAACACTGATAGACTGCAAAAAAAAAAAAAAAAAAAATTAAATTTAAACTCCATCGAGTGTGAGCACAATTTAATTCAATGCTTTTCTCGTTGAAGGCAAAACTTATGGATTTAGGGGGTTTGTAATGTTTCAATTCATAGGTAAAATGGAATATCCAATGGAATATTAACAGGGTCAAGGGCAAATATTTGGGGGGAAAAATGAAGATCAAGGCAAGGAGCAGATTTAATGATGCTGCCACAGCCAGAAGAAGGAGAAAAAAAATTAAAAAGAGGGGAAAAAAAAAGAAAAAACCAAAAACCCACCAGGTAAGGGGGCAAGCAGTCCAGACTGGGGGGGTCAGTTTGGTTTGATTATAACAGAAACAGTGAGGAAAATGGATTTTTTTTCCCTGAAGCTGAGGGGGTGAATCCTGTGCACATGGAGTGGTCAGTGCTTATCCCCCAGATCACAGCCTGGGTGCCAGGAAAAACAGCTTCAGAAAAGGAGCAAAAAGGAATTGCAATCAGTTTTAATTATTTTCCAGAAATTCATGGACCCAAGTCACATTTAGCAACCAAATCTCCCTCGAGCTCAGCTTCCCTCCCTTGGATCCACTTCATTGTCCAATACACTCCCACAAGAAATAATTTTCAAGGTTTCCCATCCACAAATTCGCTTTGAAAGTATCAAAAATGACATTTTCCTGCCCAAGCCTTATGGAGCTCTGAGCCAGATCCTTAACTTGGTCTGGGTGGATTATTTCAGTGCTCAAAGACATTTATTTATTTATTTATTTATCCCTCTCAATCTACTGCCAGCTCTACAATTCCCTAATTCTCTTCATTTCATCCTGGCAGCCACCACAGGACCATGAGAGGTGCAGACCTGTTTGGGGGAACTGACAGGAAATCAGCAGTGAAATTTACCTGCTCTGCAGAGAAGAACACCCAGAAAATACCTATTTAAATCAGATTATATGGCTTGAAATAGGAGATTTTACCCCCAAATGAGTGTCCACAGAAGGCTGAGGATTTCTGTGCAGCTCAAAGAAAAGAACAGGCATGCTGAACAAGTTGATTTTTTGCTTATCTGTGGCTATTATGAAATTAAAAAAAACCCAAAAAAAACACTCAACCACCACCAGGAAACGTTGTAGAGCTGCAGAGAATTGGGTGCTAAATGACTTGGGGTTCTATTTGTTGGCATTTTCTGCAGAAAATTAGTTGGGGGTTAAATTACTTGAGTTTCTATTTCCTGACATTTTCTGCAGAAAATTTGGTGCTAAATGACTTACATTTCTATTTCCTGGCATTTTCTGCAGAAAATTGGGGTTTTAATGACTTGGATTTCTATTTCCTGAAATTTTCTGCAGAAAATTGGGGGTTAAATGACTTGGATTTTTATTCCCTGGCATTTTCTGCAGAGAATTGGGTGGTAAGTTACTTGGGTTTCTCTTTGTTGGCATTTTCAGCATTTGGGGGTAAAATTACTTGAGTTTCTATTTCCTGGTATTTCCTGCAGAAAATTGGAGGTTAAGTGACCTGGATTTCTATTTCCTTGCATTTTCTGCAGACAACTGGGTGCAAAGTAACTTGGGTTTCTATTTATTGGTATTTTGAGCATTTGGGGGTTAAATGACTTGGATTTCTATTTCCTGACATTTTCTGCAGAAAATTGGTGTTTAAATTACTTGAGTTTCTATTTCCTTGCATTTTCTGCAGAAAATTTGGTGTTTAAATGACTTGAGTTTCTATTTCCTGGCATTTTCTGCAGAAAATTTGGGGTTAAATTCCTGGAGTTTCTATTTCCTTGCATTTTCTGCAGAAAATTTGGGGTTAAATTACTTGAGTTTCTATTTCCTTGCATTTTCTGCAGAAAATTTGGGGTTAAATTACTTGAGTTTCTATTTCCTGACATTTTCTGTAGCTGTCTCTGAACCCTGTGTCACTTCATCCTCCATCTGACCTTGTCCCTGTGCCTGCTAAATGCCTCACCTGCAGCAGGTGGAACACCTGCAACAGGATCTTTATCTGAAACTCAAGATAATTTTGGCAAAGAGGTAATTTAAGAGTGGATCTTTATCTGAAACTCGAGGTAATTTTGGTAAAGAGGTAATTTAAGAGTGGATCCTTATCTGAAACTCAAGGTAATTTTGGCAAAGAGGTAATTTAAAAGTGGATCTTTATCTGAAAACCTTCAGGGGCAGGCATGGAAAGATACCCACAATGGATAAATGGATTTATCCAAATGGATAAATACATTTTTGTAGGTTTTAGGAAATTAGTACAAGTGATAAAAAGCACCAGTGAGGAGGACAAGTGGTGATTTAATTTCTCCCCATGTTAGTAAACTCATCTGGAGCTTCCTTCCTTGGTATTAATTGTAGTTTGTTTAGGAAAAACTGCAAGCAGCAGCTGGGTAATGCCTAGAAAAACCTTTTCCTTCCTTAAATCCAAAGCAATAAGAAATAGCCCATAGAAGTGGCCAAAGATGATAGCTTAGTCATTTCTTAGGGTTATTTTCAGGATGTAAAATTGAGACATTTTGCAGAAAAATTCCAATAGAGACCTTCATTTCATTTGCTGGGTTATTATTAATGCTTAGGTCTTCTAATAAAACTAAAAATGCAAAACTAAAAATTGGAGACCTGAGGGCCAGCGCAGCAGAAAGGTTTTAATTTCATTATTAGCTACAAATCCAAGTGTTCTGGCAATTCCTTTGGGCTGTTCAGGGTGAGCCAGGCAAACCTGGTACAGGTTTAATTAACAAGGCAGAGCGGGAAGGAAAGGATGGAGGGAGGAGTTGGCTGAGATCTCCTCCAAAGGAGGGGGAGAAGCTGCGCAAACTCCACGAAATGTTCAAAGCAAAAGGAAATTTTGCACCCTTCTGGTGCAGCCCAAGGTGAAATTCCAGAGCAGAAAGCCCTGGAAGAGTGTGGGACAGTGTGGTTCTGGGTTCTGAATCTGACTATGTGTTCTGATTTATTATTTTATGACATTATATTACATTAAAGAATGCTATATTAAAACTATGCTAAAGAATAGAGAAAGGATACAGACAGAAGGCTACAAAGAATGAGAATGAAAGCTGATAATAATCACAAAATTGAACTTTAGTAAAGGTTTTTTCTAAGTTTATAATATTTTTAAAATTATTATTATCTAATATTTACATTTTATAATATATTTAATTAAATATATTAAGTATTAATTTATTATTTATTATTTAATATTATTCATTTTTATACTAATAAATACCTATTAAATAAACATTTTTCCCACTGTTCTCCAAAAAACCTTTTCCCCAAACCAATAAAAAAAAAAAACCACTTAAATTAATTTTTCTAAAAAAAACCCAAACAACCCTTTAAAATTTTCATCCCAAAATGACCCTAAACCAAAGAAAATTCAATCTCCTTTCACCAACACCACACAGATAATTAACCACAGAACTTCAGGGATAGTAATCACAAAATTTAACTTTTGTAAAGTTATTTTCTAGGTTTATAATCTCTTTAAAATTATTATTATCTAATAATATTTAATTTTTATTATCTATTTAATTAAAGATTTCATTAATTTGCTATTAACTATTATTAGATGTTATTTATTTTATTGTTTAATAGTATTCATTTTTCATACTAATAAATATAAAATATTTCAATAAATATTAAATAAACATTTCAATAAATTTAAACATGTCAATGAATATTTAATTTTAAATATTTAAATATATTTAAAATAGAAATATATTTAAATTTTAAATATTAAATACATTTAAAATAGAAATATTAAATATATTTAAAATAGAAATATATTTAAATTTTAAATATTAAATACATTTAAAACATAATATATTTAAATTTAAACATTTAAATAAATATTAAATAAACATTTTTACCACTTCCATCTTTTTCCCAAACCAATTTTAAAAAAACCCCGCTTACATTTATTTTTTCTTAAAAAAACCCCTTTAAAATTTTTTTCTCCTAAAATTACCCTAAACCAAAACAAACACAATCTCCTTCCACCAACACCACAGAGACAATTAACCTCCAGGCTAGCAGAGCGCCCACTTTTATCACATTATATTTGTTTTCCCTCTCAAGGTGCTGGATATGACCCCCTGAACGATCCAATTTGGTGAGTCCTGCCCCTCTTCTCAGAGCTGATGTGGAACACAGAGCCAGAGCCTTCATCTGCTGAGTTGAAAAGCTTTTGGAAGGAGGATTAATTAGCACGTTGTGCACACACCTGGAGCTGCAGAAATCACTGAGGGATTTTTTCAAACCATCTCCCACCGGTGAATTTGGAGGATTTAACCTTGAGGGTCTTCATCCCCACTGACCAACAATTCCCAGCCCCTCTTTGGGGCTTGACAAAGGTGTTGGGAAGGATGAAAATCTGACAAGAATGTCTCACAGATGTGTGTGCTTGGCAGAAAGATTTTTGGATGTAGAATCTGAAGAAGGAAAAGAGATGGAAGCAAGAAGAAAAGAATTGCTGAGCCAGTCTCACTGGGTAACCAAGGGTGTGTGAGTTAGGAGGGGTTTTATGGCTTAGAGAAAAGGATAAACCCACCCCAAACAAGAAGATGTTTTTACCAAGCAGGAAGAGAGCACAGGCAAACAAGGCAGCAAATGTGGCAAAGGGAAAAAAGGTCTCAGAATTTTCCACTGCAAGAAAACTGAAAAACAACTTCTGGCTTAAAGTTTAATGTACTGACTTTAGTGATTGGAGAATAGTGACAGGAATATGGTAATGGTAGTAGTTATTATAGGCTATAGATAATAGTTAATGTATAGATTGGTTCTACTGTGTTAAGATGCTCAGCAAAGAAAAGTCTATAATGCATTGTAACCAAACCAAAGGGTCTCCAGGCCTGCCTGCAGCTGGAGCTGACAGCTGTGGGCACAGCTCTGTCACCCACCACCCTGTACTGCTGTGACCTCTTGGATGGAATAAACTGCATTTTATATGCAATAAACTGCATTTTGGATACAATAAACTGCATTTGGGTACAATAAACTGCATTTTGGATACAATAAACTGCCTTTGGGTACAATAAACTGCATTTTGTATACAATAAACTGCATTTGGGTACAATAAACTGCATTTTGTATACAATAAACTGCATTTTGGGTACAATAAACTGCATTTTGGGTACAATAAGCTGCATTTTGGGGAGCTGCCTGGAGTCCCACACCCCTCATTTAGGCTCTTAAAAAGGAACTGTTGGGTTCCTGTTGCTGATTCCCCGACTTGTGGGACTCAGGCTGGGCCCTCCCCTGTCTGGGGAGAACCTCCTGGAGGGGTTTTGTGTCAGGAAAGAGAGACCCACGGGATCTTTTTGGTCTTCAGGTTCTTTACTTGTTATTATCATATCTAGAGTTGTGCACGCTGTCCCCACCAGGGGACACAAAAAAGCACCACAGAAATGGCCAACAGGCTCTTGGTACAAAGGTGTTTTAAAGCTAAACTGTCCAATTAAGAGCTGACACCTGGATTATTTATTAATAATTATTTATTAATTCCAAGCAAATTAATTATTTATTAATTCCAAGCAAAAAAAAAGACACCAATGTGAGCGAGATTTTTGGCTTGGAGCAAAGTAAATTTTTCTGTTGATGTGTGGTATTGACTAATTTTGATTCTGTGGAATTAGAGAAGAATTGTGCAGCTTGACATAAGGATGAGCCTGGATTCAGGAAACCCTGCCCCTCTTCCTCACATTTAATATTTTATCCACTCAGGCTGTTGTGCAATGAAGGGGAGAGGGTGCAGCTGTGTTTTCTGCACCACAGGGTTCTCTCCCCTCTTCCCAAGCTCTGCTGCAGGATTTGCTGAGCCCTAACTGCACCAGAAAGCAGAAATACTCCCACTTTGGGAATTTACTTCATTTCCCTCCCACGCTGACGTGAGGAGGAATTACAGAGCTGGATCTGTGACTGAGGGCACATCCAGAGGTGGCACAGCTGATGGCAAGTGACACTGCTGGGGACAGGAGCAGCGTGTCAGCCCACACATTTCTGTCCCTCTGCTTCACCTCAGAAACATTTCACAGAGCAAAACAAACTTTCAACAAATTGAGAAATAGGGTTTGAGAGCTCTGCTTCCCTTACAAAGGTTTTCCAAGCTGCCACCTCCTCAAATAAAATGTGCACCACGGATATTGATGTTTAATATTTATTTAGTACACGCACTGTGCTCTTTTTACCACTCTGGAAAACTTGTAGCTGCGGGATGGAGACTCTTCAGATGAGCTCTGAAAGCAGAGGAGAAGTCAAATCAGGGGTGTCCACACAGCACTGAGGAAGAAAATGATTTGAAATCACTCCCAGCACTTACTCATCCACAGATATCATTCCCATTTAATCCTTTATGTTTAAAGGATTTAAATGCTTAACCCATTCCCATTTAACCCTTTAATAATTCCCATTAAAGCAGGAATAACAACAAAGAAGAGAGAGACTTCATTCCAGCTCTGAGCATGGATGTGGAAAATGATTTTGCTACCAGAGAACGAGGTGGTGGAACAGAAAACCCCGTGGGGTTGTTGGTGGGCTGAAACACACACAAAGCCCGTTGTCCTTTCCCTCCAACTTTATTTTGCTGAATTATTCCTCTGCTATTTTGCTGGATTGTTCCTCTGTTATTTTGCTGCACCCTTTAAAAGCAGGAACGTTTAAAAGCTGGGACATGCCAGCTGAGAACAAAATCACGAGCAGCGCTCCGCGAGGGTGGGCAGGAACAGAAGAATCCCATTGTCTAATTATCAGATCTGTTCAGCAGGCTGGGGAAGGTGTCAGAACACTCAGGAAAACTCATCCCAACGGCAGTGCTGCAATTAGGGAGGTGCTCCAAGCGCTGGGGAGAGACAACAAAATGGGAATCACAGCTGGGGTGAGGAAAGGCCATTTGGGGTGCCCCGTTCTGTGCCCAGCTGTTTCTCCCAGCAGGGGCAGGATAACCAGGAAGGACCAGGAGAGGCCTCAGGAAAGGGAATATCTGGGAATTTAGATGGAGCCCAGCCTGTTTCAAGGAGAGAGGCAGAGCTCTGGGTCGGTTTTCACGGAAGGAGGAGGAATTCCACGAAGTTCCTTCCGCCCTCCCACGGGGGCTGAAGAGATGGAAAGGATGGGGTTGAGCAGCACCAGCAGGGATCTCCTGGGCTCACCCCCAAACCCCCCCAGCCCTCGAGGGGCACCCTGAGCTGGGCATCCCTGGGGTGGCTCTGGAAGCAGGAGCCAGGGATGGAATCTCAGCCTCCATCAAAGACCTGCCACTGTCACATCTTCTGGAAAATTCCCTTTGCCCAGGATTTTCTCCTGGGAAGCTGAGAAGCCTCAGAGGGGAATGAAAACAATAATGATCTGATTGCTGCTCCTGTGTTTGCTGCTTTGGAATGTGGCCTGGACATTGTTCACCAACAGGTGAATGTTTGATTGGTTCCACGTGAATTGTTTTTAATTCATGGCCAATCCCAGCCAGCTGTGTTGGACTCTGAGGAGTCAGTCACAAATTTTTATTATTCATTCTTGTTGAGCCTTCTGATGTCTCCTTTCTCTTTCTTTAGTATAGCTTTAGTATAGCATAATAATATAATATAATATAGTATAGTATAATATAGTATAGTATAGTATAATATAGTATAGTATAATATAGTATAGTATAGTATAATATAGTATAGTATAATATAATATAATATAGTATAATATAGTATAATATAATATAGTATAGTATAATATAGTATAGGATAGTATAATATAGTATAATATAGTATAATATAGTATAATAAAGTATAATATAGTATAATATAGTATAATATAGTATAATATAGTATAATATAGTATAATATAGTATAATATAGTATAATATAATATAATATAATATAATATAATATAATATAATATAATATAATATAATATAATATAATATAATATAATATAATATAATATAATATAATATAATATAATATAATATAATATAATATAATATAATATAATATAATATAATATAATATAATATAATATAATATAATATAATATAATATAATATAATATAATATAATATAATATAATATAATATAATATAATATAATATAATATAATATAATATAATATATTATAATATAATATAATATAATATAATATAATATAATATAATATAATATAATATAATATGATAATATAAAACAATACAATATAATATAATACAAAACAATACAATATAATATAATACAAAACAATACAATATAATATAATAATAAATCAGCCTACTGAGAACATGGAGTCAAATTCTCATCTCTCACCTCGTCCTGGGGGCCTCACAAACTCAACAAAGACCTGCTATTAATTTCCAACCACGCTAATTGCAATTTGAAAGGTGTGAAAGCAACCTCTTTAAAAAGGGCATCCCCCCCACAAGTCCAGTAGTATTTTTAAAATTATGAACATCAAATTTTTGAGGTGCACATTTTGGGATTTAACAATTTTGAAATTCAAATAGTGATGCTCTTTTGCTGGATCAGCCATCTGACTTAAGCTATTTTTGGTGGGTTTTGGGGTGTTTTTCTGGGTTTTGTCCTATGTCTAAATTTTAATTTAAACTACAGAATAGAAATTACCAAAATTATGTATTTTATTTAGAAATAGAATTATAGACTAGAAATGGAAAATAGAATAGAAATAGAATTATAATAGAAATTACTGAGGTTTTTTATTCTTTTTTTAATAGAATTACTGAATTTTGAAAAGAGTTTCATGCTTGTAAGTGTATTCATGATAGTTTAAAAAATGATGTTAAAGCTAAATATAAGTCAAAGCCCCTTTTATCTGTTATGATCTCCTATGCAATGGGGTACAGAGTGGCTGCATAGAATGCAATAAATTATTTTTTTTTCACTTACACAATATCCAGAGACAGAAACCAGCACTGCTGGTATTCCTCAGGTATTCAGCACCTGAATTCAGAATCACACAGAAGAAATTAAACGAGGCATCCAGGAGAGAGCAGATAGTGACTCGAGAGAACCCTCCCTGAATATTAACCATCATCTTGAATAAAGCCTTCACAGCCTTCCAAAATTTTGTTTGCTGTTCCTCAGAGCAAATATTTACAGAAATAACAGAAGGATTTGCTGGGAACAGCACAAAATATTCCCAGCGTGGTGCTGCAGGAGCAGTAGGAACTTCCTGGAAGCGTTTTTGTGTGTACCTCCAGCTGGAGGCAGAGTGTTTACCCTGCAAACAGCCTCATTTCAGAGCAAATCCACCTCCTCAAGGCAGGGCAGGAGGGATCCTCAGCTGGGCCTGCAACAGATAAAAATGTCTTTATTTGTGTGTGTTCGGGAGAGGATCCTGTGCTGGACTAATGGATAATGCAGGGATGTAAATCAGAATACTCAAAGATGAAAAATGCAGAATTTCCATGCTGCTGACATGCATAGAAAGGAACCCCATATGGAGCAGAAAAACAAAAATTAATTCCTTCTGCATTGCCTTGAGATGATCAATTTCCTCATAGCTGGTGGGGAAGGTAGGAATGGAAACAGCAAAAAAAACCAAAATTACTAAATTTGGTAAGTGCAGGGCCTTTGAAATGGCTTTAAAAGTGGAATTATTTGGCAGTATTGCCCAAGAACAGTGTCCTCAAATTTAAGAGGCTTTTTTTGTGCTTGGGTATTGGACACTTGAGAAAATCCATAACCTCAAGGCAATGCAGAAGGGATCCTCAGCTGGGCCTGCAACAGATAAAAATGTCTTTATTTGTGTGTGCTCAGGAGAGGATCCTGTGCTGGACCAATGGATAATGCAGGGATGTAAATCAGAATACTCAAAGATGAAAAATGCAGAATTTCCATGCTCCTGACATGCATAGAAAGGAACCCCATACAGAGCAGAAAAAACAAAAATTAATTCCTTCTGCCTTGCCTTGAGTAGATCAATTTCCTCATAGCTGGTGGGGAAGGTAGGAATGGAAACAGCAAAAATCACCCCAAAATTACTAAATTTGGTAAGGGCAGCACCTTTGAAATGGCTTTAGAAGTGGGATTATTTGGCAGTATTGCCCAAAAACAGTGTCCTTAAATTTAAGAGGCCTTTTTTGTGCTTGGGTATTGGAGACTTAAGAAAATTCATCACCTCAAGGCAGTGCAGGAGGGATTTTCAGCTGAGCCTGCAACAGATAAAAATGTCTTTATTTGTGTGTGTTCAGGAGAGGATCCTGTGCTGGACCAATGGATAATGCAGGGATATAAATTAGAGATGTCTTGGAACATCCAAAGATGAAAAATGCAGAATTTCCATGTTCCTGACATGCATAGAAAGGAACCCCATACAGAGCAGAAAAACAAAAATTAATTCCTTCTGTACTGCCTTGAGATGATCATTTTCCTCATAGCTGGTGGGGAATGTAGAAATGGAAACAGCAAAAAAACCCCAAAATTGCTAAATTTGGTAAGTGCAGGGCCTTTGAAATGGCTTTAAAAGTGGAATTATTTGGCAGTATCACCAGAGAACAGTGTCCTTATACTTAAGAGGTCTTTTTTGTGCTTGGGTATTGGACACTTAAAAAAATTCATCTTCTCAAGGCAGTGCAGGAGGGATCCTCAGCTGGGCCTGCAACAGATAAAAATGTCTTTATTTGTGTGTGTTCAGGAGAGGATCCTGTGCTGGACCAACAGATAATACAGAGATGTAAATTAGAGACACCCAAAGATGAAAAATGCAGAATTTCCATGTTGCTGACATGCATGGAAACGAGCCCCACACGGAGCAGAAAAACAAAAAAATCAGAGAGGATCCAAGTGCCAGACAGAAGAGCAGCAATTCTGGAGGGCTGCTGGTGGTGGGAAACCTCCCTGTGCAGTTTTATGGGTGAATTATTGCATTTTTGGGGTGAATTACTGCATTTTTGGGGCTGCAGCCTTTGGGGTCCTTCCTCTGGCCAATGGGGATGGGCCTTAAAGCTTAAATTTAAAGGAAATCCACTTACCAAATTTAGTAATTTGATTTGTTTTGTTTTGGTTTTTTTTTTGCTGTTTCCTTTCCTACCTTCCCTAGCAACTATTCCAGTTAAGAAATGGATCTTTTGTCAGCTTCTCATGTGTGCCCTAAAAAAAGTTTGGTCTTGCTGGTGTTGGGAACAATTAGGCTGAAAACTTTGCCTGCTTTTCTGGGAGGGTGGGAGCTGCTGGAGCCATCCAGCACAGGACATGTGGCAGAGCACAGGGCCCCCTGCTTTAGGGATTTTAGTGCAGTAAAATATTTTAATATTGAAAATATTAAATGTTTTAGAGTAAAGTTTGTAATAAATAATTATAAAATTAATAAATTTATGGTAAGTGTATAATTAATGCACAATAAATGTAGATTAAATATAGAATAAATGTATAATAAATTGATTTTTTTTTTAAATAAAATGCCCCTTGATATCACAAGCTCCTCTGCATCTCCCTCCAAGTGGCAAAGACTGTAGGGCCCATTGTGGTGATTTATTGGCCTGAATTTTTTTGTCCTGAGGACAGTGATTTCTGAGGGTTGGAGAGTTTCTGACTCCAGCAGGAGTTGTGCAGCTGCTGCTGCCATTATTCTGATTGGTTCCCTTGGATTCCTTGGCAGAAGACAAGGATCATTCCAGCTTTTCTGGATTTTCTTTCAGCCTCTCTGGCCCCGTGTTGGCCAAGCTGCCTTGACAAATATCATCATCTCTTTGATTTGTGCTGATCTTAATTCATGAAAATCACCAAATTTTATGAGGAATCCTAATTCCTCCAGCTCCTTCCTTTCACTCCATGCCAACTCAAAGGAGACAATTTCATTTTTATCTGACAGTTTAATTCCTGTCTTTGCACCCAGGCTGGTGGAACTGCACAATTTGAAGCTGGCCTGTGCTTTTCTGATACCACAAAAACCCCCAAACCAAACATCCTGGCCTCAAAGCTCCCCATCTTCTGAAAAACCTGACAACAGACCCATCTCATTTTTCCAGTCACAGCTGCCTCACCCTGCCCTTCTTTTGCTGACTTAGAAAAATGTTCCTGTAAAAAATGTGATTTTTGTATCGGGGTTCCAAGGCACAAAATGCACAAACCCCCTGATTTTGGTTTTTGTTGGGTTTTTTCCCCCCACTTTCCATCCCAATGTAAAGTTGGTGCTGAGAAAACTCAGTAACTTTTTGCCTCACTTCACCTTGAATAGCTGCAAACCTTATTAATGACTAATAACTCACAGCAAAGGGGCTGTGGCCACAGACAGTTCAGCAGCTCAATTTTCCGTGGATATTATGAATAAAATTCACAAAAAAAAAAAAAAAGACATTAAAAATCTCTTTCAGGTTGCAAAGTCAAGCACTGAACAAAGAGGAAATGCTGGAATTAAACTTGCCTGCAAAACCTTAATTTGGCCCTTTTATGCACGAGTATTGTGATCTAGACTTTAATTACATGAACACAGCCTATTTTTTCCACATCTAAATGCATAGATGTGCAAATTCTCAAGCAGTTGACTTGATTACAAGGATGCATAATATAAAAGTTCAATAGTCTATTGATATTTAGTCAGATTGCAGAAATTCCACATATTCATGGCAGCAGCTGACTATATTGGGAGACTATGCCAAGAGCTGAACAAATGAAATCAGATTACTGCAAATGACGAGGAACAAATAGCCAGGAAAAAAAAAATAAAATAAAAAAAACCAAACCCAGCATGGTGAAGAGTAGACAACTGCATTAGGTTCAGCTGCCTAACAAATAATATTTAGTTTTTCCTCTGGAAAACAGAGGAATCAGCACAGCCCCACTTGGTACTGGCCAAGTCCAGAGACCAAACCACGGAAATGGGGTCAAAGCCGAGCTTTGAAATACACACAAAATATTCGAGCCGACATCCTGGCCTGTAGGTCTTCTTCTGGCTGCAGAAAAAAAATAGAAAAAGGTTAATTTGAAGGTTAGAACTAACCTTGTTCTGGTTTTTTTTTCTTTTTTTTCCCCCAGAGCCCAAAGCAGAGCTCATGGCCAAGATGTCACCTCGAATATCCTTTACTGTCCCAGCTGTGAGTTTTCTATTAACCTTTTCTCCTAAACTGGGCAGTCAGGATGCTCTGAAGGTTTTGCTGCAGTGTGAAGAAGCTTGGCTTGAGCTCCTTTTAATCCCTGGCCAGGCAAGCTCAGAGCTGGAAATGTTGGTGGCACCTTTGCCACCCTTTGGCACCTCCCAGAGAATAAAGCGAGGCAGAGCTGGGCTGAGACCTCTGCCAGCAGAAGCCAAGGAGGGAAAGGCTTTATTGTTCACAGATTTGTTATTTCCCTTTTTTGATCTCTGAGGGAAGTGCTTGGAGATACAGGAGCATTTTCAGACTCCTTTCCTACGTGCTGCACATTCTTCTGCTCAGTAATTAATGCCTGGTCCCCCCTCAGTTTGCTGGAGAAAAGTTCAGAGCAGAGCTCAACAGCTGGCCTGGTAAATTCCATACATTGAATATATTCTGGAGGTATTCAGATAGGATTGAGTATTCAATCCAATTTTCAGCAAAACCACATTTCCCTTCCACACATCCCTTTTTATTTTTTTATTCTTGGGCCACTCTAATTCCTCAGCTGATTCTCTTCAGCCCCAGTCACAGGGATACTCAGAGCTAACTCCAACTTAAAAGCTACAAATTGCTCTGAACCACAGCTTTAACCACAGGTTTCCAGTATTTTATTTTTAGTTTTATGTGAAGGGTGAGATAATATAGATGTTATAATTTCTATTATTCTTTATTAAACACCAATATCTATAAAAACTAAAAAAACTATACATCTCTATTAAAAAAATCTCTATAAAACCCCTAAAACTGGCATGAAGCATAGAAATTATTAGTGTGTGATACAACATAAAGATTAGCATAAAAATAACTAACTTTTAACAAACAACTAAGCTGATTTTACAGGAAACATATATTCAATAAAGCATTTTTATACTAAGCTATTCTTAACATTATGAAATGGAGATAAGGAAAAACAAAAGAATAATAAAAGGGAATAAAAGAATAATAAAGAGATGGGGGGTTTTTTATATAAATCCATTTCCCACATTAGGCTTTTCCAGGGCATTTTACAGCACATCCCAGCGGCATCAGGATGTGCAGCGCACACCTCTTGTGCCAGGGGTGAAAATACAAAAGAAATGCAAAATACACAACACAGAAGAATACAAAATGAAATAAACCAAAATACAAAATGCAAAAGGCAAAATGCAAAAGGCAAAATGCAAAAGGCAAAAGGCAAGTTGCAAAATGCAAAATGCAAAATGCAAAATGCAAAAGGCAAAAGGCAAAATGAAAAATGCAAAATTCAAAATTCAAAATGCAGTGCAGCCTGCATGAGTGCATTGATGTTGGAGTGCCTGCCTGCCTCTTCTTGAAGCAAAATGTGGGGAACTCAGCTTTTGGTTCAAGTGACTGAACTGAGCCTTCTGCTAAATTTTCTGTTCCGTGAGAGAGTTAAGGAGAATTTCACGTTGCAGATCCTTCTCGGGGCTCAGAGGCTGGAGTGTACAAATATAGTCCAGAGGGAGGAGAAGCTGCAGGGAAAAGCTGTCCAAGGCAGGGTCAGTGCCCTGCTAGAGCAGAGCCAGGCACAGGGAATGCCCAGGGCGTTGCTGGCCTCCAAGGGGCTTGGATTTGGGGCAATTAAAGCCAGGAAGAAAAGGGATGGAGTTCAGGGAGCAGCAAATCTTGGTACCTGACCATGGCACTGTCTTGTGCAGAAATATCTCCTGGCTGTGCTGGTGAAGCTCCATTTCTCTGGTTGGAAAAGGGGGTTCTGGGGAGAGCAGCACAAATCCAGGCACACCAAATGGGTTCTTTCTTTGCAGGTGACAGAGCAAGGAGGAATCATCAGTCTGGCTGTGCTGGTGACAGGACACAGGGCTGGATCTGCTGCAAGCCTTACAGCCCCTGCAAGGACCCTGATTTATTCCTTCCTGAAGCAAATGCAACCAAGGCTTTGAGGCTGCAGGAGATGGGATGGCTGCAGGGTGCTGTGACAGAGCTTGGGGCTTGTTTCTGACATGTTCCCTGCAACTGAGCCTTCCCTCCTCCCAGGGACAGCCAGAGTGCCATGCTCTGAGTCTGGAGCAATCCCAGATTCTCCTGGTGGCAGTCTCATTAGAGACCCCCAGGAGCAAGGTGGGCATGGAGCTGAGCCACAGCCCCCTGGCCAAGGCTCTCTGCAGCCCCCCCTGCAAAGAGAGAGCAAAGAGAGCGCCAGGTGTTCCTGCTGCTCTCCTGGAAAAGGAATGGAGCCAGAAATCCCCTTCAGTTCAGTCTTGGGTTGGTGGTGCCTGTGCTGTTTGAGAGGGAACTCTGTCCCCTGCAGGGACTCTGGGTCAGGTTGTGATGCCTCAGGTTTTGGCTTTTCTATTTTTCACATTCTGTGCTGCTTTAGTCTGTGGGTCTGGGTTTCATATCAGGGGATGCTGAGCTCTGTGCACAGAGCAGGGAGACAAAACAATTCCTGCTCCAGCTGGGCACCAAGGACAAATGAGCCAAATCTCAGGCCAGGAGCACAAACCCCGTGGGCTGCAGAGAGAAAAACAAGCAGGGTGGGACTGCAGGGGCTGAAGCTGGGATGGGACAATGAACTGCAAGGTGCAAATGGAGCAGAACTGATCCCAGGGAGAGACCCCGTGCCCGGCCGGGCATTTTGGGGCCGTTTTGGGTCATCTTGGGTGCAGCCCTGGCTGGGCTCTGGTGCTGCCCAGGGTGGATCCATGGAGGACATCCTTTGGATAAATCTCTGCTTTATTCTGTGACTCTGCCCAGCCTCTGTTCTAGCTCAGCCTTCTCAAGGCATCAGGAGCAAAAGGTTCCTTATTCCACCAGGGAAAGCTCTGTCTCTGCAGAGGAAGAGATTGCAGCTCCTCTTCACTGGAGCAGTGATTTCCAATCTCATTTCAAAGACCTGGAGTTGAAAGGATGAAGAAGAAAACACCCCAAGGATCCCCACCTGCTCTTTCTTGTCACCTGTAACTCAAATCCTCGGTCCTGCCCATGGGTCCCAGGCCTGACCACTGGCCTGACCCAGAGGCTGGCACACAATCTTCTGCTCTGTATTGCAGCAGGAATTTTATTACTCTTCCAAGACTTCCCAGAGCTTTCCTAACTAGCTGAGAATGACATTTTTATGGGATTTAACAGTTGCAATAAAATGCAGCCCTGGCTCTGAAACTCAGTTAAGAGCACAGCATAAACCAGATGTGACAGTAGAAAAGATGAGGTATTAAAAAGATGAAGAAAAGCTTCAACTTCAGAGCCATGTGATATTCAGTCTCCTGTCCCAGAAAAGACCAGCAAACCTGTCTGGCAGAGGTTTTTTACCACATCACCTCTGATTTCCATCCCAGTCCCATCCTTTGAGGGCCTCAAAGCCAACATCAAGGGTTGCCTAGTGATAGCATTGAGCCTGGTGGGACCATCCTGCTGCTGATTTCTGTACTGATAGTTTGGCTCCAAAGGATGCTTTGGAACAATAAAGGACACTAATAACCCTGTTTTCTTAATTAATGCTGTTGCTGGTGTGAAAGTCACTGCTTTCCAAAAAAATCTAACTATTTGTCAGCCCTCTCAGGGAATTTGGGAGCATCACACGGCACTGGGTCCAGCCAAAGAACCACAGGTTTCAAACAAACAGCATCTGGAGATCTCTAAATCCACACAAAAGTCACTATTTGCCATGAATTATTGCTGGTGTGACTTCTGAGCCACAGGATAAAAGCATTGCAGATTGAGGAGATGATTCCAACACCGCCTCAACTCACTGAAGGTGTTTTTAATGAATTCCATTCCACTCTTGCAATCAGTGTAAGGCCCAGGAGCTGTTTATTACATATGAATGGATCCCTTTAAATCCAGACCAAAGGCAAAGGCAGCTGTGATTTGTGTCTTGAAGAAAACACAGAAATACTCTTGGGCTAAGTGGTGAATTCCTGTTCCATCCTGCCTCAGCTCTAAGGCATCACCAGCTCAAAGATACAAATAAAAAACCTTCAATGATTGAGGACAGGACTTTATTCCCCTTTGTTTCTGCTGATCTGAACAGAGAAGTCATAGCTGTTGCTACATCAAATATTTTTCTTCTATTAATATAAAAATGCAAAATTTAGGCAAGAAAATCCTGGGGCTTTTAAATCCCAGGGCCAGCACAGTAAAAATCAATGAGACAAAGGATTTATAGACTTGCAAATAAATCAGCAAGGTGTGAAGTACATCCTAGAATTGGGTCTTAATTTGTGTTTGGGGAAAATTTTAGGATATTCTTACTCCTTCATCTTCTGGTGGCTGCTCGGGTAAGAGGCACTTTCAGTTCAGGAGCTGGAGGATTCTTCTTCCAGAAGAAAAATAAAATAAATTTGAAATCTGCTGGTGTGCAGCTCACACCAAACAGGATTTTTAAGCCCCTTGGACAGGAGGACAGAGAGGGGCTGGGAGTGGGATGTGAGCAGAGTGGCAGGGGCAGGATGGCTCCTTCCAGCACAGTGGGCTGCAGGTCAGTCCTGCTCACAGCACTTTGCTCCTGTCAGCTGCAGTTCCTGCTGAGCACCACACTCCTGACCCCAGAGTAAAGCCCAGACTAAAGCCCAGACTAAAGTCTAACCCTCTCCCAGAGCTCCTGTACAAGCTGGTGTCAGACTGCAGCATTTCCAGGGCACTCCATACCAAACCCCCCCAAAGATCCAGCCCAGACTCGCTTTGCAGCAGCAGTGGTGGAAGCATCCCAAGTGTGATGGGAAGCAGGATTCCACTAATTCCACGTGGGAATGGATTCATTCCCACTGAAAATTGCTGGTTCTTGGCCTCTTTGCTGCCTCTGCCCAGGTCAGGATTGAAGTGCTGGAGATGGTATTTGGTGCTCAGACTCAGGTGTTTATTAGTTTTTATCTGTATCACAGCCTCACAAACCCTGAGTTCTACAGCCTTCTACTAACAAGCCACAAAATGCCTCACTGTCTATCTCTACAGGGCCTTTTAAGGATAAACTTTCCAATTAAGAAATGACACCTAAATTATTTTCACTTTTAACCCAATAACCAACCACCTGTGCCCTCGATGCAGACTTTTCTATTCAATTACACAAAACCACCCAAACCCCTGGAGAAGAAGGTGAAGGAGAAGGAGAAGAAGGTGAAGAAGAAGGAGAAGAAGGTGAAGAAGAAGGAGAAGAAGGTGAAGAAGGAGAAGAAGGTGAAGAAGAAGGAGAAGAAGGTGAAGAAGAAGGAGAAGGTGAAGAAGAAGGAGAAGAAGGTGAAGAAGAAGAAGAAGAAGGAGAAGAAGGTGAAGAAGAAGAAGAAGAAGGTGAAGAAGAAGGAGAAGAAGGTGAAGAAGAAGGAGAAGAAGGTGAAGAAGGAGAAGAAGGTGAAGAAGAAGGAGAAGAAGGTGAAGAAGAAGGAGCAGCCCCCGCCCTAAACATCCATCTTACTTTATATATCTATTACTACATTCTAAAACCCCAAGCTCTGTTTTCCACCCTGTGATATCACACACTTTTATTCAAGCTCCACACCCACAGTCCCAGTTCTGTCATTCCCTTCTGGAAGCTTCTCCACAGCCTCAGTTCACTGCAGTGTTCTCCTGGGGGTCAGTGCCAGGCAGCACAGAGAGTTTAAAATTCCCAGCAGCCAGGGTTCCAGCAGGAAATGCCTGTCCATCCATGCCCCCAAACCTGAATTCCAACCATCAAGCTCTGCACAGCTCTCCACACACAGATTTCTGCCTCCTCTCCTCAAATTCAACTTTTCCTCTCTGCCTCTGCTCTGGCTGCCAGGAAACTGCAAAGGGACCTCAGCTGGCTTTGGGGAAGGCTTCAACCTTCATCCCAAAGAAATCAGCTGGCACCATTCCCTCTATTTTCATGGCAGAGGCAGCTCTCTTTAACGAGTGAATCCCAAACAGAACGAGCGCTTTGACAATTATCTTTTTGAACAAATATTTCCAGCTCCACGCAAAACACCGTGGCACAAAAAAAAGCAAACTTTCAATAAACAGAAAATAGATGATTGTTCTCAAATGACAGCTTTCGTGCTGTTTATCCCAAAGGATCCTCAGAGCTTATGGAGTATGAAATAAATTTGCCACTGGTTAAAAATGTAAATTCTTTAAATACATAAAACCCTAATGAAAAGGCTTGTAACATTTCCCTTTTCCTGATTCCCACTTTTCTCTTTTTATCTTCCTAGAAGAAGACGTTGATTATAATTACAGTGGAAACGAAAATGTAGGCTTGATTTTGTGTTTAAAAAAAAAAAAATAAAAATTGGGAAGTAAAAAGAGCTCTTGGTGTGATTGGGTGTGTGCGTGTGCTTCCACACACGCATGTGTGGCTGAATAGTGTCGTGGCATTAAAAAATACATAAAAGACCTGATCAATTCCATATTTAAATGCACATAATTTATGGAGAGCACACAGAAGAGAGACTCTGCTGATGGAGATGAGAGAGAAAAGCTGCTCTGAGCTTCCAGCCCCTCCTTAGCGCTTGCAGAATGCACAGGGGCTGGCACTGCTGTCCTTGGGCAGAGCGAGGATGGAGGGATCTGATCCCTTCATTGTGCAAGGGCTCAGGTTTTGCTCTGGAGTTTGCAGCCCAGATCTTCCTCTGCTTCTTTGTCCCTTAGGGAGAAGAGCACAGGCACGAGAACCCCCACAACAGTGGGTTGTTTGTATTTTTAGTGAACTATCTTGCACACACTTTCTGCCTTTTTCCTAAAAAAATGCTGGTTTTACAATCAAACAAACAAACAATGGGGAAAAAAAAAAGTGTGCCATCACCTTCCTTTAGTTGTGACAGGAGTACAAAGGGAGCTCTAATGTTCACGTGGGCTTGAGTTCAGATTCAAATTGCGCTTTGTATCGAATTTAGGCATTCTTCACCTTTTGTAAGTTCTTCACCAGGGAACTTTGACTCACTGGGTTCTCTAAATTCGCTCTGAGCATGAAGCTCATGCTGACTCTGTGACCAAATCAGGCAGCCCAAGGAGAGCCTCAGCCAGGTGTCACCCCAGGCTCGTGGCAGGGGAAACCAAAGTGCTTGAAAATGCAAACCCACAGTCACGTTTCTGTGACTGCACTCTTGAATGATATGAAATTCATTCCATTCTCCATTGCATTAATGACAAAGGAAAGTTTAAAATAGTCTGAAGCAGACTAAAATATTGATTGCTCGCATTTTTATGTGTCCCTTTTTTTATTAGAGCCAGAGATGCTGAAAATATTTGTGTTTTTTACTCTTAAGTGATTTATTTATGTGAAGAATGAGAAGGAAAGAGAAACAGATATCCCCAATCTCCTGCTAATACTGCTTCACAGATTGCAAACAGTGGGAAATTTTCACAGAAGATCTTTTACAAAGATTATAGCAATTCTAGGGCTGTGATTTCCGAAGGCCTTGTTCCAGCTTTGACTACTTTGAGACCACAAAAGGATTCCAGAGTTTCCCCTGACTGGAAGTTTTCAACACCTTCCTTCCATGTCAATTTTCTTCTGTTAAAACATGAGAGTGCAGCTTTTCCCTCTGGGAGAAAAGAGATTTAATTCCTGTAAATGCAGCACCTTTCATAGGTTGGCTCCTCTCTCCTTGGCCACATATTTCCAGAAACCTTTCAGTAATTCATTGTCTCAAGCCCTCTGTTCCCTTCTCTCACTGGAGCTTTACCAAGCACAAAGATGCCTGAGGGCACGAGGAGAAATGAGCATCAGAACCTCCCGAGATGCATTTCCTCAGGATGGAGATAAATCAGCTCTCAGATATTTTCAGATGAACCCCTGGCTGGAGAATTTGGGAGGATGTGACTCTCCAGCCTTGCCTCTGAGCTCTGCTGGGAGCAGAGCATGTGGAGTTTCTCAGGCTCTTCTCTTCCCACATCTCATTGTTCTTGTGCCAAAAGAAAAGAACCAGAACTCTATTTTTAGACTAGGTTGTTCCAGCTAAATGCATCCATCATCCTCTGAAGTTATTGTACGTGGGTGAACCTCCTTTCATTCCAAACTGGGCTAAACTTTACAAATTTGAGTTTCAATTCAGGCAGGGAGCAGCAGATCTGACTCTTCAGAGAGGGATCTGCACAGGCTGGACCCGTGGGCTGAGCACCTCTGGGAGGTCCTGCCCTTGGCTCTGCTGCAGCCTGGGGGCTGAGGAGCTGGGAGAGGGACCTGGAGGTGCTGGGACAGGGGGTGGACACCAGCCCAGGTGTGCCCAGGTGTGCCCAGGGGTGCCCAGGTGTGCCCAGATGTGCCCAGGGGTGCCCAGGGGGGCGAGAGGCCAGTGGTGGCTGTGCCAGCCCTGGGCTGGCAGCAGGAGCAGGGCAGGGATGGTCCCTCCCCAAAGCCTGGGGTCACTTTGGGGCCCCTCAGCAGAGGGACCTGGAGGGGTCCAGGGCAGGGGATGCAGCTGGGGAGGGGCTGAGCCTGGAGAAAAGGGGCTCAGGGGGGACCCTGTGGCTCTGCACAACGCCCTGAAGAGAGGATGTAGTGAAGTAAAAGGTGATCTCCCCTCTCAGGGAACGAGGGGCAGGACAAAAAAACAGCCTCAAGTTGCACCAGGGGAGGTTGAGGTTGGATATCAGGAAAAATTCTTTCCCTGGAAGGGTGGCCAGGCGTTGGAAGGAGCTGCCCAGGGCAGTGGTGGAATGACAATCCCTGGAAATGTTCAAAGCCTCCTGGATGTGGCACTTGTGGCCACGTTCTGGTGGTGCTGGATCCGTGACTGGACTCAGCCCTCCAGTCTTGCCCACCCTTCCCCACCCCGTGATTCCATCCCCAGCACACCCCTGGATCCTTCACAAGTCCTAAATTACCTGATTTGCCCTTCCAGTTTCTGTTGTGGATTTGCAGAAAAGAAGCAAAGGGGACTTTGCACCCTGCTGCTGCTGCTGCTGCTTGGAAGTCTCTGCACGATGGATTTGTCCAAGTTATTTCTGTTAAAGGCAGCTATAAATAACCTGCATAATGCCTCAAGAGTGTTACAGAATTATTGGGAGTTTTGCCTGATTAGAAGAAGTAAAGAAATAAAAATCTCTGAGGAAGGAGCTCAGGATTTTACACAGCAATAAAGAACAGAAAGTGAAGGGCCGTATATCTATTTGCAGGCTTAAAAATTAAGAATACACTCAAGTGTTTTGCTCAGCTGGAGGTAATTTGGGAAATAATATTGGTCCTTATTTAGCCAATACAAAAAAGGCCACAAGATGCCTTATGTCACACCATGTGCGAGTTTCATCTGAACTTTTAACTGCTATAAAATAATTTATTCAGCGTTCTCACCAAAACCGTGTTTATTCCCTGTGTTTGGGTTTCACTTTTCATGCCCATGATCCAGAAGCAAGTTCTCAGGAGCTGTCTAGAGGAAAAAAAAAAGAAAAGGCAGTTTGAAGGTGGAGAATAAGCTGCCAAAGATTGACCTTGGATGCTTGCAGGGATGCAGGGGCAGCCACAACTGCTCTGGGCACCTGTGCCAGGGAAGAGTTTTGTCCTAATATTTAATCTAAACCCACTCTCTGTCAGTTTGAAACCATTCCCCCTTGCCCTGTGAATGTTCTAGAAATGCACAAAGGAAGGCTGGCTGTTTTTCCTGGAGCCACCATTTTGCTGGAGCTGGTTGTCTCCATCCTTCTCAATGCTTTTTGATGGATTCATGGGAAGGTGTTTCTGTCCATCTCCTCACTCTCAGGTGAGGATTTTTGGAAATCCAAGTTGCAGGTGAGACAAGAATGTTCAAATGGCTCTTGGGCTGCCAGGTTCCCTGCTGGTTTATTTGGTGGACAGGAATTTGGGGCTGGACTCACATCTCTGAAAACCTCTTGGAGTTTCTTTTTCCCAGCACAGAGTTAAAGCTCCTCACATCCCTCCTTTTTCACCTGAGTGGTGTTGCAGAGAGATTTCAGTCTGTGATAACAGGATCAGAGGAATCTCTCTCCTTCTCACAAAACCTCAGCCTTTAATCCTCTTTTGCTGCAAAGTCAGGGTGGTGGGAGAAGCTTTTATCACCTGGGCAGTGAGCTGCTGCCCTGCTTGGAATCCAAATTATAGATTTATCTATAAATAAAGCATAAATAAATATAAATAAATTACCTAAATTATACTATACTGGATTTTGGGAAGGTGGCTACCTACTGGAATAGCTTCCAAAGAGAGTTTTGCATTCCTGTGCCAGAAACCCACGGATTTTTCCAGGTTTCCATTACCTCCTGTAAATGGGGATTCTTGGGAAGAGCTGACCTGGGGCCCTCTGGAGACACTGAGCTGGACCTGTGCCTTCAGTGGGTATTTGATGAGATTGAATCACCCAGATGAGCTGCAGAGACACAGATTCCAGCTCAGGCATTGATGCAGAAAGATGCACCATGGATAACGTGGTGGTTTTAATATGGCCAAAAATGTTACAATTTATAGTTAGTCCGAGCCAACCAGGAGCATCAATGGCATAAAAGATTATGATCTATAGATTTAGTCAGTTTTTTTGAGGTGACCATTGCTCAATCCCAGCCTGGTGAACATTTTTCTGTATAAATTTGAACAGTTTATCCCCCATCAAGACCCAAAGTCAGAATTCTCCTGTTCTGTCTGACTCAAGGGCAGAGCTCAGGAGCTGAGGGACAAGGGAGCACCAAGTTCACCTTCCCAGCCTTTGGAATTGCCCAGGAAATGCCTAGAGAGTGATGCCTCAGCTTTTGGCTTTTCTATTTTTCACATTCTGTGCTGCTTTAGTGTGTGGGTCTGGGCTCACATCAGGGGATGGTGAGCTCTGTGCACAGAGCAGGGAGACAAAACAATTCCTGCTCCAGCTGGGCACCAAGGACAAATGACCCAAATCTCAGCCCAGGAGCACAAACCCCGTGGGCTGGAGAGAGAAAAACAAGCAGGGTGGGACTGCAGGGGCTGAAGCTGGGATGGGACAATGAACTGCAAGGTGCAAATGGAGCAGAGCTGATCCCAGGGAGAGACCCCGTGCCCGGCCGGGCATTTTGGGGCCATTTTGGTTCATCTTGGGTGCAGCCCTGGCTGGGCTCTGGTGCTGCCCAGGGTGGATCCATGGAGGAGATCCTTTGAATAAATCCCTGCTTTATTCTTTAGCCCTGCCCAGCCTCTGTTCCAGGGCAGCCTCAAGAGAACAAACCCCACAAGCACCAGCATCCCCTGAACCCAAAACCTGGAATATTGAGGAATATATCAAATATCTCATTTCCAGAGAAGAAGGGTTTGGTTTTCTCACTGTGGAAGCCTCCAGAAAGGCTGCCCAAGGACACAGCCACACAATCCCAGTGCTCCCAGCACCTCAGGAGCTCAGCATCTGTTGCCAAGCAGCTGGGGAGGCAGTTTGGGAGCAGGCAGCACTCTCAGCACTCTCTCCTTGCAGACCTGTCCCAGCCCCTCAGTGCAAATAATCCTCTGCACAAAGGCCTGAGGTTGGTGTAAGAAGATTATACATTTCCAGAAATAAAACTGCTCCAACACTGCTCTAATCTATAGTTAGGGGGTGTTCAGTGTATAATTTTCCTCACAGCCACTGGATACTTAATGCAACACCTGATCAGGCCAGAGCTCCTTTCTAGGTCAGAGACACAGTTTTGGGGAAAACTTTTCAGTGAATTCATCTCTTGGTCAGCAGCTGTTGTTCTTGCTGCCACAGCTCAGACTTGGCTGCAGGAGGGCTTTGTCCTACTTGAAAAAACTCCCAAAGATTTCAAAAGTTATTCCTGAATGCACACTATGTGGATCTCCATGTTAGATATTGATGGATTTAATTGAAGAATTTGGATCCCAGAGATCTCAAAAGTCATTCCTGTACATACATTATATGGATTTCCATGTTAGATATTGATGGATTTAATTGAAGAATTTGGATCCCAAAGATCTCAAAAGTCATTCCTGAACATACATACATTATGTGGATCTCCATGTTAGGTACTGACGGATTTAATTTAAGAATTTAGATCCCAAAGACCTCAAAAGTCATTCCTGAACATACATTATGTGGATCTCCATGTTAGATATTGATAGATTTAATTGAAGAATTTGGATCCCAAAGATCTCAAAAGTTGTTCCTGAACATACATTATGTGGATCTCCATGTTAGATATTGATGGATTTAACTGAAGAATTTGGATCTCAAAAATCTCAAAAGTCGTTCCTGAACATACATTATGTGGATCTCCATGTTAGATATTGATAGATTTAATTGAAGATTTTGGATCCCAAAGATCTCAAAAGTCATTCCTGAACATACATTATGGGTATCTCCATGTTAGATATTAGATTTAATTGAAGAATTGACTCACTCTGCATCAGTCTTTGAAGATATTATTCAATTTACTGTGGAAAATAGCAGGTTTGTGGGGGGCAGAGGCCACAGGTTTGTATGGGGAGCTACTGGAATATTTACTATGAGAAGGGAAGAAAACCCCTCAAGTACTGAAAGTGAAAACTTACTCAAGTATTGCCAGTGAAAACTGCATAAAACAGCTGGAATTCAGACACTGACACAAATAAAATGATATTAAAGATCTGATGGCACTCTGGTCAAAACACTGGCTCAGACAAGTGAAAAACCAGAAGATTTTGTGTCATTAGACAAGCGACCTTTCACTGCTCAAACACCCTTTTACCTGAGAAAAATTTGCATATCTTCTGGAAGGAGACTGTCTAAGCATCTTTTGCTGTCTCTTTACTATTATTTTACTATTTTTCACTATTTGTTGCCAATTTGCAATGGTTGGGTGTGCTCAGACGTGCAGACATTTAACCAGGTCAGCGCTCAGGCAGCGAGAAGAGCCTAAAGGAACAATTGCCAGCAGGAAAAATTCAAATTACAGGGTGGTAGGGGCTTCAGACAGCAAGCAGAAATCAGCTGAGCATCTCAATTTTACCACCATGCACAGTCAGTCAAGTTTTTGGAGGCTTCCACTGAAAGAAGTGTTAGAAAAGGACAAGAGGTGGCTTCAGTCTGTTTCCTCCTCTCAAGAGAAGCTGCTGTAATTGGAATTGTTCAACAGGATCCCAACAACACCAAGTGCTCTCCCAAAACCAATATTTGTGCTCTGCAAGAGCTCCCTGTGCTGCCTGTTACTGCCAGCCTCTGGCTGATAAGAGCTGCAGGAAATCTTTATCTAAACCCACAGATAACTGGGCACTTGTAGTGCAGAAATGAAAAAATCACAAATGAAAAAATCACAAATGAAAAAATCTTGCCTGGCTTTGAGTTTAGACTGAAAACCCCTCTCATTTTCTGAGCTGTGTCTCCCATCAGGGAATTGTGAATTGCTCACAATTCAATGTGAGCAAACTACAGAAGGAAAAAACCAACCCAAACCTCAAACCTTCCACCTGTGCCTAAGCTTTGAGTGATGCTCAGGAAGGTTTTAAAAGGATGATGTGTTTTTCCATAGGGAGTTAAAAAAGGGATGTCTCTGCTCCTAATGTTGATCATTTTCTGCTTTTGACAGGAAATGGGACATCCAAACACAACAGGGCTGTCCTGGGGTGTGTTGGAACCAACTCAGAAGTGTTCCAGAATTTTTCTTTTCATGAAGGTGCTGGAACACCAGATTGCCCAGGGGTTGCAGAGGCTTTGATTGCTGGGAACACCCCAGAGCTCTGCCCTGCCCATGGCAGAAATGACCTTTAGAGCCAATTCTTCAATTAAATCCATCAACATCTAACATGGAGATCCACATAGTGTGTGTTCAGGAATGACTTTTGATATCTTTGGGAATTTTGGGATTCCTTGTGCACAGCAGGCTCTGGGGCTGTGGATCTGCCCAGACTTCTGATGTTATAATGCAAATTTCATTATGAAAAATCTCAGTCTGCATGAGTTTAAATAATACAAAAATCTTTTGACCACATCAGGTTGAGGGCAAAATTTGCATCTTCAGGAGAGCTCTTACAAACCCTCCTCAATCCACTGCAGATTCAAAATGAAACTTAGCCCAGAAGCACCACCTCCCCACTTTAGGAGCTCTGCTGAATTAAGCAGGAATATTCCCATGAAATCTCTTAAGTAGATTTTCCTGAAACTTTTCAGACCCCTCACCCTACAGATTTCCTTTTAGGATGTGTCCATTTGGATTTCTGAGGGTTATGAAACACCCTGGGTGCAGCAGGACAGTCCTCACCTGGTGGGAACCTCGTCCCAATCCTGGTTTTGTTCGGAATCCCAGCTCAGGGGGGTTTTTATGAGCTGTTTAGGTGGAGCTGGGAGGGATTTAAGGTTTGGTGTGACATTCACAGAGCTGACTTGAGGAGGCCAAGCTTTAAACAAAACCTCTCATGTTCCTGCAGCAGGAACTACCCCACACCCTGAGAGGTTTTTGCATGGCAAGAATGCCAAAATAATGCAAGGATTGATCCTAAAAGAACTTCCAGCAGGGGCTTTCTTGGCTGCTTCAGGCATGTGAGTGATGTTTAGGGCCATGGAGCCAGCTGTGCTTGGTAAAACTTGCAGTAAAATGCACCAACAATCAGCCACTGTAATCAAGCTCCTAATCAGTCAAAATAGCTTGAAATGCACCACAGCTACCTGCTAGAAATCAGGTTTTGTTTTATTTTTATTGCTGTTTTACTCAAACCTTGGGTGGTGCAGTAAAAGAAAGACAGAACCAGACAGGGAGCTGCCAAAGCAAGGCCAGGTATAAATGTGTTTATGGCTAATGAGGCCAACATTGAATAAAACAAGACACCTCTGTGGTGTTAAAACAACAAAAAATCCAATGCAAAAAAGGAAATCAAACCCATTCACTGTGTCACCATTGCCTCACAAGGATTTTTATTTCCTACCCCCATGTCCCCAGCAGTTAAGCATTAATAAATAATTGATAAATTTAAGCATTAATAAATGAAAGAGTATCAGAGAACCCCAAAAACGTATCTCTGGTGTTGGGCTTCTTTCAGAGGAGTTTCCAGCAGCCTTTCATCTCTGCAGGTTCGATTTTGGGGCAGAAGGTGGGAGCACATCAAAGCCCCTGTCCCATTTCCCCTCTGGCTCTGAAGAGCTGTGGAGCTGGCTCTGGTCTCTGCAGCCTTTTCTCCCCACAAACCTGGGTTTGAAACTGAGCTGAGCCCTCCTAAAAGGGTGGGAACGGGGGCTCTGTAAGGGGCACCTCATGGCCATGAGCTGGCACAACCTCAAAAATAAGAAATAAACTCAGTGGGAATATTTTAATATTTTCAGAATAACAGGCACGTCCCCTCTTTGATGACAGCCCTCACACATGAACAGAAAAGAGAAGATTTGTTGGTTTTTTTTTTTTCCTGGGAAGGAAAATGCATCTAGCATTTTGTATTAATGAGCCTTTGGAATTGTCCAAGGGCTGCATTTTTCTGCCCATTTCCATGAACGATAAAGAGGCACATGGGGGAAATGCAGGCCCTTTCCTGACACTTGTTTAAAGGGCTGAGCTCTTTATGTGCCACTGGGGAGGCATTCATTGATTTCCCAGAGATGAGCTGGGTAATGGAATTCAGAGATTCTCACTTGGAGTCCCTGAGTCAACTGCAGGTCATTACTGACTCCAAAGAATCAGCCCTTTGCAGCAGGAGCTGTCTGACATCTCTGATCTCACCTCATCTCGTTTCTCCTCTCCCAGAAGAGCCCCAGATTACAATTCCTAGCATGGTCCCTCTGAGATTTCTACTGTCATCAAAATTCCAGAGGAGCCTCCACCAGGAAACAGCTTCCTGCTTGCCAAACCCCTCTCGAGCAGGGCTCGAGTTAAAAGACAAACTCGTGTGACTCAGTCAACTCATTATGTAATTAAAATTTTGTACAGTGCCCTGACATTCCATTCTGTTGTAATAGATGGGGGAATTATCCAGCTTGCCACAGAATTTGCATTTTTGAACAGCGTTTGCTGGATTTTCCAGCTCTCTGTATCTGGTATTAAAAATGTTTTAGGGGTAATTAGTAAGTCTAGTTAGATTTTAAGCACTGTCTGCAGCCTCTGTGCAATTATTTCAGCACCTTTTCTCACACTGGGAGTGAATGGATGTGGAAGAGGGAGGGAGAACCAGCCCAGGCTGTGTGACAGTGAACGTGACCAGTGGTTTATAAAAGTTAATCAAGGTGGGAAGGGCAGGAGAGTCACAGCAACTCTGCTCAGCAGAGCTCAGGGTGTCACACCTGGATAATTTAAAATGAATCATCCAAGTTATTCCTGCAGTAGTCTGTGAATGGAGAGGCTCCTCTAGTGCCTTTAATGCTTCTCCAGCCTCCCAAGCACCTGAAAGGATCATTCTCTATCTCTTTTAGCAGCTCAATTTATAATTTTTGGCTGATTTGTGGCTCAGGTTCTCTGTGCAGCAGCTCAACCCTGTCACTTGTTGCTTGTCCTCAGGAAAGTCACTTCTCTTCTAGAAAATGTCTCAGAGACATTTTACACTTGAATTTTGTAATGGCACCATTCATGGTCCCTGAGCTGAGTTAACTTCTGCCTTCTTGTCACTCTTTGAAAATGGAAAGTTGAGGACAGGGTTAGACCTTCTTGATTTTTGATTTGAACACCCAGCTTCCACACTGCTCAGAAACTCTCAAACATTTATGGAAATGGGGCAGAAAAATAGTCAGAGCTGACATTTTCCTTCTTTCTACACCCCAAACAACCCCTGCAGCACTGTGAGGCTCTAGAAAGAAATCCTGAAGCATCCAAGATGACACAAAAACCCAGAATGAAACCTGAAATACCTTTGCCTAAAATGTTTGAGTTACCCACGGGTAGTACATGGGAACTTCTGAATAATTTCACCCCCCTTTTGCTGAAAAGCCTGGATTTACAGTGGAAATGTAAAGATTTGGATTGCCAGAGCACTTTGAGCTTTGTTAGAGTGACACCCAGTGGCATTGAAAGTTTCCTTGCTGGTGGCAGCATAAAGCAGAGGAATCTCTATTTGAGCAGCAGCAGCTGTGCAAACATTTCTGCTCAGGATCAGGTCAGGAGAAGCAAATGCATCAGCTGAACCCTCCAGATTAAAGTAGGACATGGAAACTGGTAATAAATTTATTTAAATTACCTGCTGGTGTCGGGGAAAGCAACTTGCTTATGGAATTTATGGGAATTTCTGAAGAGCAGGATCTGGAAATCCCAGCTCTTTGAGTTCAAAGGCACCTTTAAAATATCACCTCAGCAAACCCCACTGATGCAGAAACCACACACTCTACTGGCACCTGCAGCTAAACCTGGGAAAACCTCTTCTTAAAATGTATTATCCAAGTTATTCCTGCAGTAGTCCATGGATGGAGAGGCTCCTCTGGTGCCCTTAATGCTTCTCCAGCCTCCCAAGCAGCTGAAAGGAACATTCTCTATCTTTTTTAGGAGCTTTTAATCCAGCTGTGCTGACAGAAAAGGCATCAGAACCTCAGAACCAGATCCCTGTGCACACCTGGGCCCCAAGCCCTGCAGAGAGGAACCCACCTCAATTAATTCTTAAATGGTCAAAACACCAACAGGGGATGAAACACTGCTCCACCCAGGACACACTAAAGCAGGAAAGGCTCCAATCTGGGGCAGATGGCACAGCCCAGAAAGGAGGTGTTGGAACAACTTGGACAAGGTTTGCCATTCCAATATCAGTTCTAACCTGCCTGCTGCTTCTGCAAGCTCAGGTTCCAGATTAATTCACTGTTTGTTTATTTTATGTGCTCATGCAAGTCATCCTAGTCCAAGCAGGGTGGCAGAACCAGGCTGTGTCCAGGAAATGTTTTCATTTCAAACAAATTTTGCATGGATGTGGAGAATCCCCTCCCATCTGAGTCCAGTTCTTTGGTGCAATCTGATGCCCCAAAGAGCAGCACAGGAAGGAAAAAGGGGAGGATGTGGCTCAGTTAAAGCCTGGCAGAGGGGAGCCCATGATCAGGTTTCAGACATTCCCACCTCCTCTGATCTTTGCAGCTGAGCAAACCCTGAGGAGGTGCTCAATCAGATCCCATCCTCCCCAGGCTGATGGGCTGTGCTTCCTGCCCAGCCTATCCTAAATCCCCCAAAGAGCATCTTCACCTGGTCCCTAAATCCCTAAAGAGCATCTTCACCTGGTCCCTACATCCCTAAAGAGCATCTTCACCTGGTCCCTACATCCCTAAAGAGCATCTTCACCTGGTCCCTAAATCCCCCAAGAGCATCTTCACCTGGTCCCTCAATCCCCCAAAGAGCATCTTCACCTGGTCCCTACATCCCCAAAGAGCATCTTCACCTGGTCCCTACATCCCCCAAAGAGCATCTTCACCTGGTCCCTACATCCCTAAAGAGCATCTTCACCTGGTCCCTAAATCCCACAAAGAGCATCTTCACCTGATCCCTAAATCCCCCCAAGAGCATCTTCACCTGGTCCCTAAATCCCACAAAGAGCATCTGCACCTGGGGCACATCCAGCTGTGGGGCACATCCAGCTGTGGTGCTGTCAGAGCCAGCTCTGAGGGGACAAATCCTGAGGCAATTCCTGCTCTGGAGGGGAGAGGAGGGGTCAGCACCAGGCCAGAGGAAATTTGGTTTTTTGAGCACCAACTTCTGCAAGAAAGGAGCCACTGGAGCAGAGAACCAGAGCTGAGGTCAGAGAATGGCTGAGACAGAGCCTGGAAATTAGCAGCAGAACAGGCCAATGATTTTCCCTCTGTCTCACTCCTTCCTTTCCCACACAGTTCCTGGCAAAAAAACATAGAAAAGGTATTGAGGGAGGGCAGAATTACCACAGAATCACTGAGGTTGGAAATGCCCCCTGAGACTGAGCCCAGACTCTAAGCCAGCGCTGTTGGCATGTCCAGGGACAAGTGACAGCAGGATTTAGGCTCAGCCTCCATCAGTCTGCTGAGATGCACAAGAAAAGAAAATATTTCTGCTTTAACAGATGCAGGACACTGTCCTCCAGCTGGTGCTTCAGACACTCTTTGTCCTGCAAGTTTAATGGTGCTGAAGAGCCAAAAGTACCACACACACAAACACAGCTTAACCAGTGCAAAATCTGCTTCAAAAAACAAAATTGCTGAAGCAATTTCCAACATTTTTCAGAAGCAAATGTTGCTCAGACAGACAAATCTGGTTGTGACATGCTGCCCAAAAATAGCCATGTCAGACTCAGAATTTACATCTACATAAAGAAGGTTAATGAACCAGGCAAATTGTACTGCACAGGAAACAAATGCCAAATATTGCTCTTAGCTTTTTCTTGTGAGTCAGTGGCTGCTCTGGGAATGGGGGCACTGAAATAAATAGTACCACAAAATCCTCAGTGCAGTTGGAACATTCCAAAATGCCATGGAGCTGTCAGTCTGCGTGTCAGAATCGATGTGCAAGCTTGTCAGGAGAAAAACAGGGGGAATTTGGGGCTTGAAATAGTCACCAGCTTCTAGGGTTTAGTTTAACACTTATAATAGTTTAAAAGTTATAATTAAAAAAATATATATATATGTAAAACAAAACCCCATTAAATAAAAATATTTATATTTTTGTAATATTTTTAATATCCACAAATATTTATCATATCCATGATACAACAAAATTAATAAATCACACACAAAAAATAAACCATATAGCAACTATCTATTAGCTTAGAAAGTTTTATATTAGCTTTTAAGAAAGAAACTTGTAACTACTCTTAGTCTATAATCCATTACTTACTCCTTTAAAATCTCACAACCTCTAAAACTAATATTTATCTAAACAATAAATCATTCTTGACCTAAAAATAATCCCATCCCTTCATTAAAAGCAACAACAATAATAGTATTGTTAGTATTAATGGAAGCAGGGCCACCTCTGGATTGTAAATCAGGCTTTTTGTTCAGAACTTTTCATGTGAAATCCTAAGAGATACAAATTTATTCCTGTCTGAAAAAGAAATCTTCCTGTCAGAGGTGACAAGACAATTCAGATTATTTGAGGATGTTCAGGGCTCCAATCCAAGACTAAACTTGGAAGCATTAACAAGGTTTGGGGAAAGAAGGACCTTGAGAAAGCAGAATAATTTCCACTGCTATTGACAGAAACTCAGCAATGCATCCCAGAATTCCCAGGGCAAACCCTGAGGGTCCAAGCTGGGATTTCAAAGAATTCCCAGAAATTAGAGCTGAAGGGCCTAAAGAAGGACAAACCTCCCAGTAACCATGCTGGTCTCCCAGCTGAAGCCTCAGTGTGAATGATTCCTCATTTTCCTCCTTTCAGCCACATCCTGGCCCATCCCAGGTGGTTTTTTTTCCTCTCACACAGCTCTGGTCACAAAGAACACATAGAAATAAAGAAGGCTTTGCTTAAAATGCAAGCACAAATACAAATACATATTAATACAATATTAATACAATAAATTTATTAATTGTATTAATATTTTTATTTTGTATTAATTTATTAACATTAATACAATTATAATTAATACAAATAAATACAAATTGCACTTTGTTCCTGTTTTCCTTTGCCTTTTTTTGGTTTTTCTTTGCCTTTCCTATGCTGGTTTTCACCTGCACCTCATCACCTCACACCTGGATACAAAACTGTTGCGGGTGTTAATTACACCTGCTGCTAATTAAATGGGAGGTTTGCTTCAACTGTTGATGCTCTGATTCCCAGATATTCAATGAGGAACTTCAGAGCCCTGGCTGAGGATGGGAGGGTAGTGGGGGCATTTTAGGTGTGCAGACTGGATGTTCTGAGATGTTCTTCAGAAATATTGAGCAGGGTTCAGACAGAGCAAGAATAAAGTGAGGAGAGTAAAAAAAGAAAAGTCAGATTTAAATTTGAATTTCCAGGTTCGTGTAACCTGAGCTGAGAAACAAACCCAGACGTGAAATTTATGGGAGTGGCCTTTCCCACAGGATGTCTTGGCATCATTTTCCCTCCCACCACATGTTATTCCCCATAATTTAAACATCTATACCACTGCCAGTGGCAGCTTCAGCCTGAAGCTGTATGGATAGGTTAGAAAGAAGTCTCATTTTACATTCTTGTAAAGACCCACTGCATTTTTCTGCATCACGATTCAGATCCAAGGAAACCTCTCCTGATCCTCTCTCTTCCAGCTCTGGGGACAAAGAGATTTTGTGTTGGCATGTGCTGCCACCTAATGATATGGAAACCAAGACTTTGGAAGGAAAAACCTCAGAATTGCATCCAAAAAAAAAAAAAAAAGGCAGCTACAGAAGTTCTTTGTAAATTTTCTCACCTGGAAGAGGGAAGGGTATGTCCATGTATGAAATGCTGAGGGTAGAGCTGGGTGTGAGGTGGGGATTGGATCCAAACCCGGGTTCAGACTGCTTCTAACCAAAAGGTGTCCCCACAGCACCACAGAAATCCTGTCAAAGGTCTTTGTGGAGCACCTGCAGCCCGGGGTGAGGTCACCCTGCCCCTCAGGGCAGCACAGGAACCTTCCCCAGGGAGCTGCTGCCTCCTGCACTGCACAGGGCAGCTGCACAAGCGACTTCCTGCAATTCCTGATCTGAAATGGGACTTTCAGCTGGGAGAAATCTGATTTTTTGAGTCAGATTTCACTCACTATGTCATTGATAAGAAGAAATAATCTGTCTTGGGTAATTCCATGTGAATGCAGAGGGGTGGCTGCTGCAGGATGCAGAATGCCAGTGTGCAGAGTTCCCTGAGTTTCAGGGTTCTTCAGACAGTTCTATCAGCCCATGAAATTTCCACATTCATTTAATAACAAGCCCAGAGAAGCAGAACCACATTTCCTGCCCCCAGTGCTGCCTCTTCCCTCCATCCTGCCTGCAGATTCCTCCCCAAAACAGAACTAACAAAACAGCTTCCCACAGATTGGATCACTTCACAAAAAAACCCCAAGCTCTATAAAAATCCAGGTAAATTGAACTCCTGCAGCTGAATAGAGAAAAATTTATTTCACCTTGCTACAACAACTCAAAGGACAATTAGTATTAGGATACACAATAGGATTAGTCCAGACTATGTGTTACATTTCCCAAAAATACCAAACATGGCTTTGTCAATATGTGCTGAAAAAAACCCACCTTTAATTCCAACAATTTTAAACCACTTTACTTGAATTAGCCAAAGAATTAGGATTTTTTTAATTAGCAACAGCATTGTACTACACAGAGCAGGGTTACAATTCAACCTGCAGGGGTGGGGTGGATAAAACAGGGGGTTGAGGAGGCTGAGCTTGCCAAGGGTAGGAATAATTAAGGAAAAAAACTTGCACATTCAGTGAATCTAAAGCCTGAAAAAAACTCCTCAATTTGGATTGCAGAAAGGCCTCTGAAAACACCCAGAAACACATGAAAAAACCCACAAAGTGCAGAAGTATAAACGCTAGAAAACAAGTTGAAAAATAAAGTTGCTGCGTGCTCAAGGAAAGGAGGGACCACAGCTTCATCCCAAAAAGCCAACTTCTTCCTGCCTTCTCTCCCAGTCATGGTCATTGTGTGCAGCCAAATTTTTTTAATTAATCCAATTAGCTAATAGTCTCTAATAGGCTCCAACAGCCCTTCCCTTTCTGCTCCAGGAGCAGAGGCTGCACTGGCAGCTGAAGATGTTGAAGGGGAAGCTCAGGTGTACAGAAGGACAAAAGTGGTGCCTACAGGAGGTGGGAGAGGAGGAATCTGTGCCCCAAGAACCCAAAAAGTTTCCTGTGAAGTCTCAGGAAAGAGCTTGGCAAAAATGCAGAGACTTTTAAGCATGACCTGGGCTGGTTTGCTGGAAATAATGTCTAAGGATAAGCAGGAAGAATGAAAAGCTGATTTAAGTGTCCCTTGTACCACATCATGCTTTCATCCCTGCAAAGAGCACACAGAGGTTTCCTGTTTGATCTTAATGGCCTATTCTGCTCTTATTGCTGTTTTCTGAGCTGTTTTTTTCCAAGTTTTAGGTTACAAGGTCTTTAGCCTGTGATTTTTGCCTGCATTTCCACCCAGCCAAAAGAGCTGATTTCACTGGGAAAGGAAACCAAACCCAGGCAAGGTGCTAAAGCCCAGAAGAATTCCTGGGCAGGTTTCTGTTGGAGTTTACACATTTGTTCTTCAGAGGTGATGTGGGGGCAGGCTGGGGCAGACCTGGGTGTCTCCAGAGCAGGCAGAGCTCAGCTCCTGCTGCTCCAGCTGGGCTCTGCTGCTCCACAGAGGGCTGGGAGCACAAACACAGCCTGACCCCCCTGGCACCAGTGGATAACCCACAGAAAGCCTGTTCTGGTCAGGAAAATTAATCCTCAAACACCAGAGGTGTGTGTCCAAAAAGGAGGCAGAGGAGTCCTGTAACTCTATTTTAATAAAGGGAGAGGCCATGGGCATTTCCCATGGGGTGTCTCAATTTGTTAGAGGGTGCAGCCTCCTTTTCATCCCAATTTCCTGGCTGCACTTCCCTTCTCTCTCTCCACATTGTCTGAGATACATGACAGGTACAGACTTCCCAAATCACCTAACACAGACCTCTTCTAATGTAAACCACCCCCTTTTTTTTTTTTTCCTAAGGAAATTCAGGTTCCTCCCATTGCTTCTTTTACCTCTCAGCATCCAGTTAGTTTTTAAAGCCAGATCTCTCTAATTCCTTTGATGGATGAGTGGAATCCTTCCAATTGTTTCTTTCACCTCTCAGTACCTAGTTGTATTTACCAGCAGACCCCCAGTTAGTTTTTAAAGCCAGATCTCTCTCATTCCTTTGATGGATCAGTGGAATCCTTCCCATTGTTTCTTTCACCTCTCAGCACCTAGTTTTATTTACCAGATCCCCAGCTTGTCTGTAAAGACAGACCCCTCTCATTCCTTTCGTGGATCAATGGAATCCTTCCCATTGTTTCTTTCACCTCTCAGCACCCAGTTGTATTTACCAGCAGACCCCCAGTTTGTTTTTAAAGCCAGATCTCCCTCCTCCCTTCCATTCTGAGCCCTGGTGAAGGCACGAGGGGCCATGGCTTGGCTGTGCCCCTGTCCCCTGCCCTCCCCCTGCCTGTGGCTGCCAGGGCTGTGACACCAGTGCTGAGCAGTCCCACGTCACTGCTGCTGCCAAACTTAGCCCTGGCCCTGGAGGTGTCTGCCCAAATAGCTGCTGTTTGCTCCTCTGAGCATGGCATGCCTCACTTGCAGACAGCTTCCAGCCCTGTGGGAAGAGGGCAGGGATGATTCATCCTGAGGAGCAGGGGAAGGAAGGGGATGGTGTCAGCCCAGGCTCTCAGTGCTGCTCAGATGATGTTTTACAACAATATTGAAGGAAAACTGCTGTGCCTCTTCCAGACTGGAATGGAGGGGGGATTGAGGGGCTGGATTAACCAGCACACTCCAATATTTTATCCTCAACCACTGCTAGCAAGGAATTCTTGACTATCCTTAGACTTCTCATTTAATTGGAATACCACAAGGACTCCCTAATTCTCAAAGCCATGGAGCAAATATAACAACTATAACTATAACTATAACTATATCTATAACTATAACTATAACTATAACTATAACTATAACTATATCTATATCTCTAACTATAACTAACTATAACTATAAATATAGCCATGGAGCTCATCCCAGAGTCTCTCCATCAGCTGACAGCAACACCTTGGGAAAAACAAGGTGGCTGTGGCTTCTGGCACAGAGCAAAACAGCACCAGGAGTGGCACAGTCAGAGAGGAGTGGAAAGGTTTTGTCAAAATCCACAGCACGTTTTCCTTATTAGAGCCAGGCTTGGGTAGTCAAGATGAGAAAGAGCCTTTAAGAAAAGAATTTCATTTCCTGTGTGAAGGCTGCTGCATAAGAGGGTGCCTCAGGGGCAAGAGCAGAATTTTTCCTGAGTGTGCTATGTATTAAAGCAAGAATTTCTCCCTGGACATTGGCCAGAGATATAGGAAAGGATCATAGAAAGATTTGGGTTGGAAGGGACCTTAAAGCTCACCCAGCTCCATCCCTGCCATGGGCAGGGACACCTTCCACTGTCCCAGGTGCTCCAAGCCCCAATGTCCAGCCTGGCATTGGGCACTGCCAGGGATCCAGGGGCACCCTGTGCCTGGGTCTGCCCACCCTCACAGGGAGGAATTCCTTCCTAGTCTCCCATCCATCCCTGCCCTCTGGCAGTGGGAGCCATTCCCTGGGTCCTGTCCCTCCATCCTTGTCCCCAGTCCCTCTCCAGCTCTCCTGGAGCCCCCTGAGGTCCTGCCAGGGGCTCTGAGCTCTCCCTGGTGCCCTCCCTTCTCCAGGTGAGCACCCCCAGCTCTCCCAGCCTGGCTCCAGAGCAGAGGGCTCCAGCCCTCTCATCACTTTTGTGCCCTCCTTTTGACTTATTCCAACAGCTCCACATCCTTTTGATTCTGGAGACCCCAGGGCTGAACACTCCAGGCACCCAGCAGAGCACAAAAGCAGAAAATCACAGCCCTGGCTGCGAGTGAGGCCGTGGCTGGGAGGTTCTTTCATTTCATTTCATTTCATTTCATTTCATTTCATTTCATTTCATTTCATTTCATTTCAGCAGCTGGGAGATGCCATTCCCCTCCCTGGGGCATCCCCTCCAGCACCAGCCTCTGCCTGGGCAGGAGCTGGGGGCACTGGGAGCTGGGCTCAGGCAGGGTTTGCATCCCCAGCAGCTCCTGAAGGCACTCCCTGCATGGCTCTGACTGTGCCAGGGGCACAAAGGGGCTCCACCAAACCAGCCATGGCTGGGAGGGAAGGGCCAGCAGCAGGGAAGGGCTGCTGGTCAGCAAATATATTTATATATTTATATATATTTATAATTATATATTTATATAATTATATATTTATAGTTATATATATTCATATTTATATTTATATATTTATATATTTATCTATTTATATTTATATTTATATATTTACTTTATATTTATCTATTTATATCTCTATATTTACATATAAATATAGAGATATATATTCATATTTATACATTTATATTTATATATTTATATATAAATATATTTCTATTTATCTCTATATCTCTATCTAATCTTATTTATAGTACTTATATTTACATTTATTATATTTATAATTTATATTGTAAATTTTTACAAATTTAAAAATATATATATTTTTTTATTTTTTAATTTATATTTTATATTGTAATTTATATGTATAATCTTTCTATTTATACTTACTTTTGCTTCATATTTTTATCTATATTTATATCTATATTTTTATATAGATGCTTAGATATACATATTTATATAGTAATATAATATAATGTAATGTAATGTAATATAATGTAATATAATATAATACAATACAATATTATATTATATTATATTATATTATATTATATTATATTATATTATATTATATTATATTATATTATATTATATTATATTATATTACATTACATTACATTACATTACATTACATTACATTACATTACATTACATTATAATGGTTGAGAGAAATTGAAGTCCCTAATCTATATTTATTTATATCTAACTTTTATAGAGATTTTTAGAAATTTTTATATATAAATATATATTTATATAAAAATATATATCTATTTATACCTAAATATATATATTTATAGAGCTATTTATACATCTGTATAAATATACATATCTATTTATATCTAAATATATATATAAAATATAGATATGAATAAATATAGCTATAGACCCCAGGGAACTTCAGTTTCTCTCAGGCAGAGATTTGCTGCATGACCTCAAACATGTTGCTAAACCTCCTCTTGTTTCTCAGTTCTCCAGTTCACATCAAGGGACATTTGTTTGCTCTGCCAGGGTAGCTGGGATAATTTAATTCATTTAATTATTTAATTTATTAGGGGAGTGTCACGTCCAGTACATGGATATAAACTAAAATACACAGAATGGAGTTTGCCCATTTCCTTTAATTTTTAAGAACAAAGTAAGTAGACGAAATCTTGTGCCCTTCATAACCAAGCAGAATCATCTTTCTTTGTGTAAAATGTTACATAAACCTTAGTGGTTGTTCATTTTTATTGTATTATTTTTAATAATTCTGCAAATATTTCAGAAAAGGGCAGATAAAAAATAATCATTACCACAGAGAGCTGGGTTTTTTACATTTCCCCCTTGTATAATTTCAAAAAAACCCCAGTAAAGTGTTAAACAAATCAGCAGTTAGGAGCACACAGAGGACATCAGTGACACCAGGGATGCTTTGGAGCACAGGTGAAATGTTCCCAGCAGCTCCTGGGCACAGCCCAGCCTTCCTGCAGGGCTTGGCCAGCACCAAAGCACCCCCACAAAGCACAGGGAGCCCTTTGTGTCCTACAGCAGCGTTGATCCTGATCCCAGCCACGCTTTAGGGTTTGAGCTTTTGTATTCTTCAATTCCTGTGTTAGTGCGTAATCTAAACTCCATCCAGAGCGCTGCTTACTGTCTTCAGGTTTTGGTCAGACACCTCACTGCCTCGGGCCCCAAAAAGTACAAACAGAAGTGAGCTGGGGGGAGCAGACTGGGGGTGAATGACCTCATTCCCTGCAGCTGGAATTGGAGCATTCACCCCTGCTCTGTGAATGCCCAAACCCATCACGGTGTGACAAACTCGTGCCCATCGCCCACCTTGGGTGCAGCCTCTGGAGGCTGTGGCTGCCCCAGCTGGGCCTGCTGAAGGCTTTCAGAAATCCCCTCTTTATTCTCCTAACCTCTGCTCTGGGGGCACCTCCAAGGCATCATTTGCTGTCCCATCTGGGGTGCCAAAACCACCGAGGCATCCCCTGAGCCCCTGTGGGGTCACCTTGTGCCCAGGGATGGCCCCACGAGCAGGGGGTGAACCTTTGGCATTCCCTCAGAGTCCTGATTGCCAAGGGAGTGACACTGAAATCCAGGCCAAACACAACCTAAAGGCTCTCAGGAGTCTGAAATCCAGGCTGAGCACAGCCTAAAGGTTCTCAGGAGTCTGAAATCCAGGCCCAGCGCAACCTAAAGGTTCTCAGGAGTCCAAAATCCAGGCCAAACACAACCTAAAGGTTCTCAGGAGTCTAAAATCCAGGCCAAACACAACCTAAAGGTTCTCATGTTCTCTCAGGTTCTCATTTCTTGGCCTGAAATCCAGGCCGAGCACAATCTAAATGTTCTCAGGAGTCTGAAATTAAGGCCCAGAAAAACATAAAGGTTCTCAGGTTCTCTCAGGTTCTCATTTCTTGGCCTGAAATCCATGCCCAGCACAACCTGAAGGTTCTCAGGAGTCTGAAATACAGACTGAGCACAACCTGAAGGTTCTCAGGAGTCTGAAATCCAGGCCCAGCACAACCTAAAGGTTGTCAGGTTCCCTCAGGTTCTCATTTCTTGGCCTGAAATCCACCCAAGCACAACCTAAAGGTTCTCAGGAGTCTGAAATCCAGACTGAGCACAACCTAAAGGTTCTCAGGAGTCTGAAATCCAGACTGAGCATAACTTAAAGGTGTTCAGGAGTCCTGAAATCCAGGCTGAGCACAACCTAAAAGTTCTCAGGAGTCTGAAATCCAGGTCAAACACAATCTAAGTGTTCTCAGGAGTCTGAAATTAAGGCCCAGCAAAATCTAAAGGTTCTCAGGAGTCTGAAATCCAGGCTGAGCATAACCTAAAGGTTCTCAGGAGTCTGAAATCCAGGTCAAACACAATCTAAATGTTCTCAGGAGTCTGAAATTCAGGCCCAGTGCAACCTAAAGGTTGTCAGGTTCTCCCAGGTTCTCATTTCTTGGCCTGAAATCCAGCCAAGCACAACCTAAAGGGTGTCAGGAGTCTGAAATTCAGGCCCACCACATCTCCCTTCACTGATCATAAAATATCCTCACCTTCTCCCTGGGAGGGACCATGACCCACCCCAGGGCCCACGTGTGGATTTGGGGGTCTCGGTTCTGCAGCCTGGGTGGGTGGAGAGAAAGCCCAGCAAGGGAGACTGGGTCACAAATATTCCTGACTTGTTGGGACTTCCAAAAAATGTGAATTCCTAGATTTTGGAGTGTCAATGTCCATTCAGTTTTTTCACGGTATGTAAATCAATGTGTGGTTTCAGTTCTGGGAACATTTCTCTCCCAGTTTTCCCATGGGACTGAGTTTTGGTTCCCTCTGAGGGAGGCACAAGACAATGGTTCTGTGCCTGCCTAAATCCAGGTTTCTTCCAAATGTCCTGCCCCAAGCACCTCACAATGGAGACATGCAAACAGGACTTGGAGGATTTGAAGTCCTCTGCTAGGCTTCCACCTTGCCACACGCAAAACAAACCCCTACAAATAAGATAAAGTAAAAATGAAACGGCTCTGTTAGATTTAATGAAGTGACTCGAGACAAAGCAGTTCCATAAAAATGCTTTTTTTAAGAAGTAACAGCAAGAGCTCAGAGAAGTGCTGACTGCAGGTACAGTTCTAGCCAATATTAAGATATATTTAGTGATTTCTAGGGAAATATTTCCTTGGGAGAAGGTCAGGAGCCATTTCTGTTGCTTACAACTCCAGGTGCTGCGTCTGAGCTCCAGTGGGTTGGAGTTGCAGAGAGGGCAGCAGGTTTTATGACATTTCTTCTGGGCTGTCTCTTGTCTCTGCCCCCAAATCCTGTGCAGTGCGGGATGCTGTTCCTCCACAGGCTTCTCACACAACCATCAAATAACAAAAACAATTTGTCCAGAACAAACAACCGTGTTTGGAATATCATCAGGCAAAAAACCCACATCCTAAGACAGAGTTTAGGCGTTTTCACACTGGGGCATCTGCACACCTCCTGGAACATCCATCCAGCAGCTGGATCCACGTACAAAACCAGCCTTAAAGCCAGTCTAGAGCAAGGTCTGACTGACACAGCCAGCACTGCTCCCTCTGTGCCACCCAGGGGTCACAGGAGCCCTGTGTGAGTCAGCAGCACACAGAAATGACCTCTGGGACTCCTGCATGGATAAAGGGCATCACCCCAACCTTCTGCTAAAGAAATCCCTGCTCTGACTTCAAACTCCATCCCAGCCAGGGCAGAGGAAGCAGTGCCTGATCTGAGGGGACCTGGGAAGGACCTTGAAGAGGAATCAGAACCCCCTGGATTGCAAGGATCATCCAGTCCAGCTCCTGGCCCTGCACAGGACACCCCAAACCCCACCCTGTGCCAGCAGAGGAGCAGCACATTGGCACTGTAGGATCCTGGATTCCTTTTGAGGGGAGTGAGTTGTACAGACAGAGAGGGCCCTAAACCTGGCCCTAAACCTGTTCTTTTCCCCTCAGGACATCTCCAGCTCTGTGAAATAACCTTGATCTCCTGTTGGAGGAGCACACATAGAGGTCACTCCAGGGAAGTGCTGGCCAAACTTCAGGAGCAGCCACCCACGGAGGAAAATGGAAAGGTTTGGGAGCACATCCTGACAGAGACCAGGAACTTACAGCAGCAAAATTCAGAGCCCTTCAGAAGCAGCCTCTATCCAATCTTCAGGAAAACAGTGGCTCAGGATGGGCCCATTCCACATTTCCAGCCCTGCTGAAGCCAGTGGAGGGTGGAGGGAAGGAGATGGGAGCAGCTGAGGCGCTGTCAGCATCACCAAACTCGCCCTGAAAGGAGATTTCTTCCCAAGCAAACCACAGGACAGGCTGGTCCCCTTTATATACACACATGGACAGCTGAAATGGGCTGAAATGCTTACAGATTAGAAGGTCTATACAACATTACACCTGCCACAAATCAAAGTAGAAAAGTTTTACAGCACATTATACAGGTCCCTCTAAAGTCTAAAAAAAAAAAACCATTGACTGGAATCACCATATTACAAGAAGTCATCACTAACAGACCATATAATACTATTTCTTTTTCTTTTACAGAATCATTATGGATAGAGTAATTTAAAAAAATCACTTTTTAAACAAGTATACAATTTTCACTTTAAAATTAACTGGTTAATAAAATTCTGTGCAAAACAAGCCAGCCTCTATAATTAAGTGAATTTATTTATTTCTTTATACAAAAAAAAAAATAAAACAAGAAAAAAAAAGTTCTTTCAGAAATGTGTCTCCTTTTCTGTGATGGTGGAAATGGTGCCATCTCCTTTCAGTTTGGCATCGCAGTCATTTATTGCTGCAATGTAGGCTCCTCCTCCAAGCTTGCCCCGCATTTTCAGGTCTGAGCTAGGTGTGATCAGCTTCCTGAATTTCTAGAAAATTGGAGAAATTGGAAATCATTACGTTTTTCTTGGCCACAGACACACCTCTCTTTAACAGATCCATTACAAAAGGCTTTTCTCCTGCATGTCTGCCTGTCATTTATTGTGGGCACAACCTCAGACCTGCAGGCTGCACACTTCTGGATAAACCCTGCCAGACCAAAGGAGGCAAAGCTCAAAGCAAAGTGAATTTTTATGCTGATTTAATCATGAAGACTCTCAGCACTGTGTCTGTTCTACAGGTACATTTTCTTTCTCATTTTATTATCAATGATGTCCACTGGAAAAAGCAAATAAACCAGAGACAGCTAAGGTGTATTGAGCTGTGATAAAGCAAAATCTACTTTCCCTTTTCTAGCAATGACATCCACAGCAAGGTTGCTGCTCACAGCAGGAAGTTGGCTCCTCAAGAAGCTCCCAGCTGGGATTCAAAGGATCCTCTTGTCATCCTGGCAGGGAAAAGATAACGACCTATCTGCAGTGCTGCAGCTCCAGCAAAGCCTGCTTACCTGCAGGGACAGGTAGGGCTGGTGTACTGAGGAAATATTTAATGTTTAGATTTGTGCAGACTTCCTTTTTTGACTCTCTGAGACAACTCAATGATGGAAAATTCAGTTTTAGTTTGTATATCCAATAAAGATTTCCTAGGCAGTCTCCAGGCTGTATTTAATCATCTGAATGGAGTCTTTACAATCTGGACAAAATGAGACTTTTCTGCAATCCAAAAGGGCTGAAAAATATTTGTATTTTTGTTTCTTTCACTATTGCTTCCTTCACTGCCTTTCTTTGGAGCTCCCACAGAAACGAACGACCTTCCAAGCTTAAATTTGACAATAAACTCAGTCTAGACCTGAGCTAACCTGACACCAAATGTCAGAAAATTCCACTGAATCTCTTTATTTGCCTGAGTTTCTCATTTAGGGAACTAAAATTAGGAAAACTGTCCAGAAAATGGGAATGTGGGCAACCCAGCTCCTGGAGAAAATCCTGGCAGCACAAATCACAGAAAAAGGGAATGGCTGGTGCAAACCTTGAGGGATTTGGGGGATGTTACAGACATTTTAAGCTACAAATTGTGCTGGGACAGAGCACCTTAAATTGGTTAGTTTACCACTGGCAGCAAAAAAACCAGCAGGAATTCAGAACAAAGCAGGGAAAGTTCAGAATTCTCTTTCCACCAGCAGCTGAGAGCCCTAAGGCAGGGAACAGGGATGTGGCACTGCTGTTGTGAATAAAGGGTGCAGGTGAGTGTTGGGATTCAGGACATCCCTCTGGCTGCCCTGGATGGCTCCAGCCCCTGCCAGGGGGCTCAGAGACCTTGGCACAGAGTCCTGGGACTTTGATTATGACCCACGGTAAAAATTACCAGCCTTATATGAGGATCTGCAAGCCACGAAAGTCTAAGTAGAATAATTGTCAAGGGGTGAAAAATAGATTTTTGGGGTTTTTAGAATGGGGGTTCAGGGGGCAAGATGGAGGAATTTGGGTATGTCCAGCCTTTCTCCTTCTTCTTCTTCTTGGCCTCCATCTTCTGCAGTGATGGTGGCACTCTCAGATTGGTTTAGAGTAGAAGCTCACTGCCTGACACAGGTGATGGGTATTGGGAAGTTATTGTAAATAATGTACATGTAGTTTTTAGTATAAAAAGATAACACCACCCCAGGGGCAGGCAGAGTGCCTCAGAGTGTCCTGCTGAGCAGGAGAAAGAATTTTATAGACAAGAAACAATAAACAACCTTGAAACTGAGAATTGAAGAGTTCTGACTCCTCCTTTGACTGCCGGGCTGGGAAAAGAGACTTTCTAACATATCTCGGGGTCAGGACCAGCTGGAGTCCCGAGAGGTGAGGAGTCCCACCCCCTTCCCAGCTCCTTTTTCAGCATCACTGCTCTGCAGCTCTCTCTCACCTCCATGAAGGTGCCTTCTGTCTTCCAGAGCTTGATGCAGATCCACAGCGGGATGCAGACCATGGAGGAGAGTGCCATCATCCAGCCGATGCCGTAGCCCCAGTCAGGGTAGATGTACACGTTGTTGTACTTCAGGGGCTTGTATTTCACCAGGAAAAAGATGAAGATTCCCTGAAACAAGCAGAGATATTGTCAGAGCTATTTGGGCAAACCCTGCATGTGTAACAAGGATTTGGCTGAGGGTTTAGGCCAGGCCAGGCTCCCTGAGGAGGGAGAGCAGAGGGAAGCTCTTCACTCAGAGCAAAAAACCCACCAGCAACATCCTCTTTTCTGTACAGCTTAAATAACACATCTCAGAGGCTCCTGCAGAAACGAGCAACCTTTCAAGTTTAATCCTATTTACCTCTTGATGACAATAAACCCAGCACTTTGATGGCAAACAGCACCTGGGCAGGAAAGATTAAGTTTTGCTACAGTGAACCAGCTGTGATTAAATAACATGAGCTGGGTTCTCTCCAACCTGTCAGGATGAAAAATGAAAGCCAAAATTTTTGAAGTTGCTTTAATCCACTGTGTGTATCTGCAGTCCCAATGCTTTCATCCTGCCAAAAACCCTAAAAAATCTGTCTCAATTTCTAATCAAGCAGCTTGGACCGTTTCAATGTCTGAAATAGAGAAAAGCTACCATGTAATTTTCTCCAAAGCGGTGAAACGAGTGCACAAGAGCAAATGGTATGGAGGTCATTTCAGATTTGGTGCAAATGGGTCAGAAATGTTCCTAAGTTTGCAAATGGGAGCCTGGATCTCGAGGTAGCCATCACTGGTTTGGTTTGCAGTTGCCATCACTGGAGTGTTACACACCTGGAAGGGGTTTTGACATCTCATCCTCAATTTTAAGGGCAATCAGATCATGCTGCTTTTGGAACTTTGTCCCTGTGATGCTGCCACAGCTCTGCAGAGCTGGCACCAGCTTCCTTCCCCTCCTTGATGCCCATGGGATGGGCTTTTGGCCTCTCCTGCTACTTTTAAAAGTAAAAAATGTCTTGTCTCCTTTGGAAAACGTCCACTCCCCCCAAAGGGAGAGGAGAAGGGAGGAGAAAGCAGCAAAGGACCCAGCACAAGCCTGGAGGAGCTGGGGCTGTGTGTTGGCACACAAGGTGCACCAGCTACAGAGAAAAACATCTCTCTTGTTCTGGCAAAGGTTCATTTAGGGCCCTGGCATTATTTCTGTTCCTGTGATTGTACATACTAAGATTTTTCACAGAATATTTAACAACAGATAGTTAATAATTTTCCAGATCCTGCAGAGTGTTTTTTTTGAAATACATGCTACAAATCAATAGGCATTTCTCTCAACTATTAGCAGCAGCAAAAATAGAAAAAAACATTTCCAGAACCCCCTCTTTATATCTAAAACAAGTGTTTTGGACATTCTGTACTTACTGCACAAATACCTGGAGTTAGGACCATCCAGCACCACTTAATCAATGACACAGGTTTGTACCCAATCATGTCTTCAATGTTCTCATAAAAGCGATTGCTGCCTGCCCAAAACCAAAGGAAAAGCAGATGTAGAGTGCACATGGAAGGGGTTGTCCAGGCCAGGATTTAAAGCAGGGAAAGACAGACAGGGGAAGGCTGAAGCTGCTCCTCTTTCCCTGGAAAACTCCTCCCTGCCATCTGCCCTGTGCTCGTGGCAGGGGTTGATCTACAATTCCTGCTGCTATAAAACTTCTGGTGCTTCAAAACTTTTGTTTCATGCAGATCATTGTATCACTTGGCAGAGAGGGAGATTTCATTAGTGTGACACAAGCTGTCACAAAAATATGAACATTTCATTTAGCCCCACTCTCTGTTTTCCTCCACACCTTGAGTTTCCTTCGGAGCAAGCATAAACCTAATATGTTCTTCTTAGTTGGTTTATTCTCTTTGTTGTGGGATCAGGCTGCAAACAACCCCAGCCAAAGAGTATCTGTTTTATATAAAAATATACTTAGATGCTCATGTGTGAACCGAAGGATAGCTGGGCACATGATCTGCAGATCTACGGTGCTTTACAAAGGGAAATTATCCACATTGTGCATCTTTGTGGAGAAAAAGGCATTTATGGTTTTCTGGGGGGAATGGGAGTGTGGAAGGTCCCATTCCATAAGGGTACAAGGTTCTCACTTGGCTTTTATGCAAATAGAAAACTTTGATAAGGAAAACAGAGCAGCTTTCATCACTCACCATACACCCAGCCTATGCAGACACACTCAAATATGGCCACAAAGAGCAGGCACATCCCACTGGCTGCATAGGAGTCAAAGAGCTGGAACACATACATCCCACCCTGGAAGAGAAAATAGGAAAGGGGAAAAAAAATTGGGTTGGCATCAGTGGGAATATTTCATAGCAAATCTCTTTTAATTACACCAGCAAGCTGTTGGCTCCCTGGCAAGCTTCCTATTCAAGTTGGTTTCTTCTTGAACAAAGAATTTTAATTTCTTGGGTTTTTTTTTACTCTGCACTTCTTTAAGGGTGGTAAATCTGGAGTAGAGAGAAGTAAATTTGAATTTTTTTTTTCAAAAATGCTCTCTCACCTCCCTGCTTTTACCTCTGTTTTTTTATCACATCAAGCTGTAGATATTCCCAGGTGATTCTGACCTCCAGATCCTGGTTCTGTGTCTGTGTTATTAATATGTAAAATGATTAATTAAAATGTGGGGAAAGAAGGTAAAATCTGTAGCTACCAAAATCCCTCTCTGATGGTGTAGGGACTACAAAAGGAGTAAAGTGACCTAAAAAGTGTGAATGCAGCTCACAGGCTTGAAACCCCATGACTGAAACAAGTTTTTATTATTTGTCACAAAGAAAAAGAATTAAGAATCATCAAATCAATATCATTACAGTTAAAATAATTAAAATTATATGGATAATATTGCACTTTTTATGTGGGACACAATCATTTATCACATCTGTATTTAATAGTGAAATAATGAGGAGCAGGAGTTCACAAGAGAGCATTTCAATGGAAAGAATTCCAAGGAAGGAAAGAGGGGCTTGAGATGAGCTCCTCAGTTGGAATGCAACGGTTTTGGAGGAGCTCATGTGACCCATTGCATCTCAGACAACTTTCTGCACATGGAAGAGAATCCCAAAAGTAGGAAAAAATTGAAATTTCTACTGCAAAGTCATCATGGTGAGGCTCAGCAAATACCTGAGCAAATTTAGAGATCAGTCAGGACAGTAGAACAAAATCCCTGCATGGATATTCCTGCAGTTTGCACAACTTGCTTCCCTTTCACTCCTCAGGTTTATATTTCTTTATATTTCTTTTATTATATTTCTTAGTATATCTCAATATCTCTCAGTGCTCTGCTCAACATGTGCCCTGTCGAGAGGTTATTCCAAGATTTCCCATTTTGCATAGCAAAGATGATTTATTTCACTGAGAATAAGAATGATTTACAGGTAAATATATAAAATTTCTTTTCAATGTTTTATTTCACACAGAGCATCATATCTCTTATCAGAGAGGGAGGTTTGATTAGAGTAATTAAATATTAATGTTCCAAATTCCAGATTATTCCAAGTTGGAAGGGACAAAAAATTTCTGCTCAGAGACTGGCAGCACTGATTGACATGGCTGATGATCTGGAAACCAAAGATGGTTTGATTTTCTCTTTTCACTTCATCTATATTGTTCTTTCCATCCAAAATGTGGCTGTTCCTGCCCAGGGCGAGCAAGCAGAACCCATGATCAGTGTGATCACTGATTGACATGGCTGGGTGATCTGGAAACCAAAGATGGTTTGATTTTCTCTTTTGTTCATCTTTATTGCTCTTTCCATCCAAAATGTGGTTGTTCCTGCCCAGGGTGAGCAAGCAGGAACCACAGTCAGTTCAGAGCAGATGGAATTTCCTTGGCTGGGCTGTGTATTTCTGATTAAAACATCTCCTGAGCTCAGCTGATAAAACAAAGCCACTTTTCCCATTTCAGTTGTTACACAGGAGCTGAGAACAGTCTCTCAAGTATTTTGTTGCCACATTCCTGACAGGGAAATGTGTCTGTGGCAAAGGTTCTTGTGCTTTTTCTGTGGTGGTTATAACCCCAAGTTCTTTCCCTCTGAGCAGCACAGGAAAAGCAGGGGAGAAAGCAATGGGGAGAAAGTGCTGCATCTGACTCCAGTGATATCAGAAAGCTAATTAATTACTTTATTGTCACCATGATATTTCTGAAAAATCCCTTTGCCAGGATTTTCTCCTGAGAAGCCTCAGAGGAAAAGAAAAACAATAATTATCTGCTGCTGTGGAATGCAACAGGTGCATCTTTGATTGGTTGTTTCTAATTAATGGCCAATCACAGTCAGCTAGCTCAGACTGTCTGAGAGTCACGAGCTTTTGTTACCATTCCTTTCAAGGCTTCTGATGAAATTCTTTCTTCTATTATTTTAGTATAGTTTTAATATAGCATATTCTTTTAATATAATATATATAATAAAATAATAAACAGCCTTAATGAAGCATGGAGTCAAGACTCTTGTCTCTTCCCTCATCCTGGGAAGACCACCACACTTTATTATACTCTATTATTCTATATTATATCACACTATACATCTAAACTGAATCACCACACTTTATTATACTCTATTATTCTATATTATATTACACTATACATCTAAACTGAATCTGCACAAGCACCCAACTCAACTCAACTGCCCAAAATCTCGTGAGCTGACAGTCCCAACACACACAGACACACCTGACCCTGCCAGACCAAGGAAACAAAACCCCATCCCTTGATCTCCGCATCGCATTCTGCTTTGGCACAAGACAGAGATAAGAGATAAATGAGATAAGAATTGCTTTGATCATTCTTCTCTCAAGTTCAGAGGGTGTGAATCCCTCTGGCAGGGCAGCTCTCACCTCAGTTAACATGATGAGGCCGAGGAAGTAGGAGACGATGGAGAGGCCGAGGATGAGCAGCTCCCTCCTGTAGCCCCTGCGGAACACCTTGGGGTACATGTCCACCACGGCTGTCACAATGCTCTCCACACACACAAACTGCAACAAAGGACAGCAAAGATCCAGTCAAATCTGCCTCCTCTGCTGCTGGCATTGGGATTTGCCACCTAACACTTTAAATATCCTCCTGTGTTTTCGTCACAGAGGGTGGGTGATCCCTGGGGAGGCTCCATAAGCAGAAGCTCAAGTTGAGAGGAGCATCTCCCAGTGAAAAAGTCCAAAGTTATGGATTTCCACCAAATTCAAACAGTTGGATTCTCTAATATTATCTCAGACTGCATTTGCCCTGTAGCAGGTGGACTAAATGAAAATGAAACCTTTCAAATGTGGCTTGAATAGGAATTAAATAATGTACAAACCCTTCATGGGGTCATGTCACTCCAGGCACTTTTACCAATTTTGCCATGCATCCTTCAACCTGCTGAAGGAGCAGCAGGCTTTGGGGGAAGTTCTCTCCATTTACCAGAAGAGAGAAGTTGAGTGCCCAAGCCAGGTACCTCTAACAAAGGAGGGCAGGAACATGTTCAGTGTCCTCAAATATCACAAAAATCACAAGGCCTGAGCTTCTGACTCAAGGCTCTGGAGCAAGGTTTCTAAAACAGACCCCAAATTAACTCCCCAGAATAGACACTGGAATAGTCAAGAGCAGAATCCAGGGACTGCTCACTTGAACAAAAAAAAAAAAAAAAAAAAAAAGACTTTTAAGAACCTGTTAGGTCATTAAAAAGAGCAGTTATTAAACATTAAATTTAAGGATTAGAAATGTCATGCAGAACGAGCACTGCTGAGCTTTAGAATCATAAACTTTCTGCACCCAGTCATGCCAAGGGCTGAGCTGCATGCTAAAAATCCCAGGCACTTCACGTTTTTCTTTGAGCAGCTTCTGTAATTTTTACAGTCACACGGGGACAACGACTTCTGTGCTGCCCCTTTGCTGCAGGATATGACTGCACATTCCTTGCTGTGGTATCTTGTAGTAAAAATACACCATGGAAAATTACATTATCCCTATCTGATATTCAGCTGCAAAATTCATTGCCAAGTGCTTTAAAAATGGGCTGGTATTTTATTGAAGCGTGAATTTTAATCAGCCCTGCTGAAGTTCAGGCTGATTTCCATGTTAATAATGAGAGCTGGAGTCAGGCTGAACCAGGCTGAATCATGAAGGAATATGCAGCATCACAACTAAGATTTCAAATAGCAAAGAATCCAGTTGGGGTTCAGTCTTTCATCAGGTTTAGGTGGGATTCCCACCTGCTGGGGAGGCTAAAAGCTCATTGCAGCAGGCTTTGTTTCATACCTGGCTGTCCAAGCCCAGGAAGATGAGCATCATGAAGAACAGAGCTGCCCACAGAGGAGACAGAGGCATCATGGTGACAGCTTTAGGGTAAGCAATGAATGCAAGCCCTGGTCCTGAAAAGGAATAAAGAAATGAGAAGTTTATACTTGTGTGGGAGTTTGAGATGGAGTTCAGCTCCTCCAGAGCAGCCTGAGCTGTGGGAGAGCAGCATTGCTGACATCAAAAGTGTGGCTCTGGCCGAGCAGGGCTCACTCAGCATCACTTTTCACACTCTTTTATGTAGACACAGCCATTTTCTCACCTTTCCCCTTCCTGCTCCCTTCCCCATCCCCTGTGGAAGCTGAGAGTGTGAACAGCAGTGAGGATGCCCAGCTGCTGCTCAGGGTCAGCCCACCACAGCCTGATCCTTCTGCACTGGCAGATAAGAGGAACTCACCCCCAGACTGAACTCCTTGACAAACTCTGCATCTCTCATAGTCTAAACAATTGGTGATGAGGCTTATCAGAAATGGCACAACCCTGGCCAAAGGATGCTCAGCATCTCTTCAGACATCCCAGCGCTTTCTGTTCCCCTTTTTGGTGTGGATGTGCAGCTCTACAAACAGCCCTGAATAAATCATAGCTGTGCTCCTGTGATTGCCTTATATAACTTAGGAACATATCCTGGAGTCTTTATTTTGCTCCTAACCTGGTGCAACCAAAGCTTGGTTCCCATCCTGCTCTGTGTTTTGGGGTGCTGCAGTTGCTGCTGTGTGACAGAGGCTACACATTTAGGAAAATCTTCAAAAGTGAACATTTTTTTAACAGCACTGATAACTTCTCAGATCTGCTAAGATACCTTCTCACCTTGCTCATGTTTTTCTGGTTTTATTTATCAGCTGCTTTTTATGAAGCCAGCCAGCTTTCAAGGCAGGGGCACAAAGGCCCTCTCCCAGCCACTAAAAAAGAACTCTGTGCTCCTGCTGCAGTAACTCCAGTGCAGATCTGTCACACTCTGCTGCTCCTTCATTTAAAGCAGCATTTACAAGCTCCTATATTGAAGTGCAAGCCAGTTGTATGGAATTCAGGAAAAGATAAATATTTCCCCTGCTTGTTTTGCAGTTTTTCCTGGGATTTACTCCATGAGAGTCATTTTTCCTCCTCAACAGCTCAGCATTTCATTGTTTTGTTTGGTTTTGGTTTTCTGTTTGTTTGTTTGTTTTTTCTTTTGGGGTGCAGCCTCCTGTTCTTTTTCTTCTGCTTGAGGATGTTACAGCCACAAAGGTGTGGAGTAACTTCCATTGGCTGCCCAGCCCCAGTGGTGGTTGTGGATGGTTAATTTCTCATAAATCTTTGCCTGTGTGCCCTTCTGATTTCTCATTTTAGCAGCTGCAGCTTTTTTTCTTTAATATCCTTTTTCATTTTTTTTTCAGAAGTAATAAATATTTGTGGATTTCAGTCTGTCTCATTGAAAGAAGGTGGAATGCAGGTGAGGATTAACACTCACAACTGAGTTCATCTCTGCTAAACAACATTCTGGTGCTCAGCTGGAGAAAGTTTGTGTAATTTGTGACTCCCTGAATTCATGAATCAGGTTCTATGCACAGCAACATTCATCTTTCTCACACACAAATGTATGGCCACAGGAATAGTTCAGAACTCTTCCTGCAGCAGTTATTCCATTGAGTCATCTCATCCACAGGCCATGGCACAGACTGTGAACTCTGCCCTCAGCCTCTGGGCATTTCTTGTTAATTCAGAAATCTGCTTTTGGAACTCACCTGATTCTGCAACTTCTGCAATGGGCACGCCTTGTTCATAAGCCATAAATCCAAGAACTGAAAAGATAGCAAAACCAGCAACAAAGCTTGTGCCACTGTTCAAGCAGCAGAGCATGATGCAGTCTCTGAAAATATAAATAAAAAACACTGCAGTTGATCTCCAGAGCTGGGGTTTCTTCCATCCTCTGAGCCAGAAACCCTGGGCTGCAGGAATGGAAATAAGTTGTTCATTAACAGTCAGGTCCCAACTCAGATTATTCCTGAGGGCAACCAGGAATCAGCAGGTGCAGGAGGACACCAGCAGAATATCCTTGCTTGTGTTTTAACAGCTGGAGTTGATTTGTTGCAAGTCACTTGCTGTTTTCCAGTAAAATCTTTAAAAAAACATGTCAACCATGTAATAATTGCTAAGAACAATTTCTCCATAATAATTATACTCATAGATTCCAGAGGGTATGAACTCATTAATAAACTATTAAATGGTAATGTTTGTTTGCTGGGGGTTAAAAAAACCCCCTGTGGTCAGATCTTAGCTCCTTCTATCCCTGTTAAAGAGCATTGGGAAAATATATGCATGCAATATATTGGCAAAATACATCCATGCAGCTTGGGTTCTAGACATATTTAAGAAATGAAGAGTACTGTAACCTGGAAGTGTGTGCATGCCTACAAAGCTGTCTAAAAAGAGGCAAAGGCAGTGCAGGGCCAGAGATGTCTCAGACACATCCCACACTTCAAACCACGACAAGGACAAGCCAAGGAAAAAAAGGATTTCTTTGTCCAGGCTGGAATCATCACCAGAGTAAATCACTTTACAGAAAGGGAAGATCCTCCAGCAGGAAGGTGTGATTTCCCCCAGAGCCCAGGGAAATCTCATTGTTCCTGCTGCTCTGACAGCTCTCCAGGTGTGACAGGTGATTGATGCTGACAGTCCCTCCTTGGAGACTGTCTGCAGAGACAGCAGTGTGCTTGAGAAAGTGACAATCTACCCTGGATGTCTGAGGTAAATCAGGGTTCTAACCCACTGAAACACAAGGAAGCCTGGAGCTGTATTGAGCCCATCCCTTAATCTGTTTTATCCCCATCCCAGTGTGGCTCTGAGGCAAATTTTTGTGTAAGTTGTCAATAAGAAGAAAGGACCCTGTAAAATCCAGCAGATTTCTAATTCACAGCCTCAATAATTCATAATTCAAAGGATCCCATCTTTGTCACAGATTTGCTGTTGAGAATCAGAGACAATTCCTACTTCCAAGTCATTGCAATTATTCCCTCCAAACTTGTATAATTCTAACCTCCAAGTATAATTCTAACCTTTATTTATTTGCTTTTCATGTGAAATTCTCCCTGTAGTTATGCCCAGCTGGGCCAGTTCTACACTTTGGATGTCTTAGAGCAAAACAGCAATCCAAAAAAAAGGACTGAGGAGCACAGAGGCAGTTGTGCTTAGCAGAGGTACAAAAAAAAAAAAAAAGAAAAATCAGCCCCTTCCTGACCTTCTCAGTGAATTTCAGCTCTGGAGAGCTCTGGAGGGACTCTCATCCCACCTCTCTCATCTCGGGAACTGGTGAGTTCAACACCAAGAAATTGAAACTGAGTGTGATGAAGCCCTGTTGATAAGAGAGGTCAGAAAGATGAATTTTATAATCCTCTGGGGGGAAAAGAGAGCTCCTGCTTTGGGGGGATGCAGCCAGACGATGCCTCCACTGGGCACGGGCTGTTTTCTTCAGATAAGATTTGCTTTAGATAATTCCCTGCTTCAAATGCAGTGTGAACAAGATATTTCCTTCTGAGGAATGCTGTGGCACAGGCTATTGGAGAGCTGCTGGCTCTGAGTGGGAGATAAAGGCTGAAGCCCCTGGCAGTGATGCCTCAGGTTTGGCTTTTCTATTTTCACATTCTGTGCTGCTTCAGTGTGTGGGTCTGGGTTCATATTATGGGATGGTGAGCTCTGTGCACAGAGCAGGGAGACAAAACAATTCCTGCTCCAGCTGGGCACCAAGGACAGATGAGCCAAATCTCAGGTCAGGATCACAAACCCCGTGGGCTGGAGAGAGAAAAACAAGCAGGGTGGGACTGCAGGGGCTGAAGCTGGGATGGGACAATGAACTGCAAGGTGCAAATGGAGCAGAGCTGATCCCAGGGAGAGACCCCGTGCCCGGCCGGGCATTTTGGGGCCATTTTGGGTGATCTTGGGTGCAGCCCTGGCTGGGCTCTGCTGCTGCCCAGGGTGGATCCATGGAGGAGATGCTTTGGATAAATCCCTGCTTTATTCTTTAGCTCTGCCCAGCCTCTGTTCCAGGGCAGCCCTCACAGGGCATCAGCCCCAAAAGTGGGGCAGAGCCCAGTTGGACAGCCCCAGAGAACAAGAGGATCCCAGGGATCTCCTCTGTCAGGGGACTCTGGCAAACTACAGCAGTGGAAATGGGGAAAAAGGGGATTTTCATCCCATCCAGCCAGTGAGTTCCCCTTGATTTCAGATAACACCACCCCAGCTGAATGGTTTCATCCCAGGGAGGCAGTCACACACTGAACACAGCTTCTCTGGGGACCCTCACAAAAATATAACCTTCAGTTTCCCTTCCCTTGGCTTTACAGGAGTTCTACCAACCCCTCAGCTCCTGGTTTTTATCCCACAGGCAGAAACACCCTGTAGTGCAGGGGGCTTTTTCTGCTATGAAGAGAAAAACCAGAAGGAGGATCTGGATCCATTGATTGTGAAACCAATGAGTTTTAAAACACAAATGCTCAGGAACCATGGGAAGGGCAACATGAATTTTTTATGTGCACCCTTGGCAGGAGGACATCAGAGCCTGACTGAAGCCCAGACTGATTTCAAGTGAAAGGAAAACTTCAAATTTTTATGAAAACTTCACATTCTTCCAAATTAAACTCCTGCCAATCACCTGAATAATTCAAGATGTGCATCACTTCTCCTCTCCCTGCCTGACAGCCAGGACACTTCTGAAAATTCATCCTGCCTTCCTAAGGAGCTTCTCCCAGCTCACAGAGCCCCTGGCATCCCTCCAGCCCCTTCCTTGCCTTTATGGATTCCTCAAGACCCAATTGAGAAATTCCCATTTCTCTTTTCCTCCTAGACTAGAAACTTGACAAAGGACAAATCTTCAGGTCTTCAAAGTTTTGTCCACGTGTGAAATCACTCCTTTATCTCCTGTCCATGAGTGAAATCACTCCTTTATCTCCTGTCCATGAGTGAAATCACTCCTTTATCTCCTGCTCCACAGTGGGAACAGGGGAGCTGACCCTGGACTTGTAGCTGGGAATGGATTTGGGATTCTGAGATGGATCCAGAGGAAATATCAGTACATGTCTGTGATCCCTGCCAGGGTTTCACCTTCTCAGAGGAGTCACTTGGAATCCAAACCCTGGGACACCCAGGGAGGAGCAGTTTTTATGTTTTTCATTGAAAGATAGGAAAGGATGATAAAAATTCCTTTCCCATTCAAAGACACTTTTGCAATTCATTAACCACATGAATGAATTAAATCAGGTCTAAATCTTTAAATTCTTTAAATTAAAATCTTTAAATTCACAAGGCCCACATGCAGTTCAGACTTTCTCATTTCCCACTGAAATACCTCTTGCCATTATTTTCCTTAGGGAAGGGAAGTAAATGGAGTAAAAAAGAGCAGAAAACGATGATATTACAATCAGACTGTGGGAATTGCAGGAGAAAAAAAGCCCAGCTTGATTTTATTATTTTAAAATGCTGGTTAGAATACAAAATTGTGATTCTCACATCAGAGTTCTGTTTATGTCCTGCCCTGCTCAGCTTGGCCACATTCTGCTCTTCACTGCTGTCCTCCCCCTTCCCTCAGACTCATTAAAAATCACATGTCAGAACACATGAACATCTATTTCCTAGCTGGGAAATTTGGGAAATGTTTTGTGAGGGGAATTGTGGAGCCTGGATGGAGTAAAAGGTGTTTGGCTGCAGCATCCTGCTCTGGAGCTTCAGAGCAGAGTTTTCCCAGCTGAGCCCCAGGGTCAGAGAGAAGAAAAGAAAATTCCCTAAATCCAAACTCCTGCTTTTTGTTAGAAAAACCCAAAACCTCAGGAAATTCCTGCACTCCTTGAGGCACTGACAGTTCTAGCTGGGATACAACTGGGAGGAATTATAAATAAACTGAATAAGATAGGAGTGGTGTGTTTGCTAAAGCTTGTGGTAATTAGGGGAAAGGTTCATTAGCAGCAGCTCTGGAGGTGTTAGGGGACTCACACCACTTTCTGCAGCAAAATATTTTGTCTTGCTAAGACATGGGAAGAAGGAACATTTCCTAAAACTGCCTCCTGAGGTCTCCAAGTAAAACTTTAATTTAGAATTTAAATAAATTTGGAGGTTTGGGGGTGGTTTGTTTAGGATTCTTTCACTTTTGGACTATGTCATTTCCTTTACAGAAAAATGAAATTTTAAATCTCTGTCTGGAGATCTCAATGGAGTCACTACAACCAAACTGTCCTTGTAGGAATTTTAGGAGAACTAATTCAGAATTCCAGGAGAAAAGACCAGTGCTCATATTGCTGTTCATGCCAGAAATGTGGAACAGGGATTTTGTGCAGATCAATCCTTTGGGCATTGACTCAGGAGAGATGAAAACCTCCTGAAGTCATTGGCACTTCTCTCCTTGGGAATGCAGAGATAAGCCATGACATGCCCCTCATTCCCTCTGGGTTGGGGACTGCAAACTTCCCAAAAAATGGGGAAAAGTGGCATTCAGAGCATGGACCAAACTGAGGTGATTTTTAATGCCAATTTCTGGTAGTACTTTTCAAAGAGCAGCTGAAGTAATGCACACCCATTCAATGATAGCTGTCTGAAATCCTGCATTTTACAGGAAATTTCCATCTCTGTGTGTACTGAGGGGGGTTGTGGAAGGCTCAGATTTGATCAAAAGGGATGAAAACACCACATTTTAGAGCAGAGTTCCTCTGGAGCAGTTCCAGGAAACATTACAGATCTCTGTCCTACACAACCACCTGTGTGTGCTTATGGTTATCCATGGAAAAAGGGGAGGGGAAGTGATTCCAGATGCCACCCCAAGAGCAGATCTGCAGGCTGGAGGGTGTTACCTGTAGCAGTTGTTGTTGTAGTTGTTGTAACTCCCCAGGGCTGTCAGGCACCCCAAGCAGATGGCGTAGGAGAAAAAGATCTGTGTGCCAGCATCCACCCACACCTGGAGACAGAGAGAGGGAGAGCTTCAGAGAGCAGCCAGGAGAAACCAGCCTGCTGCCAAATGTGGGGCTGCAAACCTGCAAAATGTGGCTCTGCAGGTTAACAGGGTCTGGCAAAGCTTTTACAAATCATAACCTTAAACAAAATAATGTGCTGAGAGGGAAATTCCCCTCCCCATCCCAGATGGTCTTTACAGGCTCAGCCTAAAGTGGAAAGTGAGACAGAATTCCTAGAGAAGGACCTCACCCATTACATTCATTAATTGCTTTTAGATAGTTTTAGTAATTGCAGCCTAAATACAATCACCTGCATTTATCTCCCTCCCATTGGAAAGTTATTTATTCAAATTTAAAAATGTAGCGTGAACAAATGCTCTAAAGACAAAATGTGCTATTCCTGTAGCACATAAATACATAATAAGATGATACATAAATACAGATAATACATCAATTAAGCTGGGGAAAGAAGGGATAACTTATCCAGGGAAAGGATGTTTTCAGCAAAATTTAATGATCCAACAGGAACAAAGTTACAGTTCTGGTCACTGTACAATCAACAACTAACAGATCTGTTGAGCTTAATGAGTCAGCAGCTTTGTAATGCCATTGTGGGAACATTTGTATCCTAAAGTGATGCAAACAATTTTAAATCAGACAAAAGGAAGTGTGAATTGCCACAGTGAGATTCTTCTCCTCAGAGCAACCTCACAACATTAATGAGCAGGCTCATTTTACTTTAAAAGCACTGCAACAAAGCCATTTATTTCACCTGACCAGTGTGGGTGTGTCCCCACTGGAGCTGAAGGTGCCCCTTGAAGTCCTGGATATGGAGATATGGAGAACCCAAACCCATCCAATAAAATCCTGCTCCTGTTTTCCTGGGATAAATGATCTCTTTAAGTCCTTTGTTCCAGCAGAGAACCGAAACACCAAACCCTGAGTGATGCTCAGAGGCAGTGGCTGTGCAGCCATTCCCTGCTGAAATTGGAGCCAGGGAAGAGGGAGCACAGCAATGATTTCAGCACTAATAACAGCCATCAAATCCTCCTCAGCACACAAAGGGGATGTGTTTGTCTTACAGCTGATCAAGTGAGACCTTGCTCTCTGGAGCTGTTGAGTGTTTCTGTTTAGAAATAACATTAAGATCACATTTGATTTACATCAGAGGCTTAAAGGGTTTCGTTGCTGTCACCCTGAATAAGACACAGCTGGTTACATCCCAGAGCTTCACCAGGAAAAGCTGCACACAGAGAGCCTTTTGACAGACAGGCTCTTTAACAGGACTGGAAGCTCCCAAAAAGCTGTGAGGAGTGTGGGTCAGCTGAAAATGCTCCTTCTGCTGGGGCCCAGACAAAAGCTGGGAAACTGGATCAGCACATGGATCCTTCCCTTCCCTTCCCTTCCCTTCCCTTCCCTTCCCTTCCCTTCCCTTCCCTTCCCTTCCCTTCCCTTCCCTTCCCTTCCCTTCCCTTCCCTTCCCTTCCCTTCCCTTATCCTTCTGGAGCCCCTGTGCCCAGAGAGAAAAGCAGATCAAACTCTGGCCACAAGTGATGCTCCTTCCTTCAAAGGAGAAAAAAAAAAAAGGCCATCACATTCCACAGGGAGTCAGCCTAAAAAGTGGCAAACACCTCTTCTGCAAGGAAACAGTCACATATTCTCTAAAACTGGAATCAGAGTGAAGAGAGGTTTTGTTGCACTCTATCAGTCTAGAAATTCCCTCAGAATTTAGGGCTGATATTTAGATAGGAATGGAGAAGCAATTCTTTTTGCTGAATGGAATGATACAATCTGTACAGCTTCTTTTGGGTGGTGTGCTCAGGGGACGAGTGCCATTTAATTCTTTCAGGTTTCTGAAATGGCAAGAAGTGATCAGCAAAGTGGCAAACAGGAACATTCATTTAGAAACCACAGGTAGATTTTCTGTGGCTGAAAAACCACGAGAGCTGGAGTAACCCTGGTGTAAAGTGCCAGACACACCAACACTTTCAAGCTCTGAAAATGACATTTCAGATCAGTTCTCCATCTCCTTCCCCAGCAGCCAGGGACCATCTGACATTTAGCCTCAGACTGCAGCACTCAGGTGGTGGCAGGAGGATTTGGTGAGGTCTCAAATTGTTCATTAGTCTGATTGCTCATTAGTCTGATTGTTCATTAGCCTGTGTCACCCCAGTTTGCTCATGCCCAAAGGGAAGTTGTTCTCATTCCAGCTTGATGGGCTCCTGTAGACACCAATCCCAAATCCAGGTGCCACCCAGCCAGTTTACAGCCACAAAACCATTGTGGGATATTTCTGAGAGTGCTGAGTCTGCCTTGAACCAGGAGCTGTTCCCCTTTCCATGCAGAGCAAGGACATCCTGAAGGGCAGGGACACAGAGGAGGACCTGGGGCAGCAGCTGGGACCAAAGAGGACTTTTGTCTGAAAGGTGACACAGCTCAATACTTGTCTGCCATGAGGAAAGGACCTGAGAACACCAGAAAACAACACCCTGTGGGTGCTTCATGAAATTTGGGCCTTGAAAACCCTTAGGTCAGTGATAATAAATTCAATTTAGCACTCACAAACTTGGGATTGCAGCTGTTTTCTCATTTCTATCAGCTCCTACCTTAAAGGAAGTCAATAACTTTTTTAGCTTTATTCAACTCATATTAAAAGTATTCATGCCCAAACAAGATTAAAATTAAAGCTCAAAAAGGTTGATAACTCACCCTAATATTTGAAAAATCGCAATTTCAAAGGACAGGACCTTACAAAACAATCAACAGGAGCATTTTCTACTAAAAATGGAAAGCACTGCTTTGCAACATCCAACTCTCGAGTCTGGCAACGCCCCCATTTTTAAGTCTGTGTGGGTAACCTCAATTTGGCCTTCTTGTGGCAGGTCTAGGACACAATCTCCATTTCCATGGGTGTTTTCTGTGCCCAGGGAGATGAATTGAGCTGGCCAAACACAGGATGCTGCTGTCTGGAGGATGCCCTGCCTCCTTTGTAGCTCCTGCAATGAAAGCAGGAGGAGGAAGAAAGCAGGGGGATGTGCTGTAGTGCAGACAACAGGGCCCTGCTCTGGAGAATTAGGTTCTTTTCATGTCCCTGCCATAAAGTTTCTATGGGATGTTATATCCATAAATCACTTCAAGCAACCTTTTCTCACGTGCTCCTTGACTTGGCTGTCCCCTAATGGGCGTCCAAAGCAAAGGAGAAAGTTATTGCTGCAGATAAAGTGAATTAAAGTCATTTCTTGAACCACTAAAAAACCCCACAGTTTAACAAACCAAACTGAAAATCCTCAGAAGAGTGACAGCCCCTCATTTTAGTCTTTCTGTCAGTAAGATGGGGTCATGCCACACACTGAAAATAAAATAAATGAGGTGTCTGAAGCACATGGCCAGTGCAGAAATAAGTCCCTTTGCAAGGCTGAGCCAGATTTTTTGTGATGATCAAACCTTATGCAGTGAATTTAGAGGGCCAAGCAAGGGGTGAGAGGGATAAAACAAAATGTTGCATAACTGTCCTGAGCTGAGCTCAGTGCCTGAGCAAAGCAGAGACCTCAGGGACGACCTGGGAGGTGTTGATGTTGATTATTTCCATCCTGCATGGAATAAAAAGCAATTCCTTCAGGTGGCATAAAAAACAATTCATGGAATTGTAATTTCTTTTGGAAAAACCACAAAATTATGGAATAAAAAGCAATTCCTTCAGGTGGCATAAAAAACAATCCATGGAATTGTAATTTCTTTTGGAAAAACCCCAAAATCATGGAATAAAAAACACAATATCTCAAATTCCAGGGGTTTCTCTAACTTTGTACTTTCCCTTTGCTTTCTGTGCTCTCTGGATATATTTTGAACAAGCTACAGTGCAGCTGTTACGAAATCTCTCTGTGGATGCAGGAAGCATCTCCCAGGACATTCTGACTTTACCTGGCACTTCCTCCATGACAAACACTGAATAACTCAACAATTTTTTTTTTAAAAATAAAATTGTGTAAAAATTGTTCCATGCCTGGGCAACATGGGAAAATCAGGCAGCTCTTTTCAGTCTGATCCTCCCAAAAGACAGGCAGGGCTTTTTAAAAAAAGAACAAATATTCTGTTGTCACCTGAGAAGGTTCATTGGACAGCCCAGGGGCTGATGTGCAGCTTCTCTCGTGGGGGTCAAGCAGCACACACATCCCCCCTTCTCTTTTGGCAGCATTCTCAATTCCATCTCCCAGGTTTCTGTGGAATTCCATTTCCAAGGGTCTCCATATAAACAGGAACAACAATGGAACAGCAGGAGGGTTCTCCCAGTCAATAAAATCAATATATTGATTGGTTTTCTGTCTGTGCCTGGCCTTTCCTACAGCCCACACAGCTCTGCTTGCTCCCTTGACAATTCCTGTCAAAATCAAAGATATTAATTTCCCATTGAAGCCCAAGCACTGGCTGGGATCTGCATAAATATCCCCTTTTTTTTTTTTCTCTCATTGTTAACAGTGAGGTTGAACACCAAATCTGAAAGCATCCTTAATTCCAGAGTGTAAATGACAATCCCATCATGAAGCACTGCCTGAGAATATGAGAGAGCTCACAGACCAGTTAAAACTTGTGCTTGCTCTTTAAAACATGATGTTCCAAATGTTGACAGTCATTTATTTCCCATTTTGTTATCAGAGAACAAGCAATCACTCCAGGTTTTCTTTTAATTTAAATTATTCATTACTTTTTGATGAACCTCAGCCGTGTTTGTATTTTAAAAAGCAGTTTGCCTTCAGTCTCAAATGAGAATTTTAAAAATAAAGCCGTGGCTGTCAGGAGATAATAAATGAAATTTCAAGGTTAGGGCACAGAATAACTGCAGAATTTTATCAAAAATGCCTGAATAAAATAACCTGTTGCCAGATGGGTTTGTTTAGGTATGACAGGAGTGAAGGAACCCATCAAAATGTGAAGGCTTGACCTTGAGGTAACACCTGCACTTGAAGAGTGACCCCAGCAGACACAGGACAATTAGCAACAGGTTTAATTAAGAGCACTAACAAAATCTTTTGCAGAATCAAAGCATTTCAAAGCAAAAGTAGCTGCCAGACCTCTCCCTAACAAAGGCTTCCTTCCCCTCCTGTGGAATGAGGTGGGAGAGGTTCAGCTCCAAGCACTGCTGGAAGAGCTCAGAACAATTCCTGACATAAACTATAGGAAACCCCCAAACTAAATGCTAAAAAAAAAAAAAAAATAGGATAAAAAATGCAGTTTGTGATAGCTTTGGGAAGAAGACAAAGCCCCAATTCCACCCTGTGCTTTCATCTCCAGCATGCTGGGAAGTTCTTGTCCATCGTTGGAGCTGCTCCTGACAGCGAGGAGCTAGGAATCAAATCCAGGGGGAATTCTGTTTTCACCCACAGGAAACATGGGCAGCTCCTGCTGAGAGCCTCCCCAAAAATTCAGGCTTCACTCACATGGAGAAACTGATCCCACCAGGGTGTTCTGACCTTGCTGAAGTTGCACACACAGTGAGCTTTAATAGTTCCTATTTACAACATTCCCTTTTCCAGTCCTACCTCCCAGGTCTCTCCAATAAAGGACAATTTTATCCCCAAGCTGAACTTTTGGTGACACCAGGGAATTTAGAGTCATTCTGCTGTAATGTGCAATGAAAAGAACCATTCCCTAAATTGCATTTTATTTCACTCCTCTGCTGCAAGTCCCATCTTTATGTATATATATAAATATATTCCAGGAATAATGCTAAAATGAGATAGCAGTGAGAGAGCAGTGGAGGACTGAGCATTTTACCTCTCTTCTTATATTCCAATATTCTTATATTCCAATAAAATGATTTTTTTTCTGGCTTTTTCATTATAAAGAACACATCACAGCCTCCTCTGTTGGGCCTGCTGTGGCAGCAGGGGGGAGAGAGGGAGCTGCACACACGGGGAGGGAGGCAGCAGATCCACACCTGGCTGCTTCCTTTAACACTTCCCTTGTTCCTCAGGCTGAGAAATGTTATATATTCCCATGAGAGCCCCAGGAAGGCAGGCAGAGATGCATTGGGGTGTTTTCAGTGCAGAGTGCTGTGTGGAAGGGATGGAGGAGAGGCTGAGGTATCACATCTGCCCAGCTGAGCGGGAATTCTGCACAAAGAACAAACCACAATTCACTGCCAGCAATCCCAATCCCCGTGCAGAGGCAGGAAAATAAAACCAACCACTTTGCATTTACTCTCCAGTCACTCTCCTGCAATCAAGAGAAATTTTTTCTTAAATAGCAGTGAACACAGAAATCAGCTGAGTGTCTGGGCTGTGCAGCTGCCAAAATTCAGAATGCAGAGGTCAAGGTTCTGTTCTATTCACAAAACAACCCAAACACTTGGGGGATGCAGGCATTCAAAGGGAATAAATCCACTCCTTGCATGCATCCCCTGTTCCCTGACTAGCAGCAGACTGATTGTATCTCATTCCTATCAATCCTGCAGCCAAAATCAAACAGGAAAAAATAAAATTGATTATCTTTTCCCACATTGTCAACACAGTTGTTGTACCTGTATAGTTTATCATATTTCACGAAAAAATTGTCAAATATGGAAATTTGACTATAAAGTAGTCTTGGTATATGTTTAATTAAAGAAAAAGACTACAAATCTTCTGAACAGAGTTAATTTAAGAGACATTTTGTGTATTAAAAAATCAGACAAAAGAAGTTATTTCATAAAATTAAGCCAGTTAATCCCTGGGGTTGCAATGAAAACCTTTTTGCTGAGTATGAAAATAATGGAACTAGACCCTTGAAACCCCCAGTGAGTAAAAGAGACTGTTATAATACAATTCCAAAGCAGAATATTACTTTAGCTACAGACACAGGTGAAAGCCCTGAGAATTTTTAGGATGCTTTTCATCACAAACAACTCTGGATGTTGCTGCCTCAACAATCTCTGCTAAAACTGACTTCTGATATATTTATTTTCCAATGGATACAGCCCTTTAAAAGACAGCTTTCAACATCTCTTATCCTCTCTGCATTTATTGAACCTCTGCTAGGAGTGTGAATGTGGAAAAATGAGGAGATAAATCAGACTATCCACTGAGGATGTGCCTGGGGCTGCTGGAAGTGGCAGCATTGTGACAGCCATCCATCCGTGCACAAGTTTGGTGTGATGTTGGCCAAGTGAAGCTCAGCTCCTCCAGGCTCCTCCAGATGGCAAGAACAGCACAAAAATATCCCTCAGTTATCTCCAAGCAGCCTCAGCTCCAAGGAGTTGTGGCTGAGGGCAAAGCTGGGGTGCCTGGCTGAAGAAAATAAAGGCAAAAAACCCCACTGGATCCAAGCAGCCTGGCACCAACCACGTTACCTAAAATAAATTGAGCTCTTTAGCCCCTGCCCCCTGTCCCCAAATGCCTTCTTGGAAAAAAAAAATAAATTAATTTTTCTCTCCCAACTCAGTGGGAAATGCCATTAAATGGGGAATTAAACCCAAACAAAATATGAGCTGTGCATTGTGGGGAAGCAGCAACAGAAATGGTGAGTTTTGGATGCAGGAGTGAGTTTGTGGCTGAAGTTTACTACCCAGGGCTTTCTAAACAACGCAGCTTCTGAAAGCAGAGCCTTCATTAGAGCAGGAAAACAGCACTTAAACGGCCAGGCAGAAAATGGCTGAATTAAGCTCTTTTTCCCTCTCTTTAATGGTAGTGATTCTCAAAAGATTCAAAGTAGGTTAGGGGAAGAATAAAACAGCTATGTTTCTAGTGTCTACCTGACAGCAGCTTTTGTAGGGGTGAATAATTACATGAAAATCACTTCCTTTCCACCTCTCTTTGGGGTTTCTGTGGGTTGCTAGGCAGTCTCTCTGCTACCTTCTGCTAATGTCACTTCCAGAGGGCTGAATACAGTAAATTCATTGGGAGAATGGAAACTCGGGAGGAGAAGGACCTAAATACTCGAGTTTTGTTTATTCATCGCTGCCTTTGGAGGCCAGCGCTATAGCTGGGATCATTTACAGGTATTGAAATGCTAATTTCCCGGGGGGTGTTGTCAGCCAAGTGCCACCCAGTTAAAATGGGACAGCTCCTTCCTCCATACTGGAGCCACACCAGTTGCATGTTCCTGTGGCAGCATCCAATTTGGAAAATGGAGTGCTGGAGCAAAGCAGGCTTTGAGGATCCTTCAGGGACTCACAGGAGCAATTATTTTCTTTCATGAGTAAAATATTCCTATTCAATCCAAAATTTAGGGGTCTCTCGGGTGCCTTGGTGTGATTCCAGGAGGAGCAGGCACAAGGGGCAGTTGTACCCCTGTGATGGTGATCACAGAGGTCACAGGGTGAGGGAAGAGATGAGAAAGTTGACTCCACATTCAGAAGGCTTGGTTTATTATGTTATGGTATATATTATGTTAAAAACTATACTAAAAGAATAGAAGGAAGGATTTCATCACAAGGCTGGCTAAGAATAGAAAAGGAATGAATAACAAAGGTTCAGACTGACTAAAAGAATCTGAGACAGCTGGACTGTGCTTGGCCATTAATTAGAAACAACCACACCAGATCAATCCCAGACCCACCTGCTGCATCCCACAGCAGCAGACAATCATTGTTCATATTTTGTTCCTGAGGCCTCTCAGCTCCTCAGGAGGAAAAATCCTAAGGAAAGGATTTTTCATAAAACATGTCGGTGACATACCCCCCTGAGGAAATCATGAGGGTTTTTATCACTGAAAGGGTATCAGGGACAGTTAGAGGTGATACATCATCATCACCATCATCAGAAGGTGTGAAAAGACCCCTTATGATCAGAAATTTACAGTTCTTCCAGAAATTATGGTGGGCCTAAGACCTGATTGGCCTTCAGCAATTTTCTCTCATGCTATAATTATGAACTGCACACTCTGGAGAACCATATCTATAAACAGTGGTTACAGATATGATATACAGATAGAGAGAGAATAATTGTTTGAATTCTCTCCTCTGAGTTTCTTACAGCCCCTACACAGCTTCCCAGGATTCTCCTGGGAGAACCATGTGTCTCTCTGTTCAGAGGATATGGAATTACTGCAGGTGCTCACAGAGAGGAGGGGGCAGAAAATCCTCTAAAGGTTCCCAAAGCAGCTGTGGCTGCCCCTGGATCCCTGAAGTGCCCAAGGCCAGGCTGGATGGAGATTTGGAGCACCCTGGGACAGTGGAAGGTGTGCTGTCCACGACAGGGGATGGCACTGGATGATCTGTAAGATCCTTTCCAACCCAAACCACTCTGTGATTGTACCTAGGTGAAAAAAAGAAATTAACTTTATCCAAAGGTCCCTGTCCAGTGCAGAGTGCTGGCTGAGCACAGAGGGGCTGGAATGCTCCCTCCAGGGAGCAGGGATGAGTGAGTGCCTGTGGGAAGGGCAGAACAAACCCAGAGCAGGGTCTGAAAGTGCCTTTGATTTCCACTTTCACTCTCCTGAGCCTGGGGTTCTCTTTGATTCATTTCCATCCTCAAAGTTACCTCACTCAGCCTGGCACAACAGGAGACAGAGAAATCCAGAGGCTTTGAATTCACTTCCCTGCCAGCATTTTCTGAGGGCAGGATTCAAATCCCTTGAAATAAATATCAGTTTTCCATTCATTTAGTTCTGGAGCGTGTGGAAGGAGATACCCGTCAGTATAAAGTACACAGAATATCCCAGAGATATTATTCACATAAAAACATTTCTATCCTTATGATAACATGATTTTGGGAGGGAAAAAGGTATCTGGAACAATTTTGTGTCTGAGTGATGGGAAACAAAAATTGTCTTCAGTGAATTGGTAGCTTGACTTTGGGAACTGTCAAGCTGGAAACATTTTTTAGAAAGGTATTGATAATTAATCACAAAATCTCCTTTTAAAAGGTATCAATAAGAGGCCAAGTATCATTAAATCCCAATATCTCTTGGGAGAAGCACCTTTTTCTTCACTTCTTCATTTCTCTTAAGTGCAAAGGTTCAGGGCAGGAGGATGCTTTGCATTATTATGGGGTGTTTTGGGTATGGAAAACCATCCTGCTCTGTGGGAGGGTAAAATCCCTGACTGCTGAGCATCCCCATGGTCCAGTTTGCTGGGAAGCCCTCTTGCCTTAAAAGCATCAAAAGTTCTGCCTTCTCCTACACTTTCACTCTATAAAGTGATTTCAGGCATTTGGAAATAAAAGAATTATTTTTTCATTGTGTGGATGGTATAGAAAAAGCCCAAAGAATAACCATTGCCTTTCTTTCTCTTTTCATATTTCATATATTTCCATGTATATTTCATATCTTTTCAGTCCCAGAGACACCAGAATTTACCAGGTCTTTTAGGCAGCCTGTTAATGTCATTTCCTATAAATGATAAATAAAGATGATCAAATTTTTTAAAAAATAAATGCAGGAAGTGCAGTCGACTAATTTTTAAAATGAGGATGTTGATTAGAGTTCCACTTTACTGAAAAAAAATACCAACAAGTGCTCTCAGGATGAGAGATCTGGCAGCTCCCAGAATGCACTCACAGGGGTTTCAAAATATTTACACTTACTTCAGCTGAGGCATTGATGGAGAGGCAGCCCTGAGTAATTCTTGCCCTGCTCTGAATCCAAACCAGGATGGTTTTAAGGTGTTTTTTCTTCAGATATTCTATTTTTGTGGCATTTACCAGAAAGGGGGGCTCTGGGGTGAGTTTGGCTTTTAGGTTTTCATGGGGTTCCATCTCTCACCAAGCTGATCACTTCAAAATACCCAGCTTTTATTACACATCTGCTCAATTGTCATATCCCAGTGACAAAAACCCCCCTCCACTGGCTTTTTTATTAACTCCTCTTACTCTCTTGAGTTTTTTCACCCCCCTTGAGACCTGAGGAACACTGGAGATGCCAAGGGCAGCATCCAGCCCTGATATTTGAACTATTTGCAAAGAGGAAATGTTTTGGTTATGATCATTATTCACAGACTTCAATCAGAAATGAAGAGAAAGCTGTACTTGGGTTATAGAACATCAGGTGAAATGGTATTTAATCTAACTTCTTTAAAAATAGTCATTCTGAAGGATTCTGAAGAGTACTTATCTATAAACAGAACTCCCAACAAAGGATCTAAAACCCCTGTTCAAAACAGAAAGAAATGAAGTTACAGAAGCTGAGGATAGCTTGATCTTAAATTCTTCCTTTTCTTGAAAGCAGCCTAAGCCTTGAATAAATATCTGACCCCAGAAGGTCCTCCCAGAGTGGGTTCAGTTCCTGTTGGCAAAACAGAGCTGCTGCCTGCAGAACAAAGCCTGTGCACCCCCACAGAAGGTCACACATCAAAAGCACTGTTTTTTCCCCAAAACTCTGCACTTCCCTCATTCAGAGGAGCCTATTTTCTCTGTTTCTTACATCAGGGATGAAAACCACTCCATTGGGGTTGTTCCTGCTCTTCAGGAATCCCCAGGGATTTTCAGTGAGCCCTGAAGATCCCAGAGCACTTCAAGTTCTGAAGGTTCTACTCCAGCTACAAATTTCACCTATTTCCATAATTCATCACGTGCAAATGTCTCTGTGTGAGGTAAACTTACATTTAGCACTGTGCAGATTTAAAAAATAGAAAAATGGGTGCTCAGAAAATGAAGAATCTGCTGCCTCACTACTGAATGCTTGAAAATTTTGCATTTTTGCATTTCAGGTAGGCCTATGTTAGGTCACAAAATTCAAAGGAAATTCTCCCATCAATTTCCAGGAGCCTGGATTTTACCTTGCTGGATTCTGCAGATTTAGAATTTATGGAAACAAGAAATGCAACTAAAAGTCTGATTTATCAGCTTCTTTTGCTTGCAGAAATATTTCTTAAGCTAAATTAAATATGTGAAGAGTTAGTATATAAATATATTCTACTACTCCAGTGCAGCATTTGGCAAATGATGGGCTTGAGGACACAATATGCAGAGTAAAAATTAAAAAAACAAAAACTCATCCCCTACATTATAAAGATCTTAAAATTGAGCTGGGTTGGAGTAATCAAATGTATGCTATAAATACTCATCTAAATAAAAAAAACAGCCTGCAGGAATATATTTCAATTTTCTAAGCAGCAAATCAAAGTTTGTTTCACTAAACTTAACTGTGTTCATTAGAGCTTTGTTCCCCTCAGAAATCCCTCAGAGGACAAAACTGCCAAAGGAGTCCTGAAGGTGGCAGTGGGGTATTAGGCCAGTTGGAGAAAATAGGGGAAAATAAACTTATCCAGAAAATAGGGGAAAATAAACTTATCCAGAAAATAGGGAAAAATAAACTTATCCAGAAAATAGGGGAAAATAAACTTATCCAGAAAATAGGGGAAAATAAACTTATCCAGAGACTGTCCCCTTGGATAAACTGTCCCAAAGACAGAAAAGTTTCCTATTAAGATCCCTTAGGAGTTAATTGTGATTTCAACAAACACCTCATAACTCCTGATAAAAGGAACTTTCTTCAAATGGACAGCTTTGTCAAGGGATAGCTGAGAGTGGTTTGGGTTTGCATACCAACAATACAGGTTTCTTTTCCCTGGGTTGGGTCCTGCACTGAGCTCTGACAACTCTGCTTAATTCCTGGGATGAGGATGGGAGAGGCAGCAGCAATCCAGGGCGAGCCCAGCCCTGGTGGAAACAGCTCTCCTAAAATGTGCCCTGGAGCAGAGGCTGGGCAGAGTCACAGAACAAAGCAGGGATTTATCCAAAGGATCTCCTCCATGGATCCACCCTGGGCAGCACCAGAGCCCAGCCAGGGCTGCACCCAAGATGACCCAAAATGGCCCCAAAATGCCCGGCCGGGCACGGGGTCTCTCCCTGGGATCAGCTCTGCTCCATTTGCACCTTGCAGTTCATTGTCCCATCCCAGCTCCAGCCCCTGCAGTCCCACCCTGCTTGTTTTTCTCTCTCCAGCCCACAGGGTTTGTGCTCTGGGCTGAGATTTGGCTCATTTGTCCTTGGTGCCCAGCTGGAGCAGGAATTGTTTTGTCTCCCTGCTCTGTGCACAGAGCTCATACAAAGCCCAGACCCACACACTAAAGCAGCACAGAATGTGAAAATATAAAAGCTAAACCTGAGGATGAGAATGAACAGTTTAGAGGCAGGGGAAAACTCCTAGAGAGAGGAGTCTGGAGGAGCCAAAGTGATCCAAAGAAATGACAAGATTGGCATCTTCACGCCTTTGACGTGGTCTCAGGAGCTGCACGAGCACTTTGGAGTTTTCTGAGAGGCTGCAGGTGGTAGGGAAGAAATGAAACTGAGCAAAACTGGGTTTTTCCTCCATCAGAAGGAATGTCTGAGGATGAAAATGTATTCTATGGAGCTTAGACTTAGACACAATAAAGCAGCACAGAATCTGAAAAAAAAAAAAAGCTAAAACCTGAGGGATCACCCTTCATGGCTATACATTTTTTTTCTTGTTTGTTTGTTCTCACATGTTCTACAGCAGCAGCTCCAGCACTAAAGGCTGTTTGGGGCAGTAAAAATTCCATTCCCACTTTCTCAGATCAGATCAAACCCTCCCTCAGTAGCTCCTCATAGGGAGCTGGGGGTGCTCAGCCTGCAGAAAAGGATATTCAGGGGTGCCCTTATCACTGTGCAGCTCCTGAAAGGTGCTTGTGCTCAGCTGGGGCTGGGCTCTGTCTGCAGGAACTGACAGAACCAGAGCACACAGCCTGAGCTGCACCAAGGGAAATACAGGCTGGAGAGCAGGGAAAAGGTTTTTTACAGAAATAATGATAAAGATCTGGAATGGCTGCCCAGGGAGGTGGTGCAGTCCCCATCCCTGGGTGTGTTTAGCAAAGCCTGGATGGGGCACTGGGGGCCAGGGCTCAGTTGAACTGTTGGGGCTGGGATGGACTTGAGGGTCTCTTCCAACCCGGGGGTTCTGTGATTCTGTAATTCCTCTGTGTTGGGGAAGCTGTCATGGATGCTGAGTTCTGTTTGTCCTGCCTGCAGCTTGTGCTCACACACCTCTGCTGTCAGAGCCAGCAGGTGATGGTGAGGAAATCTCTGTCTCCTGCCTCCCTGGAAAGCAGAGGAACCCTCCCCAGAGCACATCTCCCAGCTCCAGCTGCCACCAAGAGCAACCCAAGCCCGAAGGCAAACAGAGCTGGATTTGGCAGCGTGGCCTGCCTGGAGGGCAAGAACAGATTTCCATTCCCAGCTAGCCTGGCACAGTGCCCTGGGTGGGCACCTCCAGGCTGGAGCCTGGCCCAGCTGCTGGAAGGGTGCCACTGGCTGCTGCATCCTGAGAATGGAGAAACCAAAGGAGTTTCTATAGCACTACCAGTGCAGAATTCACCTCCCTCTCTCTGCACTGCCTGCACCTTCTGTGCCTTCTATACTTGGAACTGGAACCAGCACAGAAGCTGCTGGTAAAGCTTAGAAACTGCAAACAAAAAAGATAAACTTCCCCCCAAGAGAGATTATTGTTCCTAAAGGTTTTTTTTTAAGTGGTCAGCAACCACGTGGTTGAAGGTGGAGGAAGCCTGGGTTTATATTCAAAATCACTTTGGAAAAAATCTGTCACTAAAAGCTCTTTAGAAACTTGAGCAATGGTGGTTTAAGAAAGTCACTGCTGGAAAAAATCTCTGGGCAACACAACAGCCTCCTGGAAGGTCCCAGGGGACTGGCTGACCATGAGTGCCCTGCAGCAAGGAGCAGCAGCTCCTGGGCTGAGGATGAGGAGGGAGGAGGGTGATCCCTGTCCTCTGCCAAACATCACAGATTCAGTGCTGGGATCATGAGAAACAGGGAGTTCTGGAGCCCAGGGAAGGGCTGCAGGTGTGGTTGGGGGACTGCTGCATCTTGAGAAAGGTGAAAGGTTTGAGAGGCTGAGAGAGGTGCACAGGTTAGAGGAGAGAACTCGGGATTCTTGGGTATAAATCAATGTGTATAAATAAATGCCTGGCAGGGAGTAAAGGACAGGGAATCAGTGCCTTCTCAGAGGTGCTGACAGAAGGACAAGAGGCACAAACTGAAACACAGCAAATCCCATTTAAATTTAAGAAATACTTATGGAGAGAGTAGTAAAACCCTGGAACAGGGTGCCCTGAGAGAGCTTGTGGAGTCAGCACCCTTGGAGAGCTCAGAACCTGACTGGATGTGTGTTGGAAATTTAGGCTCTCAGGTCCAGGGAATGATTGGTAACTGAGGTTTTGGAATGCTGAATACTCATTTTATTAAAACTATTTTATATTACATTATACTCTACTATATTTCTATTATTAAGAGTACTAACGAATACTTACTATTAACTATTGAAAAACTTGTGACTGTCTATAGACTGACAATCTACACAGCTTGGACTTGATAGGTTAATTAATAGAAACAATATCTACTAGAATCTAATTACTAAATTCTTTCAGATAAACAATCTCCTAACCCATTCTACATGTGCAAAACACTAGGAGCAGCAAGTAGAGATAAAAATTGTTTGCTTCTCCAGGAAAAATCTTGAGAGAGAGAATTGTGTCTGTCTCTGTTTAGAGGACATGTGAATACCACAGACCTGGGCTTTGGTGGGGTTTGCAGTGCTGGGGTGTTTAGGGTTGGACTTGATGGTTTTATAGGTCTTTTCCAACCCAAGTGATCCTGGGCTTGTTCTGGTTGAACCTGCTTTGGGGGGTTCTATTCAAACAGGAATTTTCTGACCTGCTGCCATTTTGCTTCTCTTTAATTTACACTTTTTTTTTTTTACAGCAGGGACACTGAGACTGCCCCAGCAGGGTGGACTCCCCAGGACAGGGGCCCTCCCAATAAAAGCTGCACAGAAAGCAGCCAGAACCCCAAGTTAAATCTGGACTCTTGTGTTTAACAGTTCACAATTGGCCCATCTGTAATTAATTGAATTAATTGATACTTTCAGCCTCCCACATCCTCCAGCAGGGAGTTCCACCATTTAGTCATTCATTGTGTGAAAAAGCACATTCTTTTGTATTTTTGTAAACCCACTACATCTCCATTTTTATAGACTTTTGCCAAAGCCAAGGCAGGGCTCCAGGAGGACCTCCTGAGTTCCTGGCTGAGTGCCACCCAAACAGGGAATGGTGCCTTGGCTGTGGAATCAGGAGGGCTGAGCTCCATTTCCAGGTTTGACAGTGTGTAAAAGCTTTTTTCCATTTTTTTTTTTTTGCCTTTTCACAGAAAAAAACCACCAGTGACTGTTGGGTGTATAGTGTCCTACACTGCTATTTAATGAGCATCACAAATAAATACAAATCTCTGAACAGCCACTCCAAATACTCAATTTTCTACAATACCACCAAAACCGTGGCCGGGCTTCCAGTTATTATCCATTAAGTAACTCTATTATAATTTGATTTATTTAAAAAAACTCAATTTATTGCCTAAAGACCAAAATGAAAAAGGGGAAAATGTGTTTAATTTAACAGAAATGTCTCTAGAAAATCTCTCAACTAAACCCAGCCCATTAAAAAAAGCCAGATGACAACTTCTGACCCACCATTGTGTCACACAAAGAAAAATTTAGCTGAAGGCAGCCCTGATTTCCTGCTGCCCACAGAACAGTCTAAATATTGCCCTTCATAAGCAGAATAAAAACTGAGTGCTCAGGCAGAATAAATACTAAAGACACAATTAAAAGTTAATAACCTTTTCTAAAGTAACCTCAAAACAAAGAAATGAAATCTGGGGCAACACATTGCTTCAAATACTGGTAGTGACAGTATGGGTCAACAATCCAAAAGGACAGACAAGGAAGTATTTTATTTTATTCTAATTTTATGCCATTTCAGTCACTCAAAGCGACTGATGTGGATAATCCCATGCTAACTCAGCAAAAATTGGCCCAGAAATCTATGAAAATCCATAAAGCTAACCTAGAGCATTAACCACTTTGTTGAAACATCCTTTTTCATTTGAGAGCCATCATTGTCTGTTTAATGAGGTTTAATAGAATGAAAAGGATTGAGATCACTATAAAGACATGGAAATATAACTGGTTTTTCACCTTTGCTAGTGATACTAGCAAAAGTAGCAAAAGTGAACCTAGTGTCACTTGCTGGTTCCACTTTTGCAAGGGATACTCATTGGCTATAAGTACACAAAAATGTGTTCAGCCAGGGCAGGGGTCACCCACTGTCCTTTTTGTATTGTTGCCAAAAGCAGATGTCTGGGCAAAGATTACAGCAAGAGATCCCAGATTGAATCGAGGCAGTTAAAATGCATCCCAGTTGGAATGGTTGGAGCACAGTGCCATGGGACTGCTCCCCACAGGTGGATCCTCCTCCCATTGTCCCCACAGGAAGCCTGGCAATCCCAGCACCTCCCTGCCCTGCCACACGCCCTGCCTGGGGTCACAGCGGGACAAGGACACCTGGAGGAGCAGCCAGAGATGGAAATAGATAAATGTCTGCAAACACCGCTTGTGGGTGAGGGGATGTGTCCCCTCTGAGCACAGCAAACCCAAATGAGTTCCACCACTCATCTCCCTCAGTCAGGACAATCCCAGGGAGCAAAATTAGGGATCCACAGGGGTCACCTCACCACTAAACCCTCAGCAGATCAATTCTGCGGCAGCACGAGCAGGGAGCTGGTTCAGAATCCACTGCAGCGACCTCCTCTGAAATGTAGGTCACAAAACTTTATAAATCTGTTTACTGCAGCCTCAAAACTCCACAGGCACTAACGTGTGGCATTCACATTCCCTGAACAGAGAGTGACAGAATTTCCTCTCCCAGGATTTTTCCTGGAGAAGCGCAGAGAGAAGGAGAGAAAACAATTCTTATCTCTATTCACTGCTCCTGCTGTTTCTGCACATGTGGAATGAGTTATGGGGATTGTTCACCCAAAGTGATTTGGTTGTTGGACACCAGTGAGGGTTGTTTGGTTTCCTTGGCCAGTTGGGTCAAAACTGTGTCCTGGCTGTCTCAGACACAGGTTTTTCTTTAGCATTCTTTAATTTAGGATCTCTTTAGTATGTAATTTAGTGTAGTATTAGTGTCATATAAAATAGCTTAATAAAGCATTTATTCAGCCTCCTCAATCGTGGAGTCAGAGCACATCATCCCCTACAATTACTGGGGTTGTCCTGAATCAACACCAACACACACTCTGCTGGTTTGCTCTTTTTCTTCCCTGTAGCCTCTCCCTCAAATTCCACCAATGGAAGTACTGAGCAAGCAACAGTCATTCATTTTGTTCGTTATACAGGGTTGTAGAATAACTAAATTAAGCTTTAGATTCATCCCTCCCTGTACTGCCAGCTCTTAGGGTGGGAATTCCACAAGCACAGCTACAGAGGGTGTGGGTCCACAAGCCCCAGGAAGGAATTTGGGGTGGCACTGAGGAAAAGCTCAGATTCTGTGGCTGAAGGAGCACAAGCCCAGCTCTGGGACTGCCAGGGCAGAGATGATAACTCAGGGTGGCCCAGCTGCCTCTGCTCAGAGTTAATTGCTGGTGAATGGTGGCTGGAATTTGCTTGGCACCAAACCAAGAGCTTGGCACCCACCCAGGATTATGTGCCAAGAATCTCTGAGATTTCTCCAGCAAGCTCAGAGCAACAATTTGTCCAACCAATCTCTGATTTTAAGAACTAATTTCTTTTTTAAAAGAGGCGTTTGGGATTTGTGGTTTCTCTCAGTTACAAGGCACTGAGAGTCCCCCTGACAATTTAGGGAATTTAGGCAGCTATAGACAGCACCCAGTAAGAAAAATCAGAATGAGCTCCCCAAGTAATTTTTATAAATAAATACAGGGAGGGATCAAAAAAGACAAAGCAATAAAACAAATTTGGTTTTTAGACCTTCGGGCACAAGCTTGTGTTCTCTGCCCTGTGACAGATTTGTCTGGGTGAAGTTAATTAAGAAAACAAACAAAGCCCTGCTGATGTCCTGGGCTGTTTTAAAGGCTTATCTGAAGTGTACAAAGAGTGGTTTAGGGGTGGTTCCACCCTAAAACCATCCCTGCTGTGGTGTCTGTCCCTCAGAATCCCTCCTTGCACGTTCCCCCTCCATGGGAAGGACCTTTGGCTTCTCTCTGATCCCTCCAACCTGCAGCACCCCCTGCACAGAATGGAAAAAGCCAAAAAGGGACCCTGGGTTGGTTTATTTCTTTCCTTTTCCCACTTGCTGCCAGCTCACTTCATGTTGCCTTCCTCAGCTCTATGTTTTGGAAACAGGCACGCATCCCTTCCTTTTCCTTGCACATACACAACCATGGAACTGAAGTCAAAATTTAAGCCAGACATAAAATGTAAAGAACAAACAAACAAAACCCCAAAGCAAGCAAACAAACAAAAATAGCAAAAACAAAACAACAAAAACCCAAAACAGAAATGAAAAACCAAAACAAACCCCCCAAAAAATAACAACCTAAACTACTTAAAAACCAAACTTTACAATCTGCAGGCAAGTGGAGTTCTAGAAATACAAAAATGCATTTACCAGCAATATACCTGTACTGAAAATCACAGTCTGCTCAGTGCCAAAATGCACAAGAAAGTCAATTAAGCCCTGTTTTATTTAATTTCTGCCGGATTCACTCAAGCTCTGGGCATCATCTCTGCCCTGGCTCTTGGGCATCCCGAGGGCTCCACAGGACCAGGGCAAAGAGGAATTTCTAGAATTGATGATTTACAGAACCAAACCACACTTTTCCCTCCCCTGTTTCACACAATGACCCTGAACCACCTCACCCACTTTGTTGCCGAGATCAAATTACCAAACAGACAATTTAAATTTGGAACCCCTCCTCCTCTGGCACCTTTCCTGCCCTCATTACCAGTAACTCACTGAGGGCTGCTTCTCCCCAGTTGATTTTTTGGTGCTCCCCTTCATGGCTGGATAAACAAATTCCCTGAGCCCCCCAGGCTGGGAAAGTACCAGGAGCTTTTTGTGAGCATCCCCCAGAGCGCCCATGTTGTTTTATTATTTTGCACAGAGGGGTTTAGAGCATTTTCAAAGCCTGAGTTGTTTTTGGAGTGGCAGGAGCTGTGTACCCAAGTGGTGAATTTTAGTAAACAAGCCACTCAACATTCACTGGAATTCTGCTGTGAGCCTGGGCCTTTTTCAAGAGAGCTGGGCAGTGGAAAACGTTGCATTTATTCCACAGAGCTGGCAGAAACATAAAGTAAAACTGAGATTAAGACAAAAAATAAAAAGTGCTAGGGTAAAAAATGCCATTTAGAAACCATACTCAGGACCTTGCTTCTTGACATTTGGCCTACTAAATGTACTGACATTCATCAAATGTTTAATTTTGCAGAAAAATGAACCTTCAATTTGATTTTATTTGTCAATTTGTGTGAAACATAAAAGCATTTGGCCAAAAACTGGAAAGTTATTTGAGAAGCCAAATGTTGTTGCTCCATTTTTTAAATTAAGCGTTTGCTTTTTAGTTCCTAAACAAGATTTTGTTTCAAAATGTAGTAATAAGTAAAAATAAAGAATTCAAATTATTAAAAATAAAAATATTTTTTAAAGCTCTGGTCTGTGTGAAATGTCTTCTGTTTATTCTGCCAAAATACCAGTGTGCAAACAGAACTTGAGTGCAGAATCACCGAGAACAGGATCCCATTTCCCATTTTTAGGGGCTCAGCTGCACCTTTTGATTCAAGTATTCTCTGGAACTGACCAAAAACAAGTGAGAAATCAGTGAACCCTTACCCAAACTACAGCAATATCTGCAGATTTCCTGCCAAATTTGTAACGCATTTTCTCAATGCATTTCATTCCCTCTCTGCTTGTAACACCCCAAAATTTTCTTCCCTTTTCCTTCTTTACAGACAATTGTACAATTATTGCAATTTAACAATTTTTCCTTAATTGCAGCAGCACTGTGGGGTTGGCCCCTGGTGGGACAAAGCCCATTTTATTATTTTATTTATTTCTGTTCCCCAGTGGCATCAGAAGCTGTTCCTGCAGCCAGGATTCTGGGGACAATTCTGGGAAAAACTCAGTTAATTCAGCCTCAATTTTAAAGCAGCTGCCTACAAAAATCCATATGGAAAAATCGGTTTGGATGTGGAAACTGAGACTGTGCACACGGCTAAGGAAGGTTTTCCTTAAAATATTCACGATCTTTATAGGAATTCCTGGATTACAAAGTTTTCTGGGATTCAATGCTAACACATGAAAATTTATCTCTTTAAAGACTCCTCTCAGAGGAGAGACCATGAAGTCACACAGTGCACCCCAGCCTAATGGGAAATTAGGAAAATGCTGATTTCCCACCCTCACTTTGGTGATATCACAAACTTTGGTGATATACACAACTTTGTAAAGAGCAAATTCCAGGTTTTCTGCAAAGCAGCACATCATTCCACCAGTGCAGTAACCTTATCTTTTCCTTTTTTTCTCTCATATCCTCTGGAATAATGGGATTAAGAATCCAATTCTTAAAATAGCTCTGTATTTCCAGGGCCTCTATTTATATGGCATCACAGAAATAACATGGAATATTCATTTGCCTCGCTTCCATTGTGTGCAAGCTCCCTGTTATTATTTCCTCATTAATATCCATCTGTCACTTAGCATTTTATTTTACCAATTCTGAATTTCATCTGAAATATGTACTTTTAACAACAGCTTTTCTCTGCTAGAATACTGGACTTCTAAAGTAGCTGCCAGAGCGAAGCCACTGATATTATTTGTAATCCTTTAAATGTTCAAATTTATGCCAAAAGGCTCTCTAAGTTTCTCTTGCATTTCTTTTCAGCTTCCATCATGAAAGCAGTGGGAAATCTCTGGCTGTCATGCCCATGCTCTGAGTTAATGTGTGGATCCTGTCTCCCTCCAGTGGCAACTGCACCAGCCATAAAATCTGATATTAAATTGCAATTAAAGCCTCTCTGACGCTCAGGTGATGCCTCCCCACTGCCAAGCTTGCTAAGGGGTTGCAGGGACAGCTGGAGGAGCTTCCATGTGGCCCAGAAATCCCAGAGAAATCCCAAAATGAGCCCATTCTTCCAATTCTCTTCCCACTGCCCAAACCTGCTCAGCAAGAAACTCAGCAAGAAACCACGGGGAGAAGGAGGAAAATTTGTTCAGGGCTTGAAACAACCCCCCAGAGCCATAACTGGAATTCAGAAATTTGGCACATCAAATTAACAGTCCCAAGGTGATGCTGGTGAATAAACCAGAGCTGTCTGGTGAGCCATGTAAAGGCGACTTATATGCACTGACACACCCCAAAAATGTGGGTATGGAATTTAGACTCAGCCTTTCCCACTGAATACTGACATTTATTCAAACCTTTCCACTTCAGTGCACACAAAACTTTTGCACTTCAGCATTCCCAAACCATTTGCCCAATGTAAAACCTAGAGTGGTGAGCAGACACCCCAGGCAGCACAGGGAGTTATTTTCTGCCCCAGGAGAAGCCCCTGGGTGTCTCCATCCCATCTTTTTGGGATGTGTGCTCCCAAAATTCCTGCAGAGAATGGGATGCAGGGAAAATGCAATGTGCTCCCAGGCTGGCCCTTCACTTGGGGAAATTCATTCCCTTGGTTTGGGGAAATGGGGAATCCACCCCAGGAGGGATTTCTGCCCTTGCCCAACACCTCTGCCCTTTCACTGCATTTGGGAGTTGTTGCTCTCTTTGTTCTTTAAAGCCACAAAATCCATAGTCCAAAATCTTCAGGACATATTAAATGAAATTATTCCTCATTGGGGAGGTTATAAACTGAATTGTAGGAAAAATATCTCTAAGCATCATGTTGGGCTGTATTGTGAGGAATTCAATTCCTTACAATTTCCAACCTCAGTCATTTGTAATGATGGTGCAAACAGCAGACCCGGAGAAGAATTCATTCTTTTGCCAGTTTCAATCTGAAAATTTTAAGTTTCAGTTTGGGTAGGGGATTCCTTCCTAACAGCACCACAAGAGCCTCACCTCCAGCAGCAAGGCTTTCGCCTTTCACTGAGAGAAGACTTTGAAATTGAGATTATTGCTTGCTCAAAGGTCCAGGTAAAGGGGGAGCTGCAGTTATACAGATAATTTTGGCTGAGGATTTTCATCCTTGCAGCCTTTGTATGGATTTCTGACTTTCACTCTTGTTCTAATTTACTCACACCTGGTTCAGACTGTGAATACCTGCTGAGAGAAACAGTCCAGAGAATGGGAAGAAAGTGGGAGGAAAAAGAGTAAATTCCACCCCCTTGGCAGAGCTGCACAAGTGTGAGAGGAGCTGGACATCTTCCTCCTCTCATTGCTACTATTTTTTCCCAGTTAATTTCTTTTTATTTTCTTTTTTTTTTTTTAATTGCTGCCCAAACTCTTATAAAAGCCAAAAATGCAGTAAATCACTGCAGGGTTTTCTAACTTATTTGTGCCAAAATTCTGGTAAGATTCAGGATGTTTGACCTTGTCTCTGAAGCATTTTTCCAAGCACTGTCTTTAAAAACTCACCAACCAGTACTGAAGATATCCTATGGAGCAGTTTCTCATTCCACTGCAATAATGGAATAATGGAATTATTAGGGTTGGAAAAGACCTCTAAGGTCGTTACCTGTCACATTTCACATTTCAAAAAAATAAAAAAAGCATCCAAAAATTCTTCAGCAATCAGAGACAATTTCATTGCCAGCATCTGAAAATCCCAAGGTTTCCAATGTAAGGATCAGCAGGTTTAAATGCAGGACAGGTCTGAAATTCTGCTCAGCAACCTGGATTTTCTGAGCATGAAAGCACCCACAAAATGAAATCCAAGTTTATTTTACAGCCTTTTTTATTTCTGGAGAAAGCAGAGCCCTAACATTTCTGTTTGAATGCAGCAGTTTGCTCCACTCTCAGAGGCAGAAAAGAGGATTTTCCTCTGCCTTGCAAAAAGGCTTCCCTGGCCTCGAGGTGGCGACAGGATTGTGGATTCCAGGGCTGCAAATCCTAAAACTGAGTCAATCTCCTCATTTCTTCTTCCTAGAGCAACTCAGCCCCCCTAAATCTTGGAAATAGAAAGTTAAGGGAAGAGAAATTCTCAAATGCTTTTGCAGTTTGGGTTTTTAGATCAGGATTTAAGGAGATATCACCTCCACGCTGATCCTGTATTCCCAAATTTCTCTCATCTGTATGTGTATTTTAATTAGACTGATTGGAAAGCAATTGTTTGCAGTTTTGATGAGCAGCACCTTTTTGAAAGAATACTGTTATTTATTTGCTGAAACAGATTAATATCACCTTAAGGAGGGAAAAAAAACCACAATAAACTCATGCTAATACAAAAATTAAGGATATGTAATGAAAAATTACAATTTCCAGGGGGAAAATAAACAAATTTCATTTATTTTAGAGTGACTTTCTAGCAGAAAAAAAGAAGTGTTTTCTCTGAAAGGGAAGTACTAAAATTCTCTTTTTCTCTCCAACTACACATGAAAACAGCCTAAATGGCACAGAGAAAAAAGCATTTTTTGATCCAGAGGGCAATGTAAGGAAGAGAGGAATCTCTGCAGTACAGAACCTACCCAGAGTGAGTGGGTTATCAGGTGAAGCTGATGCTCATTGCTCTGCACTCATGTTTTGGAGCTCATTTTCAAGAAGGAAAATCCAGAGGGCTTCAAGCCAGCCAAGTCTCAGCTCCAAGGAAATTGATGGGCAAAATTCTTCTGGAAACCCTCTCCCAGTCATCACCTGCCCATCCCAGCTGCCTAAAAGTGAATTCTCCTGGCTGAGCTACCAAAGAATTGCAGAAATATTTCTGCCACTGCAAATTTTATTGCAATTTTTTTTTTCCCCCACTGCAAATAAAAGACCTGAGACGCCTAAAACCAATTTACCAGTCATGGCTCTGATTTTCCTGCACCTGATTAATTTGGCTGCCTTCCTCAAGCTCAACATTCACATGAGAGTTGATCAGAGATGAGCTGTAACCTGTATTCTTCCCACAGAGAAATGGGAATTTCTCCAAGATTTTGGAAATCAGCTGTCCAGTGCAATTGTGGCTGTGTTGATAGATGCAATCATGAATATGTTCATTAAAACAACACACAACTTTAAAATTAAAAAAAAGAACAAAACAGCAACTTGGCCACTTTTTAGCACACATACAATAAAGAAGAAAGCTTTATTCTTATTTTCCTCCCCTTTTTAACAACCCACTGTTACAGCAGGGGTTAAATTGATGTGATTTTCCAAACAATTATCCATACTGCTACTTCCTGACCCATCAAACTGCTACTAAACCTCTTCCAGGCAGGAATGTTTGCAAAATCCTCTTACAAAGACCCAAATGTTTTGCAGCACACACAATGACAATCCCCCTAAATCTGTGCAGGGACAAGCAGAACCCTACTCTGAGTCAGCCTTGCACACAAAGCCCAGAACAATCCCATTAACTCACTGAAGCAGCGCTTTTGTGGGAGTTACAACTCAGCAAAGATCCCTTCTTTCAGCCAGAACCAGCACCTGTATCTCCCAGATTAGGGCACAGGGATAGATTTCAAGCCAATTTGAGCATGGAGATGATTGAGACCTTTTTTGTTGATGAAGGAAAACACTTCTGAGGCTTAAACAGAGCTCCAGACTGCTGCAGCTTCCACTGATGCAACACAAAGTGGTTGGTGTGAGCTGTACATGTGACAAAAAATGGCATTTTCAGAGTGAGAGGGTTGGGTCTGCTGGAATGACAGAACATAAAAATGAAATGGAGACCAAAGCCCTTGGAAGCTGAGGGGAGCTGCAAAGATGGATAGCTGCTCACAAAGCTTTAACCCACCATGGAACACAAATTGCACAAAGAGTCCAGAACTTCAGACTGAAGTGAGCCTTGAAGAGAAATGTCATTTATTTAATCCCCAGCAAGCACAGCTGCCTGTGGGGCTCAAATACTTCTCTCCTCATGCAGACCCATCACCCTCCCTGAAATATTATTGGAACAGGCCTGCAACTGAAGAGGAAAACTAATTCTGCTGGTCAACATGATTTATGCTCTGGCATTAGGGAGTAAATCCACTGAAATGAGTAAACATGGAAACTGGAAGCAGGAATCTCCAGGCAGTGTCAGTTGTGCTCCTTGGCACAAAGCTCCAGAACCAACTGGCAGGAGGTTTATGGAGTGGGGGAGGTTCTCCTGAGATCTGTGGGTTTGAACATTGAATTCTGCATTTCCATCTTGTTGCCATTAAAAGTTGCACTAAAGCTGGACCGAAATCTGTTTTTAAAATAAAACTAGCCGTGCCAAATTCTAGTTTTAAGTCTGAAGAACTAGGCTTCCTCTGTTTCTTGAGAATTGACTAAAGATCTCACCCATTAGTCTGAAAGCTTTCTTCAAGTATTGAGTTAATTATTCTCAACAACATATTTCAATTCTGGTGGAATGACAGTTTTTTCCAACACAGAAGTAATTCTCTAAAGCCAATAAATATTACATTTCAATTACCTGCATTGGTGTTTGCCACCTCTGTCATGGCACATTTTTTCCTACTAAAAGGTGTTTAAAATCCACCTGAAGAACAAGAACTTGTCAGGGAAAGTCTCCCTGAGCCCGAGGAAGAATTGGCTCCTTAAAGCATTCCCAAAAGGAATTCCAGCCCCACGTGTGAGGGACAGACAGACAGACACAGCCCAGTGTCTCCAGCCCTCAGTGCTTCCCAGGCTGCTCCCACCAAAACACGAGCTTTGCAAATTGTCATGGCAACAGGAATTTCTTTACAAGTGGCACCAGGAGAGTAAATAAGCCCACAAACCCTCCCTGGAGCTGGCAATCCTGTCCCTTAAGCTGGCAATAATGTGCCTTAAGCTGGCGTGCCCTCCCTCGGTGACAAACACAGCAAGGGTGTCAGTGGCACGTGGGAAACCCACAGGCAGGACAAAATCCTGTTAGGAGCCTCTGGAAAAGCACTGGGCAAGGGAAGGAAGCTGCTCCTGAGCAGCAGCACTGAGCCCTGCTCAAACAGAGAGCTCAGCTCTGCTGGCACTGCTGGCATTGCACACCTGCACAGGAGAAGCTTTGGGGTGCCTGAATCGACTGGAGGGGCTGCAGGAAAGATGGAGAGGGAATTTTTACAAGGGATGGAGGGACAGGAGCAGAGGAGATGGTTTCACATAGACAGAGGGCAGGGCTGGATGGGATATTGGGAAGGAAATCCTGCCTGTGAGGGAGGTGAGCCCTGGCACAGGGTGTCCAGAGGAGCTGTGGCTGCCCCACCCTTGGCAGGGTCTAAGGTCAGGTTGTGCTGCCTCAGGTTTGGCTTTTATATTTTCACATTCTGTGCTGCTTTAGTGTGTGGGTCTGGGCTCCATATTATGGGATGGTGAGCTCTGTGCACAGAGAGACAAAACAATTCCTGCTCCAGCTGGGCACCAAGGACAAATGAGCCAAATCTCAGGCCAGGAGCACAAACCCCGTGGGCTGGAGAGAGAAAAACAAGCAGGGTGGGACTGCAGGGGCTGAAGCTGGGATGGGACAATGAACTGCAAGGTGCAAATGGAGCAGAGCTGATCCCAGGGAGAGACCCCGTGCCCGGCCGGGCATTTTGGGGCCGTTTTGGGTCATCTTGGGTGCAGCCCTGGCTGGGCTCTGGTGCTGCCCAGGGTGGATCCATGGAGGAGATCCTTTGGATAAATCCCTGCTTTATTCTTTAGCCCTGTCCAGCCTCTGCTCTAGCTCAGCCTGCCCAAGGCATCAGTTCAGGATTTTTTCCTGCTATGGGAAGAAAAACCAGAAGGGGGATCTGGATCCATTGATTGTGAAACCAATGAGTTTTAAAACACAAATGCTCAGGAACCATGGGAAGGACAACACGAAATTTTTATGTGCACCCTTGGCAGGAGGACATCAGGACAGGGCTTGGAGCAGCCTGGGACAGTGGAAGGTGTCCCTGCCCTGGCAGGGGTGGCACTGGGTGCTCTGCAGATCCCAAGCACTCCATGCCCACACAGCCCAAGGTGTGACACAGGATCAGGGCACCAGAGCAGCCACCTGCAGCTCCAGCCCCACATCCCACTCCAGCCCCACCACCTCAAACTGGGCAGAACAAAGCAGTGCCACAATAAACACAGCACACAATTCCCTGTCCTGCCTAGAAGGGGTTTGGGCACCTGGGGCTGGATTCTGGATTCACTGCAGGCTCAGCCTGTTGGGAGGTGCTAACAAATCTCTGGAGTGTGCCAGAGAATCCTGCCCTTCCCTGTGTGCCAGGGCTCATCTCTCTGCTGACCTGGGGCCACCCCTGCTGCAGGTGCAGGTGGAATTCTGCAGCCAGCACTGACAGCACTCCCACAGCCCTTCCACTTCCCATCCCTGCTGACACACAGCACAAACACTGTCAGGTCCAAAAGGCACCACAGGATCAAATTTTCATCTAAAATTTTAAATATTTTAAAATAATCTTTTTCATTCTGTTTTTTGTTTGTTTGTTTGTTTGGGGTTTTTAATTTTTTTTTGTTATTTTTGTTTGGTTGGTTGGTTTTTTGGTTTTTTGAGGTTTTTTTTCCTGTAGAAATATTACTTGCTGAAAGCAAACATTACATATATTTCAGATGTCTCAAGGAAATTACCTGAAGAAGCCCTGCTATTGTCTTTCATTTTATTTTTTATTTAAAAAACTACATGTCTAAAGTAAGCAGAGATTTTAAAAAAAATATGCTGCCACATCTTCAGTAAGCAGATTAAAAAAAATTCATTTTGACAAATATTCCCAAATTCCTTTCTGTCTGCTTCTCAGGATCCATTTAATAATGTAATAGCCTCAGGAGAAACACTGTGTAATGTCTTTTACAGTGCCAAAGCAGATCAGTAAAAGGCTGTCTGCAACCTGTCAGGTTCTACAGAGATTGTGTCACTTTCCCCCTTCAATATCACACAAATGATGGACAATAGCTGTTCTATTGCAATCCTCTGTCACTGGAAATTTAAAAAAAAAATAAAAGCACAAACTGAATCCATTATTTCCATGTTCTGCTGTACATTAGAGACAACAGAACAGGCAGATTTCCTGGTTTGAGCACTTTGTTCCTCCTTGGTTACATATTCTGCTATAAAGACAGCAATCATCTGAATGAATAATTCCTCTGTTAATTCTGCCTGAAATTCAGATTTGGAATGAGCAAAGAACCAAAAAATGGCAAAACCCCAGTTAAATTTGTTCCCACTGAACTGGTGGCAACGCTCTTGTCCCTCAGTGGCAGAAGCACCAACTGCAACTGGCTCAGAAAATCCTCATTTATCAACCAAAGCACTTTCCAATTTAAAAACTGATCTGTTCCAACACCCAGCATGGCTTCACAGCCCTACCCCCAATTCCACAGCTCCAGTGAGGGACTGGGTAACTTTCATTTATTGAGTTAATTGCCAGCTATTTTTTCCTCTTTGTTTCAATCAAAAGTTGCATTGAACAGAGGGCAGTCAGCAGACACATCCATGTGATGGCACTGAAGGCCTTGCACCTGAATATCTGCAATATTTCCTTGCATTTCCCTCCTTCCCTGCCCTGCTGTGCAGCATCCTCTGCTTCCTGCACATCCCACCTGCCTGCAACGCTCTACCTGAGCAAACACTGCGACCTGGCAGAGGAAAATTCCTTCCCAGGTTGTGCTGGGAGCATTTCCTGCTCATCTCCATGGAGGAACAGCCCACACCATTCATCTCTGCAGCCAAGAGAGGCCAGACAGAGAGAGGGGTTGGATTAAGCTCTTTTCTGAGCCAGAGATGGGGCAACTGAGAGGCGTTTAAAGAACTTTTACTCCATTTTCAGTCTCATGAGAAGGGTGAGACCATACAGATGTTATAATCCACACCATCACAATCAGAAGTTTTTCTTAATTACAATACACTAGAAGTGTTTCTTGGCTTGACCTATTAGATTTTTGCCACACCATGCTGTAGATGCCTTAAAGCCAATAATCTAAAATTACCCCTCGTGGGTGTTACCACAATGCATCTTCACAGCTCTATTTCTCCAAAGTACCCACTCTTATTTGCAAGGCCATCCTTTGGAACTGGTTTCTAGTTCCATTTCTCTCTCTCAGCCTTGTCTGTCCTGTTCCATGGCAGGTCTCAGTCAGCATTCCTTACCTCCAGCTTTGCACACAGACCCACACGCTGTGCGAGCCTTCTGCCAGGTTAGAGAATTCCCCACGAATTCATTTCCCACGAGGGGATCTGCAGCCACCTGTGCTCAGACTCCAAACCCGAGGGCTCCTGCAGTTTTTCCCAGCCAGGAAGGCAGACAGGGATGCAGCCATGCCCTACCTGTGGGTCGGAGAGCCGGGAGATGTCGGGGTACAGGTAGAACTTGATGCCCTCGGAGGCGCCGGGTAACGTCACCCCCCGAATCAGGAGGATCATCAGCATGATGTAGGGGAAGGTGGCTGTCACATACACAACCTGGGGAGGAAACAAACAGCAGAGAAGGATTCTGTGAGCTAATTCTGTGAATTTTCTTCCAGCTGCAGCAAAACCACCTTCTCTTCACATCTGCTGGGGGAAAAGAGCTCTGGGTGCCTTTGTGCAGGTGGTTTTTGTCCTCCAACCATATTCCCTTCTAAACTCTTCAGGGTTTGTGGGAGATGTCAGAGCACTTTTTATAGTCCCCTGTAAGTGTATTATTTCCAAACACAAGTAATTAATTACATCTTTTATAACAATCCAAGCTATGGATTCTCAGTCACCCCAGAATTACTAAACTGATTTCCCTTCAGACTGCCCTGCCTGCGTGTCTGGGGTTCAGGAATAAGCATTTCATCAAGCCCAAAGGTTAAATTCTATCCATATCTCCTTGAGATTTGATAGAGAACCCTTATCTTACAAAGAACCTTCAGGCAAAATTTCTGAGGTGCTGAACCCCAGCAATTTCTGTTTTCACATACATGGCCACACATTTTTTTTTTTTCCAGAAATCAGTTTATTCTCTGCATGGGCAGCAACAGGAAACCTGCAAGAAGTCACATTTTCCAAAGGAAAAATGGAGCAGAATTGGTCCTGTTTCACAATCCCAAACCTGAAAGTAGTACATGGCTTCTCAAAGTCAGAGAAGGATTAAATTATAAATTCCATGGCACTATCAATATTTTCTCTCTATGAATTTAACTCTCTATAATTTCCTGCGGCCATTTTCACCTGTGTTACTCTTACACCTGCCTTGAACGTGTCAAAACTAGCTAAGCTGCAAGAATGGAAAAAAAAAAATCATATGTTGAAAAATGCAACATCAAAAATACAACCTCAAAAATGCAAACTCAAAAATACAACCTCAAAAATCTGTGTTTTAAATTGAGGAGTCCAATGTCTGTCTCCTGCGTAAATGAAAGGGATACATCAAAGAATGACCTGTGAAAGGATTCTCAGACATATTTTTGTAATTAATGAACTGAAATTGGATTTTCAGACTATTTAACCCCAAACATTAAATGAACTCATGTGCCTCATCAGGTACCCACAAAAATGGAGGAACTCTTTTACTTGAGCAGGTGAGTGCACTGTGCTCAGAACCATTAATTCCCATTTTCTCCCCCTCCCCAGGAGCTCCTGAGGTGAGGCAGGATGGGGAATTTAGGAATCAGTGCCACTATTAGCATCATCATCACATCTGTGGGGCATTAAAAGTTTCCTGAATTGTTTTCTTTTCTTTCAACACATCGAACCTCTCTGAATATCAATGTGAACACAACTGTTTCTAATTACACCACATCCTGTTTTAATTGACTTTAATTGCTTGGCATGTTAATTTGCATCCCAATGCTCAAAATGCTTTTTTTAAACCCTTGTCAGAGCCATGCCAATGTTTAAGCAGTTGGAAACAAAATAAAAATTTCTGGCAGGCGAGTTTCTGCACCAAGTTCTCCTCTCACAATGTGCTTGAAAGAAAAATTGACAATGATATTTAGACATACAAGTAGGTGGAAATGGACCCAACAACTCTGAACTATCCTTGGGTGCTTAACTGAAAGTACATTGGAACCAAAGATCCTGAAAATTGATATTTTATTGACTGCCACCAACTTGAAGTATCAAAGAATAGGAAATAAATCGAGTAGCAAATACTGGAACTTTAAATACCAAAACCTTAAAGAGGCTTAGATGTCACTCAAGGTTAATAAAATAATATCCAGGTACCTATGAAATGATTTCATAAGTAGAAGAAATTCAGGATAACCCTGCTGAGATTAAGGAGGAAGATTTCCATGCAGTGAACTGAGCCCCAACCCAGGGAGATCTCAGAGCCCCAAATCAGATTTCTTTGGCCAAAGCACAGCAGCCTGAGCTTCACACACTTCCTCACAGCAGCAGGAGGCTGTGAGCCTTCCTCCTTTGCTTGGCTCTTGCTAAGGACACACAACCAGAATTCCTGAGCCAAACATCACTTGGGGGCCAGGAAGGTGATGGAATTCTCCCCTGCAAGCTGCAGTGCTCAAGCTTGTTTGCACTATCAGGAGCCAACTGTGTTTTATAAATGGGATAAAATTTGTCTTGATGCTTCAGAAAATGACTGGTTGCTAAGCCCTGTCCCCTAAAATCCTCTATTGCTCCACTGGGATGGAATGAGGATGAGGAATGTCAGTGCAGGAATTGTCAGAGATTTGCCAGGATTGAGGAATATCAGTGCAGGAATTGCCAGAGATTTGCCAGGATGAGGAATATCAGTGCAGGAATTGTCAGAGATTTGCCAAGATGAGGAATATCAGTGCAGGAATTGTCAGAGATTTGCCAGGATGAGGAATATCATTGAGAAATGTCAGTGCAGGAATTGTCAGAGATTTGCCAGGATGAGGAATATCAGTGCAGGAATTACTAGAGATTTGCCAGGATGAGGAATGTCAGTGCAGGAATTGTCAGAGATTTGCCAGGATGAGGAATATCAGTGCAGGAATTACCAGAGATTTGCCAGGATTGAGGAATATCAGTGCAGGAATTGTCAGAGATTTGCCAGGATGAGGAATATCAGTGCAGGAATTGTCAGAGATTTGCCAGGATGAGGAATATCAGTGCAGGAATTGTCAGAGATTTGCCAGGATTGAGGAATATCAGTGCAGGAATTGTCAGAGATTTGCCAGGATTGAGGAATATCAGTGCAGGAATTACCAGAGATTTGCCAGGATTGAGGAATATCAGTGCAGGAATTGTCAGAGATTTACCAGGATGAGGAATATCAGTGCAGGAATTGCCAGAGATTTGCCAGAACTCACTATTTAGGTGTTTATGGAAAATCAGACCTGCCCCCATGCCCTGTTCATCCTTATTTTTATCCTTATTTTTCATCCTTATTTTTCACGGAGTGTTTTAATCCTGGTGTAATTTAGCTTTATTTATTTATTTATTTATTTATTTATTTATTTATTTGAAACCATGAGCATGGAGAACCAGAGTGAAACACAACTGTGCCCACCCTGCACTACACTCCTGTGTGGAGGAACTGCTCAGGAACCAAAATTTCACCCAGTGATGCAAGAAGGAAGAGAGGAATTTTTTATCCAGGGAAGCAAACTGGCACAAATATAGAAATAAAATGATCATTCCCATGCCTGGCAGCTCTGCTGAGTAGCCACACCCAGGAACCACCAATTGGGGCAGGATTTCTATCAAAGGTTTTTTAAAAAAAAGTTTTTAAATTGTTCCACAAGCCACAGTCAAACCAGACTTGACCTCACTGATATTTACCAGTTTCACAAATTCTGATTTCCTAGATGGTACCAACCTACCTAGATGATAAACAAGAGAAAAGATTTTCTATTTCAAAGTGTGAAATATTCCATGCAGCATGGTTGGAAAAAGAGGCTTTTGTTCATCTGACTCTACACCATCTACACAGCTACAACTGAAAAGGGAGATTTTCCACATTAATTGGATTTACAAGTAAAATGGTATAACAAGGTTTATAAAAGGATGCCAAAAGGGGGAGAACATCTGAGGTCCACCTACATTTTAAAGGTAAAATTTCATATGCAGAGAAAGAAATACAAGCGAAAACCCAAGAGCACAGCAGGTAAGTGGATTTGTATGAGTGGAATGAGGGGAGGGGTGAGAATCAGCACAATGGCTGATTTTTCTGTTTTCCCTGTGTGTTTCATGGATTTATTCAGCATCATCTTCTCTTTGTCATCTTTGTTTATCCACAGAGGGAATCTTGCACCAGAATAATTCTGTGAAACCAACTTTAACCAGATTGCTGCAGATGAGTTCAGAATTCCTTCTAAATTACCATGTGTGAGGGCAGGAATGAATTCAAACTCCAACAGCAAAGAAAATTTCATGAGATCTGAGGTCTGAGAAATGAGTATCCAAAAGGAAAAATCCATTGGGAATGAAAATTCAATGAGATGAGGAAGAAAAGAGGGGCCAGGAGAGGACACGGGGTGAAGGGATGGGAGAACCTGAGTGATGACAGGAAGCAAAAGTTTCCACATGAAATAATAACTGCAGAAAGGAATAATCCCAGGACCACAGCACCTGGGACACAGAAAAATCCCTACCTGGCAGAGCTGTGCAAGTCCAGATTTTTTTCCACACAGTGGTGAAGGCAATAAATAAATAAATGAAAGGCTGAGCCCTGCTGGAATGGTTTCCTTCACAATTAAATGAAAACTTCATTCTAAAATTCATCGAGTCAATTAAAAAAAAAAATAAATCAATCAAAACATTCTGCCTAATTCTGCCCAATTTTGGTTTGGCATTCTTTTCACTGAAAGGGCAGAAGGGAGTTCTCTCTTGAACGAAAAATGCTTTGACAAGCCCAAGTTGTTATTTAGCAGCCTTAATCCCACGTTAAAAATGGGTGAAAAAACCTCATTTCCATATTTTTGCAGCACGAATTATTCTTTCCATTTGGCCTGACTTTATACACTTTTCAGCACTTCCCAAATTCCATTTCAAATACTCTGTGCTCACAAAGCTGCCTGCCTGTGGCCCAAAGTTCCAAAAGTGAGAGGATTTCTGGTGGAAGGCTGAATCCAAAGTTCTCCATTAGAAACCCAGGCATGCAGCTCAAATTGGAAAACAACGAGACAGCACCAAGGGCAGACAATATCCAGGCACAGCAGCAGCTCATTTTCCCAGCTGAATTGAGGGGACAATTCACTTCCATGATGAGCTCCTGCTCCCCATAAATATTCCTTAAGCAGCAGCAAGTTTTCTAAATATGTGTAATTTCCCAGCTCCTTCCAACAGCTGGGTTTGCTTCCAGCTTGCCCAGGAGCATTAAAATCAAGATCTGTCTTCTCTCTGATAAAATTGCTCTTCAGGCTTGGTGGTTCTTTTGATGAGGTCTGCAGACCTCCTACTTAATAAGAAAAAAATCTCAATTTCCTTGTATTTGAGGAAAAATTGTCTTATTACCAGATCCTGCCCCAAAACATTCATTTGTAAGATTACCAAGAACAGGATTTGGAGACATAGCCAAAAATCCCAGTCATGGAGAGCAGGACTCACAAAAGTACCCATAGAAAATGCAGAAAAAGTGAATTTTATCCCATTACTAGAGTCACTTATGTGAGCACCTGTATTTAAACACCGTAATAAATTGAATTTTAAAATAAATAAATAGTAGTGGCAAATAAGTTTATTAAGAATAAATTATTAAGAATAAATAAATAATGGCAAATGGAGAAAACCAGATTAATTCTTGATATATGCACAGCTCAGTCAGTGACAAAAAATGTGCAAAAAGCTTCACAAACGGGGAGTAATCATAAATAATGGGCTGGATCCTGAAAAAATGATTTTAAGTCACAATTCCTTTTATTTCAAGGATTAATTCCAGCCAGAATAGGCCTTGGTCAAGTTCATAGCACCAAATTCATAGCAAAATTTACACACTGAACAAATCAGATTGTGGGGACTGCTCTGCAGTGTTTCTACATGTTCACAAGTGAATCCACAATAAAAAAGGATCAACCTGACCTAAAAACTGAGCAACTGTTGGAAATATTTCATTCTTGTTATCACATTTTTGCTGCCACTGAATACCAGAAAGAAAAGCATTTATCTGTTTCCTAGCTCAATCTCTATAGTAAATACAACTCAGGAGCTCAGTGCCTCCTCCCAGAGCTTCCTCAGTCTCCAAAATTATATTTCCCACACTCAACATTAATCCTCCACTCACCAACTGTTCTTAGAGGAGTCATGGTGATGAAAAAGTGAAAGCTGCAACAACCCTCAACACCAACAGTGCCAAAAATGTGCTCTCCTTGTGTTGGGAACGTGCTGTTAGCACAGTGCTCTGACAAGAATCCCAACAGTTGTGAACCCTGCCTGCCCAAAATAGCTCTGGGAAGCAGGGGAAGGGCTGGGATTTCTCAAAGGCAAAAAAACCTTGAGCAAAAGGAGCACTACCATTTGGCAAGCAGACACATTTCTCCCACTGGAAGTACAAAAGCAGATTTCAAATGCTAAAATCATGGTGTTATTGTCCCTAACATTCCAAAGACCTGGAATGTCTTTCTTTAAAAGCAGTGGATGTTTTGGGTTCTGTGGGTTTCTTACCAAGAAAAGACAATTGAAGTTTATTATTTTATCTCCACCATAAATGGTAATGATGAACCAGTGCAATAACAGCATCCTCTAACTGTAATTTGATTTTTTGTTTAACATTCAGAGGCACAAAGAGGAAGAGCTGCCCACTGGCTGTGGGGAAGGGCTGGGCTGGAATTCTCAAGCAAAATGAGCATAAAATTGGTGAGCAGACACAGCTCTCCCAGTGGAAGTACAAAAGCAGATTTCCAATGCTAAAATCCTGGTGTTATTGTCCCTGGCACCTGGAATGTCTTTGTTGGAGGTTTTTTTCTTTAAAACATGTTTTGGGGTTGGAGGGGTTTTTACCCACAAAAAAAAATTCTTGATTGAAGTTTATTGTTTTATCTCCACCATTAATGGTGCTGATAAACCAGTGCAATACCAGCATCCTCTAACTGTAATTTGAATTTTTGTGTAAAATTCAAGGGTACCAAGAGGAAGAGCTGCCCTGTGGTTGTGGGCAGGGAGAGGAAGGCTGATGGGGAGGAAGCAAATTTCAGCATCTTGGCTGAGCTCATCACTGCAAGCAAAGTGTTTATGTAGAGTTCCCATCAAGGAGAGAATTTGCAGAGCCACAAATATCTCAGAATTAAAGACTTCTGTTTAATCAAGTAAAAGTCAACTTTAAAAATCAATCAGGAAGAATTTTAAATATAAATTAGGACTAATTAATCAACTGAGGGTTGGAGATTTTTTTTTCCCACTTTGTAAAGGTGTTTAAAATGTACAAGCTTTTATAAAACAAAGCTGTTCTTTTCCAGAACCTTCTAGAATTTTCAGAGCTCTCAATGCTATTTAGTTTACCTTCACAGACAAACCTGATACCATGAGTTCCACATATACCCAGAAGTTTGCATTGTGCTTGAAAAAATGTGTAATGTGGGATGACTATTCCTCATAGCACCCCCATTTCTGTGAAAATAATTCAGAATTATCCCAGTTGGGTAATTGATTTTACACAGGCAGAAATTGGAGCTCAGTAAGGCATTACATGAATTGGAATTTTTACTTATTCTAGACAGCCCTTCCAGTTCTCTCTCCTCAGGTCCTGACCCATCCTAAAAATGTTGAACCTTCAAGCAGATAGAGATGCAGGGCAGGAGGTGTAAGAATGTGTAGGATCTTAAATGTGCGTTGGAATGGACTCAAAATTTTTGGCCAACTCCTTCTCCTGGTTCAGGGGCTGTTTGCTCTCTGATTCTTCCTGCAGAACATGAAACTGGGTTTATTGGAGGAGTGTTGTCCTCATGGAATTATTATGGATTATATAATAAATTTTATTTCTATCTATATGCATTATATATTATATATTATATATTATATATTATTATACAATGGTTTCCCTTCAATGATTCGTTTCAGTGAATCAACATTTTCCAATGAAATCAGGATTTACCAGAGCATTCCTTATCGTCTCCAGCTTAGATTCCTGCTTGATTTTCCTCACCTGTCTTTAAAAAAAAACCTCAAAAAAATCAAAAAATGCACTCCCAAATGAACATCAGCACTGAGCTTAAAAAAAAAAAGCTGGATGAAGTCTTGGAAGTGGAAGCAATGCTATGACCAAAGGGTAATAGGGGAGGTTTTCCAGCCAGAAAAAGTAAAAAAAGGTGGCCTCAAAAGGTGAAAGGTGTCAGCTGGAAAAGATCAGTGTGTCAGCCAGACTCTGCTGTCACCAAACAAATGCATAACATTTCAAATAATTGCAAATATTAAAAATACAGAACATCAATTCAATGGCAATAAGAATTTTTCCTAGAACTTTGCACCAAAATGAATCCTATGTGAGGCTTTGTTTGAAAATTCTCCTATCAATCCTCCAAGCAGTCCAGCAGGGAGTCAGTGCAGGGCCAGGAATGGGACTGGATGATCCTTGTGGGTCTCTCCTAACTCAGGATACCCCCTGAATCCATGAACTGTCCTGTCCCTTCCAACCAAACCATAAAAACCAAACCACATCTGACAGACCTTGATCTTTCCCTGGATGATAGATCTGTGACACAGGCCCTGGCTTGGAGTGTTCTGTTTCTCTGTCATGATTATAGGGCCATAGAAATTTAGTATAATTCAGGTTGTGAATTGTGGGAAGGGCATGTGAATGGCATACAGAGCATCTCACTGCACAAATCAGGAGGAAAAGATCAGGAGGCTCAAGGAGTTGATGAATTTTCAGTATCTCCAAATACAAAAACTCTGTAAACTCCCTGGGCACCTGTTCCAGCATCTGAGCATCCTCAGAGTGAAAAAGTGATTCTGTGATTCTACTGGGAGCCCAGGACTTTTGCAGGAGAATAAAGAGCTGACACTTCTTTGGGAAAAGGTGTGTTTGTGTCCCCCAGCACCACAGCCCAGCTCCTATCAGCCACTGAGCAACACCAGCTCCTATCTCCATGGTGACAGCTGGGAGATGGATGCACCATGAAGTGCTGATAACACTCCTGGTGCATTAAGTATAATAACAAAAGTCCAATAAATAGCCTCAGCACTCAGACTAACAAGCATCCTCATCATCCTGACCCTGATTCTCCACGTTTCCCTTCCCCTGGCCACTCCACCCCCCCAGTGCAGTTAGTCCCACCTTGATGAGGGTTTATTGCTCTCAAACTTCCCCCTGAGCAGCCTCTCAGCATAGCTGCTAAATCACCTCGAGGCTGCCTTGTAGGACACCAATCTGACACTGCTGCAATTAATTTGTGGGGTTGAGGAGAAAAGGTGATGTGGTGCATATTAAAAATGAGAGGGATCACACAGTAAAACCCTTGGGCTGAAGAGAGGGTGAGTGAGGAGTCCCTGACTGCCACAGACTGATTTTCTCTCTCAGGGAAAGGCTTTGATCTCTCAGCTCACAGAGATCCCCAGTGGCTGCTCTGGGGATGTAAAGGGCCCTCCCTGGGGAGCACAGACCTCTCCCTGTGCTCATCCTGAGAGCAAGAAAGATTTGTCTTTCCAAACCAGCTGTGGGTCTGCAGGGAGATAAAACCAGCACTGGGAGATAAAAGATAAAATGGGAAGGATTCCACTGATTGGTGAATGGAAAAATAAATTTGCTTTTACAAATAAACTGTAGGTTGGCTGATAAATTAAATTGGATATTGAAACATGAAAGAAACAATGGGGAAGAAAAACCCCTAAATTCCATAAGAATTAAAAATGAAAAGGGAGGGTTGTACATTAGAGGGAACTCTCTGGGATCAGGTGTTTTGGGAAGTCTGAACCTCTCAAGTTCCTCAGAAATGGGGAAAGAGAGAAGGGAAATGCAGCTGGGAAATTGGGATAAAAAGGAGGCTGCATCCTCCAAAAATGTGAGAGACCCCAGGGGATGCCCCATGGCCCCTTCCTGTATTGGAATAAAGCCAAAAAGGAACTGCTCTGCCTCCTTTCTGGACATCAACCTCTGGTGTTTGTGGGTTAATTTTCCTAACAATCCCACACTTGGAGCACTGAGATTCCACCCTCAGCAAGGCACTCCAGGGACAAGGGACACACAAAGCAAAGCACAGAAATCCTCACTGACCTGAGCACTGCAATTCTCCCAAACACATTTTCCACCCACAGGAAAGAACCCAGCATTTTTTACTCTTTCTGCCTGTATTTCCCAGCAGATGAATATATTCTCTTATTTGAGGGCCACATGCCAGTGATTTTTGCCCAACTGGAAATGACAGGGCCTCAAGAGAGGCTCTGCTATGAGAGAGGTCCTCAATAAACACAGAGTTACCCCATGTCAGAAATATAAGCACTGTTCAGCCCTATTTTTTTTTAATTAACTTAATTAAGAGCAGCTCCTCACACTTTCCACAACACCACTATCTACTACTTGTCCAAATTGTCTGCTTTCCACCACACAATCCAGCTCACACAGGATGTTTTGAGTTTCTTTTTTGGAGCACACAGGTTTTTTTGCAGCAGCAGGGTGAATAGCAGGTGCCCAGCAGCCAGCTCCCTCCTGGGGATGTGTTTTAGTTACCAGCCCAGCACCAGCAGCTGCCTGAAGCTGCCTTTGTTCCTCCTGAAGCAATTTATTTCATTTCATTAAGCTTTGCCATTCTTGGGAGTGAGTTTGGGTCTGAGCCACAGGAGCTGACACTGGGGTGGGATAGAGGACTGGAGTTTGTAAATCTCACAAGAGCAGCCTTGTAAACAAAACTTGTACTACAAAGACATCTTCACACTGCAGATAAAGGCAGAAATGTGGGCTTTGCTGGCTGCAGAAAGCAGAGCCTGCCCTCCCACTGGCAGCAGTTTGGTTTAATATTGCCTTGGCATACAGGGTATGGGAATGGATTCCTAAAATTGCAGTTAAGGAGCCAGCCCTAAAGCTGGACAGACCAGCAGGAGCTGAGGACAAACAGCCTGTGTGAGAAAAGGGAGTTGTAGCTGTTCTGCTTCATGGGGAAGAAATATCAAATTGGAGCAGCATTGGGGAAGAGCTCTAAATGATTGTGTATCCCTGTGTGCTCCTGCAGAAGAAAAGGTGCAAATGATAACCCAAATACACAAAGCAAGACTGAAGAAAAGCAATAATAAATGGGAATAAATATATAATATTTAATATTTAAATAATAAATGGGAATAAATATATAATATATAATATTTAAAAATAATAAATGGGAAATGTTGTGTTTTGGCTATAAATTTGGGGAAGAGGATGGGTAAGGAAGGACAGGTTCTGATAGGGAGTTGTAGCTGTTCTGGTTCATGGGGAAGAAATATCAAATTGGAGCAGCACTGGGGAAGTCAGAACTCTAAATGTTTGTGTGCTTCTGCAGAATTAAAACTGCAAATATCCCAAATACACAAAGCAAGAATGAATAAAAGCAATATTCATTGTGATTCCTGTGCAGAAATCCTGTGCACACCTAGAGACCAGGATGTGGCAATCACAGAGTTTTGGGAAGGGCAGCTTTGGAACCCCTCAGTTGTCAATCCCAGCCAGCAGCAGGGAAGGAATAATATTTTAACCCTGATACCTGCATCAAAAATGAAATAAACAGAAATGTTCTGTTCTGGCTATAAATTTGGGGAAGAGGATGGGTCAGGAAGGGCAGGTTCTAATAGAGACTTGTAGCTGTTCTGCTTCATGGGGAAGAAATATCAAATTGGAGCAGCATTGGGGAAGTCAGAACTATAAATGTTTGTGTGCTTCTGCAGAAGAAAAAGTGCAAATATCCCAAATACACAAAGCAAGACTGAAGAAAAGCAATAATAAATGGGAATAAAGATATAATATTTAATATTTAAATAATAAATGGGAATAAATATATAATATATAATATTTAAAAATAATAAATGGGAAATGTTCTGTTTTGGCTATAAATTTGGGGAAGAGGATGGGTAAGGAAGGACAGGTTCTGATAGGGAGTTGTAGCTGTTCTGCTTCATGGGGAAGAAATATCAAATTGGAGCAGCATTGGGGAAGTCAGAGCTATAAATGTTTGTGTGCTCCTGCAGAAGAAAAACTGCAAATGATATCCCAAATACACAAAGCAAGACTGAAGAAAAGCAATATCCATTGTGATTTCTGTGCAGAAATTCTGTGCACACACAGTGAAGGAATAATATTTTAACCCTGACACGTGCATCAACAATGATAATAAACAGAAATGTTCTGTTTTGGCTATAAATTTGGGGAAGAGGATGGATAAGGAAGGGCAAGTTCTAATAGAGACTTTTAGCTGTTCTGTTTCATGGGGAGGAAATATGAAATTGGAGCAGCATTGGGGAAGAGCTCTAAATGTTTGTGCATCCCTGTGTGCTCCTGCAGAAGAAAAGGTGCAACTGACATCCCAAATACACAAAGCAAGACTGAAGAAAAGCAATATCCATTGTGATTTCTGTGCAGAAATTCTGTGCACACATAGAGACCAGGATGCTGCAACCACAGAGTTTTGGGAAGGGCAGCTTTGGAAACCCTCAGTTGCAAATCCCAGCCAGCAGCAGTGAAGGAATAATATTTTAACCCTGACACGTGCATCAACAATGATAATAAATGGGAAATGTTCTGTTTTGGCTATAAATTTGGGGAAGAGGATGGGTCAGGAAGGGCAGGTTCTGAACCATGAAAAGATCATACTCTGAATAAATGAGTGCAACTGTCCCATTGCTAAAGCCTCTTTGCTGGGGCAGTGTCATTTTGGTAATGAGCTAAAAGTTCCTGCTAGCCTCAATGGCAAAAAGAAGCTGAATTTGTTACCTTTGGCCAAGCAGTGCATTTTTTCCTCCAGGGATTGCTGTGCTCATCTGTGCCTTGGGGTTTTTCTTTGAATTTTGCAGCAATTTCCCCTGCATTGCCACAGCAAATATCCACCTTCTGCTCCTCCCTGCCCCTTCTGCTTTCTCATCCTTTAAGCTCACAGCCCAGGTGATTTCTCTGCCCAAACCTCTCCCACCTGCAGGTGTCCTGAGCCATCCCTCAGTGCCCTGGAACAGTTTTTACTCCCCTCAGCTGTGGACCAGGGCTTAGATCCACCCTATAAAAGTGGATTTCCCCACTAAGGTGCAGCTGGGAAGGACTGAAATCATAAAACCACGATTTTGATTCAAACAGGTCAGGAAAACCAACGAGAAGCACAAAAATGGGATTTTTTTAAACAACCCCGAGGTGTCCTTAAATGCTCAGAGCACAGGAGAGTGGAGAAAAAAATGAGTTTAGAAACCTCAGGGAGAGGAGGCAGCGAGCAGGAACTCTGCATGCATCTCATGAATGTTCTACTTTCCCCCTTTGAATGCAGACATCAGCCTTGGCCGGCTAAAGCCTCACCATGAAGGGCCATTCTTTGCTGTTACTTCAGCCTGGAACAAAAGACACTTCAGGAGATACAATCCTTGCTGCCCAGTTCCTTTTCCTGGGCTCTTACAATGGGCTCTAGTTCTTTCTATTTTTTTTTTCCTTTTTTTTTCCTTCCACACATCTTTCTCTTATTTTTTTTTTTTAGTTTTTTTTTTTGGTTCTGTCCTTTTGCTCCTTCTTTCTGCCTCATTGAATCCATTAAGGCCTTTAGATGGCCTGCTATTGAGAAATAAATTTTCTTTGGGACTAGTGGCTGAGTCTTAACTGCTGGCAAGCAAGGCTTAACTCCTGAGGGGAGGGAAAATGATGGGTAAAACATAGAAAAAACATCTCTGAGCTTGGGCTCTTCAAGCACACTGGACACCTAGCAGTGCCTTGCTCCTCAGGGAAAAGGAATAACCTAATCCCAGGAATTTCCCCACTTCTCTCATGCAATAATCTTGACACACTGAGCTCTCTTTCTGCTTGTAGTTCCCTCTTATTTTAGGGCCACATGCCAGTGATTTTTGCACAGCTGGAAATGACAAGAGGGGTGCTGCTATGAGAGAGGTCCTCAATTAACACAAAATTACCCCCAGTCAGAAATATTTTTTGTTCAGGCCTATTTTTTTAAATTATTTTAATTTTTTTTAATTGTTTGCCATCACAGAATTGTTGGCCCAGTGTAAACCTAGTGCCTGTGCAGAAACAGAAATCCAAATCTCACTTGATTTTCTTCCTCAGCTCATATCCCAGAAGTAGCAAAAGACATATTAGCTCCCTTTATTAGGGTTTTTTTTTCTGCTTTGTGGCTCAGGGACTGGAGACAGCTACAGAAATTCTGTGACTTTTTCTGGCTGCTATTTCAGCCTTGCTGCAAATCTTTGGGCAGAACAGAGAGGCTCCAAGCCTTGCAGAGAGGTAAGCAATTAAATCCAACCAGCTTTAAAGCTTAAAATGTTGTTAGAGTTCTTCAGAGAAAGCATTGAAAATTACTGCTTGGTATTTGAAATTCTTTGTTTTAGGCAGGGAAAAAAAATCACATTTGAAAAGAACAGATACAGGGCTGAGTTCTTTGGTTCTCCTCATTATAGTTCATATTTTTAATTATAAAAATATTATGAATAACAATAAGATTGAGCATAATCATGGGGCACATAATTCATGGTGTGGTAGATTATTTCAAAACCACCAAAACCCAGTTCAAACCAAGAGAGCTGAAATTCACCTCAGAACCAGGATAAAAAAATCTTGGGGAAAAACAAAACCTTCAAAGTTCTGAGAATTACAAAATCATTCACAAAATATAAAGAAATATGAGCTGGAAGTATCTGTGGGATGCAAAAATAACTGATTATGTCTGGATAATGAAGTTTTCTGGGGATGTGCACCCATGAACCATCCCCTGCTCCCCTCCAGGTGGAGGAGGGAGCAGAACTTTAAAAACAGAGCAGAATTATAAAAACAGAGCTAAAGGGGAATATTTGGAGTTTAACAGTGAGAGGTGACACCACACTCAGCCAGCAGGGCCTGGGAGCTCCTTCTTTTACATTTTAAATTGTTCACAAAAATTCTGGGCATTTTCCTCAACAGCAAAATGAAAAATAAATTATAACCAAAAGTTGATAACAGTTGCAGCTTTGTTTTATGTATTTAATTTAGTAGTGCACAGTGTAGAGCTTAATTTGTTGGAATAAACTCCCAACAGGTCAAGGGTCTGTTTCATATTGAATTATTCAGAACTGCAGCCTGGGACAGGTGGTCCTGAAAAACATCATAAAATGAAAAAAAAAAAATAGAGGTCTTTACCTTTAGTTACACCTTGTTAAAATGTGAGTGGGAATTAAGGATTTTTTAGCACATCTCCTTGGCCACCTCAATTATTCACTACAAATGGTCCAGTTTTCATCAGAGATTAACAATAATTTCAAAACCCCTTCTCAGGACATTTTTCTGTTGTTGTTAACAGGATTCTATGTCAAGATGTCCCAGCAAACAGGCTGTACCTGCTCCCTTTCATCTCTGGGGTTTTGACAGATATAATTAACACAGACTTCCAAAAATGTCCTGACAGGCTCAGCAAACCAAAGTGATCCATGGCACTAATTACCAGGTGATCCCTGGCACTAATTACCAAGTGATCCCTGGCACTAATTGCCAAGTGAGGAGCAGTGCAGCATTGCAAAGGACAGCAGCTGTGCAGCCAGAAAATGAATTTCAGGGAATCACAGAATAATTAAGGCTGGAAAAGACCAACCCTAAACCCAGCTCTGCCAAAGCCACCGCTGTCCCCAAGTGCCACATCCACATGTCCTTGGGATGCTCCCAGGGATGGGGATTAAAGCACTGCCCTGGGAGCCTCTTCCTGTGCCTCAGCACCTTTTCAGGGGAGAATTTTTCCCAATATCCCACCTAAACCTGCTGCAATCCAAGGCCACCTCCTCTCATCCTGTCCCTGGTTCCCTGGAGGCAGAGCCTGACCCCTCCTGCCAGATCATTTTAGAGAGCAATGAGGTCCTCCTTGAGCCTCCTTTTCTCCAGGCTGGACATCCCTTTTGTCCCTTTTTGTTCCTTTGGGAGAATTTTTTCCCAATATCCCACCTAAACCTGCTGCAATCCAAGGCCACCTCCTCTCATCCTGTCCCTTGTTCCCTGGGGGCAGAGCCTGACCCCAGCTGGCTGCACCCTCCTGTCAGATAATTTTAGGGCAATGAGGTCCTCCTTGAGCCTCCTTTTCTCCAGGCTGGACATCCCCAAATCCCTCAGAAATTCAGCTTAAACCCCACAGACTGATCACAGCTTTAAATGCACTCAGCAGCCTCTGCAGGACTCTGGTCTGAGTTTTGTGTGTAAAAGTTAAATTAAATTCTCAAAGCAGGAAATATCTGGGGCTCTGAATGGAATCTAAGTCATTTTCCTAAGTGGAACTTTTAGAGAACATTACAAGTGAAGGCAATAAGCACAATCACAGGGAAAAGAGGAAAAAAAATCACAAGCAAAAGAGTAAAACAAGAAATTATGCCCTCACTTGCACATATTCACCCCCAAATCCTGCCTCTCGTGGGACCTGCAGCAGCAGAGTTGTTCCTTTGAGAAAATAAAAGTTTGTAACTTTTCCAGTGGGGCTGTGTAGGAAGATTTTACTGAGTAATGAAGGTGACAAGGACAGTATCAGAGCCCCCTGTCCTTCTGTGTTTGCATTCAACAGCTGCACCCCCAGAAATGCTGCCAGGTCACTGCTCAGGGTTTACAACAGCGAGCTGCCAAGGGAGCAGAGTCCCTCCAGAGCTGCAGTGCATTCCCAGTGACACAGCAGGGGAGAAGAATCCTGTGCCATCACGAATCTGGTCTTGTTTTTGGCTCCCAGGGCTGTTTAATCCAGAATCTGAGCTCATGTTTCTGCAGAGAGAGGAGCCACAGCAGAGTTTTTGCTCATGTGGCACAGCAAACCCTCCCAGCAGAGCCCTCTGGGCTGTGGGTAACAGAGCACCTGCAGGGTGGAAAGGGGTAAAAAGTGTCTGACAGAGCCCCAGTATGATCAAAGGCTTGATGAGAGCCTGCAAGACATTTGTAAATTTGATTATGACCTGAAAAGCAGATTTATTTTAGAGCAATATCCACAGCTTCTTGGCTCTGGCATTACAACATCCCTGCTCCCAGCACCACCATCTCTATATGCCAGCCTCTGCTCCTGGGGTAGCTCAAAAATATAAAATATTGAGAGGCAGCTTAAATTCAGCACCTCCTAACACCAGCAGGAAGTGGAAATTCAGGGAACTGAGCACAAAGAGAAGCAAAGGATCAAAATATTCAGAAGTCAGAATCAGACAGAATAATATTCAGTGATTATGGCATGTAGAGGAGTTCCAGGAAACGTTGAAGAATGGATTCCTGTGAGATTTTTCCCTCTTGCAGCTGGTTCTGCACAATGAGGAGGATTTCTCATCACTTATTAACCAGTAACTAGTGCAGAAGTAAAAATCACTGAGCAAGAACTATTTGAGTTTAGCTCTGGCAAAAGAATATTTGCATGATGTTAACAAGAACCCGTTCAAAAAGACCCAAAATATGTGAGAATTCAGTGCTCATACAATCAGTGGGATATTCTAATATTCAATAAAATCCTGGAGGGAGAATATTCTCTTAACACTTCACATCAGAAAAATGCTGGCTCGGTGTTGAGTCATAACATGACAAAACTTCATCCTTTATCAAGTTGAATTAATGTGCTGTGGGTGGGGTAAAATGGTCTGATATCAATAAATTAAAAATTATGCAAAGACTGTGGGGGTTTTAATACTTTTAATTCAACTTCTCCTCATCTAGAGCACCAAATCCTGAAGCATCTCAATAAACTCTCATTCCCACTCAAGTGGTCCAGGCAGGAAAGCTAGATTATTTTTTAACTTGAGTCAATTAATTGAGATTATTAATACAGAAGTCTTTTCAAATCAGTAATTGGAGACACTCAAACCCATGCTCTTTAGTGACACAGATGATACAAAAAATAAGCTTTGATTTGGGCTGGATAACAGAAATGTAACAAAGGAATAAAAAAGAAATAAATTTTAAACAAAATTAAATATTGTAATGAAGCAACATGTAGGGAATAATTGATTAATGGAGGGAAATGAAGCATTGGAAGAGGTTTTCCCAAGACATGAGCAATCCCTGTCCCTGGAGGTTTTTAAGAGGCAGCCAAACACCAAGGCAACAGTTCCAAGTTCAGTGCTGAACCTCCTCTTTGACCAAGAAGTTTCACCAGAGACAATCCAAGGTCCCTCCCAAAATTTACATTTTTATAACTCCCCTTCCCTGCCAGGGTTTCAGACCAGGGATTATCAGCACAGGGATGTGTTGATGCACCCAAAAATTAACAAAGAGCAGGAAAGAAAACTTAAAATGCTTTTTCCATAGCTGTGAGTCCAGCAGGCTCCTCCCTTCAGAAGGAATTGGGCAGAAATTGCAGAGAGACACAACTGAGCTCGGTGGAAGGCTTTGCAAAAATTCCCAAGAAAATAAAAAATAAAAAGGAAAATATTAGGGTTACTGCCTTCAGCAAGTAATTTAGGAAAAATACATTGGCAGCTACTGGTGTGGCTCTTTAAAAGTTTAAAGCACAGGGATATTTAGTTAAATTAATAAATGGAAAATCAAGATCCATAAAAGAACAGGTTCCCTTCTACCTGAAGATTTCATTAATGGAATAGGAAGATCAGAAAATTAGGGAGACTCATCAGCTCTGTGTACAATACAGAAAAACTCAGAATTGTCCCAACCAGAAATCAAAAGTATTCTAGAAAAATCAGCTCCTGAACCAAACCTAATGATCAGAGACTGGAATGATAATTTAAATGTTAAAAAAAAATAACTTTCTTCAGTCTTCTAGATAGTTCTTACCTCATCTTTGGAATCATTTGATCTCAGCTACTGAAAACTCTTCTCCATGAGGTGGAGATCAGATATTGTCAAGCAAGTTTCAAAATACACATCAAATTATGATAACTGCATTGGGATATTCTCCTCCTCCTGACGCTGAGTTTCTCATTGAAGGATTCTGCATTTTGCATATTTGTAACATTTAAAATGTGAGGGCTGGCACACAAATACCTTCAGATCTAAGATTGGATAATTCAGGGCAAGAAAAGGTTGAATAAGTAAGGACAAGGAGCTCTGAGAGGGCACAAATCTATTTCACCTGAAAGCTGCCAGAATCACCTGGATTGATTCTGCTATTTCACCTCTGTTGGAAGGGAAAATGGAAATGCTTTGTGAGAAAGTGATGAATTTCAAGAGCAGTAATGGAAAAGTTTGGAACATCCTGTTAACAGTGTAATAAGCACTTCCTCTGGAGTTAAACTTTACGTTAGTCTTAATATATTTAATATCCTGAAATATTAAATATTCATGACCTGTGGTAGTGCTGGTTGGAGGATGATGGGGTTATTTTATAACAGCTTTTAAGGCTGGGATTCTTTTCCCACCACGCATTAGAATGCAGAGTAAAAAGGAGGAAAAGGGTGAAGCAACCTCCTGAATATTTCACAAAGCACAAGTGTGTGGAGAGGACACACCTTCTCCATCTCACCTCTGCTTCCCCTGTCCTCTTCCTCTCCACTCTCCTGTCCCACAGACACCTCCCTTTGAGAAAGGTTTCAAAGGTGATAAAACTAAGTTTTTTGCTTTAAATAAATGTAATTTTTAATTGAAATTATCCAAGCCAATTAAAGTATGTCATAAATTTAACAGACTGTTATATTATTATCATAAAAATTCCAGAAGTCAATTTTAAACGTTTCCTGGAAATGAGCATATAATAAATTCAATTTAGTAGGTAGGCTTATGGATGAGTTTAAATATGAATTTTAGAAATGGCATTAGATTTGAAATGGAAACTTCAGCTGAGAAATCTGCTACATCATTTCTATTTTAAAACATTTAATCCATTTATAGCATCCCCAACACCTGAGTGCCGCCTTTATTTTTTTAAGCTGGGAACTTTGCTGCTCTGGGAAGGCAATGCCACGGCCCAGATTTCCAGAGATTAGCCTGAAAAAAAGTGGCAAGTGGAAGAATATTGAATAAACAGTGCATTAAAAAATTAAAACCAGTAAATTTATGCCCAGGGCAAAAAACCTGCACTGCAGAAACAGAGCTGGAAAATGGAATTATCAATATTATATATCAATTATCAATATGATATTGAAATATCAGTATGATATTGAAGTATCAGTATGATATTGAATTATCAATATGATACTGAAGTATCAGTATGATATTGAATTATCAATATGATACTGAATTATCAATATGATATTGAATTATCAATATGATACTGAATTATCAATATTGGCTAGGATAGATCCTTCCTGAGAGCCAGGGACCCTGTGGAAAGGCAGGTTCATGGGGACCACAGGGTCTCTTCCTGAGAAATGTGGGAATTTACCAGTCCTGAGGAATTCCTCAGGATTCTGGAAACAGAGCAGCTGCTCATGGCAAACTGATTAAAATGCTGCAAGTACACCATGAGCCTTCCTCTTACAGAACCCTGGTCTAAATGTTTTAAGCTTGAGACCTATAAAGCTGAATATTGGGGATGAATTCCCTTCTCTTTGCACTTCTGTTGCAAGACTAGAAGTTATTTCTGCTCGTTGAAAAGTTTATTATCCCATTTCTAGTGCCCAAGACAGGCTGTTCTTTCCCAGGCTGACCTCATCAGAGAGGTGGTTATCAAAATCACACTGAAATAAAATCAATTTATTCCACCTACCTAAAGCTGAGGGTTTAGCTAAGCCATCAGAAAAAGAAAAAGAAAAGGTCAGACAGGTTATCCACCTTCAAAGCACAAGATCTGCTTCTGGGGAAATGGTATAAACTGAAAGAATAGCAGAACAATAAAATCCTGGATGTAAATCCCAGAAATGTAAAATAAATCCTTTCCAAAGTCACTTCAGCCCCTCCTGAGCCCAGGGTTGCTCCGGCTGCTCTGGCTGTGAGTGCCTCTGGCCCAGCCTCGCGTGCGTGCACACACGCGCAGCCACAGAGCGTGTCCCTGGGGCAGATTAAACCATGCTAGAATACATCTCCATCCTCAGACATTCCTTCTGATGGAGGCAAAACCCAGTTTTGCTCAGTTTCATTTCTTCCCCACCACCTGCAGCCTCTCAGAAAACTCCAAAGTGCTCGTGCAGCTCCTGAGCCCACGTCAAAGGCGTGAGGACACTGATCCTGTCATTCCCTGGGATCACTTTGCTCCTCCAGACTCCTCTCTCTAGGAGTTTTCCCCTGCCTCTAAACTGTTCATTCTCATCCTCAGGTTTAGCTTTTATAATTTCACATTCTGTGCTGCTTCAGTGTGTGGGTCTGGGCTTTGTATGAGCTCTGTGCACAGAGCAGGGAGACAAAACAATTCCTGCTCCAGCTGGGCACCAAGGACAAATGAGCCAAATCTCAGCCAGGAGCACAAACCCCGTGGGCTGGAGAGAGAAAAACAAGCAGGGTGGGACTGCAGGGGCTGAAGCTGGGATGGGACAATGAACTGCAAGGTGCAAATGGAGCAGAGCTGATCCCAGGGAGAGACCCCGTACCCGGCCGGGCATTTTGGGGCCATTTTGGGTCATCTTGGGTGCAGCCCTGGCTGGGCTCTGCTGCTGCCCAGGGTGGATCCATGGAGGAGATCCTTTGGATAAATCCCTGCTTTATTCTTTAGCTCTGCCCAGCTTTTAAGGCTGGGATTATTTTCCCACCACGCATTAGAATGCAGAGTAAAAAAGAGGAAAAGGGTGAACCAACCTCCTGAATATTTCACAAAGCACAAGTGTGTGGAGAGGACACACCTTCTCCATCTCCATTCTGCTTCCCCTGTCTTCTTCCTCTCCACTCTCCTGTCCCACAGACACCTCCCTTTGAGAAAAGCTTCAAAGGTGGTTAAACTTTAAGACGTTTTTCCCCTGCCTCTGCTCTGGGCATCCCTCCCAAGGCATCGCTCCCTGCCCCTGCCAGGGTTTCCCAGCTGTGATTTCCCCTGCCCTGGTGAAGGTGGGGCTGCAGGAATCTCTGTGTCTGTGAGTGTGTGTGGGAATTCTTGCATGGGAAATGCAGCAGCAGCTCGAGTGGCACAGTTGGCAAACACACCCAGAATCAGCAACTGGGAGCAGCCAAAATGTTGATAGAACCAGGGATGTGTGCGGTTTTGACACAGCTGAAAAATTTCACTCTGGCGTATTCTAAATTTCAAAAAATCCATTACATTTCAAATATTTCATTTATATACAGAGGTCACTAAAACAGAAATAAAAATATCCTCAACCACAACCCAAACTGCAGGAGAAACATTTGAAAATTAGATATTTCAATGCAGCAATTTTATTTCTGGTTTCCTTTATTTCCAACCTGAGAAACCAGTTCTTTTTTTAGATCCTCCCTCCAGATCTGTGGCACTTTTCCTCTCTCAGTGTAGTTGATTATTCACAGATTCTAGTCAGAGCTGTGGCTGACACCACTCTAGGGCCAGCTTCTCCCTCACCTCTCCCTGCTCCCAGGATTGAGTGGAATTCAACTCAAAAACTGCTAAATATTTTTATTTTTCCCCATAATATGCCTGTCTTGGTCCCTCTCTGAGTGCTTTCATTATTTCTGCTCTTGCTGTTCAATTTATATTTTTAAATTCTCTTTTTATGTGCATCAAAACTCTCAGTGACTCTCTTGTGGGACTGAGAGTTTTGACTGCTGACAGTTTGGGGCAAAATGCAAATTTTGCAGGATTTGTGCACAGAAATCAACACTACCTGGTTTCTTTCTTTCCAATAAAGTTCATTGCTAAATTAACAAAAATAAAACAAAACCACCTAAGAGAATCAGAGAAAAAGCAAATCACGAAGCCAAAAGGAACAAAACCAACAAACAATTCTTAATTACAATTAATTACAGTTCCTCACACGTGAAATTCTCATGTTCTGGTGGAAATAAATATTTCAGCCTCACCTTTCCAGTGGATTTGGTGCCTTTCCAGATGCAGAAATAGCAAATAGTCCAAGCAGCCAGGAGGCACAGGGCGAGCTCCCAGCGCAGGTTCCCAATGTGCTCAATCCCATCGGAAATCGCCAGCACCCTTCGTCTTCCATGGGGAAAAAAGAGGGGAAAAAATCAGAATATTGAGCTAAAACAGTGCTGCATGGGAAATACTGGGAGAAAACTAAATTAATTACCAACAAAAAAATTTGATTATTGAGCTAAAATGGCACTATGTGGGAAATAACGGGATAAAAGTGAATTAATTACCAAAAAAAAAAGATGATAATAGTGGAGAAAGCAACATTGTATATAGAATACTGGGATAAAACTAAATTAATTACCCCCCCCAAAAAAAATTAGAATATTGAGCTAAAATGGCACTATGTGTGAAATAGCGGGATTAAAGGGAATTAATTACCAAAAAAATCAGAATATTGAGCTAAAACAGCACTGCATGGGAAATGCTGGGAGAAAACTAAATTAATTACCAACAAAAAAATTTGATTATTGAGCTAAAATGGCACTATGTGGGAAATAGCGGGATAAAAGTGAATTAATTACCAAAAAAAAAATATTATAATAGTGGAGAAAGCAACATTGTATATTGAATACTGGGATAAAACTGAATTAATTACCATAAAAAATTAGAATAATGAGCTAAAATACACTACCTGGAAAATACTGGGATAAAAGTCAATTAATTACAAAAAAACCATAGAATATTGAGGTAAAACGGCACTACATGCGAAATACTGGGATAAAATTGAATTAATTACAAAAAAAGATGATAATAGCAAAGAAAACAACATTTTATATGGAATACTGGGATAAAACTGAATTAATTACCAAAAAAATCATGTTATTGAGCTAAAACAGCACTACATGGAAAATACTGGGATGAAAGTCAATTAATTACAAAAAAAAATTAGAATATTGAGCTAAAACAGCATTACATGGGAAATACTGGGATAAAACTAAATTAATTACCAAAAAAATTTTAGGTTATTGAGCTAAAACAGCACTACATGTGAAATTCTGGGATTAAACTAAATATATTTTAAAAAAAGATGATAATATTGAAGAAATCAACATTGTATATGGAATACTGGGATAAAAGTGAATTAATTATTTTTTAAAAAATCAGATTATTGAGCTAAATTGGCACTACATGGGAAATATCAGGATAAAACTAAATTAATTGCCAAAAACCAAGAGATTATAATCTGCAAGAAAATGGCATTCTATATGAAAAACCAGGATAAAATTGAATTAATTGCAAAAAAATTCTAATATCGAGCTAAAACAGCACTACGTGTTAAATACTGGGATAAAACTGAATTAATTACAAAAAAAAAAGATGATAATATTGAAGAAAACTGCATTACATATAAAAAACCAGGATAAAACTGAATTAATTATGAAAAAAAAATGATAATATTTGAAGAAAACCAGAATTACTTGTGAAACAATGTGTTAAAACTGAATTAATTTGATTAAAGGATTCCTCTTTAGTCACTACAGTGGAAAGGAAGACAAAAGATAAAAGCAGAATATTCCAGGGATTTTCTATCTGGTTATAGATGAACAAATGTTTCACTTTTTCAGATCAGCAACCAAATTTGAATTTTAGAACAGCTTTTCCTTAAAGTCAAAGAAAAATAAATTATTTGAATTAGTTACCAGCACATATGAGCTAAAAATAAAACACTCCCTAAATAAATGGTTTTTTTAAAATTTGATTGGTTTCCCCCCAAAAAATTTCTAACCTTTATTTTTACCTGTTAACCTTAATTTTAATGAATTTCCTTTTGTAATTGGAGCTACAACATTAAAATATTTCTTTTCAAAACCTCAAGATTTTGAAGCAGCTTCAAGCAACAAATGTACACATAAAGACATCCACATAAAAGTTTTTTAACACTATCCTGAAATAAACCATCCTGAGAAGAGATTTCTTAAAATCTGTATTTCAAGTTAATAAATATAATTAATTAAGGTAACAAATTAATAAAGTTACGATTTAATAAATAAATAAAAATTACAAAATAATAATTTTAAAGTGATAAGTTAATAAATAAATATAAATTACAAATTATTACAACATCAGACTTGCACTCCTTTTCCTCCACATTGTGAGTGAAAACAAAATAATTGATTTTCACTGGATTCAATTGATTATATAATTAATGCCTACATAGGTATACACATAATTTAATTACAATTTAGTAGAAAGGTTAAGTATTAAATCAAACCAAGCAAACTGCAGTTAAAAATATAAAAGACTTCTTCCTTTTGTATTTGGTTCAGTTATTGCCTGAGGCAATAAATTTAAGGATATAAAGTCTGATCCTTTAATTCCAGCTAATAAAATATAACAGTTAAAGGATATAGAATATTTATATGAAAAATATAATATTTATAGGAGATATAAATATTTAAATGAAATAAAATGAAATTTAAAAAAAAAATAAAAAGGAGGAATCTGCAAAGGGAAATTCCTGGAGTGATGGAGTGGGAGGCTGGAGATGCCAAGAGGGAGAATAGAAATCTTGAAGCAGCACCTGGGCAGGTTCCACACCTCCAGAGCTGCAGCCACTCAGAAAATATGAGTGTAAAATTTCCCCTTTAGCTGGGGAATAACAGAATTAACAGGGTAAACAAAAATCCCAATTCAAACCCAAACCACCAGCATTTCTCTCCATATTTCCCTATTAATAAAGACAGATCTTCCCACTCAAAAATAAAGGGGGCAGGAAGTCAACACAAACTTTGAGAATTATCTGCTTAAATGTAAAATTGATGCCACTTCATCCACATCTCCTCCCCACTCAGGAACTGGTTTTATTCTTTAAATCTTTATTCTTCAAGTCATCTTCATTCTTCCAGTCTTCTTCACTCTTCCAGTCTTCATTCTTCCAATCATCTTCATTCTTCCAATCTTCACTCTTCCAATCATCTTCACTCTTCCAGTCTTCTTCACTCTTCCAATCTTTATTCTTCCAGTCTTCTTCACTCTTCCAGTCTTCATTCTTCCAATCTTCTTCACTCTTCCAATCTTCTTCACTCTTCCAATCTTCTTCACTCTTCCAATCTTCTTCACTCTTCCAATCTTCACTCTTCCAATCATCTTCATTCTTCCAATCTTCACTCTTCCAATCTTCTTCACTCTTCCAATCATCTTCACTCTTCCAATCTCCACCAGCTAATTTGGGAGAGAAGTGATCCAGCACAGAGCACCCTCAGTTAGCCAAGACCTGCAAAGTTCCTGAATTCTCTTATCAAAATGCACCCAAATGAAGAGGGGTGGCTTTTAATGAAGGGTTATTTTAATCAAGAAGAGCAAGGACATAATTGATACCTGCACACAACATCACTGAGACGTAATTACACAGAGAGGTGATGAAATGCATCTTTAAAATTCAAATTCTTCTGAGCTGTTTGACAGAAGAATGTGGAATTTTGCCTAGGATGAAGTCCACCCTCCTTACAAATTCTCATCTAAACGCAAATGAAGTCCTTGAATTCTTAGATCAGCCAGAAGAGGAATTAATTGCAAGAGAACCAGGACAAAAATTGGTATAATATGATAAGAAAAGGAATAAATAGTATTGGGCAATAAATATTAAAAGGCCTTTTAAAGCAGTACATTTATAAGATGAAATCTGAGACAAAATATTTATGGTTGGGCCACAATAACAGTGAAATTTCACTAAACTAAAAATGAACTTAAAATTAAAAAAATCCCTTATGTTTCAATCAAGCCAGGTTTTTTATGGCTATTTGGATTTATTCATGTACATGTGAACCTAAACATGAGTAAGGTTCCTTTTTCACAATGGATGTGCAAGTCACTTCAATTCCCCCACTGTTCTTCCCTACCCACAAAACAATTTCATCACAAATAAATATTCTCTCTCTCATGATTGAAAGATTTCACCCACCAAAAGATGCCTTTGCCTTAAGAACATAATTTTTTTTTTTCCATAATTTTTCTTTCTTTTTCTTAAGAACATAATTTTTAAGGAAGGCTTGAGGTGAAGATTTTTAAAAGCAATCAATTCCTGGGAGCAGAATGAGCTCAGAGCTTTCTGGAAGTCCCAAAGAGCAGAGACACCTCCTTCACCCACCAGATACTTTTGTAAAGTGTCACAATGGCAAATTAATGGGCTCCCCACAATTAATTATCCTATTGAAAACAGACACGTGGTGCCAATCAAGGGGAGCTGTCAGCACCATAATGAGGAGTTAATTACCCCGAAGTGCTGTGGATTTCCTTTGTTCCAGCAGAACAAAGGGTTGGTGTTTCCCTCAGAAAGGGAGCAGCAACAAGTCCAGAAGTGATAATTAATCTGTAACATAAAATGTATGCAAAGAATGGATCCAAGGAGGGGAAAGTCCTGCCCAGAGGCCAGCAGGGGAAATCCCTCACAGCTCTCCCTAAATTCTGACCTAAATTCTGCTGCTGGAACCATCTCAACAGCAGCAGGGAATGAAGTTTTGATAGGAGGGAGCAATCAGAACATTAAATTCTTCTCACAAAGCCTCAGTTCAGTCATATCTACTCCTATTCTTTTATTATTCCACTGAACTAATAGAAAAAGGGGAAGCATTTTGAAAATACATGGTTGCTCCCTGTGTCCGAGAAGTGAGGTTGATATCCAGGGGTCAGATCAGAGCTCAGTGAAGCTTCTACCTAAAACCTGCCAGAAATCCCTAAAAACAACAACAAAAAAAAAGTTGTGTAGCTTCTTCCAGTCCTGCATCCTCTTCTCTTACCCACAAGAGCCCTGCACTGCCTTGTTCTCCTCAACTCTTCATGCACAGAGCACAGAAAGAAGCAGTAAAATCAGCACTCAATGTGCTCCCCTCTGATTTGAAGGAGCAAACATTTGAAAAGTTCTGTAGTCAATCTATAGCTCAGCTGCTTTGCATCCCACTTGGGTGAAAAGAAAGAAAGGATTTTATCCTGTGTATCAAGACTTGTTAACCTGAGCATCTTCAAAACCCTCTTAAATCAAAAGAGAAATAACAGATAGTTCATTGCAATGGCTTGACTCTTTCTCACTAGAATTCACTGCTGCCATTTCTTTATTTGAAGAGATGATTATCAACAACTTTCCTGGATAGATAAAACTCTCAGGTTCCCCAAGAACCTGGGAGACCACAATAGCTGGCTGTACAACTGCAGGTAAGCACTTCAATTACTCCAGAACATCAAATCCCTGCTTGGTACAAGCCAGCTTAAACAGAATTTGCTGGCAACAACTTCAGGCTGTGTGAAAGTTCCCTGTGAGAAAGATCTGTCCAGCACTGAAGACACAAATCATTAATTACTGTTGGATCTCATTGAAAACAGAAACTGATGAGAGTTTGAAAGTATTTATTGTAGGTATTGAGCTTGTTTTGTTGTTTTGTGTAAAAATACTGAGCACTTCAGCCCCTTGAACCCACCCAGGGCCTGGGACAGAAGCCAAGGGATTGGTGGCACTTGAGCTTCTTGGGCAGAATATTGAGAAAACACATTCCACTGCTATGGGGGAAGGCTGGAATCAGAGGTGAACTCAAACCAGGGCAAGGTTTTAATTCAGTAGTAGCAAATATTAATTCTCCACAGCATATCTTGCTTGTAAGTAGAATATTAAACCCCAGCCTGGGTGGATTTGGGGTGTCTCACACTGTGCTTCATTGCCTCTGATCACACACATTTAAAATGTTAGTGAAGATTCTTACATTTCTTCCTGTAAATACCACAGAATAAAAGTGGACAAAAGTTCCAGGAATCTAATGAATAAAAGATAAATTTGGGGGGGATAATAGGGCACATCTCCAAAGTGAGGCTGTCAGAAATGCTGAGGTCTGGTCACAAGAGTCTGTGCAGTTGGGCTGAACAAAATCATGACAAAATTACTACAGTGTAGATTAATTCTACTAGAGTAACAAATGTTGTAAGCCTGGCTTCAAACTCACTTGATTCTAAATATAAATGTGGATTAAAAAGGAAATAAAAACAGATAGTCAGGAACTGTCTAAATAGTTAGAACTGTAGAACTAATAGAACTATATAAAGAAAAATTTCAGCATATTTTCAGTACACATAAAAGAATAAAATACCAAAATACCCAGGAAGAAAATAGACTTCATCCAAGGACCTGGTGCTCCCCATTGCCAAGAGTGACCTCTGTTCCCTCAATTCACATCGCTGCACGTGCAAAATTTACACAAAATTTACCCAGATAAAATCCCACTGGGAGATGATTTCAACATTAGGTACCTGCTGAAAGTGGGACTCATTTGTTTGAGAAAGCACTAAAACACATTTCAATTTGGTGCCTGGGAGAGGAAGAATGGCTCCTCTGTCGATGGAATTGCTGGAGAGGGGAAGGTTATGAGATAAGTGAGAAGCAACCTTTGCACCCAAATTTGAAAACAAACCTTCTGAAAGCTTACACACGATTTATTGGCTATGGAAACGCTGGATTTTCCTGGGAAAGAGTGTCTTTAATAAAGCTGGAGGAGCTGGAACAGGCTCTTGAGCAGAAAGAAGGATTAACAGCTGCCAACACAGCGTTGAAAGGAATGTCCTGAGGTAATTCTGGAGTTATTTCATGGTTTGGGAAGCTGAAGAACAGCTCCAATCTATTTGAGGAAGGTCCCTTTGTGTTCCCACTTTCATTTAAAAAACCCAACAGCAAACAGCACCCAAACAGAGGAGCCCCCTGAGGTGCCCTGGGGATGGGCTCAGGGGCAAAGCTCCCTCTTCCCCTCAGAGCATCCTGAGGGGGTAAAAACAGCAAAATCATGCAGTGCCCCTGGACAGAGCCCTTTTTATTTTATGTGTTATTATTTATTTTATGTATTATTTTATGCACTTTTATCCCTGCAGTTGTCAAACCCAGCCCATGTTTACCTCGTGAACCTCGTCACTGAGCTCCTCGTTCAAAAATCATAACACACCTGAGGGCCAGTGCTGCACAGATCCCTCACCAGGTGAGGGGGAAAGGATTGAGATCTTTTAGACACCCTTTCTTCCTGTGTGAAAGTAAATTTAAGTTTCTATCTAAAGACATTTCCTTAACTCACATCTTTCTTTCTCTCATTGCACTTTATGCAATTAATATTCATTTATTTCTGTGAATTTTTTTGGTTTGAATAGTTCATACCTAAATGCATTCAGGTATCCTGTGCAAATACAGAGTTTATGACTCAGAAACTTGAGCAGATATTTGTGAATTCTGAAAATTCAGTATTCCAGTCCCAGGCACCAGAACCCTCTTGAACTGCTAGGAGCTTTCCCCTGCCAAAATACCTGTCAGGAAGGTGGAACATTTCCCTGTGGCTGTCTAATCTAATCTGAGCTAATTGCTGTTTAATTTGGGAGAGGCAGACCCATGCATCCAGACTGCAGAACTCCAAGGTGGAAAAGAAATAGCAGAGAAGGAACAAGTTGTTTTGAAAGAACCAGAGAACACAAGATATTAAAGATCTGAGATATTCTCCACTGCCTTATCTACTTAGATGATAACTTTGGAAAATGATACTGATAAACTTAAAAAATCTGTTCTGAATACTAAATATAAAACTGTGAAACCAAAAGGCTGGCAGCTTACTTTGTGAAATTCTTGGATTTTTACTTAAGATAAACATGTTTTATATAGCTAAAGGTAAAAAAAAAAATTATCCTTCAATAAAAGGAATATAAAAAGAGTGTTTTTAATTCTTCAGTCAATTCATGTACTGGTTTGAAAGGTTTCTCTCCTCTGGTGTGGTTTGTTATCTTTTGACACTGAAAATGTAAAGAATGGTGCAATCTTGTCTTAGAGAACAGGTATAGAACATTCTATGTCCTGGAAATATCAAAACTGGGAAACATTTTTCAGCTTTAACACCTAAATCTTCTTCTGTACAGCACAGGACTGTAAAAGATAACAGTCAGATTAGAGACTTTTTTGAGTTTCATTGCATAAACAAAAAGTAATAGTTAGAAGAATACATACCTCTGACGAGGGACTTGAGCAAAAATGTGTGGGAGAGCTCTCTCCCTTTTCCAGGAGGAGAACACATATTTGAGCAGTGATAACCCTTATGAGTTTTAACCCCAGAGTAGCACAGAATCATGGAATGGTTTGGGTTGGGAGGGACCTCAAAGTTCATCCAGTGCCACCCCTGCCCGGGTCAGGGACGTTTCCCACTGTCCCAGGTGTTCCAAGCCCTGTCCAGCCTGGCCTTGGGCACTGCCAGGGATCCAGGGGCAGCCCCAGCTGCTCTGGGCACCCTGTGCCAGGGCTCAGCACCCTCACAGGGAACAATCCCTTCCCCATATCCCATCCAGCCCTAATCTCTGTCAGCCTGAAGCTGTTCCCACTTTTCCTGGCCCTCCATGCCCTTGTTCAAAGTCTCTCTGTTGGATGTCTTGTTTCTAGTCCCATTTCTCTCTCAACAATACCTGTCCTATTCTATAACATTTCCAAATCAACATTTCTTTGCTCAAAGTTTAATACAAATACACACCATATAAACCTTCTATCACATTTTAAAACTTTTCTACAAATCCATTTCCCACATCTCTCCATCTTTCCTACAGCCCCTCCAGGTCCTGGAAGGCCACAATTCAGTCACCCCAAAGCTTCTCCTGTGCAGGTGAGCAATGCCAGCTGTGCCAGCCTCTCCTCCCAGCAGAGCTGCTCCATCCTCTGCCCATCCTGCAGCCTCCAGCAGCTCCAGGTCCCTCCTGTGCTGGCCCAGGGCTGGACACTGCTCCTGCACTACACAGAGGACACCCTGAATCGCTGTCAGAACTCAGAATTCAGCAGGACACCCCTCAGGCTGCAGTAAATGGGTTCTGACCTTCCTTCCACCCAAATCCTACAATGAGGGTGAGCAGGGGAGGAGAAGGAGCAGAGACACACTGGGCACTGCCTGAGCCTGCTCTGTATCACTGCCCTGAGGAGCTCGGTGATGTGATGATGACATGGGCAAGAGTGGCACAGTGACAGCATTAACACCCCACAGATGGCAAATATCTGACAGAGACAGTGCCTGAAAAAGAAATTATTCCTGTTAGACTTTGTATTTCCCCCTCTAGAGTCTGATATTTGGGAGATTAAACACGGGCTGGTTGTGCCAGGTGTTTTCCCAGGGCAGTGGTGTGGTAATCACTGAAACACCTCCAGAACAAGCACAGCTACAACTGCAAAGTTAAACAAATCCCAGTGGATTTTTTTGCACATTTAGTCACTAAAAGTGTTTAAAATCAAGGGAGAGTCTGGATGCCAAACTCTCCCTGCAAGAAAACATGGGCTGACACTTTGGCTTTTTTTGAATATCCAGAATAAGACCTCTAGGCTCTGTGTAGTGTCCAAACCTCTCTTTTGAGGGTTTACTGGAAACTCTAAAATAGGAATTATACCCACAGGTTTCTAGAAGAGCTAAAAATGGTCCTTGACAGATATTGCTGGATACCCACATGCACTCCCCAGCCGCCAGTGCTGAAGGATTGGAAAGAAGGAATTCAACTTTTAGAAGACAATCCATGGGTTACAGGTTGAAAGAAATTTATTGGAAATTCTTTAAGAAGGAATTCAGCTTTTAGAAGACAATCCATGGGTTACAAGTTGAAAGAAATTTATTGGAAATTCTTTAAAGTGTAAGACCTCATTTCTGGAAATCCACTGAATTCCATACTTTGCTTGTTTCTCAAAGCATCAGACAGACAATTCCCTGTGGTCACATTATCAAGAATGCCTCAGCTACAGCATTATTCTGAAATATTTACCCCTTCCAACAGATCCAGTGTGAATTACACCTAACAGAATGAATCCTTCCTGGCTGAGCCACATTTGCTGCTATCCAGCCTAGCTCCTTCTCCTTAAATTCCTGCCAGGGTTGAATGTTGGTCCATTCATTACCCATTTCTACACACCCCCAGTTAAAAAGTGAAATTAGGCTTTCCTCTGCAGAATTTTTGTGGCATTCACATCCTCTGAAAAATCCCTTTGCCCAGGATTTTTTCTCCTGGGAAGCTGAGAAGCCTCAGAGAAAAAGGAAAACAATTCTTATCTCAGTTGCTTCTCCTGTGTTGTGCTCACACATGGAATGTGTTTGGAGATTGTTTCATTTGACTCTGGTGTGAATTATTTTGACTTAATGGCCAATCAGGGCCAAGCTCTGTTGAGACTCTGGAAAGAGTCACAAGTTTTCATTATTATCTTTTAGCCTCCTGTAAGTATCCTTTCTGTATTCTTTAGTATAGTTTAGCATAGAATTCTTTAATATAATATAGTATCATAAAGTAATAAATTAGCCTTAAAGAACATGGAGTCAGATTCATCATTCCTGCCTTTGTTAGGACATTTCCCAGCAAACACAATAAATTTTCACTGACATTTCTAGTACAGCTTGCAAAACATGAAAAGAATGACACATTTCTTGTGTCAACCCTGGCTCATTAAGGTCAGTACAGGATGACAGTATAAATATTAATATCATGTATAATATAATATATATAGTATTGTATAAATATATTATTTTTTCCTTTTTACAATTGTGTATCTCTATATCTCACACTGAGACAGTGAGGGATAAACACAGAACATCCCATTCCTGACCTATTTTCCTTACCCCTCTTTCAATGAAGTCATGGCAACTTCTCCTTAACCAAGCCCAAGGGTTTAATCCTGTTAAAATACTTTTTCACCTCTGCTCTACAGTCTCTTTTCTCAATATATCCAATGACTCCTTCAGGCTTTTTTTTTTTTTTTTTTGTAATTTTCCCTCTTCTCCTCTCTAAAGAAGTCATCCAGCAACAAAAATCTCCCTTTTTATTCACCTTGAGTGGTGTAAATTAGCTCAGCACACAGCACCAGCTGTGAACTGAAAGCTCCCAGAAGAAATCAAGTCAAGCTGATGCCTCTCAGAATTTGTGTGGAGCCTTTTAGAAAACCTGTACAGTTGTACTCAGCTTTTCGCTATTAATTAAATGTTCATCAAATGAGAACTACTGAGCACAAAATATTGAGAGCTGCTGCATGATCTTGTAAAACAGAACTTCACAGTGAGTTTTTGGCTAAAAATTCATGTAACAAATGAATGGTGATAAGCTCTTATCTCTTCCTCACAGAACAGGCCAAAAGAAAACCGTTACCTGACTGGCAGAAAAATTTTAAAAATTGAAAAAATTCCTCTGTCAACATATTTCTTATCTCACTGGCCTTAAACTCTAGTCACATAAAAACCCCTAAGATGTGAAAAAAAGCAGGGGCACAAGGAATAAAAAATAACTTACAGCCCAAAAGGGAAAAAAGAAAACTGCATATGGACAAGAGTTATTTAGGGAGGTCTCAATGCGTTGTCCACATTTGCAGCTCCTGGGTCTCCATAAAATATCCCTCTGCTGTAGCACTCACAAATTACAGATTATGAATTAAATCCAGATTCATTCTATTGGATCAATTTGTCATGTATGAACTAAAACCCATGGACATCAGCTATGGAAGAATTAAAGAAGAGCTGTTGAAGGGATTTGGGGGGGATTTCAGTGATTTCCTTTGCCCCCAGAGGACAGCAGTGCCCATAGTGCTCTTCCAAGACCTGCCCTGATTGGTGTCCTGCAGCATTTCCAGGAATTCCAGGGCAATATTTAATGAGCTTCCTCAGGAAGGCCTCCTGACACAGCAAAGCAATTCTGCTGCCATATAAGAATATAGTGCAAAGCAGTGAAATAATTAAAAAAAAAAAAAAAGTTTTGTTTTGTTTCTTCCAGCCTGTGCTCATTATAATTTTTTGCACAGGAAAAACACCTCTCCTTTCAGCATATAATTTAATTTAAAATCCCAAGCAACCACCCTTTCTGTGAACATCCTGAATCTACATAGCCATATTTGGGAAATACGGTTAAAAAGTGTCAAAATATTAGATTTTTCTTATACTTATATTTTTTCAAGAGCCAAAAGTAGACAGAGGTTTGATAAATTGCATGGAAATCTGTCCTTTACACGGTATCCATGCTGAGATAGCCAAAAACCAGAGGAATGTGATTCCTGTTAAATGATGTTTTCAGTTAATTTCTGGTTTTGACACCACTGCAAGCCAAAACTGGACTGTATATTAACACAGGAACCAACCAAATGCTACAAAATTCCCAAAGCAGTACAAAGTCTGGAGAATTTTCAAACTTGAAGGTCATTTTTCATCATCCACAGTGAAAGTGTTATGTACAACAGGAAGTGTAAAAATCAAAAACCATGGAAGTTCATCCACCTGGCTTAGGGTCCAGCCCTCAATACAGGAAACATTGGCAGCATTTGGACAGGAAATGTAAAAATCAAAAATCATGGAGGTTCATCCACCTGGCTTAGGGTTCAGCCCTCAATACAGGAAAAACTGTTGGACAGGAAATGTAAAAATCAAAAACCATGGAAGTTCATCCACCTGGCTTAGGGTTCAGCCCTCAATACAGGAAAAATTGGCAGCATTTGGAGAGGAAATGTAAAAATCAAAAACCATGGAAGTTCATCCACCAGACTTAGGGTTCAGCCCTCAATACAGGAAAAATTGGCAGCATTTGGACAGGAGACGTAAAAATCAAAAACCATGGAAGTTCATCCCCGTGGCTTAGGGTCCAGCCCTCAATACAGGAAAAACTGTTGTACAGGAAACGTAAAAATCAAAAACCATGGAAGTTCATCCACCTGACTCAGGGTTCAGCCCTCAACACAGGAAAAACTGTTGGACAGGAAATGTAAAAAGCAAAAACCATGGAAGTTCATCCCCCTGGCTTAGGGTCCAGCCTTCAACACAGGAGAAATTGGCAGCATTTTGATACCCATCCCATTTGCTTTTTTTTCAGCTGAAGTCAGGCAAAGTCAGTGATGTTGAGGCAAACCCAGAGGAGAGCTCACGAGGCTCCAAAGAAAAAGGGATTTTCACACGGCCCCTCATGATCTGGGCAGCAAGGGGAGGGTCTGGCACTGTTTAATGCCCTACAAGACACCCACAAAGGGGCTGGTTCGGGGTGGTGCTGGATCCCCCGGGCACTGAGCGGGCTCAGCTCACCCCTGAACTCCTCAGTGTTCTGGGGATTAACCACAATGTGACTCTTGCACTCGTTTGTAGCCTGAATGAAACAGGAAAAAACCTCTTTTTTGACTTTGCAAGGAAAGGGTTTGTGCCTTTTCCTTTCTGCTGAGAACAGCCCCTTTTCTTTTAGCCCAGACAAAACCAATGTTTCTTCTCACTAGGCTCTACTTGGAAAGGCTGGGGATGTGTCACCCCCTCCAGAGAGTGACAGGCCAACAAGCAGACCTCCTTGAACAGAGCACCGAGTTGTTGCTACACAGCCAATAAAAAACCATTGAGGTGGAATCAGCCACAAAACCGTGGCTCCTCTTTCTGTCCAGCTCCTTCCCAGGCTCTGGAAAGCTCCAATTCCTGCCCGTGGGGACAGACTGGAGCAGCAGCCAAAAGGGCACGGGGGCAGGGCTGCAGCCCCCACACCTGCCAGGCAATTTCCTCTCCTAGGAAAGCAGAAAAAGTGATGGAGCAGAGCATCCCCCCTCTGTTTGCCAGGCTGGAAATGCACCCTCACCCACAGCCACGGTGCTTTTTCGTATCCTGCTTTAATTTATCAGTAATTAGCAGCCACCAGTATTGACTAATCAAATTTGGGATGCCAAAAATTCTATGTGCCACGCCTTGAAAGTGTGATTATTGCTTTTTCTTAGAAAATCCTCAAACAAACTATACCATTGGGATGAGGGAAAGGCCACAGATGGGAGAAAACAGGTCAAGTCTCTGAATGCTGGCACAAGTAGGAAGGGAAAAGTGGAAATTCAGGCTCTTGTCTGTCCTTTGGAACACAGCAGCAGTGAGTTTGAAGAATAAAAAGTGAATTTTTATCAGTTTAGCTGCTTCCCTGTACACACAGAATTAGGAACTTCTCAAGGTTTCAGCTTGCAAGGCTTTCTTGAGTAAGAAATCCTTTAATTCCCTCATTTTGATCAGTTGTCAGTGGTGTCTGCTCACTCAAATGAAGCCTTAAAACACTGACAGAAATAGATATTTCTAAGCAGGAAAAAAAAGAAAAGAGTGTCCAAACTGCCAAGTTTTGCTGCACCTCCAGCAGGATCAGCCCATTTCCACTGTGTAGCTATAGGGAAGTGGTCATCAATTACAGTCTCACCAAAATGTGGAAAGTTTTGAAGTTTAATGAGGTTCTTTGGAGTGTACCAGAAGGAAAACAGCACCTAGGACCTGCTACAGGATTTATCTCTGAATCCTTTTTTGGTGGGTTTGTTTTAACAAAGTAACAGTCCATGCAAGACAAAAATTAGACTTTCCCCCTCTGTGTGAGGCAGTTATCAAAGCAGGGAGAGCAGATGAACTCTCAGAAGTCAGAGTACTCCTGCTAAGGGAGCAGCATCCTCTGGGCACACCCGAGGAAGGGAAATGGCAAAGGCACTGCCAGGTATCCTCTGCCACCTCTGCAGTCCCTGCCTGACTTCAGCCACAGCTTTAGGAGTTGCCAAGGCTGCAGAAGCAGCAAAATCTACAAATATTTCAGCAGAAAGGCTGGAGTTTGGGTCTGCAATCCTCAAACCTGCTGGGGATTTGGATTTACTTCCAGTCAAGAGTAAATAAGGGCTGAGCCTTACAGCCTCGCTGGTGGAAAAGACTCAGCAGCACCAGGTAAAAGGGAAAAAAATCCCTTCCCAAAGCCTGAAATAAATCTGGTTTGGGCCTGGTGTATTCATTTACACACTTAAACCCAAATCCACCTTGTCCCCCTGCTGCCAACCTCTGCTGGCACTTAGAGAATGTAAATCCTGTGTGAAACCACAGCCTGAGCCTGCCCAGCATGAGGAGCTCTCAGACTGGGAGCACTGGGCTGGAGAGCAGCACAGAGCATGCAAAGCCACTGGGGAATTACTGAGTCTCTTCTTGTTAGGCTGGGTTTAATGAAAACCAGTTTTACAGTAAGCTGGAGATGACTGTAAAGAGCTGTGGCAGTGGGGTATGGCTGTGAGAGGAGAGCTGCAGCATCAGCCTGACGCTTTACAAATGCAGATGTAAACAAGATCACTCACAAAAAGCAACCAGGGTCACTGTGCACAATTACTACTCTAATCCACAGATTAAATCAACACAAAAACAAATCCCACACCCACACACAAAAATATCCCACAAAACCCCATTTTTCCCCCCCACAGCCAACCCTTTGCACAATAAATTGGATTTATGTGGCCACAGCTCAGAGGAGTTTCAATGGCAGCCTTGGCATTGCAGGGAGCAAAGTGTGAAGGTTCTGAATGGTTCTGAAAAAACCTGGAGCCTCCCCCTTCCCTACTCCAGCAACTCTCCTTTTTACTATTTGTTTCAACAAGCTTACAATGAGTTTGTGGCTCCTGGCTGCAGAATTTACAAAATCATAAAGCAGCATCACAAGAACACCACCTCTAGCTGAGGGAAATAACATTGCTGATAACACTTATCTTCACACAAAGTAACTCTTCTAGTGATATTAACTGCTCTGTGATCTGCTCTTTATACAGAAAGACCCTGCTGTGCTTTTACATTTGATATTTAAGACATAATTGAATTATAATCTTAATTCCAATTAGTTATCTCAATCCTGATTTTTAATGAAGCTCATTCTTCCACTTTAAAGCTAGTTTTTCATGGGCTTTTTTTTTTTTTTTCAATTTTGAAGCCATGCAACATCATAACTACCTAAATTTCAAACAAGGCAAACACCTTCCTTAGCAGGAAGAGAGTACATTTATTTCCTTGTGCAAAACTATGCAACTCCAGTTTTACTTGGACAGAAAAAGTAGAAAAGTTTAATATCTTTAGTTATTTTGGCCAGCAAACTGTTAGTGTTACAAAAAGTTTGTCAGTGACACAATAAAGAAAGATATTCCAAATAAATAACAGATTATTTAATTTACCTTTTTTTTTTTTTTTTGGTGTTTGTGAATTTAAAAGGTTTGGAATGTGTATTTTCAACTTTTTATTGACAAGACTGTAAAACCAGCTAGAGAAAAGGCTAAATCTGATTCTCCCTTCTAGTTTCATAATTTATTCCTGATTTAGCCAGTACCAGGTTGGGAAATATGCCCCAAAACTGAAGGGTTTAAAACCCACTGCAACCTGATTGCAAGCAGAGCTGGAGAATCTGGTTTAGTTTCATTTTCAGAGATCTCAGAGAAGGGACATCCTTGAAATGGATTTGTGTGTGCTTCAAAATAACACTGACCCAGGAATTCAGGCACTCCAGAGATGAGCACTACCACAAACCCACAGGAATATGAGAGTGCAAAACCACAGGAATATGAGAGTGCAAAACTTACTCTGTGCCCTCCCTAGAATTGAACTCAACATTTCCTGTTTCTCTGGATAAGCAGAGTTACCATCAGTGGCAGAGTTGGGAATATTGTTGAAAAATCATATAAATGCAGAGGGTAAATTGGCTAATACTTGAGAAATTATATTGTTCATTTATTCCACTTTGATGTTAAATCTTAATTCTCCTTATCCCAAAGAACCATATGAGATTTTTGCTAAAATAAAATAAAGTTGTTGCATTGAGTGATGCCATCTGAGAAACTCTTGTTTATTCTGAAATATTCTCTGTGGGTAGATATATTTTGATTTAAGGTGTTAGGTGTTCAGATTATTGAAAATTTTAACAGAACAAAAATTTCAGTTTTATCCAGAGAGTGCATACATCTCTCATATTATTCAGGTGTAATTTATTTTTTTTGGGGGGGAGGTATTTTATTTTAAAATAAAATAGTATTCTTTGCTGAAATAACTAATGAAATCTATGTTTACTGATGTAGCAAGAAAAAGAGATTCAGGCAGACAATAGCACGTCCTAAGATTGAAGGAAATTATGTCAAAGTAGAGTTTTCCCCTCAAGAAGTTTTAATTTCTGGTTCATTAAAGAGTAGATGCTGCTGTCCTGAACACAAAACAGCCTCAGAATAAGGCTCTGTCTTAAAAATAAAATGAATTGGTCCTCAAGAAATTGTAGGAACCCAGAATTGTGTAAGAAGCTTTGAATTGTGAAATCACTCAGAATTCAAAGTAACATTCCATTTCTCTGATTGGCTTAACACACACTACACCCTGCAAGGAACAAATGGGAGGCTACACTGCACTGATTAAATATTGATAGTCAGAAAAAATATGTCACCACAAAAGGAGCTCATCTTCTGAAAACATCTGATTTTCTTCCCTTTAGTCTAACAAGAAATCAGAGGCAAGGGGAAAGGAGAGAGTTAAGCTCTGCTGTTATTCTAGCTGAATAACTAACACTTACACAGTCCTTTAAAAAATAATGAGATCCAGAAGCCAGAGTATTAGTTAACTGAAACAAGGATGAGGATGTAGCTCTCAAATTCCTAAGGGGAAGAAACATTTGGGGGGGGAAAAAAAAAGGAAGGAAAAAAGGAATATTGTAAATCATCTTCTTTCTTTCACCTTTGCCTCCTCATTAGTATGGGTTGGAGGCTCTTTCCTCCAGCAGCAGGAGCCAAGCTCCCGAGCAAGTGGCACACTTTGTTCTATGTCCTTTCAGGATATGGAATTCCTTTCCTTGTACTCTCTTAAAAAAGAGTTAAAAACTCTCATTCTGACCATGGCAGGATAAAAAAATTTCCAGCTGAACTCACATCCCTGAGTGCTACAGGGTTACGAGGTCTAAATGGTCAAATCATTGCAAGGTAGTGAATAGTCTGATCAAATATAAAGGTAGTGAATAGTCTGATCAAATATAAAGGTAGTGAATAGTGATCAAATATAAAGGTAGTGGATAGTCTGACCAAATATAAAGTTTTTGTGCACTTACTCCCAGAATTCCATCACTGGAGAAGTGGCATTTTGTAAAGAGACTTGACTGCAGTTGCTCATGTTGAGTTTTTGAAATTCCACACAGTTTTCTAGGAAAGAACCAAAAAAAAAAGGAGTTTGCTATGTTGACGTGCAAGTACAGTTTTTATTCTTGTCCCACTTTGTGCAGCTTGGAAAGCCCCCACTCTACATCACATTTTCTGGGTGGGGTTAAAGGGTTTTGGGGGGGCATTAAGGGTCACAGCTGCTACTTCTGCAACCCCAGGTTGGGAGAACCCAGAGAAACATCCATGAGGACTCTCCTACAACGCTTCCCAGAGGCACAGGGCCAAAAATCACCTCAGGCAGACAAAAGAAACATTGAGGCAATGGATTGGGAGTTAAAATTACAGCATGTTCCTACTCCAGCTGCTGGTTCAGTGGTTTATGGCTACAAAGGGAACATGGCCAGCCCTAAACTGCCACTTTTTCCTGGTAAGGGAAGTGGGTATTTCCTCTGGTTTATCTCTGCTATTATCATTATTATTGTTATTATTATTATCTCTAACACAAAGGCCTAAGCAGCTCAGCACTGTGGAGCATTTGAGCACTGATAACATCGGCCAAGCTCCTTGGCAGGGCTGCCAAAATTGATACCAAAGCCTTCCACATCTACTGGGCCCAAAATTTCCTCCCTAGGATTTCAGAAATTAAGATTTCAGGCAGCTCTAGGTGTGCTCAAAGAACACCAAAAATGGCCAATTAGTGCAAACTATGAAAGACAACATGATGGGCACTTGATTTGAAATTGGACTGTGTATAAGGGATAAATGCAAAATTTCAGGAACTAGGACAGTGGGATGAGATCTTCCCCATGGATGGTTGGGATCTAGAGACTCAATAAGCAGAGAATGACAGATATAAATATCAATGAGAGGACAGATGCAGAGCCCTGCCCTGCAAACCCTCCTGAATACATACCTCATCCTTCATGCTACTTTACATGCAGCAAGGATTATTTATCAGACTGCATTTCCAGAAGTAGCTTGATGAACATTATCCTTCAACATCTGGCATTTAAAAGAGCAATTCCAAAGATCCACATTTAATATTTTTCCCTCTCCATTCAAACTCCTCCTGACTTCATTAGAGTGAAAGAGCAAGATTGCAACCTGTCATCAGGTCATTCTCTGCTGCAGAATTCACTCAGTGTGTTCAGGGAGAATAGATATGATTGCAAATGAGAGCCTTGGGATTTAGCCAGAAGATCTTACAGAATTAACAAATCCATAGTCTTTTTCTGCTGACATTATATTCTAGAGGAGTAAATGCTTTTCAATGACCTAACCCAAAAAGGTCCAAGGCAGTTTCACTCCAGGTTTCCTTTATTTTTTTTGGCTGTAGTGGGATGAGATTGGCCCATTTGCACAGATTTTGCCACACCAATAGCTTTGTTCAGGACACTTGAATATAGTAATCAATCACCTGGGAGGATTTTAGAGTGGTAATCTCTGCTGAGGTCATACCTGTATTCCACTCGTGGCCACAGGAAGCCCAGGGAAGCTCTGTAGTAAAGCAGTTGAACAAATAGAAGATAGCCCATGCTAAAATGATGATGTAATATACATTTAGGTGTGCCTCTATAACTTGGGTAGCATAGCCAATGCCTGGAGGAGCAAAATAAAAAGTGAGACACGCAAGAAAACTTCTGCTTTTCAGGCTGTATTTAATTTAAAACCAAAAGCTTACTCTTAAGTAGATCTTAACTTCAATTTTGATACAATTAATTTCATTTTACTTCAAATGGAATGCTTTCTTTTGCAGCAGAACACAGAACTGTTACCTTCAAAGAGAGGGCAAACTTTCCTCCAGCATGTGATGCCTCCTTCGCTTGTAAACTGTCCCAAGGCCGTCTCCAAGAAAAATACTGGTATTCCACAGCAAATAAAAAACACCACGTAGGGGATGAGGAAAGCACCTGGGGGGGAACATTGAGGGGGTGTTGGTTAGAATGAGCAGGGCTCCTCAGTAGCACAGGGAGGATTTTGCCATTAAAGGAAGGATCAGCTGGGAGCCATCAGCGCAGTGCAGGAAGGGTTTGCTCCTGCCCCAAATACCCAAAGTTAACCTGTAAGCCAGGGCCAGGGGCTAAAACAGAGCAGATCAAAGTTCCTCAGCCTAAAGCCAGCTCAGGAGTCTCTCAAACACAGAACAGATCCCAGCCATGATCAGCTCAAAGTTCCTCAGCCTAAAGCCAGCTCAGGAGTCTCTCAAATACAGAAAAGATCCCAGCCATGCTCAGTTCAAAGTTCTGCTCTGCCCAGCACCACATCGGTCTGCATCCCCATCCTTGCTTCTCTCAGGGGTGAGGAAGTGTTACAGATACTAAATCTGAGAAATCTTTTTCATGTTATTTATAAGATAAGGATTGCAGAAAGGGAATGAGGAAACAAACTTCAGAACTACTCACAAGGACAAGAAAGCAGGGCCTGGCCATATCAGCCAGAAATATTGATGTGAAACTCTAGGAAAGTAACAAAGCATCAACATTTTGGTTGGATGCTGACAGTAAAACCCATCACAGGTGGTGAACCACAGCAAACCCAAAACCAGCACTCCCACACCCTGCAACAGCTGCTGTGCTTCAGTCCCCCTGATGAGAAAGTTGGGACAACTACATCCACCTGCTCTGACTGAGTTTCTTTCACCTCATCACCAGGAGTTCCTTCCCTCAGCCAGAAAATTTCCCTAGAGATGAATCCCAGGTGCCTCTCGAGCAATCCATGGGGGTTCCACAAAGAATGGAACACTTGCAAGGCTCCTCTGACTGACCAGTATCACCACACACACTATCACAGTGAGTTTAACAATGCAACTTGTGGAAATCCAAAGTACCAGCTTGGACTGTTTTTCCAACAGGCATACATCAGGAACATTAGAAAACATCAGGATGCCCAGCTTGCAAAAATATCATAGTCCAAGAAATACCTCATTTTAAATGCACAAAGAGATTAATTTTCCTCAAAAACCTGAACATCCACAGCCTAAACTTACAGATGATTATTCCTACACTCCCTGTTATGGCTTGGAGTAAGTGCCAGAGAGGTCACACTTCACAAGTTCCAAACTACAGCCTCCAAATTTGTTCTGTTAAAAGCAATTTATTTCACAACTAGTTCAGATATTTACCACTGTCTTCCCCTAGCACACACCAAGGAGTTGGATGCATCAGATTTAAGCACTAAAAACAAACTCTGGTCTAATTCCAGCAGGGGGTTACACAAGCTCACAGACTGAGCCTTCATTGACTAAAACTGGTCAATGGCAAATGTCCCATGGTGCCAGGACATGAGCAATTAAATCACACCCACTTATTCTATTCTTAAAGAGTACAGTGGGGATTAAATATGATATTTAAGTTATTACTTTTTCATCAAATCACCCAAAACAAACAATGATGAAAATTCTTTCTACCTCATGTTACAGCCTTTAAAATGACAGCACCACCTTTTGACAAGCTGGCACACACCTACAAATGGGCACCTAAAGCTGCAGCAACCAAAAAATTGCACACCAAATATATATTCCTGTCATTTCCTCTGCCAAAAGTTCTCTGGGAACACTTTGACCATCAACAAGAAAGGGTTGTGTATACGGTGTGCAGCATGTTTACATTCAGGATCTGGTAGCAGCGTTCTCTTAAGAGCTGAACTCTCGTTACCTAAGTTTGGCCAAAATACAGAGACATAAAGAAAGGAACTTCCAACAAGAAACACAATTTGCACAGCAGGATTTGTCTTGTAAGAACAGCACACAAAATGGGCTAAAAACCATCCCTGAGTTCAGATAAGGAGGGACAAGGAATAGAAATTTGGCGCAGCAAACAAACCCATCAAGGAGCAGATCAGTGCTTATCAGCCCTGAACATGCTATTTTTCTTCCAGCCTCTGTGTTTACACTGCCACTGACTCAGGCCTTAAGTGGGAAGAATGTTGAACCCAGTCCACAGAATTCTAAACTGAGTTTGTAATTTACTTTCCTTTCTCGTGGCTGCCCAAGCTGATGTGCTTATTCTCAATTGTCATTTATCTTATACAGTTTACAGTTGGCTATAGCCAATACATGCCACATGTTATACTCTGTAGAAGTTGAGCCTGCTCTTTCCTCTCCCAAATAACATTCCTATGTTATGTTTATTAGGGCTTGCTCTCTTCCACTAATCTTTAATTTTACAGCTTTCCCTACCTTGCTGTGGGAACTGGGGAAGTATTGAGGGGAAAAAAAAGAACATTGAGGTATAAAAAATTCCATGCGACAAAGAAAAATAATTTAGTCTTTGTGGCATTATTTGAAAAAAAAAATTCATCCTCTCCAAAGTACACTGCTGTGACAAATGAAGTGCTGCCTTCTTTTCTGTGTCAGACAAACTTAGTTAAGTATGCCTGGGTGTGTATTCACATGCAGGAGACAGAGTGTACTACTATAACTGAAGGCTGGCTTCTCCTGCATGAAAAATACTCCTGAAAAAAAAGATGTCAATTTACTAACGTAACAGCAACTTGTAAAAATAAACCACACAGTGTTTGGAGAGGAGGACAGAGAAACACAACGATTTTTCTCAGTTGTCAGATGTTAATGCTTCCCTGTCTGCCCATGCACTGAAATCCTGAACACGTCTCTCTTACTAGTGCAATAAATCACGGCGAGGCACTCTTAACTGTTTAATTCCCGTGTTTAATCCCCCTGTAAACCCACACGTGATGCCATCTTACCTCCTCCATTCTTGTAGCAAAGATATGGGAACCTCCAGACATTTCCCAGCCCAATAATCTCCCCTGCCACAGAAAGCACAAATTCAACCTTATTGTTCCAGTGACCTCTTTCATGGACTTTCTTATCATTGCTGTGGACGAGGTTGGTGCTTGAGGCTTCTGGGTCCAAAGCATCTTCTGGCTTGCCATTAATTATAGGAATAGTCTTTTCAGCTGTCATGACTTTTCAGCCTAGTGGAGAACAAAAGAAAAACACACAGGTGTGTTAAGACACTTGCTGGCACTGATCTTCAAGGATTGAAATCTCCCAGGGTGGCACTGGCTTCTTGTCACCGATGGAAATCTGTGGGTAAAAATGAGGGAGGCAACTCCACGAGGCTGGGAAAGTTGCAAGGCAGTGGAAAAGGAAAAGAAAGGGGTGGGGAGAAGAGAGAAGATCCTGTGCAAGGGAAGAAGTAATTCCAAGTGGTGACAGGTAACTTGCTAGCAGAGAGGGAAGCCTTTCAAAAATCCCTCCCCAGGCAAGGATCCCAGCCCGCCTGACCTACCAGCGGACAGGGACCTGCCGCACCTGCCGGGCGCACACCTGAGCGCTCAGGGCTGAGCAGGAGGGCTGCGATGGCTGTGGCCTGCCCGCAGGAGCGGGGGGGCTCCGGGATTACTCACCCAGGGCTCTGCCCGTGCCTGCGCGCCGGGGACAGGGGCCGGGCTGTGCTCAGCGCTGCCTGCGGGCGATGCTGCGGCTCCGGCAGCGCGGGCAGGGCACGGCCGGCCGGGGAGGAGGCGTTCGGGATCCCCGGGAGCCGGGAAGCCTCGTCCTGCCCTGCCGCTGCTGGCGGCCCGGCGTGGGTTGTAGGATGCTCCCCGCGCTCTGGAGCCGGAATTTGCAAATGCTCAGCCCTCCCCGGAGCGATGGTTTAACACCCGCCTCCCCCCTCCGCCCACCTCAGGCTGTCCCGCCAGCTCCCCCTCCTTCTCTTCCTTCTCCTCCTCCTCCTCCTTCTCCTCCACCCAGCATCACCACCGAGCATCACCAGCGAGCAGAGCATCCCCGCCCGCGGGCAGGGCCGAGCCCGCCAGGTTGGCAGCCGCGTTCTGCATCCCTATCCCCGGCAGTCCCATCCCCGCTCTGCAGTCCTCGGGCAGGGATGGTACCCGCGGGCCCGGCAGCTTGGCAGCCGTATTCCCATTCCCCAGAGGGTCCCATTCCTGCTCCGCAGCCCTCGGGCAGGGATAGGACCGCGGGCAGGGCCGAGCCCGCCAGGTTGGCAGCCACATCCCCATCCTCGGCAGTCCCAGCCCTGCTCCGCAGCCCTGAGAAGGGATGGTACCCGCGGGCCCGGCAGGTTGGAGCCGCATCCCCATCCCTCGGGCAGGGATGGTACCCGCGGGCCCGTGTTCTGCATCCCCATCCCCTCTCCGCAGCCCTGGGCAGGAATGGTACCCGCGGGCCCCGCAGATTCCCATCCCCATCCCCGCTCTGCATCCCTCGGGCAGGGATGGCACCGCCGGCCCGTGTTCCCATCCCCGGCAGTCCCATCCCCGCTCCGCATTCCTCGGGCAGGGATGGCACCGCCGGCCCCTGTTCCCATCCCCGGCAGTCCCATCCCCGCTCCGCATCCCTCGGGCAGGGATGGCACCGCCGGTCCCTGTTCCCATCCCCGGCAGTCCCATCCCCGCTCTGCATCCCTCGGGCAGGGATGGCACCGCCGGCCCAGCCCCGCACCTGCCGCGCTCGGGGGCTGGCGCAGGCCCCGCAAGTTAAAAAAAGGAACGCGCCGGGAGCAGATGACACAAACTTCAGCTGGAAAGGGCGGCGGGGAGAGCCGGGGGACAGACGGGATGAAAAAATCAACGGAGGGGGAACATTTGGGAAGTGTGGAAACAATGTGGGCGCTTTCGAGTTCCAGCAGGGAAATGCAGAAGCAAGCAGCCCATGTGGGCATTGCTAGCTGGGGCTTGGCTTAAAATTCAAGCTGTAAAAGAGGTGAGAAGAGGGAAAAAAATTATTACAAATGTTTTTGCTTCAGGTTGAATCAAATATTTCAAATAGAGATTTTTTTTTTTTTCCATCTAAACCTCTCATTTTAAAATTTTTTTGTAAGTCAGTCATTTTCACCCTAAGTTTCCAAAGCCAAATTAAATACCTCTTCTTTCTTCATTTCTGCAGCTTCTCCTTGGCAAATGGCAGCACCCAATCCAGGTTCTTGCTTCAAAACTTCCTCAGTTCCTCACTCTGTTGCAGCAAGCCTTTGCTCTGCAGCTCCAGGGGATGCACTTTGGAACTCACTAAATCCAGGATTCTCTGCTGGAAATGTCCCAGGGACAGTCAGATCTTCTTCCATGTGAATCCTCTTCCTCTCACCCTCCAGCTCCAGGGGCTTTTCCCACTGCCTGGCCACCTGTTAGCAGTGCTCCTGGAAGACAATGGAAAGGTGCCCATGGATAGATTTTAAATTAACTTGAGCTGACTTTGTACCCTGCTTGTACATTACACACTGGAGCCTCTGCTGTGGTTAAAGTTTCCTGGATTTTGCATTTCAGTGATGCCTGTCAAGAGTGGGTGCTGGGGCCTCACCCTGTCAGTTCTCTGTCACATCAACCCTTGCACCTAACAGGTGCAGGATGAGCCTCTCTCTTTTCTTCTTGATGCCAGCATTTAGAGTTCTAGTCAAACCTGTCTAGGGAAAGGAGATCTGCCAGTGGGAAAACTGAAAAACTTGCAAAATTCTTCTATTTTAATTTTTTTTTTAAAGCATCCTTACCACAGATATTATCAGAACTAGTTTTGATTTTGGGTGCTGTATTTGTGGCTTTGTTTTCAATGCAGCTGGTATTCATTAACTGGGGATGGAATAGATCGATTTTTCCCAAGCTGACTTTGCACAAACTAAACTCAACTTGGAGGGCTTTTTTGTTGATTTATTTTTTACCTCCTTCTTCATCTTGTTTTCAGCAGGGATCAAAACAGACCGAGTTTTCTGTCTCCCAGCCAGGCCTAGCAGACTCAACAGGATATACTTGAACATCAAAGCTGACAGTGAATTCTCATTTTATTCCTGAGAGTAATTCTGAAAATGGAGGGAAGCTGAGGGACAGTAAACATTTGATGATTCAATATAGAGGAGAGACCAACCTTCATCAAACAGATTCATGATCCCAAATTGAAGGCCTGCTGCAAGGGACAGTCTCTAGGCAGATGCTGAAGGTGTTTATTTGCTGATTTGTTCGGTATTTGAAATGATTAATTCATGCTGTCAAGTGTTTTATCCATTGCTGTATTCCTGCACCAATTCCCATCCAGTCTCCTCCTAACTGAAGTGTTTATGGAAGTAATTGCTGGCTGCTAATCCTTGTGAGCACTTCCCAGTGTCTGCAACAAAAAATGACAAATTTTAGAGCAGGTTGAGAACCCTTTTAAAAAATTCTGATAGAGCCTTTGCTCTCTTTGCTTTCTCTGGATTACAGGCCAGGTGTCAGTTCATGCTTTCACTGTGCCTCTGGTGCTCCTCATCAGGAATTCCTGCCTGTTCCTCTCAGCCTGTTGGGAGACCCTGCACAAGTTTCCTGGCCATTAAAATGATGTGCCCTAAAAAGCAATTCAAGTTCTGCTTTATTCAGGTTTATCTCCACACTCCCAAGGAATCATTTACAACTCTGTGCAGAAAGTGCAGGGGTGGGGGTGGAAATCAGATGTTTCTGCTCACCAGAGAATGGTGCTGTGAAGTACCAAATGTTCCAAGGCTACATTTATTTAGGTTTATAAACTAAAATTAATCAAGAGAAGTCATTCATACCTAGAGTAACTTGGGAAAACAACCTCCAAGAAAAATCCACATGTCCACAGGATTCTGCCAGACTGCCAAAATTAATGTCAGCTCAAGTCACGTGATATAGCTTTAAATTTAAAACTTGGGCTTTGCTCATTTCTTCCCCTTATTGTAACTCTGAATTTCTGTGTCGTTTCTGCAATAGAAAATCCTGGGACAATATAACTGGGGGAGAACAACAATCCTCTGCAGATTTAAAACCTTCAATTTAGATTTGCTGTAAGCAAGATCTGCACAAGCCTTCTATAAAGATTTCATAAAGCTGGACTCTTCATGGGAAATAGCTACACAAAAGCAAAGAAATACAATCAGAGTTTCATCAGTGATAATAATCACAATATTTTGGATCAAAAGCCTAAAATCACAAAGCCATTTGTGAACAAGACCAACATATTTAGCTGTTTTATTAGAGGCTGACTTTAATCAAAAATAGGCTGATTTGTGCCTAATCAGTTTTCTGTAATGGGAAAAAATATTTCTTTGTTGCAGATAATTTTAAGTAAAGCAACACCTGATTGTTTGGCTCCTGTTCAGAAAGGTTTAACCCCTATCATTGTAGGTATCTCTCCATCCAATTTATTGCCTCACAATGGGTGAGATGCTGAGTTTTGGGTTGAGGAGAGCTGTAAAAATCACTTTTCCATCTATTGATGTTGCCCTTCCCTTGTCTATCTGAGACCTGTGTTTTGTTACCTGCATTTTATCTTTTACCCCCTCCTCTGGACAGGAGTGGGTGAGAATATTCCAAATAGGGGATTTCTGCTGCAGACTAATGCTGATCCCCTGGAAAAAGTGGCACAGATTTGGGTTTCCTTGAGTTAATTCATCCATTCCCACTGTGCTTTAGGGACACACCCTTCTGCTACTGGGTAATGGTACCTTGAGTTTCTTAAACATGAATTTCATACACAGACAACACTTGGAGAGAACCTCTAATCCTGGATAATCCACAACTTCCTAGAGTTAGCCACCCATCCTAATGAACTGAAATCTAGGAAATAGCAAAATAAATGACAGCACTAAAGGAGAAGACACTTTTGAAAGGTTTTAGTGAGACTTACAAGTGAGACCAAATAAAAGAAATACCAGAGACCTGAGAAGAACTCGATGCATAACAGCACTACTGCCTGTAGTCAATCATTGCTCCAGATTAGAAGCTGAATTTGCAGTCCTCCTACAGATACAGATGTTATCAGCATGGCCAAACTCAGGTACTGGGAGCTGCTCCAGCCTGGAAAAGGAATGAACTCTGAAGGGAGTTTGTGCTCAGCTCCTCTGCATATACTTTCAACTCTATCAAAATATTTTGTATTATTTAAGGTACTCAGTGAACAATGTCAGAATTTAATTCAGGTTACAGAAGCTCTCTGCAGAGACATGAAATGTTTTATTTTATCCCAGACACTCTTTCTTCCCTGTTGTAAAGCAGGGTAAGGGGTTGCTTTGTGCACTGGATGCTCCAGGTCAGTATGGGAAGACTGTTAGGAATTAAATTTCAAGGAATTGACTCTCACACCTCTGGTAGGAAGGAGCATCTCCCCCCACCCTTCCCCTTTGTTTCTACAAGCAGCCCACTGAGCCAGGCTTTGGGTTAATCCTGAAATTTCACAAAACCAACTTGCCTTTGAGTTGAATCTATAGCACAGTAATTAAAAAATGAAATTCCAGCTTGTAGATGAAGATGATCATTCCATGCTATGAGGTGTCATGCTCAGCAGTAAAAAATGGGACCAAGAGGGAGGGAGGATGATCATTTGAGTGATGGTATTTTTTTCTTCCCAAATATCCCATGGGATGAAGTGCTGCCCTCCTGGAAATGGCTGAACATCCACCTGCTGGTGGGAAATAGGGAATTCATTCTTTGTTTGGCTTTGCTTGCACGTGCTGCTTCGCTTTACATGTTAAACTGTCTGCATCTCAGCCCCTGGGCTTTCTCATCCCATGAGTTTTCCCACTTTTCCCTCTCTGATTCTCTACCCTGCCAATATGGGAACCTGTGCAATATCCAGGTTCAGTGAGGGGTGGCAGCAATACTGCACACTCTGCCAAGTGTTGCTTCAAAATACATTAAAATCAAAAGTAAGTTACCATTAGAAACAAAATGATGGGTGGGAATGAGGGAGTGGTTTGGTTCTGTGTCAGACCTGAAATAGGAAAAAAACTCCAGAATGAAGATAATTCATTTTTCTCCCCAGTGCAAAATAATAAGAATTATATATAACCCCCTAAAATTTCAACTCAATCACGTTCTACTTTTGAACTAGAGTGCAACAGCAATATATTGCTTCAAAATCTAAAAAAGAGGTCCCATATTTTCAGAACATTTCCTTTATTGAAGTATTTTTGGCTGAAGTTGCATGTCAGTAAAGCAAAGTAATTGCCTGGAAAATATTGATTAGCTCTTGTCAAACACCCCTCTGCTATTCAGTATTTCCATTTCAGCACTGTCAGCATCCAAGCACTGGCACAGGACTTTAACTGTGTGTGTTAAGTTCTCCAAAGCAGCCCCAGTGCAGTCCCACAGACACTGAGCCCCTGCAAGGGCTCTGCCACATAAATTACATGTGACAACTTGGACTAACTCAGCAAACAATCCTGTCCTGAGCTGGCTGCTGGCACATTGCTAATTAACAATTAATTGCCTTCCACAAGACTCCTGCAGAGCAGATGATGTGATACTGCAGATGTTTCAGCCAACTTGTGTTTCTCTGCAGTGTTGCAAAAGTGCCCAAAGATTTCTTTTACTCTTTTGCCTTTTGTAATGGTATTTTTAATCAGATACATATTCCTTTTGTTATTAAAAAATATATGTTTTGCAGTATTTTAATGCTGAAACTCCTCTTACTAAAATTCTTTCTTTACAGCTGTGAATCATCAGTTGTTGGTTGATGCCTGTAGGTTTATAACCTGAAAATTGGGTCAAAATAGAACTTAGCTGGCAAACCAGGAAAATTAATTATTGTGAAACCCCACCCAATTATGCCCAGCAAAAGCAACATCTGTGCTTCAAGAGCCAAAAGAGAAAATACTCTCAAATTTTATTACATCCACTTGCTAAAAATGCATGGGCTTCTTCTTCTTTCCCCAGCTAAAAGAGGAATATTTTATCATAGGCTAATCCACTGGGAAGGCAAATGGAGAAGACACAAAGATTATCCAGAATTTCACCTCTGCTGGACAATGAACTTTCCCAATGACTTGTTAAAGGTGAACAAAGAAACTCAGTGAGAGAAGAACCCTCCAGCAAGGAGGCAAATGTCACATTTAGGTGCACAAAGCTGGGCCTGGAGGAACAAAGATCAGCAGGGAGATCCTGACTAGGCTGGCACAGATTCCAGGAGCCTGCCAAAGGCTGTGGTGGGAGGGCAGCAGGAGATGTGGGAATTGCTGCTGCACTCCTCTACAAATGGATGAACAATTCAGGCACAGAGGACAAAACAGGCAGATTGCTGTCAGTGGGAAAAGCCTTCCTGGAAATGGTCAGATTTAGGTTCTTCCCCCAGAGGGTGCTGGCACTGCCCAGGCTCCCCTGGGAATGGTGACATTCCCAAGAGCCCAAGGAGTGTTTGGACAACATTCCAGGGATGCCCAGGGTGGCATTGTTGAGGTGTCTGTGCAGGGCCAGGAGTTGGACTGGATGATCCTTGTGGATCCCTTCCAACTTGGGATATTCTATGATTATTTTTATATTTCAGGATATTTCTGACCATTCCCACTCCCTCTCATCTCAGTTCCTTTCCTAGCCACAGGAAAACTGAAACTGATCCTCCAGGGTTTGACTATGTTGTAAAGAAAAGCTTAAAATACACTTGTCTCCAGTTCTTGTCCAAGTGTCTGGCACTGAGAATCATCACTCTCCCAGAAAGACAGAGCCTAATCCATGGAAAACTGAATTCAGGAGAGGAGAAGGAATTTTGCTGGAGATCATTTGATGCATAACTTTGCCTATTTTTGACTCTTTCAACATCCTAATGTTTGTAGGGTGACTTACAGGTAATAAATCAGGGAGAGAGGAGACATCCTGTATTACCTGAGACATGGAGTTCTGGCTTCACAGCAGCAGGAAAAAGAAGCTGGGCTTGTTTCTTTTTGCAGTCTGTAATAAGGAAGGCAGTAGTAGAAATGATCAGTTGAGATTCTGTGTTCCCCCCATGTTTTAATTTAAGCACAGTATCTGGTGAATGGAATTCCCAAAGCAGCACCTATTTCTCAAACTCCTTCTCTAAAATTTACTTGCATTTTTTAATAGGAAAAAAATCCTACGCTGAGGAAAGCTAGGCATCAATTTTTTTAAAAAACCCAATTTTTTAGAAGTTGAACTTTCTCTGAATATTGTTCTAGCCATGATTTCCTCATGGCTACAAGTACTAAAACAGGAAGAACACAAAGATCTCCTTGTTCAATGTCACTTTTACTTGTTCCACTGGGAAAGGAAGACTTTGCTGATGGAGTCAAGGCAAATAAGGCTCCCCTAAAATGTCAGAGCATGAGTGACAGTGACACATCCCCAAATATCACATCTTTACCAGCCCTGGTATTACAACCATACAATTTTTGGGAGCATCATTTTGTGCTTTGCAGTCAACTTCTCCACCTGCTCCTGAGATTAAATATCATTTAAGAGTAAAAAAATTGCACCCAGAAGAGGAAAATTTCCTCTGCAGAGGTCTCCATAATTACAACTTTTTAACTCTTACAGGCTACAGAATATGCTGCAAATAAACACAATAAAATTTTCCACTGGTGCATCATTCACAAAACCTTCAGCATATTCAGGCTGAAATTATCTAAAGATGATTTGCAGATTTGGGGCCTAAAGGTCAAGTTTTCAGGAGCTAAATTACTGAGGTGGCCTTTTCTGCTGAAGAGGGGCAGAATATGGCACCTGGTTCATTGTTTGCAGTTCAAAAGGGGTTTGTGCACCTTGCACCTTGATTGTTTTGATGAATAAATAGCTGAGACTGAGGAGATATGGCTTTATATCTGTAAGTGCTCTTATCTTTCCAGAAAGTTCAGTGATTCCTCAGTTCATTACTGACTTCACACACAGAATAGAGCTGTAATCCACACAGCAATAAAAATAAAGGTTTTAAATCAGGCAAGGTTTTCTTCTGAGGTTTGTTTCTAAACCAAGCAGGGAGGGTGTGGAGCAGCCAGCTCTTAGTGCAATTAATTTCATGTCCTTGTTAGTAATGATAAGAAAGTATTAAATTTCAGCTGATAAGAAAGCATTACATTGCAGCTGCTTGTGTTACATGGATTTTTGATTCTAACTTGATTCCTATTTTAAGTCTCTTTAAGCTTATTAAGAGTTTCCCAGTTCAGCCCTGGGTTTTACAAGAGCCTTGAGCAAGGAGCAGAGCAAAGTGTCTCTCTCTCCTGCAGCCCTTGGGCACACAAGGATGGATGGTTCAGCTGCTTCCAATGAAGGCAGAATTTACAGGTGAAAGACCCGAGTCTGTACAGAGACAGCAGGTGCTCTGGAAACTTTCTCCTGTGCTGTTGTACACTCAGAGAAATAACAATTTATGTTCATTTGCTGCATGGCCAATAAATCTGCAACAGACTGCACTTGTTAAACGTGGGTTTTGTGAGCTGTAACACAAATCATTAACTACCAAATATTTCTATACTCTGCAATGTTTCTGCTCTCTGGGATTTGTGCACTGACCTTTTGGCAGGGCTGTGGCTGTGTTACAGCACACTGACCCATGGAAGGCAGCACCATCCCTCAGCAGGAGGCACAGACTGAATTTTGTGTTGATTCATGGGGGGCAATCATAGAACCATGGAATATCCTGAGCTGGAGGGGACCCTCAGGGATCAGAGAACATCCTGAGCAGGAAGGGACCCTCAGGGATCAGAGAGCATCCTGAGATGGGAGGGACCCTCAGGGATCAGAGAGCATCCTGAGCTGGGAGGGATCCACAGGGATCAGAGAACATCCTGAGCTGGGAGGGACCCTCAGGGATCAGAGAGCATCCTGAGATGGGAGGGACCCTCAGGGATCAGAGAGCATCCTGAGCTGGGAGGGATCCACAGGGATCAGAGAACATCCTGAGCTGGGAGGGACCCTCAGGGATCAGAGAACATCCTGAGCTGGGAGGGACCCTCAGGGATCAGAGAGCATCCTGAGCTGGAAAGGACCCTTGGGATCAGAGAACATCCTGAGCTGGGAGGGACCCTCAGGGATCAGAGAACATCCTGAGCTGGGAGGGACCCTCAGGGATCAGAGAGCATCCTGAGATGGGAGGGACCCTCAGGGATCAGAGAGCATCCTGAGCTGGGAGGGATCCACAGGGATCAGAGAACATCCTGAGCTGGGAGGGATCCACAGGGATCAGAGAACATCCTGAGCTGGAAGGGACCCTCAGGGATCAGAGAACATCCTGAGCAGGAAGGGACCCACAGGGATCAGAGAACATCCTGAGCTGGGAGGGACCCTCAGGGATCAGAGAACATCCTGAGCTGGAGGGACCCCTCAGGGATCAGAGAACATCCTGAGCTGGGAAGGATCCACAGGGATCAGAGAGCATCCTGAGCTGGGAGGGATCCACAGGGATCAGAGAACATCCTGAGCTGGAAGGGACCCTCAGGGATCAGAGAACATCCTGAGCTGGAGGGGACCCACAGGGATCAGAGAACATCCTGAGCTGGGAGGGATCCACAGGGATCAGAGAGCATCCTGAGCTGGGAGGGACCCTCAGGGATCACTGGGTCCAACCCCTGCACACACCTCCCATCAATCCCACCCTGGGCATCCCTGGCAGCACTGTCCAAACTTTCCTGGAGCTTTGGCAGCCTTGGGAATGTCACCATTCCCTGGGCAGTGCCCAGCACTTTTCTTTCCCCAATCTCCACCCTAAACCTGCCCTGGCACAGCTCCAACCCCTAAAACTCTTTGTTCACACTTTATAACCTTGTGCATACAGAATTTTTTTAAGCACAGGGGCTCTCTCTCCATGATTTCTTGAATGGTTTCAGTGCCTTTGCTAACAGCATCCTGAAGTCCTGAGTCCCCTTTTCTATTTGCAAATCAGAATCCTGGCCAGACACAGAAAACAACCCATCTATGAGTCCATTTGATTAAAAAAAAATTTGGCTGCTGCCTAATGGCTTGCTCAGGAAGCATTTGGGTTGCATTAAAATGAAGAGGCCAAAGCAAGTTCCTGAGCTGCATTCAAAATCCAGTGTTAAAGGTCAAAACACCAGAGTGAATGGCACCTAATCTGTGGAACAGCTTTCAGGAACTCTTTTTGCCACCTTCAACATTTACCACTCTATTCTTAGCTGAAGCAGATGTAAATTATGGTCTCATCTTAAAACAAATGAGATATTAAAGAAAACTTCTTTGAGGAAAGTGGAATAGTTAAATGCAATAAACTTAAGACACCACTGAGTTTAATAATAAATATTATTTTCCCATAAGTAATTTAATCTTAATGAAGATTGTTGTTTTACAAGACATTATTCTAACATTGATGTTCTTATAACCCTTTGTCAGGTACACTAAAATATCTGAAAATCTGCCCAAATTACCATTTCAACTCTACAAACATCATCCTATTCCAATTCTTAGCTGAAAATAAATTCTCACTCTGCTTCTACAACCATGAAGAATCTAAAATAATTCATAGTGCTAAACATATATTGTAAAATTTAGGGGGGAAAAGTAAGTATTTATTATGTTCCCATTCCTAATTTAGATTTTTTAGAAGAAGTAAATGCATCTTTCACCTAGGTTTGTTTTATAGGGTTACATTTTAGTGCACGTTGCTTACAGTTGGTTTCTTCACGTGTTGCTCTTATGTTTGCAGGCTTTAAGATTATTTGAAAATGCTTTAAGATTATTTAAAAATGCTTTTCCTGACCCTGTGATACCAGCCCTGCAAACCCTTTACAGCAGGGCCTTCCCCAAATGGAAGGATTTCCACAGAATTACAGCAAGTTAATGTTCTTGCTTTATTTAAGGACTCGGGGGTGGAGTGTTTAAAAAGCAGCTCCTGGTAAAATTCCCTTTCAATAACAACAATGGGCTTTCCTTTCTCATTGGTGCATCCCTAAAGTATGGAAAAAGGAGTCCCTGCAAACTCCAGCCCAGTCCTGGATATGACACTGAAAACTAAACAGCAGAAGTAGAACATTTTAAAATATTCCTAAAACTTTGTTGAGTACTTCCATCCCTATTATTGAAGTTGAGCCTTATTTTCCTGGCATTTTCTACAGCAAGACATCAAAACCCTTGCACACCTAAAACTCTCCTCACAAATTAAGGCTCATTTTTCTTATGCTTTGAATTAATTTTTCTCAAAGCTTTTGGGTTTTTTTTTCGAAGTAATAACTTCCAATACTTCTCAGTTTACTGTTTTGAACTAAAGGGTTTGAATGGAATAGTCCAGCTGGATTGCCCTGTCAGCATTTTATCTTTATTTCTCTTAATGCTTGATAAGGCCTCCCTAAAACAATTGTTATTTTTGGTTTGCAAGGCAGAATTACCTGAATGTAATCAGATACAGCTTTTCCATTAACTGAAATATGTCTCTGGGCCATAAAGAGCTCTCTGGGGTTTTACAACGTTATTTTAATTTATTATTTAACATATTTAATGTTATTTATTGTATTAAAGGCATTATTTAATATTTGAATATATTAATTAAATTTATTTAACATATTACTTAACATGAGAATTACTTTGCTTATAAATATAATCCATAACTATTTGAGAGGCCATTTTAATTCTAGCATGATAATTTTAAAATTGTTGTTCAAGTTGCATCTTGCATTTAGCTCCTTCACTCTAGATTACCTTTAAATAGAATCACAAATACAAAAAAAGATATTAAACATCCTACATGAAAACATCCTATAATAAAACATCTTACATTTAGACATGACTAATGACCTAAAGTTTCCTGCCCATGGCAGGGGGAAAGAACAAGATCATTTCTAAGGTCCTTTCCAACACAATCCATTTTGGAATTCTCTGAAAATGGGCCTCCCATTCCCACTGTCCTTTTTACTAGTATTGACTGATTTTCTAAATCATGTTCCAAACCAGGCTGTGTTTGCTCCACCTCTGGATGAAACAAGTAACCGTTTATATAAAATATTTCTAATTTTCTATATTGTCCCATGCTGTTTCTACAGGTGTTTTTTAAAGATTGTAAAATGGCATAAACAGCAAAAATTCCTTGCTAAGGAATGGACTTCTCTCAATTTCTGTCATTAACTTGGGACCACCATGCAAGGAGGGATCCACAGAGCTGAACAAAATCTTGGCACTTCAAAAAGAAACAGAGCCAGGCTTGCCTGTTTTCCTGAGCAGCTCTGAACTCTGCCCAGATGTGCTGTGATCCAATAAACTCCTGAGGGGATCCCTGCAAACAGAACATTCTGGGTCACCAGCAGATCACCCACTGCAGTGGCTGGAGCTGTTCTCACAGCACTGCTCGGATGCTGGCAGATAAACTGATTTAAAAACCTCACCTGGATAGAAATAGGTGATAGACATGTAGATACAGAACTCTTAACTCATGAAGGATGATGTAGATTGATGAGAGAGGCAGCAGCAAGGAGGAGAGAGAATTCCCACAGGAATTTTTTATCTGGGTGAACCATGAGAGCCCCAACATGACATCAAGGAGGAGAAAAAAATCCCACAGGAATTTTTTATCTGGGTGAACCATGAGAGCCCCAACATGACATCAAGGAGGAGAGAGAAATCTCCTGCTTGATTCCTCCCTGACTTTTGATCTGTGGGAACCATGAGTGCCCCAGTGTTACATCCCTGTTTTATTAAGCTTGGTTCAATTTCACACTGACTCTAGGAATAGCTTAGAATTTTTCTTTTTTTTTGTATGACTACTCCCCCAAAGGATTGAGATCTAAGATTTATAGCTGAACCTTCATGGCATGAGTTCTTTTTGAAAGAAAAGCCTGCTGTTGTCACCTTGTCCTGTGTTGGCAGAACAGAAAGGTACCGGGGCTTTTTAAGTGTGTGATCTGCAGCAGTGAATTTGAGCTCTCAGCTACAAAAGCTGCTCCTGTCTCTCTGAAACCTGCTTGCTGCAGCTCTGACAGGTATCCCAGACTGCTGGAGATGCACAGATTCCCCTGAACTTGCAGCTATTGAAGTAGAGACCTTTCCAAGGAGCAGCTTTCCTCCACCCCCTCCCACCCTCGAGTGGGCTCTCTATTATTACAAAATGGGTTTCTCAGCAGGAGCTGCACAACAACAAAATGGGCCCTTGGCTCAGCCACCCGATGTTGTCAGAGCTGAATATCTGCCTGGAACAGGACTTGATATTCCTTAAAATCAGTTCATTAACTGTTTGACCTTTTCTACTTCCTAGGAAGATAAAAGTATCAATGCAAAGCCAAAGGGCAGCCCTGGACCACCTAGGACGCTGTGACATGGTTTATAAGCAGGGAGGTGGGTGAGAGCAGAGCCCGGGCTGCCCAGAGAGGGCAGGGCTCCAGTGAAACTGCTAAAAGTCATTAACATTCTCCAGGACTGTGCTGGGAGCCTCAGTGCCTTGGAAATGCCCTGGCTGCTGAGGCAGGGCACAGGCAGTCCCTGAGCCCAAACATCCCCCCCTGCTGCAGTGCCCAGCTGCCAAAGCTGCCTCTGTGCTTATCGCTTTTACAGGTGAGCAAAATGACTGGAAAACAGCAAGAATTCTGCTCGTGCTCCAAAAATGCACATTTGGTTGCTGTTGTTAATCTCAGTAACAGGGTATTGTATTTGCGTTGGCCCCAGACAAAGGAAGGAACAATGAATCTGACTCCATGTTCTCAGAAGGCTAGTTTATTACTTTATGATACTACAATATATTAAAGAATACTATACTATACTAAAGAATATAGAAAGGATACTCAATGCTAAAAAGATAATAATGGAAACTTGTGACTCTCTCCAGAGTCCTGACACAGCTTGGCCCTGATTGGTCAAAGAGTGAAAACAACTTATCAGAAACCAATGAAACCTGTGGGTGAACAATTTCCAAACACATTCCACAGGAGCACACATAGGAGAAGCAAATGAGATAAGAATTGGTTTCCTTTCCTCTGACGCTTCTCAGCTTCCCAGGAGAAAAATCCTGGGCAAAGGGATTTTTTCAGAGAACGTGAATGCTACAACAGGGTAAACTGAGCAACTGTAAATCTGGGGTGTCCATTAACTACAGTGGCAATAATTATGGTCATAACATCATTCAGAGCATTTTCACATCCAATGACATCATTCATATATGAACAGAAAAGTAGAAAAAATTATTTTCACCCTGACTGCATTCTTGGGTTATTTTCCAAAGGTTTTTCATGCAGACCATCACTTGAAAAACCAAATGACTGTGTGGCCTTGCTCTGTACAAATCCCAGCTTTCCTCTGCCTGCTCATTAGCAGTATTCCCAAAAATATCAGCAACTGCAGGCTCAGGCCTCCAAGGCCTAATCCATGCTTAGCTTCAAGTATTTAAGAATTTCAAACAGTAACATCTCTTAACAACCAAAATGCAAAATTCTGGTTTTACGCGATGATTACGCACAGACGTGACCAGTTCTGGCCACCCACAGACAACAGACCCTCCTTTAGCCTCTTGAACCACTCTGCTAAAGCAAACAGAAAATGAGTTTTTACTGCTGGCAAATCTGTGTCATTTTGATCTCATTTCAAGTTAAAGTAGAGATTATTTTCATCCTGTACCAAGTCTGAATGATTAAACATTTACAGAGTTCCAGAAAGACTTCAGAATAACTTCTTCCAGCACAACCAAAACAAATCAGGGTTTTGGATGAGTGTCAGTTCAAATGACAATTAAAAGGATCCTGGAGTTAAAAATGACAAGTGAATGGATCCTAGAGTTCAAAATAGTTTGGATACAAATGTTAGAGTTGTAAGAGATGCTGATCTATCAGGCTCTTGTAGCCTGAAGCCATTGATCTACCTATGGCAAATTTGTGTTGTGCAAACACCACTGAGAAAAAAAAGAAACATTTTTTAAAAATCCACAATGCTATTGATTTCAAATGCAGAGAGGAGTTAGGAACTGGGGTCTGGACTTTGCCTTGTAAAATGAATTTGAGAAGAGGCCACGTGGGTAAAGCTGGAGTCTCCTAAAGCACTTTTATCTCTAATGCAAGGGGAGTTCTGCAGTGCAGAACACCAGCTGTAGGTGCTACAATACCAATACAATAAAATATCAATACAATGTCATGAGATCCTGCCTGTGCTTAAAAATAATTAGAGAGGTCCTAACTCCACTCCTGGATTTGGTATATAAAAATTCCAAAATCAACTTTAAACTGAATTCAAAGGAAGAACAGGCAGGAATTTGGCAGCACTGTCAAAGCTCTGAATCTTTGGTGGCATCCCTGGTTTTCACTGCAAAGGGAGGGGTCAGAGCAGGTGATCAAACCAGTTCCCCTGGATTAATTCAGTGATTTAAATCAGGTGTGATGGCCTGACCCCAGCTGGCAGATATATATTGCTGTATTACCTTGATAACTCCATTTGCATGCCAAAGAAATCATCTGTTTCTTCACAAATGTTTCCTCTACTCTCAGAAAATATATTTCTGTGAACAGATTTAAACTGACTTCATGATATTGTGGTTTATGGGTAAAAAAAAATACAGCTATTCCACCTCTAGAAGGCAGAAATATATTCTTTCCATCAGAAGAGGAAACAGGCAGAACAAAGTTACTTCTCAAGCAGAAAATTGCTAGATAAAAAATGCCAAGCAAAGCCAACACTCCAAACATGATATGTATATCAAGCACTGCTCATAAATATCACCTGATGGAAGGATAGGGATTCATATCCTCTACTAATTTTGCCTGTTTATCTTTCAGCAGAAGCATCTTATTTTCATTTGCTCTGGAAGACAAAAAGGTTGAAGTTGTTATACTAAAAATATGTTAATTCTTATATAGAATTAATATAAAAATAAAATATATTAGAATAAAAGCAGTCACAGCCAGGGCATGTGAGTGCTTTTATTGCCCCACACACCAGACTGAGCAGTCAGTGCTTTGGAGCACCTTTTTCTTTGAAAAAGGACATTCCTGCTCTCTCATGGGGGTTTTGCCCAGTAAAAGGGGCAAACCCAGCAGTAACTCCCAATAAAAATGAAAAAAAAAAAATATTGACAATTACAATGGGACAGAATCAGTTAGCTTGATCCTTCAGAAAATGGCAGCTTTGCCTGGACAATTCAAGGAGAAAAAAAGGATTTTGTTTTCTGTAATCTTTGGAACAAGTTGAGTGCTAATCCTGCTATGCTGAGCAGGACTTGGGGAATGTTTTCTCTCTAAATCCACACTTTTGCTGTTATACTCTCAGCCCTTTTATTGTATATTTGAGTAGCTTGCTGGGGTTTACAAGTAATTATTCCCTGGCCCAAACTCTATCGAGCTCAATTCTCCATAGGACAATAAGGGACTATTTTTGGTCAATAAAAATAATTTTATCTGTTTGTAACTTCATTGCATGGCCCCATTTATCTCCTTACATCACAGTCAAGATGATTTGTGACTGTTGCAATTGGTTTAATTATTTTGGTAATAGTCTTTTGAGTTATCAAAACTTATTTTTCTGCAGCACAACTATTTGAAATCCACAGGAATCTAATAATACGTGCAGTTTTTAAATATGTCATATATTTGTAACATACATACAAAAAAATAAAAACAATATGGGGATTAAATAGCCTAAAGAAGAAATGGAATTTGCCTTTTTTTTTGCTTTTTCTAAACATGATTGAATACAGCAATTGTTCAGTGAGGATTCACTGGGTTTTGTGGCTTCTAGAACACAGATTTTCTACACACATTACAGCAAAATAAACTACTTAGAAAAGTTTAGCTGAGGTCTATGAAAGGCAGTTAAGTTTTATGGTTTGGCTGATGAATACCTCATGAAAGATAAAGACCCTGAGTTTTCTATAACAGATTTCAGTCTCGATCTGCACACAAACTGCAGGAGAGATTTTTAATAATTCATCTGTAATTTCACATCCCTGCAGAAATATTTCTAAATGCTGTTGCTGTCCACAAAGAAAAATGTTATCACCACCCCCATAATGTTCTTTGCAGGTTATAATTTTCCTTGCAGCCAATAAATAATGGCTGTAATAAGCAGTAGGTGATGGGAAGGCAAAGAGAGTTTTATTTGCATTTATTTATAGCATATTTAGACAGTGGTTAGAGCAAGTTAGGAAAGGATAACTTGGTAAGGCAGCACCATATCATAGATAAACATTTTGGGGAGAAAGGATGTGGGAAATCATGTTCAATAAAAAAAAAAACAAACACTAAATGTGGTGGCACTGCTGAGCTTTAAGGAGTTAAAACACTCCACTATTGATTGCTTTGGAAATCCATCATATTCCACTGCAGTAGCAGCAGAAAATCTGTGGGTGGAGGTGCAATATCAACTGTGATAAAAGAGAATAGCCACCACAAAAATCACAGGAGATTATAAACCAAAGCCTGGCCAAATGTTTGCACAATGGAGGAGCCTCATTTTGCCTCTTTTGAGCATCTATATGCTGCTCTAAAATATTCAGCACATTATGATTTCACCTGCAGCTTTTGCTGCGAATCTCAAATAATCCTGACCTCAATCTGGGCTTGAGAGAGAAGCTTTCATGTTCTGGATTTTAATTGCCTCTAAAAAAAAAAATGAAAATTTGTTTGACTTTTCCTGATAGAAAGAGCTTCTTCCCTCTCTGCTTTTCCTCTGAAGCTGCTGGTGCTCATTTAGGAGTCCATGTCAATGTTTTTCAGATTTCATTAACAGGATTTCAGTCTCTCGTGCCTTGTGGGAATTACTCTGTGGTAATAGTTAGTGGGCAGACCAAGGGTCTCAGAATTTATCTAATATTTATTTTCCAGTTTTCTCCTGCAGAAATATTTAGAAATTAGCTATCCCACTATACAGATATATTCATATTATCCTTGTTTTTAGTTGTGTCTTTGAGCACCAGCTCCCCAAACTAAAGGGATTCTCTGAAAGTAAGAATAAAGGGTAAAGATCATTGTGGAACTAGAAATCAACACTTTTTAAATATAGACTGTGAAAGGAAATGCTACATTTCACATGAATCTTCTCTGGATGAGCAAAACAGTGTGAAGCCATTTGAAAAACAATTTAAGGGGACAGGAGAAAATTCACAACCAAAGTTACCCACATTATGGAAAAAACCCACACCTAATGGCCTTATGGGAAAGATACATGCATGTAGCACAAAAGACATCTCTTTCAATATTCTCTGGAATAATCTGATCTTTGAACGTGGAAAACATCAAAATCAAGAGCTGCAGCCTTACAAAATTAATTTAAAAATTAGGACTCATCGGGGAAACACAAAAGTTTGTGAGAGGGTACATTCACTATGAGAAGTGAATTATTGCTTTGCCTTGGTACACATGACCAGACTATAGAAACATTCAATCCCAGTAAATCAATTAAGCTTTGTTATTTCTCCAGTATTAAAAAAGAAAAATGTAGGTGGAAACTTGTATTACCACACTGAACCCAAAGACACTGTCTGGAAAACACACACAAAATTACTCAATGTTAAAAAAAAAAGGATTAGCATTGTTCATAACTTCCAGATTTTTTGTTCCCAGTCTGGTCAACAGTACATGAAGTAATCTATATTACATTCACTCATTTTTAATTAAAAACTAATTGACTGAGTTCAAAAATATCTGTTACAAACAGAAATACCTTGAAGGAAATGATCAAAAGTTAAAAAAATGATTCCTTGTCAAGAAGTTAGAGCTATATTCATCTTTATATTGTTTTCTTCCCCATACCATTCTCCTTTCTCAAAAGGAGAAATGGAACAGCTTTAGAGTGATCTAGTGCAGTCTGCTACTGTATTCTTGAGCTAGGTCTTGGAAAAGGACTGCTAGCTACCTGCTGGGGTTATTTTTAGGAGCTGAATACATCACCAGAGTCTGTTCTGCATTCCCAGAGCCAGGCCCAGGTGTCACACGGAGACTGGATGCGTTCCTGAAGCCTGTGGGCAGGGATCCAACGGTGACGGTGCAGATCAGGCTGGCGCGGAGCAGGAGGGCTGCAGTGCTCCCTGAAAAATCACTCCAGGCAGCCAGAAAACACTCCAGAGAAAGGAGAATGTTGGAATGGCTTCCTTTGTGTTCATCCCTGTACTTTCTTAGTGAGAAAGGAGGAATGGGGACACACTACCAGGAGTTTAATGTCTGGGATAAAAGCACAGATTAGAGGGACAGAAGCTCACACACACTTTGTCCTCTGGGCAGGAAGAGCAGTACTCATCCAGAGGGCAGCCAGCATCACTGAAAGGCACTAAAATAATAAAATAATTTAACTTGTGGGGGCTTAGACTCATGTTACAGTTCAGGCACTCGCAACAGCGCCCAGAGAGCGAGTGTTGGTTCCTGAGAAGAGAACATCATCAAGGACAACAGAAACACCTTCAAGTGCTGCCAGCAGGACACCAGCTGTGCCCCAGAGTGTCCTGAGCGGGGAGGGATGCACAAGGATCCTCCAGCCCGAGCCCTGGCCCTGCACAAGGATCCTCCAGCCCGAGCACAGACACCCCAGCAATCCCACCCGAGCTCTCCTGGCGCTCCGGCAGCCTCGGGCCGTGCCCGTTCCCCAGGGAGCCCCAGCACCCTCTGGGGTAGAACTTTGTGCTGATATCCATCCTGAACCTCTCCTGACACCATTTCAGGTCGTTCCAAACGCCTGGTCAAGCTGCAGATCCCTGAGGCCTCCAGATGAACAGCCCGAGTGCCCTGGGGCGCTGCTCACGCGGCCTCCCCTCACGGCCCTCCGCCATCTTTGCGTCCCTCCTTTGGACACGCTCTCGTAGTTTAATATTCTGTTTATATTTTGGCTCCCAAAACTTTGCACAGTACTCAAGGTGAGGCTGCCCCAGTGAGGCATGGGGGGGTCATAAAATTAACTTAGACTAGAGCAGGACAGTGCCCTCCCTGGCCCGGCCGGCCATGCTGGGCCTGGTGCCCTCAGGACGCTGATGTCCCCCCGGCTGCCAGGACACACAGCCAGAGCCCCAAGAGAAATATTTGCACCTCAAAGCCCATCCAAAGCACTGAGTGTACTCACAGCTCTCCTCTGGGACCTTTGCCAAGTCACCTCTCTCCCTCATGCTTGGGATTTTTGGTTCAGGTGTCAGTCCTGTTAGGAGCAAAGCCTTTTCCTCCCATGGGAAGCTCCTGGGATGAAAGCTTTGCTCCAGACACACATTTTGGGGACAAATATTCTCTCTCCCAGCACAAGATCAACCTGTCCTAGAGAGTGGGAGACCCTACGAGCATCCATCCAGCCATTCTCTTCAAAAGGCAAACTGGAAGAGTATCAAAGCCGTATCGTTCATGGCAAGATGAAAGGAAGTCTAATTTAGTATAAAATGTTGCTATTTGACAATAGTTAATTAATCTCAGCACTAATGAATGTGCAGATAAATTGGTTGACGGTCTGCTCTGTCCGCAACACTGCTAGTCTTAGATGAGATGCTCTGGAATTGTCTCTTTATGGAAATGATCCTGATAGAACTGGTGGTGTGAATTTGTGAGGAAATGATTCACACCAAACATTACATTAACTGTTATAACCACATAAAAAGGATTAGTACAAGGGTAGAGGCACAGTACCATTCCAGATGACAGCTAAGAGCTCTTGAGCCTTGAAATTCAATTATCTTCAGTACAAATATGTGAATGAAGCACAAGATCACAGGTTACCTCTGTATCCTCCACTCCACAAAACCATACTAACAATTTTTGGCCACATACTCACATTATACCAGAATTAAAGTTTTTATATAGTGAATTTCATAGTGAATGATATAGTCTAAATTTTTCGGTCATCCAGTACGAAAAAGTGCATTTCCTATGAATGAACTGTGCAATGGAGCTTTTCAAACTCAAAAAGGCTGTAGCTCTATTACATTCTACCATTTGCTCTTCCATTTGTTTTCAAGAAATTTATAAAAACATACTGGTTGGGCTTTCATACCCCAGAGCTTGTTTGAATGCAATAAATTGGTTTAAAACCATTGAGGCAGTGATTGACTCACATGAGCACAGGCGGTGCTGCAGGATGAGAGAGGAGCAAGTCTCCAGAGGGCAGGAGCTGAGATGGTGAGGATTAGCAGTCTGAAGGGTTTTCTGCTGTTTCCCCGATTTCACCATCGCAACCCCCCTCAAACAGATGAAACATTTGCCCTTAGAAGCAAAGCAGAGAAACTAATGAGGTGTTAACGAGGCAGTAAAAGCAGGAAGGTAAATTGCTGACCCATTTAAGAAGCCAAGCTGCAGACAAGGGCAGTGCTACTAGAGCTACCAAAGAGTAACAGGCAGGATGTTCAACAAAAATTCCTTTTCTGACTGCCCTCCAAATTCGGGTGGTCTGCTCTGTGTGCTACAGAAACACTTCCTCTGCTCACCTCTGGCTCCAGGCCACTTGCTCACCCAATAAATCAAACTTAAAGTGAACAATCAAACCACTGCATATCCAAATCCCTGTGGTTTTTGTTAAGTGCTATGATATTTAAATCTCAGTTAATGACCTATTGATCAGGAAGCCTTGCTGGACAGGGTCATCTCCCAATTCATAACTCAGAAATGAAGGCCAAACCGCTTGTCAGAGGTCCTGGGCGTAATTGAGTGATCAGAGTCTCTCAAATTCTAAAATTGTTGTGGAGAACAAAAGATCTCTGGCTCACAGAATGATAGGCAGCCCTTGGCAGTCCTCACCATCATTTATGGCAGCAGTAGAATCCCTGCAACCACGCTTAGAAAACCACGTGCTGAATTTAGTGAGAAGTTCCAGCATTATTCCAAACTGCTATGAAAATGGAAGGGTTCATCTGCCTCATTTGCACATGCAGTGGAACCTCAGTGGGTCTTCCTAGAAAAGGCTGATTTTACCTGAACTTTAGAAACATAAAACACCCAGAGTAATCTCCACCCTCCCTTTGATGTTTGTCATGGGTTACCAGCCTAGGAGAGTCAGCAGTTTCAGTTCTGGGGCAGGAGAGGGGAGGCCCATTGTTTATCTAGTCAGACCAGGATCCCTGTTTGGTTTGGATGAATTACATAATGACTATAATCAGAATTTGGGGATGGTTCATAGACAAGAAAACACAGGCAAAAGCTTTTGTGCAGCAGTAAGTGCTGGTAATTAACTATCACCCATTCTTCCCTTTATTTGGTGAAACTACACACAGAATATCAATTAAAATTCCCAAAGTTACCACCATGGAATTCAGTCCTCCCCCTTCAACCAAGGTGACCTAATTTGACTCATCTCACTTTTACTTTAATCTCTACAGTGCAACCAAATCTATCCAGCAAATAGGGCAGGACATCTGCTCACACAGAAACATGTATGAAATCCAAACTCATGCCAGGTGTTCACATTTGTCTTTTTGTAGCAGAGTTAAGAAGGAGTTTCATTACACAACTCATAAAGGTTTTTTACTGATGAAAATAAAGGTGCCTGAGGAGCTGCTTGACAAATGTGAACTGACAGGGACTTTTGGAAAACATTGTTCAGGTATTTGGTTTAAAGAACAGAAAGGGAAAGTTGGATTATGCTGAAAGTTTGCCTGGAAAATCCTTACCTCTGGTCTCTGGGAATGAGAGGAGACTCGTCCTGTTGAGGCAATGCTTCCCCATTCCCAAATCCCTGCCCCATTTCCTGGGAGTGGCCTTGGGAAGCAAAGGTTTTCCTTGTACCCACTCTACAGGTACAGGTATTTGTGGCCAAGTTTTCTCTTGACTCCTTCAGTCCTTCTCACCCCTCAGAGGGGCCTTGGCAACACTTCCCTGGGCACAGCTGGGTGGGAGCTGCTCCCTCGGGCTGTGTGAGCCTGAGAAAAGAGAGAACACAACCCCCAACCTCAGCTTTTATCTCCTCCTCACGTTGGGTTTTTAAGCACAAGTGTTGTGGATTAAGGATAACAAGGAGCTGTCCCTGTGCTCCCACCCCACGGGCCCCACTGGTGCTCCATTTTCAGGTGTCTGATTGCAATTACACCAATTAACCTCAGGAAAAGAGGAAGGCTTGCTGGGGGATAATTTTTCTGAAGCCCCAGTGTAAAGGTGTGACTTTGGTAGTCTTTTATATTTGATGTATCCCTCTATGTTCTCACAATTTACCAGCTTTGCAGCAAAGGAGTTTTGAGCTCTAGGACACACAGACAATGGATCACAGATGGAACAAGCCCTTTAAAAAAGCCTCTCAGTGCAACCTTTTTTTGCTGTAGTCTTTATTAAATATAACCTGTGTATTAAATATATAAAACTAACCCATTGCCATTAAATATAAACCCATTAAATATATAAACATAACCCTGGCCTGGCTGTATTGAGGCATTCCTGCTCTTTTATCCAAAAGATGCCTTGAAGAACATGGAGGGGAGGTTTCCCAAACCCCCTCTGGCCCTGGCTGCTGTTCCTAGCTTTCCATACCCTTTCCAGGCTGTCAGTTGAGGAACAAACCATGAACAGCCCTGTTCCAGGAAAGCAGAAAGTGCAGAGCATCCAGGAAACACGGGATAAAGATCTGGGGAGGAACAGGGCAGTGGGGCTCATTCCTGATGGTGGCACTTGTTTCACCAGCTGAGAAAGGCAAAAATCTAAACTGGGAATAGAAAAGGGACAGTTATCCAATTTTTTACCACCAAAAACTAAAACTGTCTGCTGCTGAAGTTCTAGGTTTGTAGCAGGGGTGTGCAGTCAGCGTGGGAAGCATATTTAACACAAATCCTTTGAGCTGAGAGCAAAACTGGTTTGGCTTGAGAGTTCTTTTCTGTTTAGTTTGGGGTTTTTGTTTATTTGGGGTTTTTTGGTTGGTTTGGGTTTGAAGTTCCTTGAGGAGCACATCTGTACCAGCTCAGGAACAGGCTCCCTCTGGTGGCTCGTTTCCATAAATGACTTTTTTTTTTTTTTTCCCAAAAAAAAGCCGTTCCAAGCAGTCCAACCACTTGGAGCTGGCCGGATGAGGTGGAACCTGTTTGAGAGCACGTAGGTTCAGGAAGCTCTAAGGTTTTGCGTAAAGCACTGAACAATTAATTCTTTTATTATGAGTAAAGACTTGGGGGTTGTACAGGCTCTTTGTTGTTGCTATGCAGGCAGTGAAAGCGCAGAGGAATCTTCATTTTTAAAAAATAAAAGCCTTTTAAAGCGAGTATATTCACTGTGAAACAGTGTAATTTCATTTTACAAAGCTTAAAATTGCTGATTATTAATTCCACCCCCGTTTTATTTGAAAAATTACATCTTTTTGATTACTTCAAAAAGTAATCAAAAAGCTACTTTTTTTGAGGTACAGGAATAGAATAGGGCTTAGAATAGAAGACTGAAAGACTTTAAAATAAACAAACCAAAAGCATAAATATTTGAAAGAGCTGATATTGGATGTGTACATGTCTTTTAGCTCAACCAGATATCAAAATAAAGAACTAAATAAATTTTAAAAACCCAAACCACATCCCACCTTAAAAAGAAAACCCCAAAGGCCCTGTAGTTGTATAATCAACATCACTGCACAGCTTCCAGCACTTGCACTCTGCTATTCAGCCTTGATCCCATGTGGTCCTACCCAAGACCTACCAGATTTTGACTGAAGTACTTAAAATTTCATACGTGGCTAAATATAGCCTGCCAGTCAGGAAATGCTGCACGGATGGAACCTTCCAGCAGGGCAGCAGCAGGTGTGGAGCTGGACTAGGTAACCCAAACACATCCAGAACATTTTACACCAGACTGGAGTTAACTCTTGGGGTGTTTGTGAGGCTCCCCAGGATGAGGTGAGAGATGGGAATTTGACTCCATGTTCTCAGAAGGCTGAATTATTTATATTATATTATATTATATTATATTATATTATATTATATTATATTATATTATATTATATTATATTATATTATATTATATTATATTATATTATATTATATTATATTATATTATATTATATTATATTATATTATATTATATTATATTATATTATATTATATTATATATATTTATTATAGAATTCTATACTAAAACTATACTAAAGAAAGAGAAAGGAGACATCAGAAAGCTTAACAAGAAGAATGATAACAAAAACTCATGACTGACTCAGAGAGTCTGACACAGCTAGACTGAGATTGGCCATTAAGAAAAAAGAACTCACACGGAACCAGTCAAACATTCACCTGTTGGTGAACAATGGCCAGGCCACATTCCAAAGCAGCAAACACAGGAGCAGCAATCAGATAATTATTGTTTTCATTCCTCTCTGAGACTTCTCAGCTTCCCAGGAGAAAATCCTGGGCAAAGAGGATTTTTCAGAAAATATCATGGTGACAAACTCTGGTCATGTCTGACAGCTCCTGGGGCTGCACCTGCAATGAGCAGGAAATGGTTTCTGTTCACACCATCCCCATGCTGTGTTATTGGTATAAATCTCATCCAGGAGAACTTTGATAGTTCCTAATTCTGGCTGGAAATATTTTGGCTGCAGCAGAACAAACTCTGGGTTTGAATAGGCTTCAACAATTTTTGGTTGCTTCAAGTTTGCACCTCACCAAATATTATTCTCAAGGATTTGTCCCTGGGAACGACCCCAAGTTCTGAGGTAGCCCTTTGTGAAGCATAAACTCTTCTTCAGCTTAATATTTCAGAGAGTTACAAACTGTTGGGAGTTATTCCAGGATTGTTCCTCTGCTTCTTGCCCCCTTTCCCTTAAAACCTGTCGGAATTGTCAGAATGGTACTAAAGCAAATTGTGCCTTTAAGAAATGTTCTTCTGTCAGTTTGTTTTATATTTTAGGCCAATCTCTCCAGAATCCTTACCTAACCTTTACAGTGCTGGAGAAAGGGGAGGGGAAAAAAAAAGGTTGCTAGGATACTTGCAAAAAGGCAAATTAGCTGCACTAGAAATAAAACAAAAGGATTAAAAATCTCTAACCTTTTGAGTTAAACACCCAGTTCCAGCCACTGCCAAAATTTCATGGTCCTTCTTTTTGAGACAAAGCAATGCAGAATGTCATAGAGCCCCAATTTCACAGGCATATGGGATTTTAAAGCATTGCCTCGCTGCATTAAGTTTAAGATATGACAAACTCTATGGTAAGTTTCTCCTGCTGCTGGCAGAAAATTTAATAATTATTTATAAATTTATATATTTCTGTTTCTATCCCTGTTAGGAAGTGGAACTTTGGAGTTTTAGATATTCCATAACACACTGAGCTCAGCTGAGCAAAGCTGAGTTCCTAAAACCAGGTAGAATGTAAGGCTTCAATTAAAGACTTTTGTACAGAGCTGTGGAGTTCTCATTTTATATCACTTTAGTTCTACTGAACTTTTCTCCATTTATAGCTTTGGCAGCAGAAAATCCCCAAGAAAAGTAAAGCTGAAGATGGAGATTCCTTCACTTCACTGAAATATGCACCACTGATTGAAACACTGACAAGAAATCAACCCTTGCACATTTTGCTTCATCTTAAGTGTAGTAAAAATTCTGCTTATTTCAAGGAAATCTCATTTTACACATTCAAATGCCCTGCAGCAGAGAGCTCCAACTGCCTGCATGAACCCTGAGGCAGAGCCAGCACTCCTGGAGAGCTGCTGGGTTTATCAAAGCACATCATTGCCAGGGCTCTCTATTCCACCGAGCTGAGCAGGCTCTGATCAGATCCAGGCAAGGGATGAAGCCATCATTGCTCTGGCCCCTCCAGAATTTGGATGCAGCTGTGATTTGTAGGCCAGCAAGTACATCTGCTTTGATGGCTCTTTCTTCATCCCTTTTTGCCTGAATAATGCCTGAACAAAACCCCTGTGTGCGTGGGAGACCTTCAGGAACTCTCCAGAACTGGGGCATGTTTGGTGCTTTGGTCCAGAGAGATTCTACCCCACATTATTAAGGGGAAACACAAGGCAGAGAAGTGTTGGGCTTTAACAAACCAACGTTCTGGATGAAAATGGAGCAGGATTTGCTCCTTGCTCAGTCCCAGGTGCGAGGATGGCTGGCCTGGGTGCAGGATGGAGGGAGGGCAGTCCTGCCAGCTCTCTGCTCTGCAGATGCTCAGCAATGAAAGGCACCTCTGTCTCTTCACCTTGGCAGAAGGTGTCAGAATTCCCTTTCCTGGACACCCAGGGAGAACTCAAAATGCTGCCAGTTTCACAATGAATTCCCATGGCTCTGCCATTCCTGTGTCTGATGCCAGCAAGGATTTGTTCTGCACCCCTCCTGATGCCACAGAAGTCACAGATGGAAGGCTGGGGCTCCCTTACTAACAGGAGGAGTTGGAGATCATGCTATTGCTCTGGCTTGACTATTTCCTTTCTCCAGATGAGGCAATACATAATATTTCAGACAAGAAAAATGTGTACCAGGAGCCTTCTCTTGATGCATTTTCTTATTTTTCTCTTTGACCCTTTTAAACCATGGACTTTTTTTCCTCTTCTTCCTCTCACCCTGACGTGAGTCACAAGAATGAGTTTGCAGGTTTTGTTTTTTAGTTGTTTTGTTGGGTTTTTAAAATTAAAAACAAAAAAGTATAATCTTTGTATGCATAAATGGAACTGGAGTAGTGACAATCTGAGATGGCAAATTGGGAAGAATCCGAATGCAGCTGCATAAAGAGAGAAAACAGCAAATTGGAATGGAAACACATTTGGATAATTACAAACTTCCCAAATCAGGACATGTAAATCTCCTTTAGAAAAAAAAGGCTAAAAATGTAATAGTGTTGTGTTTCTGCAGTGCTTACTGAATTAAAAATGCAGAGGCTGTAATAGCACAAAGCTCAAGATTTACAAAGGAAAATGAGCTGTAGGAATTAAGAATTACTGAGGTCTAACAGGTAATTTTAAAATAACTCCAGAAGAGCAGAGCCAGGGCATTCCATAGGCTCACTGCTCCCTAAGGAATGGGAAGCAAAGAGCAGCAGCAGCCAGAGGAGGGGAGAACAGCCCCAGAGATGGTCCCAGGCTCAGCCAGAAACCCAGGGCTGCAGGCAAGCCATGGAACCCTGGAGTGAAAGATCCCAGAATAATCCATGGAATCCTGGAGTGAAAGATCCCAGAATAATCCATGGAACCCTGGAGTGAAAGATCACAGAATAAGCCATGGAACCCTGGAGTGAAAGATCCCAGAATAATCCATGGAACCCTAGAGTGAAAGATCCCAGAATAAGCCACGGAACCCTAGAGTGGAAGATCCCAGAATAATCCATGGAACCCTAGAGTGGAAGATCCCAGAATAATCCATGGAACCCTAGAGTGGAAGATCCCAGAATAATCCATGGAACCCTAGAGTGGAAGATCCCAGAATAATCCATGGAACCCTAGACTGGAAGGATCCCAGATTAGACCATGGAGTTCTAGACTGGAAGGATCCCAGATTAAACCATGGAACCCTAGACTGGAAGGATCCCAGATTAAACCATGGAGTTCTAGACTGGAAGGATCCCAGATTAAACCATGGAACCCTAGACTGGAAGGATCCCAGATTAGACCATGGAACCCTAGACTCAAAGATCCCAACTCACTGAGGTTGGAAAAGAGCTCCAAGGCCAGCGAGTCCCAGCTGTGCCCACCTTGTCCCCAGCCCAGAGCTCTGAGTGCCACATCCAGGAATTCCTTGGACACTCCAGGGCTGGGCACTGCAAACCCCCCTGGGCAGTTCTGATTCCTGAGCTCTTAGGAAAAATATTAAGGCAATTTATAAACCATTGGATATAAAGTAAAACTTAATTAATTTTTCTATCCTAAATTCCATTAAATGCCCTTTTTTTCTTTCTCTTTTTTTTTTTTTATTTTATTTTAAAATGGGGCACATATGGTGCAAGATGGTGGTTCCTGCAATATGTTGTTTAATATTTTCATGTGATGATCCTCATTTCATTGACCATGCTTTTGAGAGGACATTAAATATAATACATATTATTTAAAGGATAAATCAGCTTTTAATATGTCAGACTTTTATTTTTTGGAGAGATGGGGGTGGCAAATATTAATAATTCAAGCCATCATAGTACTTGATTAAGCCTCTAGGAATTTCAAATTATTTGTTAGGTAGCTGGAGTACTCCTTCAGAATATCTATTTCTATTGAAGAATCTAAAGATTCAAATGACTGGCATCTCTGTTCTTCACTCAAAAAGATTGAAAGATGAACTTGAATTAATTTGCTTTCATCCAAGCATATAGGAACGTGCTGGAGAAAAGAAAAAAATGTGAAAATATATTAGGCATGACCATAGATAAACTCTTAGTAATAATTTGTGTTTGGTAGAAAAAAAATTCAAAATTAGGCATGTCTTGGGGTAAAAAAAAAATGCATTTATAGTGTGAATATCTTCTCCAGCATTGAATTCCTGATATTACAGCTTTATGATGATTACAGCAAAAATCAACAGTGTCTTGTTGTATGCATAAAAGTGAAATAAGTCTGGGAGGATCCAGCACTTTGAATTTCAGTGTAAATGAGAAAATTTGGAACCTAACAGGAAGCCTAACTCGGGAACCTGATTGCTGGTTTTGTTGTTTTGGTTTTTTTTTTTCCCTGTTGGAATTCTCCAGTTTTTAATCACCCTTTAAATCTTCTCAGGGTAATTAGTGAGGGCACTGATCCCTGAGGGAGGCAGGCTGCAGTCCCCCATCTCCAGAGGGATAATCATTCCCATCGATTATTGCCTGTGCAACCTTTGATTTCCATGCTGCACCACTGTCTTAATCCACACTTCAGTTTAATAGAAAATGACAAATTTCACTAATTTACACCTAAATAGCTTTTTAGAATTGCTTTTTGCTTCCCAAAAAACGTGCAGCACGGCTATTGAGCCTCACTTAACTTTCAAAGCACAACCCAAGGGTTGTAAACACCTTGGTGAGAAAACTCTGACAGGTGAATAATGGGAGTACATCCTCCCACAGGAAAGGCATTTCCAGGGTGTTGAAAGTCTGGTGGTTCACACTCAAGTTCAAAAAGCAAAACTTGGGTTTCTCTGAGGAGCTGCTATTTTGTACAACCTGTGCAGAAATAATGCATTAAACCACTTCAAAATACGGGGCAGTGATCCTACAACTCTGCACTGTAAAGAGTTTTTATGCTGTAATCAGAATGGGAAGCAAAACAACCCCTTGGTGATATTTTTAGAGGTTTGGGGGGCTGAAATTCAGGTTTTATTGGCTGAAACGTTTTAAGAGATGCTAATAAAACATTTTTTGCTTTTTCCAGTCATGTGCTCACAGTCAAGAGTGATGGGGAAAGGGGAAATGCCTTTATGGCACAATCTAAATAAAATGCAGAATTTATGGCACAATTTATGGCACAATCTAAAAAAAATACAGAATTCTCTGACAGAGACAACTCTGGAATTCCTACTAAGCTGATACCTTCCCATTCCCCAGAACACAGCTAAATTATTAAATACAAATTAAATATAGAAATAAATGTATTTCTATAACATCTGTAGGAACAGGGCAAGTATTAATACTAATCTGGTCTCAGTGTTTCGTGTTTCCAGCGGGAATTAATTCCATTTTTATTCTCTTTATAAGCTGGTATTAGAACTTTGCAAAGGTCTGAACAAGTCCTGTAACACTGAAGTGTTTTCAGGGGTTTCTTCTTCAGGGATGGAAAGTTTTTTTTTTTTCTTCTATGGCCAAACAGGAGTTTTCTGTCCTTTTCCCCCTGAAACAGGAGGGCTGCAAAATGCAAATGCCATCAGTCCCTGCTCCATGTGGGTTGCACATCCTGTCCACTTCCAGCAGGGATCAAATGTGCACACTGAGGAGTCTGTTCAAGCCTTCCCTTGGGTTGGTGTGACCCCCAGCACCTGCCAAGCTTTGGTTCCCCCTGCTCCCAATCCCTCTCCTGAATTCCCCTGGCAGGTTCATCACGGGACAAGCTGCTAAATTCCTCCTTGCTAAAATGTCTCAGTGGTGGGATGTTCTCATTATAACCACACCACAGTGCCAGGATAAATGCATTAATACCTCCACATCTCCCTTGTTTAGGAGATGGAGCTATGCAAGCAAAATATAAAATAAATATTTCAGAGGGGCAGTTAAGAGGCAGAGCATGTAAGACATGAAACTTCCGTTGAGCTCCTTCCAGAGACTTTTAAAAACATCCTTCTTCCTCTAACAACATATTTAACTTGTTCCTCCCCTCTGTGTTTGTTGGGGATTTTGCATAATGCAGTGTCACTAGAAACTTTCTGTCTAGCTGAATTAAGAACCACCAAAGGTCTCTCTAGAATGGAGTTCCTGAGTGAAACTGAAAGGACTAAGTGGCTGAATAACTTTTTTTTTAATTAAAAAAAAAAAAAAAGAGGATATGGCCAGTTGCTTTGGAAAAAAGGCCATTCACTTGCCAGAGGACTTGGAGATCTTCAGACCACCCAGAAGGCAGGGACCCTGCCAAATCAAAACCCCAAGGACATCATGCAGAAAGGGCTGCAGTTGGCTCCCAGGACTATTGGGATTTTACTTTTAATACTTCAGTGCTTAGTGCCATAAAGGAGATCTTGCAGCTGAAACTTTGTCTTTTCTCATTAATAAGTCCCACCTGTCTGAAAAAACAGGTCAGAGCAGAAGCAGAGATGAGGTGATCGCTGGAAAAATCAGTTTTGCAGTTGAATGGGATTGGGAATGCCAGGAAGGCTGAGATCTCCTGCTCCAGGATGCCCTTGCCCTGCACAGCACCCAGGGGAAGCTGCAGCAGGTGAAAGAAGAGGCCACAAACCCAGAAACTTTTGTACCAAACAGGGGCATCACTCAGTGAATTTTGGGAGCTGGCACAGGATGTCACCCAGAGCTGAGACTTCTGCTTGGGGCTTTGCCATGGCATCCCTGAATTTCCAGCTAGGCCATTCCTCTGTCTCTAATTAAACTCAAATGATGAATATTTGTCAGGCTTTAGAGGTATCTGTTGTGAAACCACTGCACCTGTTAATAAATGGGGGAGCAGCACTGTCAGGAATGTGGCAGTGGAAATAATGATGGCAGTGGTTGTTCAGAGTTCCCATTCTGCTCAAATCAATATTAAATGGAGGAATATTAGAGTGAGGCCATGTCAGGGCTATCTAAACCAGAGGCCAGGCAGAATTAAGGGAATAAAAGCAGTTCTATTTATTGAAGGGCCTGCAGGTACATTGAGGGCAGGTGAAATCCCCCAGGGTCTCCACCCAAAATGGAAAATGTTTCACAGGTTTTTACACTTTTATCAGTTTGGTCCATTTGCATATTGGGGGTTACTCTGCCAATTCCAGCTCCAGGCAATGAAGTCATTGACCCCAAGTTTGCTCCCCCCAAGTCCCTTTTGTTCCCATCCCTGGCCCTGAGGCAGTGAGGTGTCCTTGATTGCCAGGCCTGGAGAGGAATTGTTGTGTCTGCCCAAAATGGGGAAGCTGCAGCTGGCACTGGGTGTGGGGTTTGGAGTTACACACTAAAGAGCTGCAGGGGTACAAATAGATGGAAAATAGAAAAGCTAAAATGCAAAGGCATCAAGAGCATGGTACACACTTGCACTTTAAGATGTGATAACCAGATAAAAACCTCTGTAGCGCTTATAAATGAGCATGCCATCCTTGTGAGCTCATTTCCAAAGAGAACTGCAAAGCCATTGGTGAGTCTGCATGGCCAGGGGATGCAGCTTGCCCTGCTGTGCTGGGAAAGCAGGGCAGCACAGCCTGGCACTCGCAGCTGGGACTGTGTGGCAGCACCTGCTCAGCAGCACCAACCTGCCAAACAGCAGGCACAATCCATGGCATGGGCCTGAATCCCCATTCTTTCCATTTGTGCTGGAATGAGAGCAGTGCCAGCCACGAGAACAGCACAAAAAATGCAGTTTTGGAGATTTGGAGGTGCTGGTGAGAACTCAGATTTACAAATTCTTTCGCTGTACTTGAAAAATGTAACTGCACATGAACTGGAGGCACAAGAAGGTCATGGCAGGGAAATCCCCTGCCCCGAGGGATGGCTGTGCCTCCACCATCTGCACAGCACCTCAGCAACCACGTCAGCAGCAACAGGGCATCCACCGAGGCTAAATTATCATTCCTCCCAGAAATACTCCTGGAAGTTTTCCAAGAGTGAAAACATTCCTCCCTCAAGTTTGTTATTTGAATGCTCTATTTATATAGTGCAGTGTTAAAATAATTAAATTTTTGGGCCAGACCATGTTAATCTCTTTTGACAACCTTAGTGGGTAGCACAGCCAGACATTTTTTTCCTGGGAATTATTTGAGTTCTAGACCAGCTTGCAGGAAAAAATCCTATTCTAATTAAGAAATTCAGGTGTAAGAGAGGCAGATTTCAGGTATTTGTCCCAGGTGAGGTGATTTATCACTGGCAAGTTGTGCAGGTTTTTGAAGCCCCAAATTCACATTTTGATTACTAAGTTAATACATTTCTTTTCCTCAGAAGTTCAGTATAATGTTTCTGAATGCAGAGCAAACCTGACCACCCCCTAAAAACCAATGAGGAGGGAAAGATCAAACCTCTGTGTGAAGCAGATAGAAAATAATTTTATAAAATATTTTTTAAACCATATTTTGGGGGAAGGCTAATATTTTTTCAAGCACACACATAATTTTATTTTTACAATATTTGATGACCTGACTTATTAATCTCATTTTTTGCTAGTCCTAATCCTAAACTATTAACTCTAGTCTCAGCATTCAGTAGAACAATCATTGAATAAAATAGAGAAATGTTTTCTCAATATTTTGTAAGATACATGATGAGGAAAAGGAAAATTTTGTGGACCAAAATATTCATAAATTGAGGCAGATTTGTACCATTTCAGAGAAGGTCCCAAGTGTGGGCCCTGTATTTCACACAGGGGCACTCTGCAGGACTTTGAGGTGACTGAGCAGTCCAATAAATGAAAAAAAAAAAGCAAATCCTTGTAAAATAATTGGTTTTTCCAAAGTGGACACACAGAGGTGTAAAAGAAGTTAAAAGAGTTCCTACACCACAGAAGGACTTTTGGTTTTTGGTTGGGATAATACTTCCAGAAAATAAAACTTCATCCTTAAAGAAATCTCTGTTATCTCATTGTGCACATGAGGCTTCCAACTGGATAATAAAAATATTTGGGGGCACTGTTCCTCCAGCACAGCCACAAAGTTAATTTTTGTCACAGCAACATTCATTCTGCCTCTTGTGTCTGCTTTTCACAAGATCACAGGATAATCAGGATGTTTCTTATTTTTTTTCTTATTTTATTCCAAGATGATTCACAAGGAAAAGCTGCTCTCTCCTTCCCTTTGAAAAGGCAATAAAGCTTCTTTGGATATTCATTGTGCACAGGTGTAAAACCCATCAGAAATTAGGAAAGGTTTTCCTCACAGCATCAGGAGGTTGGAATAATTGAGAGAAAAAATTATATTGCAAAAATGACTTGCACAAAGCAAACTTTAAAATACATTAAATTGCCTTTATAAATGCAATTCCAGCGTTATTTAGTGCAAAACCAGGTGCTTTGGGTAGGAGTAGGGAAAAACAAGTCACTTAGCTCTAATTGCTGAATATTCTTCCTGAACACTGGACTTAAAAAGCCCAAAAGACCAAACTGTTATTTGAAAACTGAAAACATTTGATTATTCAACTGGATAAATTATCTTAGACCGAGACAAGGCTGGAATTAAGTGCAGATATTTCTAAAACTCCCTGAGAGCAGGCAATGGCCATTCCATTAACTCAATTGTTGTGCTACTTTTTCTCAACAATCCCTCTCGTTTTCCTCTGCTCTCTGTTTGATGTGGTGGGGATCCAACATGTGCAATTCCAGTTTGCAGTGCTGATGACAAGTTAAAATTGAGAGCAGTTTTGTCAAATTACAAATGTCAGTGCAGGCAGAAGAGAACAATGCAATTAACTGCAGAGCAAGTCATTAAAGAGAGAGAAGAAATGAAGCTGCAAATCAGCTGCAAAAGCAGACTCTGAACTTTTGGCACCACAAATTGCTAATTCATTATCAGCATTGTTGTTATCCGCCCTCTGATATATTTGGCAACCTTAAAGTTTGGAAATGGAGCTTTGGGAGTTTGAGAAACTCAGAAAACCACTCAAAATGTCCCTTTGCTTTTTGCTTACTTGAAACAGGGTTCTGTAGGTCAGGATTTCTATTCAAACACAGCAGCTGTGCCCTTCTGACCATCAGTTTTGGGGGATCACTGCATAAATTCACTACAAATCCATAAATAGGGTAGGGAAGTGTTTTGAGCCATCACAGGCAGAGATTTTTTTCAACCAGAATCCATAATTGCTTCTAAAGTTATGGGTTTGTAATGCTAGAGCAGTAATTGTTATTTTTTAACTTCTGGAAATGAACAGACAGAAACCAAACCAAACAAAACCATTTGGTTCCTCATTGGAAAAAAAGAAAAAATTGAAAATATGGTTTGACCATAGCTAGCTCATGTCAATAAAAATTCTTTTGAAGGATGGGAAACAAGGGCACAAAGGGAATTCTGGGCTCATTTCTCAGTGTTTGCAGGATTTGCCAAGGCTAGTTGCAAACTCCCCTACCTAGAGAGATAAAATCATGCAAGAAGTCACAAAGTCACAGAACTGCACTTTGTACAAACTGCTGCATTTAGGGCCAGAAATCACAAATTTCACCTCCCAGGAGAAAGTCCAGCCAGAAGTGCTGCAGGGCCTTTTTTGCATTTGCTGTACCCAAAACAGAGATAAATGTTTTTAAAATGGGAGAGAACTCCAGCAGAGAGTTTAGAGCTTCTCCATGAGCAGAAAAAGTGGAAATTCCAGCACCCAGGGAAAAAAAGAAAAGGTGGGAATTCCAGCAATAGCATCCCGTGGGGCTGGAGTTGAAGCACCCACATTTATGATTATTATTATCTTTACTCCTCTCTGTCAGGAATTCTAGGATTTTGTTTTGGGATGGATTTGTACAGCCTGCTCTTTTAGCTGAAATTTATTAGGAATTTTAAGTCTGGAAAAAAGTATTAGAATAAATCTTATTTTCTTGTAAATATTGCCATTGCCTCTATTAGTTACCAGGGGCAGGAAGAAAAACACTTTTCCCTCAATTACTTAAATTCTGGTGAATATTTTATCTATAAAACTGCTCCTTTTGCATCCAGCTGGAGAGCAAATATTTTAAGGCCCTGAAAAAGGAAAAAAAAATGAAGAACAGGAATTATTTGTCAGGTAAAACAAAGCTTTTTCAGGAGTTCCTTCTTAATTTCTCTATTATGATCCAGGCAGATGAAATGGAAATTTTAAGAGTTAGAAAAGAGTAACAACAACAGCAACACCACCATGAACTAGAGGCAAAGAAACCCTGACCTCATTCTGATGTTGTTTTGTATTTTTTTTTTTGTAATGTACTTTTGTAACCTGTGTGTTGTTGACATAAAAAACATATAATTCTTTTTATATTATTTATAGTCCCTGTTTGGGCTATTTTTAAAAGCCCATCTACCTCTGGTCAGCAATGAAAAACAAGTGTGATTCACGAGAGCTCCAACAGAGGTCTTATTCTTCAGGGAAATCAGATTGAGTATGGGCTTGAATAAATTCAGGCTGCAGCCCCAGCAGCCTGTGGGTGTCTGTGAATGGCTCATTTTGTATTCCAGACACACTGTGAGCTACAAATGCCAACCACCAGAGCTGCACTACACAGATCAGGCTCTTTCTCCATCTTAAAGGCACCACTTCCTTTCTGAAAACACACTTGAAAATCCTCTGAGGGCAGAGTGATTTATTTCAGGAATTTTTCCTCATCAGTGTTGGGTTTTTTCCTGATTTCAACTCAAATACTGTCCCAGTGCAAGGCTGTAAACAAGGAAAAGCAGCAGCTCACAAGCAGAACTGAAATGGAGGAGAAAAATTGAGTTTATCTGTTTTGGCAGATAAGAGCTTGCTGCTGTGATCTGTCATTTGGGTCATTTTCCCCTCCAAAGTGGGAACTGAAATTCATTTTGTTGAGATTTCCTTGGAAACTCTGCGTGCAGGGGGGCAGAGTTTTCCTACAGGACAAATGAGAATTATTTCACCCCACGTTAATCAGGACTCCGGCACCCGTGGCCCCCTGATGCCTTGAGAAGGCTGAGCTAAAACAGAGGCTGGGCAGAGCTAAAGAACAAAGCAGGGATTTATCCAAAGGATCCTCCATGGATCCACCCTGGGCAGCACCAGAGCCCAGCCAGGGCTGCACCCAAGATGAACCAAAACGGCCCCAAAATGCCCGGCCGGGCACGGGGTCTCTCCCTGGGATCAGCTCTGCTCCATTTGCACCTTGCAGTTCATTGTCCCATCCCAGCTTCAGCCCCTGCAGTCCCACCCTGCTTGTTTTTCTCTCTCCAGCCCACGGGGTTTGTGCTCCTGGGCTGAGATTTGGGTCATTTGTCCTTGGTGCCCAGCTGGAGCAGGAATTGTTTTGTCTCTCTGTGCACAGAGCTCACCATCCCATAATATGGAGCCCAGACCCACACACTAAAGCAGCACAGAACCTGAAAACCAGAAAATCTAAACCTGAGGCATCACCCCCTCTATGCCCATCACACACAAGGCAAAGCCAGGCCCTTTCCCAGCAGCAAACCTGGGCTGGGTTTCAGAACAAAAGGAGCAAAAATGTGATTTATTTCTGCCCTGAGCATGCTCCTCCAGCTCCCAGCATCATGTGGCTCCTTGTTTCCATGGCAACAACTCTGATGCTGAGCACATCCTCCCCTATCACCAACTGCAGGAGGGTTTGGGGATTTTTTTCTTCCCCCCCTCTGAGAATTTTTTGAAGACATCAATCTGAAATCATTTGCTGCACTTGATTGGCGTTGATTTGTATTTACAAATATGTAATTCTTCCCACGAGTGGAGGAGATTATCTCCATCTACACTGAAATGAGCTGCAGGAAATACATGGCACAGGCAAATTAATTTAATTATCTTTGGGATGGGATTGCCACAGTTGACAGGGGAATGAAGATGTTGCACAATTGTGATCCCTTGATGGGGCTTTTACTTTGATTCTTTGGAGGCATAATTTGAATTATGGCTGATTTGTCATTTCAAAAAGAAAAGAGATTGACAGAGCAGCTGCTTCCAGTGATCATGTCTGGAGCACCTGGAAAACACTGAGGAAAACAAGGGGGAAATGGGGAAAAATGGGAACAAATCTGAAAGCGTGGCACACCTGAGAGAAGTGCTTCTGCCTATCAGTGGATTGGTAAAATAAAGGAAAAATGGATTTACAGATTTACAGGAGCCACAGAAAACCCTTCAGTACAATGATGAGGGATTCTCTTTCCCTTCTTGTTAGAGGCCTTGACTTTACCACCCAGGACAGTTTTTATGGCATCAAAACTTGTGCAACATGACTGGAGAGTTGCAGTAGTGAGGTTTCCAACTTGAATCCCCATTGTAAGTTATGGACTGCAAGTTTTCATTTCTTTGTTTCTTTGTGTGAACATCACTAGTACAAAAAATGACATTATTAAATCCCCCACAGAGTATCAAATTAAATTCTAATTAAAGCGAAGAAATCCACAGAAACAGAAATAGGAAGTGCAAACAACCGTTATTAAATCTATAAATCCAAAATGATACAAATTCAGGTTATTTCTAATGTCTATTATTAGGAGTGCTTGTAAGAGGTCTGCAGACATTAATTCTTTTTAATGAAAACAAATACTCAGGAGATCACCAAAGCACCAAGCAAGGGACCAAGCAGCCAGGAATTTTTCCGTGTGAATTCAGGCAGAAACTCCAGGGATTTTAAGAGGCTGAGCTGGTTCTGTTTGAACATTTAATGAAAAGAACATCATTTCCTCTGCCATGTTAAAAACCAAGCAAAACACTGCAGAGTTTGCAGGGCTGTGTTGGTATCTGCCAGGTCCCAAAGAGAATTTCCAGGTTTTTTGGAGATGCAAGTGCTTTCTGCCTTATCTCCAGTGGGACAGCTGATATGTGGCCAATATGAGCTGTGCCCCATCAACAGGCAGGGAAAAAGAGAATTGGCTCTGTGCTTTAGGAAGGGACATTCAAGTGGCAGGATTGAAGCAGGTCATTTCATCTAAACACACCTAATTTGTCATGCTGAGGAAAGAGAATCAGCATTGAAAAAGGCAACTTACTTAAATCCTTCTGTCCTGAGCAAAGGATCCCTGTACAAGGCCCTTGCCTGTTTTACAACCCTTGTGATAAGCCACAAAACCTTGCTCAGAAAAGCCTCTTTCTTTATTGTGTTCTGTTCAAAAGCACAGAAATATTCACAGAAGGGAAATATCTCTGTGGAGGTTTCCAGACAGAAATATTACTCCAACTTCTATCAGCTGGTTTTACTGGAGGTTGGGAGTGAGCCTCAAAATTAAGAGCCTTAGCAAAAAAAGGGCCTTCAACAGGTAAATTAATCTTAACACATTTAATTTGTGCTGAGTAAAGAGAATCAGCATTGAAAAAGACAATTTACTTAAATTTTTTTTTTGTCCTGAGAAAAGAATCCTTGCACAAGGCCATTGTCTATTTTCTGCCTTTGTGCTGAGTTTTAAAACCTTCCCCAGAAAAGTTCTCTTCAAGAGCACTGAAATATTCACATGTTCCTCAAAAGGAATAAATATCCTTTATATTCCTTTTGGGAAACAGCTCTGTGGAGGTTTCCAGATGAAAATATTACTCCAGCTTCCATCAACTGGTTTTACTGGAGGTTGGGAGTGAGCCTCAAAAAAAATCTTTAGCACTGGGGACTCCCTGAATTCAATTTAGGTGCAAAATACTTGCAAAATTCCTCATGAATGCAGATTAAAATTAAGAGTATTTAAAAAGGACCAGAATTACTATTTACATTTACACCACACATAAAAAAATGTAATTGAAAGAGGAAAATTTTTGATGCAGCAGCATGAAAAGCAGAAATCTCTCCAAAGTCTGAAACTTTTTTTCCAGGTTGATTTTTCTGCTTGCAAATTCAGCAATTGATACTTGCAAGTTAAAACCTTGACAGAAAACCTCAGAGGGTTTAGGATAAAGTGTTTCTGCTCAAAATTTTAATAAGGGGGGGAAATTGAAACATTTCTTTATCTGTCCATGCACGGTGTGATATTAAAAAAAAAGAATATTTTCTTTAGAAGGTCTCGTGATGTAAAAAGAAAACTTGAGAAATTAAAACTCTCTTCCTCCTGGGACATATATTTTGTTTTGGCTTCCACTTTCTGATATCCAGCTGTACTTAAATTTAGAAGGAATGAAACACTATCCTGAGTATTGTAATCAAAGATGTCCCTTATTAACCAGCAAGCAAAAAAACTGTTGCAAAAATCAACATTTTAACAAAGCACGTGATCTTAGAAGCTCTGATTGAACTTATTAAATACTGAATTGTTCCTTTTTCAGTCCTGAAGACAACAATTAGTCCAGGTTTACAATATCATTGTTAGAAAATTAATTTTACTCTGGTTTTAAAAAAACCCCACTGTCAAAAATGCTATCCTCTTGAGTGTTATCCTGAGTGGGTCTTGATCTAAAGAAGAACTGAACCTGGGTTAATTTTGAAACAGAGATTATGGACAAAACTGGCAAGAAAACAGTGCTGCAAAGCAATTTTCAAACAGAGATTATGGACAAAACTGGCTAGAAAGCAGCGCTGCTAAGCAATTTTCTCTTTAAAAATCCACATTTTTTGGGGCATTGGTCTTGTCTGAAAGCTGATAATCCATTTTCTCTGTGTGTTCAATGCTATGTTCATGAACATGAATGCATAAGAAAATAATTAACTTTTGGTCTTCCTTACAATATTTTCCTTTTATAAACATTTTAAAGTTTTTTTTTAATGTCTTTTCTATTCTACTTGTACCTTTGGAAGCTCAAAAAGCCAAACCCCTGATTTTAAATGATTTTAAAAATGATCACTCTTGCAAGATTTTTGTGTCTAAATCTAGATCTAAATCTAAATTTAATTTCATTTAATCTGTAGATCTAAATCTGGACATGACCAGCTTCATTTTAAATGAAAGCTCTATGGGGAAAGCCCAGGAATATAAATCCATTTGTGTTCCAAATAATTTCAGAAAGGAATTAGAAGGAAGTCAGACAGGAGGTTTTGCTTTGGGATCCCTTCTGAAGTAATTTACTGGAGCCAAGCTGAAGGGCTGTGCTTTTCCTGAGCCCTGTGTACACCTTCAAACCCTAAATTACATTTTTAAAGTTTGGAAAATTCTGCTTTGGACAGGAAATCCCCAGGAATCACAAAGAGCAGACCTAGAATGTTCTCTTGACACCTGGAGGGTGCAGAGGCTGAGCTGTCAGGCAGAAAGGAGAGCCCAGAGCCCTGTGCTGATGGCAATTAGCACAAATAATGAGGAGGCTCCTGCCCAAATCTCCAGCAACACCTGGGCAGCACGAGGTGTTCCAGGGTGGAATAGATTCACAGGGGAAGCTTGCTAATTTATTTGGAAGCAGAAACCTTTTCCCAGCCTATTCCCAGGCTGGGGATTTGGTTGAGTGCCTCTCATTAGGCTGTGTGATGGTCTAGGGTGACACTTGGTGGCTAATCCGAGCACTGAAATATCAATTGCAAGTCAGCTCTTGGGATGATTCAGGAAGAAACTGATCTCACCTCCTGATTAAAGTCCTGAGCAGGCACGTGTGCAGCCCCTCAGGTTTTTGGAGTGTGCCATGGGGAGTGGTGAGCCTGTCTGAGCTGCTGCTCTCAACCTAAACCTGCCAGAAACCCCTGAAACAAGGGAGGGATCTCCCTGGAAGTGCCTTTAGCAGGGACAGATGAGCTTGGCCATGGGATGGAAAGGGAAAAACAACGGATGGAGTTTCTTTGTCAGCATCCTCTTGATGCCTCAGGGTTCAGCTTTTATATTTTCACATTCTGTGCTGCTTTAGTGTGTGGGTCTGGGTTTCATATGAGGGGATGGTGAGCTCTGTGCACAGAGCAGGGAGACAAAACAATTCCTGCTCCAGCTGGGCACCAAGGACAAATGACCCAAATCTCAGCCCAGAGCACAAACCCCGTGGGCTGCAGAGAGAAAAACAAGCAGGGTGGGACTGCAGGGGCTGAAGCTGGGATGGGACAATGAACTGCAAGGTGCAAATGGAGCAGAGCTGATAAAATGTGAGCTCTGTGACCAAGCCCTCTTGCTCCCTCCGTGGAGCCCTCTGGGCAGAGCTGTGGCTGTGGTGCTGCCAGGATGTGCCCTTTGAAGGCCCCTCAATAAATATCCACTTGATTCCCCCAACTCCATCCAGCCTCTCTTCCAGCTCCTCGAGGCATCATTTTGGTGACCCAGACAGGACAGTGAGGCATCAGGAAAACCCTTGGGCCTGGCATTCCCAGAGAGGCCCACCTGAGCTCCAGAGCTCCTGCAGGCATCACCCTTTATCTGACATCAGCTGGCTTTTCCTAGGGGTGCTGGGGAACCAACAGCAGGCAATGCTCCCAGTCCCTCACCTTGACCTCTCTGATGCTGGCCTGGAGCTCAGTTTGGTTTTGTGGCTCAGTTTGGTTTTGTGGCTCAGTTTGGTTCCCTGACAGTCTGGTTTCAGGGCTCAGTTTGTTTTTGGGGCTCAGTTTGGTTCCCTGGCTCAGTTTGTTTTTGGGGCTCAGTTTGGTTCCCTGGCTCAGTTTGGTTTTGTGGCTCAATTTGGTTCCCTGGTTCAGTTTGGTTTCAAGGCTCAGTTTGGTTCTGTGGCTCAGTTTGTTTTTGGGGCTCAGTTTGGTTCCCTGGTTCAGTTTGGTTCCCAGGCTCAGTCTGGTTCCCTGGCTCAATTTGGTTTTGTGGCTCAGTTTGGTTTCAGGGCTCAGTCTGGTTCCCAGATTTGGTTCCCTGGCTCAGTCTGGTTCCCTGGTTTGGTTCCCTGGCTCAGTCTGGTTCCCAGATTTGGTTCCCTGGCTCAGTCTGGTTCCCTGGTTTGGTTCCCTGGCTCAGTCTGGTTCCCAGATTTGGTTCCCTGGCTCAGTCTGGTTCCCTGGTTTGGTTCCCTGGCTCAGACTGGTTCCCTGGCTCAGTCTGGTTCCCAGGTTTGGTTCCCTGGCTCAGTTTGGTCTCCTGGCTCAGTCTGGTTCCCTGGCTCAGTCTGGTTCCCTGGCTCAGTTTGGTTCCTTGGCTCAGTTTGGTCTCCTGGCTCACTTTGGTTCCCTGGCTCAGTCTGGTTCCCAGGTTTGGTTCCCTGGCTCAGTCTGGTTCCCTGGCTCAGTCTGGTTCCCAGGTTTGGTTCCCTGGCTCAGTCTGGTTCCCAGGTTTGGTTCCCTGGCTCAGTCTGGTCCCCTGGCTGCTGCCCACCCCTCTCACCCCCTCCTGCCCCATCCCTGCCTCTGGCTCACCCAGCCACGTGGACCTGCAGTTTATTGTGCAGATAACACCAGACCTCCCTATTCCCATGGATTCTCCTTCCTCCCTACAGCTCATGGCTGGCCTCACACAGCTTTGGGGACAGGTGATTTCAGCTCATCCATCTTGAAGGGAATGTAGCCTAGAATTCCACAGATTTCAGCACAGCTTCCCCAGTTCTACCCTTCGCAATCCAAGGTCATCAACTTGGGAATTTATGCAAGGAAAAATCCCTTTGCAGGAGTCAGTGCTGGCTGCAGCCATAACCTTTAATACTGCAAATTAACCAGTTCTTGCTGAAATTTTCCAGCATGCACCCAGCTGGGAAAACAGTCCCACTTTGACACTTTGTGCAGGTGAGGGGCTCAGCCTGACAGAAACCCCCACTCTGAACTGCACTCCCATGCTTTGGGAACATCTTTTGTTGTCCTTCAGCTGCAGCTCCCTTTGCAGGTTCCCACCTGTAGGATTTAGGGCAGAGCAGAGCTGGAGGCTGTTGCAATGTGCAGGCAATGAGTAAGTGCTTTCCTAATTCCTTCAAGCATTTTTGGGTAATCTCTGCCTAATTAGATCCTGCTCTTCTCTTAATCTCTGAGTGAGGCTGTTCCAGCAGTGCTTACACTGAAATTTCTCATCCCAGCTTGCAGCAGGGTTTCCCTCAGAGCTGAAGTGAATCTGGCTGCATTCAGAGACCATCCTAAAGCAGATTTTCTCCTCAGCTGCTCTGCCCATGCTGAAACCCACAGCAGGAACCAAGCTGGGAGAGCTCCTCCTTTGGTGTCCCTTCCCAGCTGTTTTGCATTCCAACATTTGCCACGGCCACTGGAGCAGTTTGGGGTCACAATTCTTCCTGCACCCATCCTCCTGCAGAGCCCTGCAGGTTTTGCCCACCTGAGACATCTCAGATTTCATCCCACCCTGAGCTCCCCCTGCTGCTCTTGGAATCTCCATCCCAAGAGATCCCTTGGACAGCACAAATGTCCTTTCCCAAACCATTTCTCTGTTCCAAGGGAATCTCTGCTCACTTCCCTAGACACCTCTCCTTGCATTTGTTAAACAGGGAAAACCAACCTGACAATTTTGATTTTCCCTCACTTGAATTTTAACAGTAACCTGTTAATTTTCCTGAATTCCTTCATGGACTATATCACTACTGAGACATGAGTTTTCCACTGGCAGGATGCTGCAGGGTCCCTCTGTTTCCTTGCCACGATGGTTTCAGTCTGATTGCCCCCTCAAAGGTGGGAAAGCACAGCAAAGCTGTTATTATCTGCAGAAATTGCAGGTAGATTTGAAAATCTGCATTTAAAACTATGATAAGAAAATACAATTAAAAGATCAGAAGGGATTTAATCTGTTTAAATGATTAGAAATTCATTCAGACCTGCTGGGAGGTGCTGCTCCCCTCCCAGTCTGAGTTTAGCCCTGCATTTATCAAATAAGTGAAGAACTGAGTTATTGTGCCTGGGGCACAGAGCTCTGATTATAAAACCCAATTTCCAGTTTGAATCCCTGCACACTCTGCTATCCCATGAAGAATTTTCCACCTGCAGCTCCCCAAACCCCTGGGTCCACCCTCCCTGTTAAGCTCTGTGTGTTCTGGTGTCCTTTGTCCCGTGAGTTCAGCAGGGAGGTGACAGAATTCCCCCTCTGGAGTGGGGTTTGGATGTGTGGGGGGTTCATCTGTGCTTCCAGCAGATCCTGCACAACGCTGGGAATTCCACACAGGAGCTGCTGGGTCTGGGAAAGCCTCCTCTTTCAGCTCAGTGGGAAAAGAAAAAGGGTTGGATGAACTTTTTTTCATCTTTGCTATCCTTAACCTGAATGATTTAATTCATCTTTGTGAGGAAAAGTTTTGAGCATTATTTCTTATAGATTTAAAATTATATTACTCAGTCATTAGACTACCATCAACCTTTTCTGCAGCCACACTGAAGCCAAGGGGAAAAGAAGAACCCAAAAAAAGAAACAAAATCAAAGAATTTGGATCATCCTGTGCATCGCTTTGGGTCTTTTAAAAAAAACATAATCTACTGATATGATTTTTGCTTGTCCCATTTTGATAAACCAAAATCAAAATTCCACCCGCAGCAGATAAAAAAAAAAAAAAAAATTAAACCAGAAACCACCCCAACAAAAAGAAGTAAAATGAAAAGAAGGAAGAGTGATCAGAAAGCAAAAGCAAGTCTTAGAAACAGCTCTTCCTTTTGATCAGAATAACTTCACATGGAAGGGACTGCTTCAAAGCTCAGCAGTTTTCTGGGAATTATTGAAGCTTGAGGAGAGTGTTTCAAGTGATAATCTGCTCTTTTGGTGGTGGGGACTGCACAAAACAGCCCTAATGAGATTCAGTTCCAATGTCACAGGTCTCTCAGAGCTGCATTTTAATCTCTGCTGAGGGCACCCAGGATGGCTGAATGAGCAGCATTTCTGTTCTGCAGGAATAAAAACTCCATTTGAAGATGAGCTTGAGATAATTTGTGCTTTTCTCCTCCACACAGAAGTGCTGCTGTGGGGGAAGGAGCAGGGCTGGGATGTCAGGGTGTTCACTGACCCCTCAGAGGGACACACAGGGGTGGCACTTTGGTGACAGAGCTGTGCAATAAGGGCAGGGCTGGTGGGGAATTGAATATGCCTTTGCATTTTAGCTTGTCTATTTTCCATCTATTTGTACCCCTGCAGTTCTTTAGTGTGTAACTCCAAACCCCACACCCAGTGTCAGCTGCAGCTTCCCCATTTTGGGCAGACACAACAATTCCTCTCCAGGCCTGGCAATCAAGGACACCTCACTGCCTCAGGGCCAGGGATGGGAACAAAAGGGACTTGGGGGAGCAAACTTGGGGTCAATGACTTCATTGCCTGGAGCTGGAATTGGCAGATTCACCCCCAATATGCAAATGGACCAAACTGATAAAAGTATAAAAACCTGTGAAACATTTTCCATTTTGGGTGTAGCCCCTGGGGGATTTCACCTGCCCTAAATGTACCTGCAGGCCCTTCAATAAATGGAACTGCTTTTATTCCCTTAATTCTGCCTGGCCTCTGGTTTAGATAGCCCTGACATGGCCTCACTCTAATATTCCTCCATTTAATATTGATTTGAGCAGAATGGGAACTCTGAACAACCACTGCCATCATTATTTCCAGTGCCACATTCCTGACAGTGCTGCTCCCCCGTTTATTAACAGGTGCAGTGGTTTCACAACAGATACCTCTAAAGCCTGACAAATATTCATCATTTGAGTTTAATTAGAGACAGAGGAATGGCCTAGCTGGAAATTCAGGGATGCCATGGCAAAGCCCCAAGCAGAAGTTTCAGCTCTGGGTGGCATCCTGTGCCAGCTCCCAGAATTCACTGTGATGTCTCTGATTTCCCACTTTTGCCCTCTGTTGTTATTCCAAACACACTCCTCCAACCTGGGATGTCTCAGCTCCGTTTGAAGGAGAATTTCTCCCAGCCTGGGCCACTGGCATGGTGACAAATGTCCTGTCCCCCCACTGGTGCCACTGTCAGGGGCTGCACCTGCAGCATGAGGGGACTCTGGGGAATCACCCCCAGACCCTGCAGCACTCAGGGCTGGGCAGGATTCAAACAAAATCAGCTTCTGATGGCTAAGCTCCCCTCACACTGGTACTGCTCTGGCACTGCCATGGAATGTGTCCCTCCTGTGGCTCTCAGAGCCAAGCCCAGCCTCCCTGGGAAGTCAGGAATTAGAGCAATCCAAGTGTGGTGTCTGAAGGATGCTCTGTGGCTCAAATCCTGCCCCTGCTGCCATCCCTCTGCAGCAAGTGTCTCTGCTAGGATGTGACACTGGGGCTGGTGGCCATGGCACAGAGCTGACAGCTTTACAAGCCCCTGGGGCACACTGCTCAGTTTCTCCACTCAGTTTTTCCAACCCAGAGCCCCTGAGGGCTCCCCAGACATGGGCAGGACAAGAACAGATCCCCATCATTTCTGCAATGTGACAGTGCTGTTTATTTTTCATTCACTTTTCCATCTCAAACAGCCCAGCTGTGTGCTCTGGCTGGAAATCAGCTGGATTTCATTCAGAAACCTGGTCCTGGCATTTCCCTGGCTCTGAGTCCAGAGCACACAGACCTTGTGCCCACAATCTGTTGCATTTCTATGGCCTCATCTCAATCCTTAATGCCACAAAAATGAGCTGCACACTTGCTTTCTTTCAGTGTTGTAACCTGAGGAGCACATGGAAAAACCTAACACATAAATTACTCCAAGACACAATAAGACAAGAGACTGTAATTAAAAAAGGATCACTGCAATGAGAAATCCACTATGAGGAGGTTCTAAAAAAAACCAAAGCCCCCAAACCTCCCTTAAATCTAAACCAACAGATTCATGTCCTTTTCCTGCATGAACAGATTTGAAAATATTCAACCCTACTGCTTGCACTGTCAGTGACAGATTAAGCAACAAGAATCTGGTGAGATCAGTTTTTTCAGTGTATTTTAAGATGTAGCAGCAGAATCTTTGAAATCTGATCCTGATTTCCACTGTGGGTAATTTCTATCTGAATTCTGCCTCCCTGTTTAGTCAGAAATTAATTATTAATGTTAATTTGCGCCTTGCTTATACTCCAGGATTGTTTTTGATCACTGACCATGGCTTCCCATCAGTGGAGAGATCCTAAAACACCAAACAACTAGAGAATTAAAGTGCAAACCCACAGCTCCTGTGCAGCCTTCCCTGTTACACAGCACTGATGGGAAACTAGGGATGGTAAAGAGGAAAACCCAGGGGAACTCCTGAAATCAAAGGTGCCTCTGCTCTGTCAGCTGAAATGTGAAGCAAAGATTACCTGAGTGATCAAAAGCTGCAGAACAATGCCTCAGCTTTGGAACACTGGAATTTTTCATGGTTTATGGAAATGATTTCGATTCTAGGTCTCTAGTTTCAAATTTCAAACCAGCAGATTAGAAGCAAAAAATAACTGGAATAATATTCCAAAGAACTGAAATGATGTTTGAGGATCCAGACCACCAGGCTGCAAACATCTCTCGCTGCCCTCAAAGGTAATCATGATTTTGGGATGAGAGAAGAAATGCAGGATTTCCTCCCTGGGGCTTTGCTGTACTATTACGCCCCATAAAAGCCAAAATTTTATCAGGAACTTCCTCAAAGTCTCTAATGGCAAAGAGCAGAATAAAGGCAAAAAAGAAAACTAAAAAAAGAGCAAGGATGAGCTCCCAGCAGGGTGGGTGGGGAAGGCAGCACACAACCCTCCTGATCCTCCCCAAACTCCGTTAGCAGCACCCTGCAGGACACAACAGCCGAACAGAAAGAAATCTCTCCCCTGAGCTGCCCAAGAAATAAAATGTTCCCTCCTTCACCCCTGCTCAGCTCCTTCCCTCCCCTCCCCTGCAGCTGCTGCAGCCTCCCAGGCTGACCTTTAATGTCTTTAATTTGTGTTTGAGGCTCCTCAGAGATGCAAACGAGCTAGACCTGTCACAGTCAGCAGCAGAGGTGCTGCAGCTCCAAGGTTTGGATTTAATTGCTCACACACATTAGAATTTCTAGGATTTCTGCCAAAAGGTTCCCTTTTGGCACCTGCTGTTTCCTTTGTCCCCCCAGAACAAGATTTCAAACACTTGTTCTGCTTTTTGGCTTAGTCTGGAATTGAGCTTCAGCTACTCAAATCTTGAAAACCTTTTAAAATGGTGTCAGCTGCAGCTTTCTTTAAAGAATGGGATTTTTTCCTGTGTTGAAATTACTGGATCAGTGTTTCAGTATTTGGACTTTTCTGCCATTCTGACACCATTTAGTTGCAGCCTCAGGAGAAAAAGCAGTATTTATTTTAAAGCTGCCATTGTAAAAGGCAGGATTTCTTCTCTTTCCCCTCCAATATTGCCTGCAAAGTTTTGACACCAAAAGTAGGCATTTTCTGAGCCCAGGAGAAATCAATGACCAGTACTTAATTTTTTTTTAAGCCAGCCAGATTTTTTCTACTCTGACAGCATTTATGGAATGCTATTCTGTGGCACTAATTTACAAGGAGAGATCATTCAGGATGTTTAAGTCCCTGCCTGTTTTCCCTACTAAATCTCAGCTTGCTGGGGAACCTCAAGAACGTTTTTTGGTTGGTTTTTTTTTTTTTTAAATAAATCCATGATTTGTAAAATGTTGGCATGGGCATGAACCACAGAAGAAAGCAAACTCAAATTGTGACCACAGCTTTGAGCTCTGTTTCAGCATTCAGTGACACAACCAAACCCTTCAGTGTGGTGAGACTGCAGAGGTTCTGCATTGATGAAGAAATTCAAAGCTTTCCTCTGGAATGAGGGGATTCAGGGCTGTCCCAGCCATGATTTGCACTGTCTGCTCTTTGGAGGGATGGCAAATTTCCACCAGGCTCACCATTAGCATGAGGATGCTCTGCCAGTGGCAGATCACAGATCAGCCTCCAAATTTTCAGGAACAAAATGTCCTGGCAGGAGCACTGAGGAGCCAAAATGCTTTGGCATTATTGGGGAGTGCTTCTGTCCTGCTGCATGAAAATGAAAAGAAAGGCAATTGAATCATCCCTGCAGTGTGCTCAGCCAAAGTGGGTTTTCTCATCCAGTGGAAATACAATTTATATCCAGGAGTTGTGGGGTACAGGAGATTGTGGAGTTTAATGCAAGGAAAGCAGACAGAAGGAATATTTCACTATATGGCCACTTTTATCACCTGAGGTTTACAGAAAATAGCACAGAAAATGTAATAGAGAAATACTGAAACCTTCCCAATCCTTCCCAAGCACAGACAGCAGCCTAATAAAACCAGCTGGAAGGGACTTTATTCCTTGCTAGTGAAATAAAACCTCCAAAAAGGTCCCTGTGGCACCAGAACCAGCTCCCCAAGGAGCAGCCAGAGCTCCTTCTCCCTTCCCAGGAAGTGTGGTGGGTTTGGCACAGGTGAGTCCCTGCCTGGCAGGAATCCCTGGCACAGGTGAGTCCCTGCCTGGCAGCAATCCCTCCTCCCTGCAGATGTTTGTGACTCTGCAGCTTTGCAAAGTCCTCTCTGATGGGTGGCAGGACACAAAGACAGTCCAGAGCACTGAATGCTCTGCTGGGGAGCTCTTTATTCCCCTTTTTTGGTGGGTTTCCTAGAAGAGGCATTTAACTCTGAATGAATTATGGCTTCATTCCCTGAGCAAACACCATCCCCACCAAACCATGCAGTGAGACCTGGCCTGGAACTGCAGAGAAATGCCCAGAAACATCCCAACCAAGCAAACAAAGGGGGAAAGCAATCTGTCCCAGGCCAGGAGCTCTCCCCAGCCAGGGCTGGCACAGCAGGTCCATTTGGGACAGGAAGGTTTCCATTTGGTTCCCTTCCTTCCCACAGAGTGCTATTTATGTGCACAGTGACATCTCCTAGAATTCCTGGAATCTTTGTCTTCTAGAGAATAATTCCAAATGTGTATCAAATTAAAAATTGTAATTAACTCTCCATATGCAAAGAGGCATGAGAGAGCTTCCCCATTTGATGTGCTATGGTGAGAAAGTATTAGTAACTCATTCCTGTGACTTATCCTCCCATCATTCTTATTAAATTTACTTCAATAATTTTAGATAATTCTTTTAAATGCCTCTTTTGAAACTGGAAGCTGGAATAATTTTAGATATGTCCCTGATGAAAGCACAGGGAGGCTTTATAAATCCACGTGTCTGCCTCTCTGGAGACATTCCAGACCCACCTGGGTTTGCTCCTGTGCCACCTGCTCCAGGTCACCCTGCCTTGGTGAGGGTTGGACTGGGTGATCTCCAGAGGTCCCTTCCAACCCTGGCTGCTCTGGGATTCTGGGATAAAGGGCAGATTAGCATGGATTCAGTAGGTGCCATAAATGCTCTGTGAAACTTCCAGAACTCGTTCATCTGATTTCCATTATCTTGTAAAAGCTGTTTGCTGTGCACCAACAATGCTGATTTTGTACCAGCTCAACTCCTAGAGATTCTTAAATGCCCACACACGAGGGTAGAGGGAGCTGCTTTGTAATATGCTGGAAAATCAACCAAGTCCATCAGAGGAAGGAGTGAAGTACATCCCCTTACTTGGAATTTAACACTTCCCTTCTTGCCAGGCAAACATGGGCAGAAAAATCAGTTTGTTTGAGCTTGTGGGAGAAAATGTTATTGTAAATATTTCCTTGGGTTTGTGTTTGTCAACAGTCTGCCCTGCTTAATAAATGAGTTGTTTAATCATACTTCTCCTCAGTTCCCATCAGGTTAGACCATAATGTGCCTGTTCAAACCTGCTTGTAAAAAGAAAAACAGTATCAGACACTTCCCTATTTTTCCCAGTACCTCCTACAGCAGTGTGCTGGTGATCCAACCCGAGCATTCCCTACATGGATTTCATAAAATCAGAAATATGGATTTGTAGTTCATAGCCCAGGGCAATGCACACATGGACCTTGTCTGGATCTGAGCCAGGAATAGATGATATTATTATTATTATTATTATTATTATTATTATTATTATTATTATTATTATTATTATTATTATTATTATTATTATTGATGTTCCATTCTGCCAATGCCTCACACAGCTGCAGGAATACAAACACAAAAGGCAAATATCCAGTGCTTACCTTCGGTGGTTCCTCCAAAGCCACTCTAAAAGTGCTGGAATGCCAAGAGGAAGTGGGAAGAGCTGAGCCCTGAGCTCCACCCGTGCCCACCTTGGCTGCCCCAGGAGGAAGCAGCACCTCAGGTGGTGCCAGGGGACAGCAGCAGACACCCAGGGGATGCTGGAGGTCACCTACTCCCAGCTGCTTTGGGACTCCTTTGGGAAGGGCTTCAGGCAGGGAATGATCTTGGGTTGGAATTCAGTGCCAGACCAAGCCAGTAACCAGCAATTATAACTTCATTTCATTTCAGTAGATAGCAAATTACAGATGCACCTGCATTTTCTTTTTCCTTCTCCCTCATTTCACCCTTTTCCCTCTCCTTTATCTGCTATTTATGCACCATTTCCCCCTTCATTATCAGTACAGCACCTCAGCAAATCACCACCTGGTTTTCTTACAGAGGTCACAATGTTTACCCTCGTGGTTTTGGCATAAAACAGCTAAAAACTTCCAGCACTGCTATTTTGAATCAGAGCATCAGCCCTGGATGAATAGCCTCAAATATGTGCCTTTCTGAAGCCTCAGTTCGCTGCACAGAGCAGGAATTCAGCGTTGTGGGGAATTTCATTCCTGCTTTTCCTCCCTATTTGCACCTACAACTCACATCCATCCCATATTTCACAAACTCTCCTGCAAGGGTGAAGCTCCTAAAGCACATCTCTGGGGCTGCAGCATTCCCAGAGTGCCCAAAACACACTGAACAACAACTCCAGAGCTTTTTCCTCCCAGCACCATCTCCAGAGATGGAGAGTCCTGCCCAAAGCACGCTGCAAATAAACCTGTGTGTGTAAGGAGGAGGGAAACAACTGACAGGGAATGAAAGGAAAAATATTTTCTGATTATTACCTACCCTGAGCTCCCAAAACCAAAGCAGAAAACAGTTTTATTCCAAAGTAGCTGTAAAGCTGCACTAGTCCAAGAAATCTGCTGTCTAAATAATTGTTTTCTCCGGGGATTTTGTTGAATTCACTGTGCTGAGTACATTTTTATTTCTTGGCAATTTTCCTCACAGTGTAGCACTATTTCATTTTGGCCTCTGTCAAGTATAACATCTGACAGAGAATTGGTGAATAAAAAGTTTGAAATCTAGGTGAGAAGACAGGAAAATCTGTAACCTGAAGCATTTTACCTTTACAAATGAGATTATCTGACAGCACTCACCTCATACCTGGCCTGCTTGGCTAACTCCTATAGCAACAATATTTCATGAGCACAATTGCATCAATCTAAGCTGGAAAAAAAGAACAAAAAGGGAAGGAGCTTTGGGCTCAGGGCCTGAGCACTGGAATGAGAATTCCCTCTTTTCCCCTAGGTCTTCAGTGGCAGGAGGAGTCCTGGACTGAACTCCCCAATTCTAATTCTCCTGGCTGAGAATCCTGATGCACTCCCCGATTCTAAAAATTCAAAGTTCATTTTTCTCACTCTGACAGAGGGAGAAAGAACTGAAAAAAAAAAAACTCAGTGTAAGTGCAGAGCTGTCATGAATGTCAGGAAGAGCCTTGGAGGGCTGTTGTTCTTGGGGCCAAGATTAAGGTTGCTGCTCCCTAACAAATTCCCTGCATGGTTTGGCTTTCCTGAGCACTCAGTGCAGCCATTGCCCTGCAGCATTCCCAGCTCAGGCTGCCCAGCCCAGGCAGGCAGGAATGAAACCCCGGGGGCTGCTCAGCCCCTGGGGCAAGGAAAGCAAAGTGTGCCTGGGGAGCAGGGTCCTCACTGCCAGTGCAGATCTGCATCCACCTGCACATCCAAACATCCCAGCGGGAATCCAGAGCTGCACCTCGGGAGTTCAGGTGAGAATAAAGAAAGCTGTTCCATTCAGACCATTATTGTTCATGCTGCTTTGTGAATTTATTTCTTTAAATTTTCCACTTGTGCTCCTGCCAAGAGAGATCTATTAGACAGAAAGCAGCAAGAGTAAATCTTTATCATTTTGTTTCAAACTATAAAATAATTTACATCACATATTTTACTTACTTTTGTCTTTTTTGTTTGTTTTTTTTTTGAAACCACAAACATTCCAGCATCACACTGTAGGAATAAGAATAACAATAGAAAGCATAACCTTTTGCATAGTATTAAATGAACAGACAGAGTAAGTTCTTTATTTACAATTATTGTCTAGATAAAAAAATTCATAAAAACAGATGAATGAACATATATTAATAACCCCTAGTGGGATGGATTGCCAATGTACCACTGTATTGTTGTCCACAAATCTCATGCTGCTAAGTACAGTACGTAGAGAGCGAGCATTTATATATTGCAGGGAATTTTAACAAACTGATCATTTTGGTTTTTGATCCATTGTTCCCATCACAGAGAGGTCAAGCAATAAAAGAAAGGAATTGTGATGCACGACTTGTAGTTGAAAGGTCATAGCTATTCTGCTTTAAAAAAAAAAAAAAAGTCTATCATTTATCATATACATAAAGCACAGTCTCTGCTCACAAAAGCCCAAGTTTTCTATGCATCTCAGTTTATATATGTTTTACTATATATACACAGAATGCAGTGTTCATTTTCTTATAACAGTTTTCAAGTCTGCGAATGGTACCTTAGGGAGGGGTACTCCTACAGGAAAAAATTCCAAAATAATTAAAAAAAAACAAAAAATGGAACCGAGAAAAAATATGAAGAGTGTTGGAAAACAAAAAGGCAAACAGTCAGTGTGTTAAGATGCTGAAAAGAAACTGTTCCAGTATTAATAGCTTCTGTAGATGTTCAAGTCCAAAGCTAGAGGCTTCCCTGTAAATAGATACCACTTTTGTCTTCTGGCCAGAGATGCCCAGAGGCCCCAGGGAGCCCATCCGTGGTGGAGTGCCCAGTTCCAGAGCACCTCCCTGGCTGCTGGGGCACAGCTGGGGCTCCTGCCGGGTGCCCCTGCTCACCTGGGCGCCCTGCCTGCCCCTCGGGGCCGGGCGCCGGCGGAGCTCCCGGCCCGGAGCGCGGCAGCTGGCAGGGGAAGCTGCTCAGAGCTTTACCTGGCTGAGAGTCCTGATGCACCCTGGAAACATCAGTCTGCAGTTTGGCCATGAGTCTAAGCTTGGTTTGGAGAGTTCTGGCTTGGTTAAGCTGCTGTGACTGCAGAGATGCACCACTGTATGGAGCCAACTTTAGGACAACCAGAAAAAAACACCTTAACAACTCAACGGACCGAGATGGTCGGAGGGTGTTTTGTTCCAACACGCCTGGCATAATCGATTGTGGAATTCCAAATGTCTTTTGCACTGTACAGTTATGGAAAAAAATCATATGCTGAAAAGTCTCCAAGCAAACTTTATATTAAATACAAAAATTATTTATGAAAAATCTGTGATCCACAAAGTGCTTAGCATTCAAGTGGTTGACATAGCAATTGTATAAGCTCATAATTTTTACGTTTCTAGGGCTGTTACCATCTTGAAAAATGGTTTTTGCCTTCCATACTGCAGGTTTTCAAAGCAGCTTTCTTGGGAGAAAGCTGAAGGTAAAATAATGTATTACTGTGCTACTGCAGGAACACAAGCTTCATTAAAAAAAAAATCACATGAAGCACATCTCAATACACAATTAATAAAGATTCGTTCAGTCCTAATAGTGCAGAAATTATATTTTTCTTTAAAAAAAATCAAAGCAACAACCTACAGTGATTTTCATCCAAAATGCCAACAGCCCATACTTTGCAAATAATAAGGAAATAAATGCCTAAAGTACTAATTGAAAAGGATTAACACAGTATATCACAAGATTTTAACATTTCTTTTATCTCCATATAGACAAACCAAATATAACTTATTTTAAATTATAAACTCATTTAATGTCTCTCTAAAAATAGTTTCTGAAGCCATTGCTGTATGTCTGAAGAATGAAATAGCCTCCATTATTGTATGTTGCACCAAAACGAGTTCAAGCAGATCATCAGAGGGAAGGAAGGGAAAAAAAAAAGGAGAGAACCTGATCATTTTGATTTTTATTTGAAACAAAGGAAGCCTGGTTTACCTCCCTGTATATAGGATCACAATGCTACATCCAATGTGTTATATTTTGGCTTCTTTTGTTATTTACTAGCAGTATCTACATTATTAACAAAAAAAAAAAAAAAAAAAAAAAAAAAAAGACCAAAATAAAAACCCAAAAAGGAAATCAGGCAGAAATCAGAGCACGGTTGTAATAAAATATCCAGGGTGCGAGAGTACAGACATTTTCAATGAGCTGAGCTGAGCCATTTTTATACTACTTCGGCAGGAAGTGCTTTCTTAACCCTACAAATAGTTAAGGATATTATCTACAGGTTTGTAAACAAATTACATTCTTTTTTAGGACATAAATAAGTTAAAATAGTCAGAGCAATTTGAGCAGAAACAAGGCAACATGCCAACAAAGAAACTTTATATATATATAACTATATATATATAGATAGATATATACATATATATAATTAATTATCTATATACTTATATGTATATATCTCTATATATAGTCTCATAAATGTTTAAGTTCCTCTGTCCAACTGGTGCAAATCTACTGTGCAAGTTAAGCTTTGCAACTTCAAAAAAGTTATTTAAATTAATCTATACAATTGAGTCCATGCCACACAAGCATTTCAAAAACTCACAGACCAGTGAATTGGATAAATAGCCTCAGAAAGAAGTCCTCTGCAGTTCCTGCTTAAGGAGGAAAAAAACAACAGAAAAAAAAAACCCAAAAGGAAATAAAAACAAACAAAAAGAGAGAAAGAAGGGCCAGCAGTGTACAGTACATTCATGCAGGAGGATTTTTTTTTGTTTTTGTTTTTCTGAAAGGGAACGGGGAGGGGGTATGTAAATCAGCCATTCATTCTTTCCCCAAAACCATTGTGATCAACAATTCATTCACTTGTCTCAGAGTGAATAAGAGTTCAAACAGCTTTTCAGCCAGCAATGTTTTTAATATATATATTTATATATCTCGGTTGCTGTGGGGTTTCTTATTTTATTTTACTTTAACTTTTTATATTTCTTTTTTTTTTTTTTTTCCTTTTTGCAGTGACCTTTTCAGCTAAAGTGATGTCTCCAGGCTATGTATTGGGCTTCCTGGACTAGAAGAGGTAGCTGATTTACTTGTATCAGTTGTAAGATTGATTCCACTGTCGATAGCACTGTTGTTCTTGTTCAGCGAGGACGGTGGACTCGAGTTTTTCTTGAGAGCAGGGTCTTCTTCTAGGTCTGTGTCATCAATGAGTGGGATGTGGGGCTGGGAATCTTCTATCCTAAATTCAGGATGAGTCATAAAGTTGTGAATAGAGGTTCTAGATTCTGGTTTTTCTAAACCTTCATAGAGAGAGCTACGGAATGCCTTCACGACGCGGATCTGGGGGGAGAAAAGGAAAGGGCTGTCAGAGGGCACCTCCCCAGGGCACAGCAGGGCAGAGAACACTTGGTGAAAAATGTAGCACATGGTTAGGGCAGTGCAGGCAGCTGGAGTCCAAAGTCTCTGGATGTTATATGCATAAACGAGTGGCTCAGTTATGTGCATTTTGAATGTCTGTACCAACTGCAATATTAAAATAAACCAAGGTTTAAAGCCATCAAAGAACTGATGGGGAGGAGTGGTTAAAGAAAGCCAAGGTCCACTCGTGTGGTACATCCCTAGTAAAAGACAAGCCATGTTAATTGTAATGCAAATGTCAAACCATGCATGTTGATAGTTTTGTTTTGTTTTTTTTTTTTGCAGTGAGTAAGTAGAAAGGCTTTTTTTAAATTAAAAAGTCTCTTTTGTATTGTTGTTAAAAAAACCATTACACATAACGTATCACACTTCACAAACAGAAAAGCACGGAACACGGACACGGTTGGATGGGTACGTATGAGACACACACAGGAGCCAAGTGTAAAAACTAGAATATCAATGTTTTAAAGCAAAATCTAAATGGATGCAGCCAAGAGCACAAAAAGCCAAGCAGACAAAGTACTAAGCGCAATCATGCTACCACAGGGGGGGGAAAAAAAATAAAAATCACAGTTACCACATGAACAGAGATAACTTGCACACAACAACTACACTTGGAAGCCTGGATAATGTGAACATAGTATCGTTGAACCAACTTTTATTTGTCCTTCATGCAGATGTGAGGTAAACACTCGAGTATAGACCCACTGTTCTAGCCATTCAGCTTGTTAATAAATAGAAGAACATGTAATAAAATGATGGATTGGTTGTTGGGTTGAATTGAGTCCCATTGTTAGCAGCGAGCTGTTTGGATTTGGTGTCTCGGTCGTGCAGTTAAATGCCGAAAGCCGCATGATTTATGCCATATATGCAGTCTTTAAAGCAGGTCAGTGACCTGTGCCAGGGGCCACCTAATGCCAGAAAGCACCTGGCAGGAAGAACAGAGGTGAAAATCAACTCAAGACTCAGCCCAGCGATTCTCAGGGATGGTGCCCACCATTTTCCCAGTAGGAAATGGGAGGAGCAGAGCGAGGAGTGGGGATGCTACATCCTCTGGGGGTGGGCAAAAGGGAGGGATGCTCTCTAGTCCCAGGGACCTACCAGTTCTCAAAAGAAGTGAAGGGTTGTGCTGGGTTACTGCTGAAAAAAACAGAACTTTTTGGAAGGGGGTGGAGGGGCAGAGAGGAAAAAACAGAATGGCAAAACGTGATCTGTTGGCAAATGTTTCATGACTAAGTATGAGTTCTATCCCTCTACTTCCATGTAGTCCATGAGAAAACCTTGAGCATTTCTCAGGGGGGAGACTAAAACACAGGCAGAGGCAGAAAAGGTGCAAGCAGGTACTGTGAAAGCTTCTCCACACACATTTGAAATGGTTTGGTGGTTGGCATGTGGATCTCTTTACATGTAAATATGCTGCACATTGTTGGTTGGCCTGACACATCACTGCTTTGGAAAGCTTTAATTCCTCTTTTCCTTGGCACTTCAGTAATGGCACAGGGCCACAGGGGTCCAGCTGTGGGGTCCAGCTGATCCCGTGCTTGGAGCTGGCCAAATTGTACAGAATTTCAGCTCATTTGAGGAGGAGGCTGCCTTGGTTTGGTTTGGGGTTTTTCTCTTTGATCTCGGTCCTTGTTTATGAGCTCTAAATTTGGATATTCGTCATCTTTCAAAATCTTAACAGCTGAATTCCTGCCATGTTCAAATCGTTGGGTCAGCCCAAAAACTCTCCCTTCCCTTCACAGATAAATTTGGTAACAGCAGGGCACAGTACAAAAAGTAGTTCACGTGACTGTTTGTGCTCCAGGTAAGAGGATTGGGGTGGCACAGAACGGCTCAGCCAGACCTTGGGGTGCAAGAACACCTTAGGCTGGCAGAGGTGCAAGAGGGAAAACTGCCTTGAGCAAAAAAAATCAACAAATCAATTTCAAATCAGTTTCACCCACTGCAATCACACAGTGTACCTAAGAGAGCTCCTGGAATTAAAAACCAGGGGTTCATGAGAGCTGCATCTGAGCTGTGAGAGGGCTCTGTAGAGTCAACAGAGTGGGGTAAGGGATTCATCTGCATTGCTAAGGCCAGAAAATGTGACAAATCCCTTCACTATCTGTGCCCTCCTAGCTTGTCTTTTAAAGTGCAGAGTAATTGGTCTAAATGAGGAAAAAAATGTATGACTGTTGAGGCAGCCTTAAAACCACATTCCCATATTGCCATAGTTTAAATCAGGAAACTTTTCCTACCTTGGGTACTTTATAGTATGGGCTGATGAGGTGACATTTCTGCAAACCTCCTCATTATTTCTGCCTTCTAAACACAAATACCAGTCACCTCTTCAGCTGCAGCTGGATGCTAGAGCTTATCAATTAAAAAGATAAATCTATTAGCTGGGGAACAGCCACTTCTTATGGCAGAGACTTAGGTTCAATTTGCCAGCTGCATTCTTTATGGTGAAGGGAAATTTTTACTTAAATAAAAGAGTTTGATATTATCCTGAACAGATCCAGCAGAATCCAAAGAAAGGAAAGCTTTTCTTCATCACACAAACTGTATTTAAGTCTGCAAGATTTAGCAGGGCAGGGACTGATGTCAGTTTGTCAGCTCCAGCTCCCACAGTAGGGAAAGCATCTGTATTGCTTTAATGCCAACATTTGGCATCTCATTTGGATTTAATTCCCAGCCCCTAGTCAATGCAGGGCAAACTGCAGATTCCAGCTGTGTTTGACAGGCAGCTCAGCAAACGTGCCTGCCATGACCTGGATTTGGGGCTCTGCAGTGGCTCTGGAATTAATTAATTAATGAGCCATTGCAGGGGAGCAATAATGACTTCCAGCTGCATGGTCTGAAGATAGAACTGCAGCCTCTCACTTTGGGTGAAGGTGTGGGGCAAAATTTTTGGCCTGGACTGTTTGGGTCTTGCAAGATCATTGAGATGTTTCTAGAACGGCTTCTACTTGTTCCCACTGGTTTGCACTGGAAATATTAGCTTAGAACTGCTCCAGCTCTGCTGACACCGGAGGTAATTCACCTTCTGAAGGCAATGGTAATGGAAGGGCCAAGTCCCTCAAGCTGACAATAAATCAAATTTGATTTCTAAAGAGTTTTCTTCACAAGGGAGCTGTAGAAACACATAACTTCATTTAAAATCTCTCTACAGAGATGTATAGTAGTTTTCTATTGATTTTTCACTTTAGAGGAAACTCCCTCCTCAACTTAAAATTTTGCATACTGAGCTTGGCATCCAGAAGAAAACTTTTTTTTTTTTCAATGTCACACATCATTGAGTGACAGAATATCTGCATTGCAATAAAATTCAAAATCTCCTTCAAAGTCTGTCCCCCAATGGATCAAATTATTGCTTGCAGGGACAAAACTTAGTGGAAACAAAGGCAGAGGGTTTGTTGCATATAAAGGTGGCATTTTGGTTTCTCCACCATAATACTACAATATTTAATCTACCTATTATATCTGATCCAACTCCCAGATTCAAAAATATTATTTACCCAGAGTTACATGGCCCAACAGCAACAAATTCTTGTTATACATGCTTAAATTCAAGATTTGAGGTAATATCTGGTGTAAAAATGTTTAGGGGCTCTGCTGAAACAAAGCCCAGCCAGATTTTTTTTTGAAGATAAAATAAAGCAGATGAACTTGGGATGTTGTTATGGCTGTAAAAGCATGGAAAAGCAGGGACATCCATGATGGATAGAACCTGGGAAGTGTTGGTTTAGTATGAACTATGTAGAGTTCATGTAATGGTGTTTCTTCATGAGACTGACAATGCCAAGGGAAGACAAACAGTGAGATACAGCTCCCTTTTCTCACAGTAATGGAGACAACAGAAAAAAATGAACTGCTTTTAACAAAAGACTGCGGGGACAACACTTCAGGACATTTTTGACATTGCTATAAGTTTCCACTTCTTTCTTCTCTGGAGCTGTAACAGAAAAAAACTCTTCAGCTTCATCCCACCTTGAAAGTCAGATTTATTATACTGCATCAGGCAAGAAAAAAAAAAAACAACAAAAACAAAACAAAAAAAGAAATAGAATTTTAGGTACTACAATTTTTTTTTTTTTCCCATCAGAAGAAAAAGGTGATATTCAGAATGTCAGTCCTAAGTACAACCATCTAGGCAAAATCTCCAAAGCCTGGTAAGCACCAAGAGCTGTGTTCTGGTTGGTAGTGTGTGGGCTTATACTCGAATGTTTACCTGGCTTCATCTAAGCCAAGTATCTGGAGTTTGGTTCACATTCATTTCAGGCTCAAGGTTAAAGACTCACAACCTCTTTTTATTTCACTCTCTCCTGCTGAACCCTTTTGTCCAATGTTCTCTAGCCCTCTGGGAAAACAAACACATTTAATATTCAGACAGTAGAGAGTAGGGCACTGCAACAGCAAATAAATTCAATACTGAAAGGTCAGTAAGGTGATTAGTATAAAATTGTAAACAAGAGGTCAATTTTGCAAAGAGATGCCAACTCTTAGGTGTAACTGAGACTATTCTAGGTCAAGACTAAACTGTACAAAGGTAAAGGAGTTGGGTGAAGAACTGTTGCATATGGAAAGCTTTGAAATAGAAAACATCTTCAGTATATTGGGATTTCTTTTTGAATCCTCCCAGTTTTAGGTGAGTAAAATCAGATTAGGTCTCCACAAGAGATGCTGCTTGAATTGGGGTCACCTGTAAATGTTGTGCCTCATCTATTCTGGGGAATTGGATGCAGAAGTTGAGCAAATTCAAATATAAAGTTAAAAAAACTTGTATAAAAAAACACGTATAAAAGTTAGAAAATCTAGTTTTCTGCTTTAACAAGTGAAAGAGATGCATAACATTATCTGTGCTACTCTCTTCCCACATAAAGATGCAGCAAGTCCTGCAAGTGCTGCTCAAAATTCAAACCACAGGCAGCAAGGAAAGCAGAACACCCACACAGGCCTGGTTCTCATTTCCAAAAGGGCTGAATTCCGCTGTATTTTAGAGCCAAAGGCAGAGCCCTGTGCAGGGCTTCCACCTTCCACAGCAGGATTGCTGCAAAATTATGGAGTTGGACATTTTTGTATCAGGTTTAAATAAATCCCACAAGCCTCTAAAAGAACCTATTTGTGCTTTAGGATCTAACCCTTCCTGCCATGGCACATCTCCACTTGAGGGCTTGGGTTTATATTTAGGCTCTAAATCTGCTTAATTATCCTTCAGGGAGGAGATCCAGGAGTTGATTTTGATTTTTTTGCATATCCCAGGAGGGTTTTGTCAAGCCTTGGTCACAGCCAGTGGGAAGTCCTAGGCTTTAGTATGGAACCCCAGTCTCTGGTTCAATGGTGCAACCTTTAGAAAAATAATTTTAGCTGTGGGTTTGATTGAAGTTCTGCTTGTTCCATCTCCTCCTGTGATGGTTAAAACTTCCTGCACAGAAATTGCCCACTGGGCTTGGTCTGTGATCTGAATGTAGATCAATACCGAGCAGCAATCTTTGCCTCAACATTTATTAAAATAGATGATTTCTTTAAAAGAAATTAGTTCCCATTTTTCTTGATGAAAATATTCCATTCAAACAAGACTTTACCTCAAGTTCTAACTCTGAATTCTGAATTATTTCCTTCATAGAAAATTAAATATGGAAGAAATATAAAAGCCCTTCGTACACAACAGTTTGCAAACAGTTAAATGAACTCTTTAAGATGATCTCTTGGGAAATGGGCTGTGAGAGCCACTGGAGCTGAGCTTGCTGAGTGCCTTGTGACACAATTTGCAGATGCTCATGGCCTCAGCAAAGCCCTGGGTGACACCTCCAGCTGTCCATGACAGTTCCTGCCCTCGTGCCACCCCCAGCAAACGCTGAGTGTTCTACACAGGACACGTCCCTGGCACATCTCAGAACCATTCTTGGATTAAAGGGGAATGGGAAAGGTTCTCTTGCCAAGCAAGTGAACCCCAGTTCTGGAGGCTCCAAATGAGGCAGAGCACAAATCCAGCCTTAAGGGTGCTGTGCTCTGCAGGAAGACACTTCTTCAAAACCAACCAATCAACCAGACAGAAAAATAAGCCAAAAACAAAACCTTCAGAGATCTGTATGATGGAAAAATATCTCTGAGAGCATTTTGGGGTTGATTGGTGAGGTTTTAACTGCTGTTATAAAATTTGGAGTCCTGACTCTGTGTGTTCTCCTGTCTCACCATCCAAGTGGGTCATTTGAGGCCACTGCTGCTGGGGTTCATGTAGTAAAAAGTTTCAAGTGATTGCTTTAAAAATTCACTTCTAAAAACCTCTGACAAGATAGTTCTCATCAGAGCCAAGAAAATGGAACTCTGGGAGGTCTCTTTTGCTGGGGTTGGGTTTAGTTTGGTTTGTTTGCTGTTCCCCCTGTGCTCCCTAAACTTAAAAATTAGAATTTTTTCTGAAAGAAAGGAGAGATTTGTTTCAGGGCCCTTCTGTTCCTGACTGATTCCACTTGGGAAGAGTATGAGCTCCATATGAGAATGAGGGGAAGAGCAAGTACAAAGGAATATTATATGTGTGTCTTTCTTGGAAAATCTACAACTGTGTTCTGTTGTGGGGGTTACCTATTGCTACCACAAACAATCTGAGAACCAGGAATACACAGAGTAGGATAAAGACTTGTTTACTTTGTGTACAGTAAGATATTCTCACCCTCTACCTAACTAAAAAATCTAGTGGTAAAAGCTTTAATCACTACTCAATTTTAAGCACAAGATAATTTTTGGTGTTACTCATTCTGAGCTTCAAAATGAAAAAAAAGATTCTCCACTTCCTCAAGGTTCTGGGGTTTTTTCCCCCCAAACAAAACATAGAAAGAAATGTATATAAAGCACAAATCCACCAAAGGTTGTACCTGAACCCACCCTTAACTCTGCATGCAAAGCTTTCAAATGATGGAAGTTTGTGTGTTCAAATCTGTGTCTGAGAAGATCTGAGACTACCTTGCTTAACTTCCCCATATTTTCATTTTCAGTAGCTTAAAGGTTTGCATATTAAACAGGTGCACATATTTAGTGTGCATTTAAATGAATTTCATCATTTTATCAGAATAAACAAAATGCCAGGTTTTAATTTGCAGGAATTTTTGCTCTATTTAAAGCTGCAATGTCTTTCAAAAGAGATGAGAGACTCACAGACCTCACTGTCATCCATTAATGGTGACATCCAGAAATTTTAATTTGTTATTACAAATAACACCCTGGTGGTTTACTAGGGAAACTCTAGTATTGTATTAAATATTGCCTTGTACAAACTGCTTTTAATTAAGGGATTCCACAACTCTAAACGGGCCATATTTGTAAATAGCTGCTAATTACATGTAATAATTTGCTGACCTGTTTCACAAGCCACTCTAGGGGTGGATGCATTCCACAGGCAGATTTCTCTTTAAGCAAGCACTAGGCTTTGATTTAAACATGAATTTGCCCAAAAATACTAGAAAAACATTCAATTAAAAAAAATTCCAAAATGTTATTATAAACTTGCAAGAGATATCTCACAGATTGGTAAGGTGTCACAATGAACTTTATATTAAAGATCAGTAGCACAATTAGTAAAGAGCTTCATAAATGCTCTGTTAAATTAGATTGACATATCAATAGAGCATCATGTGATTCCTATTTTTTTAATTAAGTCTTTATTGATATCAGACCCTCTCCACTTTGGGCTCCCAAAATGCCACCTGAAATATCCCAATTGTTGCAACATCCTGAGCAAGTTTCAAGAAACTCTGTTTCCTTCCTATACTCTCAAGGTTTTCCCTTGGTACTCCCCATAAGATATTTACATATGTTTTTAACAATCCTGAAGACTGGGAAAGGCTTCAAAATCACAAGTACAATTTTTCCATTATTCCCTTCCACCTCATAGGAAGAAGAAAATGGGGTTTGAGCTGTTCTGAGCAGCTCAGAGGAAAGCAGCCAGTCCTGTGTGCCCATAAACATTCTAAGCACAGAGCTGGAGAGCAGCCCTAGGTCAACATTTTGCTACTGGGATTTCTTCAAAAAATGCCAATTCACAAAACCATCCCCCATTTCTATGAAATTTGGATTAGGAAAAGTTTTCCAGGTTCTTGTATTTGAGCAACCCACTGCAAATACCCCATTTAAAAATAAAAACATTGGGGGTTTTACTTGATGGGGTTTTTCATTGCCATTCATAAATTTGTGTCTTTATATGAATAAATCCAAACTTTCCCTAAGTGTTATAATTTCTGATTTAATACCAGCAGACATTCTGCTGTGGTAATAAAACACCAACAGTCCAGAATAAGCACTTTAAAATCCCAATCTCTAATTGCTCTCTGCCATAGAGATCCTTATCTCTGGGAAGTTTAACAAATCAATCACCTGGCTTTGATTTTAGTGAAGAAATGTGGTTATAACCACAAGGAGCTCTGGACACCTGTTTTATTTCTCCAAATGAAAGGTGACAAAGGCTGGAGCAGATTCTGCTCTCTCCTATTAATTAACTTCAGCCCATAAATGAGTGAGGCCCTTGTTAAGACACAATAACATCCAATTCTTGCTTTGCTGCAGTGGAGAGTAGAGAGAGAAGATAAATTGTCTATTTAAATTTTATTAGATCTTTCCTCCCAGAGTGCTGGCTACAGCATGGCAAGGAAACATTTAGCACAGCACAATGAGCTGCTCCCAGTTTCCTGCTCAAATGGAGAAATTCTATCCCAGGCAATCATTCCCTGGATGAAAAGCTGCTTTGGGATTTTGGGATTTTGGGGTTTTGTGCCCTGCTCAGTGTGGAAATGAGGGAACCTGGGCTCAGGAACCTCCATGGCTTCACTTCCCCTGATCCTGCTCCTGTCCTGGAATAGTTAGGGCTGTTGGGGTGAAACTTCTCAGGCCAAACTTCCCAAGACAAAAATAGGAAAATATAGAAAAATCTCTAAGAAGCAACTGCCAAAGTTGGAGCCTAATTAGCTTTAGCAAAAATGAAGTTTCTCCTTTAAATCCAACAAAACTCCTGGTCTGCTCTTGCATGAAAACACTTTAAAAACCAACCAACCAGACCGAAAAAAGCAAAAATACCCTTCAGAGATCTGTCTGATGGACAAATACTTCTGAGATTATTTGGTGATTGTTCGATAAGATTTTAATTGCTGCTATAAAAGTAATGTCTGAATGTTTGGTGTGCAAATAATGAGGGGGGTTGCACTCAAACAGGATGGAAAGGTCAAGCTTCCTTTTTCCTGCAGGAATTCTGGAATTTTACTCCCTTCTCTTGTCTGCCTTTTCTCTGTGTGCCTTCCCTTCTCTGTTGGTCAGACAGATAAGAGCAGTTTCTTCTCTGTTTGGCCAACTACTAAAACCTGTATAAGGAATATACCCAATTATCTTCTAAAGTGTGGGACAGGCTTGTAAACTGAGTTCTACACATTTACATATTCTTTTAATGCTGTAATAAAATAGCTGCTCACAATCCTGAATAAATAAAAATCTAGAAACAGAGTTAGATCTTCCTGAGCAACTGGAATTCTTTTGTTACTGAAGCCCTTCCTTATCAGCTGCCTCAAAGATTTTTCATGCACTTCGAGACTTCTTCAGTAGATATTTTGCATCTTAAACCAAACTGTGTCAGGACATTAAGATTCAGAAATCTGTTTCTTCTAAAAAATTTGTTACCATACCAATCTTGTTGTTTCAACTCTGTCCTTTAACGTGTCTAGGTCCCTCCTGCTTCAACACTTTCCTGCCAGTGAATTTAGAGATAAAAAAAATCTACATGCAAAATAAGACAGAGATAATAAATCTAAATAAAATGGAATAAATCTACATCTAAATAAGACAGAGATAATAAATCTAAATAGGATAGAGAGAAGAAATCTAAAGCTAAATAAGACAGAGATAATATATCTAAAATGACATCTATATATATAATATATCTAAAATATATCTAAGATAGAGGGAATAAAAGTGTTTCATCTTTCATGTAAAGTTTAAACCTGGCATCATAAACTAGATTTCCTGTTTCTTGCTCCTTTGCTGGACTAGTTACAGAGAGTCTTCCTGGTGGAACGCTCTGATATCTGAAAAGCTTTAGAATCAATAAAAGTCTGTATTTTAGAAACAGCAGAAAATAAAACCTGACAGGGAGCCGTCAAATAAAATCAAAATCTCCTCGCAATGGGTAAAAAATGACCCTAAATTCCTGTCCCCACTGCGAGCTAGCAAAGAGACAAAGAGAGAGCAACTCCTGGGGAGCATCTACTGTACACAAAGCAATCATGTCACGGGCTTTGGAGCTGACTGAAGTGGGAGCAGAGCCTGGGGAGGGGCAGAGGAGCTGAGTCTGAGGCGACTCTGGCTAAGTTGGCATCTCTGAGGGTCGGGTGCAGTAAGAATTCACACTCACGCCCAGCCGCAGCAGCAGAGGTGCTGGTAGGAGAGGAAAGAGCATTGGATAACGATACGTGACTAGGGCTAGAAATATTGGTTACATCCTGGGTCTGGCTTGTGACGGAGGACTGTCTCCTGAGAGCCCCCTGAAAGGAAGTGCCACTCTTGAAAGTATTGACTACTTCGATCTGTAACGGAGGAAAGAACGAGACAAGTTGCTTAAAGTACGGACACAGTTGCATAACTGACAGGAATAATCATGAAAAACAACAAATCAACCGTGCGCGCGCTTCTACTCCAGCTGGGATCCGGCTGCCCCTTTGCAGGGTTTTTTAGAAATGATTCAAATTTTCTGTCTGGATAAAATGAGGCAGCTCTGTAGGAGGCAGTGGAGCTGCATCACTTTAAACAAGTAGAAGATTTGAAATAACAGGTTTTTTGGGTTTTTTTTAAAGTTTAAACCGTTTTATTTAGAGGTAAATAAAATCAGCTGGAAGACTTGATGTAACTAATCTCCACTCTTTTTTTCCTACTGAGATTCAAATTATGCTGTTATGTCTCACCAGGGGAAGAAAAATTCAGTCATTCAATTGGAATTTGGGGGATGGGATTGGAAATGACACTCAACCAAACCAGAAAAACTTTAAAATTCAATATATGACTCTATTATGTCCACAAACCCAGGGTTGTCAGTACACTAGTTTGATAAAATAATTCTTGCACTATTTTAACTGACTTTTTCTGTAATTAAAGTTTGTAAAAATTTAGCGTAGTGATAAAGAATGTTGGGGTTTTGTAACTGGAGATTTAAAATTATTAATATTTTATCTTTACACAGAGCACTTACAAGCACCCAGAAAATGATGTGGAACTGGATTGACTATTGCAGCAAACAACATGACAATTTTCCACTTATTTTCGTATGCCTGCTGTATTCCCTGCTTGACAGACCCATCCTTTTACTCCCCACCACAGAGGATGAGTTAAAAACAGAGCTGAGTATTTCCAGGCATCCTCTGGCACCAGTATAAACCCATAAAAAGCAGGCTCTGGGTACAGAGGGAAAGCCAGGCATTGGCAGAAGTAAATCCCACAAATCCTACACCCCAAAATATCCTCTGTGTTGCACCAGTGCAACCACAACAGACAAAGCAGCAAAATATCCATGGGAGGAACTCAACCAACTACTTGTTTGAAGTAACCCACTGTTACCAGACCATGCAACCCACATTTCTAGAGATTCCCAGCCTAGAAAGAGGTAAACTGGTGGTATTTTTATCAATTTAAACAGCACAAATCTTGGTGAAAACCCTCCTAAATTTTCCAAGTGGGAAGCACTAGAAAGAATTTATGATTTTCTGCTGTGGTCAGGCTTAGGAAGAAACCAATTTGTAGGGCTGCATCTTTAATATATGGATGTTTTCCCTCCCTTCATCTTGTCTTTGGCCATCATTGTTTATTTTTCTGCATGTTTTTATGGGAATAATCAACCACAGCCAGCTGGAAAAGGGATCCCAGGTTACTGCTGTGCAATTATCACAGCAAATTTTCCTCCACAAAGCCCAGGTTTGTTCTGTCTGAGCCCTGGTACCATTTCTCTGTGCACACCCGGGGCTGGGCAGTGTTCAGCAGTCCCCACAAGACTGGAGAGCTTTGGTTTTGGCAGCAGAATTACATGTCCAGTGCAAATCTCACAGTGAATCAAAGGTAAATCACAAGGTAAATAAAATGTGAGGTGAGTTTACACGTGGGGCAGGGCACGAGGGGATCCTCAGCTCAGGCTGATGGAAACACCACATGGCTCAAACCACTGGTGGTTTAATGATTTAATTAAATACTCACCTGGAATGCTCTACAAAAGTAGAATTAAATACAGATCTTGGCTTCTCAGGGTCTAAGCCAGGTGGCAGAGCACTCCTCAAGAGAGACCATTCAAAAAAGCCTCTAATGACTCTTACTGAGGACATGAAATGAGTATTTCTGTGATAAACCCTGAGATGTGCAAAAGCCTTCCTGAGAAACTGAGAGCCTTTGGTACAAGAGTGAAAAGATGAAGGAAGATCTGTATTTAATGGTTTCTTCAGAGAAGAAGAATTACAGCCATGTAATTTGCTTTTCTCCTGAAGAAATGAACTCCAGCTGTTCATGGATATAATTCCTGGTGGGAGGATGACAACCTCCCCAGAATCCTAAAAGCTGAACATACAGGGCTGTGTTCTGCCTGAAGCCAAGAAAGAAGAGAAGAACTTGGCCCAAAAGTTTATCTTCTCCAAGCAGGAAATAACAAAGAAGAAAAGAGCTCATGGAAATAAATAGTGCATTTTGAATTAAGATGGAATCTTTTCATGACAAAGGAATGCTTTTATTTAGAACAATTCAAGCTGCTAAAGAGGAGAAAGGAAATAAAAATTCATAATTTTAAAAAATTTCCAACACAATATAGGATGCAATCATGTTTTGATTATAGGCCTTCAGGTGGAGAAAAAATACTGTCCTACATTTGAAGCTTATCCATGATGTTGACATTTTTCACATCTGTCTCATTTTTCTCTATGTTCTATATTCTATAAGATCCCATTTTTTAGGTGTGCAGAGCAAATAAAAATAACAGTGATTAGCAATTAAAAAAAAAAATCTGATAGTAGCAGAATAGTCCTGGCAGGACAGATACTTCTTCCTGATTTTTAACACAGAACAGATTTTCAGAAGTATTTCTATTGTCATTTATGTGAGTAGGACCCACGTATCATTCCCCTAATCTCCAAGCAGGATATTAATTTAAAAATAAAAAAAAATTTAAAAAAATAAAAAGTAAAAAAATAAAATCCACCTTTCTGTAAGAAAAAAAACAGTTTCCATTCCACTTACATGGGGCTACCACAATGTTTTCTATATTAAAAGCTACATGGAGACCATAAAATGTGGTGCTGGTATTTTATCCAACTTCAGAACCTCTTCCCAGGAGTGACTTTCACTGCTGGAAGCTTTGAATTGGTTCAAAAGAAAAGTTTTCATGTTTTCTACATGAAAAATGAAGGGTGAAAAATGCAGTCCAGCACCTTTGTGTGGTTTTTCAGCATCTGAAGAGGAACAGTCTTTAAGCAGCAGTTACCCTGTCACCTGTATTTTTTTCAGCTTTTCCTTTTATTCTCAAAACATTCCAGGCAGTTGTTTCCCACCTGGGGCAGATAAAGCAAACTCAATTTCAGGATGAATGATGCAGAAGAGGAAAGAATCAGGCTGGGGGTGTAAAATTCTGACAAACATAAGAAGTTTTTAAATCTCCTCACTTCAGAATGTTTCCATTCTCAGATGTGAGGGAATCTTTCAATACACAATTAAAATGAATTCAAAGAGGTGAGATGCATATTTTTTTCTCTGTTTTTTTTCTCAGATTATGAAGTCTGGCCTGAGGGTGAACTTGGTGAACTTCCCAAAGGCTGTTAGACCTGCCAAGAGGATGTGATCACTCCTGTCTTCCTTCAGAATGAAGAATTTCTGAGAAAGACAACAAAAACTTGGGGAAAACTGCAGAAAATTGTTGGAAAATCCTGTCTGTATGCAATTCCAGACCCCTTTTAGATCCTCCTCAAGCCTGCATATCTAAGATAAGCCATTTGTGAAGCTTCACCACTCAGTGGCCATCTGAGAGAGCTTTCCTGGAAGGAAACTCTTCCATTCAGAGAAGGGGAGCACACATCCCTCCAGAGATTCCCTACTGGATATTTATCAGACAACAAAACACCAAAATGAACGGAAGGAGGCCAAAAAAGAGCATCAGAAGCTGATAGCCAGTCTCTGGCCTAGTTATGTGCATTTTTCATCCACCTTTTTTCAAGTAAATTTATGCGTGTCTTCACAAAACCAGAAAATTCCCAGGGGAAATCCCTCCTCTGGTGTCTTGAACCCTGTTTGAGAGAGGATGTAGATGAAAAATCTCTTTAACACTGCAAAAGCTCTTGAACTGACTGCATTGTCAGTTTGGATGGGTTTAAAAGGGAGCACTCCAAGGAAGAAGTGTTGGTTGTCTGAAAGCAACACCCAGCCTGTTGTAGGTTCTTTGTTTCAGCAGTGAAGGCTTTGCTGGGACCCGGGGCCACCTGTCCAAGAGTGACTGAAGAGAAAATAAGGACAAATAATCCAATTTACAGCACAAGTGTGGAAACTGGTGTAAGGATTGAATGACTAATCTGTTCCTGAGCCCAGAGTTCCATCCTAGTCTGCCATCCCCAGAGATATAAAATGAGGGGATGCTCTACCTTCTTCCTCCTTGTCTCCAGGAGTGCATGAGACAGCAGAGGATTCCTGCAAATCCAGGGATGCTAGAGACATCCCAATCTTTTCCAGGAGCTCTTCTTTTGCTGGCCTTCTGAGAAATGTGTTAGAAGGGAATGAATCCATCTGGATGGGCCACACACAGCTCAGGGCCTTCCAGCAAGGATCAAATTTGACCTTAGTCCATCACTCTGCACTGCACACCTGGGCACTGCTTTGGAATCTGTTGGCCCACTTTATTTTATTTTATTTTTCTTTTTCATTCCACAGATGTGAAATGGATGCAAAAAATTTAAAGTCATTGAGTAAACAAAATGAGAAGAAAAATCACGGAGGTCTCTTGGCAGAGAGAAAGGAGACATCCTACTAAAGGTGCTTCTACAACTAAGAGCAGAAAGGAAACCAAGATGGATGTTAGCAAAGAGACACAATTAATGTTCATTTGGGTTTAAGTAGTGGGAAAGAATCATTTCTCTGTGCATTAAGTGGACAAAGAGATGCAGAACTAAAAGCTACCTCTCAGACTAGAAAGAGAACTGGAAGGATGTCATTTGTTTTGTGTTGCTCGAAGGTTTTTACACTCACCCCAACCAGAAAGACATCCTGACAGAAGTGCCAACAGGCAACACTCCTCCTACAGCCACCAGGGAGAAAAGAATGCACATTTAGAGGTCATCTTTCCCTGAAGATCACCAGTACCTGGGCACTTTTTGTCACAACTGAAATTTGAATTTTCTCTAGTGATGAATGCTCTTGACTCAATGGAGTCAAGACACGCAAGCTCAGAGCTGAAGATCCATATTTAATCACTTACCACAGAACCCTGGGAATTCCCCCAGCTCTCAATCCCTCTACATTTTGTGCTCTGCAGATGCAGCCAAGAGACCTCACTGCCCTAATTTGGCTTCTTTCCATCATTTTTTTCTCAATTCATAGCTGCATCTTCCCCCCTCCCAAAAAAAAATAAAATCAATTTGTAGATGTGAAAAAACAGAATGTGCTGTTTATCTTGGATGAAGACAAAAACCCCAAATCTTCTGAGACAAAAATGTTCTTTAGAAGATTCTTTCAAGAAAAAAGGATCATTTTCTTAATTATTCACCTCTTTTTCTTGTCAGGCTCATGTAAAACATGCACATCTGATGTGGTGATATCTGTTCTCTGCTGCAAGCTGCCAGAAATACTTGATCTTAGAAAGATCAAGCAGAGCACACCTGAGTGCAATGAAACACTTCACTGCAATGGAAAAGGCAAAATACTTAACATGATTTTCTTCAGCACTCCAGGACAAATTTCACAGCTCCTTAACCTGCACTATATTTAGCACCAGGATTCAGTGCAAAGGTCTGGTATATTAAAAATACCATGGATTTTTGTGTTTGGCAAAAGTTGGGGAGAGATATTTCTCAGGAATCATTCCTAATAGCCAACTCTTACACCTCAATATTTAATGGCTGCTTAATTCCTACTAAAATCCAGAACCACATTTTTCATTACCTAATGGGAAATAAAATCAATCCCTTTTAATCGTGATCGATGTGTGGCAGTGCCAGAACTGAACAGATTTATTTTTTTAATCAAATTGTGCATCATACTTCAGACTCAATTTCAATTATTCTGTTAGTGCAGCAATGGCAGCAACAATGTATTCTTTTTTTTTCTTTTTTTTTTTTTTTTGGAGCAAATCAAGCAATACATTTTAGAAAGCTTTCATAACGTTCTGCGAGCTGACGTTGGCCAAGCAGCACAATTTCATGAGCTGTCATCACTCTAGGAGAAAAAGAACATCCAGTCACGGTATTCCCAAATCACAGATTCCTGGTTTTGCATTTTATCCCTTTATATCTTTTCAGTTTATCTCTTCTGCTGCACACACCTCCTTTGCTCAGTTCCCTTATTTTGTTTTTCATGTTTTTCCTTCGAGAACAATTAACCAGTGCCATCCTCCACACTCACAAACACTCCATGGATTTCCTGTTAATGTTATCTCGCCTTGATCTCACATTAATCATTTCTTTGGGTGTTTCTAGACCCGGTGTGCATTTATTTTTAGCATACCTGGGTTTGGATTCTGTTGAGCCCTCGGAACCAGAGGATTTGTCCACGTCGGAGTTCTCTCTCTGCATGATCTATTTCTTCAACATCTTCATTGAGCTCTTCCTCAGGGACCTCCTCCTTCTCAGTCAGCCTCCCTGCCTCCTTTAAAAACTTTAGCCTACTTGTTGGGATGGTTGCAATGACCTAAAATTATAAAAAAGTACTGAAAACATAAGCCTCATTCAAGAGCAACAGTATAACAATTTGCTAATTACAGAAGAGTAATCATATTTTATTAAGGTCTATAAAGGTGAGCTGAGCCTGTTCCTAACAGCACTCTGCACTTGCACAACTCCATTCTAGTCCCAAAAATATTTAATTTACTGTGTAAACAATTAGCATGACTTGCACCACTAAACCACAGTGTGGTTCAAGGCTGGGAAAAGTCTTATCAATAAAAGAAATTGGAAATAAAACAAGATGGAAATATTTCAACGTAAAGAAAACTTAAGCAGATTGCTAGCTCTGCAATTAGAGTTTGGATATTTGTATGGTAATGGGAGGTGAAAATTCATTGTATCTCCTGCTGATAAATCTTCTCACACTCCCTTGGTTCATGGATTCAGCTTCCCTTTGTTCCAGCAGCTGGAATGCTTTTCTAGCATTTATCAAAATTGAGTTTTCTGAAAGGTGTGGATCTGGTTGTTGGATTTCTCATAGGGCTGTCTCTCACTCTGTGTCCTTACCACCAATAAATTCTGATTAACTTAACCCCTCTACTTATTCTGCTTGCCCTCCCAAGTGATCCTTGGAAATAATTAATGCAGGAGAATAATCTTTAAAAATTACAGGTACTGTAGCTAGACAATTATTTTAAATCCATTTCAGTGTTACCCTGTTGGGCAGTCATTTTCTCTTTGTTCTGATTCCTTGCATAAAACCAGGAGCAAACCATGGCAATTTAAACAAGACATTACCTGGAACACACTGAATGCTTAAATCAAATCTCCTGCAAAGCAAATTTTTAAACCCACTTAGCAAAAAACTGCTGCAATTTTCTTTTTTGTCTTCATTTCAGCAGCGAGCAACCACAACTGTGAAGCTCAGATGTATGAAAAATGAAGAGAGAACCAAGACAGCTGCCAGAAAATTGGTGAGGAGGGTTTTGGAACACTGGAATGGACGCAGTGAAGACACATGGAAATGTTCTGGATATTTTCAGGGTGAAAGCAAACCTCTGAGTTTGCTGAGGGTCTCCTTGAGCTTCACAATCCACAGGGCCAGTTTCATTATAATGTTTTAAGACAGATTGAAAAAAAACCAAAATAACCAAACCAAACCCAGTTTCTACACTACTATAAAACCTTTTTAAAGGGGGGTTGAAAAACAAGATGCAAACCTGGAGAATTAATGGTGTGGCATGAGCAAAGACAGAACAGGAGAGAAAAAAAAAGGGGAAAAGCTCATCAATTAAATACTTACTGAAAGTCCTTCAGCCTCCCAGCTTTCAAACTACAATGCCAGCACTCTACAGAGAGAAACTACTGCAAACTCTGGGATCAGATTAAAGTGATGGTGATAAAGGATTTTTAAATCAATTTTCATGAAAAATAACTCTTCTGGGTCAGAAGTGTGTGTGACAGAATGTTCCTCTCTTGCAGCACCTCAGCCAAGCTGATGAGACTCTGCTCTAATTCTTTCCTTAAGCTTTTTACATGCCTTTTAAAATTGTTTTTATTTTCTGTATCTGCCAACACCCACCCAGTTCAGATCACAGACTCAATACATGCAGATTAAAGAACTAAGTATTATTCCCAGGAAAATGATCACAGTTTCAATAAGTGATCAATAATTCTGGAATGGGATATGAAATACTTTACAAAGTCTTGGTTTTCAGAAGGGATGGGAGCTGTTAGAAAACCGTCCCTCCATGCATCTCAAATTGACTTGCTGGAAACTCCTCCTTAAATTCCTTTCAGAAGCGCCTGCTTTGACACCCAAACTCTGAAATCCTGATTGCCTTTCATGGCCCACCAGAACAGCAGGTTCAGCACAGGGATTAAAAATTAAAAAAAAAAAATAGAAGAATAACAAATTTGTTTTGTGCTGAATGAGTCAGAGCAGCAGAGAAAAGGCTGAGACAGAAGAGAAGCATCACTGCTAAAGGAAAAGAATTCTCTCTCACTGAAGAGCTCCATGAAGAAATGCCTTGCCACAGACTGTAAATCATGTAAATATAGGCAAAATTGATTGGTTTTAGCATCCTATTTTCTTTTCTTGTCACTAAATATTGACCACAAGAGAGATATTTTTTCCCTCTGTATTTGCTTTCTTCTCAGCAATAAAACTGTGGAGGTGTTCCAATACTGGTTTTAATTTAATGTCTAAGGTCTCACAATAAACCTGGGAAACCTGGGGCAAGTAAAGTGAAAAAAAAATGCTGATATTAGTATTAGTTCTTGGTGGTTATGTAATAACCATGGATAACAAAATTTAGAAGTCAAAAAATTTGATCAAAGGCTGTGGGAAATTGTCACAGCTGAATGAAGCAGTTTGGATTCTTGTCCCTCTCCCTGTTTGACTTCCCCTTTCTCTAAAAGTTGGTATATTTTTCAAGCAGTAGGAAAAAAAAACCCAATAAATCTTTCCTTCCTGAGATTATCAAACTGATTTTAGGTTTTCCTCCTGCAAGGCCTTAAGTAAAAACCTGACCTCAAGTAATAATTACAGCAGAATCATCTGCTAGTGGTGGTTTTCAGCCAGATTTGCATTAAAAGCTCTTCTGATTCTGAGCTTACTTCTAAGGAAAACTGAGGCCAAACTGTCAAAAAATGCTTTTTTTTTTCCCCAGAAGAGAACAAATAATCAGAATTGAAAGCAAGCAATCACTACAAGCAAAATAGAACCACAGCAGAATTCAATTGCAGTGGGCAATTTCTTGACTCTTCATAGAGGCAAACTGTGGATCTATCTACAAATCTCTTTACATCTGAGAGAAAAAAATGTAACTTCACATTTTTCTTTACTGCACCAGGTGGCAACAATTTAAATACCCTGTTAGTGCATTCAGAGGTGAAAAAAATTTATTATTATGAACCTTGCAACCTGTGTTTGCACATAAAAGAACAATGTAGAATGTTAACAATACTGATTGTGTCTGTATTATTACTTCCAGAGAGTTAATCCCAATTTATTTAATGTCATCTCATTGACATTTGTTTCTTTATCAATACATAATTATATATTAGCCATTGATGAAAGAGGATATGGGAGAAATTGAAAAGGATATGTTAATTTAACCACCATTTCTACAACTATTACAGGCAAAAAAAAATCTTTTTTTTTTTTTTGCACTCCCTCTGCCATCCTTCACACACAGAATTAGGTGGAAGGAGACTCACAGCAGAAATATTTTGAGGACACTGGACTTTCCTATGACAGTAAGCCAGAATGACAATTTCAGCAAGGGAATGAGTTGGTTGACCTAGAACTGGAACTTCATTTTAGCTCCAAAACTTTGCCACATCCTACAGGAGGAATTCTATTCCAGGAAAGGTCACAGTGCATTTGCCTTTGCTGCATTTTTTTGTGACTAAAAGACTGAAGTTGTGACTCAACATCTTTCACAAAAAAAGCCTAACTGAAGATGGCCCTGGTGATAGCCCACCCTGCTAGAAAGGAAAGATTTGAAAATGAACAAAAAGCCCCAAAGGAACAGGGGGATAAATTATCCTTTCTAATAAATCTCTTCTTGAAGCTCTCAGAGAGCACCTTGGGTTTCAGTGAGGGCTGCACTGGGCACTGAGAGAGGAAATCACAGGAATATCAACAATATCACACCTTTGAATGTGCAGCTTCCTGAATGCTTACCTGACCCCACACCAGCTCTCCTAATCCAATAAATACACACCACATCCACTGGTCCAGCTGCAGGGGAGAACAGCTGAATGGTTTTCCTCCAAACTGGACAATTACTATCTACAAAGAGAAGCACGAGGGAAAAGGGGTCAATTTTTCAGGGGGAAAAGGCAACAAAACAAAAACAAACACAGCCAGACCAAAAAAAAAAAAAAAGCAGCATAATTTTGGTCCCAAAAAAACCCCATCAAACTCCACAGACTTCTGCATCCCCAATTAAAAGTGAGAAAAAGAAATAGCAGTTCAGACTGAAGTTCCTCAGCCTCATATTTAACAGTGGTCAGATGTGAATGGTCAGGAAAAAAGAGAACAGGACAGTCCCCATGCGTTCTCCCAGCTCCTGATTTTTTGGATGTATTGACTCTGAACCAGTTCATTTTGGAGTGTCCATTGCAAGAGAGCTTTTTCCCTCTGATGTGCATTATGGAGAGACAGAGGATACAGAAAACTCTAGATCTGTTGGAGGAAGGGGGTGGGAGAACCCCACACCTTCAGCAGGACAGCAACACACAGAGTCTGAGCTGACTGAGAACGTTTTGCTAACTGAAAATCAGATATTATCAATATTTCTTGTTAATCTTGCTGCTGCAGAACTGGGGACCTGAAATCACATCCAGAGATTTAAATTATCCAAATTTTAAACTCATAATTTTGAATTGGATGTTAAAGACCATCACTGTGAAATTCTGCCACTGGTGCCCTTCATCCAATATTCAATTTATTGAGGATTTCCCCTTTTTAAATCACTGTAGCCCAAGCTCAAACTGCTCTTTCCTCTTCCTTCCTCCTCCCAGGAGAAAGGTGCCAATGCTGAGCTGCCACTGCAGAGCTGAGCAATAACAACAAGATAAAGATAGATTTCTAAATTATAATATCAAATAGTATCAAGCACAGGATAGATGCCAGCAAAAGAATGGGTGCAGGAGCAGAAGGGGGAATTCTTACAGAAGTAGAATTTGGGGAAAATGTATATTACTGTGATTATGTTCACTTGTGATGGACAGCAAACTCAGGAGAGGAACATGAGGAATCACAATCCAGGGGCATCATTGCTGGGAATACTGAGCAGCATTGGGCAGTGACATTGAACAGAACAGTTCAGCATCAGCTGTTTGAAGGTATATTTGTCTTTTCAAGGAGTAATAAATAATTGTAAAATGCTTTGTTGGTATGCTGTTAAACAATTTCTTCTTTAAAAACCAGTTACAAAATCAATGATGGCTGTTATTATTGTACATGCTAAGATTAATTTAAGATTTAACCCAGTTATAAGGATCAAAATTTCTGTTTTATTAGCATGGCTACATAACATTTTCCATTATTAACACTTGTATTGATTGAGAAAATACACAAAACCAGATGGTTTACTCTTAAATGGGCCTCCTGCAGCACTTAGATATAAAATTTTAAAAAAAGCAGAGAAGAAAAGCCCCAACAACTTGGTGTTTGATTTTTTTGAGTGGATTTGTGATGATTTGTGATCAACAGCAAGTGATTCTTGCCAAGAGCTGTACCTGAATAGCAAAGGTGCCCAGGACAATAGTGCAAAAGATGGGGTTTCTGAAGATGCCGTCGAAGACGTTCCTCTCGCCGTGGATCTTGCGGGCGTTGATCTCGTTGAAGAGCTGCATCATGACAAAGGTGTTGAAGATGATGGTGTAGTGCTCCGAAGGAGGAGAGTGAAGAGGGGCGTTCCTCCCACTGTCAATCTTAAACATTTTCTCACCTAGGTGTAAGACGGAAAGAAAAGTTTCCTCTAGGATGAATCAAACCAATTTATATTCCACTCGTGTTCTTCAGCCTGTTGCCTTCTTTGCTCTGCTTTTGCTAGATAAAACTTGTCTTGCACCAATGAGCAAAACTCATCTCAACTGAGCAAGAAGCTGTTCAAATGCTGACTTTTATCTAACTCCTATCTAACAACACCTACACGACATTCTCAGTCCTACTCTTACCTCCCCAATTAGGAATTGCTCTAAGCACTCAATTCTTTCAGGTATAACAAATCTTAGGGTCATTGCCAGAGTGTTTGAATTTTCTACACCGGTTAGAAGCCACCTCTCCTTCATCAGGTTTTATCCATTTACTAATCCAGTGACTTCTGCCAAGCATTGAAAGGTATCAATCACAAAATACACAGGCATTCCTGGCTTTTAAGAGATTTGGGGTTGATCAGCAGCAGGCTCTGCTGTTTAGTTTGATAATTTGGCTTTCACTCATAGATCTGACCAAACAAAAATCAAGATACAACCCATGATGAGTAACTAAAAATGTGGTGAGCTTTGAAAAAATAAAGTTAAGATTTTTTTTTATACCACAGCCTGACAGGACCAGACAGTGAATTCTGGATTTCTGATGTCTCAAAGACATTTATGTTTTGTATGTTCAAACACGATGCATTTCTAAAAATAAAAAAGATAAAAATTTGATGTACTGGTCTCTGAAGAAGCCTCCTACAAAAGAAAGGAATTGTTATTTGACCAAAATAGAAATAATTCTCATTAATTTGAAATTTCATTATGGAGGCACTGAGTTTTGCACATCATGTCAATGCAAAGCTGAGCCTTGTGGAGTTTAGAAAGGAAAAGATTATTTCCAAGGCTTATCCGAAAATTGTCTGGGATGTGTCCTTCAAAGTATGCAGGAGTTTTCCAAAGACGCACAGGAGCAACTAGAACAGGGGGGAAAGCCTGGTTTCCTTTTCATCTGGCACAGTATAAAATATTTTAAACCATAAAATTCATCAAAAAGCAATTCTAACTCCCCATTAAGTTCACAGAAGTTCTTGTTCCAAGATGCGTATCAAATGAATTAACAAGAGTTTCTTCATCTGTTTTAGAGAACCTGAAATTCCAATTATCTAATGCAGACATTCTCCAATTCCCTGTAAATCTAACAATGCTAGAGACCACCTCTCTTCATAAAGGTGGCAATTCTTTTGGTTTAATTCCATTGTGAACAGATCATTGCCTCCTCTGAGCATCCCAAGTAAGCTGCCAGATGGCCATAAAGTGGACAAGGCTTTGACAATGGAGCTCAAAATCCTCCTAAAAATCATAGATTTACATTTGCAGCTTCTCTGGAAGTCTGTGTATAAGGAAAAAAAACCCTGAAAGACAACACATGTGATTTAACAGTGACTACAAAGTGACAAGAAGACAATACCCAGCTGAAAAAAATAATCTGTCCTTTGAGAGGGTTCAGTTATTTTTGTGGAGCAACAGAATCTATTATTAGCTCCTACTATTCCCTGCAGCAAGAAACATTTCTCCTCCTTCCCTGCCCTCTCCAAAATGCAACCTATAAAAAGCATCCATTGCCAGCAAGGCCTGAAGAAGAATCCAGTAATCCAATAAATTAGACTTTTCACCCCCTTTTAATATCCATTCCAGAAATTAAATGTCAAAGCAGAGTGTTATCTGTATCACTTAACACTGATTACTTACTTTCCATACCACTTAAGATCAACATTATTTCTGGACTGTGGACAACACTTTGCTCTTGGTAAAATGGATCTTGATTTTTATTGTGGTTTGTTTTGTGGGGTTTTTTAAATTTGTTTTTACGTCCCTACTCACCATGACAAGGCTCACGATGAAATCTCAGTGTAGAAGCAGCAGGGTGGACACTCCTATTACAGCATAACCTTCTATGCTGTGCTTGGACACAAACTTTTGCCAAAGCCCAAACTGGGATTTCACGAGGGGAAAAAAGCTCAATGAGGCCATTCCCAAGGTAACAATACATGGAAAGTGACTACAACATGATACCTCCTGTGCTTCTTATGCCATCAACCAGGATTCACAGAATCACAGAGTGACTGGGTTGGAAAAGACCTTCAACATCATCGAGTCCAGCCCAGCCTTAACACCTCAACTAAACCCTGGCACCCATGGAACAGACCCGAACACCTCAACTAAAGCATGGCACCAAGAGCCACATCCAGGCTTTGTTAAACACATCTAGGCATGGTGACTCCACCACCTCCCTGGACAAGCCATTCCAGTACTTTTTCACTCTTTCTGTGAAAAACTTTTTCCTAATATCCAATAAGAAGTTTAAGGATAACGAAGGCTGGCAACAAGCGCTCATAAACTTGTTACATTTAAAGCAGAACGACACTTCAGCCGTGCAACCCAGCTGCTCGTGAGCTGAGCGCCGAGTCTGGGCGAGCTGCTCACCGACAAAGAGCAGGGTGAAGATGAGGGTGAGCTGGTAGACGGCGTGGCCCAGGATGTTTTTCATCATGGTGCGGGAGATGAGCGGCTTGTTGCGGCCGTAGGGTTTGCGCAGCAGCAGCGCCTCGGTCGGCGGCTCCGTGGCCAGCGCCAGCGAGGCGAACGTGTCCATGATCAGGTTCACCCACAGCATCTGCACGGCCTTCAGGGGAGAGTCCTGAGGGGAAAAATCAGGAAGGTTTAAATTTCCCAGGAAAAGCCTGGCTGGGGGCTTGTTTTTCTCATGGGGCTCAGAAATCCCTGCACTGAAGAACCTTTTTCTGTTCCTTCTGCAGGACCAGGAGCCCAATACCTGAGCAGAGAGAAATTATCTCCCTGCAGGCATTTAATCAGCACCATTTGCAACCACAAAACTCATACCAAGCATGACAGTAACTCCTAACACACATTGCAATGCTCTCCTTTCCTTCATTTCCATTCATTTCCTTTCATCCTGAAATTAGATATAACTAGCGAATCCAAGTTTCTCTTGTGGAAGAAAAATTATATTTAAACAGATTAAAAAGTAACATTTCCTTTATAGTAAAACCAACCTGACTTTTTTTTTCAGAGACAGCTTGATATTATTAAAAATGTATGGAACAATTACGGTGACACTGTGATACATTACACTTAAATAAGATCATTAATAGTGACATAATAATAAAAAGAGCCTGATATTTTGATAAAAAATAATCTGAAACTTATTAAAATATGTCAAATGTGCAAAAGCAAGACAAGTTATTCTTTTATTACTAAAAGGAAAGCATATTTGCCACTAGAAATGGAATGAAAAACTCCAAATACTGGTATTTGATGCAAGCTGTGGTTTTGGAAGCAGCTCTCCAGTCACTAGAAGGAGCTCTTTCCTCACACAATCCCATAAAGTCTGTGGTCGTAATACAGAGGACTCTAGGTCATGTTTAAAAACCCCAAAATTAACTAAATAAAGCAAAGTTACACAGATCTCAGGAGGATGCTGGACAACCCTTAACGAAGTTTTGTTGTGTAATGCTCTGGGGCAGCTGTGAAGAGAGAGAAATGTTTCAAGGAGCCAGGGGAGGAAAAAACAAACAAAAAAAAAGCAAACTCCCATGCCTTTAGACTGTATAAAACAGGCAGCATTAGCAAGGTCTGCTTCCTGTTCCAAACAGACCATTTTTATGAGGGAAAAAAGAATCACCAAAGTAATAAGGCATCAACATGACAAATTTCATTGTGAAATTGAGTTACTCTGCTGGGTGAAAGCTGGGAGAGGGGGCACTATTTTTATGTATTTCATTACCATGGTGCTGCAGCAACGAAGCCAAAACAATGTAGAGGACAGGATACAAACCAAAGCAAAGCCAACAAAACTCCCTGAGAGCTCTGCCTGTTTCTTCAAAGGGTTAAATGTTCCTTTTTAATGAAATACCATAAAAGAACATGCATTCAGTATCCCAAGGACTGATAAAAGACAAGGGTAAGTGCTTTGGTCTCTTGAGCATCTGGTTTAGATTCGAACTCTTCCTGGAGATAAAATATTATTTCCCCTTAAAAACACATTTTTAACACATTTACACAGATCTTTATGCATTTGATTTATTAAAAAAAACAACTTTTGAGTTATTAAAAAGGATGGAGAAAAGCAACCTCCTGTTTCTCAGTCTTACAGGTTGGGTTCATCACAGCAAGGAGGACAATTAGCATTAATAGATTCTTGACCTCTTGGTTATGGGTTGCATTAACTGAGCTTATCTGGAGAGCTCAGCTCACCCATTTGAAATGCAGCTGCAGAAACAGGAAATGTCTTTGTCTTTTGAGGTGACTAAAAAACTAAAGTTGATCAGGACAAACTTCATCCCAAACCGAGACTTCATTCATTTTTATTAACACTAATGGCTCCAACAAAGAGAGCACTTGCAGTAAAAAGCAGTTTGTGGCTGGGGCTCACAGACCCTCGATGGGACACAGGTAAAAAGGAAAACATCTTTTCTGATGAAGAATTTTCCTTTTTGTATTTTTGCCTGTCTCATTAATAAGTTTGAGCAAGCTTCTCTGCTTCGATCTGTTACAAAAACTCAATTTCCACTTCACACGCTGAATTCTCTGTCAATAAAACCAAATTTCCCTGTTAGATTTAATAGATGGAGTCAGAGATTCAGGTGTCTATCAGAGCCTGCCATATTCCCAGCAGAACAGGAAAGGCAGGGTATTTCAGTCTCTAAATCACACAACTGTAATTGGCAGTCATCAGTTTTGGCAACAACATGTTCTCACCATTTCACACTGCCAATCACCTTGGGTGGCTGTGGTGCCCCTAATAATTATCTATTATTGGCAGTGCTACACTGCTCAGTGGAGTGTGAGAGCTCATTCCAGGCTGAAGCCAAAACATTAAATACACATTAGTCTGGGCAGGCAGTGGAATGAAATTTCCACTGTAACTCTATCTGATTTCTGATTAGTTGGTGGAAACTGAGGGAAATACATATCAGCTAAGGAGCTTAGGCTTCCACTGCAGATTTTAGTCACTTATGCAAGTGGGATGCAAATCAACCTTCTTTTCTTTTCTTTGTGTTTTAGCCACTAACTGACTGGCCAAAAATTCTTAATTCCCTCTCTGAAAACTTTGGGGATGTGAACTACCCCAAATCACCACTTATTCATCAAATTCCTTTCACTTGACCTTGGAATAGGTTAGCCTTGGCCTAGAGGTAAAAGGAAAATGTCCCTTAAATCAAGTGATGTTACACTTCATCTTGGAAACACTTAAAAGTACAAATTGCCAAAGGCTGGAAATAAACTACAAATCTTTTGTGACATGCAGAGCCTCACAAATTTTAGAGCTTGTTACTTTTGATTTAGATGACAAGCTGCAAGGGAACAAAAAGGTATTTTCACCCTTACTTCTTTACTCCCGTTTGCCACGGAACACATGCAGGTATTCAGAAAAATTAGCATTTCTGGGAGTTACCTTTCTATACATTAATGCAAAAAAAGTCCCTGTGCTGCTAGATCACACTGTCTGCTAATTGTATAGAAGTGGCATCCTCAATTCCATTCCCATGCCTTGACAAAACAAAGCTAAACAGTACAGACTTGGATTTTATATTACAGCTTTTTCAAGTTTGCCAGTGCTATTATTTTAGAATTTGCCAAGTACAGTTCTGCAGTAAAACATTATAACCACAAAAATTACTCCCTTTTACATGTAAGTATAGATCATCCTCATTTTTTTGAACAAGATCTGTAAAAACAATCAGTGATTCATGCAGCAGTTCATTGCTACAGTGCCTTTTAATTAACATTTAATTTTCCAAACATAATGTCCTATGGAGTCACTGTTTTCAGCTCCTAATGTCTGCTAAAACACTAAGTCTCTCTCAAAGTGCAAGAATAATAATTTGAATGTAAAATGTTAAAACACAGCTTTTGTCTTCCCTTTTTTCAGTGCAACCCTTTTGAAGAGTTACAATTGCCTCAACAGTTGGAGCCACAGACCGAACCTGGCACAAAGAGAAACCCTCTTCTTTCATGGCTCCAGTGAAAAACTGTTTCCATTTGACTGAGCTGCATTTTTAAACCTTCATTTTCTTCCTAGCCAGATCACTCTGGACAGCTCCACTTGAAATGAGCTGCTATCCTCTGGGTGCTGTGTGTTTTTTGGGGACAGGGAGCAGGGTGACCCCATACAGGGCTCTACAGGACACCCAGAGATGTGGAGCACTGACTCACTGCAAGCACAAAACTCCCAAGAATTGTAGGCAGAGCTCCAAAAAACCACCCTCACTGCACCAATCAGGGGCTCTGCAAAGCTGTTATTCAGAGAATGAAGTCAGAATATAAAAGATTGTAGCTCATAAATCCACTGGAAAAACAAACGATGGGTTTAAGCTGAGGCAGTGGCTGCAGAAGAGAAAGGACAATTCTACACAAACTGGTCAAGACCACCACACCCTGACCACTCTAAAAGTGTGCAATGGGTGCCACAGGGAGGACAGAAAGAGAGAACTCAAATTAATTAAAAATAAGGTGAATGAGCCCAGCTCAGCTGCACTGAGCCACACAAAGCTCTCTGGGAGCAACCAGAGGTGTCAACTCCTCTGGGGTCTGTGCATACACAGACAGAGAGCTAAAACCACCCCTGCACCCCAGACTGAGGGCTCCTGAGTCAGCTCCCCACCAGGGACTTCTCCAAGCTCTGCTTTCCTGGATGACCCAGATCTCAGAGCCCCTTACGTAATTACAGCCTCACAACACAGAAGTTCTTTATTAGCTGAAAATTCAGATCTTGTGGCTTATAGATTGAGCTGCTGTAAACTGAAACAGGGCCCCAGGTAAGTGAGATCCCTTGGAGGGGTGGTTGTGGCAGCAGCTGTGCTAAGCTTGTCAGCAGGTGACACTGGATCTGTAATTCTTGTGCTGCTTAGAATATGGTTGCTGACACCTTAACATGACTTCGTGCTGGGAGCCAGGGGGGACAAGAGGAACAACCACTTACATTGGTCCTGTGCATAATAAGTTCTTTGACAGCCCAGTGTTTGTCCTGCATTTATCTGGCACTGGAGCAGTACAGAGACATTTTGTACTCATCACTATCCACTGAAACAGCAAACCAGGACAGAACAGAAATCTCAGATATGGCAGATATTCTCTAACAGGAGCATCTTCTTGAAGCAGGCATTGGGTAGATGAAAAATAAAATGCTTAAAATTAACAGAATTAAACTAAACAGCAGTTCCCTGAAGTGGAATTGGCAAGGACCTTCACTTCATTAATCTACTTGAGGAAAAAAGCAGCAGATTATTAAAATGGCCACTAATGGTCCCAGGTTCTGCCTAATGTTTTTTTTAAGCCTCTCCATGGGCCTCCCAAGGTGCCCTAGAGCAAACAAATCATCTCCTGCGTGGGCACTGCACTCTCTGGGTGCCCCTTGGAGGGCTGGCTGCGCTCCCACCCCACTCACACAGACATTAATTAATTCATTAATGCAGAATTGCAGTGCTTTCACTTGGAGTTCTGCAGGGAGATGACCACATCCTCGTATTTGCATGTACACCACAGCAAGTGCAGGATCAAGGCTGAATAAAATTAAGCCCATTATGCTGCCAAGCACAGGCCAAGTATTAAAAAAAAGATTAGTCCAAGCAAAGACTTTATTATCTTTGTACTTCCTTTAGGCACAAATCAAAAAGAGTAGGTGAGTGTGCTGGCCCCAAACTGCAGAACAGATTACTTGAGAGGTGGCACGAGGAAGAACAGAACAAATGTTATTAACTAAAGAGAATTTTTCTCATTCTAGCTATGAAATGTCACCAAAAGAACAGCCTGTGTAATGTTCATTAACCTGAATCCTAATGATGGACTGAAATTACATTCTGTGTGTCAGAGAAAGACAAACTGACTACCTAAATCAAAGGAAAACTCAGTCCAGTGAAGACTTTCTTCGTGTTCATTTTGAAGGTCACAGGAAGTTTTGCTGCCTTTTGGAAACTATAGATTTAAGCTCTGTTTGTTTGTTTGTTTGTTTGTTTGTTTGTTAAGGACTAAAACATTTCAGTCAAAATCTTTCAGTCGGACCTGTGCACAGTTCTGCAGATTTGGATGTACATGTGTGCACCTAGGCTGTTGTAGGCAAGATTTTTTGGGAGAGTCCTGCACTTTGTGCTGGAGCTATTTTCATAGCAACCAGAGGGTACAGCATGTTCCCAAGTGCAATTTTTAGCAAAGCTTTCAAGCCAAACAGAATGTCCTTTGGCTGGCTGGAGTCAAAGCCCAACACAATAATGTGCATTTGTGAGGCAAAATCCTTCTTGAATGAGACAGAACCGAGAGCAGCTCGAGATTATTCACACTGAGTGTAAAAAGTGGCAAAGGACAGACCTGCTGCCTTTCTGCTTCCATCTCCACTTCAGCTTCCCCCACACCTTTCCTTTGGGTTTGCACCTTTACTGCCAAATTAAGGAAGTGCACAAGAATCTGCAGAGCAACCCAGGAGTTCCAGGAGGTGTCCACTAAAACCTGTGAGCAGAGGCAACAGGCCCAGGGATGGTCTCACAGACCTTGGGGGCAAGAGAAATGCACTGGGCCTGATCCAAATCCTTCTAGAAGCCAAAAGAATGATTCAAAGGATGAAAAAAAGCTCCAGAATTAAAAAGGGGGTTATGCTTGTACTGATAATGGACTTCACATCCACTTAGACTTGAATTAAAATAGTCCTTGCACTGTTCCAGCAATGTTTAACCTCCTCAGGGATAAAAAATTATTTGGTTGAGAAATAGAATGAGTTTCCCTTTGTGCTTCCACAAAAAATTGAAGAAGTGCTGAGCATTGACCAAGAAATTTCACCTTAAATGTTTCTAGTCAGACACTGATTGTCAATAAAATCAGTTCCAGTGATGGTGCTGCTGACAGCACCTTGTTCTGGGGCTGGGTTTGTACCACATGCAAAAACCTCCCAGAGTTTCAGTCCTCATTCCTGTGTTACCAGCAACAATCATTTCACAGCTGGGCATTGCCTCAATATGCTGGGAAATCTTTCCAAAGGGAAACTCATCCAAATTTGCTGCAACACCACGGATTTTGTCCCTCAGCACAGGCTCAGTGGTGACGAGAAAGGGACCTCCAAGGCCTCTGAATGTCAGCCAGGGCACAGGAGAAGTTTGACCTCATGGGTTTGTTAAGGTGCCTGGGTTTCTGGTTGCAAGGATCAATTCCATGATTCCAATGTAAGTTTAGCCTGGAGGAGAGTTGATGACTTATTCATTGCTTTGCTCAGGTGTGCCTGGGCTGAAATGTACCTGCTGAAACAGGTATGGGCATCTGGATGATGCACCATGAGGGAAGCATCAGCTTTCCCACAGTGCATCCCAATCCAGGGAGGCACTTTGTGACAGCACCTGTCTGCAGCATCTAAAATATACATTATTTTAGAGACTGACAGCACTAAAAAACACATTTTGTTATTTTCTCATTAAAACAAAAACCTTACACTGTAATGCATATATCCTGTTTACTCTCTAGAGGGAAAAAGAAGGCAATTTTTTCCTTTTGCCCAAAAAATTGTAATTTGAGGAAAAAAAGATGCTTTCTTTGAGATATGCTTCTTGCAAATGATCTGGATATGTTGCATCTGCACCAGGATTGCAATGAAGGATTAATGGAGTGCAAGAAAGAGAGGTCTAAGTCCGACTCTATGTGTCATTTAATTGGTTTGTCATCTGCATCTGGAATTAAAAATAACTGCCTGAAAGCAACAAAATAATTTTATTAGTCAAAAAGATTGGGGTTACTTCCATGGGTCAGCACTGCTGTCTTGAAAATAACCTCATTCCACAGTGCATTAAAAAATATGTATTCACTGTTGAGGTATTCTGAGAGGAAAAGTTGACATAACCTGCTCCTTTCTCAACCCATGGTGTTTTCAGTTTGATCATCACAGGCTCAGGGATGGCAACACTGAGGGAGGCAAAAAAGCTCCTAAAAGTGAATTCCTTTGGGAAAAAAGATGGATTAATCCAGCCTGACGTCAGCAGCTCTTTAATCCTCAGCAGCCTGATCCTTGGAATGCTCAGGAGAATTTCCAAAGGTTTTTTTGCTAAAATATATTGTCTTTTCGTTTTATAGCTTTTATGTATTCTCAGTGCCCTTAGTATGCATACTTGTAATTCCTCAAGTCTGATAACTTAGCATAGTCCTGATATTCTATTAAGCCAGAAAACCAAACGTCCTAAAGGACTCACAGTCAGAGGCCAGAAAGCCCTGCACTATCTTGAAAAACCAAGGTCTCCTCTCAAATATATCCTGTAAACTAAGATTAAGCCCAGCCAGGAATAAATACTTCAAGATAAAAAGGTACCACACTATCCATTCAAGCATCTCATTGGGGCATTTTCATAGATATGCTAATTTGCAAGGTCTATAAAACTGCACATGTGATCTATGGTGTGTACACATTTCAGCATGCTCCACCTTGGTGAAGCATTACACCACAAAAATCCTTATTAAATACCAAGGTAAAACCCCTTTAACCCTTAACCATGCCTAGCTCTTCATTTTAGCACCAAGGAAAAGCATCAGTTTGCACTAGCTGTGTGCCAAGCAGGAATCAAACGCAAGGCCCCTTCCACTGGGAGTGCGGATTGCGGCGGGATCGCGGCGGGATCGCGGCAGGATCGTGGCGGGATCGTGGCGGGATCACGGCACGATCCCAGCAGGATCCCAGCAGGAATTTCTCACCTGGGTGATGCAGGCTCCAGTGAAGGCCACGATGACGGCCACGATGTTGACGGTGAGCTGGAACTGCAGGAACTTGGAGATGCTGTCGTAGACGTTGCGGCCCCACATGACGGCCTTGACGATGCTGCTGAAGTTGTCGTCCGTCAGGATGATGTCCGAAGCCTCCTTGGCCACGTCCGTGCCCGCGATGCCCTGGGGAGAGGGTTGGGAATGAGATTCCCTGCTGGACAGCACAAATTTCCATCTTCAAAGCCCACAGCTTTTTATATTTCCTGGAATTTCGCTAATTTGGCCAGGTTTTGATGTGAATTAGGCCACAGAAAAGGGAATTGACAGAGAGCAGAGGAGTTCGTGTGGTGATGGCTCTGAGAGTTTTATCAGTTTAAAGACTGCTGATTATCTGAGGTATTTTTGTCATTGATGATGGTTTTTTATTATCCATGAACAGAATGGGTAACAGAAATGAGAATTATGTGTCTTTATATATAGTCAGAGTACACATGGAAGACACTTTTCCAATTAGCAGTGGATTTTACCACAGCAAAACAAAATCCTGAAGAAGTATCAAAACAAGCAATGCCAGTGAACCCAAGTAAATTAAAGAATTCTGAGTCAACATAATTCATTCCCACCAATATATTCCTTCACTGACAAGTAATAACTAAGAAACTTCACATTCAACAAATGGAAAAGCCCTTACAGCAAATTCATAATGGCACAAACATCAAGATTATACCATTGCAAAGCCAACATCAGCTTTTTTAAGTGCTGGTCCATCGTTGGTTCCATCCCCAGTCACAGCTACCACCTGCCTCTGTTCCACCTGTGTGCTGTCAATAATACCTGCAAAAAATGCATGTATGGGTGTGTGTTTACAGACATTTGTGGGCAATAATTAGCAAGATAAAATGTCCCTGTAAAAAAGCAGGGTCTGTATAATACAGATTGGATAACACCACACAGTTTTACAGTGATTAAAAAGGCAGATCTTTAAGGAAAATAACGATGAAAGCTGCCTCATCACCACCATCCACTACTAAACATCACCATTAGGATTTACATGGAAAGTTCTGATCCTGCATCATCAACACATCAACACAACCTGCTCAGGCTTCAAAGGCAATGAGAACAGCTCATTATGTCCTTCTGGCAGATTCCTGCTATTTCAAGTGTCACAGCCCAGCAGTGATCAAACACTGATGGAAAGGATCTGCCAAAAACTTAAGTTCATGCTTAGGGCCCTCCTAAACTGGGACCCAGCTGTAATATCAGCTTTACTAAGAGGCATTCTTATCCTAGAGACAACAAAAGCCATTGATGAATTTTATGTAGCTGGAGAATTTTAGCAGCCATGTTCAATTTTGCCAAACAATGATTAAGGAGATACAAACTAATTCTTTAAATTCTGGAACCAAGCATTTTAATAAATAGATAGAATAAAATAATTTCTACTTTCATTTTGAGTTCATTTGAGAGAAATTAAAAACACTTTTCACTATGTGAATCAAGTTTTTCACACAACAAGGCTGCAGGGAATTATTTTCCACTTATGGAAAATAATAAGGAAAGTCAGGAAAATAATGAAGAATTTTTCAGAGGCTACAGAAGCAGCTCAGGTTTTTATAGAATGAAGGTCATTCAGAATTCATGTTTCTATTTCCATGTCAAGGTCCATTTGAGCAGGAGTCCAGAACAGAGAGTTGTTGTGTAGGATACAAGAACACCTTTCCATATTGATAACTTAGGGGAGGCAAATGACAGAATTCCTTTTGCTAACACATTTTGCACAAAGTTGTTACCTCCAAAAACAATTATCCAAACCTACCCAGTGTGAAAAGCTTTCACTCTGCTCTGAAAAAAAAATCCCTCCCCTATCAGATAACCAAGAAGAAATAGGAAATTGCAGATTACAGAGCAATAGCTGCCTCTTGGCAAGGTTCAGGCTTATCAGGCACCAGAAGATTGCAGTGCCCTGTGCAAGCAGTTAGTGCCCTGTATTTTTCAGAGTTATGAAAATGAGAAAAAAATGCCCTATTCACTTTCCACTGGTAGTATGATTTCAGAAAAAATGGCAATTACTCTGATAAGATCTCACAATTAGAGCTTTCAGTTTGTTGGGGTGATTTGCCTTTGGTATTACTAAATAAACAGGAACATCATCTGTCACTCCTGTTAAAAGCATTTACTTTGTCTTGTTATTAACACATCCTTTGATGTTAAATTAATAGTTTAAGCTTCTAAAAAAAAAGTCATTAAAATCTCTGGCTCATTAAGGTATTAACTGCTCCAAAGAGGTCAATAGTATCCACTCACAACTGGGCTCCAAGTGGGAGCACAACCCAAATCAAGTTGAAGAGGCTCAAACAAATGATCTCCTAATAGAGATAAATGGATATAAATAGTGACTGTGCTGATGACTGTGCCACCAACTGCCCTCCATCAGCCAATTCCTGGGTGCTGCCAACTCATTCACAAGGTTTAGGAGGCACTTTTATCCCAAAATCCAAACTGTGCAAGCCAGGATGAGCACAGAGCACGGACCTGAACGCAGCCATGGAAAACCAGACATGAAAAGGTCTCAGGTATCATCAGAACCTAAGCCCCAGACCTTCCCCACAGGGCCCACTGGGAGTGCCATAGGAAATATGTGGAATTCTGGGGTTGGATTTCAGTGCTACCCACGGAAGAGAGAAGCAAAACTCCCATCTGTACGTCAGACAAATTTCTAAAATGGAGCAGCCACGATTATTTGGGATTCAGAGGATTTATCACAGCTCTGCCAACACTCTCTGACTTCTGCCTGCTCCTTTTAATCTCTTCCTCCTGCCTGCTTCCTCCCATTGCTGAATGTTTGCCTTCTTCCCAGCACATGCCTCCTTCCAAACACATTAAGGTTTGTTTTCAATATTCTGTCAGTGGCTGTGATAAGGTTTCACCTCAAGAATTCTCTTAAGTACTGAGAAATGTGCACAGATAAAAATCACGGTGTGAGGAGACCCAAGAGAAGAAGGATGCCCAGGAAGGGCTCTCCCTCTGAGCTGTGGGGATTAATCTCTGATGTGATCAGGGAAAAATGTGGCTGAGGGCATGAGCTAACAGGCTGCCAGTAAAGAGAACATTCCCTGGCCTTTGCACTCAGTCCAAGTGGCTGAAAAGAAGCTCCAGTAATAATCAATCATGTCTAACAACCAGGAAATTTCTTCCAACTATACAGCTTTGCTCCAGTTGAATGCTTACATACAGAATTTTAATAAAAACAGGTTTTCACAGGGAATTCTTCTACTCTCAGCAAAGCTTCCTGCCAAAACAGCCTTTGCTCTTTCAGTGGCCTCCTCTCTTGTGTTGAGCTGTTTGGCCATGACTTTCTCCTGTCAGAAAGAATTTCCTAATTTCCTTCAACAGCCCCAGGAGCACACCTCGAGCAGAACATGACAGTGTGCTCCACACAGGGATCCCGCTGATGTGGCAGGAATTTGGTTAGGAAATTTGGGCAGGAATTTGTCCTGTGGCTTGCATAAGACAGAAGTTTCTCAGAGCAAGCAGCTTGTGTCAGATGAGGGCAAAGATCAGATTTAAAACAACCATGCAGAGCTGTCAAGGGCTCTAAATGCATAAGCCTGCCATAAAAAGTACAAAATACGAGATACAAAACTGAAATGTATCCTACATCTCCCACCTTCCTCCCATCTAACACTAAGCAAGCATTAAATCAAATCCACTCAGGATAATAACTCAGGGAATATAAGCCAACAATGTCTCCTCTGCACCCATGGCTCAGCTCAAACACATCAGAGCCAGCCCCAGGTTCTCCCTTTGTCACAGGACAAGTGCTGCTCTACTTAAACAATCCTTGCTTGTCACCCTTAGAGTTGCATCAGTAAGAAACTCCAGGGAGAAAAAAAAAATCCAGGTTTAGAGATTACTTTCTGTCTCAACTGCTTAAAACAGGCAGGGAAATTCAGCTCCAGCCGAGGATTTCAGAGCTGAAGCCCAGTTCAGGGTTAGAGAGGCAGGAAAGCTGATCCTCCCTCAGGATCACACAGATTTGTGTGTCTTTGACAAGCTAAACATAGGTACAGCCATGTATTTTCAGGTTAGTTTTTAATATTTCCAAACTTCTGGAAGGTCCCTGTTAATGTAACAAGAATTTGCATCGCCTGTCTGAAGGAGAAAGCTCAAATTTATTGCAGTTACATGCTTGGGTACTTGCCTGGATAGAAGTTTAAAGGTTGATATAAAAATGTTCCATATGACATTACAGACAGCATTGGGAATTAAATGGAAATTCCTCCCCAAAGTTCAGAACATCAATTAATACAATTTTCTGTATTTTGATTATTCTACCCATCTCACAGCTTTCCACATTAATGAGGTTATGAACATACTACCACACCATGAAATAATAGTTGAAATATTTGAGTAATTAAGGGTGATTACTAAAAATCTTTTCTTAAAGTTCCTTTTCTGTTTGATAACAAATTAGCCCTACATGAGAATAGCTGATTTTAATATCACCAAAAAAATAATTCCAGTCTAATGTAAATATCTTGGAAGGTACCACTTGTTTAATTGGTTAACTGAGTATTTCTTTGATCTTTTCTATTCCTTCTGATGATATTTCCCATCAGTGTTAAACAATTGTTTCTTGCAGTGGTTTTAAAAGATAAACTGACAATTTTGATTTCAGCAATAGCACTATAACCTCACATCAGTATAAATGATATGGGGTTTTTACTTGTTGTATTTTGAAATAGAGTTAAAAATATGAAATTTTTAATTTGATAAACAATAATATGAAGTATGAAATTTTAAAAATATGAAAAGGTGTCTTAAAACCCATCCCAAACTGTATTTCAGTGGGACTGAGATTTTGGTTTCACTGAAGCAGTTGGTGATAATAAACCACTCTGATGGGTGTTTTTTCAATCTACCTCTACTTCAAAGCCATAAATATTTGACTGCAAGTGTCTGCCCAGGCTGAAATGCTGAACCATGCCTTTCTCTGTCCCTCAGCAATACTGAAAACAAAAGTGAAAAATAAAAATGATCCTTTTGCTGGGTGGGACTGTGCTATGTTAAGGGGAAAAAAGATTCCCTCCAGCAGCTGTATGTCATTAAAAATTAAATATAAAAAAAGTTTATTTTCTGATGTGTGTTTTTAGCCTAGAGCAGATAGAATACATCAAAGGGGAGAAAATCCTCTCAATCCCTCAAGTGTCTGAGAAAAACATAACATTTTAATAAGAGGTCCAAAACTAGTGAACATTTAAATAGTTTCTTGTAACTTTTAATGGCCCTTGGAGTATTACCAGCCAAAAAATTCCATCATGATTTCCACAGACTCGTTCTTGAACTTTGTTAAGACACTTAATTGCTCTCTCGACCTTGTCACATCTTTAAAACATTAATTGTGGTACTTGCATGTGGCATTCAGTAGGAGTAAATATCTTTTGGGCTGTCAAAGTGCTTATGCTACAAACCATCAACAATTTGCTGTTCCTTTTTTCTCCAGCTCTCTATTGATTTCAATTTCCCTGGCAAAGGTTTCCTGCTCCTCTTGAGGGAAAATCCTGAATGATTCAGACGAGCACTCCTGAGGGACTTGGTTAATCCACTTAATGAAACACAAATTGTTGTGTTTCTGAAACAAATCAGCTGTTGGGCTGAACAAGGGCTGTTTTCTCTGAGAACAGGATCCTGGAGCACAGGGTTTGAGGTGCACTGGTGAGGAGACTTCAGCTGACCTCGGGCAGGACTAACATTGACCCGTGGAGATAAAAATGCCTCTAAACCTTTCCAATCCTGAGCAAGCTCCTGCTGGAAAACTGTTTTGGAGCACACCTCCCCCAGAAATGTGTATTACTTATTAATTACACATAGGTACTGCCATACTAATAAATTGTGTACATTATAAGATATACACATAAAAGGGGGGGATGGAGATGATACATTCTGTCTCCAGCTGCCCATCCAGCACCATGCCAGAATGATCCCTTTCCACCTGGTCTCAAGCCCAAAGAACCCAACTGATCCAATCTTCAAATTCACAATGAAACTTCTGCTCTAGAGTCATTTAGGCATTTTTTAAAGTTGCATGATGCTCAAATGCCTTTGTAATCAGTCATGCATGGAATCATAGAAACAAAACCTAAAGGATTTTCTGCCTAAATGTGGATTAATATTGGAGTAGTCAACAGCTGAAAACAGGTATGTGATCAGCTGGATCTTAGCTGCTCCAAGAATTGCTAAAAGGGGCTCTCCAGACTTTTCAGGGCCTTAGCAAAGTATTCCAGCTCTTTCTTCATCAGGAAACAGCGACCTGCTGACAGGGCTTCTACCTGAGCATGGCCAAAAATGATGTTATTCCTGCTCAGGAACTGCCTGATTTCATCAGCTGTGAAGTGTGAGCCTCAAAGTCAACTGAATAAGATGTCAAGTCATCAAAAGAAAGAATGAAACTGCAAACCAAACCATCTTTAATGGGAGCATTCCATCTGCAGACAGTGCGGGGAGAAAATGGAGTTTGTATGGTGCATTTCCCACAGGGCAGATTCTAAAAATACAGGAATCTAAAGGGAGCCAATGCAAATCCCACAGTTAAGTTAGCCTATAGGAAAAATGGAATTGGCTGAAAAACCCCATCTCCACTGAGCAGCTCCCAGTTCCACCATCCCAATAACTGCTGCTGTGACAGGAAAAGGCTTTTTTTCTTTTGGAATACTCTTTAGGATAATTCTGGGAGAAGAGATGCACTGGAGTGACTGGATTCACTCTAAATGAGATTGCTCTTGCTTCCCTCATAAAGCAGTGCAGGCAAAGACAAAAACCCTACATCCCCTCTTGTTTATATCTTTTTTCCCAGCAATATTTTCTTTCTGCCCACCAAATGCACATTTTCCCTCCTGGCTGGAGTCTCATTCCAATTAAAAGTCACAAGGCAAATATGAGATTGCCTAAATCCACTAGCCAGGCATCTTATTGCTATTTCTCTTACTCCTGCCAGGGAGTTTCCTATTATTTTCCATGTCAAGAACACAAACACAAGAGTGCAAGAACACTTCCTTGTGCGGTGTAGGGATGTGCAATTAAAGATGACAACTCAGGTGGATTTGTTACAGTGAAATCAAAGCAGATGATGTGCTTCAACACCTTCATCATTGATTTCCACCCCCCCACAAGCAGTTTGCACCCACCTTTCACCAAAGTGTGTTTGTCCGTGGGGGAGGAGCGAGCAAGCACCCGGAGCTTTGGCCAGATTTTGTCAATCCGCTCCTGCTCAATCTGCAGGGGGGAACACAAAAAATGAACCCAAACAGTAGAACCCCAGCCTGTAATGAGCAGAGTTTATCTGGCTGTGTCAGATAACTCCCCTCATTGCTCAAACCTGCAGATTTTCTCCAAAGCACAGAAAAATTCCAGCAGCCATCCACGCTGCAAGTGAAGACAAGGCCAGTACTAACAGGGCTCAACTTCTGACTAACACAGGCAAATTTTTCCACAATACCTAACCAGCCTTTCTTATCAACTTTATGGATAATTCCACCCAGTATCATCACTCTAGATAAAGGATAGTGGAGTTTCTCAAAGCTGATCAAACCTGTTCACAAGTTTGTTGTTCTACTCCACAGAAGAACCCAAATCCATCATTCAGCACCAATAATGGCAAGATTTTCTTGTACAGCAACAGGAACAAAGCCAAACTTGTTGTATTTATAAAATTCCCAGAATTCCACCTATACATGCAGGGAGCAAATGACTGTGTCCACTCATTTATGATGAATTTTAGATTTTTCTTTTTCAGAACTGTGTGTGAGCTCCATTTTTGATGAGGAATTAAAAACATTCCAAAGGATAGATTTTTTTTTAATGCAAATCATTGCTGTGAGTACATTAGAGAAAGTGGAATAAATTGAAGAAATGAGAGGAGCTGGTTCTCAGTACAGATTGCAGGAGCAAAATTGCTGTGGAGTTCCTTCTCCTCCTTGCCACAAACTTGCCTTAATGGGCTTAATTTTGATTTCTTGTGGAGTAGTGCAGTGGTTCTAAAAACTGCACAATTAGGCCTGCACTAAACTGATCTTGGAAGAGTAAAGACTGGAATTTCACCACTGTTTTGAATTACAAATATTTAGTGGGAGATAAAGGTAGGAATTTTTCCAAGCAGTCTTTACTGTTTACAAGGCGCATACCATACAGGAGAATATTTTGGTGTTTCCACTGGGTTATATTTACCTCTCCCTTCTCATTTCGGATCCTCCTGTTGAACTCCTTGCCCTCGAGGCAGAGGAAGTCCTCTCCGGGGTGGATGATGCCACACTTGATGGCGATGGCACGCGCAGTGTTGATGTTGTCCCCGGTGACCATGCGCACGGTGATCCCGGCTCGCTGGCACTTCCGGATGGCTTCTGGCACCTGCAGAGGATCCCTTAGGGTTTTAGCTTTTGTATTTTTCAATTCCTGTACTATAAACTCCATACAGAGTGCTACTTAACTGCCTTCACTTTTTGGTCAGATAAAATTATTGATTACACATAGGTACTGCCATCCTAATAAATTGTGGATGTTATAGGATATACAACAATTCCTCTCTGGGCCTGGAGCTCAAGGACACCTCACAGCCTCGGGCCCCAAAAAGTACAAACAGAAGTGAGCTGGGGGGAGCAGACGGGGGGTGAATGACCTCATTCCCTGCAGCTGGAATTGGAGCATTCACCCCTGCTCTGTGAATGCCCAAACCCATCACGGTGTGACAAACTCGTGCCCATCGCCCACCTTGGGTGCAGCCTCTGGAGGCTGTGGCTGCCCCAGCTGGGCCTGCTGAAGGCTTTCAGAAATCCCCTCTTTATTCTCCTAACCTCTGCTCTGGGGGCCCCCAAAGGCATCACAGAAGCAAGGCAAGGGCAAAGAAAACACCTGGATCAGATATAAAAGACAAGGCAGGTGTCCCCATCCAGAAAAATTTCAGGCTAAGGAATGCCTGAAGCAGGAAGGGGAATCGGACCTGTTTTGTTCTTACTTGACTGTTGTGGAGTTGGGGTCACTCCACAAGCAAGGCAAATCTTGCATCAAGAAGTAAAAAAAAAAAATCATTTAGATCAGTTCCTTCAACTTTCTCCTGGCTTGAATAAAAATGAGTGCTCTGCAGTTTTTTTGACCTTTAGCAAGCTGAACATAACTACTCAACACATGCAAATATGAATGGATAATACAAACATTCTGTACAGAAAATGACTTTACTTCTGATCCAAACCTTCCTTTCAACAAGATTTTAAAAGTTATTGTGATTTAGCACTACTTAATTCATGCTAATCAACAGGTGGAATTCCTAAACACAGGAGTTTAAAATTAATATTTTACATATTTCAAAGTCATTAAAATGAAGCCTGATTTTACTAATGCCTTTTCATGCATGAGATAAACTTCTGCTGCACAGGAAATGTATCAGGGAGAGAAATATATTCAGGGTATAAAAGGGACTGTGAGATTAATGTAGGGGCTCTATTCTGACTTGGCATCATATACATCTTATTTGACAAAAAATAAATTCAGGAATTAAAAGAAAAGATTGATTTCAAATAATTAAATAAAGCTGTTTTAATACAGTACTTCAGTAAATGAAGGCTATAGAAAGGTTCCATGGCTATAGCTCAGTTTCATTTGGGGAAAAAATTCTGTTCCCTTGAACTACATCCTAATTAATTCTAATTTCTAAGTAAATATCACTAACCAATTAATTCAGTCTCATCACATTTTTGCATTATTTTGCATTATTGTTATGAAAGAATTATTTCTGCAAGAGAAAAACAGCAATATTATTTAAAGTGGGAGAATAAGGAATGTGTTTAACATGTCCAGAACAGCCTGGGTGTCATTCTTCAGCGCAGCACCACTTCTTTAAATTTCATTTTTACCTACAAGAGTCTAGAGCACCCCAGGATTCATCATGAAGGCTGAAGCCCTTCACAGAGCTACTGCCCTACTCAGAAGATGGCAATGCAAAATTATTAAAAAATGTTTTACAACCCCACAACTATTTGAGAAAAGGTATCAAAATAGATATTACTGTCTGTATTCAGTGCACCTTGCTGATCACAACCTCCAGCACAGATAGAAATGTGTTGTGAAACTCAATGCCGGTTTGAGTGGATTCATCTCATCCATTAGTGCAGAAAATGTTGAGAAACGGAAACACCATCTCCAACATTACACTGCTCATTTTAAGCATTTCTAGATATTTTCATTTCCTCTGTAGCCACAAGTAGGGGACACAGCTGACAACCCTTGCTCTGAGCCAGTGTGGCAAACCTTGGGCTTTAAGGGATTTCCTGGGGCCGGGAAGGCACTGAAAACCCCAAAGCCCTCTACCACATCACAGATAATGGTTCTCCCAACCTGGGAATAATTTCACACCAGGTTTGTGAATATTTATTAAAGGTATTTTGTGGAGTTCCTGTTTTCCAAAATGTCTCCTGAAACCAACACCTCAGTGAGGAAGGACCAGAGCAGCACTTTTCCCAGGATTCCCAAGAAAATCCCTCCACCCTGAGTGTGTCCACAGGAAGTGCTGTTTGCAGGACTTTGTCAACACAGACCACACAACCAAGGGCAGAATTCAGGGACAGAGCTTTATCTTCCCATTTCCTCACCTCCAACTGGGAATATTTTCCCTACAAATTGTACAACCTAGAAAAAATTATTTCCACCTAAACCCTTTTAGTGATGTGAAATAGATTTCTGTAGGGGAATGTATGATCAGGACAGGTCTGTTCCTTAAGCAAATGACCCCTGATCTCCCCAGTTTCCACATTCATAATCCTGTTTAAATCCCATTTGTCAATTGGAAATGCTTTTGGTACCCACTTGGAGCTGTGGTGACCCTCATGCATAGGACAGGACAGATTTAGATGGAAATCTGGAAAAGCAGCCCAATGGGTGGACTGTGAAGGAGAAAAATAAATTACAGTGCAAGCAGCAAAAAAGGGTTATTCCCATGAAGGGTCAGTCCTATTGAACAAGGTCAGGGGAGGGCAGCCCCAGCTGCAAACATGTCTCAAACTCCCATCTAACTGGAGAAATCATCCTGTTTTCCTCTCCTGTCATTTTCTGGACAGCTGGTGGGTGGTATCCGATTTAATAGTGTGTACAGTAATTACAGTTAAAATATTGTTCATATTTTTTTTATTGCTGTAAGGGAGAAAGAGTGTTGGCAGACTGAGTGGGCAGAGGAAGCAGATATTTTCCATCAGTTTTGCAGAGCTTAAGTACACATTTCACAATTTTTTGGGTTTATTTTCCCTCTGCAAAGCAAAATTTCCAATGCAAGCACGCATGCACCAAGTATCCAACGCAGGAATATCTTTCCCAATCAGGTGACAAATAAATAGGAGATATTTGGAAGGGATTTACGTTCATCTCCCAGAAATAACAGACTGGAGGCGTTTTCTGGCAGATCAGTGTGAGCCAGTTCGGGCTCATTAAAATCAAGCCAGAAAGAGTGTCAGGATCAACAGAGAATCTCTGCAGGAGAAGGCCATCACTCTGTTTGTTCTCTTCCTGTGTATTTATCAAAGAAAAATAAAAAACACACCCACAAAATATAAATATCCAGCAAGTAGTTCAGTGCTTGCTAAATCCAGCAGCTGCTGATGACTAAGCTGGTGTCTGAATTAACCTGGGAATATAGAAATGCCATGGGTGTCCATGGTGGGCATTCCAGAGAAAACTCAACAGTTGCTGGACATCAGTGTTAAATACCTCGTTCAAATTAGGTTTTTTAGTGTATGGGGGAGATGTGAGTGCCAGAAAGCTCCCTGAGCATCCCAAGAATATCCCTGGAAGCAGGAGGGAGGAAGGACTCCCCCAAAAGAGCAGGTGTTCCCACATGGGATCACTCCTGGATGCACAGGAGCCATGTCCCACAGGATCTACAGCACAGCCCAACACCACCTCAGGAAAAGGAGAATCCTGAGCCTTCCCCAGAAAACACAGAAATGTAACTGAAGGGAAGGTAAAGGCTGCCAGGACTGGGACAATTTTATTAGAATTACCTGATTTATCACTTCCATCCAAATAAATCCTGACACCCGTGAATATTGAGAATATTGATAAAACAGCACTTTTAGTAAGAAATCTTATTTTTGTGTTCTTTTTTTACCCCTACAGAAAGCACTTTGAAAATGCATAAGCTCCAGTGGGGAGTCAATTTAATGAGCAGATTTCATTTTGGCAAAATATTCCCTATAACTGCTCAACATCTTGCTATTTGCATCAGCAGTGGGGATTTCACACATGCACACTACAATATTCCAACCGAGTCAGATATTCCAAACTTACAGAGTTTTCTGAACTTTATGTTTTTCTCCTGGCTCAGGGTTTATTGGTTCATTTATTTCCCCTAAGGTACTGCTTCTTATAATGTGCAGAGTAGTAATAATTTAAATATTGGTTTAAATATTTTCATGATGTTATTGCCTCTTCAACACAGTCAAAAGAGACAAGGCGGACAAAAACAAAAACCCAAGTCCCACATGTCCAAAATTTGCTAAAATTCTGAAACTGCAAATATTTTATTGTGTGTCTTGCACTAAAATAGAAATGTTCCTGCATGTTCTGGTGCTAACCTACAAGAAATTCAATACAGTATTCAAGTGTTTGTTTAGAAATAAGATGTTTTCCTGCCTTCATCTCTTTGATTCTTTACATAGAAGTCAGATTTGCTTTCTATTTTTAGCAGAATTATTCACTTTTACCTCAAGCTCCCAAAAAATTATTCCCTGCAAGATAAGAGCAGCTCTCTTACAAAACACCCTCCTAACACTCACATGAAAGGAGAGTTTGCAACTATTTTCCATAATAACTGCAAATCCCACTGCTCCCCAATCCCTCAGTCTGTCACACCACACGGAACCTGACTTAAAGCTGTTTTCTAACATGGATCATGATTTAATTTAGGAGGGGGAGAGGATTGATTCACAGTTCCAGTGGCCACTGACAAAATATTTTTGAAAATATCTATATCTTCTGCAAAATATTTTCTGCAAAATATCCGTGTATGTGAGCTGGAGCATTAAAGGAACGCTGCAGACAGAACTTCTAAAGGACATTTTCCAACATTTTGAAAGCCTTGCAATGTCAGCCATGGGGACAGATGGATTAGCAGCAGGAGACCATCTGATGACAGATAAAGTGGATGCTGTTTATCTGCTCTTTGTGGAGATAAGGAGTTTATCATCCAGTTGTCACCTACACAAGATTTACTTTTTATTTTAACCTTCACATTGAGGGAAAAAACCCAATAAAATCCATTCTGAGGCAAGGCACAGTCGTGCAGTTGGTTCCTGGGGTTGTGTCATGCCAGTTCTAAAGGTACTGTTGCCATTTTCAAACCCTAACATGGAATTAATAATTCTCCATTAATTATCAACTGCCAATAGGGAGATCAGAATTCTCTAACTCAAACCTTTGTATTTCTGTAGGAATGTAATTTACAAGTGTAGAAGCAAGGGTGTGCTTCCCATGTGCACACCTACTACTGATTTACTCGGGTAAGTTGAGCTGAAATTTTATATATATTTGTACAAGCCATGTAAATGTGATACCCATGACAACTGCAGCCTTTCCTTATTCAAATACAACATTAAAAACAAGTTTTCCTGAGCAGTCACCAGGTACAATTTTAAATAAAGTGACAACTATTACAATAAATGGCAAAAACTCCAGTTTCTCTGGAAACTGTCATTATAATCATGGCAATTTTAATCACTGCACTTGTCTTCCCTTCCTTCAGAGTTGTACATCATTGCACTGCTTAAAGGAAAATTCTTTAACACGTGGGAGCATTACAAAACTTCTGCTGATCATCTCAGTCCTGCAGTGCAAAAAGCCCTATATTCCTTTATTTAAATAGAGTTGAATTTTATCACCTTAACTATTTGGCTTTTTATCAAGTAAAACCCATTTCTAAAGCTTATTTTCAGCTTCTTTGAAAGACCTAATTAAAAAAAGAAATAAAACCTGTAAGAAGCCATTCAGGTTATGTCCAGTTTTACATAAGATAAAAATTGGATGTACCTCTGGCCTTACTGGGTCTTCAATGCCAACGACACAGATGCAAGTCAGGTCGGATAAGATGTCGTTCTCGTTGTCCCAGTCAGGCTCGGGGCTGCTGGGGAAGTCTCTGAAGGCCACACAGATGGTTCTCAGCCCATCACAGGCCATGGGCTCAATCACCTTCTTCACCATCTCATCCCTGTCGCGGGGCCTGAAGATGCGCGGTTCCCCGGCGGCGTTGAGGATCCTGGAACACCTGGGTTGGGCAGGGAAAAGAGAGTTAAACTGAGTGTGATGCCTTAGCACTTTAGTTTGTCTGTTTTTCATCTATTTCTGCTCCTGTAATTCTTTAGTGTGTAACTCCAAACCCCACACCCAGTGTCAGCTGCAGCTTCCCCATTTTGGGCAGACACAACAATTCCTCTCCAGGCCTGGCAATCAAGGACACCTCACTGCCTCAGGGCCAGGGATGGGAACAAAAGGGACTTGGGGGAGCAAACTTGGGGTCAATGACTTCATTGCCTGGAGCTGGAATTGGCTGATTAACCCCCAATATGCAAATGAACCAAACTTATAAAAGTATAAAAATCCATAACCTGTCATTCATTTTTGGATGTAACCCCTGGGGGCTTCATCTGCCCTAAGTGCACCTGAAGGCTCTTCAATAAATAGAACTGCTTTTTATTCTCTGAAATCTGCCTGGCCTCTGGTTTTAGGTAGTCCCAAAAAGGCATCAAGTGTGCATCTGCATGACTGCCACAGTATTTTCTGTATAAGCTCATTTCAGTCAATGCTTTCCTCTTCTGATGTCAGGTTTTAAGTTTCTAATGTAAATTTCTAGAAGATTCACTACTGAAATATCACAGAGAATTTGTAACTTATTGCACAGACACCAAGAGCCCTTCATGCATTATTTTCTCAATAATCAATGAGCTAGCAGCTTACAGTGAAATTGAAAAGTGCTTATTTTCCAAATGGGTTGAAGTAAAGAATCCATTTATAAATTACCAAAAGCAGACCCAACTCTTTGGTAAGAAAAACAAGCCAATTTCCCAGAAGCACTTAAAAAAATTAAAAAACAATAATAGCAGCTCATGCTGCTTAAGGTGTGTCACATTTCTAGCGCAGGCAGCAAACTCCAAACACCAGAATTCCCATTTTTTTGTGTCAGGATGCTTTGAATTTTGGAAAAAAAGGAGGCCAGGGATGCAGTGCACTCACTTCTTGAGAACAATCTCGGAGGCTCCCTTGCTGTACATGCGGAAGCTGCCATCTGGCATTTTAATGACCGTGCTCATGGACTTCCTCACGGAGTTGAAGGTGTAAACTTTGTAGAGCTTCTCCTCGGGGATGAGGCTGCGGACAGGCTCGTAATCCTGCTTCAGATCCAGCACAAACCCCAGGAGCCCACACTCCGTCTTGTTGCCCACCTGGCGAGGCAGCCCGCCCTCTTTTTCTGGTGGCTGGAGAGAGGAGAAAAAAAACAGAGAATAATTTCTCTAATTTCTCTGACTTAACAATTCCTAATTTAATGTCTGAGCTGTGCAGCCATGAGTCTTCCAGTTTTTAAAAGCAAGGTAAAAATTCCACGGAGCTCCAACAGACCTGAAGCACCTCCTCACAAGGAGAAACGTTTCTCTAGACAATATTTGCCACATTTGGTCTCTTGCAATTCTTTTTTCTTAAATTAGCCATTGGCAGCTTGGGATGGTTGGGCAATCCATTAAAAAGGAAGTAACTTTCCTTAGGCTGAAAACCAAGCAATTCTCACTTGTCACGAACAGAGGATTTCCTTTTCTCTCTTGCTTAGAATTCTATTGGTTTGCTGATTTTCACAGCTTTAAAAGTGAGTTAAAGAAAGCTCTTTTTTTTTTTTTCCTGACAGGCATTTTTATACAAAAATAAATCTCCATCCAACCATAACAACAAATCTCAGTGAAAAAAAATCTATGAAATAATAGTCCTGTATCTAAATGTACCCGTTTCTAGAATTACTTTAGTCTGCTGCTTCAGACAAATAAATTCTATGTATGGTAGAGAAAATGGAGCAGGCTGAACAATGTGCAACTTCTACCAATTCTTAGTCCTTCTGAAGGAGAGAAGAAAGGACAAGGAAGACTTTAAATCCCCTTTCAAAACAGAAATAAACAATTATTTACAAACTTTCCTGGGAGTGTTGTACACCCCAAACAAAATGTTCCTTTGCCAGGACCCCAGACTTCAAGTGGCCAACGTGTGAACTATAAACTAATGAGAACTTGCAGTTTCTTATGCTCAGTAGAATTAAAAAGTGTTCCTTAAGCCAGGGCTAAACTGCCCTTATGGGAATAAAAACAGGAAATCATCTCACAGCTTTAATTTGCACTGAAAACAGATTTTGATTTGGTTCAAGCCAAGACTCTAAGTCATCATTTTCAATGTGAGTTAAACATTTACCTCACATTTTGCAGAATTAGGACTGCAGGACTGTATTCAGAAGGTGTGTTTAATTTCACTTTAAAATCCAGTTTCCTTCAGAAATGGGATTCCTAATAGATAGAACTTCCTACATTGTCCCTCACTGGGATGAGGGCACACAAAGGGAATGATTATGGCTGCAAATCAGCCACCCTACTGGATTTGAATTCTTGCAACAAGCATGGCCACCAAAAGGGAAAAGGGGGCCTTTTAAATGAGCATTAGCAATTAATTATCCCAGAATACCACTGATTGCAGCTGGTTTAAAAAATGAAGGTCAGACAGATAACAGACTGGCCTAGAACTGAAGTAAACAAATATTAATTTTTCCAAAAGAATAATTTCCCTACCAGCAGGAAGATCGATACCTGGTGACAGGTAGATTAATGTCCTTTTTTTTTTTCAGAGAGAAGCAGCTACAAAGAACAACACAGAATAACCCAAAAATCTCTGTCTGAAAGAGAATTATCCTTCCAAAAAGGATTGTAGCATCTTTCTTTTATGTGGACCATCATTTTTACTGACTAATATGGGTCACTCTGGTGTTGCTGTGACATTTTAACATCACTCCACAGTCACAGTAAAACACTGACATTCAGCAAAAATGACAGTGAGATACATTAATTTTATTACCTGCTATAACAACTTGTCCTGCTGTAACCTCATTACACTGTGATGTAACTTCCCTCTAGATTCTCAAATTCATTTAAGAATCCCTAATTCAAAATGGAAGTGCTCGTAGTGAGAAGTATCTGGAATTCAGTGGAGTCAAAAAAAAACCTTTTAAAATCCAGTTTTGTTTACTTAAATAAGCTTTGTTTTCCTGGCATTGCAGGCACAGAGTTCCTGAAATCTGCCAGGAAGTTCAAGTTTCTCAAAGCAACAGAGGAACCGACTTCAGTGCCTGGGTACTGATGGGTTCCAGGGAAGATCCATTCCTCTGGGCATATTAAATCCAACTCCTCTCATTTTACATCTAAATCCTCATTTATGCTTCTCTTTGCCACTGAACTCAATGAAAATTGTCATTGAATTAAATGTGAATGTGGTCAGGCCACTGGAACACTCCTGGAACCCAAAGAAAGACAAAGTTTTCTATCAAAGTCAGACAGTTCTAGACAGTAATTAATTTATAGATATGATTTCATCGTGCCCTGATGCCAATGGAAATCAAGAAAATAAAAACCTGCTCGCATTTCTCAATACAAAAAAACTAACTATCAGAGTCCTTCCAAAATCACCTTTATTTCAACAAAAAGTAGATCACACACCCCTGTTCTTACCACAGCCTAAAAATAGATTCCTTTCAGGGAACATCTTTTGAATGCAAATACGTAAGCAAGGGGGGAAAAAAATACCCATGAAAAGAAAAGGAACAGACACTTCAGAAAGGTTTCAAAATCTAACAAGTGGCCACCTCCCTGCAGAGCAGCTGCTGTCTCCATATTCTTTGTGCATTACATTAGGGGCAAGCATATGGTGCTGAGAGCTGGCACGGAGCACTTCCTTCCCTGCACTGTTCCAGCTCAAAATCTATATGCCAGGAGCAGCCTCCTTGCAGATTGTTCTTGACAATCCCTTGCAGAAGCTGCTGCCTCTGAAACTTCCTGCTGGGCTGGAGCTAAATTTATTTCTCGCTGAATTCTGCGGTTCATGGCACCTGGAAAACAAGGACAGCCCGATGGGGTTACTCTGGATTCACTGGAAGAGCTTCAGTGACCCCTCAGAGGGTGGAACTGATGCCTGAGCATTTTAGCTTGTAATTTATTTGTAATCCTGCAGATCTTTAATGTAGAACTCCAAACTCCACACCCAGTGCCAGCTGCAGCTTCCCCATTTTGGGCAGACACAACAATTCCTCTCCAGGCCTGGCAGTCAAGGACACCTCACTGCCTCAGGGCCAGGGATGGGAACAAAAGGGACTTGGGGGAGCAAACTTGGGGTCAATGACTTCATTGCCTGGAGCTGGAATTGGCAGATTCACCCCCAATATGCAAATGGACCAAACTTATAAAAGTATAAAACCCCCTGACCCATCATCCATTTTGGGTGTATCCCTGGGGGATTTCATCTGCCCAAAATGTATCTGAAGGCCCTTCAATAACTAGAACTGCTTTTATTCCCTTAATTCTGCCTGGCCTCTGGTTTTAGGTAGTCCCAAAAAAGCATCATAACCCTTGGAAGCAGGAAGAGAGAAAGGCTTTGAGCTGAGATTTACCACAGGGAGCTCCAGCAAGGACCTTCTGCTCCCCACAGGTCACCTGCAATCTGTTCCATCACCTGCTTGCAAGGGACTGAGCCAGGATCTTCCCCCAGTCATGACCCTTGCAAAATTTTTTCAGCCATCACTCCCAAGCCTTTGGATTATTTACCCACGACATTTCAATTGCAAGCAGCTACTCACATGCAGAAGAACCCCCAGACAGATGTTAAAAAAGCCCTGGTTACACCCAGCAGATCAAAATAGGTTTCTAGGTCAAACTACAGCTGCATTACCAAGGCTTAAAAATGCCAATCCAAAGCCAGTATTGACCTGATACTGAGTTTGGATTACAAAGGGAATTTTCAGAATTGTTGCACTGGGAATTAATTGACTAATAAAAGGTTTTAAGAGGAAAGATAACATTCTGGGCATAACTTAAAGAGGTGATCCAACTTGTAAAATTAGATTAGGAAATAATTCCCATTTTTGTCCTAACTCTTTACTAAACCTCCCTTTACTCACTGCCCCTTCTCTGCAAGTAAATCAAAAATCTTTTACATTAAAATGTCAGGATTTTCCATACTGTCTGAAGTCTTAATTTGTTGTATGCAACTCTCCTGTGTCCTACAGGTTGAACTACTCCTTTAGAATAACAATTACATCAAATATTCTAATTTATTAACATGAAAAATGAGCTTTGCTAGAATACTATATCACTATTGAGTGTCCTATTTCAACCCAGCATCTCAACAGGAAAACAGAGGAAACCAAAAACTTTTTAAAATTAAATTGCAAAAGATTTCCACTTCATACTCTAATTACTCAAACAAAAGACAAAATGGACTGGGATGCACAGGAATTTTTCTCAGTATAATTAAAAATGTTATATGTAAAATTTAAAATAACCAGCAAGGATGAATGCTGTTCAAACCACATGATATTTTTATTTTTGAATTCCTAATATTGCAAAAGGAACTACTAAAGAACTGTGGTCCTATCAGAGAGATTCCCTTGCTACATAATTTTAATCAACATTTTAAAGTAAGACATCTAAAGGAAGATTAAAACATCCCAATTTATAACCAAATGTTCCAGTTTTTTGCAGATACAGCTTCCTTCAACTGACTTCAAGCTAAAACAACAGAGATTTTGCCTGCTTATTTTAGAGAAAAGCTGCAAAATGAAAGGGGTGAGTCTTTTTTAGCCTAGGATTAGGAATTGAAAACTTTGCTTGACTGAACAAAGTTTCCCATTACAAAATGGGAAACGCTTCCAGAAGCTCTGTTGGCAAGAGGAAGGCAGTGAAATACCAGCCCTCAGCTGGTTTAGAATTTGTGTTTAGAATTTCTCTGGGATTCTGGAGCCAGAGCAATGGTTTAACCCCAGCTGAAAACCAGAAAAGGAGCCTCTTGCACACTACCCCTTCCCCCTGAGATGGTATGGGGAGGAAAATCAGAAATACATCAACCCCTGGACTGAGATAAGAAGAGATTCCCTGCAAACACCTGGCAGCAGCTGTGCACCCTAAAACTGCTGTGAATTTATTTCCACAAGGTCTCCATTAGGAATAAAAATCAGCTTTTCTATCTGTGCAGACTGGGATCTCTGCAACCTCAAGGGCAGACCTGGAATAACATCATTGATGACAATTTGTCCTTGCACAGTTTGGAAGTTTCTGTGAGGTTTCCACAAGTTGCCCGTGTTTTACACAGAGCAGGATGATTTGTGGTACCACACAGCTGCTTCCCAGCTCAGAACCAGCACTGCAAGGTACAGGGCTGCTGAAATTCAGTTGAAATAAAGTCAAAAGTCAGCTTGAATTGGGGTCAGCAGAAGGGATTGGAGAAGAACAGTAATGAACTTGGGGCTGGTTGTGTAACCCTGGCACCAGGAGACCCAGACTGCAGGACTTCCACACTCTCCTGAGCTCCCTCACTGCATTTAAAGCCCAACACTTCAAATTTTGAAGCTCTGGTGGTTTTTTCCTGTTCTTTTGCACAGTGCTGAGTAGCTTCACATCAGTGCTCCCATTCACTTATATTTATATTCACTTATATTTATGTTCATTTATATTTATGTTCACCTATATTTATGTTCACTTATATTCATATTCACTTATATCACCTGTTCACCAGAAAGTAAATTGATCTTTTTTTAACCTTCAAAAGATTAAACATATTTTTACACTGAGCTGATACAGATCTCTCCCTTCATTTCAATTCCCAGGACCTAGAGGTCCACAAGCCTTAAGGAGAAGGAGCTTCTGAATCCCTGACTTTGACAAGTTTGCACCATTTTTTGGGTCCAATGATTGCACATCCAGAATTTCAAAGCCCTGTGGTTCATACATTTGGAAATTAGCTCGAAACCAGACAACAAAAAATGCTTGGAAAGACTTTAGCAGGTGCTTTGCATGCCCTGGTACCTGAGATTGGATATATTTTCCAAATATTATTGGATTTGTTACATGTGGTACATAATGGTGCTACATAGTGCTTGCACAGAAGACAGAAAAATATTGAATGTTTTTAGAAGTGTTAATACAGCTTCTCTAAAATAAAATCATTATAGACTTAACCAGGAACTTTGATTGTAAAGAGCTTCTGACAGAGAAAAGAAAAAAAAAAGACAACATTCACCTCTAACAGTACCATGAATTTTCAGAGAGAAAGAATCAAACAGAAGGTGATGGGAGAAGGAAAAGTGGTTTTTGCTAGTTCCCACTGTATTGCCAGTTTTCTACCTTTTCTCCTGATATATTCCCTGCATGATTTAAACACTTAAACATCTCTGTACCAGACAGGAAGACGTGGAGCTGTTGTAACATGAGAAAGTTTGAACTCAAAATTGGAGGGAGGAACAGGATCAAGAGAAAAAATTGGGTTTTACTGATTGTATCAGTAATCCAGTAGATCAGCAGCATTCCCAGGCACCAGACAGGACTGAACCAAAGCACATTGCAGAGGGATAAATTATAAATAATCACATAATTAAATAAATTGCTAAAGTTTCACCAGGGCTGCCCTTTATTGATGTGTCCCTCATATTTCTAGTCTGAAAACACACCAAAAAATGGGATTTAGAAGCTAATTCCTTCTGCTTCCCATCACCCACAAAACCCCAAGATCCACAGCAGTTCCATCTCTTGGGAAAAACAGATCACCTCAAGTTGTCACTATTTCCTTTAGGCACCAGCAGCCACCACCAAAACCTCTCAAAACAAGGCAATTTATTCCAAACCCTGGCTGGCAGGTAAGGAATTGCCAGCTCATCCCACATCTAGACAAACCAAAATGAAAGCACAATGAAACACCCACAGGGGATGCAAAATCTGAAGGCTGGAATCAAAAATGTAAACAAGATTATTTCATAATAACAAAGTTGTACATTAAGAGGTTGCTCTAGTGTGAGAGTTTTCGTTTAGTATTTGATGATATTTGGGTAGAATGTATTAGTAATGAATGGTTATAATGGATTTGTAGTTTAATAATTGGGGTAAAATAGTTAATAGTATCATTATATATAGGTCTAATATAATATTAATATTTTAGGTATGTTGGATATTGGTGTAGATGTTATAATTTTTAATGTGTTTTTGTTGAGTGATTGGAATTTAGTAGTTCTTATGGGTGTTTGATAGGAATTGGAGGAGATGTGTTTGTAAAGTGAATTTATGATTACTGTGATATTTTTGAAGGGAAGATAGTGATTTTTTTTTTTTTTTTTTTTTGTGGTGTAAAGAGGTATAGCATGGGGAAAGATGTATTGTTTTAGTGGGGAATAAAAATTGAAGTGAGTTTTTGATGGGAACTACAGCGGCATGCACCAACTGTGAAAGATGCATTGTAGCAGGACCTCGTGGGGAAAAAATATAGGTGATTGATATTAGAAACAATAGCAGCATTGTGTGGCAAAAGCTAATAGGAAAAAACATTGATAAGAGATTGTAACCAGGAAATGGGTTGGTTCTGATGGAATGGCATCGAGTTTTACATCTCTTGTGACTCACTCTTCATCAACACTGATAATAGAATAAAATCTTTCAAAAGGCTTCTCAGTTGCCCCATCTCTTAGGAAAACCAACACTAGGGGCTGGTGAGGCTCCTGAATTCCCCCAGGTTTAATACCCCTCATGGTTATTAAACCAATTTAAATATCAGGTCTGCCCAAACTGCCTAAGAAAAGGGTAGCAGGAATTTTTGTCTCCTTCCTGAATCAGTTTAAGAACAGGTTGATGTGTGATGGAATTACCCAGGTACCACTGGCACCATCAGCTCTCCCACGACAGCTGGAGGATATCCAAAGGCTTCCTGCCTCAGATTAGCTGGGATGCAGGGTAATTATTTCATTTTTGGGAGGATAATTATTGAATGGTTTTCCCTATTATCTGAAAACGACCTGAAAACGATGCCCAAACCAAGGGAACGTTTTTTACCTCATCATTCTCCTGCTGCTGCTCGGGGTGGGGACAAGTTTGGTCAGCTATAAATTGATATAAAAATGGTGCATTTCAGCATCTTGCCTGCAACTCCAGCAAGGCAATGCTCCCCTGAGAGGGGGCCAGCTGGAATTATGCAATGGATCAGGGTGACATTTCCCAGCAGCAAAGCTGAGAGAGCAGTGCTGATGTGGCTCAGTGAATATGGACTCGTGCTCCTTTCAGCTCACAGAACAGGGACAGGGAAAAAAAGGATACAGCCCATGAATTCCCCCACGAGTGACTCTGGAAGAAGGAGAAATCAGGCATGAAGAACAGACTGAGAGGCTGGTGTGACAGTCCCCACTCCCCTTCTCTTTGAATCTCACTTATTTTTACATTCACAGAGAGTTTTTTAATAAAAACCCCTCCATTTTAATAGCAAATAATTTAATTGTCCTTTAATTTGAAGGGTGTATTTGCCTTTGATTCACTTTAAAAAAAAAGGCAAAAAAAGTACTTCCAAAAACATGGAAATTTTTTATTCTTCTCACTGATTTAAGATGGATATGTCAGGTTTGTACACAATTTTTGAAAAATTAGAGAGTTGTTCAGGGCTGTGTCCAGTGGGATTCTGAATATCTGCAGGGAAGGAGACTCTACAACTTGTGTGAGCGACCTGTGCCAATGTTTGACCACCCTCACCACTAATTCAAACGAAAATTACTATTTCTTTCAGTTTCACAACCAGATAAATAGAGGAATAGCTCTAAGCAGAAGTAGTAACCACATTTATCAATGCAGTTAATTTAATTTGGACCAGAGCAAGGCTTTCTGATTTCATCCTATAAATAAAACAGCTGATAACTTTTAAAAATTAAGAATAACTATTCATAAGGTCCTGCACATGTAATTTAACAATACCTACTCTAAGGAACCAAACACTGACAGAGATGTTACATTTGTACATCACAGTTCAGCAGTGACCCCACAACCTAAAGATACGAATTATTTCTCTCCATCTCCTAACCCTTTCTGGTTCTCTCATTTGAACTTTTTCCTTTTGTAAGGATTTTGTAATTGTGTAATTTGTCTATGTTTCAAGACAAAAATAATTAAAACAGAAGGCTGGAAGTCTTTTAATTTAAAAACCAAAACTAATTATGAAAAATCTCTCCATTCCAAATGACCATAATTTGTGGCTGGATTTAAGCAGGGGTAAACTAGTGCACCACACCACAGTGCAAAGAATGAACTCTGCCTTGTTATGACACCACTGATCAATCCTTAGTTATGATTAGGATCCTCCAGCCTTGCTGTTTTCAGATGAGATTCAACTGAATTTTACCGGCACAGATTTTTCTCCACATTTCCCTCAGAGGAGTCTTGGCATATTTATTGCACTATAAAACGTTATTCATCTGTATTATTTAGGGACCTTCCTATTGGTTTTGATCAAACCCATTCCTACAGTCCCTTAAAATGTGCCATTTCATGACAATTTAGCTGTAAATTTGGAATATTCCCTATTCCCTTTCCAGACTAAAAACCTGCACTCTTGTCCTTTTGTGCAGCCCCAGGGAGCTGGCAATGGTTGGATTTATCCTGGCACCATCCCAGCTTTAAGTGCAACAAGGACTGTTGACAAGTAACCTATATAATCAAAGTAATTAGACACAGCAATTGTTACTAACTTACTTTAATCAACAACTAATTTGCTTTAAATATAGTCTAAGTACAAGAATTCTGTTTGAGTTTGCTGTCAAGAAAGCCTCAGCGCTTTTCCTGTTACCAATATCAGCGGAACTCAGACCACAGTGACAAAGGGACAATTTCTAAACCAAACTGGCAAAAATTTGGAGCAGATTAAGAGATTTTAATAATTTCTAATGAATTCTTCAATACCTTCAGCAAACACTCCCCAAATTGTGATGAGCAACCAAGCTGAGTTTTTTTCATTTCACAAGAGAAATTGCACTTAATGGCAGGGCTGTAATTAACGGCACCCGAGAGCTGCTACCTCAGGTTGCATCTGTTAAACTCAGGTTTTGCTGCCTGTTGGTCCTGGACTGGCTCTGTGAGAGCTGCAGACAGAGAAAACAGGACAGAAACTGCCTGGGGTGGAGCTCATCAGGTAGGAAAACTCCAGTTCCAAGGCAATGTCCCCAGTTCAAAAAGCATATTTCCAAATTAGACCCAACAATGGGATTTACATGGGGTTGGCCAACATTAAAAGCCTTAAAGCAACTGCCTTAGGGCTGAAACCTCACCTTTTAGATTTAAGGAAGCAGAGGTACATTTTCTTCAGTCTAAGCAGCATCTGCATATTTGGAAAATGTCCTTGGAGGTACTCTACTACACACTTAAATCATTTATCAACAGATTTTTCCCTCACATCTCAATCTTATTCTCACCGAGCCAATACAATATTCAATGATTCTGACCACGTGATCCTCAAATCTCATCACCTTTTATTAACTATTTTACTCTTTTAATCAAAATTAATCACATTTTTTTTAAAACACCTCCACTGGTAGCCTGAGTTGCCTTTTGTGCCTGTTTTTGCCTGGCCATCCTGAATGAATTTCAACCACAAAGTGTAAAACCCATCACCTATTCCATGGTATCTACATATAGCCACTCTCATTTCTATTTCTATTGTCTCCTCTATGCTTCTTTTAGCTAGTTGGAAGTGGAAAAACCAATCAACTAAACATCCCCTTACACAAAAATCCACTAAAACCCAGTCAAACCATCCAAAAAGTATGAACTGTGATAATAATCATAATGTACAAGCATTTAACCAAAAATCCACCAAAACCCAGTCCCACCACCTGAAAAATGTGAACTGTGATAATAATAATAATGATAACGGTAATGATTATGATAATAATAATAATAATAATAATAATAATAATGCACAAGAATTTAATCATGCAATAAATAACAGAAAATGCTTGACCTTTACAGATGTGCATCAAAAACCTGAATCTCCATAAAAGAAAGAGAATTTACAGGTCTGTCCATCCAGTTTTCACATGCAGAAAACTTATCAATACTCTGGGGGTTGTCTGTCTTTCTATCAAATAGAACCAGATGGGGAAATAAATTTCTAGAAAGACCAAACCAAAGCAAAGATTAATCTTAATACTTGCTGCCTTTCTGGTGGCACCACAGCTACAAACAATTTGTACAGTGGAAGGAGCTAAATTTAGTGAGTGCAAAGCAAATCTAGCCACATGGAAAAGGAAGTTTTTTCACTTGATTGAAGCTCCTGATTATAGCCCATCATAATTACAGATCTCTGTTAATAGTACTCATTTCCAGAGTAAGGAGAAAGGTTCTTCAAGCACCCATCTCCAAAGGAGTCTAAAACCACCAAGAGCAGAAATTTCACTGCTGATACAAAATGTGCTCCTCTTTAGCAGCACGTATCAGCTGCAACTATTTTTAAATTGGTTTGGGTCTGTTCCATTTGGGGTTTGGGAGGCAAATGGATGAGCTCAAGTGGATATAATCTGTCAGAGCCATGCTTAGCTAATATATTTCCTCAGAGGGATTTTTTTGCATGATTGGTGGGATAATGTTTGGGATGCATTCTAAATTGAGTCCTCTGGCCAGGCCCTCTCCTTGTCAGGACACCAGGAATGATGCCTTGGCTGGGCAGAGCAGCAGACGGAGGCTGCAGCCAATTTGGGCCTGATTATTCATTCAGGAGGAAACGGGACAGCAGTGATGGAGAGCTGGAACATCCTGTCCTTCTTTAGAGAAAAATTCTCCCAGAAAAATCTTGTTTCTCACCTCTTCCAAATGCACAGCCACTATCGCACCAGCACTGAGCACTGCCAGCCTTTGGAGTGAGGGGAAATGGAGGGGGATGGAATAAATGGAAATGACAGAAAAATAAGAGTGGCATAAAAATATCTGCAGTGGAGATGTTTAACATGCTCAAGGCTTTCCTTGGTGCTATGGCCAAAGAGCCACATCTAACTGCCCAACTCTCATCCAGAATTTCCCAAGGATAAGGTGTCCCAAAGTCCCCACAAGGACTCAGCAAGAGCCAGGCATGCTCTACTGCTCTGTGTGTTTGCACCTGCACAGGTAAGGCAGGCTCACAGATTTATTCCATTTACCCCATTCCATTTATTCCATTTATTCCATTTATTCCATTTATTAAGGTAGGCTCACAGATTTATTCAATTTATCCCATTCCATTCATTTAAGACTGGCTCACAGCGCTTATTCCATTTATCTTAAATTTTTATAATTTCTAGAAGGTTCTTTTCCATGCAAGGTGTCTGCACAGAGGCTCTGTCATTTTTTTCAGTGATGCTAAGGGACTAGATGGCTTTGACTAAGTTAAAATAATCCTTATAAAATTTGAAAACTTCCTGTTTTCTCTGCAAAGCTCCAGCTGGGAGAAGGATTTCATGGGATACATGTCCTGCCTGCTCCCTGTCAGTCCCATGCTCCTGGGAATCTGGATCCCTCACAGCCACGTGCCTTTGGGAAGCCAGAGCCCCTCATGGATCCCTGGGAACAATTCTCCAGGTTTCCACCCATCCTAGAGGTTTTGCTGTCCCAGAACCATCTCTAAAAGCAGAAAGGCCCTGGATTTTTGGACACCTTCCCACACCCACAAATAACCCAGACATAAAATTGGTGGCATCCCAAAGGAGCCAAGAACTTCACAAACAAGAAGAGAAAACTGCAAGCTTGACAGAAAAATGGGCTCTACCTGCAGGAGACAGCAGAAACTGGAAATTGAAGCATAGATTTTACTTATCATACAATTAATACCGATTTTCTAAGTTATCTGTGACTCAAAATGAATATAATATTTTGCTTACATTAAAAGCAAATTAATAGGTCTTGTGAAGTGCAAGGTCAGTCACAAAGAGTAGCAATGAAAGTCAATTTAAAGTCTTGTTCAAGTCTGCAAATAACTCCTGCATTTATTGCTCTGAAATCAACACATTTCCTGTCAGACTTTATTCCCGATCCTGATTGTACTTCAGATCTTGTCCCATTTGCAGTTTCTTGGTGATTGTTGACCTGTATTTTCCCCCAGAGGAATAAACCACGTTGGAGCTCTGAGAGTAAAAAGAAAACATACTAAAACTGCATTGTATATAAGCTATATATTTACACAATATAAATGTGAAAGGAAATTAATTTCCTATTTCATTACGAGGTGATTCACCCACCACATTGATTTCTAATCAGCCTGTTTGTGTACCTTATAAAAGCACCACCATTTTCTGTGAAATTGGTATTAAATCATCACATTGGAAGGTATTATCTTCCTGTTCCTATGACTGAGAGCACAAAGAAAACTCACATTAAACCAAAATGTGCCTGAAGTAATTGGTTTACACCAACTCATGTGAAAACAAAAGCTCCCATCAGGAAAACATGCTCCCTGAGAATATTCCCTGAAAAGTGCTACCACCAGCACATCAATCAGCTCCAAGGTGTGATGGCTTCACCTCAGCAGGGTGGCAGAGGAGGAAAAGGAGCCCAACACACTCCAATCATTCATTGTGCATCATTTTTTTTTTAAAGAAAGAAAGAAGGAGTCTTAAATGCTTAGCCAAGAAGCAATATTTATAAACCCTGATGAAAACACAGTGCAGCAGCTTGCAGGAAACACTGATTTTTAAATCCTGCACTTTCGGGAGGAGCTGGAGGTTGTCCCTACAAGTGAATTTTCTCATGCCAGGACAAGATTTGTGCAGAATAAGACCATGAATATAAGATAAATACCATAAAAGAAAATTCTCTGCAAGGCAATAGGAAAAACATTTGTTGCATCATAGCAAGTTCAAAATCTAATTTACTCATTTGCATACCAGCAAGAAGGAAAAAAAACCCACCAAATGCATAAAATGATACTATAATAACAAAGAGCTTCCAAGTGATTTTAGACAGCCTAAAAGCTTGTAGTGAATATTGATTCCAACTGATGGAATCTGCAACGACCAAACTGAAGGCAAAGGAGGCCAGGATGAAGGAGGTGTTTCTTACCATGGGCTCTGTCACTTGAGGAAATGGGACAAAACAAAATGCCATGAAAATAAAGAAATAGAATTTAAACTTTTAGCTTGTATGGGAATAATTTGTCAAGCAGGACTCTTTATTTATCCATCTCCTTTTCCTCTGGCCATTTGTTGCTGGGGCAGCACAGTCACCCCTTTCCTTGGCAGGAAATAAGAAGGGAGGGAGCTGCTGGTTCCCAGTGCAGCCACAGTTCCGAGCTCTGTCCCAGCACATTCATCCCACATCCCCTCCCTCCAACCCCTCTGTCCCTCTGCAGGCAATCCCCCTTTTCCTCTGGCAACCAGGGCACCAAATCCCACCAGATCCCACCAAATCCCACAGCCTTGGGTACATGGCAGAGGGAGAAGATGGCCCTCTTCCCACTCCTCCTCCCAAATCCTCCTCTTCTTCTCTCAAATCTCCCTCTTCTGCTCCCAAATCCCCTTTTCTTCTCCCAAAATCTCCTCTACTTCTCCCAAAATCCCCTCTTCTGCCCGAAATCCCCCATCCATGGTCCCAAATCCCCCTCTTCTGCTCCCAAATCCCCCGTCCCTGCTCCTAAATCCCCCATCCATGCTCTCAAATCCCCCATCCATGCTCCCAAATGCCCGCTTCTGCCCCCAAATTCCCTCTTCTTCTCCCAAAATCCCCTCTTCTGCTCCCAGATCCTCTTCTTCTGCCCCCAAATCCCCTCTTCTGCTCCCAAATGCCCTCTTCTGCCTCAAATCTGCCAACCCTGCTCCTCAAATCCCCCTCTTCTGCTCCCAAATCCCCTCTTCTGCCCCAAATTCTCCTCCTCCTTGGCAGCTGACTCCATCCCACCCCTCACAACTCACTAAAAAAGGAGATTTCATTCAAGCCCAGCTTTTTTGGCAAGACAAACCCCCCCTGCCTGGCAGGAAGGGCAGGGTGGGGTAAGGAGCTGTCCCAGGCTTTACACAGCCCAGCCTTGCCTAAACACAATTATTTCAATTATGAAGTCAGCTGCTAATTTAGGGAGAAAAGCTGTTTTTGTACCTCTCATTCTACACAACTCCAATGGCAAGTGATGTGTGAAGATCATTACTTTCTGCTAATTACCACCCCTAGAAGCACAGACAATTAACTGCATCATCTATTATCCCTAATAATTATTATTTACACAGTAAATAAGATGGACACTATAGGTTGGGGTTTTTTCCCTGCCTAATTTATCCTGAGAAAATGCTTACCAAGGGCTTTAGAAAAAGTTTTAAATTTGTTGGGGGGATTTTTTGGGTGATGATTGTCTTGCTTATATTTAGAAAGATTCTCTGGCCTGCATTTTCTGTTCCCATCCATAATTTATAGCTGCTTACACAGTTGTGTAACACTGGGAACAAAATACAAAAAAAATCTGATTAAGATATAAATTTACCTAAAATAGGAATTGTTTTGCCTGGGAAATCAAACCTCTTACAAAATATACAGATTTTTAATAATCAGTTCAATCAATTTTCAACCAAATCAATCAAATATTTAATTTTAAATGGATCAAAAGCACCATTTAGCTGGAGATACAGACAATACTTTAACCCTGTCACCTGAGCTCTTCAAAAAGAAGATTTTCACAAATTTTCAGTACCAAACTAATGTGCTGAAAGCAGCCAATAGATAACAGCTCTTCAAAAAGAAGATTTTCACAAATTTCCAGTACCAAACTAATGTGCTAAAAGCAGCCAATAGATAACTTGCAGCACTATCCAGAAGCTGTTTGATTCCTGGGATGCATTTCCTGATCTCAAGCCACCCTGAAAATCACACAGGGTTTCAGAGGCAGGAAAAGAAGCCCAACACAGTCAAATCATTCATTGACCCAACATATTTTGTTTAAAAAAGAAAATGAAAAAAAAATCCTCAGACAAGAAGAAGCAATATTTATAAATCCAGATGGAAACACACTGTGGAGCATCTTGCAGGAAACAGTGATTTTTAAATGACTTAAATTTAAATTTAAGTGATTTTAAAAACACTGTTTCCTGCAAGTTTTCAAAAGTGATTTTTAAAGTCCCATAAGTGAATCTGATTTTCTGCTAAGCAGATTTTCCTCTGTGTTTCTCCTGGTATCTCATATTTAGTAATTTATTGTACCCCCAAGACTGCAGGATCCAAACTGTAAAACCTGGAGCAGTTCCATGAGCCATTGCCCCAAATTCCCTTGGTGTTTTTCAGACAGGGAATGAAATGAGGATCCTTGAATTTCTCCACCAGTTCCTCCCAGTCTGAGGAATGACTTTTCTGAGTCATTTTCTGGATGGCTTTAACTACACAAGGAGAGGATATTAGGACTCCAAATGTATTCCAGCCTGTTTCTCCTCCCTCATCCAAAACCAATGGCACCAATGTGCTGCTCCAGTGTCATTACATGGGCAAAGATGGAAAAAATCATATTTCTTACTGTTTACTGATTTCCTGTATTGTTATGTGAGGATAAAACCTTAGACAGACCTCTCCTTCCATAAAATACTTGTCAAATAGCACTTCTCCTCACCAGCCTTAAAACACAAATTATGAAATCATGACAGAGTGTCTAAAGGGACAATTTACTTTTGAGCATTGCCTGAGGAAAGGAAGCAGAGATAAACAAACATTCTGAAGGATGGTCACTGCTGAATTGTCACCAAAATTCCCTCAAGCCCTTCTGGACCAACACCAGCACTGCAAAGCTCCCTGTGGACACAGCTTGCATTTGTGGAGCACACATGGTGCAGAAAAACAGGGAAAAGCACACTGTCAATAGAGGAGCACCATGTGGAGAGCTCCTGCAAACTCTTCTGCTGCCAATTCAGAATTTCCCTTTCCCTTTCCCTTTCCCTTTCCCTTTCCCTTTCCCTTTCCCTTTCCCTTTCCCTTTCCCTTTCCCTTTCCCTTTCCCTTTCCCTTTCCCTTTCCCTTTCCCTTTCCCTTTCCCTTCCCTTCCCTTCCCTTCCCTTCCCTTCCCTCTTCCCTTCCCTTTTCCCTTTTCCCTTTTCCCTTCCCTCCCCTTATTCCTTCCTTTTCCATACCAGTTTTCCCTTTCCCCCCTCAATTTACCCTCCCTACAACTCTGTTTTTCCTTTTCCCATCATCTCTTCTTCTCCCACAGCTCTGGCCCAGGCAGGTCAGCCTGGACTGGCCACTTGACCCCCTGATAAATAAATAACTGATCTTTTCCAAACACTCCCAATCAACAGCTGGAGCTGCCACTTGTGACTTGATGTCAGTGGCAGAAAGAAAAAAACAACATTTAGGCCATGCCAAAGACTCTGTTGTCATTGAAATTATCACAAATAAAAGCTTTCCTCAATCTATCCTCACTAATTTCTTTTTTTTGACCACTTTTGTGGCCATTTCTGTCCTCACATTTTGTGTCTGGAGGGGCTTTTTCTAAAGATTTATTTTGATGTATTTATTAATTTAATTTAATTTTAAGTATTTATTTTAAGTATTTCTCATTTTTAGCAGCAATGGAGGAACTGAGTTGGATGAAATAGGAGAAGGTTTGAATCTTCATGTGCAGCAAAAATAAATGGGAAAATCATCTGAACTTTAGCACAAGAAACAAAGGGCTTGAGAATAGGTTTTAAGCAAACCCTGCCTGTGAGTAAAAATATCTTTGCAATTCCATATGCCAAAATAACTCAAAAAGGCAGTTTGGAGGTCAAAAGCTGTTTTCTTATGGCTCTCCTTGGAATAAAAAAGGGAATTCTAGTGACATATAACAGTAACAGCAATTTCATTTAGCAGAGAGCCCCTAGCAGACAGCTCTGCTGCTGTAGCCTCAGGCCACAGAAATTCCCTGATTTTCTCTTGATAGGTGTGGCCTAACCTGATCTGGTAGGGCCTGAGCTTTTTTAAAAATGAAATTTAAAAAACTCTTTGCTAAACACTCAGGGTCTCCTTCTGCCTGTCTATTTGCAAAGCAAAACTGCAAATAATTAAAGAGACACATTAAAAAAATTAAAATATATATTTATATAAAAATAAAGGTAGATAGATAAAGGTAAAGTCTATTGTCTGTCAGATGAGCCACAATCAACCACTGTTTAAAAAGTGCCATTCCAATCCTTCTTCCCATCACTAATAACTTTACACATTAATGTGGAAAAATCCATAAATATACCTACTACACCTCAAGTTTCTAAATTATTGGTAGGAAACTTTCAAATTTCTATATTCCCCCAAAAAATTTAAACCTTTTTTTTTTTTTTTTTTTAAGAAGACCTTACTATATTGAAATTGTTGGAATTATGAATGGTAAAAGGAAATGCCAGGAATTTTCTGTTGGCTAAATAATATACATATGTCATTATTGGGACAATTTTTTTATCTGATTAAAAAAATGTTATTAAGTCAAGATTATTCAAGTATTTGATGAATAAAATTCAGTCTTTGAATAAAATAAATAAATAAATTCCAAAGAAAGAAGCATATTTTGCACTTTGCACACCTTCTCAAAGGCTGTTCCTGACAGGAACATTGTGTCTCCCAACAATCAGAGAGCTGTTCTTGCTTGGGATGCAAATATATTCTCCCAAATAAAAAGAACTTTCACCTGGCTACCACATCCATGTTCCCAATACCAGCAATAGATGTGCATCAGTCCTTGCAAAGCAGCAAGATTGTGCTAAAATCTTATTTTTTCTCCTTTCACCATGTCACCTTTGTAGAATGTCATTGCTTCTTATGGCTTCTATATATTATGGGTGTCTGATATTTTATCATCTACCTGCTCTGCCTTTCAGCTGCAATAAAATTGTCTGTATTCTCTGTGTTTTATTTCATTTTCCCCTTTAGGTTTTATCCAGCAACAACCCTTTTGTCCCAAAAGTTTTCCCAGCTCACATTCATAACTTGATGAATATTTACTAACATATACACCAGCATATTTTTATTTTATTTCCTCTGGGAAAAGGGAGTGAATATGGAAGGGAGTGAATGTTTTGCACTTTCCTGGGACATCTCTTCCTTTGGTTCAAGGTTTGCTACCACATCCTGCCCCACTCTGTGCAAATGCACCAAATCACAGCCAGAACAGCCCCAAAAACTCCTCCTGGAATTCCAGATATTCACCCAGCACAGGCAAAAGCAGCCTTTTATCCCTCACACCCATCAAGCAGCAAATGGAAAGTCAGTGTTAGATCCTCACAGTAACAGCTCCAGCTGGGACTTTTCCACTGGTGCTGAAAATCCCTCAGCAAAACCCTAATTGTGGTGTCTTCTTAATCAGGCACATCACACCCAGCCAGGAAATTAAAAGAAGAAATTCCTCTCTAATTAAAACTGGAATTATGGAAGCGAGAGCTGCACAGGAAAAGTTGAAATCAGTGGTTTTGGTTCATCACTGCTCCTTGGCATCCAAGATCAATGTGCTCCTGCTCCAAGTGCAATCAAAGGATTCCCAACATGCAGATTTTTGCTCTCAGAGTCTTTGCAGTCTCCACCACAGCTCACAGGCAGAAATGCACAAAGCCTGATTTTATTTCCATGTGGAAACCGGCATATTGAACACAAAGGTTTGCTGGAGAACAGCTTCACATAAATATTCTGAAGGATGGTCACTGCTGAATTGTCACCAAAATTCCCTCAAGCCCTTCTGGACCAACACCAGCACTGCAAAGCTCCCTGTGGACACAGCTTGCATTTCTGGAGCACACATGGTGCAGAAAAACAGGGAAAAGCACACTGTCAATAGAGGAGCACCATGTGGAGAGCTCCTGCAAACTCTTCTGCTGCCAATTCAGAATTTCCTATTTCCCCTTTCCTTTCCTTTCCTTTTTCCTTTCCTTTCCTTTCCTTTCCTTTCCTTTCCTTTCCTTTCCTTTCCTTTCCTTTCCTTTCCTTTCCTTTCCTTTCCTTTCCTTTCCTTTCCTTTCCTTTCCTTTCCTTTCCTTTCCTTTCCTTTCCTTTCCTTTCCTTTCCTTTCCTTTCCTTTCCTTTCCTTTCCTTTCCTTTCCTTTCCTTTCCTTTCCTTGAAATTTCCTTGAAATTTCCTTGAAATTTCCTTGAAATTTCCTTGAAATTTCCTTGAAATTTCCTTGAAATTTCCTTTCCTTTCCTTGAAATTTCCTTTCCTTGAAATTTCCTTTCCTTGAAATTTCCTTTCCTTGAAATTTCCTTGAAATTTCCTTGAAATTTCCTTTCCTTGAAATTTCCTTTCCTTGAAATTTCCTTGAAATTTCCTTGAAATTTCCTTTCCTTGAAATTTCCTTTCCTTGAAATTTCCTTGAAATTTCCTTGAAATTTCCTTGAAATTTCCTTTCCTTGAAATTTCCTTGAAATTTCCTTGAAATTTCCTTTCCTTGAAATTTCCTTGAAATTTCCTTTCCTTGAAATTTCCTTGAAATTTCCTTCCCTTCCCTTCCCTTCCCTTCCCTTCCCTTCCCTTCCCTTCCCTTCCCTTCCCTTCCCTTCCCTTCCCTTCCCTTCCCTTCCCTTCCTTCCCTTCCCTTCCCTTCCCTTCCCTTCCCTTCCCTTCCCTTCCCTTCCCTTCCCTTCCCTTCCCTTCCCTTCCCTTCCCCTTCCCCTTCCCCTTCCCCTTTCCCCTTCCCCTTTCCTTTCCCACAAACAGCAGAAAAGTTGCTCTGAAGCTAAAGGGATGTAAAATCAGTTCACCCAGCAACTTAATCTTGGAAAGCACTAAAAAGAGCTATATTTAATGATGCTATTGTTCAGTTGGAATAATTTGTGTTTAATTTCTCAGGGAAATTCAAATCTTTTATGCCAAGCACTGATATTATTCCCTTTTTATATTTTTATCAATGGTTCAGTTGCCCCTTAATCAAAAGACAATGCAAGAGGGAATATTTCTCATTCAGCAGAGCATCTTGACTAATTTTATGGTCCCATATGTGATCCTTCTGAACAGAAGTTCACACAAAGAGCAATTTACAGCACACATGTAGCTGGAGAGCTAAAAATAGAATATGCAAAACTCACTCTTGGCGACAGAACCCTTCCAATGCCCTTTGGGTTTCAGCTGAAATTCACAATTTGATTAAGCATGCTCCAAGAAAGAGCGCACGAGCGTGCATTCTGTATTAGCAGGAAGGAAAAGAATTCTGTCTATTTATCCTGGAAACAACTCCCTGAGGTGTTTTTTACTGTATTTATTTGAGATGCAAAATGGGCTATGGAACAATATCTTGTATCTTAAAGGTCAGCTTTGTTATAAACTGTGAATAAAATGAAATCCCCTGAGATTGGAGCTGTGGTTCTTGTGGAGTCTATATTGCAAAGCTTTAGCTCATAAGATCTAAAAGATCTCCATTAATTTTAAACAGATAAATTCAGGCAGTCACTGATCTGCATCCAGAGGGTTTCACTCCTTTATCAGTTTAGAATCAGTCACTGTGCAAAGCTAAAAAAGCACTCAAATGCTGAAATATTGCCTCTTTTTAATAGGCACATAGAACTAATGCCAACAAGGAGCAATGAAGCCAAGTCAGAGAAAAAAAAATTATATTGAGACCATTTTAGAACTAGTATTGCCCAGAAATGTTGCAGTAAACCACAAGAAAAAGACAGATTATTAAACTTAATATTGCAGATGGGAAAGGTCTGATGATTTCCCATTTGCTCTGGGACTCAGAGGGCTGAACTGGTGTGGAGGCTGAGCAGAAACACTTTGGTACTGGCTTTGATCTCAGAATGAACAGCAAAATATAAAACCCTGTATGAGCCTCTGCCAGTCACACCTGACTGAAAAAACAACCCCTGCCTGCCCTGCTGCTCCCTGGGAAGGAGGAAAATTCTGCTGACACTGGGAACATTCTCCCAAAGCCTTCCCAAAGTCAAACCCCTTGCCTTGTCCTGATCCTGGCTCTTCAGGGTGTTTTATTCTCTTTGTCCAGGAGGAAGCACCTGAGCTGACTGAGGCTGTAACAACATTTAAATAGCCAAGGTGTATTTTCCTCTCCCCAGTAATCAAATATTACATTGATTTGTGAGAGCAGGAATCGCTCAGCAACAGCAAACTGTTCTTGCTGGTTTAGAAGTGCACAAATGAAATTTAAGGAGCTGCTGCCATAAAATATCCACTCTGAGTTATCACAGAGGATTTGTTTTCTCTGATTGCATTTTAAAAGACCACTTTTAAAACAAACATCAACTACATGCCTCACTTTTTATTCTGCAGCTCAGCACAGACCTACAAAAAGGACAATAAATGTATTCATAAACTAGAAAGAAAAAAAAAATCTATTTGTTCAGCAACGTTAACATTCAGCTTGACCTTTCAAAGAACAAATCTATTGGAATTGCAAAAATTTTCAGTCTCTTAATTAGCTGTGTACAAAAGAATCCAATGCCACAAGCAAACAGGATATTTTCCATTCTGGCCTCCTGTACAGAGTGAATAAAATACTTCAGGATGTAACTCACCTGAAACCATATTGAATAAAGGTCATTAACCTCATTGATTTAACCAATCCAATTTGTGCTCTTTGAGCATTAATTGGAATTTCTTAGACGCACAAAAATCATTTTGCACATATGAAGACTCACTGAAAACCAGATGTGTTACCAATGCATTTGTGTTCCCAAATTTATCTGCACCAAAACTGGGCCACCCCAATCCAATGACAGCAGGAGTTTTTTAAACATCTCATGGTCTTGCACTCTTAGATAAATCCCTGTCCTTGAAAAAACCAATAAAATATCCAGTTTTTAGAGCACCTCTTCTTATTGTGAGGACCTCAACAGTACTTAATGCTTCATAATCAACAACAAGATGTCAAAGAATTAACCCTTTAAAAAAAAATTACACCTCCTTCTGCTGATGCCTCAGGTTTTAGCTTTTATATTTTTCAGATTCTGGGCTGCTTTTGTGTGTGGGTCTGGGTTAGAATCCTGATGCTGAAAATTTTAAACTGTCTGTGCTGAAAGGCACAGACTCGCAAGAAAACACTACATTTAACCTGAAGCCATAAAAAAGACTTCTAAAATTAATTAACAGCACTAAGATTACAGGTGTGTAGTTAGTTAGAAGTGTGTAACATCACAAAGTAGAAAACTTAAAGTTTAGAGTTTTAGAATATAAAAATAAATATGAAGCAAGTTAGAAATTTTAGAGCAGAAGCAAGTTGTTCTTCACCTTCTTCCTTCTTCATGAGTTTAAGTAGTATTTTATGATTAAACAGAAAAGTCTGCATTGCAAGCTTCAAAAGATCAGTTAAGTTAAAAAAGAAAATAATCTGTCATTTCTTAATTCGATAGTTTAGTCTTAAAAGAACTTGTAATAAAAAACAGTTAAACATTTTGTGCCTTACTAGTAAAAAGCTACCAAACTCGTAGTTGTAAGACTGTTTCACTGATAAGAAATAATAAACACCTAAGTCTAAACATAAAATACTGTCTCAAGTGCCTTCAATCCCAACCATAACAAAAGTAGAAAATACAAACAAAAAATCCACAAGTCTGGGCTTCATATAAGGGAATAATGAGCTCCCTTCACAGAGTAGGGAGACAAAACAATTCCTTCTCTAGCTGGGGACCGAGGACAAATGATCCAAATCTCAAGCCCAGGAGCCTAAACAGTGGTGGAACGAAGAGAGAAAAACAAGAAGGATGGGCCTGCATGGGCTAAAGCTGGAATTGGACAATTAACTCCAATATGCTAATAGACCAAAATTAATAAAAATGAGAGACCCTGTGACTGGTCAAGCATTTTGTGCCCATTTTGGTTCATCTTGGGTGCAGCCCTGGCTGGGCTCTGGTGCTGCCCAAGGTGCATCCTTTGAATAAATCCCTGCTTTATTCTTTAGCTCCGTCCCATCTCTGTTCCAGGCCGGCCCTCACAACGCCTCACCGCTAGGCCTCACTTAACCCCCCCCCCAAAAAAAAAACCCCAAACACCTACTCACCAGAATTTTCGTGGTGTAAGCGCTGTTGATAGCAATTGCATTGACCAGCAGCTCCATGGTTTTGGCAGGGATGGAGTCGGGGTCGGGGATCTCCTTGTAGTGGACGTCGCCCACGTAGGCCTGCACCACGGTCATGCGGTTGGTGGTCAGCGTGCCCGTCTTGTCCGAGCAGATGGCCGTGGCGTTGCCCATGGTCTCGCAGGCGTCCAGGTGCCGCACCAGGTTGTTGTCCCTCATCATTTTCTGAGGGGAAAACACACCAAAAAACAAGTAAGGAACCTTTCGATGTCAGCTGGGACGGGATTTTAGTCGTAAAAAGCAACGCAACGCACAGTTCGTCTTGCTGGTGAGAACGCTCCCTAAAGCGGAGCTTTGGTGAGGGCCAATAACACAAATCCCAGGTACAAACAGCAAAGCTGTGCCTACCCCTGAGGTAATTTTGCCTTTCCCTGAGGTATTTTTGCCTTTGATAACCTAAAAGAGTTGCACCATTTTCCTGCAGAAGGTTTGAATTCAAAGGAATAGCTGCAACAGGGTGTTAGCCCTCATCATTTTCTGAGGGGAAAACCCAACAAAAACCAAGTAAGGAACCCTTCGATGTCGGCTTGGACGGGATTTTAGTCATAAAAAGGAAAGCAACCTGCAGTTTGTCTTGCTGATGAGAATGTTCCCTAAAGCAGAGCTTTGGTGAGGGCCAATAACCCTAAATCCGAGGTACAGCAAAGCTGTGCCTACCCCTGAGGTAATTTTGCCTACCCCTGAGGTAATTTTGCCTTTCCCTGAGGTATTTTTGCCTTTGAGAACCTAAAAGAGTTGCACCATTTTCCTGCAGAAGGTTTGCATTCAAAGGAATAGCTGCAACAGGGCGTTATCCCTCATAATTTTCTAAAGGGGAAAACCCACCGAAGACCCAAGTAAGAAACCCTTCAATGTCAGTTTTGATGGGATTTTAGTCATAGAAATGAAAGCAGCGTGCAGTTTGTCTTGCTGATGAGAATGTTCCCTAAAGCAGAGCTTTGGTGAGGGCCAATAACCCCAAACCCCAGTTACAGACAGCAAAGCTGCGCCTACCCCTGAGGTAATTTTGCCTTTCCCTCAGGTAATTTTGCCTTTCCCTCAGGTAATTTTGCCTTTGATAACCTAAAAGAGTTGCATCACTTTCCTGCAGTAGGTTTGCATTTTAAGGAACAGCTGAAATCAGCTGTTATCCCTCATCATTTTCTGATAGCAGGACTGTTACCCCTCACCATTTTTTCTGTTTATCCTGGGCCATACCCATAATATGTAATTTTCTGAGGAGAAAACCCATCAAAAACCAGAGTAAGAAACCCTTCAATGCTGGGTTTTGAGGTTTTTAGTCATAAAAAGGAAAGCAGCCCATGGTTAGTCCTGCTGGTGAGAGCTTGCAGTTCCCTAAAGCAGAGCTTTAGTGGGGGCCAATAACCCCAAATCCAAGTTACAGACAGCAAAACTGTGCCTACCCCTGAGGTAATTTTGCTTTTGATAAACTTTTAAAAGAGTTGCAACATTTTCCTGCGGTAGGTTTGCATTTTAAGGAATAGCTGGAACAGCAAAGATGAGCTAAAGGAACCAGAGATTTTTAAACATTATCTTTATAGCAAACATTTGGGATTTTTTTCCTAACACTGCTTGGAATGCCAGGATATTATCTGGCAACACACATTTTGGGGGAAAAGCAAAAGAGAAAGGGAAGAGAAAAAGGATGTCAGAGGAAGGACATCAGGAAAATGAGAAAACATTTTCAAAGCAGCAACATTCTTCATTAGCAAAACCCCACCTTTGAGACTTGCTCCTTTTTCCTAATAATTGTGAAATTTGGCTACACAGAAGCCAAGAGATTCCTTCCTAAACTTCCCAAGTTAATTTGTTTACATGCTAAATGGAAATCAACTTTACACCATCTTCATCTAAGATTCCCAGAATGTTTAAATCATCTAATTAAATTGCTCAAGTAATCCTGAAGTCCAGGATGTTAATCCTCTTTAATTTCCTAATAGAACCATTTACATTGACTTCAAAGAACTGCTACTGCATTTAAGAAAAGTACATGAAAGCTTCAGTGAAACTCTTAATTTCTTTGAGAAGCTCCAATTTCTCTGAGAAGTGTTCCTGAAGACTTCAAATCCTTGTCAAAACTTTGTATAGTTGCACAAAAAAAATTTGAATACAAAATTATTCTATATCAAAAGACTGGACTATTTTCAGAGTATGTTCTGCTCAATAAATTCCTGGTTCCTTGCAAATTAAGTAGGTATTTCTACTGCTTGATATTCCTGCGCTGTGCAGTTTTAAGGAGATGGTTGGAAGATGTATTTGTGTTTTTGTTAGAAATATTTTCGATATAAATGTTATTTAAAGCAATTTCATGAACGTTTTGAGCACATAATTTTCAGACCATTTTTCATCCCATCTGATAAAACCTGAGGACCAACTCAGTGGTGAACTCAAGCAAACAGCACTTTTCTCCCTGGATTATTTTGAATGTTTCTTACCTTTACAGAATAAGCCAGAGAAATAGTGACAGCAAGTGGGAGTCCCTCAGGAACAGCAACCACGAGCACAGTAACACCAATAATGAAGAATTTAACAAAATACTGAACGTAGACAGGAGTGCACTCAGGCAACCACTGCTTCTTGTTGACCACAAAGGTGTCAATGGCAAAATACAGTACCAAGATGATGACAGTGATGGCAGACATCACCAGACCTGGGAGGAGAAAGCACCAGTTACCATAAACCCAAACAGCACTGAGAAAATGAGCAATTAGAAATTGGGATTTGATAGGAAATTATTTCTTTCTTACTTTGTGACATTTTTCACCAGTACCAATAACAGTGATAAACTGTACAGTAAAGAAAAAAACATTGCCATAATATATTTACAGCAAGCATACATTCCAGTGCACAAGGAATTCTAGGGAACTCATTTTTTAGCACCTTCTGCTGCCTTTACAACTTCCCAGGCAGAGCAGGAGTTCTGCTGCCACTTAAGCTAAGCTTATTCAATTTAGCACGTTACTTTGCCTGGTACAACATTTATCTGTCCTTTTAACCCCCACCTTTTACAAATTACTTGTCTATCCATATTTAAACACCTTCCTTCTAAGTAAGTAAATCTTTAGAGGCTTGAGCAAAGGAGCCTCCTATGCTGCTGTATAAAATACTGCAGAAAAGCCCTACAGATGAGTCTGGGTGAATGTAGAAAGGCAATAATGCAGAATTATCCACAGGACAGTTTTTCACGGGGTTTCTTTAAAATGTGACTGATACTGGTGTTTCCAAGGTGGCTCTTTCCAAGGGAACGTCTGCAGAGTGTGTATTTGCATGAGCAGAGGTTCCAAAGAGACAGAGCCACCAATAAATATTTGACAAAATGTCCCCAACATTCCATCCACCCTCCCAATGGCACAGACTGCTGGGATAGCACTCCTGCTCCACAGTTTTGTCCCTGGGTTTGAGTATACAAATAAAATTTCTGCTCTAGCCTCAGCTTTGCCTTGCTGTGACAGCCCTGTTTGGCAGGTTTGTGTGAAGGAATTAAGCCTGCATTTTGGAATAAATTAATTTCTCCCTAATGAGATCATAGAGTAGAAGGAGAATGCTGTGCATTTCATGTCTTGACTGCAGTTTTTAAAAAAAATTGGTAAAGCTGAAGGATGCTAAATTTGACAGGAAACAGATGAGTCAGGGAGATCACTCTGTGCCAGAGGATAAAGGAAAAACCATTAAAATATTGCACAGGCAAATAGTCCTGACAACACAAGACATCGCCATAGATTGCTCAACACCAAAGAAAAACCAAATGAGGCAATGACTAATTAATTTAATTCCTGTTCCTTGCCATATTCTGGTCAGAAATCCCTACACCATCACTTCAAGAGTGATGTTCACGTGCCAGAGCAGAAGTCAAGGCAGTGCAGAAAGGAATTTAACCCAAGGAATCAATCATGAGGGGAAACAAAGGAGAGGAGCTGGAGGAATATGAACTGGGGCAAGGCATGAAATTGGATATCAGGGATGATAATCCTGGATTTGGTCACACTCTGCTCAGGAAAAGGGAATTGGCATCGTGGGGTTATGTGATCAACTCCTGTGATGAACTCACAGAGGGATGGGAAGGGGAAAATCCAAACTGGGGGAGAAGGCTGAGGGAGATGGAACAGAAGTAAAGGGATCTTGGAGGGCCTCCACCAAGGAGCTGAGAACAAAATCCCTTTAAGAACATCAAAATCTCTTTATTACCATGAGAAAAGCTTTAGGCCCTTATGGAAGGTTTCCACTCTCTGCCTACATGTTGGAGAAGTGCTGCTTCCAGCCCCAGAGGCCAGATGGTTCTGGATACATGAGTCCAAAGATGTGTCATGCTTGGGGAGAAGGCAGGAATGTGGATATTTGGGGAGAACAGAATGATTTCAGAATCCATGAGAGGGAAATACTGTGTGAGTGATATTTTGAGATGGTATTAGAGATTCTGAAACTGTGCACTCCCAAGTTCTGAGGGGAGAGGAAATTAAATACGTAATTACTGCGCTTGGGAATATTAACTCTGAGAAAAGCTGCATTTCATTTTGATTCAAATATTCATTACAATCCAAGTTGCCCAAAGCTCCTTGACAGTCAAAGCTGATTTTTAGGAGAATAAAAGATCTTCAGCACCACACAGTCTCCTTAGAACAGCTTTGTGATGACCTATTTCCAAATCTTGCTGTTAAAAAAGGGCCTGTCCCTTTTCAGAACCATTTGCTTTGCAGTTCTGTGCTTCCTGTGACCCAGAGGGGTTTGGTGTCACCCAGCCATACCTGCTTTGCCAATCTGCACTGCCAGCTTGGTCAGCTTTCCCTGCAGGACGGATTTTTCTTTCTTGTGCATGTTGGATTTCTTCTTGTCCTTGTCGTCTCCCTCTCCTCCTTCCGCGCTCTTCAGCGGCTGCATCTCCATGGCAGCAGCCCCATCCTGCTGCTTGGCTGATAATGCAGAACAAAACTGTTACTCCAGAGCTTTATATCCCTTCCTTTTCTCTGTGTTCATCCTCTCTGAACCCAGCCAGCACCACAGGGCTGCCTGGGACAATCTCTGCCAGGGACACCCTCGGCTCCCTGGAGAGCCAGCGGGGCTCTGCAGGACACAGCTGTGCCAGCACATCCCTCAGGACAGGTGGGGATTTGGGCTGGAAAGCACTGATGGGGTTGATCCCTCATTTTTATCCCCACCCATGATGCTCTGGGCCATACACATATATGTCACTGAATGTCTTGCAGGTGACTTGGCAGGTGACAGCACCAGCACTGCAGCATTCCCTGCAACAGCAGAGCTCAGGTGCTTTGACAGATCCACATTCCTCTGGATTTTGGGATGCCTCTTAGAGAGCAATGCATATTCCCAATGCAAATATTTTGAAGGCAATGTGGCTGCACAGGTGGCCTGTGTGCCGCCTCTCTGGGCTGCAGGGGCACCTCAGTGACCAGGAGACCACACTCTGCCATCCACCCTTCCAGAAAATCCCTCAGTTGTAAAGTTTCCTCAGCATTCCGTGATCAAGGTACTCAGCCCTCGGGTCTGATGGTGGTGGCATCCCCCACACACAGTTTCAGGGCCGATCCCTCCTTTCCTGACAGAATGCCAGCAGAAGGAAACTTTATTTTTACATGTTTCTGAAAGGCAATGACATTGCAGTGGATATATGTGCATGTGTCTGGTTTGTACTGAGCACAATAAATAAAATAGGATGAGATGAAACAGCTTTGCTTTCGTGAAGAGATTGTACAAGTCTGGGCTTGTTTGACCTGGAAATCTAATTTATCTACCTAGCCTGAATGCTTATTATTTAATAGTGTTTTATTTGGTACTTCTGTACCATGAACCACTGAGTTTCTTTATCCAGTTTCTGAGCCATCACCTTTGCAATGTTCAATATTATCTGAGAAGAGAAAATTGTCATTTAATTTGGTATAACCCAAAGAGCTCTTGATAGCTGTGTCTTATAATAAAAAGGGAACCATAACTTTGCTTCAGAGAAAGCAAAATATTGATTCCAATTTCTTCCTGACATTGTATATTAAATAAGAAACACCTAGGATTCTCAATCCTCCTGTTGTTTATCCTTATAAAAGGCTTTTATGCTGCTAGATAACACCTTGCCTTTAAGGTTTCCTTTTTTATTGCTTTGCCTTTCCCCTGCAAATGAAGAGATGTCCAGACAATGCCATCAGACACCAAAGATGATGAGACATAAAAAACTGGGCTGGAAAATCACCAACAATACATAAGATACACAACTTGCACAGGAACAATTAATTCAAATGAGCTTTGTGAGATGAAAGCAACATCTATAAATGGTCCCTTTAAAATGCTCCTCTCCTGAACCTCTGCAGCTTGTGGAAGTTACAATCTCTTTGGCTGGGGTTGGCAGTTTGGGGTTTTTTTGGACATTCTGCATGAACAATTAGGGCCAGTTTCACACACAGGCACAGACCACGGGTTCTCACTGCACTTTGGGACAGGGTTGAGCTACATGCTAACAATACAATCCACAACCTCCTGAATAGCAAAGAAGATTACCTTTGTTCTGGTTGTTCTCCATATTCCCATCCTGCATCTTGCCTAAATGATGAAAAATTCCAACAGACAACAGACAGTAAACAACCTTCAGCTGAGACAGAACACGAAAATGGGGATTTATATCAATGGGAGACAAAACCATGAGCACACCACGGGCACCTGGGCACCATCCCCTGCCCTCACACCTGCACTCACAGAGGGGACAAGGAATTCCAGCCAAGCTCAGGGTTGGAACACCTTAAATGCTGAATATTTTTGAGAAATCTGCATCAATTCAGAGGGGTAAACTAATAAAGTGGATCTGATGGAAAGAGGAATTGGAATAATATTCCTGAGCTGATGTTTCAGAGGGCTGGGACTTAAAAATTCTGGCCCACACCAGTATAGTGTGGCTTTCTTAATGTATTCCAGAATTAAATTAATCATGTTACTAAATTGAGAAAAAAATAGAAACAATGGTGTTAATAAATCTGAATAAATAAATAAAAAATGTAAATCAGATAGGATTTTTAATTACGTCTTCCTCATTTGGTTGTACTAATTACCGAATTTCTCCTGGAAATACAAGTGCCAGGTGACCTAAATTCAGATTTATCCTGAACATAGATTTACCATGTGCCTCTTTAATTTCCACCTTGACATTTTATCCACAAACAGTTTTACCACAGCAAAGTCCTTATTCCTTTGTGCCTTTTTCAAGTGGAAATGTCATTTGAAAGTGTGCATGAGATAAAAATGGCAAAATGTACATACCACATACAAAACTTTGGTATTCAGAATAACAGCTAAATATTTTCAAATGGATTCAAAATTTCTTGGTGGGATCCCTTACAAAACTTTCACAGTAATTATATGAATTTATGGAAAAGGCTACAACAAATATTATCTCAGAATGGATGCCAATGTCTTTTGGTAGTTATGTAAAATGCACAATAAAAAATGATGCTAAGGAAAATTAAGCTAAAATACAATTACAGGATTGTTGACACATTCTAATAAGAAATGTACCATCAGAATTTATTAAAAATGTGCCAGCAGGTACATCTTGTTCTTCTGACTGCTATGTGGATTAATTTTTTCACTCTGCTGTGAATAAATCATAACAAAATGGAAAAACTAACATTCATCTCTTGCATGTTGGTCTTTGCACTAAGTGGAAGAGAAAAGGGACCAAGTCAGTGTTATATTTGTCAAAAAATAGGCCCCAGTGCCACACTGGGAAATTCCAAAGCCTGGAAGCAGAGCCAGGGAAAGGACATCTCATGACCTAAAATCATCTCAGAGCTCAGGTGAATTACTGCAATAAACCACTGAGCATCAGCTGCATGTCTGTATTTCTCATTCTATTCCTACCCCAGCAATAACAGGACTTTTAAAAATTCAGAATCCACCTTTCAGAGCTTTACACTTTGCACAAGAGAGGAATCCATGAACCTGAGCAAAACCAAGCTCCTTTCCACAGTGAAATTCCCTATAAAACCTTGGCCTGTGGGGCACAGTTGGACTCAGTACCTGCCTGGTGGCTGTTTTTCTTAGAAGAGCTTTTAATAAAGTTACTGGAAGACACAAAATATCTCTGGAGATTCAGATTTCTGGCTGGAGCATAAAGCCTCCCCTAAGAACTGGAAGGAATTAATTTAGAGCAGGCAGTCTGCTCCATTTCCTGCTCTGGAGATCCTTTTGCAAAGTGCAATTCCAAACCTCAGAGTGGCAAAAAAATGGAACAATATTCAACTCTCAAAATGATAAAGATCACCAACAAAACCCAAATGTGACTGTCCCAACTGGCAGGCACATCACAGAGATTTTTTTTTTTTAATTAAAATATGTACTTTTAGGACATATATTTGCTATTTAATAGCATAATTATCATAATAAATTACACCAACAATTGACTGGCTACCTGAAAATAGCACAAAATAAACAATCATTAACAACAGTTTAAGCTCAGGTATTTTAAAAATACATTCTTAATATTCTTAATATGCTGCATTCAGGTTATTGAGTGGGGAAAGTCACCAGAGGTAGTTAGAGTTCAGTTATTTAGCCAGAATAACAAAGAGAAGGTAATTTGGGTAATCAAGATAAAGAAAAGGAAGCTGTAAACTATTTATATCCTCCTGTGCCAAATAATTTTAAGGCTGCACTTTGGTACAAAAGATGAACAAGGAAATTAAGCCAGAAAGAAAGGTGATAGAATCACCACTGCTGAGAGATCCTTCCTCCTTCCAGGTGCAAATACTCCCCCATCCTTCTCTCCTTGGTGCATTATTTAGAATTGTCAAAAGGAGGAGTATTTATTAATATTTTGATAGCATCATGTGAAATAATTCTTCAAAAATACAATTTTTTACATAATTCTGAAAATATTTTCTTCTTTTTTGTTTGGAATAATAAAATAAATGTTGTTTGGGCTGGAGAAATCCATCTGAGTTTTTTATCACTTTTCTAGGCAAGGATGAAAAATCAGAAAGTTTAGAATAGCATTTCTAAGATCTGCTTTCTGCAACTGATTTGAAAGTTCTGAATTTCAATATAAATATTTTTCACAGTCCTTTAAAGGCCTCACTACAGTTCCTATATTTTGGAAAGGACTCGTGGCACCTTTACTGACTAAATTCTTACTATAAAAGTCATGGACTTCACTAAACAGAATTCCTAAGAAAAGCCTCCCCTTTACCTGCTGCAGCCCTTAAGGACAAGGTCATAGAACAGCAAAGTCCTATCACTATTTTGGAAATTATTTCCTTCATTTGGAAATATTCCTAAATTGGAAGAAGTGCTTGTAATCAATCAAAGAAAATAATGGAATTGTGCTCCAAGTGCTGAGAGGGAACCACTGTGTTAAACAGTTTTAGATAATCCTTCTATGCTTTCAATAAATAACTTCATTTACAATTCAGAAATTTATTAAAATATAAATAGAAAATGTATTAAAAAATAGAAAAATGTTATTTTAAAAAGAGTTCAGACTGCAAATTGCTTTGAAAGAGCAGAAGTAGCTCAGTACCTACACTGGGATTAGTTGTAGATGTGAAATATTCCAGCAGAGATTCTCTGAGTCTGGTAAGCCATTTCTATACCTTTTCTATATTTCTGAACACACATTTAAGTAGCAAATTCTCTAGCTTACAAATGCCAAAAGAACCCCAACAACCCACCCTAGAAATCCTGATTTAGGAAGGTGGCAGTGCTCTACTGGAAGGAAATCAAATTTGGGGTAATTTGAGCTACTAGAAGGAAATCAAATTTGGGGTAAACAAGCTGTAAACAGTGATTGCTGCTTCCCTGATTTTCATTTTTTCAAGTCACCTTTACTAAATAAAATACTTTGGAATGAGATACGTTTTCCTGAATTACTACGTTTCTGCAAAATTTTCTGCTCTGTTTATGGCCTTGCAACCTTTCAAAAACTGAACGTATTGTCCAGAATTCTGACAATGAGATCAGCAACAATTTTCTATTTTGATCTCAATTCCTAAAACTCAACATTTATAAGAATTCCTTTAGTACAGCACATAATACACAGACTGGGTCACAAAGTAAGTGAATTTATCATTACAGGCTCACAGGCTGACAGCAAACTCTTTCTTTTGTGTCAATTGTTTATTGACAATTAACAATGAAAATATTTTATCTGAAATGTAATTGGTTGATTTTTCAAGCAATGACATTTCCTGAGCTTGCTACTTATTCAAGCATATAATTATTAATTCTTATTTTAAGATACTTTCTACCCAAAGACTATAGGGGAAGAGACTGCTATACCTACAATGACTGTAGGTAAAATTCTTGTTTCCAGTCACACCTCAGGAAGAATTTTCAGACTTTAAAAAAATATTCATTTCATCCAGACCAAAGGAATATACAGATGAATTTGGGGTCCTTGCTTTGTAACTTATCCTCTCCTTCCTTTCTCCCCTTCAGACCACATCTACATTTTCAGCATTTAACTCATCCTAATCAGCAGTGCTAACTGAGAAATTACCAGAAATATGACGTTGCCCATTTCCCAGATAATTCCAAAGCACTCAGACTTATGTTTGCCTAAAGTCTCTGAGCAGCTGAACTGGGGAAAGCCTCTCCTGCCCAAAGAACAGCAGAATTATTGACCTGCCTCATCTCAGAGGAACTAAAATCCAAAGCATCCTTAACTGCACAAAAAAACTCACTCCACACAGCAAAGCCCTGAGCTTGTATCCCTCAGCTCCAGGATAAACACGGGCAGTAACTGTTGTTCCTGACTGGAGAGAGGATGATGGAAAATCACATCCCTAATTCCGACACTGATCTAATATCCCCTGGAACTCAATTTCCTCATTAAGCTCAGCATTAAGCCCAAACACAACAGGGATTTACCAGGCAGCCCCAGCTCTGAGCAGAGCCCAGGGCTCGTTCTGCACCTGCTGGGCACCAGCAAAGTGGGGCTGAGCTCAGCTCCCATCCCTCCTCTGCAGCTGGCAGGGATGAGCAGCAGTGCTGAGCAGCCAGGGGGACTGCAGGGGACTTTTCTTGTTTTACACTCACCAAAGTGGAATCATCACAGAATCATCACAGGATGGTTTGGGTTGGAGCCTTAAAGCCCATCCAGTGCCACCCCTGCCATGGCAGGGACACCTTCCACTGTTCCAGGGTGCTCCAAGCCCCAATGTCCATCCTGGCCTTGGACATTCCAGGGACCCAGGGGCAGCCACACCTGCTCTGTGTCAGGGCCTCAGCACCCTCGCAGCAATGGAGAATAAAACACAATTCATTCCCTGGTTCTTGCCCTCTAGGGAATTTGGAACCAGGATGATGGAGGTCCCTGCCATGCAAGGAGATGTAGGGATTGTAAATCCTAGTTTTCCAGAATGGGTTTTAAATCTGGTTATATGTTTCTTTTAAATGATTTGAAAATAGGCTTAAAGATTTCCTGTGTCACTGCCTTAAACAAGATCCTACAGCAGTAAATCCTGTTCCCTGTTTAGCACTTGATATTGCTGTCAGAAACTCTCATTTCACATGTGAAATGCAACCTGCAAGGAAAAAAACTTCTTTCACCAACATGATGAAAAGTAGAATGACTTTAGTCAGTATTTTTGGCTCTGCACAAGAAGGAAAGGTTGCTTGGCAAATAAAGGCTCATGTGTCTGATTAGCAGCAAAATACAGCTGATGCCTACACTAATATTGACCCATTCAATCCAATTTAACACTGGAATCTGACTGTTAGGAGAGACGCTGAAATATCTGCGTGCTAACAAGCGGGGTCAGGAATCTGTACTGGGACACAGTCAAAACTGGCTGCAGGAATGGTTTGCTTTGGGTTTAGTTCACTTAGGCAGGCTCAGGAGAAAGTCACTGAGGGCTCACACAAATATCCACAAAACTTCTTGGTCCCTCCTGAAACAGATGCTGAAAACAGCAAACGTTGTCCCTAACACGGTGTTGGTTGAAATGGAGGCAGATCCCTGATCCCAGCCCTCTCTCAGAACTGTGTGAGGAATTAGGAGAGTGAAAAGGAGGAGAAGCAGAGAGAACCCCTTTCTCCTGGTGCTCTTCTCCAGATCGATGCTGAATAATGAAACTTTATAATAAAACATCAGGCGAGTCTGCCTAAAAGTTTTAAAACTGGCCTGACATAACTGCTTCTTTTAACTGCAGTTTGAATGGCAAATAAATCACAATTTCAAACTCTGCCTGTGCCAGGCTGAATTCCGGGAATGGAGCTGCAGCATCCCTGCAGCCCCTCTGCCAAGCTCCTGCAGAGCGTGTGGAGCAGGATCTCTCAGAGTGCAGTCACACAAACACAACATCTGTGCAGGTCAGCGAGGGGAGAGGGAATTTGACACAGTCAGGAGAGAAATCCATCAAATCAGACAAGCCGGGGGTTGTGACGTACCATTGACTAAGCTGGCATTTGCATTATCAGTGGCATTTGCACCTGCTGCACCATCTGTGGCTGGAGGAGGGTGGGAGGAGGGATGGGAAGAATCTACTGAGCAATAATGGATAAAAAAAAAATAAATAAACAAAAAAGTACAAAAACAAATAATAAATAAATAATAACAAGCAACACGAACGAATGCACGTGACGGAGCGAAAAGCCTTCGTGGCTTTGTTTGCTCCCAAAATCAAAGAGTTTGAAATTAATTAACACAAATTTCAAAAGCAATGTGGCATTGAGAAGCTGGTCACAAAGTAAGCTAAAAACTCAAATAATAACAATAATAATAACAACAATAATAATAACCAAAGATAAATATGAAACACATTTAGCAAAGTTAAAGGAGCTGGTGAGTCCTGTGTACATTGCTTTAGTCCTTTTATGTCTTGTTTTTTGTACTTTATTGTAATTTATGCATTTTTAAAGTGGTTGAAATGTTTCCTTTGGAGATAATTTACACAGTGCTTGTGTAGCTTTAAAATTTGCATTTAAAAATGTATTATATCTACATCTGTACATACTTCTACATAGAATAGTGGTAAATATTTTACGTTTTAAATAATTTTGCACATTATGATTTATCATCACTGATGCATCCCAGTCTAACAGGGTCCTGCCATCACCCAGGTAAAATGCTTATTGATCTGAGTAAAAACATGGAATTTTCCTATATTTTATGTGGAAAAGGCAAATATAGTCTTGAGGAGAATAAGGGGTTATTTTAAATCCAGGTAATGGACATGAGGCATTTCCTGGTTTGTGGTGACATGAAGGAAGAATCAGAAAAGAAAACAACTTCTTCTTTTCAGTTATTATCCACATATTAGAAAAAATTGGACAAGAATTCTTTCCTAACAGGAAACTGAAAAGCTTGAAGAAGGTTTTATCATTTTACTATGTTTTTTATAGTGAAGTTCAATAAAATTAGTCTCTGCAAACAATAGCTACAATTTATTTTGTTTTGTTTCTGGTGGTTAATTGCTCACAACAGAACCAAGTCCTCCCATGAATCCTGACTGAGACTTCAAACTGCTCCAGTCCTTGCCCCACAGGGATTATTTCATGCTGTACTGGGTTGGTATTGCAGAAGAATGGGCTGATTTTATTTACAAATGGCAAATTGGGAGAAGAAAATAAACAGCTCCCAGGATTTAAAAACACACCTTGTGCGACTGCATTGAGGAAAATTTCAATTGCAAATTTGATTACTGTGGTGGCAACGACTTAAACTGTTTTGGTGACTCGTGCTCGCTCTTTATTCCGTTTGGATCCCCACCCCAACCAGCACAGCGTGAGCTGCTAACAGCAAATCAAGTATTCCACATGAAACACTTTGCAATTTACTTCTGGAGAACAGCTGATTATTCCAGCTGAACGGGAAGATTTGCAACACCAACAATGCCTGCTCACCAAAAGATTTGGCACCAGCAATCTTGTTGATTTGAAATCACTTTTTAATTTCAGCTTGACTGATTCAAAGATGATTATTTCAATCAGCAGTTCCCCCCCTGATTTGCATCATTGGATGGGGTACAATTCTTACTCTACCTGGAAGCTGCTGTTCCTCCTCCTGTTTCACACCTGCATGATGATTTTTAAAGTGTTAATGAACAATAAAAGCACACACCCACACAGCCTGAAAGGGGCAGGATTTCTGAGAACTGCAGGTTTATGTTCCAGAGGTTTTCATTTGAGTTGGTGCCTCCATCTGCCACCAGCTCTACTCAGGCACCAGCACAAAGCTGCATCAGAGAATGTGGAGGAATTCTCTATATTGTGGATTATTTTATATTATAGCTGTTTCTACAGAGCCATGTTCAATTAAATTCTGTGTCTGCACCCAACTTCTAACACATCTCTGTAAGAATCTCTGGGTAAGTTACAGCCACAATGTGAGGAAAACTCCCTGATTTCTCTTTTCCTGCCGTTCCAGGCTCTTCCCTGTGAAACCTGAGAGAGCCACCAGCGTCCTGAGCAGAGCCTAAGGAGGCCAGCCCAGTTAAACCCAGCCCAGGAGCTCTCACATCCTCTGAACGAGAACAAGAGCAAACTCCAAGGTGCTGCTCAAAACTGGTCTGGCATAAAAGAGTTTTGCTTTGTGAAGTTTCAGTCTTTTCTCCTTTTAATTCTCCTGGAGCCCCCCCCATGCCTGGCAGCTATTGTGTATTTCTGTGCAGAAAGGAATTGGTAAACATCTCATTTAGTAAAAAGGGGTTTTCTCAAAGCAGCGGAGAGTCAAAGGCAGACACTTGTTGAACATACTCAGAAATTGTAGGTCCTGAAAACCATTGGAATTTGGCCTTCCTATCTGCAGCTTCATATAAAATGATGGAAACAAAAAAGGTGCAATCATATTGCCTGACAGATAGCAAATAAAACGTTCAGTAAAGCTTTAACTGCTTTTTTTTAATCAATAGCGAACACCACTAGAAAGAGCAGAAATATCTGAAAAACCTGTATTAATTGGCCCTTATTCATGTCTGAAAGACAGCTATTCTTAGGACAGACTTGGAATGAAAGTGCGGAAGCAGAACAATTTACAAGACTGCATGAAGAAAAACTGGCAAGGACAGACATTAAATCATGTTTCTGCTTAGTGTGCAGCCCATAAATTAGCAAATGCTTATGACATCACACTGTAATAAGGTGAAAAGCCCAAAGAGGCTTCTTGATTTCGTTAACTGATGCAGGACATGAAAGTAAAACTGTCTGCTAACATTTACTGCTACATTCTTGGCTTTTACTATTCTTAGCTCGACCTTTACACCCAAAGAAATTAAAATGCCTCTCAAGTCAGTCACTGACATTAAACAATCCAGGCTAGCAAAGAGCCACAGCTTATCTTTATTTTAGTCCTGAAGCTCCAAGGCAGATGCTATTTCCATGGCCAAAGGGTTTTTTCCTGGGGAAAAAATATTGAATTGATAGAAAAGCACAAAATCTTAGCAAACTGCAGGTGAGCATGGATTCATGTAGAGAAGCAACTGGAGCATGCCCAGGTATTCCCTTGCATTTCAGTATGGACTGGGAGCCTGCAGTTTCACACTGGAAAAACATCTTGTTATCCAATGGATTTATTGGTTAACAGCTTCTGCTGTTTTTCTGTGTGACATGTGATGATAAAAATGTGTCATAAAAAAAAAAAGAAAGGCAGTTTGAAAAATCCCATTTATTTGTCAAGAGCGGAGGAGAGCTCTGGCTGCACAAAGCCCAGGAGCTTTCTCTGGAGCATCCTGGTGTTGGGAGATTTACCTTTCTTGTCTTTCTTCTCCTCCTCTTCTCCCCCAGCTCCCAGCAGAGTGAAGATGATGCCAGTCTGAGAATTCACCCCCACAGCAGTCACCAGCATCCTCCCAGAGCCTTCCATGACATGGGTGCCTGCAAAGAGGCAGGACAGGTTACAGAGAGCTAAAATAAATGTAAATATTATGTAAGGCCTTTCTGAAAGTATTGAGAGATATTTGCTACACTTTATAAACTTATATTGAGTGGGATATTACCACATAACCAAAACAAACCCTGTTGTGCATTATTCTCAACCAAGAATTAATGCTTAAGCACAAACCTCAGGCTGCACATCCATCACCATAAGACTCTCTTTTTAAAAGAAATATTGTCATCAACCAAGTTTATCCTCTGAAACATCACTAATACACAAGTTAAGTAAAAAAAAAAAAAATCCCCCCAAAAAATTCCATTCAAACCTAAAGATCAGAAAATAGCTTCAAAAGCCAGCAGAGACTTGGTTGGTGCAGTTGGAAAGGAAAGGACCTGCAATCTTCCTCAGAAATTTATCAGAGCCTCCTTTAAGATGTGTCACTATTTCCAAATACCTTTTAATTAAGAACTTGCAATTTGTATCCCTGGGTTTTGCTCTGAGTGAATCTTCTCCTGAATTGGACGACAAAGGTGGATAAAAATATCCTCCAAAAAGTGCCCTTGGCTCCAAGGCTCCCAGAGCAGCTTTGGAGGCAGACAGGCAGCTCAGCCTGAGCTCTGCACACCTGGAGAGGGCAGAGCAGGCAGGCAGAGGGGATGGAGGGGGTGTGGTGGTACTGGTGGTTGGTTTCTCTGGCTCTGGGTTGAAGCACTTGAACGGTAGTTCATGTTCAGACTCAAGTATTTCTTATTTCTTATCAGTAAATCTCTGTCTTATCAGTCTCACTGCTGTGAGTTGGGCAGCTTTTCATTAGAAGGCACAGAATGGCCAACAATCTCTTGTTCCAAGGTCTTTTAAGACTAAACTATCCAATTAAGAGCTGGCACCTGGATTATTTTCCCTTTTAACCCAATAACTGATCCCACAGAGACCACAATGCAGACTTTTCTGTTCAATTACAAAATGCCACCCAAACCCATGAAGAAGAAGGAAGAAGAAGCATGAAGGAACCCAGGATGACACCCTGTGCCCTCCATCCTGCTGCCATCCACAGCACACTAAAAATCCCAAACCCTCAATTTCTCACCCAGTGACACACCCACACTGCTCTCTATAATCTATTTCACACTTTTGTGGGTTCCAGTCTATGTAAAGTCTGGGAAAATTTCTCCATGGATGAGGGTCAGTCAGTGCTCCCCTGAGGCTCAGGACACCCCAGAGCAGACAGAGGAATATTCCCAGTGCCCTGGGTTTGCACAATGGGGCAGACCTTACCTGACAGCAGCATTGGGTCTTTGTCCACGGATTTGCGGACCTGGTCTGACTCTCCAGTCAAGGAGCTCTCATCGATTTTGAGATCATTTCCTTGAATAAATATCCCATCAGCAGGTAGAAGGTCACCTGTGGCCAGAACGGGGCAACAGAAAACCTTCATGAGATTGTTTTTATAGTCACACAATGGGTTTTGTTATAAAATCACAATTAATGGCATGAAAAGGTGAAATGAAATTAGAAGGGAAGGAATTATTCCTGATTCTGTCCACACAAGCCACAGTACTGCAATCCAGCCAGGAAAGGCCTTTTATTGCAAACATGGCATCCCAGAACCCAAATGTATCACATTTACCACACAATGGACATCTCCATCATGGGGGTTTGCCAGGGGAGTGCTCCTCACGTCACCTGAAGGTTTCTCCATCAGACTTCACAGGAATTAACAGCAGCTAATTAACAGCTGAGCTGCCCTTTCCCCTTCCCCCCTCAGGGAGCCCCTAGGTAAGTCCAGGAGAAATGTGATGGCTGATGGAAGGGGGATGTTGCTGGAATTAACAGCTCCCTCCAGAGCACACAGAATTCCTGCAGGAGTCTCTCACTCCACTGGGGATCAGTCTGGATCTGAAACAACTCATGAGGTGATCACAGAGACCCAATTCCCTTCTATCCAACATTTAAAAACACTTCCCCTCGCCCCTAACTGGACAGAAATAAAAAGAAATTAATCTGAATAATGTAATCCTCCATGACAGAGAATTACCTTTGTGTGAACAAATACAAAAAACTGGAAGGACAAGCGCAGAAAACTGGAAGGACAAATAAAGAAAAATGGAAGGAACTGGAAAACTGGCCAGTCCTTGTCCTGGTCAGTGAAAAGTTTACACCAGTTGAACTGATTTCCTAGTGCAGCTTTCCAGCAGGTCTTTATGTTCTCCTTTTGCCCTGACAGCTCAGGTGTCACCTCAGCATGGCCAGCACTGACTTTCTGCCCTATAAACCTGCCCTCACCCTGCCGGGGAAGCGTGTCCACGCTCCTGGGAAGGGCCAGCAGAGCAAGCCAAGGCTCCAAAGGCCGTGCACTCACCATATTTGACCTGTGCAATGTCCCCAACCACGATCTCTGCCACGGGGATCTGGATGACCTGTCCCCCTCGCACCACGGTGAACTTCTGCTCCTGCTCGATGCGGCTCTGCAGCCCGCGGAACTGCTTCTCCTTGCTCCAGTCGTTGAAGGCAGTGACCAGGACCACGCAGATGACAGACAGGAGGATGGCAGCACCTTCAATCCAGCCAGCTTCGGCCTCCCCCTCATCCTCAGCTCCTCCTGTTGCAGTACCACACCCTGCAGAGATGGGAAGGATCGGTTTAGGGAAGGTCGGGTGTACCACAAGAAATGAAATCTGCTGTGACGTGACAAGGTGAGGGATGGAGCTGCTTTTCCAAGCACTGCCTGCTGATAAAACATGGCAGAGTGGAGGGAAAGGACAAATAAAGAGATCTGTGAAAAGGAGAAAATAAATAAATCTACAGAAATCTTCGTCCTTTTAATTTTTCTTCCGAGCAACCCATCCTCGGTGAACCCAGACTAAACAAATGGAAGGAGAAAGCACCAACTCTGTTTTGTGATGGAGGACTCACAGCCTCACCTGAGCCACCAAAACCTGCAGGGTAAGAATAAGAATAATCCTGAAGAATAAGAATAATACTGAAGAATAAGAATAATACTGAATAATAATAATACTGAAGAATATGAATAGTACTGAAGAATATGAATAATACTGAATAAGAATAATACTGAATAAGAACAATACTGAAGAATAAGAATAATACCGAAGGTGGCAGGAAGGACTAAAACAATGAATGACATTAAATAATGCAAAGCAATGGCATTAAATTCACATTAATGCCCTGCCAGATTGAATTAAACAATTTTAACACAATTTTTTTAAACAATTTTCAACACAGTTTCTGAATGTTCTGAACTAAACACACTTAAAGGGAGAGCTTGTTAAAAAATACTGGGGTCAGCTGAGTTTATCAGCATTTCAATTTGATAATGAATGTATTAAGGAACACTGAGTGAAAACAATTCCCTGATATTAATTCATCAGTCTTCCCTACAGAGAAATGCTTCTAGAACTGCAAGTACATTATTGCTGCCAAAAGCAAAACAGCATTAAGAGAACCACTCTGTTCTGAACTGTTAATTCTGAATTACTTTATATACATCTGCTAATTATTTATTTCAATTAAAATTTAAATAGATCATATTCACCAAAGGAAAGTGACATAGCTTTCCTTGTTACTGAAAGAGCACATGGGAGAAATACTGGACAGCCAAGGTCACATTCCAGAGCCACAATCCAGAGAAATCCCAGCTGGGGGGAGAGAGGAGAATTCAGCCTGGCCAGCAGAGCCTCCTCTCCTGGGGGACCTGGGAAGAACTGTTCCCATTTTCCATGAAGAATGGCACGAGGCAGGAATTTGACATCACTTCTCCACCTCACCCAGGTACCAGGGGGTTCAGCAACTTCACTTCCACCTCTGACTGAAGTGTAATTTGGTTTATTCATCACCTCTCACTAGAGAGAATGAACAGCCAGGTTGACTTCTGCATTTAAATTACAAACTGGAGCATCATAATCCATTAACCAGCTGAGTAATTACTCTTGCATGTGAACAATAACAACACTACCAAAAGTCAAAGGAAGAAAGATGAGCCTGAACAGCCCCTAAGAGAGGAAGAAAATGAAAATGAAGGGAGTTTTTAGCCAAGTTCTCCATGGTTTACACTGAGGCTCTAAGGGCACTCCCAAGGGTGGGGCTGCCCTGGGAGGGATGTTCTTCCACAGCTGGCCCACCCGAACCTTCAGCACAAGAACCTCACTAAAACCACTTCTACAGCACTCAGGGAAGACATTAAGAAACTTTTTGAAGTTCAGTACCTTCAGCTGCTCATTACCAGCCTCCAATGCAACTCAGAAGCCAGCCCTGCATCTTCCTCCTGCAGCACAATGGGGGTTTGGGGAAGGACTAATGAATTCTGCTCTGTTCCACCTTAATCACCTCAGTTGGGCTGTGTTGGATTTTTACATTCCTTTTCCAAATCAGCAGATTCACTTTTGTCTTGATTGTTTTAAATGGTTTCCCAGTGCAAGTAATTCTGCTTCAGCAGATGTAAACCAGAATTCACTCTCCTTTTTTTTTTTTCCATTAGATATGACTTAGAATTAAATATGATGAATATTCTGGTTTTTTAAGAGCAAACCTCCTCTTCTATTTCTCAAAGAAACATGGTCTTCAGTTTCTCAAAGAAACTGATTTTATTTCCTTTTCAGATGGTTGAAACTTAGCCCAGCTTGTACAAAATAGCAAAGATCTGCTGCAGAGTAATATTTCCAAGACCCTTCACTAAAAAAAAAAAAAGAAAGAAAAGAAAAATCAGGTAAAAATAAAATTTTAAAAAAGAAAAAAAAGGCAAGATCAGGTAAAAAAATAAAATAAATACATTCCTTGACTTGAGCAGCGAGGTTGGTTTTTGTCAGAACTGATCTCCATGTTGACACAAATGGTACCACGGAGCATGTAAATAATACAAAATATTATCATTAACGTAAAAGGAATTACCTGCTGATACCTTGTAGATTAAGCACAATCAAATAAAATAATTCACTTTTCAACTGAAAATTTTGTTTTGTTCCAGCTGAAAAAATTGTTTGTAACAATGGAAGAAAATCTGAAGGAAACAGATTGAACTCGGATCAAGCTCTTGGAAAGTGTCCTTAAATCTGACAAGCTTCCACACTGAATAAAAAATCATGTTTATGACTTAAAATCCTGAGACAATCCTCCACAACCCAATGAAAACAACAAAATTTTAAATGCATTCAATTTTCTTTTCTGTTCCTTTCACCTGACAATGATAAATTCAGGTGGAGCAGAGGTGGTTGAAGGGAGGAGGGAATTTTAAGAGTAGAGGAATTAATTGCCAGACCTCATCAAAACCTGAAGTCCTTGAGAGGATGGAGGAAATTCTGAGCTGATTTTTGAGCTGTTAACTGTTGAGATTCAATGTGGCCTCTCTAAAACCCCAGGGCCCAGGTGAGAAGTCAACCAGACCAGCAGAATTTTCCAGAATTTTGCCTTTGCATTTTACACTCCACAGAAAGGAGAAGGGATAAAAGTGCTACATAAATCAATGCAAAATGCTCTTTTTCTAGGAATAAACTCTAGCAAAAAAACTACCTGCTTCTTACAAGAGCAAGATTTCTGAGCAGATTTTTTAAAAAAAAATATGAAAAGCAAGATTTTAAAATGCAACCTCTGCCCTTTACAACATGACCCATCTGTCAGGAAAAACATTTTCTTGAATTATGTGGTGTTCTTGCTTCCAAACTGTTTTAAAAGTGTTCCTTTTGATAGGGAAAAAAAAATAAAAATAAAGGAAACCTGCGTCTCCATTGGTTTGAGTCTGTCTAATGTTTTCTTATATACTTATGGAAAAACAATTGGGTTTTTAATTTTTTTTCTGCTGTTATGGTTTTCTAGAAATTATAGAAAGACTTACATGGATTTACAGAAAGAAACTTTATGTATTTATAGGGGGAAAAGACACAAACTTCTTAAGTCTATATTTAGATTATCTGTCCTTATTGCAGTGCAAAGTGACCCAGTATTGACCTTATGGATAAGGAGAAGATAAGAAATATTAATAAAATTAATCATATTAATACACTTAAGTAGCAAAATTGAATTTAAAACACCTTATACTTATTTAAAATGTTCATATAAGCTTGAAAAATCCATGTTGAGGTACAAGATTGGTGTTCTGCTTCCACAGAGAGCACGTGGCTCTCAACACTACCCAAAAATCTGCCTGAGCCTTTTATTGAAATGCACAGAGTGAAAAGCAGCACAAAAGAGCTGTTAACATGCAGATGAGATTTGTGGCAGGGTTTTATTCCAAGACAGCAAATTGTGATGTTCTGTCTTAAATTCCCTTTAGCAGAGGCCCTATCTGTCAGAAAACCCAAATGCAGAGAGGCAGACAGGTTTCAAACACCGAGCTCTGAACGTGTGCCACGGCCAAAGTCTGACCCTCAGCACAGAAAATGGGCAGGGCTTGAAACTGAGATGCTGAGGACCTGCAAGTCAAGGTTGCAAAGGGCTGGGACTCCTTTGGCACAGAAAAAGCAGGTGGAGCCCTAAAATGGATCAGCTTATCCCAAAAGGAGCAGCCAGGTGAGCTGGAACTCCCCTGGAGAGGGAGAACCTGGCAGCACAGCCTCAAAGAAGGCTCAGAAACACAAAATGGGACCAAGGGGACTCTTGTGTCCATAATATAGCTGAAAGGACATTTCCAGAACCTTGTGGAAGGAGAACAGAACTTCAAAAAGCTTCAAACTGGGCCAGAAATAGATCAGCAAAGCTGATGGAAAAGTCTTCTACAGAGGGGAGATGAAAGGAAGGAAAAATCCAAAGGAAAGGAGGAAAGGAAGGAAAGAACAGGAAAGTTCTGACACCCATCACAGGCAGCTGGATTTGCATCTCTGCAGGGTCTGCAGGGCTCCAAACCTGCCCAGAATTTCCATTCTCATCCCAGCTGAGGTGGCAGCAGCTGGATTTGCATCTCTGCAGGGACTGCAGGGCTCCAAACCTGCCCAGGAGCCTGGAGGGCTGAGCAAACCTCCAGGCACTCACCTGGGCTGCACTTCATCTCAGGAAAATTCAAAATGGCCTGAGAATCCTCCTCTGCATGAATTGAATTTGATCATATGGAAGGGTTTAGAAAGAAAAAAAAAGAAAAAAGGAAGAGAGGAAAAGGTTATTAAAGGGAAAGTTAGAAAAAACTGAAATATGCTTGTGGTGAGAAGGGGAAGAAGGAGAGGAGGAGGCACAAGAACAGGTTAAAGCACTTCAGGAACAGTGAGCAAGAAGCAGCACGAGGTAATCATCTGGTGGCTGTTATTAATCATTTCAACTTAGTGAGAGCTAGCAAGCAAGAAAGGGAATTAATAGAAGTCCACAAAAAGCCAGACAGCATCACCTGACAGCTTGGCAGGCTCGTGTCCTGTTGGATCTGGAATGCTTTCACACCATTTCAATGTACATTTCTCCTGATATCACCCAAATCTGGGCAGATACAGGAGGAAGCACACAGGCTCAGTGCAGCTGAAAAGAATATCTGCTTAAAATTTCAAACAGCTATCAGGAGATTCTTTAAGCTGCTTTGAATAACATAATGATTATAATTACAAACTATACGGTCCTGAGCTGCAGCACAGTAATTTTTAAATCAGAAAAAGTACATTTTTAAAAATCTGGGAACATCTGTATTCCTAAATCCCAACCTACAGCACATACCTCTCAGCTACTCATTTCAACCTACACACTGCTATTTTTAAGCTGAGAATACCTTGTGGCATTTAAATTCCCTAGGAAAATCTCCTCACACCCCCAGAGGTAATTTTTTTAGTCAGTCAAACTGGTTTTGTCACCAGAAAGACAACAGCTCCCCGATAAAAACTTTTTATTGAATCTCTTTCTCTAAAGACATTTTTTCCCCCTCGCTGCAGCTCCAGCACTGATGTTATTAAAGCAAATTGAGCAGCTCAAAGTTACAGCCTTGTCATCAGCTCAACAGCACCACTGATGATTCTAAACTTTACAAATGTATTTAGCTGTGTAAGAAAAGCAGCAATAACCCAAAAATTATGGGATAAAAACCATAAATTCCCCTCCTTAACAAGGCTTTTCAGGCTGTAACAAACACTGCAGTGCTGATTTCTGCAGATTCCTCCTCCTGCCGTGTCTTCTGCTCCACAAGGAGTCCCAGGAGTGATTGGCACCAGCACTCCTGCCCCAAATCCTCCTCGGCATGAGGATGCATCAGCAGGTGTTGAATCACTCCCCACGAGGGCAGAGCAGCACAGGGCTGGCTCAGAGTCACAGCTCAGGCACAGGGGCAGGAATCACTGCGGCTTCACCCATTCCTGCCTTTCCCTCACTCCCTCCAAGCATTCAGTCAGCCTGACAAACATTTCCAAGGGAGAGGAAGGAGGGATTTGTCTTTCCAAACCAGCTGTGGGTCTGCAGGTAGATAAAACCAGCGCTGGGAGATAAAAGAAACAATGGGAAGGATTCCACTGATTGATGAATGGAAAAATAAATTTTACTTTACAAATAAACTGTAGGTTGGCTGATAAATGAAATTGGATATTGAAAGATGAAAGAAACAATGGGGAAGAAAAACCCCTAAATTCCATGAGAATTAACAATTAAAAGGGAGGGTTGTACATTAGAGGGAAATCTCTGGTATCAACTGTTTTGGGAAGTCTGAACCTCTCAAGTTCCTGAGAAATGGGGAAAGAGAGAAGGGAAATGCAGCTGGGAAATTGGGATAAAAAGGAGGCTGCATCCTCCAAAAATGTGAGAGACCCCAGGGGATGCCCCATGGCCTCTCCCTGTATTAGAATAAAGTCAAAAAGGGACTGCTCTGCCTCCTTTCTGGACATCAACCTCTGGTGTTTGGGGGTTAATTTTCCTGACACAGGTTACCTGCAGCATCAGTGTTCTCCAAAGCCACAGAAGGGATTTATGAGGGTGACAAAATTACCCTGCAAACAGCCACGTTCAGGGCGTTTGCTCCCTCACTAAAAGCCACTTTTGGCCACGTCTCTGAACCCAACATGAGAATTCCTGGCTTTGTGATCCACCAGTTTGTTATGTAAGGGCTCCAGGGGGGCAGGGAGGGGGAAGCAAAGAGCTGCTGTCCCTGTGGGTTCGTTATGTAACTGCCAGCTCCAGAGCTCGCCATTAAATATTTACACTTTTTTGGCATCTATATGCAAGGAAACAAATCTGGGGGCCCTGTAAGAATAGATAGATATAGATATAGATGATATAGATTATAGAGATAGATATAGACGTAGATCTAGATGATATAGATATAGATATACATAATAAAGATATAGAAATAGAAAGAGAGATAGATGTATCGATATAAATATAGATGATATAGATATAAATATAGATATATATATTAGATATCAATATATAGATATAGATATCGATAAATAGATATAGATCTAGATGATATAGATATAGATAATAAAGATATAGATGAGATAGATATAGATAGATATAGATATAGATATAGATATAGATATAGATATAGATATAGATATAGATAGATATAGATATAGATATAGATATAGATATAGATATAGATATAGATAGATATAGATGATATATGGAAATAGAAATACCTATAGATATAGATATCCATAGATATAAATATTAGAGATATATAGATATGTAGATATAGATATTAGAGATATATAGATATGCAGATATAGATGTAGATCTAGATGATATTGATATAGATATACATAATAAAGATATAAAATAGAAATAGAGGTAGATATAGATATATAGATATAAATATAGATGATATAGATAGATACATATATAGATATAGATCTAGATTATATAGATATACATAAGAAAGAAATAGAAATAGAAATAGATTATATAGATATATAGAAATAGATATAGATATAGATATATAGATATCTATAAATATTAGATATGGATAGATATATAGATATAGAGATAGATAGATAGATAGATAGATAGATAGATATAGATGTAGATCTAGATTATATTGATATAGATATACATAAGAAAGATATAGAAATAGAAATAGCTATAGATCTAGATGATATAGATATAGATTAGATATAGATAGATATACATTATAAATATAGATTATAGATATAGATATAGATATAGATATAGATATTTATATATTTTGTATAGTTATAGATATAGTGTCTCCCTATCATCTATCTATTTATCTATCAATCTATTTATCTATCAATCTATTTATCTATCTATCTATCTATCTATCTATCTATCTATCTATCTATCTATCTTCACATGTTCTTCAGCCTGATCACAGACATTCATGAGCACAGGAATGTTCATTGAAACATTCCCTCCATTTCAGGAGATGGGGTGTGTGAAGCAGGATTCTTCTGCCTGGCATCTCCAAGGAAATTCATTTTGGAGAGATCAGGCAAAGGGACGGGTCCTCACTCCACCAAAGGACCAAGCAACTGCTTCTGCAATGTTTATATTCAATTTTGTTTCCTTTTTTTTGCCAGAGAGAAAAGAGAGAAAGGCAAAAAAATAAAAAAAAAATAAAAAGGGAATTTTCATCACGAGTCCTGTTCTAAGGGATTGCAAGAGAAAAGACAAACCTAGATGTTGGGTTGTTGTAGCTTCACTTACATTGCTTCAAGCTAGAGATGTCAGGTAAATAAAACCTCATATTCTAAAGGTAAAACACGGGCTCCAAATGCAGGAATCAGACCTTGCAGAGTTGTTCTGTGTTTATTAACAAGGATTCAAGAGCAGTTATTCAACCACTTGACTCGCAAGGGCACGTCCTAGCCGAGTCCTACTTGCAGAATTAATATTTCTGGAGGATCTCTTCCTGGAAAATATGTGAGAAGACTTTTTATGCTGTCCCAGAGTTGTAATTCTCATTCCCTCTTCCCCAGCAGAGCTGAATCGTGCCTGGCCCCCTGGCCCTGTGTGATGAGCCATATCCAAGGGTTTTGTCAGAGATCCATCTGCACATCTCTCATGGAGGGAAGGCATCTGGGGGATACCTCAGATTTTGCAGCCCAACAGAGATTTGTAGAAAGCAGATAGAGGTCACTTTGGACTAGGAAATAATTCTTTAATCTGCAGGTCCCACATGACAAAATACTGCACATTCTGCACTCTACAAGGTCTCAATGTGTTGTTACAGCTTGAGACTGAACTTCTGTCAGGAGCTGGCTCCCAAAGCTGGCCTGGTGAGAGGAACCCCACAGAATGGAGAGTTTGATGCAGTGGGGCAACACCAGATTGTCATAAATAAAAACCAATATAAAATAAATGAAAAAAAAAAAAGAAAAATGAAAATAAATAAAAAGCCGATCTTAAATAAATGAAAATTTAAAACTCCACATTGCAATAAAAGTATCAATTGGCCCAAAAAAACCCAAGCAGTGCTGGATGAGCAGGACCTCCTTTGTCCTCTCATTCCAAAGGTGATGAGTTCAAAACAGGAAAGAGAACAGACAAACAGACTGGCTGGAAATCCAGCCAGGAAAGCAGGAAATTAAGAAACAAGGATTTTATAGCGGGATGCTTCAGAAAAGAAAATTTCCACTAATAAATTTTCATGCAATCTCAGTCTAGAAGCAGCTCCCTGTGAGCATTTTAGAATATGGCAAAAAATCAAGACAGGTGTGTTCTAAAATGACCAGTGGAATATATCTTCATCAAAACACCTAAAAAAGAGCAATTGCATTCACTTAAATTTTTTGCAGCCCAGTAGGAATTTGCAGAAAATGTGTTTTTACACAAGAATGTTTACCCCTGTAATAATAAACAACTATAACAGCCTCACAGGCACTGCTAAACAAACAAACAAAAAAATACTTTCTATTCAAAAAAGACAAAATTAAATTAAATAAAAAATCATTCCTCTTTAAAATTCTGTAAGTAATAATTATTTGAGGGATCAATTGAGAGGCTGTGAGCCAAAATGACAGAACAATATATTCCACAGTGCAAGGAAGGCCGTGCTGGAATAATTGTCACAGTGACTTTCTCTCAAAAAGAAAGAGCTCTTAGTATGACCTACAACTATTCCATAAAGAAATATACTTAATATTATTTAACTCTCTCTGCAGAAACAGTGAAAAAAAAAGAATAAATCAAATATAAGAATAAATTTGTCAGTAACAAGTGATTCTGACATTTCTCTTTATTTTAGCACAAATATTAATGTCCAGAAGGAAAATTCTGGTGCAAGTTGAAGCCTTCTTTGTATTCATGCAGGATATATAAAAATAGAGCTACAAAATTCTCCAGATTTAAGTCACTGTTCCAAGAATGCAGAACAGGTGCACATGGTCTTAACCTTAAATAGTTTTGCTCAGTTTAGAAAAAACCCTTTTTTTTCTCAGGCTTTTTTCATGGAAAAAAGCTGGACAACCTCAGCTCAGTTCCAGTGCAGAATAAAAATACATTGAGAAATCTGGTTTAGCAGCCAGCCTTGATACCCCCAGAAACTCTACCAGGAAAGTGTTTTAAATTCAGACTTCATCAAAAACCAATTTACAGCAATGAAGAACACACAGCACAAACAAGGGATCCCCTTCAGATTAAGTTGTTTAAATGTCAGAACTATGAAAAAAAAATCAATGTAAAACACAAACTCTGTTCGAAAGATGTATGGAGTAAATCCAATTAGCAACGTGGGGAACTGTGACCCCAGAGCTCTGGATGGAACACTAATAAATGCCATTGGTTAATTCAGAGTAAAAGAAGGAGGAAAATAAATCCTTTTTTTTTTCACCATCACGTGTTGCAAGACCACATTTAGAATAGGCTATTGTGCCAATGCAAACAAATCATTAGGAATAAAACCAACAAGAAATTAGAATTTCTGTTAGCTTGATATTAGCAGGGAAGTGGCCGTCCATATGTTGACATTTACTCACTTGGAAAAGTTTAATTAAGTTTGATTTAGAATTCTAACCTTGCCATCAGAAAAAAATAAAAAATGGCAGAGGGAATGCTGCATCTCCTGGGACAAAGTTGTCTTTTTGAACACGAATGGATGAAGGAAAAAATATATATAATGTCAGGAAAATCTGCCAAGTTTGGAGATAAAAATTAGCCATGTCAGAGATAAAGATGCAGCTGGGTTCTAAAAACAGGAGGAAAACTCCCATTTCTCATGGAGCAGTCCCTGATGACTTCTGATGCCTGTGCATTTTAGCTTGTGTATATTTAATTTATTTGTACCCCTGCAGTTCTTTAGTGTGTAACTCCAAACCCCACACCCAGTGCCAGCTGCAGCTTCCCCATTTTGGGCAGACACAACAATTCCTCTCCAGGCCTGGCAATCAAGGACACCTCACTGCCTCAGGGCCAGGGATGGGAACAAAAGGGACTTGGGGGAGCAAACTTGGGGTCAATGACTTCATTGCCTGGAGCTGGAATTGGCAGAGTAACCCCCAATATGCAAATGGACCAAACTGATAAAAGTATAAAAACCTGTGAAACATTTTCCGTTTGGACCAAACACATAAAAGAGTGAAAACCTGTGACCCATCCATGAAATCCATGGGGGATTTCACCTGCCCTAAATGTACCTGCAGGCCCCTCAATAAATAGAACTGCTTTTTATTCCCTGAATTCTGTCTGGCCTCTGTATTTTAGGGAGCCCAAAAAGGCATCACTTCCAGCACTTGTGAAGTGCAGCTGGAAGCAGAGGAGGCTCTGAGCACTTCCTCAGCTCCCACTCAGCTCACTGAGAGCCCCAGGAAACACAGAAACCCGGGCAAATAAAGAAATGCTTCCCAAAAAGCAGCTCTCATCGGGGCACTCTGCTTTAAATAGAGCCCTGCAGAACGTTTCACATTGACAGAGAGCAGCAAATAGCTGAGAAATGCAGGAGCAGAGGAGAGAGAGGAGAGCTGTCTGTCCTGTGCCTGCCCACTGAGCCTCTTCCCTTTCTGTCTGGAGCACGGGGATGAAAAGAGCAAATCACTGCAAAAGGGTTTTTGGGGTGGCATCTGCCTCACTAATGGGTGCTTGTGCTGTTCCATCCCTCTCTGGCTGTGTTCTGATAGAAATGAAGTGTGCTTGCTTCCAAAAATGTTCTCCTTTTTTTTTTTTTAATGCTTTAAAACAAGTTATTCTAACTGGGGAGGATTTAACAGAAATAATACCAAAAATCTGCAAAAACAAAATTGAAAATAAGGTTGGCTTTGCCTGGAAATCTTGAGCTTCCAAACCCCCAAGAGGAGCAGGGGATGAGTGGGGATGCCTGACCACACTCACACAAACTTTTCTGTAGATGTTTGCAGTGGCTTTGGCAGTGTTCTGTGCTAGCAGAAGCCTTTTCCAAGGTCTGAAACTCTTCACACACCCAGACCATTTAGAGAGAAATTGCCAACTTCTCCCACCCTGCAGAGAGAGGTTACTGAGAAAAGGTGACTGATTTAACAGGTCCCTAAAGAGCAATTCAGAGTTTTCAGAGGTTCAGGGCTGGGAAGGCACTGATAAAGAAAATTTGCAATTGAGGAGCTTAAACAAAAAAAAACCCTGCAATCCCAGAAAATTTAACTATTTCCCTTGGAGCCAGTGCTGGAGCACCTGGGCCTCTCCTGATGCTGTCCCTGCCTCGCTCAGGGCAAGGGGAAAACCTGGCCAAAGGAGATAGGGAAGATTTGTAGAGCTGAGCCACAAAACCCCCTCCTAACCTGCACTGTTTATTGCTTTCATCTCCATTCCTTCATGCTGGAAAGCTTTAAGGGGTGAGGAATGAGCTCAGTAGGAGATTAAATTTTTTTCCAAATGTCTTGCAGCAGCAGCAGGCATCAAAAAGTCCTCCCAATATTAGCATGGCCCTATAAAAGCAGTTTTACAGTGCACACCTCTGTGCTAAGGAAACATCTGCTGAACTGGGGCTGTCAGCTCAGTTTCACCCCAAAGGATGGGATGAATTCTCCCCCCTGAATTCACATCCAAAACCACCTTCAGGGTGAACCCCACAGGAGATGGAACTTCTGAGACAAATCCTAAACTGAAATGTTCACATGGTTCTATCCAAAGCTGCAGGAAATTAGGATACTCCCCATTTAGAATGTGCATTCTACATTTTTTGCATATTAATTATCCACACTGAACTGAAACAAGAGGAGCAGCATCTCCTGGAGAGAAAAGGCAGAACAGAAATAAATCAAAATTACTTGCTTAAATGCTACTTTTCTAATAGGAGAGATATATGTGTGTTTATATATATCCATGAAAATATGCATATATGCAAAGTGCCTTCCTGTTCAAAAAGGTATTTCTGGTTTGTTTTTGTGCTTGAACATTTTTTTTTTCCAGGTAATAATTTTTCATTCTAATTCAAGCCCACCAACAGTGAGGAACTGTAAGCACAGGCAGACTTTGGGATGTAGCAGTTTGTCTCAACTCCAAATATAAAATAATCCTAGAAGCTGATCCAGAAATACTTCATCTTTAAAAAGTCACATCATAAAGCTTCTGCAAATTTGAATACTAATTGGTATCTTAAAGCTGCCAAATTAAAAATTATTTTTAAATCACTATGAGATAAAAAAGACATTCAATATTCCAGTATTTTCTATTATTTCATAAGCTATTAACTTTCGGCAATAAAGATGTTTTCAGAGATTTTGGGTCCCACTGATTTGAGGGAGTTTTGATTTCTTTTTCTTAAAAAACAGGTAAATATTTTTAAGGTAATATTTTAGCTCCCTTTGTCAGCTTCACTGCAATATTTGCATTTTCTGTACTACTGCCATGCTACTCAAATTTCAAATCCCCAAAGAAAAAGATGGGGAAGTCTGCACAAACAGCTATTCCCTGGTATTTATAATCAGGCTGTCTTCAAGTACACAAAATATGGCTGGAAATAAAACACCACAAACTGGTCTTTACCTCCTTGTAAAACACAGAGGTGTGTTTAAATTCTTACCAGATTTAACCAGGTAATTCTTACACACCAGGAATTAATGTCTCTGTGCAGGGACACTCAGATTATCCAGGGAGTTCTGAGGATTTCCATCACTGGAATCTTTTAAAGATAATTCTGATAAATGTCTGTCAGGGGGGGTTGGAGTATTGAGTGTGGGATGGATTAAATCCCCTCCAGCATCCCCTCAGGTGGGTTTGCTCCCCATGAGCTCAGCCTTGCACAAGGGCTGGTGACAATGAGGGTTGGGACACACCTGGCACTGAAGTAATGTTTAGAGCAGGAATTGAAAAAGCAAATTCTCAAATTCTCACCAGCACTAAATTTCCTTAGCCAAGCAGACTGTGGTAATGTCTCTAGAAGCCATATGCTGCTTCACCTCATCCCTGCTTGGGGAGGAAGGAGGTTAAATGGGGGTTTTGGCAGAACAAGCTGTTTTTAAGAGGGCAAATACTTCTGTTTCTCCTCTTTTCCAGGCTGCCAACTGCTTCGTCCCCTCGTGCTCACAGACTGCTTAGACTGGTTTAAAAAATCCACGGTTTAATTTTTATGGTGAATGAGAAAAGAATTTTGAGCAGCAACACTCCCAAAAAGCTGTCCTGCTAACTCTGACAACAATCTCAGCTTTTGAGATTAATCTATTTTATATGAAAAAAATGCTATTTTCTAATAGCTCAGCTTCTCTTGAGAACGCTCCTCCCTGGGCAGCACAATAAAAGTGGATCAGTGTGATCTGTTTAGCAGCAAAGATGATGAAGGATTCCTGTGAGGGCACATCAGCTTTTAAAGCTGTGTGGCCCTTACACCCCCTGACATCCATGATTTCCCATTGAGCTCTCATTGCTCAGTGCCTGGAGAACATTATGTAACACTCTCCGTGCAGACTTACAGAACGAGACAAACACAGCAAGAAAATGTTCACCACTTGTTGTTTTCAGCATCTGCAGCAAAGTTTTGGGAACGTTTTTGGTTCTTGTAGGGGCCTTGTACTGACACAGGCCATGAAATGGGGTGTCATTTAGGCTTCAAAGCACTGCAAAGTGTTAAAACAAATGAATTTTGGCTCACTTTCTTCTGAAAAGGCTTCATATTTTCTCATTTTCTTTAATGGAGAAGACAGATTTACAGGGTCCCACAAAATGTTACTGGGAAACACTGGTTTAAGGGCACACACACCAATTGTGGAGTCAGTTTTTCGTCTTGATCTTGGCTTTATAACTGGGAGAGCTGGCAAAAGACTTACAGTTGTTTATTTCTGTGTGCTGCTATGATTTAGGAGGGTTGCAAAATACCTTTAACATTGGCCTTACAAAATAGATTTTTGTGCTGCCTACATTTGTGCACTTTTAATGCAATCTACATTATCACACGTAAAATGCTCTTAAAAAAAATAATTAAGATGTAAAGCTGCCACAAAAGATGAGAGAATTAACTTTTGTTCAGCTGACTCATTTCTGACATTTCTTAGTTTTTCCCTCATTAATCAAATTGATTAACTGCATATTAATGAACCTCAGGGTGGCGGATTTTTAGAGACAGGGAGATGCATGCAATATTTTCCTGTGGAAAATGTCCTGCAATCTTGAAAGGGCCCTGCAAGACCCTCAGGATGGAAAGGTCTGGCAAAGGATTTGAGAAATGGATGCGCTTTTATTTCGCATTCAATAGCCCTCCTGAACTGATGTGCTGAGGGAAATGGAGGCTGGGCTGAAAAGGTGAAGACAAGGTAAAAAAAATTGATAAATGCTGCATTAAAACATTGAGTTTCTATTCAATTGTGCCTCAGTAGGAAGTAAATGAACCGAATTCCTCAGAGGACGGCACCAGACCTTCACGTGGCCATTTATCTCAGGTTACTTTTAACTCAGTTTAATTAAATTTGCTTCGAGCTCCTCAGCAATCAGTGCTTTCCCTTTTCCAAACCAACTCTTTATTCCCCCAGGCCATTTAATCCAAGGGGCACAGGAGAATTCCTGGTTCCAATGAACTCCCGAGCCGCGCTCATTCCTACGCCTAAAACGACGCGGACGCAAAGCCAAACCCAACCATCCCAAGGTGGCCGGAGCCGAACGCTCTCCCCAGAGGGTTTCACAGCTCCCAGTGCCGTTTCCCACAGCAGATGAGGTGGCAGAGCCAATCCTGCCGTGCCTGGTGGATCCCAGGGTGGCCTCCTGCCCGCCGACACCTGCGCGCGGCTCCCGAGCCAAGCCGCGGCTGCGCCCGCCGGGTTCCATTTCCAGGCTTCCCCACCGGGCATCTGCTGTGCTTGTACAACCTAAGAACTGGATGATTTCATCACAGGGATGGAAGGGTTCTAGAATGCCCAGGTTAAAAAAAAAAAACCAAAATAAATATCCACTAATATCCACTAGAGCCGTTTCCTGAGACACGATGCTTCTTGGAAAGGGAGCGGAAGGAGTTTTTGATCTGGGGCAGTGAGTGTGAATATGGAAAATGTTGCTGGGAGAGTGGGAAGAAAAGTGTTGAGAATTGGATATGGAAGGAGTGAGGAATTCCAAATATCACCTACCTGAAATTACTAGAATGAGTGCAGTTCTGCCACAATTGTTGGCAAAGGAAGTGAAGGGATGAAAATCACAGTTTAAAAACCGGGGAAAAAAGAGAAGAATTTTATCCAATCTCTGGTCAAGCAGTCCTGACACATATGGCCACACAGAAAGGGGCTTCTCCTGCCTGCTTCACCTTCTCTGAAACCCTGAAATTCTCTTTAGCAGCTGAAAGCAGGAAAACCACAAAGTGACCCAAAGAAAGGTGAGAGCTGGAACCACAAAATGACCCAGCCCAGTGACAACATTCTGAAGTGTTCTGAGGGAGCAATGGCTCAATTTCACGTTATCCCAATGGGTTTTCATTTTTTTCAGGAATACCCAGACTGAGTGCAGGGGGACTGGGACAGACATCCCATCTTTGGAACGTTGTGCCTGAGCCTAGCACGCACACCAGTGCAGCTGTTCTGCTCCAACAGAACTCCAAGGCAGGGAATTTGCATGGAGGAGAATCTGACTGTCCAAATTTAGGGGAATATTTTTTTTTTAATGTACATCAGCACAAACTGCACAGAAATTCAAGCTGCCTGAGGTTACATTCAACATTTTCACTCCTAACCAGGAAAAAGAAGCTTGCTGCCCACTGCTCTGTATTTTTTTCATATCTAGATATTCTTTTTTATAAGTATTCTTTCTAATATCAATAAAATTTTTTACTTTTTTTCACTTTCTCCCGGAGATACCCAGACTAACAGCTGGTCAAATCTTCCTCACTGTGACTTATTTCCAGAGCTGCTAAAGAGATGAAATGCCAAAAGACACATCTGGGGCTGTGCTGCACAGGCAGGAACCTGGGAGAGGATGGGAACAACACAGCACTTCCAACCCCACGCCAGAGACCTGGACAGGGAGATGGGGAAGTTGTTTGTTTGGCTTTGGGTTTTTTCTCCCCCTCTGACTGAATTTGACAGGATTTTTAAATCTGAACACCCCTTGGCTGCCTTGGCTTCTGCAGGGAGAACCTCTCCTGCTGCCTGGTGACTCAGGCACTGCTGACAGGTTGGCTCCTGCCTCTCCCTGGCTCTTTGGGTCCTGCTGTCCATCCCATTTGACATTCCCACAACACTTGTGCCACCAGTTGGAGCAAGTGCAGCACAGGAGCAGGGCAAGGCAGCGTCCTCCCAGCAGCTGCACCTTCCCTCCAGCTTCTGGATGTCCTTTCTGGTTCAAATCTCCAGCTTGAGTCCCCACTGAGCACGTGTGGCACATCAAAAACGTGATAAGAAAACCCCTGAGTGGTGAACCCCATGAAATAAAGTCTCCTTGTTTATAAAATATGAAATCAAGTCTCTTTTAGGTCATGGGAGGCCAGCAGGAATGCCAGCTCCTAGGCAGCAGCAACAGCATAAAACCACCAACATCTCCATGCAAGTGGCTTGGGAGGCCAAAATTTCAGGGGACCATGTGCTGTTGCTGTGTTTTCCCAACTTGTTGTATGAGCAAGGGGAAGGGTGACCCAGCCAAAACCCTGCTGAGCAGCACTGAGCCATGTAACTGATCATTTCACTTTGTTTTCAGTCCAGACCTTTGCCTTGGGAATTTTAACAGAAGCTGCCTGAACCAAAGAGACTTTTCCTTTTTATTCCACCTTTAAGCTGCTAAAAGCTGTACACTGGAAAATAGATATCCTGCCTGGGGCTTCCTGGGGAACGCTGGGATGTTAAAACATCTTACCTCAGGCTGCTTTCCCCCCCACTTTGTGATCCACAGAAGGAAAGGGAGTTCAAGGAAGAAGAGTTAAAAGGTTTGTGACACTCCTGTAAACAGCAGGTGATTGGCAGGGCTTGACATCAGCAGTTTTTGCAATAAGATCCACATGTGATGCAGGGGCTGAAGATAGAAACAAGGAGGAGGACTGCAGAGGGCTCAGAAATTGCTGCTGGAGGGGTTTGCAGAAGGCTCTGGGGATTTTTTGGCCAGTTGACACGGGTGGAGATGGGGGAGGCACCAAAGCAGCAGAATCCTGCTGGGGGACCGGGGGAAAGCAGCCCCAGAAAGGGACAGAGCTGCAAAGTGCCACCAGGGCTGTTCTGCCGGGAGGGGCTGCTCCAGCAGAGCTCTGAGGGAAAACAGTGGGGAAAATACCAAAGCAAACCAGCCAAACAAACCAACAAACAACAAAAAATAAACACCTAAAAAACCCACATACAAACAAACCCACCAAAAATAACAAACGACCAGGTAGAGGAGGAGATTTGAATTTCTGCAGGCACAATGAGACAGAGATTTGGGAATGGCCAAGAGAAGCCTTTTCCCACTCCCTTGCTGGATTTCTGAGCCCAAGCACTCTTTCCTAAAGGATGTCCTGTTTCCTCAAGCTGGTTTGAGTCCACTGCTTGCTCTCTATCTCCTCATACCCTGTCCTTGAAAACAGGGCAGTTCTTCACAAACTGGGCATAAAAATAATTTCACCATATACTGACATGCAAACATTTCAATTTTAGTACCTCTAATCGACATTACCAAAAAAAAATTAAAAAAAAAATAATGTGAATTAAATGATTTCACACTTTCACCAGATCCTCTGAGCTATCACAGACCCCCTGCTCTGCATGGCCAGGGAACACTGAAATCCACAAACCCCGGGCACAGAGGGGATTTTCCTGAAGAATAAAATACTCTTACCCTGCCCCAGCCCTGTGTGAGCCTCACTGCAGCGCAGGGAATTTTCTCTCAAGATGCATTTGCTAAAATCCAGCCTGGGTTTTGCACTTTTTTGAAAGGGCAGCAAGCTGATTTGGTGTGGCTCGGTAATGAGAGCAGTAATTGCCACGGGGCTGACAATAATTCATGCACAAGTTCTCAATTGCTCCTAATGGCCTGTCAGATGGTGAAAGGGAGTGCAGAGCAGATCATCAAAACTCCTCCTGCTAAGGAATATGAAAAGAACTTCTGGAGAAGCAATAAAACTGCACTTTTATCCAGAGATTCCTCCAGATCAGATTCCCTGACTGCACCATTTGTGTTCTCCAGGACTCACCCAGACCTGAAATGAAGATGTGAGCACTCACATCCATGAGGCTCCATCCTTACAGAAGGCTCCTGAGCACTCTCATATTTGTTGGAAGTGTGGATTTTATCCTGCTTTTCTCCTTTAAAAGCCTCAGGAGAAGTACATTTTGCCCTTCTGCAGAAAGCAGTTAAATGCTAATTCAGTCACAGCATCAAAAGTTACAGGTGGGTTTCAAGAGTCAAGAAAAGAAAGAGTTATACTAATTTTTAAAATACAGATGAGTTCAACTTATTATACTGATCAGCAATGCCATTGGTAGGTATAAATCCAGGATGTGTGAGAGGGAAATATAAATATATTAAATAAAGGCAGATAAATGTTCAATTTACAAGTGGTGCTCCCCTGACACTGTGTTCCAAAGTCTCTTGTTTCCACATCATCCTTTAATCCTCCAAAGCAGGACTGTCACTTCTGGGGGGTGACAACTTCTCAAGTTACTCCAAGCAAGAAGTTGATGAGCTCAGGATATTGGCAGTGGGGGTTGAACGAATCAGTGTGGAAAGAAAACTCCTCTTAGCTCATTTTCCAAATGAAAATGCATTTCATTTGGAAAAACAAAAGAAAAAATTAGAATTTTAAAGAGGAGGCAAGATCAAGAATAGGGAACAACATGTGCCAGCTCTCCTTTCTAACACCTGGCTGTACTCTCAGAAGTAAATATATTATTTTCAAGGGGAAAAAAACAACCTAAAAGTTGCCAATAAGTGCATTTTTCAATGAAATTTTCATTCTGGAGAGAGTCAGGAAAGGAAAACACTGAAATCAAAAGCATTAAAATTAATTACAAGTGGGATTATTCCCCACTTCACCAAGGCAAAATCAAGCTTAATATGTCCATTTTCCAGAGTTTGGGACTCTTCAAAAAGTCATCTACCAATAAATTATTGGTACCCTCAGCAGTAGTTTATTATGTATTAATTTTAAAATTAAAGGGAATTATTTAGACAACTGCCCAAAGAAAGACTTCCAAAAAAAAAGTGTGGAAGACCTTTACAATGTGCTCCACAAATTGGATTACAAGATATTCGCTAATTTGATTTTTCTTCTTGTGTAAAGCAGGGCAAAATCTTTCAGGAAAACAATTCTTAGAGCAGGGAAAGCAGTGGCTGTTGAATAGAATGCTGTGCTGTGGGAAAACACAAACACATTTTCCCAGGCTGTGCTGCTGCTGCTGAGCTTTCCAGACTCCTCCAAAATCTCAGCTGGCTCCTGTCTTCCCATGGGAAAAGAAACATTTTAAATGCAGGATCAAAATAATAAGGATAACAATTTGAAAAAAGAAAGAAAGAAGCCTCCCCTGTCTGATGACACAGCTCCCCTGTTCCTAAAACCTGCAGATATCATGCTTTCAAAATTCCTTTCCCCCCAAAATAAAACAAAATAAAATAAAATAGGGCAATCTAAATACAGCAAAATAAAATAAAATAGGGCAATCTGCACATTTAGGCAGAGCTAAATCCTAATTTTGCCAAGAATCTCTCACGGTTTATAATGTATCCCACCAGTTAGATGAGGTAATTCCAATAAATAACATTTTCTCCAGTTAAAAAAAAAAAAAAAAGAAAAAAAAAAGAAAGAAAAAAAGCAATGACTCCTTTATCTTTTCATGCCTAAATCGAGCACCTGCTGAATCAATAGCCAAGTGCTCAAAGTGCAGTGAGGAAGCAAAGAAAGGCTCCCAGAGATTTCTAAAGGATTAAAGAACCCCAGGCAGGAGCTGTGCGTGGCTACGTGCTGATTGTGCTGCTGGAGGGCCAGGCAAGGAGGAAGGGGCTGCAAGGAAAGCAGCCAAAGGAAACTGCAGCAAATGTAAAAAGCATCTCAGGGCTATATTTAGAGGAAGACATTCTTCCTGCATTTGCCAAGCTGCTCACGTCATTTCACACAGCATGTTTGATCCAGCTTTAGAAGTCTGGGAGGGAGCAGGAGAAGGGAGGGGGGAGGGAAAAAAATCTGGATCAGCTGCCAGAAATGGAAATCTTGCATTTATGGAGAGGAACAAATATTTTAAGCATGTGAATTCGAGAGTGCTTTCCAAAGAGGGTGGGGGGGGAAAGGGGGAAAAAAGGAAGGGGGCAGGCAGGGTGGTAAAACTTCCTGCAGCCAGAAAGGCTCTGGAGAACATGGAGAATATTTATCAGGAACAGGACTTTGCTCCAATATTCCCTTTGGAGCCACTAAAAATACTGAGATGTGTGAATCTCACTGAGTTCAAGCCTTCATCTGGTGTGAGCTGGAGATCCGTGCTCCTGCACTGGGATCCAGCAGTTACATAAGCAATTGCACATTTCTCATCCATGATACGTGATCAACAACCCCAGAGGATGAATCAAACCCACTCCAAAGGTGCAAACTGCATCAAAACCACTCCAGTTTCACAAGAAAGTTATGGTTTCCCTTCGACTCACGTCATCAGGTTCAGGATTTGCATAAAGAAACGTCAAGATGAAAAGAAAAATATGTCAGGAGCAGATGTAATGGGATCAGGAACACACCACGTGGAAATTTCCTGTTTGTGACCTTCTGGAGGCTGGTGATGGGATTGATTTGGGATTTAGGACATGCTTTGCTTAAACTGAGATGACTTGAGTGAAAAGTTTTTTACCTTCATTCCCTTCTCCAGGTGGCTGATAAAAGGAAAGCCCCAAAGATATGATGGCTGCAATTTCCAAGATGATAAGAGTCACGTCCTGCAACGCTTCCCAAACTAGCTGTATGAATGTTTTTGGCTTCTTTGGAGGTATAAAATTTTTTCCAAAAATAAGCTTTCTTTTTTCTAGGTCTGCAGCAGTTCCAGCTAATCCTGTAAATAAAAAAAAAAATCAAATCAGGTCAAATTGCCATGAAATAGAAAATGCATCCCTATAAATTACTTCTCCAAGAAAAATTCCAAGCTGTAGCACCTATGGCATATTGACAAATGTAAATATTACACTTCAATTGTGCTTTCATGAAAGGATTTGTCCTGACATTCTGAACAGAATTCTCACGAGCTCCATTTAGTACTAATTCCTGCCAGGTTTAATCATTAAAAAGCCTTTGAATTCAGAGGTTTGTGTTAATAAGACTTATGTATATACATATGTACAAGCAATGACTTCTGAAAATAGATCCTAAAGCACAAAGAAATTATTTTTGGGATGAAGCTGGAATAGCTGATGGAAGCTTTTGGTAATACCTGCAGCAGATCACAGAAATCTTTGTTCTGAATGCAAAGGATAAATCAATAAAGCCTCTGTTGTGCTACTTCAAAGCAACCTCTGGCTGCAAATGGACTTCAGCACATCCCTGGAATGAGCTGCACCACATTTTTGTCACAGGAAAAAGGCAAAGTGACAAGTTAAATATGCACAGAAGGGCAAAAGGAAACAACCAGGCTCCATGATGCTTCCATTTAAGAACATTTCCATTTATTTTACTTGATGCTTCCATTTAAGAACATTTCAATTTAAGGACACAGGATAATAATGGGTGGTTGTGCTGGACAATCCATTGGCGTGCTTTTTTCCCTTCCATTTTAATTATATTAAAGGATGCACGTCTGGTGCCTTTCCAGAAAAGCAAAACAAAACAAAAAAAAAGAAAAAAAAATTTAAAAACTCAAAACTTGCAAGAATCAAGGTAAAATAACCGAGCCCAAATATCCCTCTGAGCAGCATCAAAAACTGCAAGAAGTGTTCCATGTTTCTGCCAAACAATTCCAGATATCATTGGTTAGACTGGAAAAGACCTTTGGGATCAAGTCCAGCTTTTCCCCCAGCACTCCCAATCCCACATCCACACCTCCCTTAAACCCCCCCAGGAGTGGTGACTCCACCACAGCCTGTTCCTATGGAGAAATGTTCCCTAAAATTCCATTTCCACCTGGTGCACCTGGAGGCTGCTTCCTCTTGCCTTATTCAGAGAGGAGACCAACCCAGCTGGAACATTTGCAGAACTTTAGGTCTTGAAGGTGATCAGCAATATATTTATGGTTATTTAAGACTATTTATGGTTATTTAGCATTATTTATGGCTATTTAGGGTTATTTATGGCTATTTATGGCTCTCCATGACACCAGGAGAACACTGAAGATGAGGAAGAAGGAACGGAAAGGGAGGGAACCACCAGCACCACGCCGGGAGGGTTCCTGGGTGGCTCAGGGCAAACCCCTGCCTTCCCCTAAGCCTGTGGGGTACCTCAGGGATGGGAAGCCCTGCAAACAGCCCCTCCAAGCAGTGAGGGAATGCCAAGAGCCCCCACTGGCTCCCCCAGCCCCTCCTGGTCCTTCCTCCTTTTCGTGGGGACGAAAGCGATGCCGCCCCGGCGGATCAGCCCTGCCTCACTGCAGGCACATCCTGACTCACCTTTCCCTTCAGGTGTCCCCTTACAGCTGCTGGGAGGCTTCTGGCTCTTGGTTAGCTCATCAAAGTTTCATTTCCCCCTCAGCTGCTGAGAAACACGAGCCCCTCCCGTGGGTCAGGGTTATTATTACCTCACCCTGTTTAATTTGCAGGACCTCTGCTCAGTGGCATGGGGCAGGAAGTGTCTGCATCACCCCCCAGCATCCCAACTCCTCTGAGAGCTCCTCAGGAAGCTTCCAAGGCTGGGAAAAAGCAGTGCCAGAGGAGATGGTGCCTTTTGTGGGTCTGCAGGAGTTCGGGCAAGGCAGGTGAGGGAGGAGGCAGACACTGATGGGGACCAGCCCCAGCACACAGCAAACCAGGGCACTCCGAGCAGCACCAGAGTGAAAGGATTTACTCTCAAAATCAGAGACTCATAGGATCATTAAGGTTGGTAAAGACCTCTAAGATGACTGAACCAAGCCTTTAATCCAAGTCCACCACATCCTACATGATTCTAGATGCTCCCAGGGATGGTGACTCCACCACCCTCCTGAGGAGCCTCTTTGTCACCGACATGCTTTATGAAAAATCCTTTCTTTAGGATTTTTCCTCCTGAGGAGCTGAGAGGCCTCAGGAACAAAATGCAAACAATGATTGTCTGCTGCTGTGGGATGCAGCAGGTGGAGCTGGGATTGGTCTGGTGTGGTTGTTTCCAATTAATGGCCAATCCCAGCCCAGCTGTCCCAGCTCAGTCAGAGACAAACCTTTGTTATTCATTCCTTTTTTATTCTTAGCCAGCCTTCTGATGAAATCCTTCCTTCTATTCTTTTAGTATAGTTTTTAATATAATATATATCGTAAAATAATAAACCAAGCCTTCTGAAAGATGGAGTCAACTTTCTCATCTCTTCCCTCATCCTGGAACCCTGTGATCACTGTCACAGCTCTTCCAGTGCCTGACAGCCCTTCCACAGAGAAATTTTTCCTAATATTCAATATAAACCTCCCCTGGAACACCTTGAGGTCATTTCCTCTCGGGGACCTTGTTCCCTGAAGCAGAGCCCAACACCCCTGGCTGTCCCTCCTGTCAGGAGCTGTGCAGAGCCAGAAATCCCCTCTGAGCCTCCTTTGCTCCAGGCTGAGCCCCTTCCCAGCTCCTCCTGATGGGGCTCGCACCAAAGGCACCCACAATTTGCATCACACCCCCAAAACTCAACCCACTCAACCTCACACATGAGGGTTGGGGTGGGTTCTTCATCACTTGGGGTCACCAATTGTGACAGTGATCGCAGGGGATGAGGGAAGAGATGAGAAAGTTGACTCCATGTTCAGAAGGCTTGGTTTATTATTTTATGATATATATTATATTAAAAACTATACTGAAAGAATAGAAGGAAGGATTTCATCAGAAGGCTGGCTAAGAATAGAGAAGGAATGAATAACAAAGGTTTGTCTCTGACCAAAACTGTCCAGCCAGCTGCACTGTGCTTGGCCATTAATTGGAAACAACCCCACCAGACCAGTCCCAGATCCACCTGTTGCATCCCACAGAAGCACACAATCACTGTCTACATTTTGTTCCTGAGGCCTCTCAGCTCCTCAGGAGGAAAAATCCTAAGGAAAGGATTTTTCAGAAAATATCATGGCTACAAGGGGGAAATTCCATGGGCACCACTGACAGGGACTTGGGGCAGGAATTTTTATCTGATGCAGCTTCAGGCAGCAGCACAAAACTCTGGAAGGAAAATCCCAAAGAATGGAAGGAGCAGACATGTCAACAATGCCTTTTTGGGCAGCTCCAGCAGCTCAGCAGGGCAGGGGTGGCTGGGACAGCACAGGGAAAAGCTGCACAGGGAAAAGATTATTATCTTCAATAATGCCAGTGACAGTCACCAGGATGTGCTGAGTTCCTGAGTTTGAAATGATGCCCTGTACCTTGCTGACAGGACAGCTCCAGTCCTGGGTCTCTGATTTGTGTAAAATACACCTGAGGAGCCTTCAAAGCCAAGAGAGACTGCAACTCCAAGAGCTGCTTTTTCTCCAAGATAAAATTTGTCCATTTGGACACCATTAGGCTGAGGAACAGACTGTCTAAAGCATCCATGGCCATGCTTATTTTCCTGACTATAGTCCACATAATTCTGCAATTCAGACAACAGTCGTTCAGACTCTTCCATTCCTGTTAATATTACTTTCCTTAAGAACCACAAACAAGGGTAAATTATACCGATGATTTTATTCCTTTCTCTAAGTCTTGGTGAAATTACTCACCCACTCAGTCTCATCTAAAAACCAGAGTACATTCATCTTTAATAATGAAATTTATTTCCTTGTAAATCATTTAGAAATCCTGGAAAATGACATCCAGTGTTCAGTTCAAACCAAAAGGTTTCCCTCCTCCCGTGACCCAGCCATCACTCAGGATCCTGCCCAGTAAAACTTTGGGGCTGGTTTGTTTTTTTTTAATTTCCACTGAATGCCAGAAATGAACAAACTCTTCTAATGAGGGAGAGAAAGAGAAAGGAAAGGAGACAGTGGGGAAAGTGATGAAATTGGAAATGGAAATGACCAAGACGTGGGGAAAGGGGCTGAGCTTGGGGGCAAGGCAAGAACTCCCATAAATCCTCAGAATGCACAGGGAGGTACAAGAGGGGTCATCCTGATCTCTTCCCAACTCAGCTGCTCTGCTCAGAAAGGTTATTTTGGTTATTCCTGGGGGGTTCTGGGCTTGGCCAGTCTGGAGGGGTTGCCCAGCACATCTGCCCCAGCAGCACCTGAGCCTGGGGATGCCTCTCCTGCTGCCCCAGGGTTTTCATCACACTAAACACACCCACTCCATCTCCTCAATATCATTGTTTTATTTCTCCCTGGAGCCCTGTGACAACAGTGCAAGAGCCTTGCAGATGGAGGCAATTTAAAACATCATTTCTGTGTGAGGACAGAAAACATCCAAGGAGGTGGAGAGGAACCAGTGGGGACTAAAAAACATGAATGGAAATGGAAGCTGAGCAGGACTTCGGGTTTCTCATCCTCCCAGCACAAGCAGCAGCCTCCCATCTTGTGTTAAAAGTCCCAGGCTGGCTGGGTTTAGGTTCATTTCTCCACACAAGCATGAATTTTTTATTTAAGTGCTTTTCTAGGTCAAAGCTGTGCAGTACAACTTTGCTTGACCTGAACAGATGTGCAGATTCGGGTTAAATTTGCATACAAATATTGCACACAGGTTCAGGAAATACTGTGAAAATTTACTGATGCTCCCAGCACTTGAGTAATTTCTCAAGGGTTCGTTTTCCAAAAGTTTTCACCAAAATCTGTGGGGGGATGAAAGTGATTGCATAGAAGACTTTTCCTACAATGTCGTGCAGTATATTAAATTAATTTATGATTTAATCTGGCATTGTTGCCTTTTTGGAGGGAGAAAAAGAACGCAGAACTGGAGAAATGCCACTTAATGAATTTTCTCTGTTCCTTATCTACATCTGCCAGTTCCTGCACATTGAATATAAAGCCATTTTTTCAATTAATGCCTGGAAAATTGTATTTCTCTGACAGTCATCTCCACTGCAACCAAATGGAGCATGACAAACACAGAATGATTCTGATGCTTCAAAAATAGCAAAAGCACAGCACATCTAACACAACAATTAAAAAAAAAACCCACCATAAAACTTTTAAGAGAGTGTTTGAAATTGGCTCAAATTAGGAGCTGAATAATGTAGAATTTACATTTGCATTAATTGAACAAATAAAGCAGTCATTGCTTATTAAATTCCTTCTGTGCTTTTTCTGATGCAGCCAGAAAATGAAATAAAAATTTCAAATAGCAAAACCTGTAAAAAATGGTGTTTAAAAAATCAAATGTGAGATTCGTTCAGCACAGAAGGGAAAGGCTTCCAGGGACGTTGTGGAAATGAAGGGAGAGAGGAAAGGCAACTATTTTGATTAGAGATAATTAAAAATTAGGTATGACACACCTGAGTTCTTCCTGTGAGAACCCATGGTTTTATCTCTGAAGCCAAAATCCCCTTGGCCTCAAAAAGAACACTCCCACCATCACAGAAACTGAAGAATTTAACACCCCAGAGAACCCCCTGGACAGTTATTTCATTTTCCTTGCCCGGTTTCACCAGCTGTGTGTATTTCCCATGGAGCTCCCTGCCATTCCTGCTGCTCCCCAACAATTCAGGAAACCCTGCCCCAGGCCCACAGAGCTCTTGCAGACTCTCACATCTTCCTCATGAACATTAATTAGAAATATCAGCCTAATTGCTGCTGGGGTAACGAGGGCAATTCAAGTCCCTCTCTAAATATTTTTAGTGGGATTTGACTCTTTGCCAGCAGAGTTTTGCTCTGCTTTTCCCTCTCCAACAAGCAAGAAACAGCTTGGCTTTTTTCCTTCCATCACCTCAGCAGCAATCCAAGCAGCTTCATGGCTGTAACAGTGACTGAAGGAGCTGGAAATGTCACATTTTCAATTCAAATGAGGAGCTTGGGACCAGCAGATTCAGTTCCTGAGGTCTGCCTTAGGAAACTGCCCCAACCTAACTGGGGAAGGCAGGGGGACACTCCCAGTGAACTGGTTCTGGTTTGGATCAAGTGCTCAGGAAGGTCTGGTCTGTCCCTAGGGTATAAAGATGTCATCACTGTGAGGTCATCCAGCATCAGCTTCCCCTACTTCCCACTGGAAAGTGGGACTGGGGGAAAGAAAACCTTACATTCCCTCATTTTCCCTCTATCCCTTCCTAAAAGCCCCAACACCATTCAGGAATTCTTCATGACTCTTGTTTATCCAAGGAAAACAGGTCAGGAATTCTCCATGACCCTCGTTTACCCAAGGAAAACAAACACCTGGAACACCCCCAAACCACAGCTTGCATTAAACTGACACAAGAGGGTTTGGTTTCCCATTAAAACCCACCCCAAAGATGGGAAACACAAAGTGGAAATATTCCCCCCTGGAATGGGTACCTCCCAGTTTCACCCAGATTTTTCTGGGCAGTACATTGAAATTCTGTTCAGGTCACATTAAAATAATGTCAGTTGAGAGAATGCTGTCCATCAGCAGGAGAGAGTTTAATGAGAGCATCATCTAATTCCAGCAAGGTGAATTGGAATTTCACTACTGAATGAACCTCAACAAATAATAATTTCCTTCTAATCTCAGGACTACAAAGCTGTCTCTAAGTGTAATGAATCTCATTACCCTTTTTCATTAATATCACTTGAATACTTTTTTTTTTTACAAAGGTTAAGAAATACATCCAAAAATTAAAAGCCTTTGGCATCACAGCCATCTAAGCACGTGTCCTGTAAGCTCTATGCTGCTGCTGGGACTATTCCTGTGGGCAGAACCTTGCAGGACCCAGACCCTCCTGGACTCATTTACAGCCACCTCCAGACAGCCAACATAGAGAAAAGAGGGCACAGAAACAGGAAATTAATTACCTCCCTCTCCACTTCTTCATTAATCATCCTCCCTCTTCACATCTGACAGCAACGAGTGGCCCAGCCACCCCTGTCCTGCCCTCTGAGCTCTGCCACCCCTCAGCACCCCAAATCCAACAACCTGGCCCCAAAAACCCTCCTAGAAACCTTCCCTCTGACAGGCTGCAACCCAAGCTATCACCAAAATATGCAAATACCTCTCTAATTCCGTGACCTTTCAAAAAATAAAGGAACTGAAGAGCTTAACAATTGTTCTACAGACTGATTGTCTAATGCAAATGTTAGGGACAAGTACAGCTGTTGGGAGCAGGCACAGAACAACTTGCACTTGTGCCCTCAATCTGTAGAAATTCCAAAAAACTTTATGATGAGGCAGGGAAAGGCTGAGGTTCCTGCCCTGGACAGGCTGGGGGCAGTTCAGGGCAGTGAATCCACCTCATCTGGGAGTGCTGATTTACATCTACACCAGGCAGGGCACTGAATGCTCCGTGACATCTCTAATTCCCCATCAGCCATTCGGGGTTTTATTTCTTCCATCAGCTTTTAATTCCTTTTTAAAGTCGAATTGCCCTGAAATGAAGCCATTGAGCAGGAACAAACAGTTTACATAAGATGAGAAATAACAGCAGCACCAGAAATGGTTCTTGAGAGTGGCTGAAAACGGCCCCAAAAAAGCCACTCATGTGAAAGACATGCCATGATTTCATAATAATCTAATGACTGGACTTCTGTGCAGCACATGAACACGAGCCAGGGCTGGGGCAACAGATGAGACATCAAATATTAAAGGCAAGACATGCTCTGGAGCAGATGACTCATGGTTTTCTGGCCCAAACAGAGAGCAAGAAGCTTTCTGCAAAGGCTGATAAAGCACTCAGTGAGAGCTCAAGGTCCAGGATGAAGAAAGAGGAATCAGGATTTATTTATTTATTTTTTTAACAAGTGTTCTGCTGCCAGTGGGAGTGTGGCTGCTGAGAGGGAAGAGAATTATGCCACCAGAAATCATTCCTTCAGCTCTTACCCACCCTGGTCATCATGAAACCATCCACAGGTGTCTCACCTCGGTACCCCAGGCTCCTGGAAACATTTTTGTTTTGCTCTATCATGACATAACATCAAGTACAATAAAGCCACTAGATTCAGGGCAAGGATTGTAAGAAATACCAATAACCTAGAATAAATACTAATAATCCAGAATTAGTACCCACCATCCCAACCATCATTAACTAAATAATTTAATCCCAGTAAAAATCCATTTTTGCATGACATATTTAAATACCAGAGCAGACACAGCACAGATCTTCACCCAGCACTTAGAGACAATGAATCTGAAGGTTATGGAAGGGTTTGGCAGCCAAGCCAGACAATCCCAAGGCACTGGGATACCCCACAGCCACTGGATCCTCCAGGTTTGTGCAGCATCACAGACCCTCAGCTTCTGCACGGCATTGGGGCTTTTAGGAAGGGATGGAGAGGAAATGAGGCAATGTAGGGTTTTCTTTCCCCCAGTCCCACTTTCCAGGTACTCAAAGCCTTGAGAGTTATTCTTCAGACATTTTGGTTATTTAAAGCAAGCCAGGATTTTCCTCCCACAGAAGGTAAAGTTAGGATTTAAAGCAAGCCATACAAATGCCCTCTGCACATTCTGCATCACCCACAGAGCCCTGACTTCCCTCTCAAACACAGATGGGGGAGCAGCAAAGTGATGTGGACTGAGAGAATACAGGAAACAGGATCCAAAATGTGGGGCTGCACTACTGAATTATAATGATGTAGCTGTTCCAGATAATGTGAAATCCTTTTCTTGCTCTTGATATTTAAGTTAAATCAGCATCCCTGGGTCCATCTTAAGAGAAAACTAAGACATATTCAGTGGTTGTTTTTAATTTTAGAGACGAGATTGCCTCTAGAAATTGGAACTATTTGACTCCAGACAAATTTTGGCCCAAGAGCATCTCCTACTTTCCTAAAGAAACCTGGATTAAAAAACAAATACCCAGGGAATGAAAGATGGCATCAATACATAGCTAAACTTTATTTAGAACACCTTTTTGAGGCCGTCATCCTGCAGAGAGGAGAATCTACACCCAGGTCAGGTGCCAAGAAGGCAGGAACAGCTCCCTGTCTGTGAGCCCTGCAGAGGTTCAGCCCATGGGCTCCAACTCCACCAACCACCCCCAGCCCCCAGGGCAGAGCAGGGGACAGCAGGGGCTGTGCAGGGATCCCTGCAGCAGAGAGAGGAGAGGAGAGGATGGAGCCACACGTCCCCTGGGTGAGCAGGACACTGAGCCTGGGAGCTGCAGCTGCTGGGGACCCACAGACCCACATCCACTGCTGGGGACCCCAAAAACCCACATCCCCCTGCTGGGGACCCCAAAAACCCACATCCCATTGCTGGGGATCCCAGAAACCCACATCCCACTGCTGGGGACACCACAGACCCACATCCCACTGCTGGGGACCCCACAGACCCACATCTCCCTGCTGGGGACCCCAGAAACCCACATCCCCCTGCTGGGGAACCCAAAAACCCACATCCCCCTGCTGGGGAACCCAAAAACCCACATCCCCCTGCTGGGGAACCCAAAAACCCACATCCCCCTGCTGGGGACACCAGAGACCCACATCCCACTGCTGGGGACCCCACATCCCACTGCTGGGTAACCCACAGACCCACATCCCCCTGCTGGGGACCCAAAGACCCACATCCCCCTGCTGCTGGCATCTCTCCTCAAGTGCAGTATTCTGAGAGTCCCTTTTCCAGGAAGGGGAAGGAATCTCTCCTCTTCCATGAAGAATTTTTGCTATCATTATTATTATTTGTCACTGCAATCACCACAGTTTCTGTGGCCATCAGCAGTTCTGAGGGTCTGCAGCTCAGTTTATTTGATGAAGCCTGTTGAAAGGTTAAAAGTGACAGGGCATAACAACAGATGCTCTGACAACAGGGTGGGAAAGAGGGGGATCCTGATGAGGCCAGGCGTGTGTAGGGTGGGCAGTGAATTCCTCACAGGGTGCTTTCATCTTTAACAGAAAAACACAAAACAGAAAAATGAATTTATATTCTGATGGGACACATCTTTGTGAGGTCTGTAAGGAAGCTGAAATGAAATCTCAAAATCCACTTGGCCAGGGCTGCTTCCTTGGCATGGCTCTTTCCCAGCTGGCTGAGATAAAACAACAAACAAACCAAACTGCATTTCCCTGAGGTGTTACCTCCACGTGCTGCCACTTGGCAGCCCCTGATGTCCCTGTCAGTGTCCCTGTGAGCAATGCCACCCTGTCACCCAGGCAGCACTGCCTCTCCAGCTCTGCAGGGCTGAGCATCCCTGCTGTGCATCCAGGGCAGGGGCAGATAAAAGAGAGTGGGAATGCTGAAGGGAGCTCAGTGCTGTGACCATGATGGCACCTGCAGCAAGGCTCAGCATGCTCTGGCCCCTGCAGGGACAGTGACATCCCTCTGACCACGCTGTCCAGCCTGGGAGGGGCTTCTGGAGCATCCAAAGGGAGAAATCCCAGAACCCAGGAGCAGCTGGCAGCACTGCCACTGCTCCCTCTGACACTCTGCACCCATCACTGCCCACCCAGCCCATCCTCTCCTGGCACCCCGCGTGTGTCTGCCCCCAAATTCCATCCTCTGGGATGGTGGCACTGCTGAACCACCACTGACCTTCTCCAGCTTGTGTTCCAGGGCAAATCAAAGATTGAATTAAATTACAAGGGCTCCATGGGGTTTTTATGACTCCAGGAGGATCCTGGCTCCAGCAGCACCTTGCAGATGCTCAGCCCAAAGTGGGCTCTGCAAAATTAGTCTGAGGGATTCACCTGAGGACAGGTGAGTTCATTTTCCTTTATTTCTTTATTTATTCTGGCCCCTTGCAGATGCTCAGGTCAAAGTGGGCTCTGCAAGCTCAGTCTGAGGGATTCACCTGTCCTCAGGTGAGTTTATTTTTCTTTATTTCTTTATATATTCTGGCCCCTTGCAGATGCTCAGGTCAAAGTGGGCTCTGCAAACTCAGTCTGAGGGATTCACCTGTCCTCAGGTGAGTTTATTTTTCTGTATTTCTTCATTCTGGCAGAGCTGTTCCCCACACCCACCATGGGTTAACTCCTTCTGGGCAGCTCCCACTCTGCATTCAGAGACCCTTCCCAGGATGAAGCACAGCAAGGAGTCAATGGGCTGCAAGTCAAAGGAAATGGGTGGCACAGCATCAACAGAGGGAATTGCTGGGCAAGGAAAAGCTTTCAGGCCATGTTGGATTAAATGATTTCTCACTGGAGAACTCCTTCCCACTAAAAACCTAAACTCCAATGCACAGTGAAGGCTAATTAATAAGTGTGGGGTTAATTGAGGGGCATTAAGGAAATGCAGTATTTGTTTCCTCAGTGAAGCTGCCAAAGGATGGTTGTTGATGAGAGCTTGGTGCTTCTGCTAGGACACAAAATAATGCTTTGTTTTCTGCTGATGTGTCTCACACAAATTTGTAAATGTTTGCACACCCTTCAGATCATCCTCTGCCTCTCCTGCAGGCTGAAATGCAGACTTAGAGGAAGAAGAGAAGTGGGAGAAGTATAATGAAGGTTAATTATTAATTAATAACTGTTGGGGTTATTTGGTGGGCATTAAGAAAATGCAATATTTGTTTATTCAGTGAAGCTGTCCAAGGATGTCTCTTAAGAGGAATTTGTTGCTTCCACTATGATTAAATGCAATATTTTGATTTCTGCTGATGTGTCTCACAGAAACTCATAAACATTTGCAATGTGAGCACACTTCTGCCAGAGCTTTGATCAGAACTCAATCCTCAGTGTGCCCTGGCCAAGGGACACACGGAATGTTCAACCTCTCAAACCACAGAGCAGAGAATTAAAATGGAGGAAAAAGTCCTTCATAATGGAAAGAACACAAACACACAGATATTGTGACCAAAGAAGTGAAGAGATTTGGACAGAGACACTTCCCCCCCTTTTGTCACCTTGAATGGAATTCCAGTGTAGCTGAGTGATTCTCAGGGGCTTTTTGGGTTGCTGGACTTCCATCTTTTGTACCCCAAAAGTGTTTCCCACTTTTTTTTTTGTCATGGCTGTGATTTAGGAGGACTTGAAGTGGGCCCAGTTTGGTGGCCATAAAAAACCCATGGAGCCCTTGTCTGACTTTGTAATTTAATTTAATCTTTGATTTGCCCTGGAACACAACCTGGGGAAGTTCAGTGGTGGTTAGTGCATTCAGATTCTGTTAATTGTGTGGAGGGCTGATCAAGGTGATTGACAATTTGTGCTTCATGGAAGAGACAATCTATTCTTCTGGGCTTTTTGTGTGCTAAACTGGGAGATGTCTGTGGGTGTTGTGCTCCTGGTGGAGCTCTGCTGCATGGGGGTATAGGAATAAAATAATGCTCTATCCCTCAGCACATCTTGGGATTGCTTTGGTCACAGCTTCTTTTTCCTCATCACTCAAAATGAAAGCAGGAGTGGAGAGAACATTGCCACTTTTCCTGGTATTTGTACTGGCTTTAAATAAGGCTGAGAGCTCTTTGGAATAATAAATTTCTGTTGTTTCCAGTGGGGCCATCTTCCCAATTAGAGCACTGCTGCTCGTGGTGAATCCTCTGCTCTGGGACACCTGAACACCTTTTGTGTCTGAATGAACTCATTACCACAGGACATGAAGGTCCAGAGGCCCTGCCTGCATCTTTTCTCCATTTAATCTGGAAAATGGGGCAAGAGGGAGCTTGTTTGCCTCGCTGAAACATCACTGACTCCCAGCTTGGAGTGTACATCTGTGCTCAGTTTTGGGCTGGTCACTGGAGCAGAGCTCCTGTTGGCATCCTTGGATGGAATTTTACAGCTTCTCCCAGTTCTCTTCCTCCTCTAAGTCTGCATTTCAGCCTGCAGGAAAGGCAGAGGATGATCTGAAGGGTGTGCAAACATTTACAAATTTGTGTGAGACACATCAGCAGAAAACAAAGCATTATTTTGTGTCCTAGCAGAAGCACCAAGCTCTCATCAACAACCATCCTTTGGCAGCTTCACCGAGGAAACAAATACTGCATTTCCTTAATGCCCCTCAATTAACCCCCACACTTGTTAATTAGCCTTCACTGTACATTGGAGTTTAGGTTTTTAGTGGGAAGGAGGTCTCCAGTGAGGAGTCATTTAATCCAACATGGCCTGAAAGCTTTTCCTTGCCCAGCAATTCCCTCTGTTGATGCTGTGCCACCCATTTCCTTTGACTTGCAGCCCATTGACTCCTTGCTGTGCTTCATCCTGGGAAGGGCCTCTGAATGCAGAGTGGGAGCTGCCCAGAAGGAGTTAACCCATGGTGGGTATGGGGAACAGCTCTGCCAGAATAAAGAAATAAAGGAAAATAAACTCACCTGAGGACAGGTGAATCCCTCAGACTGAGTTTGCAGAGCCCACTTTGAGCTGAGCATCTGCAAGGGGCCAGAATAAATAAAGAAATAAAGAAAAATAAACTCACCTGAGGACAGGTGAATCCCTCAGACTGAGCTTGCAGAGTTCACTTTGACCTTTGAGCATCTGCAAGGTGCTGCTGGAGCCAGGCCCCTCCTCATCCCACAGGATGGAATTTGGGGGCAGACCCACACAATAACTGATGTTTCAGCACAATATAATTTATTGTGTTGAAATAACACAATAATTTATGTTGTTAAATCAGAAACAAATTCTCGCAAGTAAAAAGAAACAAAAAAGGCCAAGAAGCAAAAAGTGATTAAAAAAAAAAGGCAACTAAACCAAACATTCTTATTATACCAAAAGGGAGCAGAATTCTTAGCACTTAAGTACTTTTATCATGTAACACAGAGGCATAGATTTAGATAACAACCACTTAAGGAATTAATTACATTCTTTACACCAAAAGAGATGGAAAAATGAAGTTATCCCAGTTATGCTCACCCCAAGGAAAGGAACACTTAAAACATTTTCTGAACTTAGCATAGAATTGTTCACTTGTCTCATTAGTAACTTAATTGGAAATTCTATTTTTGACTTTCAGTAGGAGAGTAGGTTTTGCTCTGCTCTGTTCCTTGACTTGTCAGGTTATTTTTTCTTGTGCAGTTCCTGCCTCTCACAAAATGTTTTGGGGAAAGTCAGTCCAAATTCACAGTCCAAAATCTTATGCAAATTACTACGAGCCAACTGCTGTACAAATATTATGAAACAGAAGTCTCCCCAAGTCCTTTTCAATGGCTGCTGAACACAGCAGGATCAGACACTTTCTATTTTTATTGAAGCTCAGGTTTCCAAGTTGGTAGAATAAAAGGCATTGGAATAAGTCTAACAAAAAAAAAAAAAAAGATTCTGTGCCTATGAAAAAATGCTTTGGGAAACTGGCAATCATCCTAAAACCCAAAATGTTCCAGAAACACAGCCTGTGATTCAAAGGCACTTTGTCATCTGTACAGTTTTGCTTATAGCTGCATTGCAGCATTCTCTTCAGGGCTGCTCGCTGCTCTTGGAGGATAAAATGACCCAAGTGCCTCCTCTGTTCCATCATTACTCATTAATGAAGGGCCTGGGCCTGGAGATTGGCATTGCAGGAGAGGAGGAAGCTTCATTAACACATCCCTTCAGCACCAAACAGGAGGCAAGACAACCAGCCAGGATTTCAGTGCCTGCTTCAGCAGCGTCCAGAGGCTGCCAGCAGCTCAAATGGCCCTGGAAATGCTGCTCTGCCATGAAATGGTCCTGGAGAGTGCAGGAAGTGCAGAGAGCCAGCAGGGCTGGGGATGGAGTCATGGCTTTCATCAGACACCGTGGACATGCCTCTGTTTCTCCAGGTTATGTAAATGATGAGCAGAGAGAAGCTCAGTGCTGAAATACCCTGGGGGCTCCAGGGCAGATTTGTGTGAGCGCCTTGCCTAGTTCCAACATCCCTTTTGTTAAAAAAATTTATGTTTTTCTCTGCCTCCCCATGCACCTTCCCAAAGACCACCTGAAGAGATTTTCCCTCCCTTCCTTTTTTCATGTGCCTCAATTCCCCCTTCATTTCATCTCAGAGAACCTGATAAATCCCAGACAGCTCTTCCTGCTCCCCTCTGAGCTCCCACTGCTCACCCTCTCCTTCTCAACCCCTGCACTCTGTCCTCTGAGGCACAGCTCTGATTTAACCTCACACACCTCTTCAGGAGGGATTTTTTGCTTGTTTGCCCCTTTTAATCACGAAGCAGGAGCACAAAGTGAGCACAGAGCAATATCCATACCCTGTCAGGAGTGTCTGCAAGGACAACCACGAGTACCACACATTCTGCAGGCTCATTTCTTCTTCAGTGAAGAAAAGCCCTCTCAAGGAAACAAAATATTCCTCACACTGCAAGACTTTGAGAATCTTAAAAAAAAAAATAAAATCTTCTATTCATTTAATGATTATGAAAACCAGAAAAATTCAGAAGCAATTACGTGAGCCTATTAATAGCAAGTGCCAATAAGTTTCCATTTCTGTGCCCCTCATTAGAAAAATGAACAATTTCTGGAATTGTGGAAACAGGCTTGCAGAACATAAAAAGACTCTAACAGCATTAATCTTTCAGCTTCCTGAGCTTTGTTTGTAGCCCAGCCTTTATTTGCAATTAAGCTTAGTGCATATGAAGTTCACTGCCTTATCCAGCCTTGGTGGGTAATTCAAGCTCCTTCTCACTGACCTACCAAACTCTGACCTGTTGGACCTGGCTGGTAAAAGTGAGAAGGGATTACAGTTTCATTCAGATGGTGATATCTGAGCGATTCATTCAACAAGGGGACCAATTATGTCTGATCCCCTCACCTTTCCCCCTGCTTCTGCACCGGACTGATTTGCCAGGAGAAGGTAATCCTGAGTCAGGGGGAATTTGATCACAGTGACCTGAGATGAAAAGTGCTGCATCTTGAAAATGATCTCGAATTCATCCAGTTTGTTCAGCTGTTATAGATGGATGCTGTGAAAGCAGAGGTTCTCTGCCTGGAGATGAATATCCTCCACACTCTGATTTATTTACACGCGGTGGGATGATGCACACAAGACCATCATGTGCAAAATGATGGGGAAAACAAAAACAGGGAATGTTTCAGTGGTGCTCTGCTGTGTCAGAACATCAAATCTACAAAACATGGCATGCTCTGCCACTGGTTGAAGGCAACAGGTGATCCATTAGCCGATGCCAAACCATCAGCCCAGTCCGCCTAATACACTGTTCTCTCCTGAACACAAAATAATTATATAATAATGATGTTCTAGAACCAAACACAGCCAGTAATGCAGTCAGCATCCAGCCAGAACCAACAGAGAGCAAACTCCTCCTCAAATAATGCTTGGAAACTTGTTGGATGCCTTGAAAGGGCTTTGCTCTGCCAGTTACAGCACCGGGCACTTGATGCCTCTGACTTCCCCACGCACAGAGCCCACCAAACCTCCTCAGTCCAAGCATGGCAGGGAGGATGGCAAAGCCACAGGACCCTGGGGTGCAGCCACAGGACCCTGGGGTGCAGCCCCAGCCCCCCAAACCCCAGCAGAGCCCTGTCCATGCCCCACAGGCTGGGACCCAGCTGCACCATCCAGCAAAGCAAGCACACCTGCTGCCAGCAGGGATTTCCAGCTGCAGTGAGGATGCAGATGCCTCCAGGACTAGATGACTTTATCAACACCTAATTTAGAGCCTGGTCCCAGCCCTGAGGTGCTGCAGAGGGCTCAGAGCCCAGGGATGCTGTCCAGCAGCCCTTCCTCCCCACAAGAGCCACCCTCTGCTCTTCCCAGGGCTGACACCACACCAACCAGCTTTAAATCCCACTGAAAAATCTCCTTACACATTCCAAAGAAGCAACGCCAGGCTGAGGCAGCCATTAAGCTCCAAGCCAGCTCCCCCCATTGAAAATTCCTTATGATATCCCTCTGAAACATCTCTCTGGGCTCTGGCCCCCTGCTCTGGCTGGGCACACGCTGTCCCCCTGCCCCTGGATGCAGACTGCAGCTGCTTTATGTAACCCTGCTTGCTGCAGCACGGCACCCAGACACGACATCCCCACGCAGAGCCACACGGAAGGGTTTGGCTTCTGCTGATTTTGAGTGAGCAGCTCCCCTCCCAAGGCCCCAGCTCCTCCAAGCCATGTTCCCTGAGGCTGGAAAGCGCTGGATCCTGGCTTTATCAAGCTGCTGCCTCCAACACCCTTGGCTTGCCCTTGAAAAGGCTTTCTGCAGCCGTGACTCACTGCTACAGCAAAAAAGCCAGCCCAGCGCCAGGGAGCTCATCAGGGAGGGACATTTCCATCAGGGAGGGACATTTCCATCAGGGAGGGACAGCAGGGACCTTCCTGGGGCACTGAGCACCCAGATCAGCGCTCTTGCTGGTTATAAACAAGAAAAGAGGCATCTACAGTTCGATTCTCCTGGCTCCCAAAGCACTTTCTGGATTCTCAGCTTCGTTCAGCTGCAGGAAATAAAATGGCACAGCCAAGCTTGGGGCTTGCAAGCAGCCACTTAAAGGGGGGAAAAGTGCCCAGCAGGAAGGGTTTGAATCATAGAAGTGTTGGAAGAAAATAAGAAATGGCAAGCGGGCAGGTAATGAAGCTGTTTGCAGGCAGCTTTGATTTTCAAAGCCCACATCACTGGGTGTTTGCCCTTCAGAACAAAACTCCTTTCATGCTACGTGTATTTCTGGAAACTTCCAGGAATAATTTTCCTAATGGCATAAAATAGAGCCCCAAGCGTTCTGGTGCTGCAACAGACCACGAGGATTTGTGTTTAACAGTAGAATTCTGTCTGGAAATTGTCCTTGGATGGATGAAAGAAGCTGCCCAAAAAGCTGCAATTCCAGGGAGGATAACACAGGATGATTTCTGGAGCATGTTTATTTACCTGGTGGTCATTAGGCTGCTTGTTTCCCAATAAATAGGAATGATCTGTGGGATATCAGCTGAGCTTTCCATATTCTCCCCCTCTCCTGTGCCCACTCAGTGCTTACAAATTGTGATGAGACATTACTGCGCTCCCTGGCACAGTGGGGATTTGAATTCTGATTGAAGACCGGCAAAACACAAACATATGGAAAAATAAAGCCATTTACATCTCAATTTGGCATATCCCATGCTCTGTACAGCTAATTGTGGATCTCTGAGCTCATTAATTTTCCCTGGAATTCCCATGCAGTGGTGGCAGCAAAGCCAAGTGTGAACTACCCTGTGGCCAGTCCCAAGCCAGCCAGGCAGGATTCCAGATGTATTTCCCAGCAGAGTCACACAACCAGCTGTGCTGACGCTGGGAACTGGAGAGGGTGACAACAGCCCCAACTTGGAGCATCCAAAGTGTTAAAAATAAAAAAAAAAATTAAAAGTTAAAAATCAAAAAAAAAAAGCCACCAGTGCTGTCCCAAACAGTTCACGAGCACAAGCACCCAATGAAGGAGCAGGGCTGTGAAAATCCCCAAAATCCAAAGGATTTTTGCCCAGCAGTGCAGTGGCAGGCAGAGGTTCACATGTTAATGGTCTGTACAAAAGCCAGCGATGGTCAAAAGGTTGTGTTTATCCTTGTAGCAAGGATTGTTTATCCTCACAGCACACTCTGGGCTTTTACAGCTCCAATGTTTGCATAACATAATGCTCAAGCCATTAACAGCAGAATCCTTCTTGACCCTTGCATGCCCAGGTACTGCCAGCGTTTGGCTCCTCATTAATGCCAGGAAGTTTTATTCCTGGAGAAAAGAGAAGAAGCTGATCCGACATGGATTACAGGTGGCTTGTGCAATAAATGTCACACCGTGGATCAGGAGTGTTTGCTCTTGCTCAGCTCACACCCAGCTGTCACACAATTGTGCCTTTCTGTCAACAGAGACGGAGAGAATGTACACAAATAATACCCACAGATGTAGGGACCATGTCAGGAGTACCACAGGGATGATGCAAGGGAGGGGGAGAGCTGGGAATGTGAGCACTGATGAGAAACAAAAAGCTCTGCTGAAGGCTCCAAAGGTAAAACCCACATGTGTGCATTTAACTTCTTTTTTTTTTTTTTTCCCTTCTTTTTTTCAATTATACTTGCACAAAAAATCATCATCTCTTTGCAACAAAGGAGCAGGCTCATGGAAAGCCATCTGCAGAGAGTGGAGCTGCCTTGTGGGGCTCACACTGGTTGAAATCAGCTTTTCCTCAGCCCTGAAATCCCATGGCTCCCTGTCAGCACAGGAATTTCATGGAGAAATCCAAAGCAGGCTATTCCAAGTGAACAGGCATGCACAAGGGGGGCACAGCAGTGGGGGTTTGAAAATTCTCCTTTCCAACATGCAACACAAAATTAGGGGTGAGTAAAGGAACTGTTTTCATGGCCATGCTGGATCCAGTTTGTCCCTTCCGTTGGGGATGGGAAGGATTTCAGAAAATAAAATGTATTCTAACTTCCAGTCACTTCTAAAATGACACACACTTGAAAGATCACATTAAAGGTCCTTTATTTTAGATCTCCTCGTGCCATAAATTTCCAGATCTGGAAAAGACATCAGACCTCCAGGAATAAGTGCAAAAACATTATCTCTAAATAATGTCAGAAAATAAATAACCACTGACTTGTGGGTCTGAAGCTGAGAAAACAACAGGCATGGAGTCAGAGATTTAAGCAATTGTGGGAGGATTTTAAATGTTGTAGGGGGCTTGTATGAATTTCAGTCTTGTTGTAAATCTTACTGCAGTGATAATGAAGATTTCTAATGACTCCAATGTTTCACTGATTGCTCTTGGGCATAGCTCACACTCACTTTTATGGCAAGAAACAAAATGTTGCAAAAGCAACAGTATTTTTCCTTGAAAAAACCACAAATAACCTGGTCTGAAAACAATTTTCTTTTATCATCAGCAAACTAACAAAATGCAGGAATCTCAAGCATTCTTGGCAGTTTGCAATACAGAAAAAACCACCAGCAAACACCGTGGGGATGTTTATATTTAGATTTCATCCTCTCACACACACAAGTCACAAGCTGATCCCAGGCACAGGAAAGCAAACAGGCTCCTCTCACTGCTGCTCCCCAGCTGTTTGGTTTTACCCCCTCAGCTATTTTCAAATGTCCTGCTCCTGCCCAGAGGGAGCCCTCAGGAAAGATGGAGAGGGACTTTTTACAAGAGCCTGGAGGGACAGGACAGGGGGAATGGCTTCACTCTGAGAGTGGGTTTAGGTGGGAAACTGGGAAGAAATTCCACAGGGTGCCCAGAGCAGCTGGGGCTGCCCCTGGATCCCTGGCAGTGCCCAAGGCCAGGCTGGACAGGGCTTGGAACACCTGGGACAGGTGAAGGTGTCTCCCTACCCATGGCAGGGGGTGGCACTGGATGAACTTTGAGGCCCCTCCCAACCCAATCCATTCTGGAATTCCATAATTATCTCTATTTTCAGTTCACTGTTAGATGCTGGTGTTTTAATTCCCAGTTTTTAGCAGAGCAATTTAAATTCAAACATGATCTTGAAGTTAACTTCAAGTATGGTCTGCTCTGTAGCCAGGAATTTTCAGTGGTACTTCAATTATAACCCTACAGATTCCAATAAAAACAACTTTGGAAAACACAAGTTGCACTTACAAGTTACCCAACTGTCCTGCATGACTAAGCTGATTTCTAAATAATGACCATTCACTCTTTTTTAAATAAAGGTAATTGCAGGGTTGGATAAAAATGTTTATATAGGCAAGGCAAAAAGCTGCAACTGACAAGTAAATTATTCATCTATTCTAATTGCACTGCCTGCAAAAATTGGCTCAAAAAATTAAAATAATAAAATGGTTTCAAACAAAAAACCCTGAGAAGTACTTAAAAATTAAAAGAGTTGTGGTGTAAAGTTCACTTTTAATCTTTCTTACCACTCAGTTTTGGTCCCAAAGCCTGGGAAGATTTCTCTAAGATGTTGTAACTTCTCTCACATGGGGTTGTAAAAGTTGTAGTGCCAGGGAAAAAATGTCATTTCCTAAGATGTTACAAGTTGAATATAACAGTAAATTCTTGTAGAGCCCAGAAAGGAGGATGCTGAGTTCTGCAGCTGTGAGTCTGCACAGAGGCACAACCAACACTGCAATCCTGGAGTACAGAGAACAACTCACTCACTCCTGTCACTAAAATCCATGGACAAGGGGCCTTGGGAACACAACAAATCAAAAATGACAATGGGAACCCCCCTAATGTTTGGGGTGGTTCATTTGTTCTAGCTCGTTTTTTCCAGCCAGCAAAAAGGATTTGAGATATTTTTGTCAGTGCTCTGACTGATATTGGCTTTTCTTTAACTGTGGGAATCAAACCTGGAAGAAAGGAAGGCCAAATTCTCTAGTGCCTGAGCTCTGATAAATGTCAGAGAACCCTGGAGACTGGGGGTCAAATTTCTCAGAATATGTTACACCGGCTGTCACTGCCACAAAATCTCCCAGAAATCCAGGATGTCTCAAAACAGCAAAAATGAAAAACTCCTGCACAGAATCAGGTGGGTTCCTTGGGGCAGACAGGTGGGGTGAAAGGAAAAAAGAAAGGAAATGCAAATGAAGGAATAAACCCACCTTATTTATAAAGGAAAAATACTCTCTAACAGGTTTAAGTTCCCATATAGATGTTATTTTCCCGAGGTGTTTTATCAGCCAGTTTGAGTTCACCTTTTCCATTAAACCACAAGCATGATTTAGACACTCTGATTTCCAAGCTAAGGATGAGCCCCTGATCATGGGAGGAAGAAGTGCATGTGAGGAGGAGCCAGTGGAGGTGCAAAGCCAGAGATTCCCCCAAAGATGCTCAGGGCACACAGGGAGGAGGGGACTGTGATGGAGCAGAGGCAGGTGCCCTTCACAGCACCCAAAAAAGGTGAGGGAAACCCTGGCAGACCTGCTGGGGTTGAACCAGCATCCCTGGAGGTGCCTGAGCTCCCTCCTCATTTCCAGCACACCCCCCAGCACTTGCACGTTAAAGGCTTTTATCGTTATTAAGGATATTCCTGTATATTCATCCCCTTCATTCAACCCCCAGGGCTGATGGAAGGGTGGAAGATGATCCCTGAATACAGAAGGAGGTAAGTTACACCTGCTTCCCAGAGTGACAGCAATACTCTCCAGAGCTGCTGCAGCCCCAGCAGAGCAGGCAGAGGCTGTTATTGACACATTGTCTTGGCTCATGCGAGCTCCCTCTGATGTTTCATAATCCCGAGGGTGCTGAAAACTCGGTGAAAAACACATTCCTCCTCCTACAGATCTGTCTCATCCTCCAGGCACCTCCTCTGCACAGAAAATTGATCCCCAAGAGGAGGCAATGATGGATGGCTTTAAAAGGGTGGCAGGAGGAATGGCCAGAGCCAAGGACAGCAGGGTGTCCGTGCTCTGGGTCGCTGTGGTCACCCCTGTGGGATTGCTCAGCACTGATCTTGGTACTCTCCCAAGCAATCATTTCAACTGCACTGGTTGTAATTAGTGACAAATAACTCACAAATGATGAGAGAGAGCTCATCACCAGCACTCCCTGCTCTCAGGACTGCCAGGAGAGGTAAATCACACAGCACCTATGCACACAAACACAGACTTCCACAGCCAAAACCATCCCAAAACCAGACAGAAGTTCTCAAATGATGCAAACATGACCTTTCTACACGCACCTGTTTAAATTCCTACGAACATAAATTGGGAAAAAACCCCAAACCATTGGGGGGTATCACAAACAGCACTGACAGGGCAGTGTTTGTTCAACTGGAAACAACACACATTTATTTATATGTGTGCATAAAATGCTTTTCTACTGAAAGCCAGACTGGATTTCCAGGTTACAGGTGCTGCTGGTGGGAAATGTGAAGAATGCCAAAATGTGGGCAAGTCTGAGAGCTCCGTTCTGTTTGATTCCACACCTTGAGCTGAGATGGGGAAGCAGGGAAGTGGCTCCAACTGGGAGCCAAACACCAACCCCCCTTCAAACACCCCCACATCCGTTTGGAAAGGTTGCAAAAGGATAGGAACAACTTAGGGTGAAAGTAATTCCTCAGCTGAACCTGATGCCTTGGTTTTCCACCCTCTGGAGATAGCAAAGCCTGTGGAAGTGAAAGCAGGTCACTGCTGGAGGAGAACGTTACCAGCTCAACAACCAACATCCTCAAGATTTATCTCATGGAAACCAGAGATTCCCAAGACTTTTCCAGCAGGGAAAGAGGCAAGCAGGTGACAAACTCTGAGTTCTGGTGGCGGGAGGCAGCAGGCAGGGGCAGCGAGCGCTGAGCCCGCGGGGCTGGATAACGTTACCGCGCTCCACGGGAATGGTAAACGGAGACACGGCTGGAACCTGAGCTCTGGAAATTTCTGCTGCTGCCTCGAATTGCCCAGGTTTTGCTGGAGAAGAAAACTTCAGCACAGCCATTGCCTGGGCCACCATTTCACAGATGTTTGGCGCATCTGCTCCAGTTCCAGCAGAATCTGAGGAAACGACGCAAACCAGGCGTGAGAATTCAAAGGTTCAGGTGGTTTTCAAACGCGATTCCACCTCAAGGAATTGATGGAAGATGCAAGGGTGGAGAGGACTGCCCTGCCAGCAACGCTCCCAGCAAAGGACTCGCAGTTTGCAGAGGAGATCTCGAGGAGAATTCGTGCAGTTTTAATTCCTTCCAGCGGAGGACAGTGGTTTACAACAGAAGGAATTGGCTGGCTGCGTTTCATCTGGAATTGTGTTTCCCATGGTGGCAGTGCAGGGAACACACCTTGCCCAGGTTTTACCTCAGCTAAGGATGGAGAGCCCCAGCCTGGCCTCTACCCGTGTTGCTCCCCACACCAAATTTTGCTTTAAAATTCCCCTGGAGCTTCCAAATGATCCCTACAAGAGTGAGCTGATGTCAAAACCACAACTTGTCATCACATTCCTGAACAGGGACAACTGGAACCAGTGCTCAGAACGCTGAAGTATTTTAAGAACTTTTTTAGAATTATCTGTAGGATTCGGGATGTGTCAATTTAACTGTACAATACAGTGATTTTCTGGCTGAGACTGCACCTCTTTAAAGGCTTGATTTCCACAGGGGAAAAAAATCTCTTATGTAATATTTAATATTTGAAATAAAATGCTGAGAAGGCATGTATCTTAATTATTTAGTTTCTGACACATACCCTGCCTTTAAAAATTCAGCGTCTGACTGCAGATCTGAAAGACTTTCCTATAAATAAGTTATCTTCTCTGAAGCTGTAACAAATTTTAAAAAGTATTGCAATGGTTTTTAGTTGATCAGAGGAAGCACAGGACTATTAAAATGTAAAAAACCCACGTATTTGAATATTATTTTAAGGCAGAAAGCCATTCCAGGTTGCTGGAATTCTGCAAAAAAGGCTCAGGGAGAGCAGCTTGAACAAAAGGAAATTAATTTCCCTGCTCCCAAGTACTTTCTGTCCAAGAAGTGAAGCACAAGATTGAGGGAGTAGTTACAGTTTCTCTTATCTACAACAGACCTGTTTCTGCAGCAAGTATCTTTTAAATGGAAAGCATTCTAAATTAATTAAACAAACCTCAAGAGACAGTAAACTAATTATTCTGGGCATACATAAGATGCTGTTGAGTTAATCTCTATGAACACAAGTGAGTTAAGTTTGTATTGACATATTGGGCCAAATTTATTGTCAGAGAAATTAACTTCAGGGGAGTTAAGCCAAGAGTGAATTTTTCCTCATTAAGGAGAAATAGGCCTATTGTCTGAAGTGCGAGGATTTAGAGCCTCTTGGGAAAATCATATTGCACTTCAGTTTTCTAAGTGATGAACTCTTGCACAGAGTTGTGCTTCAAAATGCACAGAATTCTGTTTAACCCCCTCAGAGCTGGGCTGTCACACGGGACCCCTTTCATGCGAGCCCTGACCTGAGCACTGAGGATGCAAAGTGTTCTGCTAAGCTGTGGAAATAATTATTCCTGAAGCTTCCCAGCAGCATTCAAAGTGCTTGTGCAAGCAGGAGACACGTCCCTCATACCTAAATTTAACACAAAGTTCATTTAGTTACCACAAAATGTCCTTGTTGTCTACACTTGAACTAAGCGAGATATTTTTGAATGAACGACTCAGAGAAATTTTCACCCACTGCAATTTTTCTTATTAAAAAAAAAATCATATTCACCTAAATTTTATAATGACTGTGCTCTACACAGGGGCACATATTAATATTTAAATTATTTTGTGCAGCGGAGCAGAACTCAAGGAAGGAATTGCTAACACTAATTAAGAAATAGATATAGGAAGGACCCAAACTGGCACAAAAATCATGTCTTGAGATGAGCAGTGCAAGCCCCACCTGCTCAGGAGATGGGCCCCAAACTCCTCCAGCTCTAAAAGTTCACCTGAGGTGACCCCAGAGTCCTTCCCTGTGCTAATGGGACAAATCCCATCACAAATGGCAGGACAGCATTCCCAGCATCCTGGGGGACTCTGGACCATCCTTGGTGCCCCTTAGCATCACCCTTCCTTCCAGACCTCCTCTCCAATAAATGGTTTTTATGGAGCTTTCCATCTCCACAGTTCAGGGCTACGACTCAGCCCTGCCCACTAAAGGTAAAGCATGATTCCTCTTTAATTTATCCTCTTCTCTCTCCACCAACCCCTGGTTCACACGAGCGTCCCAAAGAGAAATCTATTTTCAGCATGGCCAAGAGAAACTCGAGAAGTGCCCGAGGGTGGAGTGCAGCAGGCTTTGGATCAGGCTGGAAATGTTGGGAAACATTTGTGAGAACTGGCACAGCTCCACAGAACCGAGGGAACTCCCTCGACACGAGGCTAAGGCTGCCCAGAATATTTTCTGAAGTGGTAACAGTTCACCTCTTCTCCTGGAGACATCTGTACTAAGTGCTGCCACCTCAACTTGGTTTTCAAGAGTCCTTCCCACAACGTGAATCAGAAAAACTAATCAGAACTCAGCCTGACCCAGGTCATGAGGGCACACAGCAATTACCAGCCAGAAGAAGCAGGAGAGAGGAGAGCGTGGGCAGGGAGCTTCATCCCCCTGGCCTTGGGATCACCTGCACCTCCTCTGGCCCCACACTTTGTGAGCTCCACTCAACAGCAGTGCAAACATCAAGTTTCAATCTTATTTAGGCTTTCTCACCGTTATCTTGGCAAAGGCAGCCTGAGCGTGGCTTTAAATACCTCTGAAAAAAACCCACGTTAAATTACATTAGGGAAACATCCAAAATTACTGGTTTTAAAATCAAAACCCCCAGTGCAGAGTATTATGGTAATGACTAAGAAAATTGCTATAAAAGCCAGGAGGTTGTTTTCTTAGCAATACCAAAGAGGATCTTTCCCATTGTTCTGCCAAGACTCGCAGCAGTGCCAGAGATGCTCAGTTTTCCTGAGGTTCATCTCTGCACTACAGCTGCTGCTTCAGCCACTGAAGAGTGGCAGCCTCCTGGAGAGGCTTAATTAAATAAAAGGCAATTTTAGAGGGTGGGGGGGAGCATCACTGCTATTTGGATGTCAATTGACACAAAGCTATATTTGCTCTTTGATTATGTTTATAAACGGCATTCGAATCAAAAGCAAAATTACCACTGAATGATTCCACTTAAATTATTTATCACCAGAGCTTAGGCTGAGGTGGTCACTAATTTAGGTCATTTTCCAGCACATTTCCTCCAGGAAAGAGCAAATCTCCAGACTTCAAGCAGTAGATCCTTTTGTCTTGGATGAGTATCTGATGTGTTGGATGTGTCTCTAGTGCTGTTCCCAACCAGGATGAAGCACAGCACCCATTTTCCAGGGATGACATGGAGGAGGAACTGGAAGATAGTGCCCATTTTCCAGGGATAACATAGAGGAGGAACTGGAAGATGGAGCCCATTTTCTGGGGATAACATAGAGGAGGAACTGGAAGATGGTGCCCATTTTCCAGGGATAACACAGAGGAGGAAATGGAAGGTGGTGCCCATTTTCAAACAATAACATAGAGGAGGAACTGGAAGGTGGTGCCCATTTTCCAGGGATAGCATAGAGGAGGAACTGCCCATTGTTCAGGGATGACATGGAGGAGGAACTGGAAGATGGAGCCCATTTTCCAGGGATAACACAAAGGAGGAACTGGAAGGTGGTGCCCATTGTTCAGGGATAACATAGAGGAGGAACTGCCCATTGTTTAGGGATAACATGTAGGAGGAACTGGAAGATGGAGCCCATTTTCCAGGGATAACATAGAGGAGGAATTAGAAGATGATGCCCCTTTTCCAGGGATAACATGGAGGAGGAACTGGAAGATGGTGCCCATTTTCCAGGGATAACATAGAGGAGGAACTGGAGGATGGTGCCCATTTTCCAGGGATGACACTAAAGAGGAACTGGAAGGTGGTGCCCATTGTTCAGGGATGACACAGAGGAGGAAATGGAAGGTGGTGCCCATTTTCCAGCAAAAACACAGAGGAGGAACTGGAAGATGGAGCCCATTTTTCAGCAAAAACACGGAGGAGGAACTGGAAGCTCCTGCTCCTGACGAGGAGGAACTGAGGCCTAAGGGAAGGGCAGCAGCAGCAATCTGATCAGAGCTCATTAAGGGAAATGTTCCTGATTAGAAGTGGCTGTGAGCACCAGGACAGAAACCTTTCCCCCTCTCTGATCTGTCAGAGCTCTAAGTGCCAGTTGACTGTACAAAATGACAGCTATCCAGGCTCATCCCTTGCAACAACTGGCATCTGCTCTGGAGTCGTTTGAGTTGGTTTGAATGGCACTAATTAGGAGTAGTTACACATAAATGACATCCCAAAGACTTGACACAATAAACATTGCTATCTAGTGCCATTCATTTGCTCTCCCCATTCAAGCACACACAGTATTTACGATAATTTCCATGTTCACTGCCACCTTTATCCCACAAATAAGGTCAGGAGACAGACAAACAACAAATATGGGAAGAACCACATGGAAGTTGAATACATAATAAGTTATCAACTGCTCTTTAAAGCATGTGAGCCAGGGTTTTGATTGCTCCTGGAAGGTGGATGAGAAGGCTGCCTCCTTGTTTGACCTTGCAGAGAAGCCATTAGGATTCCTCACAACCACCAGGCAGCTTTATAAACACTATCAGAATTCCTTATCTTGCTCTGCTCTGCAGGCAGAGAACAGCACAAGTGAAAAATAAAGACATTTCTATTGTCTCATGGCTACAGGCTGCTAGGAAAGATGTTGGAGCTCTGAGCTACCAGCAAGAAACTTCTCCATTTTCCTTTTGCTGACCAAAACTCCTCTGTCTCTACCTCAAGAAAAGGCAGCAACACCAAGTGATTTTCTATGATTTCCACCCTACATTTTTAGCATCTCACTGCCTGTTTTAGCCTTACAGCTTTTCTTTACCCCCCATGTCATTGCACGTGTCTTCAACACCTCATACAAACTCTCTCACAGCCATAGTGGCACAATGTTATTTTCAAGCACCTTTAAATAGGGCTGCTGATTAAATAACTCGTCACTAATGTGATTTCAGGAATCCAGAGCATCTCCTAAGGTGTAACCTTTACCACTAATTGCAAAAATAGAACAGAAAATTAAGTCAGGCTGACAGAATTAAATCAGGAGCTTTCAATGCAATGTCAAATTTCTGACAAACTACATATTACCAAAGAACAAACTATTTACCAAGTGATTACAAATTTAAATTTTCTTAAGGATGTTTTTGGGCATCACATTTTGTGTACAGCTTTGTAGAAGATGGAAGGAGAAAAATCCCAGTGGATTAAGAACAGAATGCTCATCTAAGACTACTGGGACCTGTCAAATTCTGAATCCCTTCCACCACCTTTGAAAAAACTGGAATGTGCAGCTTCATTTCCATTGTTTCAGCTCTCAGGCAATAAATGCAGACTTTTTTTTTTTTCCTTAACTACTCCCATTCCCAGCTTTACATACTTGCAACAAGCTGACAGGAAGGCTTTGGAGTCTTCATTTGTTGGAGTCACAGCATAAAAGCCCAACTCCCTGTGCACTGAGCACATCAGCACAGAACAAAGGAGGATGAATAGAGACTTGATTTTGTGTCCCTGCTCGTATCACAGAGCACGGGAGGCTCAAACAAAACCTCCACAGATGAACCATTGCTCAGGCACTAATTAATTCTTTTCCAGAACAGAGCCAGTTAACACACAACCCTCTTTTTACTTAACAGCCTGTTTAACTCTCCCTGTGGATGAACCAGCTCCAGTTGAGCTCTTTGAGCACACACAGATCTCCTGGAAATGCTCTAAATGACAAAAAAATGCTCAAAACCTTTCTGAGGGTCTCCCAAGGTGTGCCTAAGGTGAGGAATACCCAGTGTCTCCAAGGCACTGCAGAGGGATGGGTCGTACCTGAGAGATTCCAAAGGTCTAGGAAACATTTCCAAGGACAGCCTCGTGGTTTTGAAAATCTGTCATGGTTCTGTCCCACAAAAGGCCATGCTGCCTTCAGCACAAAGACACGTGGGAGTGTTTTACAAGAGCCAGGGTCCCCTGCCTTTCACCAGGTGAAAATGGTGCTCTCAACTATGATTTACTTGTGTCAACTCTTTAAAAACGAGATTTCAAATCCATTTTCACCAAAGCTGTGTAACCTCCAGAGTACCAAACTTATGAAATCTCAGGAGAAAAGACTTACAGTGTAAAGATTGTCCTGTCATGCACTGTGAAAAATGCCAATCACTTCTTTTTAAAATTTTAAAGTTTTAACAGTAATAAAAGGGTTATAAAAATAGCAATACAATCAGAGTAATAATAATTTGGACAACTTGAATTAGGACAATATGAGACAACAAAAACCAAAGAGTTACGGATGTCCAGATACCTTTTTCTGGGCAGCACAAGCCCGAAAAAGGACACCCGTTAACAAAGGATTAACCCTTAAAAACAATAGGCTATTGTGTATTCATACACTTCATACATGATGCATCAATTCCATTCAAACACAGGATTCTGTCTGGTCAGTGTCAGCTTTTTCCTCTGATTCCTAACAGCACCTTCGATGCTGGAAGAAGTTCGTTTCTTCTGATAATGGGGCAATAAATTCTCTTTCCCTGAAAGATCTTGGGGTCCTGTGGCTGCTAGCTCGCTGCAAGTCCTTTCTTTAAAACAAGTATCCTACATAGCATAGTTTCTATTTTAACATTTTGTTATAACCCAAAACTATATTTAACACACTACTTAAGAGAATTCATACAGCATAACTTTCTAACACAACACATATAATATTCATGTTAATATTTGCGAAAAGCCAATCATAAAATACTCATTTTTCACATGCACTATGAGATGAAGCCCATTTTTATAAACTCAGCACCCCAAATACCTACCAGACCATACTGACATTTCCAAAACCAGACAGGTAATTGGGTTCCTGCCTCAACACTGGTGCCAGAACTTCAGTATATTTTACCAAAGCAGAAGTCAAAGCAGGCTAAAAATTATGCAACATTCTTTTTCATTCAACTTGATGATTATATAATCAGATGCTTTTCAATATCCCAGCAGTACCTCTGTCTGTGGGTCCCTGAAAAAGACATTCTCAGTCCATCCCTGCCCACAGCAGCTGCCTATTCTTTCCTTCCATTAAAAGACCAGTCTGGACAAAATGGATGTGTCTTTTGCCCTCAAGGTACTCTGTTTTGAAAAAGCAGTGCCATTCCCCAGGCACAGCTCTCCAAGACTATAATAATCATTATTTTGTTAAAGCAGCTCCTGGGCTGAGAAGTCATAACTAGGTTATTTCCTTTTTTAACCTGTTACCTTAAAAGTTCTCTCATCTAACCAACTAGAATTTATTTATCACAAATTACATCTGAGATGGGTAAGAATATTCTTAGTAGCAGCATTATATTTTAGGAAATAGTGGGTCAGCTCAGAGTTTTATGTCTGTATTCACCCACCTGTTCCAAAGATGGGATTTTTATTTAAGAAATTCTTTTATTGACTACATCACTTTTAGCAGCCTGTTAGGAATGATAGAAAGATTATAAAATTTATTTATCTTTTGCTTTCATTTGAGATGGCCAAAGGAGCAAGTGAATCAAGGAGCTGTTGCAGCACACAACAGGATGGAAAGGTTAAGGAAACAGAGCAAAGTGTCACCCAACAGGGCAGGAGAGTTATTCACTTCTTTTTATCACTAGGAAATGTGTAGAAGTTTCAGAAAAATCTTTGGAACTGTGAAATAGGAGCTATTCAGAGGGTTCATTTGCACAGCAACCCCCTCATACCTACAGGTTATCCCAGAAAACCTGCTCCATACCTGCTCTGTGGTGCAACCAGCACTTTATTCCCTGGCAGACGGTTGTGAATCAGCTAAGAGCCAGAGCATTCTGTTCCACGTTGATTATTCACCCACACAAATACAATAAGTGCTAAAGAATATCCAAATGCAAGTGTGAATGACCACATTTCACTCTAGCATGAATTTTTTAATTGCACTTCAAACTGTGGAGCTGCTGTTCTAAAAAGCAGAATAAAAGCAGCAGGCTTGAGGTTAAGTTGCAGACATCACCCCAAACTCTCCAGAGCAATTTCCACATGGATACACAATGTCCTGCACTGCTTTTCAGACCAGCCCATCCACAACAGACACACACACCTAAAAATGGTTGTTTTTCCAGCAATTGCCATTTACTCTGATCAACCCCTAACACACTGTCTTTCTTTGTGCCTTGCAAGAATCAAATCCGAAGTGAAAATTAATTAGAAACTCAGAGCAAAGCACTCCTGTGATCAGCCCCAGAGCTTCCAGGCACAAGGATCCTTCTGACACTGCTTCCTAGCAGCACTTTCCTGGGTTTGGCTTTCACAGTTGGTTCGTTGGGGGGGTTCCTTTTGTGTTTCAAGCATGTTTAGAACCACCACACAAGTGTTTCCCTAGAGACCTTGGAGATAACTCCAGACCCCTGCACATAGCACCTCCTTTCTGTTCCTAAAAGCAGCTGGATTTCCAAGGCCAACCTTCCCTCACTGGCAGCTCTGGAGCCCCCTGGATGTGTTCAGGTGTGAATTATGGCTGGAACACCCTCATCCTTCTGCATCCTGCACTCACAGCAGGGAACGAGGCACTGACCTTGCCACTGCACTGAATAAACTCTAAATATAGCTTGATTTCTAAGTATTCCAATGTTCTCTCACCAGTTAACTGTTAACTCATGACAACAGGCAAGTTTTGTCCTGAGGCAGGCGTTTTTCCTTTGTTGTCCTCTTGTTCCAGGTTAGAATAAAACTGGTAAAGAGTCAAGATGACATTCAGGTTGTTTCTCCAGGCAGCTGCTTGATGACTTCAGGGGGAAAGGCAAAAGGCACCCAGAACAAGAGATGCACCAACAGCTGGGATTTTGTGAGTCAGATCTTATTTATCACTCCCTGGGCCTGTGCTTTGGTTTTGTAACTCACCACAGAGGTGGTGTTGGGCTATTTGAACTCAAATGTATGGATGTTTCTGTGGAATGACCTGCAGAATAGGTTGGGTCTCCTGCCCACAAAACCCTAATGTAGAGAGATGGAAGGAGGGAGAGGGAGGAGCTGAGGAACTCTGCTTAGCAGAGCCCTGCAGAGAAGCACCCAGAAGAGCTTTGCACATATTCAATCCCATATTTCAGCACAGTATTTACCCAAGCCACAGACAAACACAATCATTTCCCTCTCCTTCAGCCTCTCTGTAGATTTAGAAGAGCCTCAGCTCTGCTTTAAGAAATTTCTAATATTTCCTCCTCTGTTGGAAAGGTTTAGAGACATTGAAATAAAATTCTTCTCTTCACCCCTCAGCTGTTGCAGAACACACCTGGAATGCTGCAAACCCTGGAGGAGTCCAGTTCAAAACAGTGGCTGGCCTTGGACATAGCTGCTCTTTCCCTGTGTAACTATGAATTCTGTGGGGAGAAAATCCATCTCTTTCACCATTTTGCAACATTTAATTGTCCTCAACAAACAGCTCTTCTCTGAGCCCCAGTCCTACCACATTTTCCCTGGTGAGGATCCATAGAAGCTCTGTTAGGAATATTACAATTCCACAAAAAGAATCCCCTCAGGAAAATGCTGTGCTGCCTGCTCTGTACTGATCTCTCAGAATTTCCAGTTCCATGATTCAGGATTACAACTGGAATTCTCTATTATTTTAGGCCACATTTTAGAATCAGCATGGGGGCACTAAAAGTACCACATCAGAGGTTGCTTTAAAATGAGGATTTAAGGAGGGCTATAAATCAAAAGGTATAACAAGGAAATTTAATAAAGATAACATTGTTATGTCAAATGCAACATGGATTCTAATACACAAAGTGCAATTGTTTTTCCACATAAAAAGCTCTCAGCAAGATTTTTGCACACAGTGTGAAGCTACGAATTACTAGAATAATAGCAAGTTGTTCTTGGAAATTAATTGAACAAATAATCTTTTTATTATGAAGCCTAGAAAAGATAAATAACCATGTACTGAAACAGAGTCTTTAACTTTCTTCACCTTTTAACCACATTGTTGGCATTTGCTTTGCCTCTTGCCTATCAACAATGAGGATTTGGGGAATACATGGCAGAATAAAAGCAGAATATTATTACAGGGTTCATCAGAATTGCATCTTACACATGTGTACAGAATTTTAAACTTTAAAGCAAAATCAAGCGCCAGAACAGGAGCTGCCATCTGATCCTGTCTTAATTTGTTGGTAACTGTGATGATGCTGAATATGTGATGGAAAAAATTCATTTTCCTGTGTATATCATGGCTAATAATAACAATTAATAATAATACATGAGGATTCTATTCCCCACTCATTTCCAATGCTGCCAAAGGGGGGGTTCTTCAAAGTAATGCCATATTTTGTAGTAAAATGTAAACCTATGGCTCTCTTTTTTTACTGGGCAACAGAAATGTTTGTGTGAAAGAAGGCAACATTTATGTCTCATGTCCTAACAGATAAATGGCTTTTTTTAGTTCAAGGGAAAATGTGGAATTTCTACTTTCCCTCCAAAACCACCCAGAATCTAAGACACAAACAGAAACTTTTTCATATAAATTCCTGCAAATGCTGATGTCCCCAAATCAAATATTAATACAGGAATATAACCTGACTGAAAAACCAGCAAAAAGCTCAAACAAAACAACTGTAGACAACCTTGGGAGGCACTAAAACCACTTTGCTGTTCCCAGGTGAGATCCCTGATTCCAGAGCACTCCCTGTGGTACCACACACTGGATTCCCAGTTTCAAGAAGTAACCAGCTGCAATCAGTGGGTATTCTGAAAATACTTCACCAAAAACCAGCCTTGCCTTCCAGGAGAGTCCTGCAGCTTCCTCAGGTGGGCTCAGGGGGAAGGTGCCCAGGACATGCCCTCCCATCCAGCAATGACATTGATGTTCTGCATGCCAAGGACACCTCCTGCCCAACCCAGCCTCCTCAATTATTAAAGGCACCATTTTCTTCAGGCAACTTTTTCATCAGAAAATTCTGGGAACAGACACCTCAGCCTTCTCAGGTGCTCTTATCTATAATTCACCATCCCAGGTTCCAGCTCACAGAACATTTACAGGGAAAACCACAACTTGGCACAGTCTTTGTCTGTGCAGGATGGCTGGCAGAAGCTGAGGGCACCACATCAGGGGCAATTTTGGCTGAGCAGAGGCAGCTGGTACAGAGAAAAGCAGGACATTTAAGCATGAAGATCTGAAACACAGAACACCTCTCTTCATAAAAATGTAATTTCTAATTCTAGCAACTAACTTGGAATAAAGAAGGAAGCAAAGCTGCTTGGAGTTTTGAACCAGCAGACGAAAAACATCATTTCAAATATGATCTGAACAAAACAGTCAAAATACAAGATTCTTCTTCCAGGAAAGTCTCTTGGGAGTAATTCCCAATCCCCACACTGCTGAGTTTGTCTGTTGTAACAGTTAGCATCTATGAAAGCTGGAAAACTTCAACATTTTCCAGCACTTTTCTTATTCCCTACAAAACCACAAAGTAAAAATGACAACATCTTGGAAAGCGATGCCATACACATCTTCTGGTCATGCAGATGTGCAATTTGACCATTTTTCCTTTGAAGTCCTTTCAGATAGAAAGCATCAAAGACCGGTCCTACACAGCTGGTGTGACTCTAAAAACCTATTCCTGGATGTGCAATGGATTTTTCCAGACTCTCAGCACCACAACTGCCCCATCCCTGTTGACCCCATGTGAGGAAAATCTCATCTCTGAATGGCAGAAAAGTCCCTTTTCTGTGTGGGACAAGCAGGAACAGCCATGCACTGATCCATGTCTGCTCCTCCCCAGCCAGGCCAGAGCTGCCTGAGCTGGGCTCACACCAGTTTGGGAACTGGGATCACCCCAAAGATCCGTGCTGCTCTGCAGCTGAAAGCACATCACTCACATGTGGGCTGCTGTGGATTTTGTAAAATGATTCTGGCTCCCATTTACAGGACAATAAAGTGCACATGGAAAAAAAGCAGCCCCAGACAGGCAGAATTTGGTTTTTCGGAACAGGAGATTGCTGAGTTATTGCCATGCACTACACCAGCTCTGAGAAGCAGCTGCAGAAACCCATGGCTCAGAAGGCTGAAGGCCCCTCAGATGCGATCTGATTCACAGCCCACATCCAGAACTCCTCCTGACCATGGAAATCCATGTTTGCACCTGGTGCTTGATGCAGGTTTACATATTTTAAACCCCAGATGTCAGTTTTAACTCTCTTACACTTCACAGCTGGTCCAGGATTTGTTTTGTGGTCTGTTATAAAATCCCTAACTCTTGCTCTAATTCCCTTCAGCTTTTTTTTTTTTCCTTTTTTTTTTATTTTTAATTGCAGGATCACCTCCAATATTTCCATGACAGTAAAGCTCATTCAGAACCATGCTCAAGGAAGCTGCTGTGTGCCAGAGTGAAAAACACAACAGTGAAATATGTTCCCTCCTGTGTAGAGCAGCTTGAGCTTCTGAAGTACAAGCACTTAAATTAGGAGCAAGTGCTACTTTATAAAATCAGGGCAATATTTCCAGCATTTGAAATGCACATGGCTGTCTCTGTTTTGGCAGAGACAATCTCTGCACTGTTCAAAACTAAATTCATTATTAGAACTGAACCAGATAAGATTCAAAATGAAATCCACCTCTGCCTTTCTCTGCACGCCTGAATTTTTGTAGGCAATTCCTTCAAACGTGGTATTCCCCAAATGAGGTTAATCTTGTGGACATGGTCTTCTAAATAGCCCAAGTTCTTTAGAAAAGCTGTGGTTCATGTTTTTTTCCATGGAAGAAAATAGTTTGAGAATCCACTGGGTCCTATGAACTATGTCCTGCCTTCCTTCTCCTTCTGCAAGCTTTGAAAAAAATAAAAATATATTTTTTTCCCAGGTATTTAGTCAGTTGGAAATGGTAACATGGTTCATTGATTGATTGAGCAACCCATATTTTTACATATATTTGAATAAAATCTCTTTTAAATTTTGGATCCCAGAAGTTCTTAAGTACTTCAATAATTTCCTTTTTCAAAAGTATTATTGCTACTGCAGATTCTGGGTGGATTTTTGCCAGAAAATGGGTGGAAAGAGATGAGTAACTGCAATCAAATTCACTTTAAAGTGTTCCTTCTCAGAGTTAGATACTATAAAAAACATCATATATACAACATTAACAGCACTGTAAGTGTTTACAGAAGATATTCTGAGATAAAGATTAAATTTTCACTCCATCTAAACATAAACACCTGGATTGAAGAAAAAAATATGCTTCTATTTTGAAGAAAAAATATGCTTCTATTTTGGGACATCAGAAGTCAGACTGGAAGCAAGAGAGAATTTTCAAGGCTGTTTGGCAGCACATTAAATTGCAGTGAGTAGAACATAGAAAATTAAGCCAACATGACACTGAGGAAGGGCTTTTTACCCCTGCCAGACATAATTTCTGATACAATTAACCCACACCTACCAATTTTCCTCTAAGCCTGCTGCCTTACCACTCCTATTTAGGCAAATAAATATTTGTTTAGAATTGTTTTATTAGAAGAATTGAAATAAATTGTCAGCTCTTCAGGTGATGGCAAGGTGTTGTTTATCAGTTGCTGCTTCAGGTTTAGGGAAAGATCAAATCTTCGAGTATTTCTGTAGACTAAAACTTCTATATTTGAAAAGGATTAGGGGGAAACTCCAAGCACACCTCCCAAAAGGAGGAGTATGAGCAGCAGACTCCAGCTGGAAATCCAACAGATTCAAGTTAATGAATTCTTTGGTATCTTCAAGCAATATAAACAGAGTTATTCATAAAGGACCAGGCCTCCTTGGTTCCTTTATTTAACAATTAACCCTCCTGGAAAAGGAAACTCTCTCATCCCTAGGGAGCCACTGGCACCTTGGGCCCAGCCCTGTTGTACAAAGGAGTTAATTGGAATAAAAACTGGGCAATATGCTGCCAGTTTAGAGCAGTGGTGGTTTCTGGGTTGAGGTCTGCACACTCTTCAGGACCCTGCTGTCCCCAAAGCTGGCCATGCCTACAAACCCACAGGCAGACCTGGATCTGTACCCGGAAATGCAATTGTGCCTTAAACGTGACACTAAAAAACCCCAAAATAAACACAAAAACCCCAAACCAACCTGAGCCCCACCAATTCCACCTGCAGCAGAGAAGACCATGCCAGTGGTGGGCTCTGTCTGCACAGCCTGGGCTGCTCTTACCCCATAAACCACAGCCTAAAAGGAACCCAACATGGCACCAGGTGAATTTGGCCAGTCCATTTCCTAAAATCTCCCAGTGCAGCACGAGCTGTACAACACCACCTTTGCTAAGGGGGATGGATGCATTCATTAATTTTTCCTGCCAGCTCACCTTACTCTCACACAATACCGAGCGCAACGTCAGGTGCTCACCTCTGGAGAGACGCGGCCTTGCTCGTTAATTAGCGCCAATTGCCAGCTCCCGTTAACGAGTTGTTGGTTACTGAGTAAACCAGGGCTTGGCTCTCCACGAGGAAACTCTGTCCTGAGCCTCCCACTCCACTGCCATGCCCTTATCTGCCCCTGACTCTGCCAGCACCGCTGCAAACGCTCCGGCAGCTCCTGCTGATTAGCAACGCGCCTGAACCCAGGGATTATCCTCACATTTCACTTTCACTTCCTAACGCTTCCTTTGCTGCTTCCCCAGCCCTTGTAACACTTCCAGGCTGTGGGATTTTTAAACACTTTTGGCTGTTTTTAAATTGCTATTTTTTCCTTTGAGGATTAGGTGCAATCAGTCTTTTGTGGTGTGGGAAAAGCGGGAGCATTGCTGTAAATTTGGATTTGTGAAGAGAATGGGAGAACGTCCCTGTTCACCAGCAGCAAAAGTTTCCTTGGCTTCACACACTCAACTCAGCACAATTAATTAAGGTTCTATAAATTGCCATTCCAGAGTTCCTCCCAGTTCTCAAACCAAAATTACCTTGAGCGCTTTTCAACAAGTCTTAAGTAAGGAATAGTTGAATTTAAATAAAGATATTTCAAACAGAAGAGTATCTGCTAATATTATACTTTATCACGTCCAATCTTTTCCTATGAAAACCAATTATCATGATAGGAAAGTATTTTAAAAATTATTTTTTTTTTTTAATAATTACATCTTGATTTCTTAGACTGGATAGATTATTGCAATTGACCAAAGAGTCAAAACACCAAAATCCATTAATTTTAACAATATTATAAAAGTTTGTCACTTAAAAAAGCTTTGTCATAAACCCTAAATATTAAATTAATAATATCTTTTCTAGAAAGTATTGAAAACACTTGTGATTCACCCAAAAGAAAAAAAAAACCTTAAATTATCTTACTGAAGGAAGAAATAGAAATGTCATCTTTGATGTGAATAAAATAAGGGTTAAGCCAGGGGACAGAATGAAACAAAACCCAATTCTTGCATGTCTGGAAACACAAACACAAGTAGCCAATCTTCCCTGTCATTTAAAATACTGAGTTTCAGCCAGTAACTTTTAAATTTAATTATCTCACCCAGTGAAAACAGGCAGAAGTTTTCAAAATTAATTTCTTGTATAAATACTTCTTTTGACAGCCTTTCCAGCAAAGAGCAACCTAAATTTTTTTCAAGGATTCAGAAACAAAATCTGATCTCATTTTAAATGGTATGAAAATCACTGTGTAATTTGGGTTTGGGGTGGATTTAGGGAAGATTTGGTCAGGTTTTTTTTCCTTTTTAAAGCCACAAGCCCAGTCTGAAGATCACAGCTGGCCTTAAAATAGTTTCAACTGGAAGCTGGTCCATCCATTTACAGAAGACCATCTAGTTCCTTGTTCAATGCACCTAGCTTATAATTATCTACTGTATTTAATATCTCAAATGGATTTATTTAAAGTCATCCTGAACTATTTGTCTTTAACAGTCAACACTGAGCCTGCTGCCAAGAATTAATGTAGCCACAATCACCCAGTTGTACAGGGGACATTGAGCTGATGCCACCATCCTGCAGAACAACCTCAGCAGTGATAAGGGAGAGACAGGACCAAGTTCAAACAGGAAAAATAGGCCAGAGCAAATAAAGGAGATGAATTCTGCCAAAAGGACCAAGTTCAAACAGGACAGATGCTCAACATGACCTGATCAATACTTGAAAGCACAGGGTAACCTCCAAAGACTTGGGTTTGTTAGAGAAAGTGGAGCTACCTGAGGCCACAAGGATGATTTCACTATCATTTCAAAATCAGAGATATTTAAGACAATCAGGAAGAAGAAAAATGAAAAAAAATAAAACACCAAGCCACCAAACAAATGTAGACCAAAAAGCAAATGAGCAATAAAGGAAAAGTGCAATCAATGGACGATGGAAGAAAGTAAAGAAAATTGAAGCAAGAATGGTTTGGTCTGAAATCATAATAGAACAGAATTTCAATATCCTTTTTTTCAGGTTGCCTATAAGCATAAATTCAGACATGGAAGAGTCCACAAGAGGGAACATTATACTGAATTTTAAATGTGGAAAACGCAGATATTCATAACAGGGCAGCTAGATTACTAATTTATCAGGGAAACATTTCTATCATTGCTGACCACTCACACCTGCATTTGTTCAATAACAGAGGAAAACATGGATAATCTGCAAGATGAATAAATACCTCCTAGGCATTACATAACTTAAGATTTTTTTGTTGTTCCTGTCAGCCATCACTAGTCCTTGTGATCCACCAAGGCTACAACATTCCTGAGCAGTCCCAGGCAGCTCTGTTACCAGTTTTTAATAATAGAATTAATTTTGCAATATATTTCAAAATTAAAACAGGCTTAAGCCTATTCCCCTCCTTCCAGCCCCCAAATTTAAATGAAGCTGGCAAAAATCTCTCATAAAGTTCCCATGGAAGCCTCCTACATCTGAATCTTTTAAGGAAGATTTAAGCAAGACTGAAGAAGCCCCCCAAATAGAATTCAGGACTTTCAAGCAACAATGCAAGTTAAGAGGCTGAAAATAAAGGTAAGAGAGGAGGAAAGTCTCCCTAAATGACCATGAAATGGTGATAAATAATGAGAAATCCAGGGGATTCCAAGCTGGGTCCCAAACTGATTCTAAATTGGGTTTGGGGCATGGATTCCAAATCCCTCATGTAAAATTGAGTTTGCTGCTCCAACATGAACATGGCTGGATTGAAGAGATGCCAGAGGCTTGCAGGAGCAGCAGTGCATTCTGCAGGGAAGGATGCCAGCAGTGCCCCCTGCACCCAGAGCAGCAGCTGGAAGTGACTCCAGAGCAGGGCTGGATGTCCCCACAGGGACCTCTCCCACCCACACAGAAGGTGAGCTGTCCCTCAGCAGCTGCTGAGCATGGGGATATTGGCAGGAGAGAGCAGAAGAGCAGACACAGAGCTCTCCCACCCAGGGAACACTGTGGATTGCCACCCCACAGCCAGTCCCACCCGATTTTTCTCTGTAATTTTAAGCTGTGAGCTGCAGAGACATTCATGTCAGCATCAATACTTTGGGAAAAGTGGGGCAGCAAAAAGAACTGCCAGCACCTCATGGCAAAACATGCCACACTGATAGCCTTGTTAAGCAGGATTAACATCAGGAATTAAAAATAACATCTAGGTTTGGTGAAGAAAAAAAAAAACAAACTACTGGTTTTATCTTAAGAGTCCCCATCTATTGCAAACACTAAAACAAAGTTATTTTCAAATCTTTTCAAACTCTGTAGATCTCTTACCATGCCCACTCTTCAGGGCTGAAGGCACAAAATCTGTTTCTTCAAAGTCATTTATTATCCATAAACCCAACCATTTATTATCCAACCCAACAGTGAACCCAGCTCACTCTCAGCTTGCCCGGGGTATTTTGGAGCAGTGGTACACACACACCAAGCTGGGTGTATTGGTCCTCTGCTGAAGGGTCACTTCCAAACAGTGAATAAGACAATTTGAGCTTCATGGCTTTGACAATCTGATATTTCTTATTGAAGCAAACGAGCTCAGCTGTGCTGTGGCATTGAACACAAGCAAACCAGCTCATGGAAGGAAACACCACTGAGCTGTGGCACTTCCTCAGCCAAAACTGCTCCATTTCTCTGCTAACACAACCAGTTGTGCACATCCCTCAGTGTGCACCGTGGGCTTGGGTGGAAAAGAGAGAAAAGAGAAAACATTCCTTTGAAACTCACTTCTGAGGGTTCTGGGATTTACCTCAGGGGTTGCAGCACATGAGGTTTCATGTTCACAAGCAAGTAAAGCAGCAGGAGGTATAACACAACCACTGGGGCTTCTTTGGGAAAAAACCCAGCAACACACTTTCCTTAGCTATCTGTAAATTTTAAAAATTCATTTGTAGAGTCCTTCAACACCTGGAGCTTGGAATCATCCAATGGACAAGGCAGCAAAAATAAGCACATTTATCATCCTAGGGCCAACTACAACTCTTATGTAACAGCGTCATGTAGGACTGAATTGTTGGAAATTATATGACTCTAAATAATTTTTAATTAGTTGTTTTAATTAATTGCAAGTAGTGTCCACTTTTAGGCAGCATTAGTTGAGTTTCTTCACAGACTCTTGTTGGGGTAACAAAAGATACAGGGGAGATTAAGGCCTGGAAAGCTGGAGAAAAAAGGTGATAAAAGGACTAAAGAATGGGGAGCAAATTAGCATGAAGAGAAAAATATCAATAATCAATAGAGGAGAGAATATAAATAATTAGAGAGAATCATGTCACTTAGAACAAATGAATATCAATTTCTTTGCTAAAAATGCATAAATAAGTGAAAAGGTTTTGTGTCAGCATTGCTGTGGAGGCTGGAACGCTGTCAGCCACTCACCTCTGGGCCAATATTGAAGTAATGCCTTGCTAACACTAAAAAGACAGTGTTAGAGAGGGTTATTTTTGCCCATTTGGGGAGGATTTTGGTACCAAAATGGTTCCTGTTGGATGAACCTGTGCCACTGATAACCACCTCCAATTTAGCACCGCAATCCCCCCAGGTGATTGCGTCTGAAGTCTGGAAAGCAAATTGTTCTGAACACTTCAATGGGCAGGTTCCACAGCCAGGGAGGCAGGGTGAGCTCTGTCACACTGCCCCTGCAGTGCCCCACACACCCAAAAACTCACTGGCTTGAGAAAACAATGGAACAAAGGAGCAGCCCGGCCACTCGGCACCCCCACGGCAGAGCTGCACAAAGCCAGCAGGGGAGCACACCTGGACGCTTCCAGAATGTTCCAAGTTGACACCATATTTCTGCAGCAAACAGCAGAGGGCTTTAAAGTATCTTGAGGTTTTTCTCTCAGTAAAAACTCAACAATTTGAGGAGTGAAAATCACAGGTGCTGACCCTGGCCAGTCTCTTGACTCTTATTTTTCATTATCACCAACAAGGAGGGATTTTCTCCAGGGTTTCTGCAGGCTAAAAGTCACCTGTAACATTCCAGTTCAAGGACAGGCAGAGTTTTGGCTGAAGATGTCAAGCTGGATGACCTCTGCTGTGCACAGAAAACCATGGAACAGCCACGACCCCACTGGCAAAGCAGAATGCTGTTGTAATGCAGCAACTCCTATTACTGTAGGATTTTTTAACGAAAGTAAAACCACTTCAGGGAGTAATTAAAAAGCAAGCAAAAACAAACTAGAAAAGATAAAATGGAATGGCTCAGAAAAGAATGACCATTCCTTTAGAAGTGAGCTCCTGTGCCAGGGAAAGGGAGGGGGCCAGCACATGACTGGAGTGAGGAAACCCAAACCCAAGGAAACCCCCGGTGCCACCCAAGCTTCCAAACTGAGGCAAATACTTGAGACTGCCAGGAAAACTGCAAAAAATCCAAGTGGATTTGCTGTATTGTTTAGGGAAAGAATTAACATTGATGCCCAGACTAATGCTGAGATTATAACTGCACAGCTTCCCTGCAGTTCCACAGCATTCCTATGTATTCTTTTTCCACATTTATGCTGCCACAGTCGTGAACAAGCAGCACTCAGCTTGTAGCTTCCAAGGAACTGTGGCCTCACTCATGGAGGCAAAGTGAAATCTTGCTGCAGCTCACTGGATGCTCCAAGAAAATTCTCCTCTTTTATTCTGTACTACCTTCTAGGGTAAGCTCACCTCTTACCAGAGGGCTATTCCCTCTTCTCCCTCATCTCCAGTGCTAATCAGAGGAAAAGAATCATGACTTTTGAACTACTCCATGAATTTGATTGGTTTTTCTTCCCAATACTCATTTTTTTCAGACTTTTTGTACCTCAGAGGACTGTACCTGCCTAAGTTGCCCTCACAGTGAAAGAGGCTGTGGAAAGTGCTGGGGAGGAGAGATTGACACAAAATGCAAAAGGAATAATCAAAGGAGCAGCACAGCCTGGGGAAGCTCAGGTTTGTGAGTCTTAACAGAACTGACTCAGCTCACAATCCACACAGGAAAAGAGTATCTGCAGTCCCTGAAGAATTTCATTTGAAAGCAAAGAGGAAACAAGGGCTAGTAAATGCTATTGTTACAGAAATAGCAGCTCCATACACCCAGCTATTTCTATTACACAACTGAAATGCTCTGCATTTAATAGAAACCGTGGCTGCTTTGCCAAGTTCTGGACTGGCAATTAGGATGGGACATTGAAATGCATTGTTTTACCAGCTCCAAGGCAAGGACAAGGAATGGGATTTATAATGAGCATTCAGAAATGGTTTCTTCCTTCTTTAAAAGTTAAAAAGGAAGTTACTATACTCTGCTGAAAGCTGTGCCAGAGAATGTCATCTATTATCTGTGAAAACAGGTTCTTTATGTCTGAGGTAATCATCAGCTTTTCAGGATGTTGGGAGGCTGCTTTCTCCTTGCACCTTGCAGGATCTCAAGCACAGTTTCCAGAACACCTACACAGATGTGAAAAAAAAAAAAAAAACCTCCTGGAGCTAGAGGAGAAATAATTTCTAGAGATACTTCGAAGGCAAGTCAGAAACTATGAGTGTACCGCATTAAAGGAAGTCAGCACTGAGGGAATGCAGATATGTTTGTCTTGGAAGCACACTGAGCTGACTGCCAAAAATACATATTTGCCTTTATTTTCCACTCACCTTTATAAATAACAGGCATGTCAAACACCCACCTCTGACTTCTTGGAAAGCAAATGGAAACAGTAAATTTGAACAGTCTACATTTGAAGGGTGAGTGGTAATTGAAAAAGGGACAGGAGGCAGGAAATCATTACTGCACCTAACGCTGTTCTTATCCCAGGTCTGTTGATACAGGTTACTGTCAAAAGAAAAATGACCATGTAGTCATGCTAATTCTTCTTGCAGTGCTGCTGAGCTTACACTCAGTGAAGCCACTGTCTCATTTTATAAAAAAATAATTAAAAATAGCACAATCCACTTTCATGAAAACACAGAAATGCAGTGCCGAATAAAAGAAAACCAAAATTCAACATTTCATTATTGTGAGGAATGGCATTTTCATCACCTGTCCAATCCACAGATGATCCTTACAAAGATTTTAGCAGCAAAATTTCCCAATTTCCACGGTTCAGCTGGAAGCAGCGTCACTGCTAGCAGTGGCAATTGGCAAAATGTCTGAGAGCACCTAACAGAGATTCAAGGAATTGTTTTACCTCTACATTTTAAGGTGACACTTTAAGGGAAACAGGTTTTTTTGCACCCCTGTAAGTGCCAGCTAAAACAATGAATTAAGAGCTGTGCTCTTGCAGCAGGGCCAGTCCCATCAGGACAAAACCACTGCATGGCAACTCTGCTTTCACAGGCACCGACAAAATCAGGCAAAAACCCTTCTCTGTCTCTGATACACTGCAAAGGCAAAGCTTAATTCCATCAAGGGCACCCTGGCTCCATCGATTGGATTATTCATTTGGTGTAATGGACTTTGCTTTCTTCCTGCAGCCTTCTCAAAACAAGAACAAAATGAAGATAAATCAGCTCTCACTCAAGGCTGGCAGTCTATAGATATTTATGGATTTCTGAGCCCTGCAGTACAACAGGAGGGAGGCATTCCCCAAGGATGATTTCCTCTGCAGTCCTGTTACCCTCCCAGCAGCTGCCCAGCACAGGGACACACCAAGGAAAGGCTGCAGCCACCCCTCCCCTTCGGGTCCATCACTGACCCAGCTTTGCCTTGCCCAGCACAGGAGCCACTTTGACACCACAGCCCAGAACAATCCCTGTTTGATCCTCCAAGCAAAGGCCTAATTGCCACTTTCCGAGGGAGCAGCACCAACGTAATCCCAGTTTGCCACTGGGACAGCTGACGTGGCTCCCATGGATCACAAAGATCTCTTCCCCTCTCGTTACACTGTGCCCATTACGTTGCAGGCCTGGCTTCATCTTTTTCTCACACAATGAATGAGCTGATTATGCCAACAAACTCAGACTACTACTCCTGCGAATGAGATTAGAGGTTTATCAACTGCCCCATAAAATGGCAACACTTTCCATCGCTTTTTAATGCAGCAGAAAGGGGCTGACTCATTGTATTGCATCACTGCTCTCAGATCAAGGAGAAACTTGGGGCACAACACGTTATGGAGAACGTTGACCTGTGATAATCCCTTTGCAAAGAGGGAAAGAATAACAGAAAGTTGCTGGGCCAGGTTTTCCTTTAACTTATGACACATTGTAGTTGTAATTGAGGTAACTACACTGAACAAACACAAGTCCTGTGCAGAATAGGTACAAAAAAGTTTTACATCCATTTATTACCCTGTTATTTCAATCTGAGGTACAAGAGCAGAATGTTTGTCTGTGGTCAGTACACCCTGCCTGCATGTATTTAATGTCTTACAGGGAAAAGGGATTTCAGCTTGCATGAAAATAGCCTCCTTTCTAAGCATTGCACCTGCTGAGGTAAGATAATCGTTGAGAGGAAGATGATGTCCTGAGTAATCACATAAATAAATCAGCACTGACCCCAGAAAATCTCTGATGCTGCCTAATAGAAAAAGCAGCAGACACTCACTCGCTTTCTGCCCTTCCTGGCCTTACTTTAAAGCACTGCCTGTAACCCAAAGAGAATCTTTTTGCAAGCCATTTAGGATTCTCAAAGGACCAGGTATCTCTTTTTTTTTTTTTGAAGCTTTATGGGGAAAATGCATCATGCAATATCTCTCTAGTTCTCCACAAGTAACTGAACAAAGCCAAAGTAAATCAGCAAGTGGCACGACATGCAAGAACCCAGAAACAAAATGAGCAATGAAATTGGACTTATCACAGAGAAAAATCTGAGCCATTCATTCGAGATGCTTATGTTTGGGTAACCTTTGGAAGAATGTTTGCTGTTCCATTATACAAACAATGGAAATATTAGATAAGGAAAAGAAGCACCATTGCCAAGAAAGCTCCACGCTTTCTTCCAAACCACGAAACGTGGAGATGTGATTTTATGGAAATATAACGCGCTGCCCGCAGCAGGAGTGTCAAAGGTACAGAGCCATTCCTGCCAGCCCCAGTGGGCCCAGGGAGTGCAGCTCAGCAACCCCTGGGGCAGCACATCTGCCTGGCACTGGCCCACCGACACATGGGGACCCCGGAGCCAAACCCAACCTCGCTGAGGCCAAGCCTTGCAGCCTGCTGAGCAGGACTGAGGCAGCCCCTGTGCCAAAGCAAAGCTGCCACGAGTTATTCACACACAGCCATGCCTGCTCCATCTGCTCCAGCCCTTCCCAGCCTGCCAGGCGCCCCGTGGCAATGGCACTCCTGGGACTGGGGACAGGCCCAGAGCTTCCCACAGAGCAGAGCTGCAAAGGGCCACCAAGAGGGACCCAGGGCTCGTCCCTGTGCCGAGAGGGGCAGCAGGAGTCCCTGGGTGCCATCACTGGGGAGGCTGCAGAAGGGACGCCCCCTGCACACTTTGTGCTGCCCACTCACCCCACAGCCAGGGACCCCTCCGGCTCCCACAGAGATAAAGATTCCCAAAGAGAATCACGGGATCATTTGGGTGGGAAAGGACCTCTAAACCTTGTCCAGTCCAACCCCTGCAGAGAGCAGGGACGTCTACAGCCAGGTCAGGCTGCTCAGAGCCCCATCCAAGCTGGAGTTACACATGCCCACAGGTGGGCATCCTGATCCAGTGTTTCACCACCCTCGTTGTGTGAAATTCCCTCCTTATATCCAATCTACACCAACCCTCCTTCAGTTTAAATCCATTACCCCTTCTCCTGTCACAACAGGTCCTGTAAAACATGTCTCCCTAACTTTCTTACAGGCCTCCTGCAAATACTGGGAGGCCGCAATGGCCTCTCCCTGGGGTCTCTTCCTGCAAATACTGGGAGGCCGCAATGGCCTCTCCCTGGGGTCTTCTCTTCCCAAGGGAGAGGAAACCCAGCTTGGATACTGGGATACACACGAGGGGGTTCTGCAAGTGCAACTTCCAAATAAAGGAGCATCTAGGACTTCCTTCCTTCCTTCCTAGCCAGCCCCTCATGGACAGAGCCAAGCACAGGCCCCAGGAGCCTCTCGAGGCATTTGGATGCAGCCAGTGCCCACTGATGGAAGCACAGGAAAATGCCAAGTTTTCCAAGCTGTCTCCAGCTCACCCACACCTGGCACTGCACCAACAGCCAGGTGAAATATGAGTTTAAAGCTCCTCCGTGGGGTTTTTCCACGTGAGGCAGGAAAAGGCCCAGCGAGGCCTCGGCCCTGCCAGCGCTGAGGGGATTATTCATGGCCAGGGCTGATTTCATTGTTCAAACCAAACCTCCCGTGTGGGGAGAACATGTACAGATAAGGGCTGGATGGGGACTTGGAGCTTGGCTCCTGCCTGGGGGGTTGGCAAATGGGCCTGAGCTACAAGAGATGTTTTGATAGCACAAATAAGGATGAGGAATTAGGCAGTGTGGTGATCCAGAGAGAGGATGAGCGGGTCTGCTCCTACAGGGCTTTTAAGGTGCTGCTTTGAAGGTTTCCAAAGTATTTCAGCTCAACATCACAAGGAAACTCCTCAAATCTACTTTCCAACAGCTGGCAATGCTCCTTTTAAAGAGATTATAAAATCAATCAAATATTATCCATCCTCACCTTAAATGTAAAATAATGTAAGGAGATCTTGAAGTTATGGATAATATTTAATGGTTTATACATGACCAAGTGTGTTCTTTTAACAATGAAAATGATGCTATCACCAATTTCTTTACATTCATGGGCTATTTTAGTGTGTTAAAATAAAGCTCAGTCTCTGACAGTCATAGAATCAATTATTTTATATTTCTATTTTAAACTTCTATTTGCCTGAATCAAGTATTTTTCATTCCTTTTCCAATTTCCTTTCCAAATTCTTTGCATCTCTGTGGCTGATTGAACACAGTGGTGCACCTGACTGCAATTCAGAGTGAACCAGCAAGAACAGCTTCCAAACAGACTATTAAGTTATTAAAGGTGCATTTTTATAGAAGCAAGTGTGAGGAACCAAAACTAACGAGTATTAAAAGCAGCTGGTTAATTTTGTTGCATTCAATCTTTCTTCATCTTCTACCTCATCGTTAAAATTGTGAAAGGCTTTTTTAGATTGCAATAATGAAAAATAAACACACCTCCCCAGGTGGCCCCATGGATTCTCAGCCTGTATCCCCCACACAACAAGCACACATTTGAAAAGAGAGAGAACTTCTCTGATAGCACAACTAAGGGCAGTTGTGATGATTAAAAAGTCAACTTCTACAGTAGAAACATTATCAGTTAACTCTTGATTGATATTGTGTCTTTCCATAAAACCTTTTCATGCTATCCTGAGACAGACCTACAGCCAGAAAAAAAAAAAAAAAAAACACAAAATGAAGCTGAAATATTCTCCCCCAGCCCGTTTCTAGAACATTAAGCAGTTCTGTATCCAGTAAATTCCAACAGAAAGACTTCTGTCGTGCTGTAACGTCATCACCAACGTGTGACACCTTCTGGAGTGCCTGTTTGGGGGGTGGCTGCACAGATATCACCATGGAGAGGTTCTTCCTTCATTTAAAAATTAAAAAATCTTCACTCTACTGTGATGGGGCACGCCCCAAGGCTGCCAGAGCTCTGGGAGCGTTTGGACAACGCTCTCAGGGATGCACAGGGTGGGATTGCAGGGCCAGGGGTTGGATCAATGATCCTTGTGGACTCCCTTCCCACTCAGGGTATTCATCATCCTAACAGTGAATTCTTCGCTTTTTACATGCACTGGAAATTGCAGCATCCAAGTATTTTTAGCAAGAAATCAGGGAATTTAATTCACTAACATACTCCTATAAGAAAGAAACATTTTTATAAGGGAAAGTAGATGAAAAGGTGGCTGTAAATTGGTGGATGCTATATAAAATTGTGGGTAAATATAGTTAAGTATTGGAGAGAGTGGATTCCAGTCTCATTTGGTATTCATCCAACCAACTCATCCCATTTTACCAGCTGTCCTTTATAAGGTATCACTGATGCTCCAGTGGGCCTCGGAGACTCCAATTGCATGGAAAATTCTACAACTGTCAGCACAGCTCTGCCCAAGGGGGGATTCAGCATTGTTTTGCAAAGTGACAGGGCTGGATCCTGCCTATATGTGGTATTTCTGGGATAATGAAAGTGAAACTAATCTGAACATAAATATTTTTAAAGCAAATTCAAGTCGACACGTATGTGTGGTTTTTTTTCATATAAATTATTTCCATAGATTTTTGGGAGGTTCTTTTCATGAGCACTTAAATGGGAGCTTTTCATTATAATAGAATCACTTTAGGGCAGGAAATCCCTCAGGCATAACTGAGAGCTGGGATCTCCACTGCATCTATAGCTAAAGGAGCAATCAAAGAAAATTTAAAGGAGCAACTGAAGTCTTGTAACCTCTAATAATATTATTAATTCATTTAACATGCAAATATTATTCTACTCAACACTCAGCAGACTGCCCCAGCTCCATGCTGAATTGAGACAGGGGTTCACTGGGAAATGAGCCTCACAGCAGAGTCAATGACATCTGATGTCTTACAAATATGATGTCTTCACTTGAGAAGTTCAGGGCCTTTAAAACAGTCCCAGAAACCACTTCTAAGTGTGATTGATCCTGCCAATCCAATGTCCCCCAAACAGGTGGGACATCAAATATTAACATGGGAAATGAATTGAGTCAGCTCTGAGCTCATGACTACTTCTTGCTTTCTAAATAAACCGGTAAATTCAGTTTAGGCCACATTTTACCAAATTAACATGTCCCTGCTTCCAGGAAAAATTTTTTGCCTCTTCTCTGGTATCTGTTTGAGCCCATATCCCACAAAATTACAAGGGCTTTATGCAGATAAATTCTGGAAGATCTTACAAGACAAGAAGAACCAAGTTCTATGGCCAGGTCCTTTTTACTGTTTCACAGTCACTCAGGACTCCTGCTCAGCTATTTGGTTTTTTGTGCCCTGCAGTAATTCTTATTTTGAATTTCCAATAAAAGCCTGTGAGATGTGCAGCACACCAAAGTATGAAAAACAAAGGAAGTGCAGTGAACGTGCTTCACCAAAAATGATGACTGGTTGGGAAAGGGATTTTCAGACACTGTAGCAAATTGTGGTTTTTCACAAAGGTATTCAATGAAGAATCCACAGTTTGCTGCAGATACCAAAGGATAAAGCTAAGTATGTCCATAATTAATTTTCAGATCATGTCTGCTTGCTGTTAGGATTCCATTTCCATGGAAGAAATGATTATGTTTTTTTCCTCTAAGAAGAGTCATGTCTCCAAGAATATCCTCTTCACTGAGCTTGGAATCAAGAAAAACAATGGCTTGGGACTTAGAACTAAATATAAGCTTTTATTTGCCATAAGCCTTTAAAGTTTCTCTGTGATGGATAGTTTCTCTCCAGCAAAAGTTTCCAGAGCTTGACAAGACATATTTCAGAGAAATTTTCCAAGCAAAACAATTAAAAATAAGATGTAAGCTTTGTGTGAATTCCTATTATGTGATCTACTTGAAAATTAAAACCCAGCGGAGCCTTGCCGATTCCAAGGCTATGCTGATTGCCATTTGAAGCTGGAAAGGTTTTTCCCTAATGCACAAGTGATGAAGTGCACGTAATGCTTGGAGGAAAGTTACCTTATCTGCAGTATCAGATATAGATTACTGCTGGAGTCAGTGTGCCACGCTGCTGGATCCATACACTCTGTTCCAACGTGAGGAATTGAGTTTCCCTGATGTCATAAATTGAACACATAATGCAATTAACATCTCCTTTGAAGTTCACATTGACCAGGTAACCACTAGAATGAGTTGGCAAACCTTGACTGAAGTCACCGCCATGAGCTCGGCTCAGACAGAGACTTCAGCTCTGACTTTCTGCAAATGTGGAGTTCTTGAGGCTGAGACATTGATAGCTGCTCCTTTGGGACCCCTCAGCTGGGGTAATTTATGGTGTCACACTACAACTGACATGTTTACGATCACACCAATAATTCCAGACTTTGAGGCGCTTAAACACTGGAGGTAACTAAATGATTAATTTTAGAAAGAAGAGAATGGAACAAAGCCAAGACTCCTATCTTCGTGAAAAAGAAAAGAACTTGAAATGAACATCTTGGCTACTTTACAAGACTGCAGAAACATTATAGACTGAAAGACTGTGTAATTTCCAAAAGTGTTAATACTCCTTGGAGATGAAAATACGGTGACAAAAATAGAATTCTTAGAATAAAACAGAATTTTACTTGCACTTATAGAGAAAGAAAATTGTATGAGGAGAGGGAAACTTTGCACCATTGTCAATGCTTTAGGGGAGCTATTTGGTTTGAGCATTGAAAACCAGACTAATAAACCATCAAGGAGAAGTCACTAAAAAGACTTAGGAAAATAGACTCTGGAAAGTTATGATTGGTAGCATTAAACATAAGAAAGCATGGAGCTTAGTGTTACACACAACAGTAGTGCAACTAATAAAAGCATCAATACAATCACAGACTGATGATTTAAGCAAAATTATCTCTGGTAATATAATAAGTGAAGATTATAGTGAAGACATATATATAAATATAAAAAAATATATTGATCTACACAGAAACATAATGTGCATCTCAGAAGGTCATTTCATACTCTCAAGATGTCCAAACACCTAGAAGCTGTTTTGAAGCAACTACTTTGCACCTTCTTACCCCAGGAGCACAGAGATTCAAGTCTCTGCAATGCCTAAAACATGCACTGATTTTTTTGTGTTATTTTAAGGAAGAATTAATGCATTTAGCTGTTAAAACAAGAAGCACTCCTTTCACCCTCATGCCAGCTTTAGCTTTAGCTGGACTGGTTTGCCTTCTTTCTTAGAAGACTCTTGTTTTGTTATTGTTAGGAATAACGGCAGCACCATGAGAATTCTGTTCAGGTAGGAATCAAAGCCTCTTTTTACACTGCTCTAGAGAGCATTTACACAAAGTCCTCTAATTCAAGTGAAGTGAGAAGTGCTTACCTTCTGTTGGTGATGTCTTCAGATGTCTGCAGAGCCCCTCTGTTTCCCCATAAGTCTCTTTAATTTTTACTACTGCTTCTGTCCCTCGGAGTTCCATGAGGGAGCGCAGTTCCTGCAGTGTGCACCCAAACTCTCCTGCATGGTTGGCCTCATTTCTTTGGTTCTTGGAATAAAAATCGCTATTTGTCATGTCACCCATCGTGGCTGGTTATATTGCTCCACTCGTTGTAGTTGATACAATCTTAAAAGTGTTTAAAAATTGGAGGAGAGGAACCTCGAATTCCAAATCGGAGAAATTAAAAAGAATCCCGCGTGTGTCCGGCGAGCGACGTGGAGGATGCCCCTGGCGTGGAGGGTGTCCCTGACAGACTGGAGGTCACAGAACGGCTGCTCTCAAGGCTGCAGACCAGCTCCACTCCATTCACCATTTCCCATTATGCTGCACCCAAGCTGTAGAATCTACATGGTCATTTCTTCCTCTGGACCTTTGGGAAGAAGCAGAAAGGACTCATTACAAGGCGGGACACGGGGGATGGCGTCAGACGGGTGGTGGCATCCCATAGGAGCTGCACAGCACCACGGAAGGGTGTCCTGGAGGTGCTGCAGGTGAGCAGCATCCACCCAGGACAGCACCTGCTCTGCCTTAGATAAAGCTCTCCACGGCTGGAGCACCAATAGCAGCGCTGCTCGAGTCCAAAGAGCAGCCGCTAAATGAGATGAGTCATGAATATTAATTAGTGAGCGATTAGCCCGGCGTGCAGGATGCACCCCCAGTACGTGCTCTGCTCCATACAGCCACCCCGGGCTGTCCTCTGACCAGAACAAAGGCTCCCTGATAAGGCTCCGAGGTTGGCAACGGGTTAAACCCTGCCAGTTTTCATAATGGGTTAAAGTAAAACTGGGTTTTAGTGCAAAGGCAGTGAAACTTGGGGAAAAACTATAGAGCCACCATCAGAAATGCAGAATATATTTAAATACATTACATCTTGCAGCCCTGCCTTCTGTGCAAGCAAGCACAGCAGGGATGCAATGGGATGTCTGGGATGGAAGAGGCAGAGCTCTGTTTGAGGAGCCCTTTCCCCTGAGCCCAGTCACCACCAGGAACACACACACAGGATGCTGCTGGGCTCTTTTTTCTTCCTTTTCCCTTTTTTTTATTGTCTTTTTTATGTGCAGTGTTGAACGAGTCCCATTTGGACCATCTGGGAGACAGTTGATTACTTGCTAAAGCCAGCCTTTAAAACCTGTTTCCCCTTCCCATATTCTAATGAAGTTGGTTTAAATACTGCTGAAACCAGCTATTATATTTGGCACGCAGAGTTTTAACAGAGATTAAAGGTTTCTTTTTTGCCTCAAGCGGGTTAGTGCGAGTGCACTGTCTAATCTAGAGGTCTCAGATTCGTTTTCATAATAAAAAAGATCTTTCAAAGGGCACCCCAGCAGCCTAATAACTGACCAACCTGTCACAGGCAAAGGTCACACGTTGAACTTTCTAGGCACAGCAATTCCCAGTGGAAATTATATATAAATGCCCAGATAAAGCACATCAAGAGGAACCCAGTGCCTTTCAAGTCTCAGGTTTATATTTGTGCAATAATTTTAATCTCCCACCCAGCTATAGCTGACTAACATGGAGGGTTTGTTATTTCCACTCTCTAAGGACGTTACCATTGCTGTGCAGTGACAAAGATCAGGCCTGTATGAGCACTAATTTGGAGTTACCTTGCTCAATTAACAAAACTAAACCTCTACCAGCCCTCTCCTTTACAGCTTCAAACCTCAACATTCCTTTGATTTCTGTGGAGGAAAACGTTAAAGAAAAACAACAACAAAAAAAAGGAAGTTCAAGTTTCACTATGATATTACAGCCCAAAATTCAAATACCAGCCAACTGCTACACATTTCTTCCACCCATCCTATTTACTGATGTATCTTCTAGTGCTAAGAACTTCTGCCACCCTCAACTTCCCATATTGCTGTCCACATTCACGAGATGAGAATTTCAGCACAAAATGTTTTTACAGGAAACAACAAAGAGAAACTCAAAGCAGCAATTGAAAAGGGTTATTATTTGCCAAGCAGGAGATGGTGAACCACACTCTGCTCTCCATGGCTGCATCCTGGGCACTGCTCAGCCTCAACCCATCCCCAGGTAATGCCCTCTATACAGCAGGAAGAAAAGGCCTTACTCACACTATTGCTTTGTCTTTTTGTAAACAGGATGGATCAGGATTCCAAACAGAAATAGCATCAGCCTGCAGCATTATTTGGGGAAAAAAATTGCAGGCCAGAAATGTCACAGATGCCCAGTGAAGCAGGTTTCATCCCAGGAGGCAGCACAGGGCTCCTCCCTCCAACCAGCAGCATCCCAGGCTCTGCCTGCTGCCAGCCACAGCAAAGTGCAGACTGAGATCTGATTGTCAGAAAGGCTACAGTGATGATAATAAACAGCTGAAATAACAGGCTGCTCTTTACTTCCAGTAGTAAAAAAAAATAAAATAAAATAATAAAGTCTGTTCCTAAGTGCAGTTCAGGGTTTTGAAAGCTGGGCATCTCAAACAGCCATGATTTTAAGAGAAAAGAAGATGGAAAAAAGCATTGCTCTAATAAAATGAAAAAAAAATCTTTTTAAACGTTGCTCCAAAATAATAAAATTGTTCTCAAACTATTCCATGAAACCACAGAGAAAAGACAATTTTGAGTGTTTTCTGAAGAGAATCATCTACCAATTTCATTTCTGATGCAGAGGCTACTAAACACAGCATCAAAGACATTTTCTCCATGATCTTTCTGTGGAATGTGTCCACTCCTCTCAATCAAAGCATCTCTTTGCTAGAAATTCTAGCATCCCTGTGCTAGAAATTAATATATTTTCTCCCATTCTTAGAAATTCACTGTCATTTGTCAGCCACAGTGCTGACAAGACAGTGCCGTTGCTTTTCAGCATGAGTCATTTGCCTGCTTAATTTTTAATTTCACCTCCAATTAAATATTAACCAATAAACAACAAATATGAAGTTCACACTTCCTTCAGAACTCCAAAACCAAATCCCTGGCAGTCTGTGCTGCTCATGACTCACCTAAAGCTGTGCCACCAGGGAAACACCACCTCATGGTTCTGAGAGGCAGATGGAGACACACAGCAGGCACTGAGCGTGACTGACGTTGTTCCCTGCTAATGCAGCTCCCTAATCCCCTGGAACAGGATCCTCAGGCTCTATCCCATCCCAAAATCTCTCCTAGCCAAAGCCCAGGCCCTTGCCAGGCTGGCAGGACTGACACACCGCCACATCACCCCTCCCAGGTGGTGAATATTGAATATTTCTTCACCAAAAGCTGAGGAATAGAAGAATTGTAGCTGGCACCTGGCAATAGTCCCATCCTGGGGCTTTGCATCTCCAAAATACATCCAGTTGCCACAAATGGGGAAATTAAGAGTCTCATCCACAAGAAATCCCATTATTGCACTGGGTTTTGGGCAAGGTTTTTTTGTTTGCTAGGGTTTTTTTGGGTGGAGATGAGGGAAGGAACTATTTTACAAAGACCCTCACAATATTGATATTTTCAAGATGTTTTACATATTGATGTTTTCGAGATATTCTAAGCGAACTACCAAGAAATTCTGATTAAAGGAGGTGATACTGGCACATTTTTCAATCAAAATGATCTAATATCCTAATGACCCAATAAATCAAGTGAGCTGGATTTCATGCTCTGGGTGCTGCTTTCACTGCTCTATCCATGGTGAGCTTCAGTGGATTTAATTCATAAGCAAAATCATCTTCCTGGAATATAGAGGCACCATCCCCAAGCGCTGAGAGCGCAGGGTTTGCCTTCCACACCATCCTAGAACAGGGTCACCTCCTCCTCCAAATCCTCCAGATTTGGTCTCATTCCCTGTGAGAGCAACTTCTAGGGAAGATGTCCCTCCGCAGACACGTTCAACAAAAGAGAAATAAAAGCTCCAGTAAATGAATTTCACACCCAATGGCAGCTGGTTTTCCCAGACAAAAGCAGTCACTTTTAATGAAGGTTATTTGGGTTTACTTACTCTTCCCAATGCTTCTGAAACTAGAAAACTGAGTAAAAGTCCCAAAGTGCAGTTTGTAAACAACAGACTGCTGTGGAGCAGAGATAAAATCCCAGCCCATTTAGATACAACTCAGGTAATAAAAGACTTCACACACAGAACACCTGAGTAAAAAAAAAAACAAAAAACACCATCCTTATTTTCCTCAATAAAAAGTCAGAATATCAGTCTGTTCCTTGGTCTGGAATCCTGTCAAAGACGGATTTTTGTTGTACAAATGCAATATAAACTTGAGCTGGCTGGTTGGTTGGGCTTTTTTGTTATTTGGTTGTTTTTTTTTTCCCAGAGTGCTGTGTCTGGGGGAAGAGGCTTCCAGTCCTGTAGAGCCCAAGTCAAATATTTTTAATCTCCTAGCTGCTTAGAGGAAATGCATGCCAATTAAAACAGAAGCAATTTGGATGAGCTAACTGCAGGCCTGCTGGGAAAACTATTCTTTGATTTCCCTAATCAGGAAAAGTCTCATCTTGGAAGCTTGTAAATATTTTCACAGTGTGTTAGAATGTAGATATCATCCCCAAGTATTCTGACATCTGATTTCATTCAGGCTTCTACTGGCAGGAAAGTTAACAGCAACTCAATGAAGCAGATTTCACCGGAGCAGAATCCCAAGACTTGCATTTCACTGTCCTAAAAGTCTGGACAAATAATGGATTCACCATGAGTATTAAAATATATGTATATATAGATACATACAGTAATTTTTTTTAATTTGACTGTTTTCTCTAAACTGTCACCTGAGATTCTGGCAACCCTGATTTCAGAGTTTGCTGTGAGGAGCTGTTTGAATTACAGGTGAAAGGGTGATTCCCTCTCACTCCTCCTGCAGCTGGGAGGTGGCACACACAGCTGCTGCTCCAGGAATTAAACTCAGGGAATTGGCAGCTCCCACCCCTTCACAGGGAGCATTTCTGCCCCACTTGGGCTTTATTTGGCTGCAGATAAAATTCCAGCTGAGCCCTATAGACAAGCCCCAAGTAAGGGGTGAAATACACATTTCAGTGGGTACAAGGTGCATAACCAGATTTTTCTGTGTTCACTGATACCATTCCTTAAAAAGCAGGACTGGAAGCAGATTTAAGGGAATTTCCCCTTGAATCTGAGCAAAATCATCTGAGGTGTTTTGAGACTACAGTTCCTGGGAGCAGCAGGGGCAACAACTGATTGCAGAGGAGGAAAACCTCACAGCAGACCTCTGCAAGGGGAAGAGTTGAGAAGGAAAGCCATAACCTGCTCTGCAGAGGCCTGCAGATATGTGAAATAAATCAGGTGTGGCCCAGCTATGGCATCTTTGCATGGCAAATCCAGAATGTCCATCCATTTGTGAACACAATCTTCATGGAGCAGAGGAATGAGGAAAGGATTCTCTATCCAGCAGCCAAAAAAGCTGATTAAATGTACCCAGCAATGCCTAAACTCACACTTTCTTAAAAAAAAAAATCAACCATGCTGACTTTGAAGTTCAATTATCAGCAATGCACAAGATGCAGAAGGAGCTAAGGAAAAACACCATCTGAATAAAAGCTGGTTGGCACCTCACAAAGTGTGAAATTTTTGTTTAATGCCAGGAAGCCAAGAGCAGATAAAGACAGAAAAACTGAACTTTGTCACTGAAGTGTTCTCTGAAAATATTCCTGACTTCATCCCTCCATTTCCTCATGAATTTCAAGTTGATTTAAGCTAATCTGTCCATCTATAAAGAAGCTGTGGCTGTCCCTGGATGCCTGAAGTGTCCAAGGCCAGGTTGGACAGGGCTTGGAGCAACCTTGGACAGTGGAAGATGTCCCTGCCCATGGAAAGAGCTGGAATAAAATGGTCATTAGGGTCATTTCCAACCCAAACCAGTCTGTGATTCTGTGCTCATTCATTCATGATGAGCACACACAGATGAGACATTCATTCAGTTGTTGTTTTCAGACAGCAAAATATATTTCCCCTGATAATAGGATGACATTAAGGCAATTAAGTTAAAGTATTATTTTAAAAATATTGCAAATGAAAACATTTTAAAAAAAGATAAATCACAGGCAACTTCCTGTTACAATCCCTCAACAGCTGTTCCAGTCTTTCAGCATGAACCTGAGCCTCCAGTCAGTACCAGTTTCATTATCAGGTAGGATAAATAAAAAGGATTCCATGCCTTCTGTATACCCTGTTGAATATTTGAAGGCAACAAAAGCCTTGTCACAAGAGAAATTTTTATTAAAGAGACACAAACTATCATTAATTTCAGTTCTAAAATAAGCATATTTACTTAGGACTTCTACCAAAGAGAATCTTGCACAAATGGGCTGATTTTTCTCTTTTCCACATGGTACTGGTGTAATGAGGGGAATAGAAATGAGGGCTGTGAATTAAAGTCCCTGCAGCCCCTGCTGCAGTGCACAGCTATTCAGCCTGCATCTGATCCCAAGCCTTTCCTCTGCTCCTCGTGGAAATGGCTCCAGCAAAGCCAAATGAACTCCTGACAGCAACAAAACTGCTTTAAGGGAATCAATTCAGGCCCATTAAATAACAAAGTGACTCCATCAGTGACTTCTGGGGGACTGCAGCAGCTCCTACAGATGAAATCCTTCCTCCCCTGGTGCCAGAGCCTCCCTCTCTGCCTGCAAAGGTGGGATCTGCCCTGAAAATGAGATTTTCCCACTACAGGCTGTCCCAGCCACCAGGTTTCAGAACTCTCTCTCATGCCCTGCTGGTGCTGACATGAATTTATCATGTTTTGCTTCCAGTGCTCAAATAAAAGGTTCTTTTCCATCAGCCATTTATTCTCTTGAGGCTCCAATTCCTCACTGCAAAGCAGGTTTGGGGTTTCTCTCATTCACTGCCTTCCTAAACACCACATATTCCCACTCTTTGGGGTTGTGTTTCTGGCACTGAAAAGACCCATTCTACACCTATATAAGCTTTAGAAAATTCATGTTTTCATGCAGAATTGATTTTATACAGCACAGTTGTTGCAAGGAGTGCCAACTTCCAAACTGCGTTATCAGTTTAATCAAAAAAACAGCTGGGGAAAAAACTTCAGGATATTCAGACTTCAGCCACTCAGATAGCATTAAATACAGCAGATGTGGAAAAAAAAAAATCTAAATTAAATGCTCTAAAAGCAGTAGGTGATCAGGTAAGGAACACTTCCCAGCACAGATTCCTGTATCAATTCCAGAGCCTTTCTCATAGCAGAAACACCTAAAAGATGTACTACAGTGATGCTACATGACAGAGGGGTGTTAGAGAGCAGCTCCTCACCATCATCTCCAGGAAAAATATTGAAAATTTCTTCCTTGGGCTGGGTTGCCTTTCTTTTCTCCTCCAAAATTATAGTTCTGTCCGGTCATTAAAGTTTTGACCCAGGGAACAAGGATAAAAAAAAAATCCTATAAAAAAAGAGCCCAAACTCACCAAGCTATAATTCAGATCTTCACTTTGCTTCACTAAAAGCTAATTATTGGCACATGAACACTAAAAAGATGAGGCATTCTACATCTGTCTTTCAGCTGTGTGTTTCACAGACTACCAGATTTATTAAATCTAGAATTTGAGTTACCATGAGACCTTTAGCTGATTATCAGCTCGGTGCACACAATTTCAGGGAGTTCCAGGAGTCTGTGTGCCCAAAATACCTAATTACAGCTCATTTTATCAGAAAACTCTCCAGAACATCTTTAAAAAAATAGATTTTCCAGCTCCTTCCAACCTTAAATTCCAATCTAACCTTTTCCTGCTCCATCCCACCTAAATTTTTTTTTGCTTTTGTTCAGTCTCTGATTTGGGGTCCTAATTATTACTTTTTTTAGTCTAGTACTAATTATTTCATCATAAAAAATTAAATGGCCTCTCTAAACTTCATACCTTGATACCAACACAAATATTTAATACTTTGGAAGAAATTGCCATTTCTCCTGATTGGTCACATCCGTCTTGACCTCTTTTCACATTTCTTTCTCAGATTTTTTAACAATATTTTACAAGCACTTTCAATCCTAAAAATTGAGATTAATGAAGATAATCTCGCCTATATCTGAACCACCTAGCAGGCTTTTAATCAATAAAATGCAATTTCCTTTCATGATTCCTCTGTGCTCCCAGCTCTACCTTGAAGGCTGCATCAGCCCATGACTGGTTTGAAAGCTGTGAAAGAAGATTTGAAATATTTCCAGTCCTGGACAGGTCTTTGTCATAAGAGAAAGCTCAAAGACTTAAAGGAGGCCTGGACTTGATTACTTTTTAAATAAACTAGAGATAAATTGAATCATTTTCCTGCTTTCTTAGGATATGAGGATGAGGAAGTGCAGCAGAAGTACAGTAATTAATGTGAGATAGAATTTTGATGGATTGCTTTTACTAAAAAATTGACAGGTATCATGTTTTCCATAAATATGGATCTATGGGATAACAGAGAAAATAAAAACCTGGGGAAATCCATAACTGGCCAGCTGGAGAGAAAATCATTTTGTTGTGTCATGATCTGAGCTCTGGAGGTTAAAGCACCTTTCCACTTTTAACATCCATGCTATTGTAGCATGATCAGTGTTGACACTCATATCCCTGAGAAAAAAAACTCCAATTTCTACATAACAACCCAAGGGAGACCATTAAGGGAAAAAAAAAAAAAAGGAAAAAGAAAGGAAAAAAAAAAGATAAAACAAACAAAAAAAACCCCTGGCCTTGTTCTGCTGTTCTCTCTGTCCTTCTGTCAGCGTTCATCACATAAATCACCCGGCCATTAGTAGGGAAAAGGACTGACTGACTACTGCTGTCTATAAAAGTCAAGAAAATCTAAGCAGATCTAACAGACCTTTAGCCAAAAGACAGGAAACCACAGCACACAGAAATGGAATCAGATTGCTGTGTTTGGTCAAAAATGCCATCATTTCAGAGTTATACATACAAAGTCTTCTATCTACGAGAGGCTTCAAGACTGACTGCAGAAAAATCCAATTTTCCAGGAGTTGCTCATGTTTTTCAGGTGTGTGATTGCTCAGCAGGTGAAATGCTGAGCATCAAACAGATCATGAGAAACAGCTGGTCCAGGGAAGAAAAAAAGGAAAAAAAAAAGAAGAAAAAAGAAGAAGGAAAAAACCACCCTCCTAAACAAACTAAACCAACTCCAGTCTAAATTTGCAGACCTCTTTTCTGCCACCTTGGTTTCACTGTCTGAGGCATTTTATTATAATATTAATTAAATGAAGCCAAATATTGAAGCTTGTAGTGCAGCACCATTGGTTGTTAATGAGATTCAGAAAATTGAGCTTCCATGCAAAATAAGCGCAAGCATAAAAATAAAAGAGGAAGAAAACAAAATGTAAAACTAAATCATTTGGTTGTTAAAAAAACCCAACAACATATAGTTATTTAATGGCTGAATAGAAGTATATATAATTAGAATTGGAAGATGCACATTTTTCACTTGCACCATTCCCATAAAGGCTGAAAAAGCAAACTGCAGGCTATAATCTCCTTTTCTAAACATATATCTACATATTCCTTTTGTTAACAGTGAAAAGAACTTTTGCATCTTTTTCTTTAAGAATAATTTTTAAAAATTCTTATTTAAGGTTGGGTTATTTTATTCTTGGGATGGGATGCAGTTCTCTAAAATGAGAATAAAGAGACCAAATTATAATTAACAGGGACCATCTCAGAAAGATTTTTGTTGCCACCTGCACATTTGATGGCAGGAGATCATTTCAGTTAACCAAGGGCATAATCCCAAGCCTGTCCTGCTGTGTGCCTGCACACTGCAGAGCATTCCTACCCCACCTCACCTATTTATCTGCATTGAAAAAGCAGCAGGAGAAAGTATAACAAATTTAAAACCAAGCTTTAATAGGTTATAAACTGCTAAAAATAAACTACCAGTAGTTTACCACCAGCAGCACACAGAGCAGAGTTGAGCTCCTATAAAACTTAGCATCTCTTCAAATCTCCTTCAGGCTACTGAACTCTCAGACCATCATCATGCAAGGATCAGAGTTAGAGAAAAATCACTTTTTAGCTTTGCTCCATCTTATGGCAGATAAGTTATGGGGTAGGAAAAAAAAAGCTTTTTCCCTTCAAGAGATGAATTTTCTTCAAGCATATTCTGTTTTGTTTCGGCTAAAAAAAAAATCTAATTTTTTTTTTACTGTCACAGCTTTATAAATTTTTCATATAAACCAACCCATCTTTGCTACTAAAGAGAGATCCAAACCTGGCCAGCTTTGAACTCCAGCTCCACATCCTCAGCCACGAGCTTGCAGGTTACAAAAAGCTAGAACAATAAATTACAACTGAAGTGATGATTTGGGCAGAATTCCTTCGCAGTTTTGCAGAGAGTGGAAGAGATAGAACAGGCAGCTTGTCTGTCCCCAGCTGAAATGAAAGCCAAGAGGCCCCAGCCCTCCCCAGCTGGCTGATTTCTCTCACCTGCCAGGAAAGCCACAGGTGATTCTGATTCCCTTTAATCAGGGGAGAAGAAAGGGAAGCCCTGGGATAGGATGGAACCCAACAGCCCCCTTTGCATTTTTAATTGCTAAGAAAATCAAATATAAGCATATTTTCTCCCCTGTGAGGCAAGAGGAGCAGAGCTGCTGGGGAGGTGAGTCTGCAGCACGAAAATCTGCGTGAAAGGAGGAGAGGGGGGAAAAATCCATCCCTGCAGGACTCGGGTGTACAATGGGAACTGGCAGCCAAGGTCACTCCTGAGAAAGAGAGCAGCCAAAAAGGAGGTTTTAAATCTCAGTGGGCATTAGCTGAAAGACACACAGAGATGTTCTGCAGAGCTTTTAAATAGGACATGCACAAAGGATTCCAAGGAGATGGCTATCAGGCAGCCCTATCAAAATACCTTTTTTTTTTTTTGCCCAGGTTATTGTCATCTGTGGAGAATCACGAAATCATTTTGCACCAGAAAGTGAACAAGTACAATTTGACAGAAACCACAGCCAGGCCCTGCATAAATACCTGACCAAAATGGCCTTGCCAGCAGCACCATCTGAGGGGGGTGAAGAGCATCTGAGAGGCCCCAAGCAGAAGGAAGGAGGGTGAGGGCCCTGCCCAGGAGCTGCCAGGGACACTTGCAGAGGGCACTGGGCACCGTGGGACTCCAGCTCCTCTCCCTGGCACCAGCTCACACCACCTGGCCCACGGGAAGGCGCTTTGGGGACAGGCATATGCAGGCAGAACTGGCACGTTAATGCTAAAAACTGCCTCATTAAACCTAAACATCCAACAGGAAGAATAAAATAAACCAAAAAAAAAAAAAAGAAGAAAAGAGTTTGGGAAGAGAAATTTCCAAAGCCAAGCGTTCTCTGCATTCAGCTTGAGGGAAAGCATCAATTTTAGCAGAGGGAAAATAAAATAAAAAACCCATTCTTCCCTCAAAAACCTACATGAGTAGACATTACTCTCTTTCTGCTTCACAGAAGCAACATTTGGAAAACGACTTAACCTTTCTATTTTTATCTGGGTGCATTCAAATTACCAATAATGTACAACATGCTGTAACAAAACCACTGATGTAGGGTATAATTTTCCCTCAAGCACATTATCCTAGCTGGTGGCTCAGAAAAATAAGCTGATAAAACAGCAGCAGACATCAATTGATGGATAAAAAGCGATCACAGCTATGCAGAATGCTGCTGCCCAACCTTAAAATCATACAATTAGCCCAAAAATACAAGCTGTAGGACAGGACATACCAACAACCACGCATTAGCTACGGGGTCATCCCAAAAATCCTCCTACAAACACATTTTTAGGCAGACCAGCAGATTATCGCCTCATAATTTAGCTATTAACACACAGATTTATTTTAAAGCCATCATCATGCCTGGTACTTTTATTAAATATCTTCTTCCCTGTCAAGTTCAATCGGGATCTCATCCTAACCATGATGAGCTTTTAATTTTCTGTGCTATTAATAGCAACTTAAAAATAAAATGTTCTCTTTTGGAGCTATAAAGCTGTAACTTTCTTTAGGAGCTGCAAGGGGGAAGAGAGATTAATCTTCCTACTCTGCATCTCTTAAGCTACATTAGTTATCTGCATATATGGGAAAAAACCCAGGAGAACAAGGAAGAAGCAGGAATTTTCTCTAAGAATCCCTTAATATAACTGCCTGTAAGGATTTCACATGGCTGCAGCACAGAAATGAAGAATTATCAATATACAAGGAATAAATACTTTAATTGCCAGGTAGGTTCTGAATCCTTCTCAGTGACCCTCATCAAGAGATAACAGATTAATGAATGACATAATTAGCTGCAGGATGCACAGAGTCCTGTCCAGCAAAGCCCTTCAGCAGGTTCTCAAATTTCAGCCCAATTGGGGTCCTCGTTAATTGCCCAGCAAATGAAGAAAGATGGGGAGCTGGAGATGAGGCTGATGGCCCTCTGTGACCATCTGACACACGGATCAGATGCTTCCAGCTGCTCTTCCTCAGCTGCCTCCTCCCAGCCAGGGCAGGAGGGAAGGTACAAAGCTGCTCCAAGCCCTCTCTGGGTCTGCAGGAGCAAAATTAAGGCAGAGTGTTGCTCAATCCCTTTCAGCATCCTGCTGCAGTGCTGCTTGCACTTCCAAGGAACAGCACAAGGAAGGTCAGCTCCAAGGCTGCTGTCAGAACCACAGAGCAGAACCACAGAGCCCCAGCAGCTGCACAACAGCCCAGAGAGCTCCAGGGAGAGCTCAGAGCCCTGCCAGGACCTGAAGGGGCTCCAGGGGAGCTGGAGAGGGACTGGGGACAAGGGATGGAGGGACAGGACACAGGGAATGGCCTTAAACTGGAGGAGGGCAGGTTTGGGTTGGATTTAGGAAGGAATTCCTCCCTGGGAGGGTGGGCATGCCCTGGCACAGGGTGCCCAGAGCAGCTGTGGCTGCCCCTGGATCCCTGGCAGTGCCCAAGGCCAGGCTGGATGGGTTTGGAGCACCCTGGGATAATGGAAGGTGTCCCTGCCATGGCAGGGGTGGGATGAGATGACCTTTAATGTTCCTTTCCACCCAAATCACTCTGGATTCACTGATTCCATGACCTTGGGACACAAGGCAGGCCCTGGGCTGCTGTGGGATGCATTTCCTGCCCGTGCCTCCATGCCTGTGACCTCTCTTTTAGGATATGGGCCCTGCCACAGCCATCGAGGCCTATCTTTATCTAAAGATTGGAACACTGAAGTGTGTTTTAATGAGGGATAAACTGAGACCATCTGGATGTCTCAGCTGCTACAGAGCATGATTGTTTGCTGATTTTAACCGTGGCTCTTGCGGAGAACATAGACCTGTGTTGCACAAAGTGCACGAGCTCAGCTTGATTTCTCCTTGTAATCAAATGTGTTGATCTAAAATCTGTTTCCAGCAAATTACTTGTCTGTTTTGGGAACAGCTCCCTCCTCATCTCCTCAGCACGGTGATGGGGATGAGCAGAGACAATTGAGTTGAAAAGGTATTTTTGTGAGGGGCTGGCAGTGAGTGCTCCCAGTGAAATCTTCCATTTTGGAGCACGACCACCATTTACTCACAAACTACATACCAGGGGCCAACTCAAATTAAAATCTGGAATTTTCTTTTCTTTTCCTTTCTTTTTTCTTCAAGGGTTTTGGCTCGTTGTTGTTATTGAGTTTGTTTGTTGATTTTCTTTTTCTTTTTTGTTGCAAAAAAATTGGTAACTAATTGGTCCCATTTGAATGGTGGTGGCATGGGGACAATCTGCATTTCCTCATGCACATATTTCAATGGTTAAGTGTCCTGGGTACTGGATAACCATACTGCAATTAAGCTTCAACAGATCATTTGTTGACCCTGTATATATCCTGCAAGATAAATAATGAGTTTCTTTGGGAAGGTAAAGTAAGAAACTACTCAAAACCACCACAAAATCAATGGTGAGCAAAGGAAACTGTGAAAATAATTCTGCAGATTAATTATTAGAATATTGTCTAGACAGCTGACGTTTCTGTCAATTCTCAAATTAAACAGAACCAACAGGGGATCAAATCCATATTTCCCATGTTCCCACAGATTTTTGCCATGTCAGAAGACTACAGGCACTGGAAACATCCAAATTCTAAAAACCTTCAGCAAACTTCACAAATACTTTTCAAGAGACCAGGCCTGGGTCTGGAAGTGAGGATGGAGAGAGTGTGTAGTGACTTCTCCCCAAACACCTCAGCCAACAGGCACCATTAACAATTCCAGATTAGAACATTCTGTTTCAATTAGTTTAAGTGCTGTTAATTATGCATTCACCAGGAATGACACCTGTGACTTCAAATTCCAAGCAGATCCGAAAATTAAAAATCTAAAAGCAACAACTGTTCTTGTAAGAAGAGCTGCTCCAGGGATACTGAGATCAGAAGTAATTTAGCATATTTTAGCATGGTTTTTTCACCCTTTTTTAATCTAAATAAAGTTTCTGAAAAAGAAATTTCTATCCATTGCTTTTACCTCCCAAAAAGTGATCCAACACAGAATCTTCTGGCTTTTGAATATAAGGTGATTATTTGAAAATTAAATCCTATCCTGTGTTCTTTTCCTAGCAGAGTATCAATAAATGCCTGAAAGGGAATTTCTGGCAGAGGTATCTTGAGATGCTTGGGAGAAATACCCCCCAAAACACCAAGACAAGCTGACAGCTCCCATTTATTAGGCTCCATCTGGTCCCAGGAGACATTGCTTTATTGACTTGTTGGGCTCAAAACCCTTTCAGGGACAACACATAAATACCTACAAAGGTTTCAGCAGGTTGCTACTTTGATTCCCACTTCTAAACCCAAATGGTTTGGATCATTTGAATTCATGTCACCCATCACCAATGGCCATTCCAGATGTGCTGGAAAGCCACATCCTTTCCTCTGACACCAGGCCCACAGGTATTTCACACTAAAGGATTCCCAAAGAAATTAATTCTGGCATTAGAGATGTGGAGGCATCCAAGGGACCAATAAAATTACATCTCTCCTTCTACGGGCAGAAGCGATAATGAGGAAATACCAAATTCTGCAAAGATCCAGGCTAGTGCTGAACATGCCTAAAATAGGCAAATTTATTAACCATAACATTATTAACCTGAAATATTATTGGTAATATCTGTGCCTTGGTGTATTCAAGCTGCACCAAGTTTTAAAACAAGTTTTAAACACTGGGATTTCCATGATTAATCTGTTTCAATCAAGCCCTCTGCATTGACATAACACCTGAAATGTGCAAGTAAACAAAAGACAAAATCCAGTTGTTTCCAAGGTTTTCACACCCACCAACTCCTACATATTTCCTAGAGAAGCAAACTCACACCTCCTGCAACAGCTTTGGTTTTCTTTGTTATGTTTTGTGAACCCATCTGAAATAATTCAGACATCAGAGAATTGGAATTACCATACTTCTAAAAACTTTCAGCAATCTCCCAATCTGTTATAATCAGAAATCTTACAGAGAGAGCACCCCCACAACAATCTCCAGAATAAAAGGGAATTGTCAATTCTTTGCATGCTTAACTGCAACCCCCAAAAAATAAAAATACAAGCTTATCTCAGAAAATTAAGCAAAACTGATCAAAGCAGAGCCCACGTCTCTGATTTGCATGCACCTAACCCACATGCTATCACAAAATGCAGATCCAGCCCACTCCTGATGGCAGTGAGCAACTCTGCCAGGTTGGGGATTAAAAAAACAAGATCCCATCTCTTGCTTCAGCCTATCTCAATCTGGTGCTCCCCATGTAAATCAATGCAGGGTTTTTAGCATTTTAAATCAAGACAAGTTTTGTTCACATATGCTCCTGTGATTATTGTTTTGCCTTCTTTGAAAATGAACAGAAAACACTTCCTCAGATGGGTTCCTTAATCACCTTATGTTTATCTTGCTTTTTGTCACTTATTGCAAGAACAAAACTTCCCAAGTTCTGGCACGGCCATTTTAGAAAGGACTTACATTCCCATTGTCAAAAATTATTTGTGGAAATAGAGCATCCCTGTAACAGCAGCTCCAGTGACCTTGAGGAAAACAGACAAGTAGGAAAAACACACAGCTAAACCTCTTTAACTCTTCCTGGAAGCTGCAGGTGCCCGGTGTCACCATGAGACTGCCAAGAGCATGTGCACCTCATTTGGAGGGGCTGATGCCTTTTTGGGACTACCTAAATCCAGAGACAAGACAGAATTAAGGGAATAAAAAGCAGTTCCATTTATTGAAGGGCCTGCAGGCACATTTTGAGCTACACCCAAAATGGAAGATGGGTCAGGGGTTTTTATACTTTTATCAGTTTGGTCCATTTGCATATTGGGGGTGAATCTGCCAATTCCAGCTCCAGTAATGAAGTCCTTGACCCCAAGTTTGCTCCCCCAAGTCCCTTTTGTTCCCATCCCTGGCCCTGAGGCAGTGAGGTGTCCTTGATTGCCAGGCCTGGAGAGGAATTGTTGTGTCTGCCCAAAATGGGGAAGCTGCAGCTGGCACTGGGTGTGGGGTTTGGAGTTACACACTAAAGAATTACAGGGGTACAAATAGATGGAAAATAGACAAGCTAAAATGCAAAGCCATCATGGAAGCACTGCTGAGGCACTGTGTGTGCTCAGGCTGGGCATTTCCATCCCAGCCAGGAGGCAGTGACACAGGCAGAGCTCTGTGTGTGTGTTTGCTCCCGTTCAGCTGCTGCTCTGCTTGACCTGATCTGCCACTGGCGAGCACAGGCAGCAGAGTTTATTTGCTGAATCTGTTTACCCCAATGTCAGTCAAGATGTAGGATATGCTTAAACAGGGAACAGTCAGATTAATATAATTGAGCTGCAGCTCAGAGCAGCCAGGGAGCCGTGCTGGAATGGCAAAGCACTTATTCCCTTCTGATTAAAACCTCCCCAGGGCTGTATCAGCGTAAAGACACCAAACCAGGGAGGCACAGGGGACCCAGAGATGGGAGCCTTTCCTTTTGGGAACAGCTCACCAGCTCGAGAGGAAGGAACACGGATCACACAGAGATAAGTTGCCATTTTAATTGCATAAGGAGCACCGGTGGATTTGTCATTCCTTGTGACAGAGTTTTCTCCCCAGAGTCACATTCTGAGCACGGCTCTGTTGCTATTGTGTTAGACATTTCATGCACCAGGGTGACAGCCCAGCACACAGATCCAGAGAGCCTCATAAACAGCCTATTTCCATTGACTCCAGGGAAAGATCCCTCTCTGCTCTTCCACAACAGATCTGCTTCTGCCCTCCCTGTCTAAACACAAGAAAAGGAGCAAATCAGTGGCTGAAAAGGAGCTCAAGTCCTCAGCACCATCAGACTGACTAAAAACCACACATTTCTTTGTGCTGGCAGTGCTATTTCCAGCACAGGGGAAAACAGACAGGCAGCTTGCAGGTGGCATCCTCCTGCAGGGACCAACACTGCTGGCACAGATGGCACAGGAAAAAGGGTAATGCTGGTGGTAAATCCATTTGTTGAAGTCTTTAGGACCCTTTGCACTTAAACTCTTTAGTACCTCAGCACTACAAATCCCAAAGTTGGAAGGACTTGTCCTGACTCACGACTTGTCAGGAAAGTAACACAGAGAGTGAGGTTCTCGTGGTGGCAGAGGGTTCCTCAAGGCCTGGCACCACAGCTGTGGCTGTGGCCGGGAGCAGAATGTCCCCAGGGAGAAGTGCTGTGCTGCAGCTGGAGCTGCACCACACCAGCATCCCACAGCTGGGAACAAGTGACTTGGTGCCACCAGTGACTCGGTGTCACCACTGACTCAGTGCCACTGACTTGGTGCAGTGATTTCAGTGACATAGCCCTAGAAATGAGCCCTCCAACTCCAGCTGAAGCACACAGGAGCCACCAGTGGCACAGCACACAGGAACTATTTCTGTATCTGTGCACAGCTGATCTTTGCCTTTTCTCTAGCCTAGATTTTGATTTCCCCTAAGTGATCAGTGTTGGCCTAATTCTACTCCCATTTACATCAGTTGAAGCTTTACCATCAACTTCAAAGAAAATGGATTTAACCCAATATAGTTCATTTTGATAAATTCTCCTTTAAGAGAGAAGGACCTCTGCTTCTCCAGCAGAGGATAAGATGATGTATTTTTACACCAGGCTTCAGAGCCAGATGACTTTGCCGTGCCCTACATTCACATTTTGGGTTTGAGCAGCACTGCAGTTCACAGCAGCTCGGCTCTGGCTGTGTCTCAGCTCTGGAGCCCAGGCAGGAGATTTCTCTGGGAGAAAACAGAGCAGAAGCCCCAGTGCAGGTTCACACTTGGCACACACAGGGCAGGAACAATCAGAAGGCTCTGGAAAGCTTCCAGCCCCAGCAGGAGCACTTTGAGGCCAAAGGCTCAGACTAAATCCAGTCAGACACGAGACCTGCACAGACCCAGGGCTGCTGCCCACGATTGATCTGCCTCTAATGCACCCAATGCCTTGCTGATGGTGACATTGCAAACTCCACTTCTACCTCTTATCTCTAGCATCTTTTCATTTCCCATCCCTTCCTAAATAATTCACTCAGCATAACTGGTCATCACAACCTTCTGTGTCTGATCCCCAGATTCTTATTTCAGTTGCATAAGTTTGGATTTGGACTTTTTTGGATTATAGCCTTGGAGCTATGCCTCCCTCTTACAGGGACCTGACTCCAATTGTTAAAAATTCCCTCCCAGAATGAACCTCCCAAGACACTTTGTTTAACATTGCATTACCCAGCACCTTCTTATCAAGAAAACATCCCTTGTAAACAAGATTCTGTAACAAATTATCTGACACATTAGGCATAGGAACTTTAGTCCAACTTAGGTACCAGCAAATCCACTATCACAATAAAATACTGAAAAGGAACACTACAAAAACCCTTCAAATAAGGCTCAAAATTCAAAGTCAGAGCACTTGTCTAGCAGGAACAGCAGTGGTTTAGGGGTTTCAGCTTTTACAGAAGGAAGGACTGTTGCAAAAGGTATCTCAGCAAACACTACAGTGGCAGGGAAAGGAGCTGCACTGAAGGACTTCAGGAGGAATTTCTTCACAGAAAGGGTGATTAGATATTGGAAGGGGCTGCCCAGGGAGGTGGTGGAGTCACCATCCCTGGAGATGTTTAAGGAAAGACTGGATGTGGCACTTGGTGCCACTTGGTTGATAGGGTGGTGATCAGTGAAAGCTGGGATTTGATGATCTCAGAGGACTTTTCCAACCTAAATGATCCTGTGATTTCCTCTTGAGAAAACATTTTGTCAGAGGAAGAGCAACCCCAACACAGTTCATCACAGATACTTAGCAGGAAGGAAAGACAGATACTGTTGTAAATGCAATTCAAATATTTCAGCCTTTATCCAGCTAGAATCCCCTTTAACAATATCCTGTAATTGTTAGAACCCCTCTGCAGGAGTATCTCACTCTGCCTTTATACACAATGATTTCTTTTCATTCTTTCCCCCTTATACCCCAAGATGGGGACAGAACCCCCCTGACTGTCAGATCTTTTGTCCCAAAACCAAGGTACACTGCAGCCACCCCAACCTGGGCTAGCTCATCTGCCTCTCTCTCCCTGATCATCTTCTGCTCTCCCTGATCATCTTCTGCTCTCCCTGATCATCTTCTGCTCTCCCTGATCATCTTCTGCTCTCCCTGATCTGCCTCTGCCCTCCCTGATCATCTTCTGCCCTCCCTGATCTGCCTCTGCCCTCCCTGCCCATCCTGTCCCCCAAGGCCTCTCAGGGATAAAGGGTCATCTCTAAGGCCACAGAATGATGGTAGCACTTCCCCCAGGAAGTTTCCTTTTAACCAGACAGAGGGTAGCAGTTTCCAACCAGTTTTCATCCTTGTAACCTTCCTGAGCCCACCCTACATTTCAGAAGTGACACCCTGTGTTAGTTGAGCATGTTTGATCATAACTCATTTTCCTCTTTGCTCACATTTCCCCCTCAGACACAGGCCTTTATCAAGGTGATTATCAGATGCATTATTTACCATTTTATGGTAACTCACCCAAAGGAAGGTGACAGTTGCAGGAAGGGTGCTTTAACAAGAGACATTAATTAGCAACCACTGTAATAACACCACAGCAACAAGTGTCAAACCTCCCTACATGGACTCAAGCAGTCAAGATTAAGTTAACATTTTTTCCTTATTACCCTGACTTTTATATAATTTCACACTGTAAATGGAAAAGTCATCCAGAAATTTGGGGCAGGTCATTTATCACTGTTGAAACAACTGCACAAAAATGTCTGAAATGGAAGAATTTCAGTAATGTTTTCTGAATTTCCAACAGAGGACAAGACTGTGCTGCTTTCACTCCTCCTGTTTCTGCACTTTGGTCTTACCTGTATGAATTCTACTTGCTGGAATCAATTCAAGCAGCAGAAGATCACAAATCTATCATGGAAAGATGTAAAAGTCTCATAAAGATTGGCCAGTTACAACCCATAATAACAGCTAAGCCTGAGCTGCCCTTGCAAATCAACTGCCAGAGGACTCAGTGACTCCACAGCCCAGCACCCACAGAGGTCCCATCAGAATAAAAGTTGTCCATGACTCACAAAAACACAGGCTCAGGCTTCCCTGCACTCCTGCTTGGAAAACTGCCTTCAAATCAAACAGCTCTCTTTTGGTTTGGGGGTTGGTTTTTTTTCCCCAGTGTTCCTTAGAAAACCGTAGGATGATTCAGATAGGAAAGGAGCTTTGAAGGTCATCTAGCCCAACTGAGTGCCAACTTCAGATGTGGAACAGCTTGCTCAGGGTCATGCCCAGCTGAGCTTTGAGCCTCCCCAAGGATGGAGATTCCCACCCCTGTCTGGGCCACTGTTCCCATGCTGGAACACCCTCCTGGTGAGAAAGCTATTTATATTTGACCAGAATTCCCCTTACTGGAATTACAGCCTTTACCTCAAATCCTTTTGCTGCGCACCTCGGGGACGAGTCTGGATTTTCCTTCCTTTATGACCTCCACTGGTAAGTGAAGAAAGGAATAAAACCACACCCAGCTCTTCTGAGTGAGGAATGCTGACACTCCCTGTGTGCCACGTGCTCCCACCTTGGTGAGCCTTCTGAGGACTCCCCCCAGTCACCAGTACCTCTCCTGTACTGGGCAGACTGGTCACAACTCTCCAGAAGCAATATCACAGAGCAAGGAAGTTAGAAGGAGTGCAGAGGATGATTACTGAGGAGCTCAGTGCCCACACCTTGGCTCAGGTGTCTCTGATAAAGCAGTTAATGTGCACCTGCCATCCCAGAGTGCTTTCCCTGAGCTCACAGTGCCACCACTGAGTCACCCAGAGCTGCTGAGAGCAAAGGAAGGGTTGGGATGGACTTTGCCAAAGTCCCTGGGAAAAGAATTTTATTTTCAGAATCAAGAATAAGTCTTTATAACCTGCACTGGAGGAGGGGAAAAAAGTTTTCATACAATGAAGGCCATCCATTTAATCAAAACATTAATCCCAGAGTGAATTTTCTGAACACATTTGAACCTCAAGGTCAAAAGTTGCAAATACAGATTAAATACATTTCTTATATATAGGATTAGCCACACAAAAGAGATTGTTTTAAAACTTGTTTTCCTTCAATCCACAAAGTATTGGAATTAAGGGACTTGAAAAATCAGCAAAGGAGTTTGATACATTTGTGTGTGTGCTATCAAGATAACCTTGCTAAAAAGAATTAATTCTGATTGTCGAGGGGAAAAAATTGTTTGCCTGCTTTAGCAGGTTACATAATTCCCAAAAATACTTGGAGCAATATTAAATTCTGCTCTACTGGAAGTTTTACATTGTACAAGATAACGCAATACCTAAAACTGAACACGACCATTTAGGATCAGAGCAAGGCAGAGGCAGATTTTCCATCACCTCTCCCTTTGTTTCATAAACACAGTTTGACAATGAGGCTTTGGTAAAGGCATATACTGAGAAACAAAAGCAAATCAGAGCAGAATTCAGAGATTACCAACTCAACCAACTTCCTAAAGCCAAAATGCACCCAGAGGGGCTCTGCTGGGGGAAAGGTGCACTGAGAGGAGGGGAGGGATCCTGTACAGGGGTGGGAAAACAAAGGACTAAAACCATCAGCATTTCAGTGTCAATAAAGAGAGAACTTGTGTGTGAAGGCTGTGGCTGTGATCTTTAACCAAAATCAAATCAGCACACACCCAGAAAAAGCAACAGGGAGGCAGGTGGCAGCACAGGTAACAAGTGGTGGCACCTCTTGGCGTGGGAGAGAATCTGAATTCAGCTCTGAAACATCTTCCAGCATCCCCTGGTGCTCAGGGCAGCAGGGATGGAGCAGCCCCAGCAGCCTGGGAGATGAGCTCTGTGTAGAGGGGCAGCTCTGCCCATGGCCCCAGTGCAGGCACTGCTGTGTCAGGAGAGGCAGGCAAGCAGGAAAACTGGAAGGAGGAGTCAGGAAAGCGGCTAAAGAGCAAGAAATGCCTTTGCCAAATATCTGCCACCCCAGGGAGAAGGCAGGGAAGGAGGGGGATGGATCCAGGCCTTCACCCTGGGATTCAGGGGGAAGGAAAGCTGCCAGCACTGCTCTGCAGCACAGATTTCTCAGGTCCACATGGGTTAGAAACAAACATCCTCATTTCTGCTCCCCAGATATTGCATTGCATTGCATTATATATTATATTATATTATATTATATTATATTATATTATATTATATTATATTATATTATATTATATTATATTATATTATATTATATTATATTATATTATATTATATTATATTATATTGCATTATATTATATTATATTATATTATATTATATTATATTATATTATATTATATTATATTATATTATATTATATTATATTATATTATATTATATTATATTATAATTTTATTATATTATATTTTATTATATTATATTATATTATATTATATTATATTATATTATATTATATTATAATTTTATTATATTATATTTATTATAATATTGCCATGCTCCCCAGGAACAGAGCACTCTGGCTGTGCTGGCCAGCTGTGACACCCTGCTGGCCAAACACACCCTGGGTGCTCACAAGAAATGAGGGCAGGGAAGCTCAGAGCAGTGCTCTTCTAAAGGCAAAGCCAATTTGGGCAACCTGAAGTCTCCCCAAGTTTCAGAAATAAAGGCTGAGCAGCTTTCTGAGGCACTCTGAAGCACATTTTCTGCTGGATGAATGTGGATTTTGCAACACTTGCAAATCCCATTAGCAGCAAGGAGAGCTGTAGGACTCAGCGCACACGATGTATTATCACTGAGGTGACCCCTATTTAATTACTGAAGAAAATGCAAACACTTTTCAGTTGGTTTTTACAGTGTTAAATAGCTTACAAATTGTTGCAGATTCCTGGCATGCATCAGGTCCAACGCTTGAGCAAAGTCATTCCTTCACCTCCCCTGAAACCTGGGCCCTCCGTGACCAGCAGCTGCTGAGAAGGGACACTGCCCTTGATCCCCACAAAAACTGTGGTCATCCTTTAGGAGTTTCACATCTGCACTTTAAAAACCAAGCAATTACAGCTCCTTCATGTTCTGTTTTATGGTTCCAGCAGTTTTCTTAACCTTGAGAAAATTTGGCACCGTTATTCTAATTATGAGAAGTGGGAGTACATGAAATCTCTCCAGCAAAGGAGAATCTGAGCTGGCAGATGCATGAAATTCTATCCTGCAAAATGACAGAAGGGGAAGTAATGGGACACTAGACCTGTCACTTACCCAGGTAAGTGCTGTAAATAAAAAACTACATTCTTTTAAGCTCATTCACCTCTTGATAAATTGACACCAAGTATGGATATTGTTACAAAATGCAGCTGCAGTAACTCCAATTGCTAATTTACAAAACCTGTTGTCACTATAACACAAAGACAAGCAGTGTGTGTGTTTGTGGTACATTTAAAGCCCCAAAGCCCAGAAAGGAAAGTCTCCCATGTGTGTCCTGACACAGCATCATACATGAAAAATGCATGCACTTTCCTACTGAGCTCACACATTGGGTTACAGCCACATGGCAGGACTGGGGATTTAAATACCCCACTGGGCCTTGTCCATCTCTGGGACAACTGCCCTGGAACCCAACATGCACAAGTCCCAGAAGCCACGAAGGCTATGGAGCCATCACTCGCTAAAATTTGGGGAAAAATGGAGAAGTTTATATTTTAACAATTTCCCATTAAAACCCTCAAGTTTATTGAGGTCTCTGTCCTAAAAATATTCAAAAGCTTCCATTCCACAAGGATTCCTCAAGCCCAGGGAAGCTCAGTGAAATGCAGGAAGGGCCTGACAGACATTCCTGCTCCAGAGGGCAGAACTGAGCTCTCAGGGATCTCCTCCACAGCAGAAACCTTCAGAGATCCACAGATGTCCTCACACACATGGAAAACCAGACTTCAATCCCTCCTGCATCCCTCTCTGTGCTGTGCTTGGCTAACCCCTTACATAATCCCAGGACTTCCTTCTTTTACAGCCCCTATAAAACAGTCTGAGTTCGAGCACGGAGATAACAAAGTCGTCAAACAAATCTGAGCGCTTCCAAAACCTACTTTTCTCTTTTGACAACTGTCTGAGAACAGAGAGTGCAGAGAGCTGTTCCTCCTTTAAATTTAGCTTCAGCCTCTGTGAAAATCCCTCCCAGTGCTCCAGCATTTGCTGCCTGGGCTTTCCATTCGAGTGGAACGGGGCAACGACCCCGATTTTGCTGACCCTGTGGGGTTACAGAAGGGAAAAAAGTGAATGCGTGTCCGAAGAGAAAACCCAATTTTTTAATTTTTTTTGTTTTACATCTAAGGTTGGTGTGTGTGTGTGTGTGTGCAGCAGTGGGACAGCTGCTGCTGCACCTCTGTTTGGCACAGCCTGGTGTGCCAGGGAAGGAGCTGGTGCTGCTGGGGCCGGATGCGCTGCCCTCGGAGCCACGTGAGCTCTGGAGCTGCTCAGATGTCTGCCTGACATGGGATTGCTCTGAAATTAGAACATTGCCCCATTTTCAATAAAGCCTCCAAGATCCCAGGGTTGTCCCTGTTAGCCAGGGATGTCCTTGAAAAGGAGGACAGCTGATGACCTTAAAGAAGGAGGGTAATTAGTCACAGCCCTACAACCTTTTCTCCTAAAGAAACAGTGACAAAAGTAAACTCCTATTAGAATATCATTAAATGCATTATTATGCAATACTGGTTACATAACCATGCTTTAGCAACTCGGGGTATTTTCAGGCAGAATTCAGTTTCACAGAATTGCCCACACAGAAAGGTTTTTTAAAGTATGAATTGTCTCTCTGGAGGGGATGGAAAAAGCTCAGGTAAACTGATGAATGGCAGATTGGCTGCCAATATTTCACATCCAACTTGAGCCCTTAAAAAAAAAATAAGTCTTTTTAAGAATCCCTTTTCAGCTAATTCCTCCCAGAGAAGTGATAAAATTCATAGAAGCATTTGCAACTCCAAATATATCACCCTATCCAGACATTCAGTACCATTTGAATTTCAGCTAAAAATTCACTGTGAATCCATGCAAAAATCAAGGATAAGCAAAATTAGACTACATTAAGCATGACAGCTTGAAAAACGTTGCTGCATTTTATCAAAATTAATATTGTCATCTATTTTCCTCTATCCCTGCTTCCAATAACAAGCAGGAATAGTGACAAATTCTACATTTTACTAAAATATTTCATCTAATTTTACTCATTTAACAGCTTTAGCTAGTTCAGAAATGTTCTAACCTCCAAAATAAATACCTGAATATTGTTCTTATTGGTGCCTGAGCTCAAGTTAAATAAAATTCACAGCTATTACAAAGTCTAAAAGCAAGAAAAGAATGAAACAGGAAAGCATGTGAAATTCTGACAAGGCAAAAGCTGGTGCTGAATGGATTTTTAAATGATCAGGTTTTAAAAGACAGGATGTACATTTTCAACACATGAAATCTACATGAAATGGAAGCACTATTATTATTTAAAGTTCATTAGTACGCTGCTTATTTTCTTGCCAAACATTTCCTTGCAATATCAGCCATTTACTGCTATCTATGAAAGTGATCCCAAAACGCTGCATTTGTACTGGGCTACAGCCACAATTGTTAAAGAGAAAATAAACAGCTGATGAATATTTCAGGTACAGCATCATCTCTAGGTGATGAATCCAGCATAGTTACGTTTTTCTTTCACATGGCTCCATCCTAATGAATCATTTCTACTCCCATCCTTCCCAAAAGCCAAATGCAGGGGACATTTTCGAAGCAATTACCATTTGCCTTCCGGCTGTGCAAACTAATAATGGACATTCTCCCTCTGTCACCAACCCACATTTTGTGCCTCACGCCTTCCCACTCAGGGCACACACAGCTTGTGCATGCCTGGAACCCAAAACCAGACCCCAAAACCCTCCAGGCAGCCCAGAATAACCCTGCTGAGAAGCAAAGCCCGGAGCTGCTGGGCAGAGCATCCTTGTGCTGTTCCTGGAACCCAAAACTGGGCTGGTCCAGGCAGCCCAGAATAACTCTGCTGGGCAGCAAAGCCTGGAGCTGCTGGGCAGAGAATCTTTGTGCTGTACCTGGAACCCAAAACCAGAACCCAAAACCAGAACCCAAAACCATCCAGGCAGCCCAGAATGACCCTGCTGGGCAGCAGAGCCCGGAGCTGCCAGGCAGAGCATCCTTGTGCTGTACCTGGAACCCAAAACCAGAACCCAAAACCAGAACCCAAAACCATCCAGGCAGCCCAGAATAACCCTGCTGAGAAGCAAAGCCTGGAGCTGCTGGGCAGCAGAGCATCCCTGTGCTGTACCTGGAACCCAAAACCAGAATCCAAAACCAGACCCCAAAACCCTCCAGGCAGCCCAGAATCACCCTGCTGGGCAGCAGAGCATCCCTGTGCTGTACCTGGAACCCAGAACCCAAAACCAGAACCCAAAACCAGACCCCAAAGCCAGAACCCAAAACGAGACCCTAAAACCCTCCAGGCAGCCCAGAATCACCCTTCTGGGCAGCAGAGCATCCCTGTGCCGTACCTGGAACCCAAAACCAGACCCTAAAACCCTCCAGGCAGCCCAGAATCACCCTGCTGGGCAGCAGAGCATCCTTGTGCTGTACCTGGAACCCAAAACCAGAACCCAAACCCCTCCAGGCAGCCCAGAATCAGCCTGCCGGGCAGCAGAGCATCCCTGTGCCGTACCTGGAGCGCTGCAGCCGCGGCGCGGGCTGGCCGGGGAGGGATGAGCCGCGCAGGTGAGCGCAGCTCCCGGAGCGGCGCTGGCCATGGGATGAGTGAGGCGTTCCCCCGGCACAGCCCGGGGTGTGGCAGCAGGGACACACCTTTCCTGCTTCTCTCCACCCCCTGGAATGCCTGGATCGCTGGCTCCTTCCCAGCCGGCGGCAGCGGCTGCCTGGGGAAGGGAGGCAGGAGCGGGGAGCGCTGCGGGGAGGAGGCGCCGCCGGCGGGGCGATGCTTTCCTTCCCTGCCGCATCCTGAACGGCAAAATGACATTCCCGCGGCTTCCCGGGAACGCCAGCCGGCCCTGGCAGGATTCAGCAGCTCGCAGGAAGGTGGATTCCTGTGCGCTGTCGGTTGCCGTGTCCCCAATCCCGAAGGCACCGTGCCCACCCCGGCACAGCCAGCCTGGGCTGGGTGCGCACCCCGGGTGGTGGGACAGCTCCTCACCGCCCAAACCATCGGGAACGCGCTGAACAAGCGCCTCTGGAGCACCCCCAGCTTCCATAAGGACTGTTCAGTACCGCTCTGAGCGAGGGCTGCTGAAAAGGCAGCGAGCCATCAGTTCCAGCCAGCACCTTTTACCTTTTTAGTTATTTATTGAAGGGCTGGAACATCAACCCAGCAGCAGGGAAAGCCTGCACACCAACCCAGAGTGCCCGGCTCGTTCTGTCATACAGGAATATTTGGGGAAATGAGAGGTGGTGGATTCAAGCAGAGGATGAAACTGAATCCCAGCCTCCATCTCTGAGCCCTCAACCACTACAACATCCCAAAAGAGGGGAGGCAGCAAAGCCAGCGCTGCAATTTTCAGCTTCTCTGCCCAGGTTTGGACGCCAGGGGTAAGCCTGGCCAAGTTTTTTTTTCTGTAATCATCACAAATATATTGAAGTACTATTCTCAGTTTCAGAGGAAATAAAGAAATAGAGGAAAGGAAAAGAAAGCTCCTACTAGCTCTGATTTTTTAAAACGTCCACACTAAAATAAGTGGGATGAGTGGGACAATCCACATTAAAACACAAACCAATATTTTTATGGAAGAGATATACACATACATAAAGTTACTACTTCTACTATTGTTATTATTGTTATTATTATTATCATCATCATCATCATTATTATTATTAACCTGTTAACCTCAGGCACTTTCTCACAGTGTCAAAGATTTTGTCCCATCAATAAAAGACAGAATTGTCATTAGAAAAGGAAAATAATGATAAAAGATCCAAAGGTAAGAAAGTTTAGTGGAGCTTTTTTAACTGTTGTCTCATTTTCTCAGGAAAAAAATTAACTTCTGATTCCTCTAAATTACAGACCTTCGTATCTGTAAAGAGTAACATTTTCTCCTATAAAAGTATAAGAACACTTTATAGAGTCTAGAAGACTTACACTGTGATATTCAAAAATAAACAGTCAGACTTACCTGAGAAAATAAAATCCTGTGAGTTAATGCATGTTTTGACAGAATTTTAAGAGTATTTCACATATACAGACCCTCCAGGTGAAGAAACCAACAGTCCCAGGTCTTTAAATTTTGGGACTGTAAAAACAGACTCCAAAAATACTCAAGAGGGTTTCCCCCAACTATTAAAATAAGTGGTTAAAACCTAGGTAATTAAGACATTTAAAAATGTGCAGGAACAAAATATGGCACTAAGCTGTTAGAAAAGTACATTTGTGGCACACAAATGTCTCAAGATAAAACCAAATTACACCTGACCAGGAAAGCAGCGTGTGCAACCTCACAAAATATTTTTAAGCACTGAGAAGCAATTGCTGCTGGTGAGAGGACTCATTTCTTGAGTGGAAGTGATAAAGAGGATAAATATCTATTTGTTATGTATTTTAAAATAATTTTTGTTAGTATTCCAGGTCCAAACAAGAGTCTGAGAAAGAAAAGCCCTGAAACTGTGCTGAGCTGCTGGGTTTCAAATTGTTGTTAAGCCCAAACTCTGCCTTTGCTATGGCACAATCAAACACCTCCAGCTCACCTTTCCCTGGTGTCCTGCAGATGTTTTACACTGATTTCTCCTGAAATAAACCCACAATTCCATCGAAGGGCTCCCTGCAGCCCAGCCCAGGCTCTGCCATCCCACATGAGCACCCAGGTGTGAAAAATGCGTATTTTATGATTGGCTTTTCGCAAATATTGAAATGAATGTTATATGTGTTGTGTTAGAAAGTAATGCTGTATGAATTCTCTTAGGTAGTGTGTTAAATATAGTTTTAGGTTATAAAAGAAATGTTAAAATAGAAACTATGCTATGTAGGATACTTGTTTTAAAGAAAGGACTTGCAGCAAGCTAGCAGCCACAGGACACCAAGATCTTTCAGAGAAAGAGAATTTATTGCCCCATTATCAGAAGAAATGAACTTCTTCCTGCCTCAAAGGCGCTGTTAGGATTCAGTGGAAGAAGCTGATGATGACCAGACAGAATCCTGTGTTTGAATGGAATTTATGCATCATGGATGAAGTGTATGAATACACAACAGGCTGTTGTTTTTAAGGGTTAATCCTTTGTTAACAGGTGTCCTTTTTCGGGCTTGTGCTGCCCAGAAAAAGCTACCCAGACTGTCTGTAACTGTTTGTTTTTATTGTCTTAATTCAAATTGTCCAAATTATTATTACTCTCTTTTTATTGCTATTTTTATAACCACTTTATTACTATTAAACCTTTAACATGTTAAAACCCAGCGATTGGCGTTTTTCACCCAGGGAAGCTGCCAGGGCTCCCCAGCCCCACCCAGAGCAGCTGTGATTCACCAGGGCTTTGAGCCCTTTGTGCAGAGGGCAAGAAGTGCCCGAGGAAGGGCTGGCACAGCTCTGCAGGGCCCCGGTGGCACCGCGACCTGCAGGAGCACACAGCGCACCTGGCTCGGCAGAAGTTCCACCCTGGCCCTGCAGAAAGTCAAAATCACTTCAAAGCAGGCTCTGTATCTTCCTGTATACAAATAAACACTTTTTTTTTCCCCTCCCACCCCCATTTTTCACAAGGTGAATTCTCACCAGCAGCCACTCCCAATCTGAGCGCAGCAGGGTAAATTTAAGAATTAAAGGGATTTATTTCCCTTACCTTTGTGATACTTTCCATTCTGAATAACTCTGAAGTATTTTATCTAAATTTACAGAGCAGGGAAAAAAAATTTTAAAAGGTGATTGGGGTGGGGAGTGTTTAAAAATTACAGAAACCAAAGGGGAGAAGTTTGGTTCACAGCACAGGAAGAGGACATTCAAGACCAGTTCAGGATATTATTTTGGGAAAGTCACTTTTGCCACTGCTCTAAAATTTGCACGAAGATCAGGGTAATTGAATGTTATCTTCACTTTATATTATATAATTGTCTTTTTTAGGCAGATATATACACATTTTCCTGTACATAATTGTAATTTTCTGGCCTAGATGAATCTGCAAACAGATAAAATATTGCTTCTTAACCAGGTAGTTTTTAGGAAATCTTTAGCAGTAAAACCAGATTTAAATTTTTTTAAGAGTTATATGTGAGAGAAGAGACAAGAAGTCTGTATCAAATCATTTTATCAAAGCATAGGCACAAGACTAAAGGAGAGAGTGGGTTTTCAAAGAATGAGAAAGGAGGACTGGAGATGATGGAATTTATGTGTGGGGATGAAGAACAAATTAAGTAACAAAATACCATGGAAAATGGTAATAGAAATGGAAAAGGGTAATAGAAAAACTTGATTAATTTAGTTAATTAATTTTAAACTTGACCTGCTTTTCCATACATTTAGCAATGTCATTTCAAATTCAAGAAAACAACAGCTCATTTAAAAGAAACTACTATTTTTAAACAAAAACTGTCTACCAAAAGCCTGGAATTTAAAAAAAAAAAAAAAAAAAAAAAAAAGTGGGCCTGATCCAATCAATACAATCCTATCCATTACAGTTTCAGGGGTGACCTTTACATCAGATCTTTGCATCTTTGGAGCAATTCTGTGTAAGCAGAGCTGGAAAAGGTGTCAGAGATATGAGTTCTGACAAAAGGTGTTGGAGACCTTTTACACCAGGGGCGTAAAATCTATGAACTCTGACAAAAGGAGTAAGAACTCTGAATTCTGACCAAAGCCCTGAACTCTGATCCCCCAATAACCCAGAGCCTGCTGGAGCCCAGCATCCCACCAGCTGCCCTGGGTGGGGTTTGGAGGTCCCCAGGACGAGGGAAGAGATGAGAATCTGATTCTGTGTTCTTCAGAAGGCTGATATATTATATTATATTATATTATATTATATTATATTATATTATATTATATTATATTATATTATATTATATTATATTATATTATATTATATTATATTATATTATATTATATTATATTATATTATATTATATTATATTATTATATTGCATTACATTATATTACATTACATTGTATTATATTTACTATATTATATTATATTTATTATATTACATTATATTGCATTATATTGCATTACATTATATTACATTACATTATATCATATTATATTGCATTACATTATATCATACTATATTATTTATTATATCATACCATACCATGTCATATTATATATGCCATACTAAAACTATACTAAAAAAATAGAGAAAAGAATACATCAGAAGGCCAGAAGTGAAAATTATTATAAAAACTTGTGACAGACTCAGCGAGTCCAGCACAGCTGGCTTTGGTTGGTCATTAAGTTAAAACCATTCTGCCCCACCCAGCACATTTTTCAGACACACAGGGAGCAGCTGAGCACTAATATTTCATGAAGGTGTCACGTTACTCCCCCCAAAGGGAAGGGAGGCAGGCGAGGCAGCCCTGCTGTCTCCAGATTTCAGAGATAATTGCACAAACCTGTCCCAAAGTGCTGACCATCACAACTCATGTGCAGATACAGATGTTAGAACTCTGCTTTTTTTTTAATACAGGTTGGGTGTATTTCACATCATGAATGAGGACCCTGAATCCCCACAGCAGGGTGTGGCACTGGGTGAGCCTTAAGGTCCCCTCCAGCCCAAACCCTTCTGGGATGTCTTGCAGGAACAAAGGGGTTTTTGCCATAAGCTGAGGTGAATAAGCAAAACAAAACAATTTTGCTCCACTGACATCTAAAGATTTGTCAGAAAGAACCTAAAATTTGACCCAACCCTCTTTTTGTTACAATATCTCAATCTTTTCATCCATTGCTTTTATCTGTGCTCCTGTCCAGTGTCCATACCGCTGTTTGGTTTGTGTCCCATCAAACACTTCCTCAAGCCATGTCATTCATCTAAATTCACCCAAATGCATCTGTCATCCCCAGCCTTTCTGCAATGTAAGAACAGAATTCTTGATCGAGAAGAAAGTTTTAAAAGTAGAGGTCTGCTGCTTCCTAAGGCTCTGGAAAAATGGGTGGGTTTTTTCAGAAGAACCAGTGTAAAAGTAATTAATCTGCTTTTTAAAGTAGGTAGAACAGCAGAAGCCCAAGCTTCCAAAACCCCTTTCAACCTCAGTAAAACCATCATTTAATCCCATGCTGTGTTACATCTCCTACAGCAAGAGAACAGGATTTAAAGATTGCATTTGTGCACTTTTGGGCCCGTTCTCACAGTCCCAATCCATCCCCCACCACGCTTTTTCCATAATTATGACAATGAAAATATACAAACTATAATAAGCATGTCCCAAATGTTTGACCCAAACATAAACATCGCTTTAAAAATATCCTCATCCCATTTCACTGACTAATCCCAGATAACAAACCTTGCCCAGACAGAATGAAGTGCTTATTTCCCATCATTTTCATGTCAGAGTTGCCATACTCTGACCCCAGCCGTAGATCCAGCACCCCATGGACCTGTGGGACAATGCTCTGAGGCACAGGGTGGGATTACTGGGATGTCCTGGACTCAGTCATCCCTGTGGGTGCCCTCCAGCTCAGGATATTCCATATATCCATGGGGATATGTAGATATTCCATATATCCATAAGGGGATATATATATATATTCCATATATCCATAAGGATATGTATATATTCCATATATCCATGAGGATATGTATATATTCCATATATCCATGAGGATATATATATATTCCATATATCCATAAGGATATATATATATATATTCCATATATCCATGAGGATATGTATATATTCCATATATCCATGGGGATATATATATATTCCATATATCCATAAGGATATGTATATATTCCATATATCCATGAGGATATATATATATATTCCATATATCCATAAGGATATATATATATATATTCCATATATCCATGAGGATATATATATATATTCCATATATCCATGAGGATATATATATATATTCCATATATCCATAAGGATATATATATATTCCATATATCCATGAGGATATATATATATATATATTCCATATATCCATAAGGATTTCTACAGCAGGAAATGCAGAGTGAGGCTCCATTCCCATACTCCAAACACGAGCAGGGCTGGGGAGGGCTGAGCACAGAAAAATCAGAATAATCAGAATGATCAGGGCACAGCAGACACCTGGCAGCACCCATCCTGCACTTCCAGAGCAGCTGCAGCTCCTGGAAACTCTCAGGATCCTCTTGGAGCTCCCAAAGCCCAGAAGCTCTAGAGCATGGACTGGCAAAAAAAAAATACATCCCAAGAAACCTCAACAGCAGCTACTGACTTGTCCAACTGTCCAGTAAATCCATGGGGAAAAGGTCTTGCATCCTTTGACATCTGCTTTGCTTTGGGGATGCAGGCCAGTTCTAATCTAAGACAGAAATCCTGCTCTTTTTAATTAAATTTTTTAAAAAAACCACAGAATTCACGAGTCTCTACAGGGAAGTTTTGTCCTCAGTCACCAGACCAGGTAAAACCAACACCTGAGTGTCCCTATGAGGGACCTTTATGTTTGACAGATTGAGGGTGGCTGCTGGCTAATAAATCACTGTGCTTCTCTGAAAGTCACTGAAATCAATAAATAAAAGTCATCACAATAAAAATGTCTCTCTCTTTGCTCCTCAGAGCACCGAGAGCTGCAGAGATCCCAAAGACCCCTCTGCCTTCACAGGCTGCTTCCCTGAATTCCTGGAGAAGGAATAAAAGCGTGACCCCCAGCGGGGCAAAGCACTTTCTAAAATTAAATGGAACCTGCAGAATCCTCCTCTCACACCACAAAAACACACACAGAGATTTTCCAGGAGATGATGCAGGAGCACAAAAGAACAGACGATTTGCCCTCTCCCAAAGCTCTTGGGTTATAAAAGAGTGAAACAGGATTCCTAAAGCGAGGAATGTTTCACACAGACCAACAGGCATCAGGCACTGCTTCATCCCCCTGCCACAAATGCTGAAATCCCAGAATATTGCTGCAGAGCCGCTCTGCCAAGCGTTCCTTGTGAACAAGGAGTGAGCTGAGAGCCAGGGAATGGGCTGGGGGAGGAAATTCTGCCCCAGTGACACATTAATGCAAATCAGGGGGAGGAGAGATGGATTTCTCATTCCCTGCCAGGGTCTTATCCTGCATCCAACCGTTCAGCTGGAAGATGGGAGCCGCTCAGCAGCTTGAAAATTGGAATTTTATTGGTCCAGAAGAGCAGGAAGTGTAAATATAAATATATATAAACACAGAATTAAAGCATTACCTCCCCTAAGGATGGAACAGTGCAAAGAAAAGCCGCTGCCCATTTCAGACTGACTCTGTCTGAAGGTGAAAAACCACTGTAAAACCCCCCCCAATCCCTGCTGGCAGCAATTCCCACCCAGCTGGGGCTCAGAAACAAGCAGGGCATGTAATAAGCTTTCAGTAGTTGCATTCTGAACAAATTAGCTCATTTTCACTTCACCAGGTGGAATTCAGAAATTCTCAAGACAACCTTTTGTTGTTGAGATTTGAGATTAACATGAAACCAATCATTCCATATTAAAAATTCAATATGTTAATAATAATAATGCAGTTTATTTTGCTTCTCTTTATCCCCCCCAGATTAAATTTAATCTGTGTTTGTATTGGTTCCCTGAGCATCTGAGAAAAAAAAAATAAATCTAGAATTAGGAAAAAAAATGCTGACCACTGTGATTTTAAAATAATCTTGAAAATCTCAAAATAATCTATTTCCAGTAGAACAAGAAAAAATGTTGATATTTACAAAGCATTAAAACATTACAAAAATACAAGCTAGCAATCATCAAAAATTGCCTTCACTTTTCAAGCAGCATTTTATACTTTGGTGGAAATGATTTTTAGAACAGCTTAAGACGTCACAAAATTGAAGTGCTACATTTAGCTTGGACAATGGAAAGTCATATTGAAAAGTAAAAGCTTCAATACTACCAAGAATGCTTAAACATAAAACATCTGTAAATATCTTAAACTTTATAAATAAAGTATTGTGGGTGACTTTGATAAGGAAAACTTCAGCAAGTGCCAGTGAACTGTATTAATGGGTTTTTCTATTTAACCTCATGCACCAAAAAAGGACATAAATTAGGAGAAAGGTGCAGAACAAGAAAATCTCTATTTCTAAATATGTTTTTCTGGTAGAATCACAAGCTCAGCATGAGAAGTTCAGGCCAATTCATCCAGGTCTGTGTCACTTCCACAGAGGACGTTCAAGATTCTCTTAGGATGGCCCCAAAGAACCCTCTGCACAATCCCAAGGATCAGGATGGATTTTGCTCCATCGAAAGAAAATTTTAGAACAGAGAAACAGATTTAAAATGTGCCAAGATCTCCTATGGTTACCCCAGGACAGAAAAAGAAATTCAGTTCCCTCCTCACTGACACATGCCAATATCACAGGAGTTTTTTCCAACACCGAACTTGTGCCTACACTGCTTAAAAAAACACCCAGAAAATTGTCATATTTGACCCTTCTTATTCTATACTGCCAGGAAGAAAAGGGACAGCAAAGGTGAAACTGTCACTTCCCACTGGAGCATGAAAAATCATGGATTTGACCATCCCAAAGTTCTGGCTGAAAAAAAATTTTGGGTGCTCTTGGAGGGCCACGTTATATCACAGCTTTATATTTCAGGAAAATAATTTTTCTTTTTCTAATTTTTATTTTTCTTTCAAAAAATACTTTTTTTTCTTTAAAACATTTTAGTGTGAGAAATTATCCAAAGAAAGATTAAATAGCAAAGTCACCATTTCGATCACACCCATGGGATGCATGGAAATTTTGGGTTCAAGTAACCCTTTACTCCCAATTTGGTTTTTGGTTAGACCTTGTCAGGAGCTGTAAGAACACTGCCTTTGCAGGCAGAAAAGCTACATTTTTCTGGGGGTAAATTAAATAACATCCTGAAATTCACAAATTGTTTCCATTGAAACTAAAAACCAGCGAAGATGCTCAATGGAATTTTCGGCAAGAACAGTTGCAGAGAGTTGTTCCAGAGACTGACTTCAAGTTCTTTTGTTCCAGTTTTAAAAATGGCTTTTTAATGTGGGTCTAAGCAAACACTGAAAATTCAGATCCCCAAGTTATCTTTGGGAAAAGAGTAGATTCACTTTTCCAGACCTCTTTGCTTCCAGGGCCTGCTTGGTTTGGGTTTTTTTCAGGACTGGCACAAGATTCTCCTTAAATAACAAAAGAGATGTAAAAGGAACTCCAGTGGCCCATTTAAAATGTTGAAATGTTGACAGCCAGCTACTCCAGAGTTACTCCCAGCAGGAAAAATATTCCTGTGGTCTTTGCTGCATCCCTCACCTGTATTCTGAGCATGCTACTGTAACCACGTGGCCACTTAGCTTTTAGAAATAGGATCATAATTCAGATTACAAAACCAATTTATTCCCTGGAAACCGATGAGAAGGAAGGTGACAATGTTTATTTGATAAACAGGCACCCCAGGAAGTGTTGCTCTCTTGGAATTCTGCTGCACTTCCATAAAAGTCACTGCTGGTGCTTACCTTGAGAGCACACACCTTCAGAGCTCCTCTTCTCACCACACTGGGATGATCCAAATTTACTTTTCCAGAATTGCTATTCCAGAACAACAGCACTGACCTGGATTTGTTTCAGGATGAAAACACCTGGTTCACACTAAGCTCCGAGTTCTTTGAGAACAGCCATTTTCATCGAAATTTGTTCTTGGCATTAACTGAAATCATTTTGCATTTATTTGGTCTGGTTTGAAACATTCCTCCTCCTCCTCCTTCCACCTAACCTGACCCACATCTCCAAAGCCATGGGGAGCAGGGGGAGCTTCTGGAGGATGGAGATGCTGCAATCCCTCCTCTTCCTCCTCCTCCTCCTTCCACCTAACCCAAGCCACATCTCCAGAGCCATGAATGGCTCCTGGAGGATGGAGATGCTGCAATCCCTCCTGCTCTTCCTCCTTCCACCTATCCTGACCCACATCTCCAAAGCCAGGGGGAGTTTCTGGAAGATGGAAATGCTGCAATCCCTCCTCCTCCTCCTCCTCCCACCTAACTCGAGCCACATCTCCAGAGCCAGGGGGAGCTTCTGGAGGATGGAGATGCTGCAATCCCTCCTCCTCCTCCTCCTTCCACCTAACCCAAGCCACATCTCCAGAGCCACGGGGAGTTTCTGGAAGATGGAAGTGCTGTAATCCCTCCTCCTCCTCTTCCTCCTCACCCGAGCCACATCTCCAGAGCCATGGGAAGTTTCTGGAGGATGGAGACGCTGCAATCCCTGCTGCTCCTCCCGCAGTGAGTCAGGATGAGCTGACAGATTTCCAGGTGTCACCTGGGGCCGTGTCCCTGCCGGGCAGTGACCCCGGGGGCACCGAGGAGCTGGAATCAGCTATTTAAAGCTCATTACAATATCAATGGCAAGCTCCAAGGAGCCGACAAGTCCTTTTAATCCCCGGCGCTCAGAGCACACCTTCCAGAGGCACGGGTGTTTATCTCCATCCTCCCGCAGCCCAGCTGGCTGCCTTTCCCTTCTCCTCAGAGGAATCTCTGCAGTTATTGCTCCGTTAACTCAGCAGCACAGCACCTCTTCATTTTCCCCTCCGAACGCATGGTTAATGGTCCCTGCACTCCCCCCATCAGAAGGAATTCCCAATAAACACTGCTGTAATCTGTTTACTACATCCTGATGATCCAGTTTAGGCTGTACTAAGCATCCCCAGCAGCTTAGACCTGCTTTATGTAATAGGGCTGGGCCAGGCTGCTCCTCCACATCCCTCTTCAGCTTCAAGAAATTGATTTAAACTTCCTAAATGTAGGGACTCACCTTGCAGGTGTTCACCATTGAGAGAGTTCTTGCAGGAATATAAACCACGGGTTTCATGTCTATTTCTGTGACTTCAGCACAGCACTGAGCTTTGATCCTCTGAAAGGGCCTTGCTAGTATGAAAATGAAGGCACAGGAATAGATCTTGTCCCTGGCTGGAAAAGCCATCCAGGCACAGTTGTTTATTAGTGCAGGGAAACTGCAGCCACAGACACTTCAGGGGCTGCCCCTGGATCCCTGGCAGTGCCCAAGGCCAGGCTGGATGGGGCTTGGAGCAGCCTGGAACAGTGGGAGGTGAATAGGATGAGCCTTAAGGTCCCTCCCAATCCAAACTATTCTATGATTCCACCTCCTGTATGAACTCTGTGATTCCATTTTCACACAGGAAGAGGGAAAGAAAAATGAAAAGCTGAACAAAGCAACCAAATAAAATTAAAGCGTATTTTGGAAAAAACTGAAATTGAAATCATGGCTAAATCATGACTGTCACAGTGAGAAGCCAAAAGAAGTAAAGCCCAAGTATTGTACATCTACATTGTGCTGTACATCTACAGCACAAAATAACACCATGGCTGCTGCTCCTCCACCAGGAAATCCTCACTTGGGCAACCTTGAGAAATCGTTTGAGAGGAGATCAGAAATCCCTCAGGAGAAAACAGACCTGAAGAGTGAAACCTGTGTCAGCTCTTGTAAATTGCACCAGTCTTTGCAGAAATATTCCCCCAATAACCCTGCAAAGGCAACAGGGAGTGTTCAGGAGGGAAAGAGCAGTAATTCCAAAGCCAATCACGGTGATCTGGCAAACAATTCTGTCGCTGAATGCTTTAAAAATATTGGTCTCTAAGCAGCTGAAATCCAGCAGCTTTGGATGGGCAGACAGGTCACAGCTTTATTTTTTTTTCCACTATCTCTCCTGCTGCCACTTTGACCTTTGTTTGCAATCAAAAAAGGACAGAATTTAAACCCAGTCTGGTGGAAGTCCAATAAAATCTGATCTCTTTAGCTCCCCTCTCTACAGAAAACCTGCATGGAGTTCACTGTGTATTTTTAGTCTCTTTAATAAAATATCGGACCACAAATCCTCAAAGTTTTTAAATGTTATTATTAATTCCATTACCACCAGGCAATCTAGGCTGAAATTTGGAAGGAGCAAGGTCTGACTTGAGGGAGAAGCTCAGAAAGGAATTTGGGAAGGGAATTTAGCGAGCTAGACAGAAAAATGATCCATTGTCTTGTCAGGAGTTAGCTGCAACCTTTCAAACACACAGCACAAAATGGAACCGTGGAGAAAGGGCACAAATGGAAGAACATTCCCAAGGGAATCCACAGGCAGGTGCAGGCCCTCCATTCCCCACCCTGTGCTGAATTTGGCACAGCTGTTGCACAAAACAAGACATCGGAAAGAGCCTGCTTCCCTCCAGGCAGGTTTTGTGGGGTTTTCTAAAACCCCTTACTCTGAGTTTTCTGCTCTGTGACATCACACAGTTCTAATCAACTACACCCCTGTAATCTCAGTGCTACCATTCCATTTTGGAAGGTTTTGCTCCAGCCTCAAATGCAGCGTTCTCTTGGGGGTCAGAGTCTGTCAGCACAGAAAGTCTGAAATTCTCAGCATCCAGAAATCTAATGTTGTGTGAAAAATGTGTATTTTTGATTGGTTTTTTGCAAATATTAAAATGAATATTATATGTGTTGTGTTAGAAAGTTATGCTGTATGAATTCTCTTAAGTAGTGTGGTAAATATGGTTTTAGGGTATTAAAAAAAAGTTAAAATAGAAACTATGCTATGCATGATACTTCTTATAAAGAGAGGACTTGCACCAGATAGCAGCCACAGGACACCTAAATCTTACAGGGAAAAAGAATTAATTGCCCCATTATCAGAAGAAACAAACTTTTCCTGCCTCACTCAGCCCTGGAGACACCGTCAGGATTCAGAGGAAGAAGCTGACACTGCCCAGACAGAATCCTGTGTTTGAATGGAATTTATGCTTCATGTATGAGCTGCATGAATATGCAGCAGGTTATTGTTTTTAAGGGTTAGTCCTCTGTTAATGTGGCTCCTTTTTTGAGCTTATTTTGCCCAGAAAAAGGTACCAGACTGTCTGTAACTCTTTGTTTCTATTGTCTCATGTTGTCCTAAATACTAATTGTCCAAATTAGTATTACCCTAATGATATTACTATTTTTATAACCATTTTGTTACTCTTAAACTTTTAAAAGTTCAAAAACAAGCGACTGGCGTTTTTCACAATGGTTTCTCACACAAAGCTGGGAAGTTTCCAAACACTCCTTCCCTGTCTTTCCCTCTCAGATGCACAAAGATCTGACTGGCAGGACCACAAAGATTCAGGATCAATCCAGGCCAAAAGCCAACCTCAGGAGTCAGGGATTTTGCTCTTAGAACAAGGTCTCTAAAGAGAAAAGTTTGGTGAACCTGAAGCACAAGTGGGATCATCTGATGGCTTCACCACAGCTGCTGCAGGAACCCAGGGGTGGGACAGCAAGGTAGAGAAGGAGCAGCTGTGTCTGCAGGGCTGCTCCCCACAGGAATCCCTTCATTCCACATGGTGGGAGTGGAATTTGGGTCCCTGAAGCCCATCCATCTTTGCCCCCCTGGTGCTGCTGTCCATTCCTGCTCTGAACAGCCTGAGGAGCAGTTCTGCACAGGATCACTGCTCAGAAGAGGCTGAGCTGACAGGGTTTGCCCTATCCTTCGTGGTGGTGTCCACTTTCCCTGGAATTTCTGCACCTGCAGGTGGGACACACAGGGTGCAGACAGCAAGTTCCAGCAGGGAGGGAGGTGCTGGCACAAGGATGGGGCGTTTTCCTGCAGCCTCCCATTCACAGCGGCGGGGAAGATGCTGAACGCGCGGGAAATCAGAGAATTCCAGAGTTCAAACCAAGCTGCCCTTCCCCTGACCTTCCAATGAGCCCAGCTGCACCAGGCAGGGTACTCCTGGCAGGTTTTTCCATGAGCAGGTTTGTGGGTTAATCACACAGTTACCAGCCCCTAAAGGGCTGTTTTCAGTGCTCCAAGTCCATCTATTCAGCAAAGGTATTTTGGAAGGCAAATACCCCGCAGCAGGAAGGTGTGCGGAGAGTATTGCAGTTCTGCAGCAATGCAGGTGGTCCTGCAGATCATTTACCCCTCAAAACAATTTAACAAGCTTAATTACCAGCCTTATTATTCTTAAGGCTTTTCTTTCCCACGTGCAGACAGGATATTTTTCATCAAGTGACTCAGAACAGAGAGTGTATGCCTACAGGACTGGTCTTCCAGTTGGACCAATACTGAAGTTATAATTTACCACTCAAATCTGAGAAAAGCATCTCAAACCTTCAGGTCAGGCAGAGGGGAAGAGGAGTACATCTCACTCACAGTTTATGGCTGGTGTACTTGCTATTTTAGGCAGAGAAAACTGAGTACATGTTTCTGCTCTAGTCCAGCAGTGAACTCTCCACAGGTGCACAGGAAAAGGATAAAATACTACACTGAGACTGAATTCAAACATTTCACCACGGCAGCTGCACCCTGATTTCATAGCTCAGCTTCCACTGAGTGAGAGATCCCTACAGGCAAAACCTTAAAAAGGCTAATTTTGGCAGAAAACATCATTTAAGGATTGTATTAAATATTAAGTAAGGATCTCCAAACACAAACTCTTTCCATTTCCCATGCTGTTGTTTTACAAGCTCACTCCTCACTTGCTGCAAGCACGGGGCTGAGCAGAACTCCTGCCAGATATTCCAACCCAGTCCATTCACTGGAGTGACTCCCAGTTAGATCTCCCCTGTATATCAATAAAAACTGAGCAAATTCAGCACAAAACAGGAGGCTGCAGGCCAGTGGTGCAGTCAGTTATTTCTCTGCGTGCTCAAGGTTAATGAAATCAAGCAGATATTTACAGAAATCATATCATTCAGGGGCTTTAGGAACTCATTACTCACAGTTGTAATCCATTTTCCTAATCCAGTGATTGGTATTGAGCAATGAAACATTTTGGTCATCTGCTGCAAAAATGTCTCACAAGTGATTATTTTATTTGCTGATACTCTAACAACTGAAGTTAAATTCAATTATTTGGGGCCCAGCACAAGTAGCATCGTTTGGGATGTTTCCCATTTGTAACCAGCGAGCTCTGATATCCATGATGGCTCTGACAGCACTTCTGCATTTCACTCTGCCAAGCACAGGCTGTCTGTAAGAACTCCAGGAGGTGACACTGGGCTGACATTTCACTCTAGAAGATGTTTGTATTTGTCACCAACACCCTGGCAAAATTCGGGGTTGTGCTCACAGAGCGAGTTTCCTTCTCCAAAGCCTCTCCCTTGCAGTCCAGCCTGCTCTCCCCAGGACAGGAGGGCTTTCCAGCTCTGCCCCCATCCCCACCTCCCCTGACAAATCCCAAATTCATCTTCATGTTCCAGCCAAGTTCATGGAGGGGAGGGAACCCACAAGGCCAGATAACTGTCCTGAATGTCTGAGTCCCTCCCTGGGTCTGATGAGAAGGAGCACAAGCCATTGATACTGATGGAAAAGTATCTCAGAAGTTCTCCCAAGCAATTTCAGAAGCTGCTTTGCTTGTAAAACATCTTGTTTAGCCACATGTTTATGGGAAATAACAGCTCTGTCAAACCAGCACGCTGAGAACCAACTCCAGATAAAAACACAAAGGAAACAGAACTGCTATTGAAATGTTCTGAATGCCCCTCTCAGGAGCTGAAAGGCAATAATGTGATTGGCAACAGAAAAACCCTGGATGGAGCTTCAGCAAGTTAATTTAAGCCAAACAGCTCCTTAACTTTGGTTTCAATGGACAAGACTCTGCTTGGCTGCAATTTGGAGCACTCTGTTATCTTGTTGAGATTTTCCAGACTGGTTTACCCATCCCTAATGAATGATATATTTGTCTAATTAGCCTTTAACCCTTCACTGAGAATACATCTGATATGAGGTAATGAAAAATAATACAATAAAAAATTATACAATATCAGAATCCAAAACAAACCCTCTGCATCACCTGCTCCTGCCCCCACCACCTTTCTTGGTATTCAAAGCACCAAGGGTCCTCACAGCTCATGCTCAAAAGGAAGAAATAAAATTATTTTTAAAAGAACAACAGCAAAACAACCCCCAAACCTCCATCACTGCTCATCATGACTAAACAAAGGAAAAAATTGCTGAGCAGCAGCTGTCACCACGTAGGAACTGAGAGAAGAAACCACCAAGACCTTTCAAAGTCTCCTTCTTTAAGAAAATCCCTCTCTTCTCCCAGAGCTGCTTTTTCAGCCTTTTAAACTCCAAATAACTGCCTGACAATTTATCACTCTATTTCCCTTGCCTGGGGGATGGGATCTGTCAAAAGTTTGCATCACAAAAATCTTTTCAAGCTGCCCAGGCAGAGCCTGGCTGCACCGAGAGGGAGTCACCAAAAAACAACCTGGGTTTGGTGCTCCTCCTAAAATAACTTCAGGTGGCAGCACTGAAGCCAATTTGGGGCAAATTTTGCTGTTTCCAACCTCATTCCTGTCTATTAAAAAAAATAAAATGGCACTACAATGGTGCCTGATGGGTTCACAGCACTTTGCTGAACAAGATTTTGCTTAATAATTCCTTCTATTTGAGCTGGTGAATGTTTAAATCAACTTGCAATAAAACACACCTCAGGGCTGGTCAGATAATTCAGAAAGCATTCCTTAAAAAACCTCAAAGCTTTTAGACAGAAATATAAATATAAATATAAATATAAATATAAATATAAATATAAATATAAATATAAATATAAATATAAATATAAATATAAATATAAATATAAATATAAATATAAATATAAATATATATAAATATGTGCACACATTGTCAAGAAATGTTTTGGGAATGTTAAGAGTGCAAAACTCAGTGCTCAAAGTTGGCCAAGCACCATTATTTAATGTTCTGTTATGAATCACTTGTGCTCAAACCATCATGAGGTATCACCTACACTTGTCCATGCTTCTCATTTTCAAAAATATCTGAATTTAATACATACATTAAAAAATAGTTCTTTTAAAAAATGTATTAAAATTAGCTTTATGGAAGTCCCAGTTCTGTGTGCAACAGACATTCTGGGTTTTCCCTTTTCTCTGTTGTCTACTGGCCATAAAAAACTTTTGGATTGTGACAACTGTCCCATATTTTAAAATTCCATTTCTAGTAAATCTTCATAACCATGAGAAAGAGCCTTTTTTGAAAGGAAAATAAAGAGAAAAGTAAAACATGAGATGAAATGTGACCCTGGAAGAATGTGTATTACCACTTTGCTTGAGCTCCTAAGTACTGAGTTACCTGAAGCAGAACATAAATAAAATCAAGATCAAAGAAAAGAAAAATATTCATCTGCTACTTCTGTAATAAACTATATCCTTAAAGGCTGTAGTCTGAATTGGCATGAAATGAAATGTCTCATCTGGAGAATGGTCCAAAAGTCCATTATTATTTGCCTAGTTTGTTCTCCACAGCCTTTTTTCCATAGCTGAAATGCATGTGGAAGTGATATTTTTTTGTCCAGGAAATACTCTTGAAAAGAAATAACTTTAAAGAGGTATCTGATAGCCAGCTCATGTTTGTTTTAAAAGTAATTAGAAATGTTTTTGTCTTTAGTAAAAATGTATTTTATATATCCAAACATTCAGAAAAGGGTTAAAGCCAAGAGCAAACACATGAAAATACTTGGGTGGAATTCAAATTCTGTGTGGAGCTCTGGAAGGTCTTCACATGCAGAGAAGTGATACCTCCAAGATCATATCCAGATTATTTCCCACAGTTCAACTTTACCCAAAAAATAAAATTTCTATCAACAGCTTTAAAGGGAAAAGTGAGCATAAGGAGTCCTTCAGCTCCTGAAAAAAGTGTCCAACAGAACAGAAATTCCTAAAACCTTAAGTACAGAGTTATTTCCTTCTCTCTCCCCATCATCCAGATTCTTTAACAAGGATTTTTTTTTTTTATGAATAACCTGCAAATCTGTCACTCAGAATTATTTTGGCTATTTTTGTCAAGATGCACTGTACACATCTATGTCCCATGCCTCGTCTGGTGTAGCTGCACTACAAAGATAATTGAGGTTAAATACAAAGAATTTAGGTTAAAACTCTGGAAAACAGATATGATTGAAAAAGCATGGCATAACAAACAGTAAATGGTACAGGAAAACAAAAGGTGAAATGCTTTAGATGGACCTAATTAAAAAATCATCTAAAATAAGCAATTCTAATAAATTCAGGTTTGGGAGTTCTTTCTTTAACCTCTGATTAATTTACTGGTCATGATCCTAATTACTATGTAGGGCACTGCCAAGTGCTGCCAATGATATCTGCTCCTTTGTAGCACAAATTACTGCTCAAAGCTGAGGTAAGATATCTCAGAATGAATTAAAGGTTTTGGGGAGGCCACAGGGTTAATGGGATCACTTAAGAAAAATACTCTGACTCAGCTTATCATTAGGATTTCCACTTTTGCTCAGCTTTGGGAACATTTTCTCCAGAACAGGACACAGAGCTGTTTGGGTTGGAAAAGCCCTGGGAGAGCACTGAGTTATCACCACCCAAACATGTCCCCAAGTGCCACATCCAGCTGCTTGTTGGAAACAACCAGGAATGGTGACTCCACCATTTCCCTGGGCAGCTGTCCCAAAGCCTGACCACTCTTTCAGTCACTTTTTTTTTCTTTTTTCACTTCCCCAGTCCAAACCTCCTCCTGTCCCTGTCCCCTGGGAGCAGAGCCCGATTCCCCCTGGCTGTCAGGAGCTGTGCAGAGCCACAGGGTCCCCCCTGAGCTCCTTTTCTCCAGGCTCAGCCCCTCCCCAGCTCCATCCCCTGCCCTGGACCCCTCCAGGTCCCTCTGCTGAGGGCCCCCAAAGTGACCCCAGGCTTTGGGTAGGGACCATCCCTGCCCTGCTCCTGCTGCCAGCCCAGGGCTGGCACTGCCACCACTGGCCTCTCGCCCCCCTGGGCACATCTGGGCACATCTGGGCTGGTGTCCAGCCCCTGTCCCAGCACCCCCAGGTCCTCTCCACCCCACAGCTGGCCCTGCTGTCCCCCACCCTGCTGTCCCCATCCCTCTGCAGAGCCCCCAGCAGATCTGCACCCCCCTGGAGAGGCAGCAAGGAGAACTGCCCAAGGTCTGTGTTGAGTATTTGCCTCCAGAGCAGCACAGGGACAGAGCTCCCAGCATGGCCACGGCCACAGCCCCAGTGTGACACTGATCCTGACATTCCCTCCTGCTGGCTTTGACCCACCTGGCCCCAGGGAAGGCACCACCCTCACCAGTGGCTTTGTCAGAATCCCTGCAGGGACCTCACCAAGCCCCCAAAAAAACACAGTTATAAATATTCTTTGCACAGCTCTGGCCAACCATCCTGCAGCATCATGCCAGGCCACTTCCCCTTGATTAGAAACATTTGCTCAAATGAGGTTATTTTGAGTTGCAAGTACATTACCTTGTGTCAGGGAATGATTCATGCATGCAGATTTCAATAAAATAATTAACATTTTGTGCATAAGACAGTATTTCATGTTCTAGACCAAGATGTCAGTCTGAATCCTAGGCAGCACCACACTTTCCATGCCTGAATTATTCAAATATCAAATCCTTGTCATGCTGTAAAAAACAGCTGTTTGAGAAGAATCATTTTGAAATGATAAATATATTTTATATGTGGAACGCTGACTAAACCACTAAAGGTCAGACTATATTTTGTCTATCAATAAATACAGGGATTTATCAGCCTTTTTTATTTGTAAGCAATGTTTAGAAGGTGTGAATATGCAAAAATCTGTTCTTGCAGCTAACAGTTGATGGACAGGATCTCATCATGTCCAGAACAGGTATGTTCACAAAGACTGGGATGCATCCAGGAGTTTGGTGGTAAAGGAACATTTGCAGCCCACAGGAGAAGAGTCAAAATGTTGTTTGGACAATTTACATTAATTTACATTTCTTTCTCTGCAGGTAGAGGCACTACCAAAAAATACCAAACTTTTTTTTACCAAAATTTTTGCTTTGCAAGAATTATCAAAATCTAGTAAGTGCTATTTGCAGAAAATCCTTCTTATTTAATGTTCTTTACACATTTCCCACTGCAGCTGACCTCTCCCCCTAGCCCCAGCCTGAGGAGCACATAATTTGTCACCAGGGAAGTGGAATTTCCTTGGATTTCAGCAGCTTAGAACCAACAGGAGCATTTTTGTCATTTGCCAGGTGACAAAATTCCCAGCCAGGAGCTCTCCTTTGTGATGGAAGATGGGACAAACAGCAGCAGCCCAAATTTCCTCACCTCCTTCCTGGCTGCTTTGCTTTCTGCAGAACAAACCCAGCCATTCCAGCCCTCCCATTGATCCACAATCCCAAGTCTCTACTGGATTGCTGCTACACACAGCAAATGCTCACATCAAAAGCTGTGTTCAACTATTCCCAGAAAAATCTAACTGTGGTAGGAATAGTAGAATTTTTACCCAAACTATCCATTTTAATGATTTTGTTAGGAAAATAAATCTTACCTGTAAGATATTTTTTTGACCTTTATATAAAAAAAACTTCATAAATAAATGGCTCAATATTAAAACCAGAAAAAAGATGCAGATTTATTTCACTTCTCTTGTTTCATACTATCGTCAAAACATTAGATGAAAACCAAGTTCTTGGAAGCTTTACATCTGATTTATTTGGAAATGAGGTATTTTTGCAGAGCACTGTTGAGCATTTTCAGGCCCTGAAGTCATTGGACAGGTCAGTTCTGCAAACTGCACGGAGTGATTGAATGAACGTGCAGGAGGAGCTGCATTTAAGCCATTTCTGGAAAATGGCTTTTGATTGTGGTTTTTAGACAGAACACAGGGTGGACTGAAATTCTATTTCAGCTTTGAAACATCCTATGAAACATTTAACAAGAATTCTTCAACCTTATCACCACTATTTTTTTTTTTTAAAAGGCTCCTCTTGCCTAATAAGATGACTGATAAAGCTCATTTCCAATCTCACAGTGACATATTTGGGGGGATTGAAATTCTCCCAGTTCTAGGAATTAGTTCTGCAGTAAAACAGCCCTTCCATCAGGAATCCCAAATGGAATTTGCTCCCAATCCAGACCAGCTGGGCAACGCTTGAAGCACCACAGTTTCTGCACCAATTATCCCTGGGGAAATATATAGATTTCTAATCATCTATTGCTTCCTTTTGAAGGATGCAAAAGGGATTTATGGAAAGGATTTTTCAGGCAAGCCATCAGTCAGAGAGCTTTAGAGACAAATATTAGGTTCTGCAAAAGCATTTTTACACTACTTGGACACTCACAAATGCAATCTCTCCCTCCTGCCAACTCCCAGATTATTATGTAACATACCCAAGCTTTTACATTTATTCAGTATACACAACTGTGGTTCAATTTGGCACATTTTTGGTTTTTAAATATGAATAAGAATGCTTCAAAGAATAAAATGGAGTTGGGAAATATTTATACAAGAAGCTGAGTATGGTTTAAAATTGCTTGGCTTCAAAAGTAAAATTAGATGATGTTTAATTTAGTTTATTTATGAAGTTGTATTTGTTCAATTTAAATACGTAATCTCCTCTGAGAGAGTTCAGCTTTGCAAAATGATAATCTGTTCCTATATTTCTATTAGTTGTGATTTATTCTGATTCATTCCTTTGTTCAAAAATGCTAATGAAAGCAGATGATGCCGAAGAAGACCCAGAAGCAACAACCAATACATCCATCAGTCAGAAAACCGGGGAGAGGCTGCTCCACACAGTCAGGCAAGAAATCCCAGACAAAAGATTCCCAGGGAGACACTGGCTGTGGAGAAACCCAAGCACAGGCTCAACCAGCACCACCTAAATTCTCAAAACTCACTCAAAATGTCCTGCAAAGTCACACAGCAAACTCCCTCCCTCCTCTGGGTAGACATGGAAGAGAGATGAATGCTAAAAATCAGCTTTGCTGGGCTGTGATGGGGAGGCTGCAGGCAGGAAAAGCTGCCCAAAGCTCTGGGGAGTGCATGGGGGGATGAAGGACAGATGGACAGCAGCTCTGCCACTCCGGAGATGCTCTGAGCAGGCACCAAAGGGATTTTCCCAACAGACATCAGGTTTGGAGGGATTTTTCACAGAAATAATGATAAAGTTCTGGAATGCTCTGCCCAGGGAGGTGGTGCAGTCCCCATCCCTGGGTGTGTTTAACAAAGCCTGGATGTGGCACTGGGTGCCAGGGCTCAGTTGAGCTGTTGGGGCTGGGTTGGACTGGATGACCTTGGAGGTCTCTTCCAGCCTGGCCATTCTGTGAACTCTGTGACTTCGCCTGTCCCCAGTTGTTGGAGTGTTTACTGCACTCCTTGGTAAGAGCCTGGAACCCTTCTTCCACTGCTGGCCCCTACAGCTGCACCCAGAAACACCCACACAAACACCCCTGGGGCTTGCCAGGCTCAAGACCTGTTTGCAGACAAAAGAACTGGCCACTGATAACAGAGATCCTGGGAAATGCCTTCCTTACAACGAGATTTTTTCCATTCTCCACGTGGATTAAAAACCCTCCAAACCACTGTCTCTGCTCTACATACTTTTTCCTTACAAGGCTATTTCTTGTGGGTGCACATGGAATATCTCACCTCCTGCCTTTCCCATGGAAGCTGGTGGATCTTCAGTTTAAGCCATGTAATAATATGGTTCGAGGGGATAATAAATAATAATAACAGGTTTGAGGGGATTCCCTATTTCCAGGCTGGTATTTGCTTCGCTCTCCCCACAAAGAGGTAAAAAAGAGTAGGATTTCCTCCTCTTCCAGAACTAAAATCAGTTTCATGGAGCCCTCATGGCCACCTCCACAGATGTTTGGAGCTCTGTGATTTAATGGAGCGTGTGGTTCATTCCCTGGTCTGCTCAGTCCTCTGCAGGAATGAACTCCACAGCTGCCACGAAGAAATTTTTATCTCAAGCAATCACAAGCATTCCTGTATTTGTTTTCTTACTGCTGTGGTGGAACTTGGGGGCTTGTAAAAGAGCAGAGTCATGGGAGAGAAAGTCAAATCCATAGAAAAATTTTGAATTAAGTAAGGCCTCGAGCTTTGAGGCTCTGTGTTCACTACAGAACAAACACAAAAGCCAGACCAAGATGGAAATGTGCTGCTGCTCCTGAGGGTAACTCCTGAATAGAAATATCTGGCAGCTGGGAGCAAAGTTTCTGGAGAACCAGCTGTGAGGTCAAACAAGAATTACTGAGGAAGGGAGTGGATCTGGTGTGTGGGAGGCAGCACAAAATTGGTATTGTTTTCAAGTGAACCACTGCAAGATTGACTTTGAATGGAATTAAACTCCACAGCAAACCAAAGAGCAAGGAGGATTCGGGGGCCACTGCTCCCTGCTTGGAGGGATGTGTACACGCACGTGTGTACACACACACACAGACACACAGACACTGGTGTCCTCCAGGTGCAAGGATTCATCCCTTCCCTAATCCAGCCAGGGGCAGGACTCTTCCCAAGCCTCCCAGTGGATTGTGCCCTGCTCCAGGAGCCTTTTCCCTCTGCAGGGTCAGTGGGAGCCCTCCCAGCACTGCCCTCTCTATTTGCTGCCAGTGCCACAGCCCCGGGTCGTGCTCTGCTGCAGGGTCAGCTCTCTGATGGGATAAATCCAGCACAGAGGATTTCCACAGGATCCCTAATCCTCCCTGAGTCCCACTGCCCACAGCAGCACTGAGCTCACCAGGGCTGTCTCCCACTAGAAAGTGCCTTCTGTAAAAGGAATATGCGTGGATGTTTCTGCTTAATTTAATATTTGTTCTTTCATAGCATCCTAATCCGGGTTTAATTTAAATATTGCAATTATTCTTCTCTCAGGGTTTGGCAATTGAAGCTCAGAAAGCACTGCTGCTTACCTGATTGATACTGAAAACTTTAACATGTCCTGTATCTGCAGCTTTTATCTGTTCCAGATAAGGTAAAGGAGGGGAACAAGATTTCCTTAGAAGGAAGCTGGACCCAATTAAGAAACTGTATGTTAGTTTTCTCTAACAAGTGGGGAAAAAAACCCCCAAAAATACTTTCCTAGCAGTATTTTTCAAGATCCCCTCCTAATCCTAAGGCAGATATGTAAATGAGGCTTGTATGTTAAGACCTCATGCACTCAATTTTAAGTCTTAAAAATGTTCAAGGAAAAAAAAAAAAACACTTCAGATGTCTTCCATTTTCCCTTTCATTCCTTTCCATCCTCAGTTCTGGTACCAGAATTATGTTTTCAGATTAGAACTTCCAAGTGTATTTCTAAACTAGAAAAAGGAGGACAAGGGCAGGGACGAGGACGCTTCATTTATTATCTTTTCACATTAGAGTTACAGGGAACCTTAATGATATACCAAGCTACAAACCCTGTAGCTGGTACTGTATTAATCATCTGTCTACATGAGAACTCAGATAAATATATAATCCTATTTCTGCATTGCAGATTTTATATGTGCCTTCCTCAGATTGCTGCTGCTTTTTTTCCATTATTTTGAAAACATTGCTGGAGGGGAGGATCCATCCCAAGGTAGGGAATGGCATCCCAACTGTACTTGCTTCAATTGAACAGCCATATTAAGATTTATAAGAAGATAACCAAAGCAATAGGCAGCAATTCAAGCTTTGCAGCAGAGAGCAGAGCAGAGAGTCCCTTTTTTTTTTCTTTTTTTTCTTTTTTTTTAACAGTCTGAGCACAGTTTGTGTCTCTCAACACATTCTCCCTTCTCCAAGGTCAAGTCTGTTGCCAGCCAGAGGCAGCAGCTGGCCCACCCAGGCTTCCCCCAGCTTGGGGACAAGCCAGGTCCCACCTGCATATCCAAACAGTTCATTTGAGACAGGCTCTAGTGGTCCCTACCCATGCCACCTCTTCTTGTGTCCCATATTCCTGAAAAAAAAACCACATTCCCCTTTTCTGTCTTCCCACTTCAGCCCAAGCACGGAAATAAACCCAACCCCTCCACACTCTGTAATATTTAGGCATCACACAGGGCAGACAGAGATACCCAGTCGTATTTTAGATGAACCCAAACAAGATTTAAGATCAAATAAAGCAAAGATTCTGCAAACTCACCAACACAGTGCCCTGGGGTGACAGCTCCCCACAAGCACTCGGGATAAAACAGCACCTCCAAACCCCTGTGCCCTGGAGGGGAGTTCTTGGTGCTGCAGTGGAAATATCAGGGCACACATCCTTCCACACCCTTTTGGGGCAGCCCCAGGCACCCAGGGCACCCCCTCAGCCTCTCCCCCCCATGGCAGGAGCTCTGTCCTGCCTGCTGCAGAGGGATGCAGCGTGGGCATCAGGGAGGCACCAAAAGCTCAGGAAGAGCCATGGAAATTACCTGCAGAACCCAAAGTTTGTCCCCAAGAATGCTGGGAGGCGCCTTGCCCTGGGATTTGGGCATCTCATCCCTCCTGTAATCCTCCTGCTCCAACAGTTTGTTTTCCTGGCGTTTTCAGCCATCTTATTCAGCACTGCTGATTTAGCAGTACCATTTTATCCTGCAGTTCTCTGCATAACAATCACCACGACAGCATCACAGAGACAACCAGTCCTACCATCATGCAAATGTCCTCCATGGGTACTGCAACAATTTGCATCGCATCTCAGGAGCTGTCTGCAATTCTTCTTGGAATTTCCCAGGTTAGCTCAACTGCTCATAAATAGGTATTGCTTGGAGCACTGGGGGAGCGAGGATGACAATCTCATTGTGAAAAACACCACAAAATCATCGTTTCATTGTAATTGCATTCCGCTGGTCCCTTAATATCAAACATCATCTGGAGGTATTTTTAGAACGACGGGCGAAATGTTCATTACAATGCAAGCAGAGGGAAGGGACGTGGGAAGCCTGCAGTGCAAATTGAACAGCTGTCCTCAGCCAGGACAGCAGCTTCTTCTCCAGCTGACTTCCAGCAGAGGACACAGATCAATGCTGCCTCCTGACATTTGGGACTGCACTTTTCCCAAGGAGACTGGAAGGGCTCTTTGGGAACGCTGTTCCCTTCTCGTGACCCGTGTGACACGAGGTGTGCCACTGTGAAAGACAAGTCAGACCAGTGGCAGAGCATTTTGTTGTGCTCCATCAGCACCCAGGGGGTGCCAAGGTTAGCGAGATGCTGAGCACAACCGCTGCAACCAACCCATCCAAGGCAAACGGGGCAGGTGCCAAAGAGCCACCACCCCTCTGGGAAGTGTCCCTCCTCCCTCAAGGCCCACTGGGGCACAGCAGGCTGCTGAGCAAAGGGTGTGGATGGCAGGAGCTGTGCTTGGAAGGCTGAGGCAGCCAGGGCAATGGGGATGGAGGTCCCCTCATGTCAGAGCCCAGGACATCCCTCTGGCTGCCCTGGAGGGATCAGAGACCTTGGCACGAAGCCAAAGGCACCTGTCCCTTTGATTTTAACCCATGGAAACAATTACCAACTCTGTGTGAAGACATACAAGCCACGAGAGTTTGAGTAGAATGACAGTTAGTTTGTCACAAGGTAGAAAAGTAGAATTTGGGGTTTTTAAAAGGGGGGTTCAAAAGCCAAGATGGAGGGATTTGGGAGTGCCTTGTCCTTCTTCTTTCTTCTTCCTAGCCTCTATCTTCTGGGTGATGGTGGCACTTTTGGATTGGTTTAGGGCAGAGACAGACTGTCTAACACAGAAATAAACAACCTTGAAAACCACAGCCAAAGAATCCTGACTCCTTCTTCCATCCTGGGGCTGGGAAAAGAGACTTCCTAAAACCTCGGGGTCATCTCGACCACAGAGACTCCGAGAGCCCCGCTCCAGTGCCAGGTGACAGATGGCTTCAGAGCAGAGTGCAGCAGAGCCCAGGACGTGTGTGAGGCTGGAAAGGGGTCCCAGCCTGTTCCACTCTCCTGCAGGAGCCTGCTCCTTGCTGGTGCCAGCCCCACTGTGCTGGCTGCAGGCTTTGAGGATGCCTGGACTAAAGACAGCGGAGCATGGAATTAGTGCAGAGGGATGAGACAGCACCAGCAAAGCATGGCAGGGGTTCTGAGACTCGGAAAACTGAGGCCCCGTGAGCTCCAGAAGGAAGAAAAGGCTGAACAAAGTGATCTCTGAGGAAACAAGGACATCCAGGATTTAAAAAAGTGGAGATCGGACAGAAGACCAAGGGGAGTTTGGAAAGACGAGCAGGGGGAGATCCTGGAATTCTGAGATGCATGGAGACAAAAGCTGAGACAAATGGAGATCCTGGAATTCTGAGATGCATGGAGACAAATGCCTAGGACAGCCTGTGTGTGAGATCAAGCAGGGTAAAAGCCCAAAGCTTGCTGGATCTTGAATAAACTCCATCACCCAGTCCCAGCATGGGCTGTCATTCCCTGCCTCAGCTGGGACAGCTGGTGGGAATTGTCATGCGAGGCTTTAGCTGGGGGATGCAGAAGGAAGGATCCCAAATCCCAAATCCTGTTTAAAACCCCGAGTCTGATTATAAACTGCGGTCCAAAGTCTGCACAGATTTATGCTGTGGAACACAACCCAAACCAAAGCACAGAAGATAACTTATCACACTGAGACAGCTCTTGTCTAAGTAAAAATCTCCTCAGATGGAGTGTGTGTATGAGGAGTGTCATTTTCTCCAAAAGCCCAGCTAATTTCCAGAGGTCAGGAGCTGGAAGGTCAGTGAACTGGACAGGCCAGGACTACAGAAATAGCTCTTTGCCCAACATCTCACTGATAAGCATCTTCCCTCTCCTGTTTCCTCATTCTGTGCGACAGATTTTTCAGCAAGATCCAAATCAGATTGGACTAAATCTCATTTTATTTTTAATTCATTTCATATGGTTTTATTTTTAACTCGCTTTAATTGAAATGCAGCGAATGAAATTATCAATTGAAATTACTTCATCAGCTGTGAGTCTTCATTCTTTAATATATAAAATAAGCTCTTAGTAAATCTGAATCACTGATTTTCCTGTTTCATCCTCAAACCCTGGGATGCTGATGCAATGCATTGGGCATTCAAGATTGCAAATTCCACGCTCTCAACCATAAACGTATTCAGGATATTGACCAATTTTTGGCCTTTTTTAATAACACAGCACTTCAATTCTGGGCTAAATCTTGAAATTGCAGTTCCAGCTCTAATCCTCTCCCTTCCAAGGGATTTCTTCCAATGCAATAGCCAAGTGTTTTATTGATGGCTTGGATGAAAGAACAGAGCACCCTGTGCAAGGGCACAGAGTGGGACAACGGGGAGGTGTGGCCGTGCCACCAGATGGATGAGCTGCCTCCCAGAGGGAGCCACGGGCCAAGAGGAATCCCAGGATGGCCAACAAAGGGAAAGGCAAGCTCCTGCCCCTGAGGCAGGACAGGCTGGGGGCCAGCTGGCTGGGATCAGCTCTGCAGAAAAGGCCTTGGGGCTCCTGTTGGACCCGAGGCTGAGCAGGAGCCAGCAGAGTGTCCTCACAGCCAGGGCTGCCTCGTCCCCACCAGCCCTCTGGGACATCCCAGCGCTGCCAGCTGGGCTGGGGGAGCACAGGGGGCCTGGAGAGAGCCTCCAAAGGCCTGCAGAGGGAAGGGAAGGACTGGAGCACCTGGCACGCAGGTAGGAGGGGCAGAAAGGTGGGACTGCTCAGCCTGGGGAGCAGAAGGCTCAGGGGGACCTTTCAATGAACAGCTGATGGGAGAAAGTGAGGAAGATGGAGCCAGACTCTTCTCAAAAGGCCAGGAGAGCAAAGGCAGAAAATTCCATTCTTGGGCCAAACACTGGCACAGGTGGCCCAGAGAGGTTGGGAAGTCTCCATCCTTGGGGATCCTGAAAACCTGACTGGCCACTGCCCTGCTATAGGTGACCCCACCTGGGGCTGGAGGTGTTGGGCTGGACCATCTCCGGAGGTTCTTGCCAACCTCAACTACTCCGTGCCTCTGGAATCAGCTTCCTGCAGCCACATCCTTCACCTTTGCGTGGGCAAAGGAGACAAAAGGTAAAAAATGCACAAACTCTTCCGTAGGAATCCCAGTTTTACTGCTGGGCCTCTTCTAGCTCTTCCCATGAACTGTTTCTAGGATTCCCTGAGAGTCTGGTGCACGGCTCTCAGATGCTTTAACTGTGCCATGAATATTTTAAAAAGGAGGGAAAACAAGTTACCAGCAGGATGAACTTGCTCATACACCGCGTGGTAGAAGCGAAGTGTTTTGTAACTTGGTTACCATTTCCCAACTCTGCCAACTCTGGTACCTAAGCAGGAATTCCACATCCCTTCTGAGGCTCCATGTTTCACCCATCTGCAGCGTTCAGAGGGAACACGTCCTGCCTCTCACAGAGCTGACAGCCTCTTAAATTTATTAAAACACGCCTCCTTCCCAACCCTGCCCTTATACGTTGGTTCTTCAACTGCAAATCTCCAGGTTTGATGCAAAAGCCAAGGTTATTTATCAAAAATACAACAGTAAACCCATGCTTTTTAACCTAAACACGAGTGAAACTTGCACCAAAAAACTGCTGGTTTTAAAACCGTACTGTACGGCCACAATTCCTACAGAAGGGCACTGAACTTTCCAATAAAATCACAATGAAATGCCGCTGATGTTACAGCGAATGCCCTTATGTTACAGATGAAATTCAAGGTTTACATAACCTCCACAACGCCCTTTATTTACCTCCACTGCCTCACCAAAACCCACCCGGCGTGCGGAGCATCACCTACCTAGAGAGGAAGCCTGCTCTCTTACGCAACTGCTCCACTAAGGCTCTGTCCCCTCGGAGCCCCGGGGAGGGCTGGGTCCCGGCGAGCATCCCCGCTGGGCACGGTCCAGGGCGGCGGGGCTGAGCCCGCCCGGACCGCAGCGGCTGCGGAGGGAGGCTCCGGAGCGATGCCGGCACGCACGGAGGGAGCGGGGCTGCTCGGCCGGCAGCGCCAGGGAGGCTCCATTCAGAGCGGAGTCATCGCTGCCTGCCTGCCTCAAGGATCCCACCGAGGGGCTGGCTGGGGATTTAGCATCATGTTTTAATAGCTGCATTTAAAAAAAAAAAAAAAAACACCTCTCCAATCCTTAAGCTGTTGGGGGTTTTTAACCCCTTTTCAACTGGCGGGTTAAAATGAATGAGAAATGTGTGGTTTTAATCGTGGTGGGGGGAGAGGCTGACATTTGATCAGATCATGTAGAATCTGAATGTAATTAATCAGAGCACTACTTGCTAAATTCCAGGGAATGTAACATCCTTCATTGAGTCTCCTTGAAAACAGGATGAGAAAGCCTGGCAAAAGGCAGCTTATTCTCCACAAGGTTTCCCAGTCGGGTTAATCAAATGAACCACTTTCTTCCCTTCAGAAGATGATTTTAGGTGCAAGCTGTAAAAGTATTTCCATTTCTCCAGGGAGGTGGGGTCCATTTGGAGAACCCCCACTGCTGGAGTCCTGCTGCAGTGCAATGGGCTCTCAGTGAGTGGGAGAGGGAGTTACAAGGTCAAGACTCCTACATTTATTCCAAAATGTAACAAGGAATTACTACGTACACAACGGGCATTTGACAGTGTGAACTCCGGGAGGAAAATGAAAAAAATAAATAAAAATTAAAAAAGCAAGAACACTTTTAATCTTTTCACATCTTAGCAGGATGTGTGCTCGCAGTTGCTGTATTCAGGCAGGGAGACATATAAATATATATTCAGTAGGATGCAAAGAATGTTGCATCCCTAATCCAACAGCACTGGGAACGATAAGCTGAACATTTTAAATGCTGGGGGAAGACGAAAGGGGAAAAGAAAACCTTTCCAAGCTGTTTCCTGGATACATGGTATGAAATTGAAAAGGAAAAAAGGCACTCACAAAAGTGACTTCACGGCAGCTCTTAGGAGAACAGTATGATACCTAGTTCATCATTACCCTGTCTTCTGCAACCTGGAATCCTGCTGGGAAGCATGAAACTCTTCCAAGCTGTTCCAGTATACATGCATGCCACCTTTTTATATATGCAGAAAGCATGAGGGATATCACACCGGTTCGGTTTGCAGCAGAGAAGAAAATTGACCTTTTCCATGAAAATGGATGTGTATTTAGCATTGATGCGGGCCAAAATCAATTCTCTATAGAAATGAAGACAGGCACACAAAAAGGATGAAAAGGGGGCAGACAGAAAAATAAATAAATAAATAAAAGGGGAAAGGCTTCATGCTGCATTGCTCTACACAACTTATCTACGAGCCTTATTTCACTGCCTTATTCACAAACTTGCTCATTTTACCAGCACTACAGGGAAAATGTGAACCACCTCTTCACAGGTAGCAATTTGGATTAAAATGAGAGGAGCAGGAACAAAGTAAAAGCTGTCTGTGATCAAAGACCTGCTGGATACCTGAGTCAAACAGTTCTTCCAGAGCAAGGTACAAGAGCCAGTCATGCATATGGATGACCTCTCACAAATTAAATGCTAATCAGGAATGCACCTCAGCAGTAAGAAAAAAACATGTGGACTATGAAGTCGATCTGTAATCCCTTCTCTAAGCAAATACTAACAAAACCCCCCCGTTGCCAATTTCATACCACAAACACCTAACACCAACCTGACACCCCAGCAATAAAAGCACAATTTTCCCATCTCAGCTCTCCTCCAGCCATTCCAACTTGTGTAACATCCCCGCAACCCTTCCCCAGCCCCACCACAGGGAGCAACCAGGGGGCCAAAGAGCAGAAACCCCTTGGAGCAGGGATGGGAAAGGTTTGTCCTGAAGGCAGAGCCGTTCCCTTGGAGCCCCTTCAGCACTCACCTTGCAGAAGGAGCGGGGAGCGCCGGGCTAAGCATCCGCTGCTGGCTGCCTGGGAGCGCCGGGACTGCCCACAGCCATGGCCCCGGCAGCCCTGGGGACGCCGTGCGGGGCTCGGGGAAGTGCCCCGGCTGGGATAGGACGAGCCTAAAGTCGGGACTGGGGAGGCTGGGGCAGAGCCCGGCTGCTGGCGGAGCGCAGGAGCTGCCAGCGCCGCAGGCGCGGATCGAACGCACAGAAATCTCCCTTTACATAATCGGAAATGACTCCCGGAATCTCAGGGCTTCTCTTAAAGCCTTGGGTGCCTCACCAACAGCCAAAAGCTCTTTTTTTTTTTTTTTTTCCCATGCAGCGTTCGGTGGGTTTGGAGCCGATTCTTCTTTTGATTAAGTAAATAAATAAATAAATAAATAAATAAAAAGGAAAGTCTATCTGTCAGAAGTCTTAATTAATATACCATACACCTCAGGAAAGCCTTTCCCCATCTTCCCACAGGAAACACCATGCATGGTAAGAAGGAATTACAGAAAATTCCCAGTTTCTTCCACATTATTTTCTAGTCCATCTCAATACAAAGGCAATGCTTGGGGGTTTTAACCTGCATGCCCTTTACTTTCAAACAAACGCACTGAAAGACTATAAACAGCTCTATACAGGAACCCAGCTGGAGATTACAGATTTTTCTAACATGAAATAGCATTGCCTATCGCAAGAGAACGTTAAAGTTAGAAAAATACAACAAAGTGTACTGCTCACATTTTAGTGAAATGTGAGCTTCTAAAAGAAAAAAAAAAAAAAAGGCACATCCGATTCTTACCAGCAATGATAAAAGCAAAATCCCATCCACGTGTTTTCCTCATCACTAAAGAACTGATTTAATCAAAATCAAGCCCATAGGTTTCAAAAAACAACAAGATCATGCTGAATTCTCAACCTACCGAAGCCCAGCACACGCTTTCTGATGCAAGCGAGCCTTTTAGCCGTGCGGTTTCTCTTTGACCTTACAGAATAATCTACACCAGTCGCAGCATTACCTTTGCAGAGATTCCCAGGGCACGAACCAAAACCTAATGCATCACTCAGCCCCGGTCCCCACACCATCTTCCCATCAGCTCGCGCCTTCCCCGGCAGCAAAATGAACGGAAAGGGGGGAAAGATTTCTTTTTTTTTTTTTTTTTTATTATCATCATCATCACCATCATCACCACCACCATCACTATTGCTCCCGTGCTGTGGATGTCGCTACTTACTTGGCTAAGACATCCTCTCCAGCACAGCAGCCTGCTCCCGGCTAGCGGGCGGAGGGCTCGGGGCTCGGCATGGGCGCGGGCAGGCGCGCAGCGGCCGCGGAGCCGCTCTGCAGACCGTACCACCGCGGCCGGGGAGGGCGGGCAGCGCGCAGCTCCCGCAGCATCCCCGCACCGCACCGCGCCGCACCGCACCGCGGGGACACCGCCACCGCCGCCCCGCGGGGACACCGCCACCGCCGCCCCGCGGGGAAGGGAACAACAAAAAAAAGATATATATTTAAAAAAAAAAAAAATATGGACTGAACCACCATGTTTGTTGTTTGCGATTTTTTTTAATGCTTCCCCCGGGATAATGACAAAAACGGAAGATGGCAAGCGACCAGGAATATGCCACTTACTCAGAAACGGGAGAAACCTTCAAGGACAAGGGCTGTCAAGTCCTATCACTGTCGCTGGAGGAGGAGAGGGGGGGATGGAAGGCTGTGGAGCAAAGGGGGCGCGGGGAGCGGCGCATCCCCGGCACCCCCGAGCAGGCGCAGGATGCGGCGGGGCTGGAGCCCGCAGTGCCCGGCGATGCTCGGGCTGTGCCCGCTGATGACAGCCCGGCACGGCGGCGTGTCCGTGCTGCAAATTACTTCATAATCACCCTCTGCAAAGATCCGGCTGGCTCGCCCTCCCCTGCTCTTTCTGTTTATGTAAGAACAATGGGGATTCTGAGGAAAATAGAAAAAAAAAGGAAAAAAAAAAAAAAAAAAAAGCAAGCAGCCTTGCAGCGCTGTGGGGTTTGTGTTGTGTTTGTGTCCCTGCCATGCCTGCCAGAAACCCAAACCCGTACAGGAGGAACAGTGAAATATCCCCGTTTAATCTGATCTGGTCACATCAGCATGTGCTGCAAAAGCACACTCACATGCCAGAGCAGCTCTCTGCCCTTCTCTTCCTTACAGCCCTGCACTTTGGGGAATAACTGCATTTTATCTACAGCTCCTCACCACCCATTCTGAGTCGTTATTATGTGGCTGCTCTTTTGAATTATTTGCACACAGAGGATTCAGAAACGTAAAAGGCTTTTCCAATGGGATACCGTGCTATGGCAGTGCAAAACAAACCCAAACACCAAAAACAAGACACAAACATCAGTCCTTTGAAAAGCAGAACATTTTCTGTGCAATAGTTTATTTTTTTCAAAGGAAACTGTGATCAGTACATGTACCATGTCCAAACTACAACTTCAAATTCCCTACCTCAAAAACCATTCAATCCTGAGAGCGACTGAACGTAAGAAAATACCTCTCTTTTTTTTTCTTTTTTTTTTTTCTTTTTTTTTTTTTGGTGAAGAATGTATAAAACAGCAGAGATAAAAGTTGGGATGTGTTCTGTAGCATCCTAGGGCAGCAGCAGTGGCTCATGGCTTGCCTGTGCCTTGGCCAGGGTGGGCAGGAGCACCTCCCTGAGCAATAATAGGAGTAGCTGTGCTGATGCTCTGTCATCCTGCCTTACTCGCTGCTCAGAATATCAATTCAGCCAGTTAAACCAAAAGTCTGCACTGCACCAAAATGGAAGCTATTAAAAAAAAAAAAAAAAAAGTGCTGGGATCATTGATCAGGAGTTTTATCTATGCTGATCAATTTTTTCTTAACGAAGTAAAATGTAAATCGGGACTAGGATCAATGCAGAATTTTCTCATGTGAGACTGCCTTTATTCATTAGGAAGCTACAGGCAATTACATGCATGCCAGGACACCAGATGCAGTGACTTTGGGTTATATTAAGCAGAGAAAAGTGTCCCCTTTTCAGAGCAAGTTTTCAGTACAAACTGCAGCTGTGAGGAGTTTGCAGTGCAGCTCAAACTGAATCCCAGCACTGAACCAAGCAGTGCTCCAGTTAAATGTCTTGTGCTGAGGTCCCAGACCCATAAATGTTGGTGACCTCTACTGCTCTGTCAGAAAAGCAGGAAGGTACTGAGACATCTGCAATTATCTGGCTGCTGACATTCTTTTTCTTTTTTTTCATAGAAATTTTGAGGATAATTTGAAAAGCAATGGAAGGTTGATTGACACAGTACCAAAATATATTAAAGAAGACTTTTTTCCTTACTCTGTCTTTCCAGAAGAAAGAGAGGACTGGCTTAAAGAAACTCAGCACAGCATAAAAAACTTGTTCCACACATTTGGCTGTTGCCTGTTTGAGGAGGGCTGCCCTCAAAGACTTCTTCGTGTCACACTACAGGAACTTCAACCAGAGACAGGACCATGAGGTCTAGATCAGAAAAAACTCTAATTCTTCTTTTTAATTAACAGAATAGGCAAGGGAGTAAGAGGAGGAGAAAAATTACCAGGAAAAAAAAAAAAAGGTATTCAAAAGGGAAAGAAAACCTCAGTTTGAACATTTCATTATATACCAAATCCAAGCACCGCAGGCCTCCAAAGCCCCAGAGCACGTGGGGAGATGGACAAGCCAGGGGGATTTGGGGGGGTTTGGTGCTACCTCCACCACAACTCTGCCATCCTGCAGCCAAGGCCAAGCTCTAATGCTGCTCTCCATCCTGGAGGATGCAAAGGCTCCCAAGCCTTGGATTTATGCATGCACTGGAGCCTGCCCCGGGCGTGCATCAAGGAGCTGGGAATACAGAGACAACCTCATGCTTGCCCTCATTTAAAGCTCCCAAGTGGAAACTCTTCAGAAATGGCCCAAACCTGAGCCCCAGCACTGCTGAGACAGGGCCAGCAGTTCTCTGGTTCCGGGCTGGCACCTGCTTGCTGCCCTCGGTTCCCAGGGAATACCTGCTACCCACAGCAGGTACCCTCCAACCAGAGCTAAAAACAGCAATTCCACCCTCAGAACTGGGCCATCCAGTAAGCAGCACCTCTAGGAACACTCTGAGCTCAGATTTTAAAGGGTTTATTACTATTACTTTTTGGACACAACTGCAAAAATATTATTTTCCAGCCTGGCTTCCGGCACGTGCAGCTCAAAATGGCTGCAAGAGTGGCTGATGCTTTTTTGAGATATTTCATCATCAAATTTAATAGCAAAGCCCTGCAAAGCAAGACAACCATCAGAAATGAGGGTTTGTCAGCACATCTTCCTGCCTATTAAAGCATCCAGCAGCATGTTATTTAGCTCTGACAGAAAAACAATTTAACACCTTAACTTGGGGGCAAGGAGCGGAAATGGAGCAGAAAAATGGAATGGAAAATAGAAAGATGCTCTTTGGGAGTGAGTTTAAAAAACACAACAGCGCTTACAGGATAAAGAATGAATGAGACTTTAGCTGTTGAGCTTGAGCTGCAACTTGAAAAAATTGTTTCCTCGGTAAAACTTCAACTGACAATTTATATTTGGAGGCAAAAGAGCCTGCCTAATCTCTTTGGAGAAAATTTTAATTCTGTATGTGCTGGTGATAGACATCACAGGCACATTTCAAGGTCTTTATGAGATAATTAATGACAGGAAACACAGGAACATAATTTTAATTCCTCTTTCAGGATCTTGGGGACCAAGACCTCCTTTCCAGTGAGGTTGTCCAATCGGAGGAACGGCACTGGAAAGCAGCAGCAGATTTTTAATACTTTCCTAATCACAACCCAGATACTTAAACTAGAACAGCAGACTGGCAGCCTCTCATATTTTTAAACCTCATTTGATAGTTTTTTTCAAAACAAGAATTAAATCTGTTTTCAGATTCGGTGTCTCTCCAGTTTGGGAACGCAGAGCAGTAATATTTCTGCAAGGAAACAGCTTGTGCTCCCAAACTGTGCAAACATGTTGTTATCCTGGGAAGCAACACGACCTAATAAAAGGAGTGGAGGAGAGGGACCTCAGAACAGTCACATTCAAGGACTTGCCCTGCTGTTTCCTGACTGGGAGATGTTAGTAGGTCACTTGATCCCACTGTGCTTCAATTTCCCTAACTATAAAGTCAGTGTATTCCCGAGTTTAAATTACAGCTCTCTGGAGCTGGTGGCTTGGTTAACCCTTCCCTGCCCTTGGGGGAAGGTGCTGGGCACACCTGGCTGTGCTGGGGGAAGTTCTGGAGCTGGGAGAGCCCCAGAGCTCCCACCCAAGCCCAGCCATCCTCTGTGTGATTTAAACCTGGGAATCTCACCGTTGCCTTGAACTCTTTATTTTATTTGCCACATTTATTTCCTGTATTTGCCACTTGCTCTGACTGATCAATTATTGCAGCTCACTTCCTTGACCAGCATCCCAACTTGCTCAGTATCTGAAAGGAAAACTACCAGCCAGCCAGAACTGCAGTTCCCCCCTCACCTTCAATCTCCACCATCTGATATCTACAAATATCCCACTTTTTCTTCTTTCACCATCTAAAAGCCTTGCCCACAAAGAGCAGGTGCCTGCAAGGCTGGGCTACCATTGCTGTCCCCTCCTTGAGACAGCTTTAAAGCTCAGAAAACAACACCAGGCTCCCAGGATCACCCAAGCAGGAAGAGAAATATTTAGGCTCTTGCAACAACAACAACAAAAAAAATCCCAAAAAACCGAGGAAGAAGCATTAATTAGTCTGAGCTTCCCAGTAAAGCTTAAGTAAACCTGGCTCACTGCCACAGCCTAAGCACAGCAATGACAGAGAAGCATCTTAGCAGCCTCCTCCAGAGGGATCTGCCCTGGCCAGAGTGAGGACCTGCAACACCTGACACAGCTAAACCTGAATCCACTGCTGAAATCAGCTTCTCAGCAGCCCAAGACAGGCCTAAGAATACAAAACCTGTCTCACACCAGGCTCAACCCTCCTTCTGCCTTACAGACAGAATCTGCCCTCTCACATGCAGATGGGAGGAAATATTTGCTGACACTCAGAACAAATCTTACACCAACCAACAGAGTAGCCTGGCAGGAGCTTGGAAGAGGACCATGGTGAGGGTGCCACAACTTCTGGGGACTGTGGATAGGCAGCAAAGGAATCCCTCCTTCCTTCTGTGGGCATTTAAACCCCATCAACTGCCCATTCCCCAAAGAGAACTTGTGCCAACTGCCTTCCAGCATTAATCTGTTTATTTAAGTTAATTCAGTGATACTGGCAGGGGGATTCCAGTCCTTTGTGGTTTCCACCACAGGGATTCCCTTCCCTGTGTTCTGGAAGGGAACTTTACTCTCCCCCCTGCAGTTTCGTATCACTGGTCCTGATGGAGATTGGAAATGTAATCCAAAGTCAATTAAACTCAAATTATAGGATTGTACCATCTCTAGGGGTCACATCAGCTCATATCAAACTGCAGTTTTCAGACAACCTGACTCTGAAGGATGTTTGGAAGTAGGGGTGAAACTTTGCCCAAGTAGATGGGTTACATGGACTCATCTCTCTATTGCATCAAAACTTTCCTCCCAGAAAAAAACAGAGTTTGGAATCAGAATTTTGATTCAGTCCCTTCTTCTGACATCACTGATGCCAAATACTACCACAATGATCTAAAAGTTGTTTTTCCTTCTTATTTGCTAAATTTCTGTACAGGAAACCACTTCCCTTCCATTTGGAAAGAACATCCCCAGCAGGATGTGCTTGAAGGAGCATCCTTTGCCATGAAACTGTGCTTGAGTGTGGTGTAGATGTGAACCCCAAGTGCCCCCTGCACACAGCCAGGTCACACCACGGCCTTGGGCTGCACCTTGGAGAAGAAACCCACCATTGTTCCACTGAAACTGCTCAACCCTTCCAGCCATACTCCTGATTAGACAGGAAGAAATAACAGCAGAGAATTCCAGTACAAACGTGGTCTGTTATTAATATTATTAAGGAAATGCATGCTCCTTTGAGAACTTAAAGCTTTCATTCTTCAACATATGGACTTTTCCTACATACCTGCATCTCCTGACCATAAACCTCATTAACTGACACAGTAGCTCCCATTGTAGCATTTTTGTCAAATAGCTCCAGATGGGAGCCTGGATCAGCCTTATTTATTACTCTACTAAAGGCAAATTATTAACACAAAGAGAAAGGACAGGGTTCAATCACTCTCAACAATTCGGACGGGAGAACAGAATTCCAACAAACTAAAAAAAGGACTTCTGATATCTCAGCAAACAATCCGACTCCCATGCACATTTCCTAGCAATTAATCACCTGCAGGGATTGCCTCCTGTTGAGGAGAGGGTTTTCCCAATATAATGAGATCAAAGGCTATGTTTAGCTTAGTGGGCAAAGCAATCCGACCCGGTAAGCTTTGCTAAGCCCTGGGTGATCATCCTGCCTGGGGAACGTGCACACACAGGGAGCCCAGGGGGGCAGAGCTCCATCCTGGGAATCTCAGGGCCACCCCAGAGCCACCTCCTCCAGAGGGTGTCCCCAGAGCCCAGAGCTCCATCCTGGGAATCTCAGGGCCACCCCAGAGCCATCTCCTCCAGAGAGTGTCCCCAGAGCCCAGAGCTCCATCCTGGGAATCTCAGGGCCACCCCAGAGCCATCTCCTCCAGAGCCCCATCCTGGGAATCTCATGGCCACCCCAAAGCCACCTCCTCCAGAGCCCCATCCTGGGAATCTCAGGGCTACCCCAGAGCCATCTCCTCCAGAGCTCCATCCTGGGAATCTCAGGGCCACCCCAGAGCCATCTCCTCCAGAGGATGTCCCCAAATCTCCTCCAGAGCCCCATCCTGGGAATCTCAGGACCACCCCAAATACACCTCCTCCAGAGCTCCATCCTGGGAATCTCAGGGCCACCCCAGAGCCATCTCCTCCAGAAGATGTCCCCAGAGCCCAGTGCTCCATCCTGGGAATCTCAGGGCCATCCCAAAGCCATCTCCTCCAGAGCTCCATCCTGGGAATCTCAGGGCAACCACAGAGCTCCATCCTGGGAATCTCAGGGCCACCCCAGAGCCACCTCCTCCAGAGCTCCATCCTGGGAATCTCAGGGCCTCCCCAGAGCCATGTCCTCCAGAGAGGGTCCCCAGAGCCCAGAGCCCCATCCTGGGAATCTCAGGGCCACCCCAAAGCCATCTGGTCCAGAGGGTGTCCCCAGAGCCCAGAGCTCCATCCTGGGAATCTCAGGGGATCCCAGAGCCACCTTTTCCAGAGCCTCATCCTGGGAATCTCATGGCCACCCCAAAGCCACCTCCTCCAGAGCTCCATCCTGGGAATCTCAGAGTCACCCCAAAGCCACCTTTTCCAGAGCCCCATCCTGGGAATCTCAGGGCTACCCCAGAGCCATCTCCTCCAGAGGATGTCCCCAAATCTCCTCCAGAGCCCCATCCTGGGAATCTCAGGACCACCCCAAATACACCTCCTCCAGAAGGTGTCCCCAGAGCCCAGAGCTCCATCCTGGGAGTCTCAGGACCACCCCAAAGTCACCACCTCCTCCAGAGGGTGTCCCCAGAGCCCAGCCCCAGGGGCTCTCCTCCCTGCAGATTTGGGGCTGTTCTGGGTGGAGGAGGAGCTGGAGCTCACCCCCCCACCCACCCATCACACTGGGAACCTCGGATGTCCTGCCCTGTGCTCCCAGCTTGGCCCAAACTTTGTTTTCACTTTGTGCTGCTGATGCCACTGGGGCTGGCAGTGCCACCCCAGGGGCTGTGGGAACTCAGCCTGGTGCCAGGGCCTTGGGAGGGTTCACTGGTGCTGGCTGGAATGTTCTGGTACGGCCCAAAATGTTTCACACCAGTGCTGCCCCTTCCCTGCACAGAATGGCTCCACCTCAGCCAAAACAAACAAAAAATGTGTGAACTTCAATAAGTCTGTTCTTTCCATCCCTCTGGAACAGCTGGGAAAAACTCTCACAAAAGCCAAGGGTTCAAGCAACCATAGAGTCAAACCCGATCTGAAATTATCACAAGGGCTGTTTGTAGCTTTTAGATATAAATATTCTCCTGTAAGGACTCAGAATTTGTACTCACAATCACATCTAAATTTGAAATAAATGTTCAAATTCTTCAGCAAAGAATGAGTTTGACAATAAGAAAGCTTCAAGAATTATTGCTATAGAAAACTTACTCGGAGGTGTAACGTATAATTTGCACAAAAATACTTATTCACATTGTTAAATATTAAACTAAATACAAGACCCAAATGTTATTGCAATAAATAAATAGTCAGCATAGGAAATAAAAATACAGTCTAAATGAAAATTAGGTGGGTGTGAGGCTTGGCTTCCAGACTGAGCCATGTCCTGAAGATCCACGAGCTGTTCCTTAACCCCAGATGCAGCACTATGAAGCAATAGCTATGAAAATTTTGCCAAAATATCAGAACTTTTTGAAGCAACTGAGCTTAGGGCTTGCCAAAACATTATTGTAGAATAAAAGAGTCTGTCCAGCACCGAATAGTGAACATGTGAACAAAAACCTTATTGGAGATAAAACCCCACCAATATCTAGTCCAGAATAATCCAACTTCCAAACAAAATTGGCACATTTTCTAGGATTTCCCTTAGCTAAATAACCCTTCAAACTGGCCAATGTTTTAAAATTGTCCTTCTCCAACAACACTGATGTGCTGCAGATTCCTCACTGAGAGGAAAGGTTCCATTCCTTCAGGAAGAGTTTAAAAAAAAAAAGGACAAAGGAAAAAATCCACCAAAACAAAACAAAACAAAAAAAAAAAACCCACAAAACTCATTCAGTTTGGTCAGAAACGTGTCAAGAAAGGATTTAGGGGCAAACAATGCCCAGTAATACCTCTCCTCATCAAGGAGCCAGGAAATAGAAGAACCAAAAGGCAAAGCAGAAGGAAGCAGAACCAGTCTCTGCTTTGTGGAATCACAGAATATCCTGGGAGGGACCCTCGAGGAGCCTGAACCCAACTCCTGGCCGTGGCTGGGTCACAGCCAGGTCTAACCTAGCACAGAGCACAGCCTGGGAGGTTTGAGTGATATCCTAATTACATCCTGAGTGATTTAAGTGATTTATGGACTGAGTTTTCACCTCCCTTTCTTCAGAGCCAGAATTGTTCTTTTCTGCACCAGCAACAATTTGTTTTAGGCGCTGAGAACAGGATGCAGCGCTGTGCAGAGGAAATAAAAGTCTGGTTATTTATTTCACTGGGGGTCACTTGTCAGCCCCCATCCCAAACCCAGCCAAATTCCCCTCCACAGGGACCACCAGGAAGCGCTCCAGGACCAGCAGGCAAATTCCAGAGCCTCAAGGCCTCATCCAGAACTTCTCCATCTGGATGACCAATATCACCCTCTCCCTTTTTCCAGGGCTAACTCACAGACATGATCTCCTAGCAAGGTTTTTGCTCCAAATAAATCTTTTGGATGTCTTAATGTCCAGTAATAAAGCAGCAGATTATAGTGATAAAATCCCACCAGCCTCCTCCTTGCCCTCACCTGATCAGCCACACACATCCTGGTCTCCATAAACAGAATTAATGGGTGAAAATAATTAAGAGAGAAAAAAAAAAAAGTAATTTACTGGTGAATAAATACAAAAGCCTCGCTGGGAGGTTGAGAAAAATAAATCTGCGAAGCTTGCTTAAATCACTCCAAAAAAGGGAAGATAAGAGGGAGAGTTTGAAGCACTTGTAAGCCAGTAAAAACCAGGAGAGCATCTTTTTTTTTTCCTCCTCTTTAAAGTGTTACAAGGTGGTTTATGCATGGGCTGATAATTTAATACCATTAAGAATTCATCTGCCATTTCAGCACAGTAATTTTGAAAGCGTCCAGCACCATCAGATAAGCTACAAATTCTACTTTAATCCACATTTCTTCTTGGAATTCCCATATTTAGAAGGATTCCTTAATTTCTTGATACAAATAGCCTTTTTTCCTCTAACCCACCACTGTCCTACAAAGATCAACTTCATATCTCTGTTACATATCTTGGAGTTTTGCTCTCTCCAGTCAGACATTCCAGCTGTATATAAAAATACACAGCTTTTATTTTCAAAAGCCCAAGGAAAAAGATAATCAGTAATGCATGTAATATATACAGGGAAATTCCTAACCTCGAAGGGAACCATATTTCTTGAACACTGATGTCAGTGCTCAAAGATGTTACTTGACCTTGAGGATAAAAATAAATTGTGCAGTCCTTCATCGTGTCCTCAGCTTAGCTCACTAAAGACATCTAAATGTTCTGTGCTCACATACCATAAAACAGTTAAACACAGATATTCCATATTAATTATATTTAATACTCCTAGCTTCGATTTGTGGAGAGGAAAATTGGGTTTCCCAGGAGCTGCTGCAGCCTCCAAACATCCTCTAATTCACCAGCACCAGAGATGCTCACACTGTTATATTTAGATAAAGTAGTGATGAGAACCCTCAGCACATTATTCGCAAAATTAAATCCCACTGAGGTTTTTTTTTCCCCTCTTGCCATTTCATTAATTCCAGCTCAGGAGCAACAATGGAAGATCATAATATGTGTAAGAGATAAAATAATAAAATATGCAATGAAACATCACTCGGAATTCTAGGTTTCCTGCTTTTAAAATAATGGGGTTTTTGGTAATTTCTGTGACTGGGAGAGAAGGCTCACAGAGAAGCTTCCTGAAGCTGCTGAGATGATGTCTGCACTGATCTTCAAGTAATTAATTCTCTAAGGAAACATCCCTAAAGAATGTCAAGCCCAACCATCCTTTAAAAAGGCAATGGTTGGAATTAAAAAGAACCATTTCCTTTGCCTGTCCTCTAAAATAGTTGGGAAAGCATCTTTGGGATGCCTCTTCTTCCTCCCTGCATGGTTATGAAAAAAATCTGACGAAACAGAACTTTATTTTACATCATTTGCTTTCCCTCAGACTAAACTAAGTTAAAAGGAAGCACACAGAAATTAAGCTGATCACATTATTAAGCAAAGAAGAAGTTAATTTCTCTTAGAGGATATAATTTTGATGGGAGTAAAAGGAGGGACTTCTAACCCAGCTGGGCAAAGAAACTCAGTGAATGCCCTGGAAGGAAGGATGGCCAGGTTTTATGAAGGACCACCTAAAATCCTTCACTATGGTATTTAATAAGGAACCCACTGGAAAAGCATGAATTATACAAATCAAATATGACAGCATTGGAGAGTCTACACCAGGATATTTAATTTATACAAGTTTTGGATCCTGTGTTTCCTGGAAGGCAAAAAACAATAATAAATGCTGAAATCACTGTCTGTAAAGAGCAAGATTACCTCGCTTGTAAGGAAAATCTGGCTTCTTTTCTCCTGGTTTATGAGAAAACCTAAACACATGGTTTATTTGGGCACCATGAATAGGGAAAGTGATTGCACTGGTGTTCCAGCAGTGAAAGACTCTGGGTGTGTTTGCAGAATCAGCACGAGAGCAGCAAGGCAGGGATTTCAATCTCTAGGAAGGGAATGTTTAACCAGTACAAGGCAATAAACATTACTCTGGCACATTTTTCTATCCCTCACAGAACCAATCCAAGCAATTATTTTAAAACACCGTTTCTGACTTGTGCATCCAATAGGAGGAACTAAAAATTTGCTGTTGGACAGCAAAACCAGCGTCCAGTTAAGTTAAAGTAATACAGTTTTACAAAGATTTAGTGATAACCTTAAAGAGCTCTGGAATTTTTTTTTTTTTTTTTTAAGAGCTGGAAACCTCAAGATTGAAAGTGACCTTAGAAATTTAATTTTCAAACCAATAGCCCATCTTTTATAAATATGGCACACAATGAAATCAGGCATCCATTTTAGTTGAGAAAATAGTGTGATATCGAGCACTTCTCTGGAGGTACTGCAACAGTGAGATCCAGATCCTCTATCCCTTCCTCTCTCACCCCAAACCTGGGCTGGGAATAACTGATCCCACATTTACAGGCTCCAATGTGATCCCTGTGGAGATCTCTCTCAGATCTCCTACACATGCCTTACATAAAGCCTTGCCTCTCCATCACCACACCAGCAGCCCAGGCTCCACCAGGCTCCAGAGATGTATATTTAGCTGGAAGAGAAGGAGCACCAGCAGGGCTTATGCTCGGTTATATCATCCTGGAAAATCCTGGGGTGAAGAGCTGAGCAGTTCTGAGCTCCATGCTGCCCCAGTTCTGCCATCAGCTCTCAAGGCACACACTCAAAAACCAAATCTGAGACCCCTGCAGGTTTCTCCTCCCCTCTGCACTGACCCCCAGGTCTGGCCCAGCACCCCCAGCTCCCAGCCCAGCTCCACTCCCTCTGCTCCAAGATATTTCCTGGGAATGCCACCTGGGATGTAGCGCTTCCTTTCACCCCACTGAGCCATTAACTCAGCTCTCAACTTGCAGAGCAGCTGGGAATTCCTCCAGGAGGAGGGGTTCCCTCTGCCCAGCAGCTGGGCTGGGGGGACAGGGGCTGTTTGTTCTGCAGTGTCCCCACTTGGCTTCTACAGACGCTTCGTGGCTGCAGCAAACTCCGCCAAAACCACAAACAAGCCCGTGATGACAGAAGAGATTTCAAATAGAGGGTGACCACGCTGCAACAGGATTAGCTCAGGGCAAGGAAGATCCAGGCTTAATTTCAACATCCATCTCAAATTCTCCCTGTAACCTTGACCAAGTGATTTAATTTCACCGTGTCCGCTTCCTAAATATATCCGCGATAGATCACCTCCCAAATGTGCAGTGAGGACAAACAGAAGATTGCTAAATACTCTGATAAACTCTCAGTATTGAGGGCCTTCCACGGGCAGATAAAATCTACTGGTAAACACAAAGTAAATATTAAGTAGCCAAATCGCTGGGGAATTTACTGCACTCTATTACACTGCAGCAGAAATTCAGAGTAAATTCAATATTCCCTGTTTTACTGAACATAACAGAGAGCTGAGGAGGACTACAGACTTTTTCCTGTGAGTCCTTAAAAAATCTTGAATACTTTCTCCTATTTTCATGGACTAAAGATCCTCATAACCGTTCAGGGAACCTTTCTCCCAGTTTTTAACTTACATGCATTCTAGTCCAACCTCAGAACATCAACTTAGCAAGCATAAAAGTCAACACAAGATTGAGCTCTGAAGGAATCCCAGCCCCAGCTCTCCTGGCTGATCTCAGGAACCAGCTCCTCTTTTTCTGACTTGCTTTCCACACCCCATATTCTTTGCTCCTTGCATTAAAATTACCCCGTTAATTTAATTGTACTTCCTGATCTCTTCAGACATCAGACTGAATTCCTCCTTCCTCAGCCTTCAACTGGGATTTCTTATAAGAAACCCAAACCAAACAACAAAAAACACCATTTTTGTGTGATGTGGATGTAAAACTTCAGTATGCACACCTGGAGCAGCTCCTCAAAGCCCCACACACAGAATGATTTGGGTTGAAAAAGACCTTTAGGAGCAGTGCTTCCTGAATGCCATGAACCCCTCCAGGATTAGGGTTTTTTGCTAATAGTGCCCCTTTCTGTCATCTATGAGTAAGGAGCACTCTCTGAAGAGTTTGTTTTATCCATGTTGAAATGTTTGAAGTCTGAAAAACACCAGCAATGCTGCCAGCCCTGCTTTCTGCAGGAAGAACTTCCAAACTTCCTTTCCTTATCCACGAGCCCTGGCAGAGGGACCTGTCCCTCTGCACCTCCAGACTGAGAAATCAATTAAACATTCTGACACAGGAACTCCATGGAAAAGGCTGAAATGCCACTGCTGCTGTCACTGCATTTTCTCCACAGAATTCGAATTCACAGCCTAAGGAACACAGCCTTTAATTCATCAGGATGAATTATCCAAACATAAAATCTCACAGCTCTGGCTGCAGGAGCCTGCTTAAAGCAGAAATAGACAGAAGCAGAGAATCTCAATCCCAGTCAAAGGATTAAGGAATGCTGAAGTGTCCAGGAAACAGCTGGACATGGAACTCAGGCCATGGTGCTCCAGGTTTGGACTCGGTGATCTTGGAGGTCTTTTCCAACCTTAAGGGTCCTGTGATTCTAAACAGGAAGCAGAAAGAAGGGGAAAGCTTTCAGAGCTCTGTCAGTGCAGACTCCAGCAGGAGGATCCAGGATGAGTGCTTAGCTAGCATGGCTGGAAATTAAAAAAAAATAAGAGATTGGAAAGAAAACGCTCCTCCTCCTGCTGCTCCTGCTCCCTGCACTTTCCCAGTGTGGCAGCTTGTCCTATTTCCCAAAAGCTCATTTCTATTGTCTCTCTTTGACCTCTGTAAACAGAGTAGAAATCAAAGAACGCTGCTGTTCTCCCTGTTGTACAAAAGCAGGCATTACTGGAATGGTTTTATTCACTTTTTCCATTTTATTCACTTTTTTTCCATTTCCTTTCTCATTCTCGGTATCCTCACTGCAAGCACAGGGAGTGTCCAAGGGAATATCAACTGTGGAACGAGAAAATTGAATTTTTCCTCCTTTTTCTTTTTTCTCCTGCTTAACCTGCATTTGTCTGGTTTTGTTTTGGCAAGGGACACCAAATTCCTGCCCTTATAGAGAGGTGTGAGTGCTTCTTTCCAGGTGGTTGGCAAAAAACAGACAAGTGCCCAATTAGCCAAACCTTCTCACAGGTTCAGGTGTATTAGAGAACCACAAGGAAAAACAGGGGGAAAAAAACTGTTTAGTGGTTCAAGATCCCCTTTGATTAGGATTTGATTTTATCATTACTGTCATTGCAGTTTTGCTTCCTTATCCCAGAGGGAGAAAATACCTGGGTTTGCTTGCCTGCTGCACTTACTGCACCTCATGAAGAACCCTGGGTGTGCAGAGAGGCTTTGGAAGCCTCAAAGCCCCTCTCTGCTGAGCCCTGCCCTAAGCTCAGCTCTAACCCAAGCTCAGCTTGACCCAAAGCTCAGTCCTGCCCAAAGCTCAGCCCAACCCAAAGCTCAGCTCTAACCCAAGCTCAGCTTGACCCAAAGCTCAGTGCTGCCCAAAGCCCAGCCCTGACCAAAGCCCAGCCCAACCCAAAACTCAGCCCGACCCAAAGCTCATCCTTAACCAAAGCTCAGCCCTACCCACAGCTCAGCCCTACCCATAGCTCAGCCCTGCCCAAAGCCCAGCCTGACCCAAAGCTCATCCCTACCCAAAGCTCATCCCTACCCAAAGCTCATCCCTACCCAAAGCTCATCTCTAACCAAAGCCCAGCCCTGACCAAAGCTCATCTCTAACCAAAGCTGAGCCCTACCCAAAGCTCATCCCTACCCAAAGCCCAGCCCTACCCAAAGCTCATCCCTACCCAAAGCCCAGCCCTACCCAAAGCTCATCCCTACCCAAAGCTCAGCCCTACCCAAAGCTCATCCCTACCCAAAGCTCAGCCCTACTCAAACCTCAGCCCTACTCAAAGCTCAGCCCTACTCAAAGCTCATCCCTACCCAAAGCTCATCTCTAACCAAAGCTCAGCCCTACCCAAAGCTCATCTCTAACCAAAGCTCATCCCTAGCCAAAGCTCAGCCCTACCCAAAGCTCATCTCTAACCAAAGCTCATCCCTAACCAAAGCTCAGCCCTACCCAAAGCTCAGCCCTACCCAAAGCTCATCTCTAACCAAAGCTCATCTCTAACCAAAGCTCAGCCCTAACCAAAGCTCAGCCCTAACCAAAGCTCAGCCCTACCCAAAGCTCATCTCTAACCAAAGCTCATCTCTAACCAAAGCTCAGCCCTAACCAAAGCTCATCTCTAACCAAAGCCCAGCCCTACCCAAACCATGCCAGAGCTCCTGACGTCAGGTGAAATTAGGTCAGCACAAAGGTGCTGCTGAAGAGGAATCACATCCTGTATCTCATTTCTCTCCTTGAAGCAGCAACCAAATCAGGGCATTATTTTCCAGCTCCCATCATGGATGGCTGCTGTAATTTGGATTTTCTACTCCTTAGCTGAGCAAGCGAGGGAGGAGGAGGAGGAGGAGGAGAAGGTACTAATCTCTTTAGAAAGCAGCACTTGACACCCAGTGTGTAGGTGATAATGAGCACTTCTAGGGAGCTGACATAATACCGAGCATCTACAGGAGGGAAACTTTGCTGTGAGAGGAGCCAAGGTCCAAGCTGAAGAGATTAATTCATGATTTCTCTCCTCTCACACCGTCAAAAAAGCCCCAACACGATTAACTCTAAAGCGATTCTGCAGGGGTTCAAACATGCACAACGAGAGGTGGCAGTGGCACCTCAGCCCTCTCAGGTGCCTGGAAAAGAAGCTACAGTTCACCTTAATTACTCATCCAGAAAGAATGAAAATATCACCTATTAGATTAAAACCAGAAGGGAAGAATGGAACAAAAAAAGAAAAGAAAATAATGGAAAAGAAAGGAAAACAATAGAAAAGAAATAGAAGAAGAAATAGAGGAAGAAGAAATAGAAGAAGAAGAAATAGAAGAAGAAGAAATAGAAGAAGAAGAAATAGAAGAAGAGAAGATGAAATAGAAGAAAGAAGAGGAAGAGGAAAAAGAAGTGGAAAAAGAAGAAGAAAAAGAAGAAAAAGAAGAAGATGAAATAGGAGGAAGAAGAGGAGAAAGAGGAGGAAGAGAGAAAAGAGGCAAAAGAAGAGGGAAAGGAAGAGGGAAAGGAAGAAGAAGAAAAAGAAGAAGAAAAAGAAAAAAAGAAGAAGAAGAAAAAGAAGAAGAAGAAAAAGAAAAAGAAGAAGAAGAAAAAGAAGAAAAAGAAGAAGAAGAAAAAGAAAAAGAAGAAGAATAAAAAGAAGAAGAAAAAGAAGAAGAAGAAGAAAAAGAGAAAGAAGAAAAAGAAAAAATAAAAAGAAAAAGAAGAAAAAGAAAAAATAAAAAGAGAAAAGAAAAAGAGAAAAAGAGAAAAAGAGAAAAAGAGAAAAGAAAAAGACCACAACTCAATTAAGTGTAGCAAGAAGCAAATAAATAGGACTCACATTTAAAATGAATCAGGAGATGAACATTCCCCAGCTCCCCACACATCTCTCTCTCTGGTAATTAAGCTACAACTGTCCTTACAGAGGGAAAGAAAGATGCAATAGCTTTATTTACATATAAACAATTATTCAGCTGTAAAGAGAACTCACACACACAGGAGTTAATGGAGAAATCATCAACACAGCTATCGACTACACCTAGATCTCCTCTTCAGGTGCCAGGTAGCAATTACAGACTCCTTCACCTCGGGAATTCTTAAATATTCCCCTCTTTATCTGGACTAACCTGTGCCACTCCTATTTCAAACACACTAAAGACTGCCTCAGGTTGGAGTTTGGGGATATTGGCCTCTATCAAAGCATATTTGCACAAAGTGTGTCTGAGCCACAGAACAAAACTAAAAATTAACCAGGGACATGTAACTTTATAGAGCCTGCCATAAAATGCCACCACAGGCCCGCAGATACTGCCTGAACCATGGCCTCTTTGGAAATCCACAAATGTTTGCTGGAGAATTGGACACGTCCCGCCACAGCAAATCTCAGTTTGCCACTAAAAATCCCCATGCAAGACTTGTTTTGAGGCAAAATTTCCACCTACTCCTGCATATTTTCCTGTCCAAATACTGCTTTTGCCCCAGACACTGGCCTCCATTCCCTGCTCCCAAACATCCAAGTTTTTATTGTACAATTGTGTTATTTGGAACGTGGAGAATGAGGTTGGGCAGTAAATTATTACTTGCCAAGCTAGGTCTCTGCAGGGTTAATGCAGGAAAAGCGATGCTCAAGGAGAAGGGAATGGGATTCCTGCTTTTGTCAACAAATATTCCTTCATGGATCTTAATTTCAGCTACTACTCCCTCTGTTGGGCCATTGTCACTGCCCAAGCAAAGTGTGCTGGGATTCCATCAGCTCCAGGAACAAGAAAATCCCAACTGGAAGTGCAACAGCTCAAATGCAAATTTAAATTCACAAAGACACACAAGTTTTGGTTTAGCTTTCTGCAATAATAACAACTCCTCTTAAAAAAAAATAAAAATATTAAAACAGGATGAGAGAAATTATGAGGAGCTAAAGCTTTTCCTTTTAATGCAAATGTAGCTGAAAGTGCATTAACCACAGAACATTTATTGGGTATTAATCCCAGTGCTAGAATGACCTGTGATCCTATGGAATGTCTGCTGTGCCTGGGCAGGATGGAGCACAGCTGCTCCATTGAGGAGTTTTAACAGAACCAGCTCCATCCTAGCTTTTAAAGAATGAAACTCTTCTCTAGGTGCTTTTCCTTCAGCTCCAGAGCTTTGGGTGCTGGGGAGGCTGTTCCCACCACGGGCTCCTTGAAGCTCCAGCAGGACTTGGATCAGCTCCAGGGTGAGTGCAGGAGCCAGGGCAGGGCAGGGCTGGGCCCATGGAGGTGAAACCAGAAGGGCCAAACCCCAATTTTGCATCAGCTGAAGCTGTGCTGCCACAACCACGTGTCCCAGCCTCTGGAAACCTCACAAAGGTCAATAATCCCCTTGCACAAGAAGGCAGCTGTGCCAAGGATGATGATTCCTCACTGACCACAAAGTGGCTCTGATTTCAAGCTGTTAAACTCAACTGAAGTGTCCCAGAGGAGAACCTCTGTACCTAGTGTTCACATTCAAACCAAACATAAACCCCATGGGACTGTGCAAAACCAAACATGAACCCCTTCTGCCCAGGAAACTCCACAGTGTGCACAAAAAGAGAATTCTCTGTAATCCCCAGAAGTTGCAGCTTCTTTTTGCAGCTGTTTCTCACAGCTTTTCACTAATGTTTCCCACAACAGCAAATAGAACATGCATGGGCACAGTCACAACTGCAAAGCTAATCCTTCGTGTGCTCCCGGTTATTAATATGTTCTTCTCTGCATCTTATGGACCATGTTTTCATAACAACCATATGGATCAGGGGAAAACAAACAAACAAACCCAAAGGAAAACAGGTTGGCTGCAAACTCCAGGGTGCTTTTCATCAGGGCTGTGAAAATGTTTGCAAATTTCCCCCAATTCCATTCTAAAAATCCCATTTTAAAGTCGCCACATTCATCAGTGAAGCAGTTTGATTAAGTCATTTTGATTAAAATCAAAGCAGTGAAGCTGTCACAGAGATTTTGGGGAGGAGCCAGGAGGGTTGAAGGTGCTGTGCCTGCTTTTCTAAGGGCAGCTGCTGAAGGTGCTTGTTGGAGTTCTGGATGCTGAGGATTTCTGTGCTGACAGACTCTGACCACCAAGAGAACACTGCATTACACCTGAGAAGCTCCCAAAATGGAATGATAGCTCTGGGATTGTGGGTGTGGAGTGGGGTGGAAGTGTGTGTGATGCCACAGGGTGGAAAAGTTAGAATTTAAGGTTTTAGAAGGCAGTAATATACAGAGAGGAGGATAGAAGTACCTGTCCCAGAGGCAGCTGGGGAGCTCAGACCCACTGCCCTGGAATGAGCCTTGCTGCTCTGGGCAGCTCCTGCCCACAGGTGACATCAACAATTTGACATCTGGACCCCACAGACTGGACCCCAAATGATGTTTGTGACACATTTTGGGTGGATCTTGCATCCAGGCACTGTAAGAATTCTGTGAATGCTGCTGCATCGTGGCACTGAACAGATTGCAGGCAAAGGATTTTCAGGTGACTGGAGGGACTTAAGAGCAGAGAGCAGGAAAAAAAAAGGATGAGTTTTTGAAGCCTCTTCTGTGCTTGAGGTTGGGTTGGACAGAGTTAAAGTGCTTTAATGAATTAAAGAATATGGTATTTTGTACACACATATTGTGAAAGAGCAGCCTGCACAAATTCCCAGACACTGAAATTAATCTGTCATCTTGCAAGGTCACCATCACCAGGGAGCAGCTCTGGCAAAATGATGGGTGATGGAAAGGCAGAGTGAGTAACTAAATCAATGAGTCAGTATTGCTCTCTAGGAAATGATATTTTGGGTTGGAGGATACTCTGCTGTGAGATCTCTCTTCAGTAGGGAACAAGGTCAGGAATAATATTGCACTAACCAGGAGCAAATAAACATGGGGATCTGGCATTGTACATGGAAAAAAAATCACTAAAAATGTTTTTCCTACATCACTCACTAATTATTACTCATAATTAAAGTTTATAAATATTTCCTCATACCACATATCCCTCTGAGTCCAAATCTTTTCCAATATGCATCTTCCATCCTAAAAATATTTTCTGTTTCACCACTTGGCCGTCAGCTGGATCCTTCCCCTAATCCTTTCCAGGTATAAAATTAAAATCAAAACGAAAAATGCAATTTCTACAAAGCCCCAAGAGCCCTTCTGAAATGTGCTGTGCTGACAGGTGGATTGCCAAACCACATCAGGACATTTTTGACCTTTTGCACTTTCCAATCAGTTGCAGTAAAGATATCAGGCATTTTGCAACAGGAGCTCTCCCCAAAGAGAGTTCCATAAAGAGTTGCTTCGAGGAAAATTTCCTTCTATTTCAGAATATGAGTGACAGGACTACTTTAGAAAAAGGTAAAAAATCACAAAGATGAAATTTTAGTGATCTGTTAGAAGGAGCTGTTAAATCCTGGATGGCAGAGTTACTCCGGATAGATAAATGATATTATGGTGAATAATGTCTTGTCTGTCAAAACTCACACAACCAGAGGACTCCAGCACCAAACAATTTCCAGTCTAATGTACAGTACCACCTTATAAATTCATTTACCAAACAACCAGAGGTAGAAAATGAGCAGAATAATCCCAGAGAATGTACTTAAGACATGGAAAGAATCATTAAGGTCTCACGGCAGAGTCGTTTTTTCTTCATTCCGAGTTGCTTTGGTTCCCTGTCCTCAATTTGAGGGGGAATTAACAGGTGTGATGTTTAATGAAGTTCTATAAATACTGTGGATTGCATTGCCTGCGAGCTCCATGGGACTGGCATTGTAAAATTACTGGCAAGAATTCCTTGGCTTTATTAAATCTTGATGAGGATCAAACCTTGCTTTTACAGCAATGCAGCATTTACGTGGGAATAACTAATTTCTTGGGGGTAAAGCTGCTCCTCCATGACCAGTCCCTGCTTTCCACCCAGCAAAGCTTAATCCCTGCCCACCCAAATTCTGAGGAGCTCAAACTTCCCTTTGTCCAGGTAGGAATCCCCACCCAGAACGTGTCAGGCATTCTCAGAGTGTGGAGAAGAAAAACTCCTCCGCTCCCCCTTTGTTCACCTCTCAATATTTTGTCAGAACACAGATTTCCCACACCAAACATGTCCCAAGCGGAAGGAGAGCTGTGAAAAGAGCTGGAACACAAGAAGTACAAAAGGAAATGCTTCTGACAGGATTTCTGCACAGACTTGGAATCCCATCTGCTCACAAAACCAGTGAATATTCATCACTGACTGGTCAAACTGGGCACGTGTAACATTGCAGGACTTTTGCCTGGGTTAAAGGAAAGAAAAAAAAAACCACCTTCCAGCCTATTAAAAAAAAAACCACACCAAAAAACACTGCACAGAGATGAAACAAAACCCTTAAACTATATTATTCACAGCTTGCATGAAAAATATGATTAAGATTGTATTTTTTATACATGATTTCTTCCTGCATTGAGAAATATGGATTATTTCTCATTAATCAACAGGGAACCAAGCCCAGTGTAGCAAAGTTTCATTAAATTCACTGCTCATTCAAAGCTGCAATAAACCTTCTTCAATCCACTACTGCAGTTTGATGGTGTATGAGCAGAAGTGCATTTTGCTTCTGTACTTCAGAACTAGTCCTATAAATGCTGTCACAGTATTTCATTTGCTCATAATACTGAATTCCACAGACTACAGAACGGGCTGGCAGCAGCTTCAAGCCAGAAGCCCCTGCCATGACAATGGCACGACTGTTAGTGCAAAAGTTTGATCTCTTTTTTTAAAATCCCACTTTATAAAACATCTGACTCCTCTCTTTGGAAATTGACCTTCCCTGGTTATCCCCTAGAGCTCTGATGGCAGACCTGTGTTCTCCCTTCCTCCTCCATCCTTCCCAACCAGGGGCAAACAACCCCAAAACCCTTTTGGGAGCAGATCCTTCTGCCTCAGTGTGGGAGAGCCCAAGCAGAGCCTCCCTCCTGCCTGGCTGCAGCTTTAATTTCACTGGAGCTGCTCTGGCTGATTTTCTCTGCAAACATCTGTGACTTCAAGCCAAGTGTGACTTTGGATACTGCCCACAGGATTTCCTCCGTTCCCCACCATCCTCTCATCCCTGGGATCCTGCCTTGTTTTTTCCCTGCTGTATTTTTAAAGCCTGTTCTTCCCAAAAAGATCCCAATGACAGTCTCCTGCTCAAGTGTTATGGATTTTCATTTAAATTGCCAGGTGGAGGAGGGAGATCAACTCCCATTTTCCCATCCATTTCGTGTGGAGCTGCATCCAAGATGATGTGAGTACCCCCAAAATAGCTGCTCAAAATGAATCATTCAAACCAGTTTCCAGCTCCTAACAGACAAGGGCTGAGCCACCATCACAAAAACTTAAAATGTCGTATAATGAGAGAGTGTTTTGTGAGCAAAACAGGCATTTTGTAAGCAAAGTGAAAAATCAAAATCTAAATTGTGCGCTTTTTAAATTTGTAGTGTGAAAATTATCCGTTTTACTCAAATTTGACCCCAGAAATAACAAAAGTCTCCTCATGTACAAAACTGATGGAAAAATAAATAACACCATCACAAGGGTCAAGGCTTCTGCAGCAAAATCCAAGGATTCAAATGAGCCTCCAGATGGGAAACAACTGAAGCTTTTCACAGGTTTAAATCTTGCTGTGCCTTGGGGCTGCTGCTGAGCTGCAGCAGTGCATGTGTGAGCAGGCACCAGCCCCCTGTGCATTCATACACACACAGCTGCAAAAAATCCCAGGGCATTACAGCCCTTGTTGTACCCTCAATATTCAAAGTGGAATGATGATTTGGAGGGGTTTTTCTTTCTGCCATTTTTCTTTCAGATACAGATTACAATAACTTTTTTTTTTCAGGTTCTCCTTTTTTTTTTTTTCAATTTTACTTTTTACCCATCCACATCTTACCAAAATTAATTTAAACTCCATGGAGACGAGATAGAAAATTCTCTGATCCTCAATAACCTCATTTTTGAGCTCTTGCAGTCTCTTCCTTTGGCCTTTGCAATCCCAGTTTGCTTTCCTTTAGTCTGAAACACTACAACAACTGGGCTGGGGCTGCAGTTTGATTGACTCAGGTTGGTTTTTTTCTCTTTTCTTTCCATCAGAGGACCCAGCCACGGGCTGTTGAGCTGGAGCACTCACTCTTTGTTCTGACAGGACCTCCTTGGCTGCCCATTCACCAGATTTCCCAAAAATCACGACCTGGTCTGATCTGTTCACACAAAGCAACCCCACTACCCTGCAAAACCCACCAGCCAACCTCCCTGCACAATTCCCTGAGTCATCTCTACAGAGGTCCCACTCTCAGTGCTTCCAAGCTCTGGTTCTGATGCCACTTCTGATCCAGAAAGTCTGAAATCTGGATATGGAAAAAGAAGTTTCCTTGTTAAACTCTCACCATAAGGAAAGAGCCTGCTGCTAGTTCTCCTCAAACTATACATTGCTAATTTTCAGGGATGATACTTGATGGGATTCAGGAAAAATTTGAAAGGCTTGTGAGGAAATGAGGATTCAGCAGCCCCCTGAGTCTCCCATGCTCCATGGCCATGTCACTCAGGAATCACACTGAGGGGGAAATGCCTGCAGGACAGAAAGAAGAGCTCCGTTGGGATGGGCACGGATTAAATTCCCATTTTGGTGCTGTTTCTCCAGCACCACTGACACAGAGGTTCACAGGGGAGAACCACCTGCTCCAGCAGGACTGGGCACTCTGGGCACCTGTGGGATGATGGGGAAAGGAAGGATTCCTCAGCAGTGAGGAAAAAACCCCAAACCAACTCAACAACAACAAACCCAAAACAAAACCCCAAAGGAAACAACCAGACAAGCCCAAAGGCCATCAGGCAGAGCAGCCCAGAAGGTGACAGAAGTACTTGGGAGAAGGATGACACCCGTTTGGGGCATCCTCACAGCTTTTCCAGCAGTGCCAGGGGTCACTTCATGGCCAGGCTTTTGGGGTTCTCTGCCTAACACAAATTTCCACACACTAACACCCACCCATCTCCCTCCAAGCTGCAATTTACATCCAGCGGCTTGGTGAGGTTAGAAAGTGCCAAGCTAAAAATGCCAACAAAGATCACAGGGAAGGATTCCTCCCCTCTCCCTTCAGCACTCCCCCAGGGCAGTGCTTCCCCAGCAGAATCTGCTGGATCATTGCATCCCAGACACAGCAGCAGCTTCACCTACGGCGCCGCCCCGGCTCCGCTGCAGAGCTCCAGCAGCTGCTCCAGCAGAGCTCAGCACAAAGAAACAAAACCCTTCCTTCCCTCTCCTCCTACAGCATCTAAGCCACACATCTGCAGTTGCCAAGTTCTCTTTTTTGATGCTGGCAATTTACATTTGCCTTCATACACACACATGCTCCTTTTATCACACTCTGATAAGCTCAGTTTTTATCCTCATCCCAGATGATGCTGGCGGAGAGAGGAAGCTACCTGCCACAGAGGAGAAGCTGGACAGCTGTTCCTGCAATAAAAAGTGTTGGTCTTTTAAACTGAGTCCATAAAGACCCATTTTAATGGACAAAATACAAGATCCAGGTTTGCATTTATAAAGCCAGGAGCTCTTGTGATTTATGCTCTCTTCTTTTTGGCTCTGGGCAGAAGGATTCACAGCACATCGTTCCCAGAAGATTTTACAGCCAGTGGCAAACCTCTGCTAAACATTTAATTTAAACTCCATGAAGACAAGACAGAAAATTCTTGTCATTGTCATTTATAAAGAGATACTTGAAATTATGACAGGTTCTAAACCAGAGGTGTGAAGTTGCTGCAAATAAGATTAAGAAAACGTTCACCAAATTCAAACTATAAAGTTGTGATCTCTGCTACATTCCAGCCCAGCTCAGGTAAGTCACTGATCCCAGCCTTGCTCTTTTACTTTAAGGAAAGGGGGGAAAAAACACGACCACAAATCCCAAATAAACCCTACAAAACTCAGCCTTCCACCACACTCTCTCACACTGGATTTAGCATCAGCTCAGGTCAGGGCTGGCTCCAGAACTGGCCCTAAATGATCTGGGCCACCAGAAGCTGGAAGCAGCAGTTTTCATATTTATCAGATAATCAAGTTTTGCAGGACAAGTGATGATGATGTGCAAAAGTTCCATAGCAGCTAATCAAAGACAAAACTTGAGGAAGCAGCAAAAGGCTCATAATGAAGAAATATATTCCACCACAGGTGGCAGGAAATTGTAGCTACTGATAACAAGTGCTAAGGGGCTCTGGCAAAGAAAGACAATCAGCATAAGCATGAAGGCAAAGTAGTGATAGCACCAATAAAAAAAATGCCTCAGAGCTTTTTACTCTCCAGAAATCTATGGTGAGAATCAAATGACAAGTAATAAATTTGCATTTTCTGTAAGACCTTGCATTTAAACACATTCTTAAATACTTTGTGAGTTTCAGGAGCTGGCTGCAGACCATGTGTTGCTTGAGAACATAAAAAGCAAAGCATCACTTCACTGAGCACTGAAGCACCAACATCTGCAGGGAGAGATTATGGGGGAATCTCAAACGAGATTCAGGAGCAAGCTGCTCAATCCATCCAAATGGTGCAAAGGATGGAGAAGACAAAGAATTCAAGGTTTTGGGTTTTTTGCAATCCTGATTTTAGTCCATTAAGATTCCACTATTTTTTTTTTTTGCTCTTCTGTTTCCACATTGTATTTTAATCTGTGCCTGTGCCATGGAATATGACAGGGACAAGTAAGGGACAAAGCCCTGAAGTCAGGGCCAAGCCTGAAGCTGTCCCATCCTGGTACAGTCACAAACTCCTCTCCAGCTGCATTTGAAGGAATTTCCAGCTCAGGGAAAGCCATGCAGGAAGAGCAATGGCTCACAGAACCCTGCAAAAGCTGGGCAGCAGCAAATACCCATCCAGGATAAGCATCCATATCCCTGGCTCAGATGAATTCTCCAGGGGAAAAATGGATTGCAATGGGAAATGATTGGCTCAGCAAGCAGGGAATTCACCCCCTGTGCTGCTGGGAGAGAGCACAACTCCTGAATCCAAGGGAATTCCAACAACCCAGAGCACAGAGCTCAAAGCTGCTGAGCAGCATCTCTGAGCTCAATGCACATTCTAACAAGGACCAGGTGGAAAAGGGAACTTGTGTTTTGTCTAAAAGGAGCTCAGGCTGATTTGCTGGCAGGGGAAATTGGAAAAGAGAGAAAAGAACACCAAAGTCAAGGAGAGATTTCCCAGCACGCAGGAAAGCAATAAAATCAGCTAAGGGGGGGAAAAAAATCCCCTATCCAGAATATGCAGCTCAGTTTCTCCCTTAAAAAGGGAAATTCAACACAGAAATGCCAGAGAAAGTGGAGGAATCAGCAAAGCAGGCTCAGGTGGGGTCATGTAAGGAAAAATTCACTTTTCCATGGGATCAAAAGATTTAAACAATGCAAAAAGGAAATGCTTCTCTCTCAACTTGTACAGTGTAGAAGGCTCTGAGTGTCAAGGAAGGCTTGGCACACATCCTTTGAAACAGAGTGTGAATCAAGACAAATGTTAACACACTCCACTGTGAGATTTGATTTCTACATATTAGCATTTGAATTGTACTCAGCCCTCTGTGTGTGGCACATTAAGAAAATTCCCATTTCTGTGCTCTGCATTAGGAGAAACCTGCAGAAATGTGGGCTCCAGGAAGAGCCAGAAGGCAGCAAAAATCCAGGAACACACCCACAAACCCTGTACCATCAAAGAGCCTGCCAAGGAAAACCCCAAAGCACAAAGAGCACACAGGAATTTCCCTTTGTGGGCAGCAGCTCCTTATGGATCACAAGGGATTTATTGATATCCCCTAGGATTGCTCCAAAGTCAGGAGGAATTTCTCCTTTGCAGCTGCTCCCTGGAGTACTTTGTCTTTCCTCAGAGAGGGAAATGTGTCCAACAGCACCTGCAAGGAGCTGCCATTGTGCCTACAGAGGTGCAAAATTCTGAAAATGCCTTTTTTCAAAAAATTACTGAGCAACACCCCAGAGAAACACTCAGAATTAACCATTCCTGGCAATCCTCAAAGCAGCTCTTTGGGTGACAGTGAAGGAAATCCACTAAAAAGGCAGGAAAAATAAATATCCTCAATATGTAAAACTAAAATTAAAAAAAAAAACCAAACTAGAATGAAATGAAATGAATATTATAAAATGTTCATTACTATGAGCTCTGATCTTTTGAGTTACATTCAATAGCTCCAAAGATTTTTAAATCAGAAAAGTGTATCAAAAGTAGTAAGAAAGAAAAAAAAATAATGACACAGTAATTAGTAAGAAAGTATTAAAGTGTTTAATACTCTCTAAAATAAGGTTTTATTATACTCTAAAATAAGGTTTTATTTAAAAAATAAAACCTTTCAAACTTGTCTTAATGTGCAAGAAAATTCCATGGAAACCTTACTTGCTGGACATGGCAGGAATGATCCTGCCTGGCTCCCAGAGCCACATGGAACTCAAACCAGGCCCAGGCTGTCATTTATAAAGGGATTTAAATCAAATATATTTCCTCCTGTCTCTCGAGCAGGCACTGAAGCCTCACCTGAATCCTGGGAATCCTGGGGAGCACAACCGCTCTGTTCTCTCTGCCAGAGAGGAAAAGGAAAAGCAGCCCCTGACATTGAGGCTCTTTGCCATTTTTAACAGTCAGGTCACACCAAGACAGGTGAGAATTGCTTAAATCCCACAGTAACACTCATTAATTAGAAAATTAACTGACATTATGTAATAACTTCATGTTAATCCATCCAAGAGATGATTTGAACCAAACACACAATGCAGAATTCAGCAGGAATATGTTCCATTTTTTCAGGTTTGGGGTTTGGTTTTTTTTTTTAAATCCTAGTTTGATTCCATTAAGATTCCATTTTTTTTTTTTTTTTTGGCTCTTGTGTTTCCACATTGCATTTTAATCTATTGGGATGTTTAGGCAATAAAACACATGGAGAGGTTTGCCCAGCCACGCTGGGCAGCCTCAGAGGGCCACAGCTCCCATCACCTTCAAAACAGGGATAAAAATCCATAATCTTCTAATGCACTTCAAGATCACTGATGAGAGCCCCATGCAAGAACTCCTGTCAGCTGTTACCCTCTCTCTGAGAATGGTGATGTTGGAATATTACCCTTCCTGACCTCTGAAAATAACATAAAATTGAATTGAAGCAGTAATTGTACGATTATAAATGTCACTAACATCAGGCAGTAGGGAAAGACTAATTAAAGGAAGTTTGCTCTTCAAAGGAGGAAGAGTTCAGATTCATTCACAGATATTTATATATTTAATTTATTTGTGCAAAGAGAAACTGAATGTGCAGGTAGCTCTAGGGAAGAGTTCAGATTCATTCACAGATGCTCATATATTTAATTTTGTGGTGCAAAGAGAAGATGAACATGGGGGGTTTTGTAGGCAGAGATCTGCTCTGCTTCTGCACAGCCCCTCTGAGGAGCATCACCACATGGACAAGTGCCAGAAAAAGGAACAGGCTCTTCTTCCCCTTGAAATGCAGGGACAGAAGTGGCAGAGGATGGAGGGATGATGGGGGGATGGATGGATGGATGGATGGATGGATGGATGGATGGATGGATGATGGATAGAGGGATGGATGGATGGATGGATGGATGGATGGATGGATGGATGGATGGATGGATGATGGATGGATGGATGGATGGATGGATGGATGGATGGATGGATGGATGGATGGATGGATGGATGGATGGATGGATGGCTGGAGGGATGGATGGCTGGATGTGGTTGTCTCTGACACCACACCTGCAAACCAGGCTTTGCTGCCATCTCTCACTGTTTGGGATGAGCTGCTGGGTAATTTGTGCTGGGAATTGCAGTGAAGGGAGCCCCGTGCTCGGCTGTTTGCCTCCAGTGGAGGTGGCAGAAGTGACAAAAGCCGTTTGCCAAAGGTTTCCTCACTGCTGGAAAAGTTTCAGTGGCTTCCCAGTGCCCTGCAATTGCAGGCCAGGAGGGGAAAGCAGGTGCAGCTACACAAGATAAAACCATTCCTTCATCCATTTCCAGCCCCAGCTCCAGCTGGCATTTCACTGCTGAGCAGCACAGAAATAACAGCACAGCCCAAAGTATCTCCTTAATAACTCCAATAAATCACAGGGATGACAAAACAAAACCAGGAAGGATTTCATTTTAGGAGAGGACAACACCTGCAGCTGCCTTTGAGAAGAGCAAATCCCTGTGAGCTCCTGGGCTCAGCAGACACATTCCCAGAGCATTCCCAGAGCACTGGGACCTCCTGGCTCTTGTCTACAGCTCCTGCCAAGGTCTGACCACAGCAGGTGCTTCGTGTTCATCAGTGCAGGCAGCAGCACCTTCCATGTGTGCAGCCTCAGCTCTGGCTGGGAGGGAAGTCAAACTGAGCAATCCAGGGATTCAGCCCATTTTATCCTGGAATGGGATGGGAGAGGCTGAAGGCTCTAGGAAGGTTTGTTTTGGGGGGGGGGGTTACAATTTTTTTATCTCTACAAGCTCACTGAACTGTGTGGTTGTGCCTGGCAGCTTGCCTTCCACAACAGGAATTGAAACTATTATACTGAGAAATGGAGAAAATTACAGTATTTCAAACTCTGCTTATTTATCTGCAAAAAATAAAAAAAAAATAAAAAAATAAAAAGGGACAAAAACCTCAGGAGGCTTTTCTTTTTTTAATAGCTGAATGACTAAGAAAGTTCCCTCTCTAGTAAGCCTGTCTTCGCTTTTCAGTCTCTAACAGACATTTAAATGTCTGACAAATAGATTATAGACTACTTGTTTTAAGAGTTTGGGGGAAAAATGAAGCTCAAATCTGTATTACTTTGAAAGACAAGCACAATATTTGGTCTGCACAGCTTGTGGCACCTATTAAAACCTTCATTAAAGCCCCAGTGACAAACTGCTGCTGTCAGGGAGAAGTGATGCTGAGCACTCTGCAATATTTGATGGTACAGTTGCCCACACAGTCATTATGACCATGTTTTCATTCTGCTCTATACTGAAAAAATTTAGGCACCCAGTAGAACATTTTGATAGAAGTTGGGTTAGTTTTAGTTAAAAGAGCCCATCAAACATTTACATGGAGGTGAGAACTGTAGGGGCACTCATCACCTGAGTGGAAACCCATCTGGAAATCAGCAGTGGGGAAAGGGAGCAAACCTTTGAGTAATTTCTCTTCACATTTACGTTATTTTGAATATTATTTTTGATATGTTTTGAACGCATTAAATCTGTGCAAGCGCCGCTTTGTATAATACAATTATTTTTATCAACTTCCTAACACAACAGTTGTTTCAGGTTTTTCAGTGTACAATACAGAAAAATTAATCTAAAACCAGTTTGTGCAGTATTCTGCAGAGCAGCCACCCAGAACTTCGTGCTCTAATCTATGGAGAGCTTCCTCCATTACCCACAAAAACCAGCAAAGCCTTTTAATCCCAGCTTTTCATTCCTTTGTGCTTCTCCTGTTGAGCTTTAAGTCTGTTCCACACACATCACAGGAGAGGGAGAGTTCTGTGAGCAGACACCCAAAGCAACAGGGTGCTCTCGTTATCTTTGTTCTCCATGTTTACTTGCTGAAAAAAAGAGTGTGATTCTCTCTCTTCCCTGATAACTTGCTAATAATCTCAATATTTTTGGAATATATTTGCTCAGACATCTCCTTGCCATCATAAAAATGAATACTAAGCTTATACTTCACTCTACAAAATTCTATTTCACAGTTAATACTTACTAATTTTTCTTTATTGGTTCTACTATTTCATAAGCCCAAAACTTACTTGCTGGTGAGTGCTATTTTCCCTTTTTTTCTCTAACAGATTGAACATTATACCTCATTTTCCCTCCTTAGCTAATGAACCTCCAGCAACAAGAGAGGTAACAAATGAAAATACAGACTGTACATGCATTGTATCACCACTTGCAACTAGAACCACTTCAAGAGAAAATTCAGAATAAATACCTAGTATTTAGAGTATTTAGGAAATTCAGAATAAATAGCTTGTACAAAACAGTGGAATTTTCACACAATCAGTGGCAGTTGGGCAATGCCATTTTAACAGGATGATGAAGTTCAGCCAACCCAGCCTGCCTGGCTTTCAGTGCAGTTCTAACCAAAGAAAAGCTGGAGATAATGTGGTGCTGCCCCACACCTAATAGCCCTGGCTGGATTCCTGCTCATCCTGTGAATGGATGGCTTCCAAAATTCCATCATTAAACCCCCCACCACCTGGTTACAGAAATTGAAGTCCCATCACTGCTAAGGCACAGCATTTTCACATAAGTGAAAAATGATAAATTAGATTCACACCACACCAAGCATGGTGACAAATGTATCAGCTCTCCACCTGGATCTAATAATTTTATTAAGTTGAGCTTATGAAACATGGCTCATGATATAGATTAAAAAAAAATAATTAAGCCATGCACTATTACTGCTGGAACTTTCATTTCTGCATGCCCACACTTGCATTCCAGACCATAACTGATATTTCACCAAAATTCAAGGTTGTCTTTACCAATCAAAGCGAATTCCTCAAGAATGTTCCAGAATTTCTATGAAGTTACAACAGTAGATTTTTCATTTGATGGAGGAAAAGAAAAAGAAGCAACTTACAGTTGTCTTGTAAAAACAAGCAAGTGCCTCATGAACAGGGTTCTGAGTCACATAACCAGCTGGGTCTTCTCCTGTTGGCTAATCAATCTTGATTTCAAAACTGGAAGAAAGAAAGAAGATAATTAGACTTGACAAACCCCAGAGAATTAAGCAAATTAATAGAACAAACAAGGATTGATCTAAAGGATGCCCCACAGGAGAAACAGATCCAAGAGCAAACATCCAGTGTCATAAACAGTTAGGGACATTTTGCAGTAAAATCAAGTGATTAAAAAGTTCCAGCTCTGTGACCCAAGATGTGAATTAAAAGCTTGAAAACACAGTCCCAATGATATCTCTTTTACCCATTTATCAGAACTCTAACACTCTGGCTTCTCATATTTGTAAATAAATGTGATTTTTAATGTTTTTGGAGGCTGATAACTCCATGTGTGCTGTGTCTGTGTGAAAGGCCAGCAGAGAGGGCAGGAGCAGAGGGGAGACATTCCCCAACTTTTCCTTGCATGACATGAGAACTTGGAAGGGAATAATTTGAGAGGTCCTAAGGTCACCACAGAGGTGTCACAGTGAGTGAGTGACATCCTGGCTGCATGCATGGGAGATGCTCAGGAGGGTGCAGGGGATGACAGCAAGGAGGGGATGTGGGATGTGGGAGCACATCCTGATGCTGCAAGGACAGACAGAAAGAAATCCATTTTTCATGTTTTGGCACTGAAAGGGATTGCTGTGCTCCAGCAGGATGCTGTGTCTGACCCAAGCACAGAATTACCTTGGGTTCCTCTGTTGTCAAAGCTCAGCATCTGGCAGAGCCAGAGGGGACCCTCCTGGGAGAGCAGACATCCACTGCTGGCTGGTGAGCCCCAGCCCATGATCAATCCATCACACCCTTCAGTAAATCCTGTTTGGATTCAGCTTGCAAAAACTGGATTGTTTCAGGCCCTTTGAACAGCATGTGAAAACATCTTTCATTATAAATGAGGATTTCCCTGCAGACACCAGCAGGATCACATCTGCTTCATCTTGGATTAGCACAAAGCAGTGGCTGTCCCCACACTCCTGCCACTGTGCCAGCTCTGCCAGCTTTGGCATCTCATGAGCTTTATTCAGCCTCCACCTTGTGCCCAAATCAACATTCCAACCATCCAAACACATTCCAGCTCCACACTGCTGGCATTTATAGGACTTGTTTGAGGTACAGCATCATCCCTTAAACATTCTTACTCTAACTTAGGTCAGTTCTGTTTGTTTCATTTGTCTGGGACTTCCAGGACGTGGACACCATTCCTTTCTAGACCACATTTCAAATGTGTTGTGAAGGTTAATGCACAACACAGAGCTCCAGGATCACACAGTATCCCCAGGCTTCCTCTCCCCTCGTGGAAATCAGTGATTTTGGGGGGATGGAAGGATGGAGCAGCCCAGGGAGGTGCTGGTGGCTGAGAGGCTGGGCATGTCCCAGCCGTGTCTGGGAGCCCAAATCCCGGGCTGCAAAGGGCAGGGGGGATTCTGCAGAGCTGCCCCAGCCCTGGAGGGACCTGCAGGAGCCCAGAGGAGGCTGCAGGATGGGCAGAGGATGGAGCAGCTCTGCTGGGAGGAGAGGCTGGCACAGCTGGCATTGTTCACCTGCACAGAAGAAGCTTTGGGGTGAGCTCAGTGTGGCCTTCCAGGACCTGGAGGGGCTGCAGGGAAGATGGAGAGAGATGATTTACAAGTGACAGAACGTGGGGAATGGCTCCCACTGCCAGAGGGCAGGGTTAGATGGGACATTAGGAAAAAAAATCCTTCCCTGTGAGGGTGCTGAGCCCTGGCACAGGGTGCCCAGAGCAGCTGGGGCTGCCCCTGGATCCCTGGCAGTGCCCAAGGCCAGGCTGGATGGGGCTAGGCACAACCTGGGATAGTGGAAGGTGTCCCTGCCATGGCAGGGGTGGCATGAGATGATTTTTAAGGTCCCTTCCAAGCCAAGGCAGCCCCTGCTGTGACTCTGTGCTATTTAATGCCAGCCTTGAGCTGCCAGGGAAGGAGGAGCACATGAACCTGCCTGCTGCAAACAGGAACCTGTGCAGGATCCAGCCTGAAATCCCAGCCTCCAGACCCTGCCCACCACAGAAAATGACTTTTGGAACAGGTTTCTAACCAAATATTTATTATCAGGCCGTACCACCAGGTGGCAAGATTGCAAAATAAAGGGATTTTTTTAATTGTTCCTAAAACCCATTCAGTCAGGGCTGCTGCAAGGACCCCTGGCTGGGCCATGGTGATTGTTTTGGGGGGACTTGGGCAAGTATTTCACATGCACCCACATGGGTCTGTAAAACAAAGTGCTTGAAGTTTTCTCTCCTCATGTAGTCAACAGTCAAATGCAACATGAGATTCCCAGTACATGAAAAAGGAAATTGTGGCCACCAGCTGCACTTCTGTGAAGAACTTGGTTTTCCCCCTGCTTTCATCCTGCTCCCTCTTTCCCTGATAACCAGTTTAACCTTTTCAAAAGAGCCTAAAACCTGACATGGCTGCAGGGAACCACATAATAAAGGGGAATACAACTCAAAAAATTAATAAAATTACTTTGCAAAGGGAGAGTAAGGACTTGACACAGAGTGTACTTGCAATCGTTTAGGTAATTTTTTCCCATAAATTTTCATTTCTCTGGTTATATCCCAATTATCTATAAAGCAAGACCCAGTTCTAAGTTCTACACTAAAGGTGTGCCATGGGCACATGGGCTCAGTTTAAAGGGCTGAATTTTATAATATGTTACTTTAATTCAAAACTTAGAGAAAATATAAATCTCCAGTAACAACTTGGGGAGCGCTCTCTCTCTCTCTCTCTCTCTAATGCCTTGCCCCTAGATCACAAAGGGCACCATGTCAGCACCCAGTCCACATTATTTAATTTATTTATATCTGCACACACACAGACAGGCATATGGCTAAATAACAGGATATAAAATATTAGTAAAGCTAATACTGGTAACCACACCAAGCTGGTGAGAAACTCTACCTGACCCTGAGATATGCAGCACAAAAGAAACAATGATTCCAGAAATAGTTGAGGGACATTTTTCCTTCCATTTGTAGCCTTGCACCTGCTCCATAACACACAGCTACACTTCACAGATGCTTAAAATATTGTCATTATCCCTGGAGCTAGAAGAAATTAGGTAGGTGTAAAATAATCAGAATGTCAAGCACATTAAATGTCAAGCATAAATAAGAACCAAAATTGGAATATTTCAAAGATGCTGGTACTCCCACAGTTGGGCAAAAAGTGTTAACTTCAATAAGTGCCACCATTTGGGACTTGTATTATTACACAAACCACAAAATTCTCTGCCTTAATGGCACCAGCTTGAAAGATGATTTGGCATTAGAAGGTAGAAGTAAATGTTATCCAAAACATCAAGAAAACTTCCTGCCCCAAAATAGATTTTTATTTGAGACTCTTCAATTCAAACACTCCAGGGTATTGAGATTAAAAAGAGAAATAAAAAAAATCCAAAATGCTTTGCAGGAGAAAGGAGGGATGAGTAATACACAAGCCTGTGTTACATGAGATGGCACCAAAAATACAAACTGCAAAATAAACTGTTCCTTCAACCAATAAAACCAAATAACCTGTTCAATCAACGTTTAATTCCATAATCAATCATCATGAAAATTAAAACCAAGCCCTCTTTCCACAGTGAATATAACCTAACTAACTATTTGAAAGGGAAGATACCTAAAAACTAAATTAGATTGGAAGTTTTTTCAAGAGAGATTTGCTTTCATCTAAGTTCATACCATCTCAGCATAGAGACAAGAAATCTAAACTGTAGTTAACTAAAATTTAACCTTGAAAAAAAATCCAAAAAATTAAAACCCACAAAGCACATTATGCCATGCTCAGAGAGCAGCCCCCACTGTGAAGTGCCCAATGAAATCCACACAAGTGTTTTGGGTTTTTTTTTGGTCTGGAACCAACACCTCCTTTTCCTTCCACATTTCCTATTTAACTTTCTATTTAAACCACACCAGCAAAGCAGCTTTACAGGAGATTCAGGGCTTGGGAATGGCTTTGCTTTGAGGGCTTCAGATGGGAAAGTCTGTGGCCCTGGAGAAGCCATGAGCCCATCAGAGCTGCTCCCATGGCCAGAACACACCACAAAATCCTGAGTATTTAGGTGTTCTCATGGGAGAGATTCACCCTCTTGGGCAGAGGCAGGGTGGGGACTTTTCTCATCCTTTCAGCCTTGGGGCAAGAGCTCTTCTCTCTCTGGGGAGAGCTGGAGCAGGAGCAGTGGGCTGACGGGAGGATGAGGATGAGGATGAGGATGAGGATGCGGATGAGGATGAGGTCAGGGGAATCTGCCAGCCCAGGGGAGCAAGGACACAGATCTGATTTGCAGCAGGAGAGGGTCAAGGTTGGAACACCCCCAGAGAACCTGGGGGCTGAGCTTTAAAACCCCAGCCTTCCTGTAAGGCTCCACACATCATACCCCACCAACAGGTGCTGTCCTTCACATTCCTGGAGCCTGAGAGGAAACACTCCAACTCACAAACTTCCCCAATTTTACAATGAACTGATGGAATTAGGGCAGGACAGATTTAGTCCCCTGCTTTAAGGAGTCAAGGCTCCCTGCACTGTTTAGGGCTTGCTAACCTGCACTGCTAGGATTACCATGCCAGCTTAAGCCTCTGCTTCAAATCCCAAACTAACAAGAAAATGCAAAGTATAAAGGTATTAATAGCTGGGGTTTAAATTACATTAAAGGCTTTGTTGGCTTTCTTCTTTGCCTTATTGAATAGGAAAAAACAATCCCAAATTTTATAAGTGAAATGAGGCAGTGCCATAGAGGGGAGCACTCTTCCTTAAGGTCTTCATGAAAATAACATTTTCTCTTCCTGGAGAGTTCTGTGATCCAGCCACAGACTCAAGCAACTGAAGTACGTGTTCACATTTAAAAAAAAATAATAAAATCAAATCCTCTTCATGTTCAAGATCACTCTCTAAAGCACTTACTCTATAAAAAGAAATCTGAGAGAGTGCATACACCTGATTTATTTCAGGAGCCAAACAAAAATAACAAGAGTGCCACCTATCCTTCATTAGGAATAACAGAACTTCCTGTGGACTGACCTTGCTGCTAAAAACCCTGCACAACCAAACCTGACAGCTAAGAATGTACCAAACTCTCCATCTGGGCAGAAACTTGGAGGAAAAAAAATGCAAAGGAGCGTTGCATGGAAAAGCAGGATTAAAAAGAAATACAGGAGGGGGAGGAGGACTTGGGAAAAATAAATCTGTTTGTATCAAAAGTATAAAATCCAAAAGATTAAAGCCAGGAAAACTCAGGATGTTTTACAGCTTGAGGGCTCATTTAGGGTTTCAGTAATGACTTTATGAAAATCAGTTTGTGTGCAACATGCAAGGGGGAGCAAACTTGGTGTAGAAGGAGCTGCTGTGCAGAGGCAGCAGCTGCCACTGAACAGGAGACAGGGAATATTTACCCAGTGCAGACAACTGGAGCAGCAGAGAGAGGGGGCAGGGTCATTCTTTTCTCTTTTTTGAAGCTATAGCAGATATAAAAGTATTATACACTATATTATATAGCAATATGTTCTATATATTGCTCATACAGATGAGCAATCCCTGCACCTCTACCAGGAAAATGAAATTATTGCACCTAGTCATAAACACATACACATATTTACTACATAAAATAATTATGAATAAATATAAATATTTAAATTTAGATGTCTAAAAATATATTTTCTCTATTATTTTATATGCTTTGATATTTTATTTATATTTCTATAAAAATATTTAGGCATTAGAGATAAATATATTTTATTAGTAAAAAAGGAGAAAAGTTTTCCTTTTTGGTAAAGGGAAGTCATGGCTCACAACCTGCTACATGTGATGGGGGAAAATCCATCTATTTGCATCCATTAAAATCCAATAGATATTTGTAGGCTTTCCAAACTGCCTCCCACCAAGGGAGTCACATGAAAACCAAGCCACTATGAGATGATACAGAAGGCCTTTGCTTTTCAGAAAAACCTGGTGGAAATATCTGGGGAACCTGAGCTCAGCTCTCCCTGCAGAGCTCTCCAGACATGGAAAAGGGAAGAGCAGCACAGCCAAGGGAAGGGGCAAAGTTCTTCCTATCAAGTGAGGAGGGGCAGCCATGGAGAAGAGTGAAAAGACCTTTCCAGCTGCAGCTGGACATTGAGGCAGGAGATGAATTTCAACACAAGTCCCCACAATGCAATAAACACCAGGAAAAACCAAATTTACTGCATTTACTGCTCAAATAGGGGAGCTCTGAGCTGATCCCCTCCCAGAGAAGTGAGGCTGGGATAAAACAGTGACATAAAACATGGCCTTGCACAGAACAACATCCCTCCCATTTTCACACAACCAAAGCAAAAAAGTCAAATATTTGTCACCTTTCCTATGGAGACAGCCTGGAGAAGGCTCCAGGGAGACTTCAGAGCCACTTCCAGCACCTAAAGGGGCTCCAGGAGAGCTGGAGAGGGACTGGGGACAAAAGGGAAGGGCTTCAAACTGGCAGAGAGCAAAGGTAAATTGGATATTGGGAAGGAATTCCTGTGAAGGTAAATTGGATATTGGGAAGGAATTCCTGTAAAGGCAAATTGGATATTGGGAAGGAATTCCTGTGAAGGTAAATTGGATATTGGGAAGGAATTCCTGTAAAGGTAACTTGGATATTGGGCAGGAATTCCTGTGAAGGTAAATTGGATATTGGGCAGGAATTCCTGTGAAGGTAAATTGGATATTGGGAAGGAATTCCTGTAAAGGTGAAGTGGATATTGGGAAGGAATTCCTGTAAAGGTAAATTGGATATTGGGAAGGAATTTCTGTAAAGGTAACTTGGATATTGGGAAGGAATTCCTGTGAAGGTAAATTGGATATTGGGCAGGAATTCCTGTAAAGGCAAATTGGATATTGGGAAGGAATTCCTGTGAGGGTAAATTGGATATTGGGAAGGAATTCCTGTGAAGGTAAATTGGATATTGGGAAGGAATTCCTGGCTGGCAGGGTGGGCAGGTTTGGCACAGGGTGCCCAGAGCAGTTGTGGCTGCCCCTGGATCCCTGGCAGTGCCCAAGGTCAGGCTGGACAGGGTTTGGAGCACCTGGGAAGGGGAATGCTGGAGTGAGATGATCCTCAAGGTCCCTCTCAACCCCAACCATTCCCAATCCACAATCCCCTGCCTGTAGGTTGGCCAGAAACCTCTCGAGGACGAAGCAATATTTTTTAAATCAAGTGGACAGCCAATGCTGACAGCTGAACAATCATCTGCACTAAATTTCCCAGGAAATTGAGGTGTGAGACACCAAGCTCCAGGAAGCATTGCTTGCCAAGCAGATCTTCCTGGGAGACATGATTTACAGGATAAACAAAATGCAGTGTCGTGTTGGAAAGTAATGGAGGTTACCTCAAACCTGTCAAAATTCACAACTTCAGCCTCCCCTCAAGTATTGCAACTGCTCCACCGTAGGAAAAAGGTGGGAAGGAGTCCAAATGAGAGCTGCAACCTCTCCAAAGAGCACAAGGTGAACTCAAATAAAAATCACTCCATCGAGCTCCCCAGCAGAAGCTCCACAGTGAGGAGTCCTTATGGATTGATTTACACATAAAACAGCGAGGGCTGGTTTGTCTGTGGAGGGAGCTTTGCTCCAGTGGTTTGTATAATATCAGTCCCTAAGTATAATTACAGCTATATAATCAATCAGGGACTGCATGTTATTTTACTTTCTTACAGCTCTGTTTGGAATCACATCCAAGACATTTAAAATTGTACTCCAGTTACAGCTTAAAAAAAAAAAAACCCTGCTGTATGGTCTCATCAGAGAAGTTTCAGAAGGATGCTATTAATAAGTATTGAGACAAATACAAAGAATGGCAAAAAAAAACAGAAGTGTGAAAAATATTTCCCATTAACATGTGCATATGGTTTCACTCAAAACAAATTTTCTTGCAGGAAACATGTTTATATAACAATATGAAGTTGTTACATTACCAAACTGGCTGTAAGTTTATAATGGGGCCATTTTGATTTGGGCACCGTAAAAATTTCAGCTGGAAGGCAGGAGTCTCAAATGCATATGGAAATAATGGAAGTAAACTGGAGGAAAACTATTTGAGAGAAAAATGATAAAGACAAAGGAAACAAAGCCTTGTTTCTGAGCCCCTAATGGATGCCAAAAGCCCAAGGAAAGCAGAGGGAGATTGGGATTCGGCCTCTACCTCACACAGAGATGTTCCATTAATTGCTGCCAGGGCAGTAAATCTTAAATTCTTCCTGCAAACTTTCAGTTTTAAGTGATTTTAAGATTTTAAGAAGCCCACCAAGCAGCAGGAGCCACCTGTCCCCAGGCATTGTTTGAGCACCCAAATCCTTGCCAGCCTTACCAAAGCATCATTTGAGTGGCCAGCTGCAACAGGATTTTTATGCAATTTTTAATCCAGCTCCATGCTTGGATGAAATAAACAACTTGTATAGAAGATTCTGTTGTAAATGTCAATTTTTTTTTTCATTATTTTCAGAGATTGAGAGGATAAACATGAGACCAGTGTAACAACTTGTTACTCTGGGAAACAAAAGGGGTGCATTTGTCAGCAGCTACACCTGTCCATTATCATTTCAGGAGTGACACATTAAATATGGATTATTATGCTGGGAAGGAGCAGCACCATCCTGCAGCACCATCCCTACTGAAACCTTGCAGGAGGGCCTCTGAGTAACTGCAGTCAAAAAAACCATGAGGAAAAATCCAAACCCATTCTATTCAGTATTTATACTCGTTTAGGACATTAAATATTTACTCTTTGCTCTCGGATTTGAAAATATCAGATGCGACGCTTGTTGCTTCTTATCTAGCAAATACATAGGAAAATAGATAAGATAAATCCCTCAACAGCACCCAGAGCAGCTAAAGAAAGAGGACAGCCTCTCCATATATATATATATAAGAAGAAGCAGGCACAGAGTTCAAAACTCCTCATCTCCCTCCAACTCCATCAAGTGAACCGAAAGGCCACTTGGAGGAGGGAGTCCCACGAGAGTGGATTTGCTCTGTGGATTGCAGGAAGGGTCTGGCACCATTTCCCTGGAAAAGCAGGGCACCCTCCCAGAGGGCTGGGAGCTCACCCATCCTCTCAGAGTCACCCTGGCCGTGCTGCTTTTCCAGACTTGTCACCGTGGGTGTCCAAAGCAGCACATCCTGGACACTGCCTGCAGCACCAGCAGTGTGAATAAACATGACAGATGAGTTTAAAAGGTCTCTGCAAAGCTTCCAAGGCAGTTTTCATTGCCTCCTCCCTCTTTGCAGCCGTTTCTCTGTGCTCTGCAACTCTTCTTTCCCTCCCACAATTACCCAAAGCCACCAATAAAGCACCAACTGCTCAGCGAGCTGCTGCAGATTGCTAAATGATGGCCTTGCACAAAGCTCATCAGCCTGACTTGGATATTGCAATCACCAATAATAATTTAGGTATTTCATGCAAAATGCCATCCCATTCCTCTCTCAGAATTACCAGCCTTCAAAATATCCTTCCTAAGTCCATCTGAATCAGTCAGAAATAATGGGTTCATTTCTTTCCAATTAATTCTACCTGGCTTAGGAAAAAAATCCCAAATTTTATTTGCCTCTGAAAGAGTTCCAGATTTCTTGTACTTGAAAGAGGCTCTGTACAAGTAATAATACTTGCCCAAATGTCTATTCCTTTAAAATTAGCACCTAAAATTAAAAAAAAAATCTTCCATATCCTGCAGGATTTCCTTATCTGCTTAACTCCTCAAGGGTTTGCTGTAAATGAGGTGAAGAAATCTAATAATGGGGCACATGAAAAAAATAACCCTCCTGACCTTGTTCCAGGAGGAAAAGATTTCTAAAAGGCACAGAAAGGCACAGAAAGGCACACTGAGAGCAGCAGTGTGTCAGCTCCCCCAGGCAGGACACGGCCCAGAGCTGAGCTCTACCTGCAGGGAGCAGACAGGAGGATCCCCAAAGCATCAGGATGAGTTTATCCCCAGCTGGCACATGGAATATCCAACTTGGTGCAGCAAAACCAGCGAGAAACAGGCTGTGGCTTTGCCCTGTCCCTGGCAGCCTGCTGGGAAGAAGCTGCAGCTGCCTGGCCAGCCCTGTCTGGTGGGTCCTGGGGTTATCAGCCCAGCCTGGCTGGAGAGCAGGGGAGCACCAGACACCTGTGGCAGGGATTGCAGGGCTACAGGGTGAGGGAAGAGATTGGAATGTTGACTCCATGTTCAGAAGGCTTGGTTTATTATTTTATGATATATATTGTGTTAAAAACTATACTGAAAGAATAGAAGGAAGGATTTCATCAGAAGGCTGGCTAAGAATAGAGAAGGAATGAATAACAAAGGTTTGTCTGTGACTGACACAGTCTGGACAGCTGGACTGGGATTGGCCATTAATTGGAAACAACCACATGAGACCAGTCCCAGATCCACCTATTGATCCCACAGCAGCACACAATCATTGTTCGCATTTTGTTCCTGAGGCCTCTCAGCTTCTCAGGAGGAAAAATCCCCAGGAAAGGATTTTTCATAAAACATGTCTGGGACAGACACCAGCTCCAGGTGCTACAAAGTGGGGCTCCCTGCCTTCCCCAGGGTGTCCATCCCTGCCACACAGCAGGGGAATATCCAGTCTCTCACAGGCAGTTCCAGCAGCAGCTCAAGGACTTGCTCTTGAAGCAATTCTTGAAGCAATCCCATTTTTTCACAGAGGAAGTTTTGACTGGAGCTGCCAGGCCTATATTTCTCTGCTAAGGATTTACAGCTGGGAAGGAAAGGCAGGAAGGTCATGAAGAAATTCTTCTCTGGTGAAGGTACCCAGACACCCAAAAGGAGCCATTTGGGAAGAAGAGAAAACTGAAACTGAACTGAAATTCCTCCCCTGTGAGGGTGGGGAGGTTTCCAGAGAAGCTGTCCCTGGATCCCTGGAAGTGTCCAAGGCCAGGTTGGACACTGGGGTTTGGACACCCTGGGACAGTGGAAGGTGTCCCTGCCCCACTCTAGCATTCTATATACTCTATATATTGATTCTATAGACTCCCCTCCCAAGCAGGAGCATCTCAATGCCAAGAATTGCCCTAGGAAGGAAAATTCTGTCCAGGAGAAACCTTCTCTCATCACCATTTATTGTGCCTAACTCCATTCTGCTCTCAAAGTTTGGACCCAGAGAAGATGGATTTCACCCAAGAGTGAAAGCTGGAATGGAAACAGCCCTGGGTGAATGATGGATGTGCATTACACCCTGAAAATTCTTCCTGGGAAGTGACAGACAGCTCCACCACAGTCTGAGGCATTGGATGGATTGTGTGGATGCTGCCAAGGTGCAGAGAACTCAAAAGGTCAGGACAAAAGACCTAGAAGGAAGAGGAGGAGGCAAATCACATCACTCCTCGATTTTCAACAAAATGAGAATTTCTAAACTACATCTGATGCATTATTAATTGTCAACCACGCAAATCCTCAGGAAAACAGGTCTAGTAATAAAAATCACTTTGCTCTTCAGGCCAGTAAAGCAACCAAACACTGGAGTCCTCCTTCACTGCTGCCCCAAGGAACCCTGGGCTCAGCTTTGCTGGCAGAGCTGTGTGGATTTAGTCCTCACTGCTTAAACCCTGCTCAGCCAAGTGCAGCCCAGCAGCCTCGTGCTGGCAGCTCTGACCATCAGAACCACGAGCCAGGCTCTGTCCTGACTTTAACACTCACCTGGAGAGCAACCTGAAACAGTCAGCATTTTATTCAGGAGATTGTTTTAAAATCACTGTTAAACTCATCACTGTTAAACTCATTTTTTAACATGCTCCTAATTTTCTCTTATCAAGGTCCTAGAGAACGATTTCAAAAAAATTGTACAAATTGAAATATAGCTTATTTATTTATTTTACAAAATTGTCAAAACATTCCCATCTAACTGCAAGTGGCAGGAATAACCATCATGGAAAGAAAGCAAGGCTTGGTTTTATTCAGAAGATTGAGTTTAACGGTGATTTTAAGACACTTAATGCAAGGATTATTTTTTTAATGTGCTCCTAATTTTCCCTTATCAAGGTCCTAGAGAATGATTTCAAAAAAATTGTACCAACAGAAGCTTAGCTTATTTAAAACCAGAACAAAATTGACAAAACATTCCCATCTAATTGCAAGTGGCAGGAATAACCATCGTGGAAAGAAAGCAAGGCTTGGATTACTTATCATTAAATAAAACAACCCACCAAACATCTGAAAACACAAAAATGCATTGGGAATGATACCAAAAAAAAAAAAATTATCATAATTGAAAAATATGGTTTGTTTGAATTTTATTTTCTTTGCATCTCTTAAAAGAAAATTCAGACAGCTCTGCACTCACATTGAATCTGAATATAATTGCAGCAGATCCTGATGGTTCTCAGAGCAGAGATGACATATCAGTGGCAAGCAGACCCTGATGCAGATTAGGATAAGGGGGAAGAGCAGAGCTCTCTCTCCTGCACAGCATTTTTCATGCACACTCTACAACCCCACAATCAAACAGCACAGTCACCTTGCTGAATAATGAATGGCAAAATGAAAAGGAAATTAAGGAGCAGCAAGCAAAGGAGAGAAGATTGAAGCTGACATTTGCAAGGAGAGGAAGTCACTGAGAGGTTCCCAGTGGCTGCTCCAGATGGCTGCAGCTATTTTGGCCAGACTACCTGGGCAGGACAGAGCTGCAGTGAGCTAAGCACAAGGGGACAGGAGGAAGGAAAGGAACAAAGGGACAAAAACAAGCACTGAAAACGGGATTTGGAGCCTGCAGGCCACCTGATTCTGGAGCTTGTGAATAAGAGAAAGCTACAAAATAAAATAGCCACCATTTAGGAAAAGGAAACCAATTACCACTCAGGATTAGACAGAAATTTCTTTTGGCCACTGTATGGATTCATTATCTCTCCCATGCCTGGCTTTCTATAAACATGATTAAATTGACTATTTCTTATGAGTAAATCTTACATGTGCTTTAGGCCACATAAAGCATCTTGCCATTTAATTGTATTTTTCATCTGCACTTTCCCCCATCGACCTCCCTTACAGAACTGGGAAGAAAGGAAAAGCCCTTCTGTATAGATCCATCTCTTTTTTTGTTTGCTTGCCTCAAGGTCCAATGCATATTCTAGCTGTCAAAAGTGATTTCCCTGCTCACTGAGCAAATATTCTCAACAAGGATTTTCTTTTTTATTTCCTAGTATTAAACCATGATTTTACAGACACAGGTAATAGAAATGCAGGCAGGTCAGAGTGCATCAAAGATTTATCTCTGGGCAGGAAGTCAAGTTTCATTAAATATAAAAATGAAGTTTATGTAAGTGGAGGGCAGGGTTGCTGCGAGTTGGCTTTGGGACATAGGTGACAAAGTTGCAGCAAAATGATGAAAAAACATAACAAAAGCCAGTAGGAACCTCACATGACCCCAAGCCTGTATGATCGGTGAATATCCCACTTCCAGTTTTAAACAATACATCAAAATATATTTAAAGACCTGAAACTGGATTAAGTCTTAAGTCCTGATGCCTGATAAAACCAAATCTTTGGTACTCTCTAACACTGGGCATAAGATGAGAAATAAACCACAAATTAAAATGGGGTTTGTGGCTGACAGCAAGGTGTGAGCTGTGTGCCAGTGCAGAAGGGAGCCCAGGGCAGGGCTGCCAGCCAGAGCCAGGGGTTTGTCTCCAGAGTGCCCAGCTCAGCCTCAGCACAACCCAAGGCCTTTCCCCAGGGCTGTGTTTTTTTATTTAGGAAATGGTGCCAGGGTTCTCACCAACCTGCTGGAGCCCAAGCACAGCCTGGCATAAATAAAGGGTAAAGCCTTGGGTAGCTCCTGCCAGAGCAGCTGATGTCCTGCTAAGAGGTCTCCTGGTGAGCAGGCTGATGGGGGAACAGCATTTACAGAGCTGAAAAACCCAGCACATCAGACTTTTAAATTATCAGAGCAGATAACAAGGACCGGAGGATTACTGCAGAGGCGAAACTGAGCTGGAGGATATTCCTGTAAATGCAGCCAGGAGAAGCTCAGTCACGTTTTCATTTAGGAATTCAAACACCCGTGGTCTTCAGTGGTCCTTAGGAACCCAATACTGGGTACTGGAGCTATTTAGGTCCAAATAAGCACTGATTACCACTTCAAAAAATTCCTGTATTTCTTATTCTGAACACCAGGTATCAGCATCTGATGTAGCTGAACTCCATTACTTGTCACAGTGTGGGGTCCCCAGTGCAAAACCCCCCTAAACTTGATGTATTTTACAAAGTTAATCAAGAGAGAGGTCTTTGCAAAATGTCTAAACCTTCTTTAAAATCCTTGCAATGTCTGAACAGTTGTTGTGAGTGAACTGCTAAACAGAATTAAAAATCAAGCAAGATCAGATACCAGGAAGGATTATATTCCCTAAAAAGGTCGAATAGAAAACTCTGAAATATTTCAGGCAACTGTTTCCATGTTCAAAGCACCATGACAAAACAATAAACCAGAATATGGAAAGCAAAGCATCAGGAGAGTTTGGGAAATTGGGGATGGAACATGAAGACAAACAACTTGTCAAGCAACAGACATTTCCCTCATGAGAACAAACCTCCAAACTCCATGATGTGATGCAATTTGGAAGTACTTGTTTGGATGTCAAAAGATACCAATAAGTAGGAAATTGGGTGTTTGTTTAGCACCCAATGGATATAAGAGAAATGCAGGCAATGCCATCCCGTCACTAGGAAAACAATGGTATAAATACAAGAACAAAGAAAGCACACACTAAACATGGATAATTCATGGGTGCTGCCAGTGTGTCAGAAATGGGAGTATAAAAACATGGCTTGCTGGTTTTTAAATTAGTTAAAAATAATTAATCCATAAACAAAAGCCTGAGGGATTTTTTTGTTTGTTGTTTTTTTTTTTTAATTAAGCCATGTCTTGGGGTTAAACAATTTTAAATATAAAACAAAATCCAATCGGGTTCGTCAAAAGAATTATAGGATATCTGTGTTAAATAATGAAAAATAACAAGGCTTCCTTTTTTCATTATTATCAGAAAACATGAAGTGGAAACTACAGAAGAAAAAGTTGCTGCATGATAGACAAAAGAATTATTAGGATTATTAAAGGAATCCAAATTTGTACAGAAAACAAGCTTTTGCAATTAAAGGCCAGTACTGTTATCTTATCCATGTACTCTAGAGCCCATAGATAAGATAACAGAAGATCTGGAATAAGAAAAATATATAGGAGAAGACAAGACAAAGTCCAAGCTTTCAATGCAAAAAACAAGTAAAATTCTAATGTCCAATATTGTCAAGATTTTCTGATTATTAGGGAAGCTCCAGACCTTGCTCCTGAGGACACCCAGCTCTGCACTCTGCTGCCCCAGCAGCAAGAGTCCCAATAAATCAAGTCAGGCTAAGTCAAAAGTTCAACCAGACAGGAATGCCAGTAATGAGAAGGGACCATGAATGGAGAAGGGCTGCACAACAGAGAGGGGAAGAAATCAAGAAACCCCCTCTGAGAGTGGCTGAGCTAATGAAGCCTCTCTGGCTTCTCTGCTGTCTAATTGCATGCAAGATGAAAATGGAGCTTTCTTCCCCAATTAGTGACTTCTCAGGAGATCTCCTTCCCCAGCAGCTCTTTGGTATTCAGCAGGGACCATCAGCCTTTTCTTAGGGCTTGCTTTCCCCCCAGCCTGGTCATCTGCTTTCCCTGCTGGCAGGAGCTCCCTGTTCTCTGTCTCTACCTGCCTGCCAAACTGGCCCAAGGACTCAGGAATTATTGAAGTGTGGGGGGAGAAATAAAAGGGATGAATGCAGAGACACGCCAAGAGATTTGGTCTGAACGTTTCCAAGGGGAAGCTGCTGCCAAATCTTGGCAGCTCCTCCTCAGCCACTTCAGCTCCTCAGGTTTGCATTTTCCCCTCTCAGAAGCACCAAGTCAGGAGAAGGAATCTGGGTTTTGGGAATGAATCACCTTCTCCACACTTCTCTTCATGAGACTCTTTCCTCTTTGGAAACTCAGCAAGAAATCATACATATGCAACAGAAAACCCAACAAAGTCGATTTATTTTAAGCCCAGGAGAAGGGAATTAAAAGACAAACACTTTGCAGGAGTTAAAACCCAGCCATTTGCTGGTTATTAGCAATGAGGACAAAGAAGGCAAATGGTCACAACGAACTTGTCAAGCCTTCCCAGCACCTCCTCCTGGGGGAAGCTACCCTACTTTCCAGAGCAGTTTTCCTCAGACTCATCACTTTCTGCTAACAGATGGGAGGCTGAAGATAGAAAGAGGCATAGTTTATGCCTAGCACCAAGGGGAGGGAAAAAATTATCTCAGCAGGAGATTCTTTAAAAAAAAAAAAACCACCAAAAAACAGCAACTGTCCTTCTCTTTAGAAACCAGGGAAGGGGGAAGTGTTGGAGACAAAGGATCACTGACTTTTCCTGGGGCTGCCCATGTTCTGAATGCCAAGCCCAGCTCCTCCAGCCTCTTCTGCTCTCCTTGCTCCTTTTCCTAATCACCCATCACATAAGAGCAGTAGGAGAAAAAGAAGCTCCTTCAGAAGTCTAACATACAGAGTTCTATGATCAAAAAGGTTTGCCAACACTCTATAAATTGGAAATACATTTTCTCTGTGAAACCCAGAACATTTCAGCTCATCCTTAATCCTCAATTCCTATCTGGAGTAGTTTCTTCACCAAGCAGTCAGGATATCCTTAACTCAGAGATGGCAAAACCCTCTGTAGTGATCCAGCCAGCAGGGCAAATCCTGGGATACACATTGAAATATTGTGCAGCAAAATGCTGGGATGTACACTAAAATAGACTCTCTGATGCAGACTGGAGTTTATAATTTGCCATTGAGACCTACAGATTTCCCGAAATTGTGATGATTCAGTAAAAATGTCACTGGTCTGAAGTCATTTAACGTTTTCTTCCTTTCCACCACTATGGAATTCTGAGAACATTCAGCAGTAGTGGTATTAAGGAGAAAAAAAACCCTCAAACACCATCCCACAGCAAATCAAGCTGACCTAAACCCCTTTAGATTGTGATACCTTAATACTCAAGGGGGGAAAGACCCTCTAGTAATTCAGCAAGCTCACCTAGTGCTGGAAAGGACAAAGTGGTAACAATTTTCAGCATCATTTGTCATCCTTTTCTAGCTGCCAGCACACACCCCACTTACATTTGCATGTGTTTGTGCATGCATGTGTGCCCCTGGATCCCTGGAAGTGCCCAAGGCCAGGCTGGACAGGGCTGGGACCAGCCTGGGATAATGGAAGGGGTCCCTGCCCATGGCAGCATGTAGAATGGAATGAACTTTAAGGCCCTTCCAACCCAAACCATTCTGTGATTTCTCTTTAGTTCCAATTTCCAGAGCCAGCTGAGAGAATGCAGGGATTTAAAATATTGTGTGTATAGCTCTTCAAGGGAAAAGCTTCCATTTCTGTCTTCCCTTAGAGAAAAGAGGTCACCAGAATCAGGGTGAGAACGTTTCCAAGGAGGTTTGCCTTTGACAGGGCGGGCATGGAATTGCATGAGTGATTCTTACACAGGAGTGTGAAGATAATAATCAAGCTCTAAGAAGGCTGAAAGTCACAGGAGGTTTATACACACACATAAAAACCCTGAAATAATAAGAGATAAAGGTTGGGTGAAAGTATCAATCTTAATTCTGAGCAGATCCCAGGTGCTTAACAGAAAATCAGAATACAAATATAGAGCCCCACACACCAACTTACACACAAAACCAGAAGTGAACCTGAATGGTTTATGAGAGACATCAGAATATCACCAAATAATTAAATGCATCTTCTCCCTTTTGGGAAGATAACTGCAGCCTCTGTAGACTTGAGAAATCTACATGGCTTTGGATAAATATGGAAAATGGAAGTTGAGCTGCCTCTTTAAATGCTGAGTGATTAGAGGAGGGTACTTCTTTGGGGTTTTTTGGGGTCCATAATGTGACCAATGAAGAAACTGCAGCTCAGCAAGTTCCCTGCCATGGGCACCAAGCACCATTTTATCTTGGAATTTCATTAGACCATCAATTGAGACAAGCACTGACTGAACAAACCAGAGAGAGCTGTTTATCTGCAAAAAATGCAACAGATTAGGTCACCAATAATTACAGATATAAAATAATGCAGACTAGTCCACAATACAGCTTTGTGAACTCCTGTTTTGCTGGAGTTCAATTTTGTACCATTCTTATAGACTATTCTGTAGTGTCATCATAAAGAAAATTTAAACCAGTTTCTGTCATTTCCCTAAATCTTCCTGACTAGCCTGATGCATGCCTTGATTTATAAAGTCCGTGGTTATTTACAGATTTGCCCTCCATCATTCTGAAATGAATTTTCCTTGAACATTCCTTTCCTGGCTGAGACCTAAGAGAAAGCAATACAAGGAGAATTTTCAAGGGTAATCTTGGCTATGGAATAGGTTTAGGAGCCTTTAGTCCAGAGGATCCTTGTTCAGAAAGGATTACAGGTGGCAGAGTGACTAAAACAGTGAAAGAACTCTGCAAAGGTCATCGAGAAAATGCTAAATGAGACTAGAGATGAGCATCCTCATAGTAAGGGCAGACCTCTCATCCCAGATTTCCTTTGAAAGTCTCTGATTCCTGACTGCTGCTATCACAGCCTTTGATTACAATGATTTTGGGGGTGGCTGGAGCTTCCCCAGAAACATTTCCAGACCCAGCCGAGCTCCCCTGGTGTGTTGCCATCTCATTGCAAAGCTCCCACACCTCCTTGGTGATTTCCCATGGGCAGCTCCTTGCAGCACTGACTCCTTCCTCCTCACAGCACAGCCAACAAACCCCATTTCTCTCCTCACCCAGCTATAAGTGAGGAAAGCCTGAAGTGATTTCATTTGACCAAAAAAGGATGCTTGATATGCAGATGTTGTTCCATTTCTGATTAAATGAAAACTGAACTCTGTTAAGGTGGGAATTGGAAGATAAAGTTAAAGTTAACCTGAGTTACCAGCACCACCAACCTCAGATGATTTCACATAAAATTCAAGGAAATTTTATCAAAACTATGAAAAGAAGATTTAAATATTGAAAACAACAAAAAAAAATCCCCTCTTGTTAGCTAGTCTGCCATACCTTATGTTCCAGTGCTTAGTTTATATGTTAGCAAAACAGAGGTAATTAGGCTGGCATTAAATTCCAGTACATAAAAGCTGCTGAAATTTTCATTTGCAGAGATGTTTAACCATCATTTTCTTCACACTTTGAAAGTGAATATAGACAGTCTGCCTAATGTCCTCTTATGTAACATGCACCAAATGCAACAGAAAGTAATATGGAATAAAACATATCTGGGCATTTTCAATTTTACTTGTGTTTCATACATAACACATTTAACCTGACAAGAAGAAAGGTAATAAGAATAAAAGTCATCAATTTGAAATAGTATTTTTTGGTTCTAATCCTTAAGCTATGAAAGAAAGTCCAAGTTTCCATGGAAAATGTTCTATTACTAAAAGAACAGACAATATTCAGATAATAAATCCTGAGCAATACACTTTTTAGCTGCTAGTAGGTGAAAAAATACTGCTGTCAAGTGACTAAAAGAAGCATTCAATTCTCTAACAGTCTGAAATGTAACAGATTTCACTACAATAGCAAAGTGCACTCAGGTACATGAAATACATGACACAAAGGACATCCACAATCACATTAGAAAGATTTTTAAATTTACAGTCCCAACAATAAACCTCCTTTTTCATGTGCTTGATAGAGAGGGCAGATATATGGAACTGCTGCTCTTCTGCAGCTTGGCACAAGCCATTCCCAAGAGGGAGAAAAAACAGGATATTGGGAAGAGCTGTTTGGAGTCCTGGTGAGAAGCATTTTGGTCTGTAATGCAGTGACCCTGCATCACCACAGGCACATGCAAAATCCTAACCCCTCTGTTCCCCTAAATAAATGAGAATATTCAATATTGCGATACAATAAAAAGGCTTTTTCCACTACTGAACTTGGATGTCCAGTTATGGGCATTGTAGGAGAAACCATAAAAACATCCAGCAGATTTGGCTGCTGCTCCTGGACTGGGAAATTTGCCTTTCTGTCAGGAAGGTGGATGCCCATTTCACCTGGCCAGGACAGACTAGGGAGGAACCAGAGCAAACATCCACACTGGTATCCCTGTAGCAACATCATCCCCACTTGGAGCTTCTTAATGTCATGGAAAACGGATTTTCTTCAGGACATGATGCATTAACAGCCATTTTTTACCCATTTCTACACTGGAGAAATACCTGCATTGTCCCTAGCACTTTAATATATGTCTGCCTACTGCCTTGAAGACACTTCAATAGATTTACTAGCAGCTATCATACCTGGATTTGACTTATTCTAATTACCAGCCTCAAAACCAAACTATAATAAAATAGCTGTTGGACCTGTCACAGCCTGAACATAGCAAGAACTAAATGCCATGTTTTCAGCTAGTCAGAAAATTCTCTTTAAATAGAGAAAGGATCATACCAGAAGACATCATCAGCTTTCATAATTCAAAATTCCTTTGTGTTGGTTGCAGCACATTACATGGCAAAACAAGTGGGGATAAGTATAATTATATATATAAGAATGTACATATTAGTTAGGTCTGGAATAGAGTAGCCAAGGAAAATTCAGGAAGACATAGAAGCAAAAGGAAGCCCAGGTGTGTGTTAATTTACTATTATTTTACACACTCTCCTCCCAGGTCATCCAGTCTGAAAAGTAAGGTGGCCTCAGGACCACACTTCCAAAGCTGTCACAGACTAAAGATAACTTGACAGCTGACAATTTGCTGCCACTAATTTTAAAAATATCACATAGATCAGCTCCAAGAAGGGTACCATGACCCACTACAGGAATGCAAAAGGAGGTATGAAAAAAAACCAACTAAATTCTCTCAAAATATATCTCAGAGTTCCTTTTACTCTACAATAAAAAAGCTGCCAACTTGTTTCTTCCTAATTATTTTTTTCTTCTTACTTTTGTTTCTCCTTTTCTTTCTTGGCTTTGGATATTCAAGAATCACAAAGAAGAAAAGAAAAAATATTAAACAGCATATAAAAATAGAATAAAAAAAATATTTTGAAAATATAATTTTAAAGCCAACATAACAATATTTACAACCACACTTGCAATATTCATTTTCCAAGCTGGATGTCCCAGCACTTGGATCTTAACACCACTACTGGTCCATGCAGGCATCTGCAGAGAGCATTTTGAACAGAACATATATTTGACTCTGCCTGTTGCCTCAGGATGGAGAAGACAGGAAGGTGGTGACAATTCCATCAGAAACACCAAACTTCCTTGTGGCCACATTTCTCTCCACAGGGGAAAGCAAGGCACGGTTCTTCCCAAGAATATTTCTGGGTTTCACATTCCCTGAACCTCAGAGAAAGGAAAAGCAATTCTTATCTCCTTGGCTGCTCCTGTGCTGTGCCCAAGCAGAATGCAATGTGGAGATTGTTTGCCCCCAGTGATGGGGTTTTGTTTTTCCCTTGGCCCATCAGGGCCAGGTGTGTGTCTGTGTGTGTCAGGGCTGAGGGTGACAGTCACGAGGTTCTGGGCAGTGAGAGTGCAGCTGAGTGCTTGGCAGATTCAGTTTAGATGTAATGTAATATAGTATAGAATAATATAATATAACAAAGTAATTAATTAGCTTTCTGATAAGATGGAGTCAGATGCATCATTCCCTCATCAGAGGCACAAATATCCACTATACTTCCTCGTGTGAAAACCTAATTTTTGTCTCTAAAACCTTGAAAACTTGTCCAAAAAAAGAAGGTGAAGCCTGCATTAAATGCTGTTGCTCATCTCAAGGCCTGCTATGTACAAGCTCGTTTGCCAATCCCCCCTCAGGGAGAGGGAAATGCAGTCCAAGAGGTGCCAAAACAACATTTTCTGGCGCTCCTCAGAGCGGTGGCCAACACATTTGGGCCAGCCACCTTCCCCGGGTGACTGGCAAGGACCTGGCTGAGCTGTAATTACCGCTGGCAGCAGGAGCTGCCTGCTCCTCTGCACAGCTTTTGGAGCAGCAGTTCATTTCTTTCCCGTGGTTCAGGCCATAAAAGTGAATTCCAAGCGTCCCACCTCCTGCTCCACGTTCCCTGTCCGTGCGCTCCGCGCCAAACCCCGACGTCCCGCTGAGGATCTGCCCGCCAGTCACCAGGCACAGGGAGAATCTCTAGAGGGACTGCTTCATCCCTGGGCTCTCCCTGCAAGGATTTATGGCAAAAGCAAGCTGCTAAAATGGTAATGGGAAAGGGAGGAATTTAATGTGGGACATAACCTCGGCAGTGCTGTAAGCACGCCGTAAAAATTCCAGCGGGAACCTTTCCTGCGCAGACATTTCGAGGAGCCTTCTTTGGGTTCAGATATTTGCTCCAGCTGAAATATCAGGCACATGAAACATGGAGACAATGGCACCACCAGAAGCATAATTAGAGATTTGGAAGAAGAGCTTCATCAGCTGTCCATTTAATTCTCCCTCCTGGCTCCAAGAGTGGCAGTACCAAATGCTTCGGAGCAAAAATGCTCCAAATAAGAGGAACCAGAGCACTCTGCAATCTGGTAAAACCCTTCCCCGTGGAAAGGTTCCCTGAACTCCTCTCCAGCTCTTCTTATAGAATATAAACAAGTCAAACTTTAATTACTGCAAGCTTTCACATACTAATGGAATGTAAGGAGATTTAAAGAAATTTGGAAAGCAGCAATTTGCTTTGGAGTGATGTAATTTTACTTAATTGCTTCTAATTAAAATTATTCTACAAATGTAAAACAAAAATGTCTATTAATTCTCTGCATAAACTAAATTTAGGTATCAACTGAGTAGCTTATTCACAGTATTTACTATAATTACTGCAAGACTTTTGTAACTTTGATGATTTAAAAGTTTGGAGGCTTGATACCAAATAATGGTTTCTGCTGCATAAAGCAAAATAATCTTTCAAACTCCCAGTGCCTTTGTACTTTGACTGTGACTCACTAAATTTACATTGTGTGAAAGTACATGTAGGAGTAAAAGCACTTATGTATTATCAAGAAATATGACATTATAATCCCATGAAGTTACTACTTATAGAAAAAAATAAAACTGTTCCCATTCTCTTCCACACCTAAGTGTAAAGTGAATACTTTCCATTAATTTTACCTTGGATTAACTTTAGAAAGAAAAAGGACACTTAATATTTTTGCATGTATTTTAAACTTCGCTTTTAACACAAAGTTTTAAAACCAGCCATGAAGCATAAAAATTGGAAATATCTTTCCAAAAAAATTTAACTCATCTGAAAATAATTACTGTATTTTAAACTATCCTGTGATTCGTGTCAAATCTGACAAAAAGCTGCGGCCAAAGTTGGGGTGGAAAATTAAACAAAAAAAAAGTGAGATCATTCTGTAAACTTTTATATTTTAGAAATATAAAATTTGGACCAAATTAAGTCCAAAGACAGTTATTTTTAATTTTTTTTAATCTTCTTTTATCTTCCTTATTCTCTCCCCACATTTTTGCTACCTAGATTTTCATTTGCTTCTTCAAACAGCCCAACAAAGCAAATGCAACAGGGCCAATGTGCCATTTTGAGGTGCAATTTGCTAACTTGAGTAAAACCAGTACTAAATGCTATTTTCTTCCTACAGACGAGCCATTTTCCTCTCCAAACTCTTTAACTCTCCAAAGTCAGTGCACCACAAGAGAGCTATGCCTGATTTGCGTTACCACCCCGTGGAGTTCCCCCACTAACACCTGAGCATGGACCTCTAACAGCAAACAGAGAATCAGGGGGAAACAACCACCCCCAGAGCTCCTCTTGCTGTTGGGAATCATGGAATGGCTTGGGTTGGAAGGGATCCTAAAGCCATCCAGTGCCACCCCTGCCTTGGGCAGGGACACCTTCCACGGTCCCAGGCTGTTCAGAGCCTCACCAAACCCAGCCTTGGGCACTGCCAGGGGCAGACACAGCTGCTCTGGGCACCCACAGGGAAGAGTTTCATCCTAACAGCCAACCTCAATTTCCCCTCTTTCAATCTGTATCTGTTACTCCCTGTCCTGTCACTCCAGTTCCTGACAAAGAGCCCTTCTCCGGTTCCCTGTAGCTCCTTCAGACCCTGGAGGTGTCCACACAAGCTTCTCTTCTCTAGGCTGAACAGCCCCAGCTCTCCCAGCCTGTCTCCTCACCCTTATCAACATCCTGGCCTCCCCTGGACTCACTCCAACAGTTTTTATGTTGGAGGAACCGTCTGAAGACACTTCCAGAACCTGGCAAACCATGGAGCGTGGAAATCCAGATCCTGGCTTTGTTATTAAATTTGAGGGGAAGAAAACAGATTTCAGTTTTGGCACTGTACTGGTATTGTTTTCCTCCAAAAAAATCCATTTCCAGGAGCCTCCTAAGGAAGTCACAGGCTGCCACCTTTGGGCCCAGCTGTGTCACAGAAACATCTGTGCAGCGCAGGATCAGCACTTCCACCATCTCAGCAAGGTGGAATCTCTCCATCAGGGCAGGGGCATTTCCCTCTGCCTAATGAAGTTCAAGCCAAATTAGCACCAAAGCCCAGAATGAGATTGTTGATGTCATGGCAAAGCAACAAGCAAAAGAAAATGGAATTGTAGTGGCAGCAGCACCCAGGAAAGGATTTCTCACAGTAAATTTACTTCTCACATCACTGTGTGGCACTGACTGCATCCCTTCACTGCACGGGTGCCATGGGAAGCAGATGGTTACACATTTTTAACCTCAATCTCACCAAGTCTAAAAACGGGCTCTCAATTAAGAAAAAATCAGGGGAAATAGGTTTTAATAAACAAATGGGTTACATGAATACAAAATGCAGAGGGCGTGTTTAAAAATTGGCCAAGCTCAAAAGCAGGAACAATGAGTTAAATTACAAAAACAGTTATTAAAAAGCCTGTTTTAAATATCTGAAAACAAAAACCTTGAAAATGCACTGTTCCAGGAAAAATTCTGCAGTGCCAGGAAGAGATTCCCGGTGCAACTTGAAGTTTTTTCTTAAATTCAGCAATTCACTAACAAATCATCATTAAAGCCTTGATCCCCAGGGCATCCTAAAAGCACTTTTGCAGCATTAGTAATAGGCCATTTAATTCCTCCACTTTATTTCTAATTTCTAATTAGGCTTTAATTCATCATATATCTTATCCTCTCATTGTGATAGCCTGTATTCTTAAGGAAATGGGAATTTATCTTTCTGAGCTAAAAGTTTTTACACTCAGGATTGCTGGATCGTGGTGTTCCTTCTGCTTGTTTGCCATCTCCCTCGAACTATCCCAAAATAAATCTAAGTGTTTATTATTGAAATATCCTGCTTTCCCTTATCTGCTTATGCTGCTCAGCTGGCATTTTGGAAATGCAAGAATTGGTGACATTCCATGTATTGCCAAACCACATTAAAAAGTCCTCTGTACCAGCAGCCTTGTCTTAAAATAACCTTGAAGAGCTCCACCATGGAACACTGATTAAACATCTGGTCCCACTGCACGTCACCCAGACAAGCGATGGTGCCAGGGGCTCCTTGCCCTGCTTGGACTTCTCCTACCTATGGATTGCTGCACTGCTTGACTCTCTAAAAGTTTCTACAGGACAGCTTCTTTTATTGCCAATCTGAAAAAAAAAAATAACCAAAAACCCATCCTCAAATCTGCTGCTTTTCCTTGTGACTCTAACTCCATTTTCTCCTACCCCAGGTATAAGGTTATCAGCATGGTACATCTAACTCCAAGATTTCTTTGTGATCTTTGGCAGAATGGAAGAACTGGAAGGAGGGTAGAGCAAGTGGAGTAGAGCAGAACAAGAGGAGAATTGGGGTGAGCTGGGCTTAGAGCAGAGCAGACCCAAATTCCTGCCCCTGCAATGCAGCACATCCCAGCTCTGCCTCAGTGACTCCAGCAGCAGCAGCAGGAACCTGCTCAGGGGGGAGGGACCAGCTGCACCTCAGGAATCACTCCTGCACCCACAAATTCTGTCACTGGGGACACATTTCAGGACCCTCCCAAGTGCCTGTGCTGGGGACAGCAGTGAGACCCCAGGAAATGCTGTTCCTCTGGTTCTTTGTCAGTGGGAAGCCTGAGCTTGTACCTGATGCAGATTTTCCTGTCGTGGTTCAGTTTAATTTGTTTGGTTCTAAATATCAGCAAAAGATAGAGTTGAGGGGGAAAAAAAAAATAAAAATGTGTCCCTGAGGTACAGCAGAGCCTGGGTGGGGCTGCCAGGTGATCCCACACTCAGACACTCATCCCAGGCTGAAAAGCACTGCTGCACTGCAGGGCTTGCATTTCCAGTCCTCCCAAAGCCTGACAGCAGCACCAGCGCCCAAAATCAATCCAGTTCCCTCTGCTGATCCCTTGGGAGCGAGCAGCAGGCACAGATGATGCTGAGAGAGAGCTGCTTTTCCTTAGCCTGCTGATCTCATTGTAACAAACACGAGGGCAGGCGAATTTTATCGGCCGCAAAGCAAAGAGCGTGTTTAAATTTTAGCATCCAGCCAAAACCTCTTCTGCTTATAATTTGAGTTTAAACTTATACAGCATGTTCATTACCATAAACAATCTGCAAAAGGGCCAGAAAACAAACTCCCCCCTTGTAATCTGCCGTCAGAAAACCACAAAGAAATAAACATTGGCATCTCGGCTTTGCTTTCGCTTTGCTCTCGAGGCTTTGGAAAGACCAGCTGAGAAGTTCCCCTTCCAAATAAACTGAAGGTTTTAAACAAACCAAAGAATGCTTCCAGATGTTTTTCTTTCAAGCATACCTTAATAAATGACCCTGAGTAAAGAAAACTTCAAGGTAGATAAATGGTGTCTTGGAGGATAATGAATTAGAGAAGGGCTCTAAGTATGGCAAAATTATACTCATGTTTCATCTCAATTGATTTTGTCCACCTAATCAGTAAAATCAACAATAACAATTTGACTTTCTTCTTTGTGAAAGGCAACAAAATACTATTTTAAAATATGAGATAATTTCAATTTAATAAATACTACATGTGCAGATAATGGGATTTCCATGAAAAATTCAAAGAGCATTGCTCTTCGTCATTAAATTCAAGTTAATCAGCATATTCTGCTGCAGATTCAATTAAAAACCAATATTCTAAATTTATTACTCAGTTGTAAATATCAATTCGGTTTCCAAGCAAAACAATATGAATCTGCAGTAAACAGCTCAATCATTCTGGAAGTTGTCTAAACACCAACCCCAACAGCAACAGAGAAAATAAACAAGAGAAAAGCCGCAACAGCAACTTCTCCAAAATCCAGAATACGTGGTACAACATATTGAACCTTAACAAACCAAGAGAATTGACAAAAAGTGGTCATAACCAACAGGAACAAAGACTGCTATTTGGTTTCCAAATGTTACAAATTATTGCTTTAAACAGATGTTCATTTTGAATGCCATATGGGAGATGGGAAGGGTCTGTCAAAGCACAGTCCTGATGGAAATCTCCTAATCAAACCTGACAGAAAACCAAACCAACAGATCGACAGCCAGGAACTGCAGATGCCTCATTTCCTTTGGAAAACCAGCCTGAAAGGAAGGGCTCGCTGACAACCACCACCACATCCCTCCCAGAGGTGGTGGCAGCACCCACAAACCCCAGCAGGGCAATATTTGGTGGGAAAACAATGAATCCAGAGAGCACAACCCCTGGAGAACCCACGGGGATGGATCCAGGAGGAGCATCTGCCTCCCCTCCCCGTGGGACTGCCTCAAATCCCTACAGGGAGAGGAGTGGGTGACCTCCCTGGCACGGAGGGGACAAGGACAGGAGCACCAGGATGGGCACAGCAAGGGCACAGAGCGAAGGCAGGCTGGTAAAACCTGGTCAGCTTAGTCCTGACTTTCCAAACCCAAGCCCAACAGCTGATCTGAAAACTCTGCCGTGGGGAAGAGCCAGGTTTGGCCAAGCTGGAGAGAGCAGGAGCTGAGGGAACCCTGGAGAAAGGGAACACCGAGCTCCACAGCCTGAGGAGACACTCAGAACCATCAGGAATGTCACTTCCAGACTCCACTTTAATGTTTCCCTCTCTTCTCCCATAAGTTCCCCTTCATTATTTTCATATTTTCTGTTTGGCATATAGAAACGGGATAATACCAAGTTTGAACTAAATTTCTCCATGACTATAAAAATATATTTGATTAAACAGATGTCAGCAAAATTTTATGGAGTGAAAATTGAGTAACAGATGGTGAGGTCTGTGGAGTTCAAAGAGGCTGTATTTTATTAAATAGGAAATTTGAGGAAAAGAATTATTTTGCTGGAAATATTGATGCAGTGTTTAGGCAAATGTAAAAGCATTCTTACTTGATAGAAAACAGTAAGTTTAAAACAACTTAAAATAGATATAGTCATACCATGAACCTCACTCAGACCATTAAAGAGGGGATTTTATTCTACCTTCTCTTTACTGACTACAGCACATCAAGGTTCTCAAAGAAAAATAATGGAGAAGAAAAAAAATGCAGCTACCAAACCAAAAACAACAGTGACCTTGAGTAAGCATCCTGAGCAGAATACATCCTCCATATGATACACAAATATTGTGAAAACAAGTTTAGAAGTACAAGACCATGGGATAATAAACAGTTCTACCAAACTGACATTGTAAGCATTAAACAAAATTGCAAATAATGGCTGATGTGCTGTGGGAAATGAGACAGAAGGATTATAACTCCTGGCTGCCATTAATGTACCACCCCTATTCCAGCTTTACTGCTTGGAATGGTGGAAGAACATTGCCACCAGTGGAACATAGACAGAGAGTCAATGAAATGAAAAGAACATCATAAATGTAATTATTATTGCATAAAATGATTGCTCTCCCTATTCCTATGGCTCTCAAGTCTTTTCTTCAAGCTGATATTTTAAACATTTTATTACATCATTGGGGGGAAAAAAAATTCAAAGGGCAGAAGTAGTTTCAAATTCATGACCAGGCTCCTTCTGCATCAAAGAGGAGGCTACAGTGCCCCGTGGAACAGCAGTCAGGGAGCTGCCTCAGATGTCCAGGGGGAAGAATTGGAGCAATCCAATAGCTCCAGAGCACTCAGCCATGCTGAGAGCTGCCTGTTGTCCAAAGCAGCCTCGTGTTGGATTAGAGGCAGGAGACCCCTCTGATTCCCCCACAGGGAGGAATTCTGAGGAGGAGATAACTGGAGCTTTCTGAGCTGCAAGAGGCAGCAGCCCCTGTGGCCAGACCTGCAGCAGCACAGAGAGCTCTGCTCCTCCCAAAAACCTGCTGGGAGAGCTCTGCTCCTCCCAAAAACCTGCTGGGAGCTGCTCCTGCTCTGCTCCCGGGGCTCAGAGCTGTGGGTGCTGATGCCCCCAGGAGTGGAACCATCACAAACACACAACAGACACTTCTGAGCTCGTGTCCCCCTTTCTCAGAGACCTTTCCCACCAGGTGTTTGGGCTGCCAGGGCTCCTGATGTGTGCAGCCCCCGAGCTGGGGGAGCTGCTCCATCCCCACAGTGAGAAATGCTGCTGCTTTTTCACAGAGTGGGGCAAAGAGCTGAGCCTCCCCAGGCTGTGAATGCAGAAACAGAGCTCACAGCACCCCAGTATTTATGGTTTATTAACTTAGATCGCATCTTATTAGTGGGTCTACACCTTGACACTAACACCACAAGAAAAATCTTCCCCCCAAAAACTGCATTTTAGGAGAGAAACAGTCAGATAATGTTTGACAGACTGATAAAAGGACCAACTAATTCAAGCCTCCACAAAGCAAAACACCCTCCTCGAGTTTGCACTTCAGGGTTTTGAACAGGAACAAGCTCTTCAGGAGCAATGCTCAGCTTTAGAACCCATCCATCCTTCCTTCCCCTCTATTGATCCATTTATCAGTCACATCCAGGTACCTTGGCTGCTTCACAGGCTCCAAACAAACACATTAAACTGTTCCTGGGTTTATATCACTACCAGAGGAAATTAGATCACGTTTAGCACAGCCCTGCAGCCTTCCCAAGGAAGAACTGATGGGATTCAAGCATGTTGAAAGCACATACATGTTGTCTGAACTATCTTCACACGCTTTTAGACCTAGAAATCCTGAATTTAAATTAGCAGAAAAAGGAAACGTTGGAGGTGGGTGTTAATTACTCCTATTTACAGGCTTTTTAGCAGTTTCCCATATTGGTTCAAACAGAAGCTGTATCTTATTTTCAGTGATTCAAAAATCAAGGCAAGAGACAGAAATTCATCAGAAAAATCAGAGACTACTTTTCCAGAGATATAAAAGAAAATGCAGCTTACACATCTCAGGCATCAGCCTTTAGATCTATCCTTTATCTTCCTAAGGCAAACATGATGATCAATCTATAAAAAAATCCCAAAATAGTCACCAAAAAACCTCCTCTTAATCTTCAGCTGTTCAAGGATTCTGCAATTTTCAAAAGAACTCTCAAGTCCAAGACATTTTGGGGTTTGAAGTATTCAGTGTTAAGGGCATGAAAAATATCACTCAAAATGTTTAAAGGGGATTTCAAAGCTTGACCCAAGTTGATAACCCTGGTTAAGATTTTCATTTCTGGATATTTAAGATAAAATGGCTGAGGACTTACAGAGAGCAGAAACCAGTTTTACAGCAGCATTTTAAGTTGTGATAAGATTCCTAAATATAAATGCCCAAAGCTGATGTGCCAGAATGTTCATTGGGTATTTTTTAAAGGAAAGCACAAGGAATGATCTTAAACCTATATTTAACCTCTACACAAGAGGCAGTTTAGCATTTAGAGAGATCTGAAGGAAGGTCTTGTTCCCATCAGATCATCTTTCTTCAGCTTTGGGGGAAGAAGTGCTAATTTCCATTCTTTCCCATTTTCTGACGTGCTCTAGGACTCATTGTGGATGTGGGAAAAGAAATTATTTGACCTGTTGAATGGAAGGAAAAGGGAAGTGGGAGGGTCATGTCTGGAGAGAGATCTCTGCCCCCTATTCCATGTCAACGTTCTGGGGCCTCAGGGAAATTTCTCAGGGCCAAATCTGACAGCTACCAGAGAGGTTTATTGTGAAATGAAACGAGGAAAAATACTCTTGGGATAACCTTATGGAACCCTCTTTATGTTCCTGCAGTGAAAGGAAGGAAAAGTCCATCTAAAAATACCAAATCATTTACAAACGGAGTCAGAAAAACAAAAACATTGTGTCAATATGCATAATGCTCCCCAAACTGGATAAACTCAATTAAAATAAAAACAACATGTTAGAATCATCATTCTAAGGTGCTCTTAAATACCTTTAAGACAACTGTTACCCCAATGCAGCCCAAAGTTCCTGAGGAGCAGCTACTGATCCCTTTCACTGTTTAGATAAAATCTCATGCCCACTGTTGGTGCTTTTCTGTTGGTATTTTCACAGAGAACACTGAACACTTTTTAAAAAAAATTATTTGGTTGGCAGGAGGCTGCTCTGTGCCTTGGGAATGCCAATGGATTCCTGAGTGGTGCCACGTTACTGGCACAGGGGTGACAAGGACACAAGGAAGGGTCTCCCCAAGCACAGCCTTGCACTCAGTGTCTTCTTCAATGCAAGCTGAAAGCAAACTGCTCCAGCTGATAACCGAAAAATAGAAACCAAACAGTCAAGGCCTGCCTGATTAATTGCTCTACTTAGCTAATTTGATAAGCCCTCCATCAGTTTTCCATGCCTCCTTCATTGGCTTGATCTACTCTGTAAATTAATCTAATTATGAACACCTGCAATCCAAAGCCCATCTCTGCAGAAGTTCAACAGCTCCTATTTATGCACAGTGTTTCTTTAAAGGTCAGTCCTGAGCCCCATCCTGCCACAAGAAGCCAAGGAAGGGGCACAGCAAGGGGAATATGCAGCAGAGGAACCCCCCTGCCTCAGCAATGCTTTATTCCCTCTGTGTTCAGCAACACAAACTGCTTTCCACAAGAAAAACCTGATAACAATTCACAGCAGACAAAAGATGACAAAGGAGTCGAAGTCATTACAGTGCCCACGTTGATCAGGTCAGCCACACACCAGGAGGGGAATGATAATGCCAGCTCCAATTCAGGGTGCCATGGGATCCCAGAGAAACCAGGGACTGCACAAGGAAAGCGCCAACTGCACCCTGATCAAACTACTTCCAAAAGTTCAGCATCACCTAGAGTGAATATATGTCAGATAATCCACGATGAACTGTGTGTTTGTGGTGTAGATGTGTGGCTCACCCCTGATTCCCTGAAAAGCCATTTCTGTTTGCACCAGTTCTCCACACAGGACAGAACTCTGCCAATGGAATCCAATCACAAAACTTGGGCTGCAGTATTTTCAAAAGTATGGATTGGTAAGTGATTTCAAACCAATTGTATTGATAGTTTTAATTGATGTCTCTGATTGCTACTTTATCCTCATTAATTATTGTGAATATAAATTAGAAACAAAAGGAAGCCCCAAGCAGTTTTATCTGACTATAAAGATTTCTTGCCACTGGATTTGCAATTCCTTTTCACAAATTATGTTGTGGGCAGAATTTTTAATACTCTGTTTTAATCATAATTTTCTCCCTCTCAACATCATTACAGAAACATTGAACATCATAAAATGGTTTTTTCCATCAAAATCAGAAAAAGTTATAGTTCAATTCATCTGGGGGTTCGTGCTAGCCTTGATAAAATGTATTTTTAAAAGACAAACAATAACACTGTCAGACTTGCCTGACTCAAAAGCAATTTGCATTAGTAAAATTTAACTGTAAGCCCTTGAGATGCCAATGGTTTATTGTATTTGTTGTAAAAAATATTTTAGCCAAGCAATGCCAAGCTTGGGGCCTTCTGCAGTAACTGTGGCAAGAAAAATGAGGAAGTTGTGCTTCAGAGAACATCTGCAGAGAACATCTGCAGAGCTTGCAGGGGATCCCTGCTAGATGGACCCCAAAATGAAGGACACTCCTATCCCTACCTCAAAACACTGGTCCAATATTTCAAACCTGAGAATTTGAGGAAGTTATGGATGGAGCCATTGACTGTCTCTCTGGGACATCCTGGTTAATTAAATTTAGTCAGTGCTGGATGCTCACAGCCTTTCCAAACCTCCAGCAAGCACGTGCAGAGCTGCTCCAAGCATCACCATGGACAGCACAATGTGGGGAAAAAGTCGTGAATTACATATAAAAGCTGCTAGAATGTCAGAAAAGTATAGAAAACTACACCAAAAAGAAAAAAAAAAAAGAAAGGAAAATGTTGGCATTAGAAGCCCTGACAGATGTTAAGCTTTTGTTCTTGCATCATCTCCCTCTGCAGAGCACCGAGTAATTAAATGTGATGAGCTGCAATGTATTTGCAAGGGTTAGGGCTCAGTGTGCACCAGCCAGCCTGCTTCTGAGTTTGTTATCAAAGCCTCAAGAATTCATCAAGGCTATTAGAACATAAATTGTACTAAATTAAGAAAGAAGAGGCTGAGAAACTGAACACCAAGACCACAAGAACTAGATAGCAGAGGACTGTGAAACACCTGGGCTGTAACCAATCATTGCTCTGAGAAATGCAGGCAGAAAATGAGTAAAAAAGACAAAAGCACCAATCAAAAAGTGTACACTGAGTAGTTTGTAGAATCTATAAATAAAAAAAATCCGTGTCCCTTAAAGCCTTGGCCAGTCCTCTGCCATCCCTAATCCCATCAGCAAGGGAAAGCTGTTTATTAACTCCTGCTCTCAGAGGTGGAGGTCATCAAACAGCTCAAGCATCCTGAGGCACATGTAAGGGAGAACTTAGCAGGAAAAAGAAATTAAATGGAGAAAAAAAGAAAAAAACAACATGAGGATCACTTGCTTCCAGTTAAAAGCATGAGGGAAAATAATCAGTTTAAAAACATGTATCAGTAAGCCCAGAAATACAGAAGGTGTTTGCTACTTAACCCCTCAAAAAGAGGAAAAAAAAAAAAAAAGAATGCAGAATACAGTAGGAAACCATTTGATAAATGTGAGGCCTAATCCCAAAAGCTGCTTTGTTTTCATATCATTATAGAAGGGGCAATTTGCTAATATTTGGAGGAGAAGGGAAAGAGAAGGAACATGTGCTGCTGAGGAGCAGCACAGGGGCTTCTCTTGCCTATACAAAATGAATTTATGAAATATATTTAACTGAGTTATTTTAAGAAGTGCCAAAAATTTGGCAGCCACAGAGAATTCCTTAGCACAGCTCAGGAGCCTGAGGGTTTGGAGCCAGGACAAAATGGGATTCACTGGACCCAGGCTGGTCCTGTTGTGCTGCTGTTTGCACATCTCATGGAGAGGAGATCTGCAGGAATTCTGATTCCTGTCAGGAATTCTGATGTCACTGATTACTTGAAACTACAAAACTGGCCCCATTCTGCCTCATCTGCCATTTTGACCATGACCACTGGAACTGTGAGGCCATTATCAGATCCTCCACGGGTTCTTTAAACTCATTTTGCACCCGGACTTTGTAGAAAACTGGAGATTTGTCACTAATTCAGCAAAACACAAAGACTAAACTCATTTCCATGTGTTTATGATGGTTTCAAATGATTGGTTGCTAAAATAACATGAAACCCCTTTGATGTAATAATCCCTGGAATGACAACATGGACAACAGGAGGAGATGAGGCTCACCATGAACATAGCACACCGGGCGAGGAGATCTTTGTGTCACAGCATGCAAGGCCTGATGAAAACAAAGAAAAAAACAGTTTATGTTTTGGAAATTTGAATTATTGTGGGTACAATGAACGTAAAATCAAAAAGAAAGGCGGTTCAATCATTGAAAAGCAGCTGGTTTCATTTAAATCCTAATGTGTTTATGGCACAATTAATAAAATTAGGCTCATCTATTTTGTGTTAGTCCATAACAGAAAATTTAAAAAAATGAAGTATAACACACCTTCAAAAAATAAAATATGGCACACCTTCCAATAGAACTGAAGCATTTAATATTGCCTCATTCCAGAAAAATCCAACTAACAATGCACACAAAAGCTATCACGCTTGTTGCCATTATAATTACTTTGTAGTAGCATTCAGGTCTGCAAGTATTCCACAAAACTGATAACCTCAGTTTTTCTCAGAATCAAATATCTGGAGGGGAAAATGTTTCCTAAATAAATGCAAGCAAGAATCAGGGCACACGGAAGTTTTCCTCCCTTCCTGTTGGAGATGAAAACAAACATCTCTTCCAAGAATTACATCAGGACAAACTCGCAGGTGTCACAAATCTAATGCCAGGATGAGATTTTCAACAAAGCATCTATTTCAAGCCCTTCTGGGGGTGATTTCACGTCAGCAGAGACAGAACCCTGTGTGCAGCACATTTGTCAAGACACAACTTGCCAAGCAGTGAGCGCAGCACAGCCCCGCACGCTGCTCGGGGAATGTCTCCCTCCCAAAGCAGCGGATTGATGCAGGAACACGGCAGTGCCAGCCCCTTCCCAGAGCTTCAGGACACAGGGGTTCAACAGCAATTTCTCTCCCAACCCCTCAGAGCTCTTCAGAGCATCAGAGGGATGCACAAACAGGATGGACCTCGTGCCACTAGGAGGCAAAAAGGAATTCCCGGAGTCTCCGGGTTCCGCTGCGCAACTGCTCGGCCAGAAATTAAAGGACAGCACGACTTCTTTGGGAGCCAAAGCTGGCTTAGGGAGGTGATACACCACAAATTAAATTGAAATCTGGCCAAAAAAAAAACACCAAACCAAGCCTAACCCACTTGATTGAAGTGCCATGTAAGCACTACAAGTGATAAAAATACCTCTCTGCCATCCCGAGTGCTCGCAGGAGCTCCAAGCCAAACATCTTGTTCCACCACCTGGGCTACCAACATCTCTTTAGCACATTTATCCCAGAGATTCCCCGCTGTGGGAATACATGGAAACAGCTAAAAGCCAGAGCTGTCTCGCTCTGAATGGCACACACAGTGCTGGAGCTGAGCAAACAGCAAGTCCATCTTGTCCAGGAGCTGGCAATGCCATCCCTCTCCTGGGTACCAGCCCCAAAAACCAGCAGGTGACTCCAGGAATCAAACAGCAAGCAAGGAGACCCAGCAGGGGGAAATACCCAACTGCCCAAAGGCTTTGGAGTACAGCAGGTCAGAACATCTCTGCCAGAGGGGATGGAAGGGGTACAAAGGTGATGAAATGAGTGAGAAGGGGACTCCCAGCAGGGCTGGATGCAGGCAGGGCTGGGGACACTTGGCTCTGCCCTGACTAAATCCAGTTCCAACACCTACCCTTGGAGACCTGAGTAAAAACTGTTTGTGCCCAGCAGCACAGGTGTGTCCTTAAACCTCCTGCCTGCCTTTGCTCCAGCAGGGAAGTTGTCCCACTTGTGTGAGATTGATTTTGAGCATAAATTCAGAGGATAACATACAAATGCTCAAACACTGGAGTGATAAAATAAATATCTCATTGGTGTTCTCAATATATTTCTCTGACTCTGTAAAGACTCAACATTTTCAGCCTGGGAAGGATAACAAAACTGGAGTCCAGGAGTAATCAATGCTACTTTTAAAATGCATTTTTACTTTAATCAGGGATTACTTAAACCCCAGCCAGATCAATATTTATTTATTCTTTCATCTGGCTTTCCCAGAGTTTTAGAAAATTATAGTTGTCAAAGGTACTGCCTATTGCTGTAAAATTCCCTGTGAAGGAGTTTGATGTAAGAAAGCCAGTCACTCATGAAAAAAAATTAAAGTCATACAAAATTTATAGTTAAATAAAAACCTTTGTGCTTCATTCATTTCCCTAAATAGCTTAAACCCTTGCTGGAGCAGAAATTCAGAGTGCCTGCAAATCAGTCATTTGCTGCAGCTGCCTAAAAATATGAATAACCATAAAGAAATGGATAATCAAAGAATTTGCTAGAAAGAAAAGAATCTTAGTGATTTTTAAGACTGGTTTTGATGAGGGAAAGGTTTCACCTTCCCAAAGTGAAGATGGAATTGCAGCAAAAATATAAAACAAAATTATAATAAAATAGATGAGTTCCCATTTCTCCCATATCCAAGAAGTCTGGAGGAGTCACACAGGTGGCAATGGTGGGTTCTTCACCAAGAAACCCATTTCCTATGAAAAGGAAAATAGATTCTCTTTGGGGTACAAGGGCATGGGGGAAACTTGATTAAGTATTAAAAGAAACTTCTAAAAGGGGAGGGAAGCTAAAGGATCATTTCTCTGTCTGTCTGTCAGCTCTGGGATGCTCAGCTGCTGCCAAACATCCTGAGAACTTTTTATTTACTTTAAAAACAAATCCACAGATACTTTTCTTTATATTTGGGGCTGCTGGAGTGGCTTCCAAGGTAAGGCAGAGCAGTTCCAGCCTCTCCCAGCCCAGAGCTGCAGCCCTGCCAGGTGTTTTCACACAACCAGAACCCAAAGTGAGACAAGAACTGAATTACAACAGCTCCAAGTAGAATCTGGTGGTCAGTTTTTAAATGCTGAAGACCAAGGTCTAGCAAATATTTTACCATCTCTTGAGAACCCACGTGCAATGCTGCAGTCAAAGGTTTTAAGTCGATGCCGTGCTGCTGAAATGGGATCATTTCCCCAGGATTCTGTGGCAATTAGGAGCAGCACTCAGCAGGGTTATTTTTAGCAAGTGCACCTCATTCACACGTTTCCCAGCGCTGCTCAGGGATCACTGATCTATATGCATGACTGCAGCGATAAAATCTGGCAACACTCTTTAGGAACTGTTTAAACTGTTCTAGGCGTGTTCCGAGCAACTACAATTATTCCAACACCTAAAAAGAGCTTTTCCACTTGCAGGATTTTCCACTACTCAGTATGTGCACCCTTGCAGTTGGATAGTTAAGATTTTCCATGATTTCCTTGATTTGATTTGCACCTTTTCAGCCAGTGGACAAAGAAGGTGTCCCTGCCCATGGAAGGGGGCTGGAAGTGGATGGTCCTAAAGGTCCCTTCCAACCCAAACTATTCTGCTCACAAAATACCTCAGATGGGATTTGAAGAGGCTGGAAGGAAAGGTTCTTATCCTGATGCACAAATTCATAAGGGTACAGCTGAAAAATATGTCATTCATCAACAGACATTTATATAAATATTGAGACTGATCACTGTAAGACCTGCATTATTTTGTTAAATTTTAGTGAGCATAATGTACTTGGCATGACACTGAACAAAGCCAAAATTAAAACTGTAGCTCGGTCAGTTTTGCTGGGTTTTTCAATTTACAACAAATCCCAGAAACATGTTCACTGCATCACCACTGAATTTCTTTCTATTTCCTAAATGTCCTCAAATGCTGCTGCTGTACAGTGCCATTTCTTAAGAAGAACAAAACAAATTGAATTTATTGAGCATGGATGGAGATTTTGAATCAAGCACAGCACTTTTGTTGTTTTAAAAGGTGGCAGAGCTTTGGGTGCAGCAGGGATAAATAAAAGGCAGATGTGTTAAGGCATCTCCAGGAGGAAAAGTGTCCTGCTGGCCATGCTTCCATCCTGTGCAGTGCAAGAGACCTCAAAACCCTGCTCCACTTGGCCCAGGCTTCCCAGGACAAAGTTTACTCATGCTTGAAGATGGAAGGAGTGTGGCATTAGCAAAAAGCCCATCTTGAGCTGCCCAGCTGCAATCCAAGCTGCTGGAGAAATGAAGTCACAAGGGCTGAAAGCCAGAGACAGGACAACAGGAGAGAAACCACAGTGAAACTTGGAAAATGCATCACAAATGATGCATGGAAGGAGGAGAAACCTCTGCTTTTAAATTCAGTGGTCATTTTGAGGGCTCTGTCTTCCCCTAAACCCCCCTGCAATAGTGGCACACACCTCTGCCACCCCTTCACCTGCTCCCACCTTTCACAAGGGCAGCATTATTCCAAGTTCAGCTCCCAGTGTGAAATGCATCTCATTCTCCCTATGGTTCCCCAGGATCTCAGAATCTGTAATTACAGCACAACAACACAAACCTGACAGCCACCGTGGCAGCTCTTTTTGTCAGACAGAAAGGCAGCAAAGCCTCTCAGGGGCTGTGCCACATCCACTGTCAGCTCTCATCGGGTGGAGAGCTGAAAATCAGCAAGTGATGGCTCCCCTTGTTCCACCAAATGAATCAAAGATGTTCTTCTGAAGGGTTTTTCTGACTGTCAGTCAAGTCCCCACTGGAAATGGGAGCTGAAAACACTGGGGTTTTGGTTGGGGTTTCCCCTCTTCTTTGTATTTCTTTACCTTGTCTTTATATTAGAGGTGCAGAGTTGGAATGTTAAAAAAAGGTATTCATCACCTAAGAAACTTCAGTGACTTCAGCCCTCAAGCATTTCATACAATGACTATTATGGATGCCAATTTCACATAAAATACGTGAGTGATCAACTCTACCAGAATCACACAACAGATCCAGACAAATTTGGTTCCAATTTCTTTAGGTACAGTGGGATTTAGATGTTGATTTGCACTGTCTTTGGTGTGGTTGGTGGCTTAAGATGTGCTGGTACATCTATTTTATCCTAAGGCCATCAATTATAGATTTATAACGGAAAAAAAAAAACAAAACAACATGTAAGGGTCTTTCAGACAATAAACATTTTGTTCCCTAGAGGTATTCAGCTTCAAAATAAATAATGAAACAGGGATTTAAGATTTTAAGTGCTGGAATCAAAGCTATGTATTTCAAAGCACTGGGTGATGTCCAGCCTTCACACTGCTCATATCCCAGGAGAGGGGACTTCTGTTCTTCTGAAATTGTTTCTGTTATAACAAAATGCAGTAGCTCAAAAGGCACAGTAATAGCTTTCCCTCGGTCATATTACACATATATTTTCTAAATATTCCCTTTATTTCTAGCAAATGGGGCTGGATTTGTAGCAGAACTTGACTATCAAAGACCGTGACACAATTATGCCCCAGCTTATCTGCAAACTCCTTCACGGTTTGTATTGACCAGCTCTTCATTAACTGCAGTTATTGCCAATACCTTTCATAATTTGGTTTTCTGATTCCAGGAGATTATCTGGGCCAGAAGAATCCTCAGATAATAACTCTGTGATGTTACAGGGCTTTACAGCTGGATTCAATATGTGTGCATGTTTTCTCCCAGAGATCAGTTCAGGGATCCAATAACACTTTTGGACAGTTTAAGGCTGTGCAATAAACACCCCATAAAAACTGATTCAAAACCAAATCATCCCATAAAATCTGAGAAAACATAAATCACGTTTGGAAAGCAGGGGGGTCATTAAGGAAAACCACATCATTTCCTAGGTCTGAAAGCAGGAGTCAAGGGCTAACACAGCGCTGCTTCTCCAGCATCCCCAGCAGGGATCCCTCACTGCTGTCCCTGCAGAGCCCAAGAAATGGGATTTGTGTGCCCTGCTTTAGGAACAGCAGTGCCTCCAAGGCACAGGCTCCTCCTGGAGGATGAGCAAACCCACGAAGAAAAGAACTTGATTCAGCCCAAAGCAGAATTTGCTCGCTGTAAATGGCAGGTTTAGTGAGCAGAGGCACCAACAGGTATTTGCTTTTAGGCAGCATTTTGGAATGAAACTGGCTCTGGGAAGGAGGAGTCCATCTTTCTCCCTCAGTGGCCTTAAACTCAGCAGCCAGGAACAGTTCCATTATCCCAGCCCTGTGGAGAAGCTGTTTCAACTCATTTATAATCCTTCAGCATCTTCCCAAAGAGCAGAAGAATCACACCAGAGTCCAAATACTCTTTCCACTGTAGCCATTATGAAATAGCAAATATTTCTCCCTACTTCCTTCCTGTACCACCTTCCACTGAGCTTTAATTCCTCCATTTTCTAATGAACACGGCCCCATTCTCTCCCTAATATATGCAAATGCTCTACAAGAATTTTCAAAGCGCCGAACAAAACTTGATATCAATTTCTAATTAGAAATCTCTGCAGCAGCTCTGGAAATCTCAGCCTCCTCTCTGTGATTTTGTTAAAAAAAAATTAAAAAATCCACATGAGTGGTCACAGAAATGTGTATTGTATGAATGTATTTTTTTTTAATTTATTCATGAAGAAATATTTTTAAAGGCTGCTCGGTGACAGAGGATTTAACACAGTGTTATGCAATAACTGGTTCAACAGCTTCCCCCACCATGTACTTTTCTCTGCATGTAAATTTTTTGAAGTTATTTCTAAGGCAATAACTCGATATCAAAAGTTTAATTTCAGAGTGTGACAGATGACAAATATCTTCTCCCTGTTTAAGTGCTCCCCCCACAGCACTATTCTAGTCTGTGCAGAATATAAATGACCAGCTGAAGGCAAAATAAAAAAAAAAAAAAAGCCAAAAGCATTTCTCAAGGTTTTTCATTAAAATCCACGTTTAAGAGAGAATTAATGAAGGGGAAAGAAGTTACCCTCCCTGAATTATGCTGATCAAAGTACATTTCTTCAGAAGCTTCAAAGATTTGCTGAGCAATCCATCACTCATGTCCCCTCCCAAGGAAAAACCAAATGATGTATTGAAAATTTGGGTTAGCTGCAGTTCACTGTAAATACATTTATGACGCTGCAACAAAGGAATGCTGCCGTGTGCACAGGAAAGGAAAATTCCTGCAGCATCCTTCTTGTCAAAAGGACTGCACTGACTTTGACACCAACAGTTCAGTGTGAGCTTAGGTGCTGAGCTTGGCCACGTCTCAAAAGCTTGCAGAGCTGCAAGGCTTTGTGCAAGAAAGATGAATCAGCCTTAAATTAACCCCAGAGTGTGCAGTGAAATGCAGGGAAAGAGGTTCCTCAGGGATGCAGAGAGAGAGGTTCCAGCTCTTTCCCTGCTGCCTGCTCCAGCCCCAGCTCACACTGCCATCCACTGTGCCACCAGGGACTTGGGCTGGTGCTGCTGCTTTTCCAGGTGTTAAAAAACAACAGGAATTTTCCTTTTGGTGCTTCTTTCTGCTCCCTCATTCTCAGGCGATGGGCACAGGAAAATAACTTCATTCAAGAGAAAATCCCCCTGAAGTGTTTGCCCTGAGCCCAGCCCAGGAAGGAGCAGCTCTGGGTGAGCTGCCACCAGTGGAAAGGGCACATCCACTTGCAGGTCAGCTCCACAGCCTCCCAAAGGAAAAAGAGCTATAAAAACACAGATTGCAGCACTTTGATCCCTACCACAACCCTGAGCACCTCGCTGGGAATTCAGAGAATGAGCAGCATTCCCAGCATTTCCCACAAAGCTTTAACACTCCTGCTTTTTATTTTATCCACATCCATTCCTTCAGGAGTGGGTACAAGTGCATTCAAACATCCTGAACCTGAGAGAGGGTTTAACACCTCCCTAGCCACACAGCTGTGGTTAAACTGCTTTTCTGACAAAGTTTTATCTGCTAATTCATTCATTTTCTCTAATGAGGTCTTCCAAAGCATCAGCAAAGTACAATGACAGCACTGTACAGGTGATTCATGCAAAGATGCTTTCCAACATTTTCCCCAACTAACTTCAATGTGGTTGTCATGGCTGGTTTGCCCATCACTTCTAGTAAGCACACACATTAATTATGCATTACAAATTTTTATCAATTACACATGTTACAACTTGAACAGTTAGTTCAAGTCCAGTTAGTTCCTCAAGTTAAAAAAAAAAAGATTAATTGAAATTTTCTCTGATTAAATAACATACTGAATTTATTATTTCCACGGCACATCCAGAAGTGGTTCAAGGTGAATTCTTTTGATCCAAAAGCAATTAGGACATTTTTTTCCAATTCAGTAAATTCAATAAATTCAAATATAATGAGATGCCAGTGAAAAAACTTCCTGGTGGTTGACAGGTGACTCCATTCCTAATCTATTCCTTCTACCTTCAGTGGATGGGCCTATGAAAAAATGCTTACAAGGGCTGTTTGGAAAAAATATTGGGTTGTTACTGGGATTTTAAGTTGTGCCAAACTATTTCCTGCAAGATTGTCCTAAAATAATTCCCTGGAGCACACCAGGGAATTTACAGAGCGGGTGATTGCAGCCTGTCTAAAGGCAGAGCAGGGCCCTTTCAGCACAGTGAGAAGGAGAAGTATTTTAAACCATTCCTCAGCTCCTGAGCCTTCTCCTGCACAGCTTTCCCCCACACCATTGTCACAAAAGGCGGCACTGACAGCTCGGGAGGCTCCAGCAGGAAGCCACCCACACTCAGCTCCAGAAAAGCTCTGCCTGGCTAAGCCAGGCTCTCCTGGCCAGGCCCAGGTGACATCTCTGGTGGCACTGGCAGGATCCCCCCTGGGCACCCACCCTGTCCCTTTGTGGATGAGCCCGAGATGTGTCAGTGTAAAAAATGCATATTTTATGATTGGCTTTTTGCAAATGTTAAAATGAATATTGTACGTGTTATGTTAGAAAATAATGCTGTATTAATTCTCTTAAGTAGTGTGGTAAATATAGTTTTAGGTTATAAAAAAAAAAGTTAAAATAGAAACTATGCTATGTAAGATACTTTTTTTAAAGAAAGGACTTGCAGTGAGATAGCAGCCACAGGACACCAAGATCTTTCAGAGAAAGAGAATTTATTGCCCCATTATCAGAAGAAACGAACTTTCCCCTGCCTTGCTCAGCCATGAAGACGCCCTTAGGATTAATGGGAAGAAGTTGCTGATGACCAGACAGAATCCTGTTTGAATAGAATTTATGCACCATGTATGACATGTATGAATGTGCAACAGATTATTGTTTTTAAGAATTAATCCTCTGCTAACTTCTGTCTTTTTTCAGGCTTATTTTGCCCAGAAAGAGGTACCACGACCATCCATAACTCTTTGTTTCTATTGTCTCATATTGTCCTAATCCAAATTGTCCAAATGTTTATTACTCTAATTATATTGCTATTTTTATAACCATTTTATTCCTATTAAACTTTAAAAATGTTAAAAACAAGTGATTGGCGTTTTCCACACTATACTAAAAAAGAGAGGAAAATGGGAAAAAAACAACTTTATTCCTTAGTGGAGTAGCACAAAAGATGATTATGTTACCTTAGAGTTTCCCAAAAATAACCTTATCTCGAGATACCCATCAGGCACCACTATTTTCAGAACCATTAGGATATATTTCAGCTTAAATTTCCTCTGACAAGGGGGTTTTACCTCTGTAAAATGTCTCAGTTTAAAAGAAAAGTTCCCTTACTATAGATTAGGGAAAAAACACACGCACCAAAAAAACCAAAACCACAAACAGAAAAGCATAAAACTGCTCAAGTTGTTTAAGAGAAAACCATAAGCACAAATTGCCATGGCCAAAAGCCACAAAATTTGTAATATTTTCAATCTTAGCAGACTTTCATAATCAGTCACCACTATTTTCACAGCCATTATAAGACATTTCAGCTTAAATTTCCTCTGAGAAGGCCTTTTTTTACCTCTGTAAAACATCTTGTTTCTTAAAAAATGTTCCCTTATTATTAGAGACTTGTGGCTTTGCTGACTTTCTTTCTGTGCAGAGGAAATTCCTTGCTATGGATTAGAGATTTTGGGGTTTAGTGAATGCCTTTCTGTGCAGAGAAAACCCTAGTTTAGGGCACATAGCAGCATAAACCATTTTTCAAGATGATTTCCCACCACATGAACAAGTGCTTGAGGAGATACAGGCATAAAATGATCCTGCTTTAAATGTTCTAACTCTGTAATATATTTGTCTTCTTGTTCTGATAAAGTATGCATGTTGACAAGAGAAAAATGGAAGAGAGATCCAAGGGAATAAAACCCCTGCCATCAACTACAGAAAATGTAACATGATTTCTGTTGTACCAGAGATTAGAGATATTAAATGCAAATTCATGCAAAAATGCTACTCATAAAGTGATTTGGAGGCCTTGAGTAACCTTTTTTGGTAAAATGTGTCATTCACAGAATAAATGCAGATATATCACAATGTGAGATGTGATATAAAGAATTGTAAGTGACATATTACATTTTGGAAGGATTTCTGGCCCTCATTTGAGACCATTGACGTCCAGATCCTCAGAGGCTTCAGCATTCACAGAATCCTAGAAAGGCTTGCACAGGGTGCTCAGAGAAATTTATCAGTGATGATTAAATGATGGAAATGCTTTAACATTACTGCAAATTCCACTCGATGGCAAATATTTAACTTTACACAACAAGCACCCACACACCAAATTAAAGAAGCTGCAAACCAAGATAAAACTTCATTATTAGTCTTCCCAACATGGAGAAACGAGACAACAAACACAAGCTGGCAAACCATCAGAACTATTTTTCAGCAACTGCAGGCAAAGGTAGAAATGCATCAGGCATGCAGCAGGCGAAATAAACCGGAACCAAGAGCTGCCACCCAAACTAAACCCCTGCAGATGCTGCTTGTGTTGGTATGAGTGGGCATTACCTGTTATTTATAAGTGATGGCATCATTATTATCCCAGGTTTCCCCAGATGGACCCCTCCAGACAGCAATTTCCCCACTGCTGTCACCATCTCAGCAGTAAATCTCACTCCCAAACAGAACCTCCTCTACTGTGTTAAGTGCCAAGGGCTCCAAAGAACGTATTCCCCCCAAATATTTCTCATGTGAATAGCACATTATATTTACTATTAGATACATTTCTAGTGGCACACTAAATACACACTTATGAAACAGGCTGGATTTATTTCCAGTATATAAAAGGCCATAAAGTTTTCCATCCATAGGGGACCAAGCTAATCACAGCCCATTCAACCATTGGACCCAAAACATTTCTGTCAGACAGTTTGATTGTTTCCCACTGAGGACACATGGCCCTTGTCTCCAGATAAATCTCCAGCCTGAATTTAAGGAGTTAAAGGGTTAAAAAGGACCCAAATGCTCTGACACAGAGACATATTTCTTCACCAGTCCTATTTCCAAAGGAATATATCAAATTTCCCACCAGAGTCACACACAACAGCATGCCCCACGTTTCAAAGCAAGGATGCATTAACTTCATTTAAAATTTCTCTACTCCCATTTTAGGTGCTTACATGTTCAGCCTAAGAGTGGACATTTTGTCTTGCTACACTCCACTCTCACTTCTCACTCTCTCTGCTTGAGATTGAGCTTCACTCATAAATGAACAAAATGGCCAATTTTTGGATGAGCAGGGGAGAAGGTGATTGTTTGGGGTTTTTAAGTAAGTCCATTTTCAACTGTCTCAAAATGGCCATTTCAAATCAGCAACAAGGTTTACAGCAGGCCTGGTCTTCATCTTTTCATTTACTTGCTTTCATTCCCCTTAAACCAGCAAAATAAAAAGCTTTCAGGGATTTCCAGAGTGACCCATTCTCATTGCTGCCAAATGGAAAATGTGGATTTTATTGTAGTGTCCTACAAGCAGGATCCTGTTGCAGAGGAATACTCTGTATGAAGCAGACATTTTCCCTGGGAAGTGGAAAAAGGGTTCCCCCTCTTTTTTTTTTTTGCTTCTTTTTAAATGAAATCTGCTTCCTTGCAGTCCACATACCTAATTTGTGTGATGCAATAAACGTTGCCTTCTCAGAGAGCAAGCTTATAGTCAAAATAAACCACTCTGGAGCATCTGAAGATGCTTTTAATCATTCATTACAATATGCTGTGTTTTTAGAGCCTATGTAAGTGTAATATAACCAAACCCAGCCCCAGGTTTTCACCCCCAGTGGAACACGGGAGCTGTGACAGGGGACACAAAAGCTCTCGCTCGAGTGGCAGCGCAGCTTCCTCAACACCTGAAATTTGTGACAGGAACTGAGAGAGTGTGGAAATGAATAGTCTGGCTTTTCTAGACATGGAGATTAGGGACAAGAAACCAACAGGACTCGTGGAGTGGTTGGAAAACACTCCAAGGTCACTGGATCCAGCTGCCAATGCAGCACTGCCACGTCCACCTCCGCGCCGTGTCCCCAGGTGCCACATCCACACGGCTTGGTGGAATGATGGATGATCCACCCACAGCCCTGGGCAGCCTGTTCCAGTGCCTGGCTGCTCTTTCAGCGAAGAAATCTTTCCCAATATCCAACAGAAACCTCCCCATGTGCAACCTGAGGCCGTTTCCTCTTGTTCATCCCTTGTTATTTGGGAGAAGAGACCGACCCCCACCGGGCTGCAAGCTCCTGGCAGGGAGTTGTGGAAGGAAAACTGCCATTTATCATGGGAAGACTTTAACACTGCACACAAAGACAAAGCAGGGATTCTCAGGGCAGCAAACTGTTCTCCAAGCCAGTAATTTCTAATTCTACAGGACACAGATCAATACTCTTCAGCTTTACGAGCTGATTCGCCGGAGTTATTGTTCCTGCTGCACCTTTAGTGCACAGCAGAGAGGTTTAAATCAAAGCCAGGGAACAAAGGAGGGCTGATGTGCCCCTGGGGAGGTCTGGATGAGATGCAGGCTCTGCTGTGAGCCCCGCTCAGGAGCACTCAGCACCACAATGGAGCAATCAGCAACGCACAGAGCTGCCACCAGCATCACTGCCACGCCAGGTGACTCCCCCGGCCACCCACTGCACAGGGGAGTTTGGTGGGCACTGAAGGAGACAAAGGAAAGAGGAGGAAAAAATCTCAGAATTCCTCTTGGAATGTCAGCATTTGCATGGATCACTGCCCTGCACACAGAGGAACATACAAAGCCCGGGTGGTTTGCACACAGCCCAAAGTAGCAGCACGAGCTCCTGGGAAAAGTTGATGAACAGGGAAAGGGAAATGGCAAAATTAAACATTATCTTAGATAATCTGGGCTGAATATTGTTAAAATCTTCTTTCAGCTTTACAATCACTTGCCCTTTTTTTCCGGTTTTTATCTCAATGGCAGCTTGCAAATCTCACTGAAGTGCAATAAAAATCATAGTGCTTCATGAACATAAACTATTAAAAAAGCTACCATTTATTACTTCAGTGAAACAAGAAATGGAAACTCTAATGTATCCCATCTGTCTCAATGGTAATGAGCCCATGCAAAACTCATTGCAGGGTCAGAATCCAATATTTCCCTTTGGATCGTTCAGTGCAAACCAAGTTCATGTCAGCTCTGGTTCCAACGGCAGAAAGAGGCAAAATGAGCTGCAGCTCCCAAGATTTTGTTATGCTGATCAGATATTTCCCAGGTTTGAAGCCTCTTTGGCGTGCAGTCTGATTTGACACACTCAGAATTTGGACTGGAAGGTGTTTGCAGCTCTGGTTTCTCAGAATGCTGCTCCACCTGCCTGCAGAGCTCCTCCCGAGGCACACGGGCTCCACTCACTCTGCAGTGGGAGCCTTGTGGCAGTCAAGGGATTGACTTCAACATTCCAAGTACATGGCATTTGCAGAGCATTTTATGTCTTATAAAGCTTTTGTAAACCTACATTTAAACACGTAGTTTACTAACACTACTTGGAAGCTTTTTTGAAATAAAAATAGAAATTTTTCAGTTCTGAAGATCTGATTGCCAAAGCTGAATGATCAGGGCGCAGTAACTACCTGTGTGCTTATCTTAACACAACTGACAGAGATCCAAGCAGCTCCATTCAAACAAAACAAAAAAAAAAAAAAAAAAGAAAAGGAAGAAAGAAAACCAATGTTCAACATCTTCCTTTAAAAAAATAACGAAACAAGAACAAAAGGCAGAAAAACCTTCACGTATTTTCCTACAGTACTTGACTATAAACTGACTTTGAAACTCAGCTCCAACAGGCAGGTTTACAGAGCCTGAAAGCAAACTGAGTATTATTTGTTTTCCTTTGCAGTGCTGCAGAACCAGCAGCCAGAGCAGAGCTAAGCTTTGGCTCAGGTTTCTTTGATCCTGGAAAACCAAGTTCTGCCAAAAGTGTTCAAACAGCCCTGCAGGCTTGAGGCTAACAAGCAAGGGAGGCTCATCCATATTCAGCAGAGCTGAAGGGTTCTTGTGCTGGCAGCCCAGAGCAAACCTTCACAGATGCTTTCCTGGCCCACACCTCTTGTGATGCAACCACCCACACTGGGCTTGCATGATAAGCACCAGCATATCAATGTGTGATCAATTAATTTATGAGTATTTAATAGGCTAAGGAAAGGGCAGCTAACTCCCTCACTGAGATTAAGAGACTTTTTAGCACTAGTGGCAGAGACAGGTACATCTGTGGTCCTGCAGCTCAAACATAACATTTTTAAGCCCATAGGCACAGGCATCCACCAAAGTTGCTCACAGAAGGATGATTTATCTTTTCACACTTGCTTCTCACTAATTTTGTTACTGACACACCAGTAATTACTGTTTCTAAATGCCTTCCCTACCTTCTTCAATATTAATTACACTGTGTTCAGCACCTAAAAATGTACAAACCATGCAGAAGACAAAAAAGATGCATTTCCTACAGGGGCTACAGAGCTTTCAAAAGAAGGAATACAAGAGCAAGGACCCAATAGGCAGAAGTCACCAGCTTTGCACAGGGAGTCCCAGGTAGGGATAAAAATAAACTTGAAGTTTTGAAGGGCTGAAATAGAGGGCAAAAAGAGAACTGCAAAAGATTTTTCCTGACTCTTACTTGCCATTCTTCTGAGACTCATTTCTTCCTAAGAAATGGCCAAAGAAAAGGTTGGCTTGTCACACCAAACAATACAAAAACAAGGCTCCCAGTCAGCTTTCAAAAGCTTTTCCTGCCCTGTCCCCTCCAGCCCTTCTGCCACATCTGTGTCACTCCTCAGGGCCCATTCCAGTAACAGTACATCAGAATTTACAAAGGAAGCAACTTTTCCCTGCAGATCACTTTCCTAAGGAGAAACATCAGCTGGGGATTTATCCCACATCCAGCTCCACCTTCTCAGCTGCTAAAGGAGCAGGAGACACGAGCAGGTCTGTGTGATCTGCAGTGGTTCACAAATCAGGGCAGGACAATCTCCCTGAGAGGGGTCCCTTATGAGGGGGACATGGAATAATGTCTGAGAAGGATTGTGGAGCATCAATAATGGTTTGTCTTTAAAAGTGAGCTGAGAGCCAGAGCCACGAGGAAGATGGAATGCCATGATTTAAGTTTCTCAGCTGCTGTTCAAGTTCATGAAAAGCTTCTCAATCAGACTCTCACCTGCTTCCCACCTCCAGAAAACAGTGTGACAAGCCAGGGACTCTGACAGGGCCTTTTTGGGAGCCTGTTTTCCCTCTGCCTGGTAAATAAAGGTTGCCTTCCAGTCCTCTGCTATTAAGAATTCATTCTGAGAGGGAATCACCTAATTCATCACAGCTCAGCCTTACTCTCACAAGAGCACCTACACTCAGGCCATGTGTCTGGAATAGCTCCTCAGCTATTAACCCTTCTCCTCCCAACCCTCACAGCCTCAAGGGAAAAGTCACTCAAGCTGTGAAAAGAAAGAGGTGGAGGCTGGATCCAAAAGGGAACTCAAATCCCCACAAGACCTGCACTAGGTTTCACCTCCTTTCTTCATTCCCTCCTTTCTGCCCTGTCCTAAGGACACAGACTCCCTGTGGACACAAATCAGGACACCTCAAGAGACAAGATCCACCAGGAAAACACACCAGGGTCTGCACCTGGAGTCCCTTCTCAGATCTGAGGAACTTCCTAGGAAGGGGCATTTCTTTCTGGAAGGGTTTGTAGAGCCTTCCACAGCCGAGGGAATGGGTGTGGAAGGCTCTGCAATGCCATTTATCTGGAAGATAAATAGCATTGTTCTTGCTGAAGCAAGGCTGACACACGAAAGACAGTGCAGAGAACTCCTGCAGTGATGTTTTTCTTGCCATCCACCTGATGGAGGGTATAACCCAATATACTTGTATTTTCCAAATAAAAACCAAAACTGCTTCTTCTGCTTCCCTCTACTTTGCATTCTTCCTTGTCTCACTAAGGAGCTTTTTTTACCAAAGAGATCTCTGATGGACATCTGCAGGTCACCAACCAACAATCACAGGCAAAGTGAAATTTACTGCTTTTCCCACCAGTGACATTCAGTACGTGCACTGTTCATTATTTATTTATAAGAGATTCCTGAGGAAAGAGGATAAATATTTTGGTCTGATGCCATTTAACATCATTTTAAAATTCTGCTGGGATGGTAACTTGTTGGCTGTGTTACTTACACACTAATTGAGGACACATCAATTACTTAAGAGATTATACTAAAAATATCTTGCTGGGAGACGGTCATCTAATGAAAAAAAAACCTTTTTTTTTTTTTAAGATACAAAACAAACCCCTGTTTCATTAGGAGTATATTATACAACAATTTAAAAGCCAACCGCCAGTTTCTCACCTTACAACAATGAAAATTTAAGTATTTCTCAAAGCATGGGGATAAGTCAGGAAATGTTTTAGACTAGCATCATTTTTGGGAAGGGTTTTAGCAGCTAAGATTTTAATAAAGTATCAATTAAAATTTCCTCTATCACACTTAAAAATACACAGAACCAGCTCCTGGTCTGACTTCACAAACATCCCAACAGGACAGGCTCTAGAAATAAAGCTGTTTCTGCCTTAAGAAAAAAAAGTGCATTTTTCCTGCAGGTTTCAGCAGTGACACACAGGAAGCCAAAGGCTTTTGCTGGAGGGTTTTGCTCCACAACAAATCAAAGCAGGCCCCAGTTCTCATCTCCCTCAGGACCCTGCAAATGCAGCTCCATTAACATTCAGCACACTTGAGCTCAGAAAAGGAGAATTTTGTATAAGTATTAATTATGCAAATTAAATAAGTATGCTTTTAAATATATCTAATGTATGGAAATGACCCACAGTTATATCTCCACTTGAATTATTGTCTAATAATAGAGAGCTGCTGCTGCTGCAGAGCACTGCGCTGCAGGTACAGCCTGTGGGGTGACATCTTCATTGTGGCCAACATTTTCAGTGAAGGGAAAAGAGAAAGAAAGGGGAGAGGAGCAAGAACATTTTTCTTTGCTGGTTTGGCATCAAACTTGAGAGAAATCGAGCTGAAATCTGTGTGCTATTGACCAACACTTGCACAAGTAGCTGTGATAAATGCAGATATAAATATTCTCTAGGCATCATCCTGGAGCACATTCCTGGGTTTAGGTGTCTGATTCATACATTTGACCTGCAACTTCAAGCCCACCAAGATGAAGCTGCTGCAGCTCTGATGGTTCTCTGGCAAAATCCTACTGAGAAGGGGGAGAAAGGAGAAGAAAAGGAAGGGGAAGGAAGAAAGAAAAAAGGGGAAGGAAGAAAGAAAAAAGGGGAAGGAAGAAAGAAAAAAGGGGAAGGAAGAAAAAAAAAAGGGGAAGGAAGAAAGAAAAAGGGGGAAGGAAGAAAGAAAAAAGGGGGAAGGAAGAAAGAAAAAAGGGGGAAGGAAGAAAGAAAAAAGGGGAAGGAAGAAAGAAGAAGGGGGAAGGAAGAAAAAAGGGGAGGGAAGGAGCTGGTGGAATAGAGAAAGGAAAGGAGTGAATACTTGAACACTTTTTATGAGAGAAATAGGAGATTCAGATCATAAACTTCTTATTCTGCTGAGAATTCAGCTCAAGGCACTGAAAGTGGCTTTAATATCCAGTTACTGGTATTTTCCAGTGTTCAACCAGACCTGGGCAGAACAAAATCTATGATGAGAGAACAGAATTGAACTCGAGAAATATATGATTGAGGAAATAATTCATGGTTTTGCCTTAAACCCTTTAATGGCACTGAAAGAATTTTAAAATGAAAACCAAAACAAACTACTTTTAGTGACTCAAACTAGAAACCCTTTCCAGAACACATAAATTGATTAACCCATCATACTGCCATTAAAAAGAAAATAATGGAACACCAAAAAAATCCGGTTTAAAAGTTTGCTTTTAAATTACTAATGAGATAGCTCCTTGTATTTACCTCTAACTTTCAGGAATGGGTTAATTGTAAAACCAAAAATGCAGGCATACATAGAGGAACATCTGCTTGGGATGACTTCATTACTACCACCCTGACTGGCTCCACAAAGCTGTGCCACAAGTGTCACGTTTCTGGCATTTCTTGCCATGCCAAGCTCGCTGTTCAGCAGGATTGCATGAACATTTCCTTGCCTTGCTGACAAACTCTCTGCTACCAGGATGCCACACTTGGTGGGTGGAAAGCAAATTTTTTTTTTCCTTCACACTCTTCTGGTGATAAAGGCCAAAAATGAAATTTTTGAAAATTCCCCTTCTGTTTCTCCAGCACCATCATTCCTGAACTTCATGGTCCAATTATCCTGCCAGAATCCTTTCTCTTCCAAGTTTGACAGCAAACTCCATGGGCAGCATCCCTCTCACTGCAGCAACTGCCACTCAGCTCCAAGGCCCAGGGAAGTTTGATCAGCCAAAATCATTTGACAGCAGGAGGAGATACCTCATTTGTTGGATGAAGATGTGCTGTGCTGAACATCACAAAGCTGAGATGAGCTTCTCCATCAAAAAGCACATTCTGGGGGAGAACAGTTTCTCATCCATGAGCAAGAAGGTAACTCATTGCTGTACCCTGTTTTGTGTTTTTCAAACAGGGCTTTCTGCTGGAAAAAAATGAGAGCTCTTTCTCAAACATTAATGTTTCCTCTCTTCTAAAAATCAGGGGAAATGTGGTGAAGGAAAAAAAAAATCTTACTTCACTCAGGGGGAGAAAAAAGAGCCCAGTGCCTTAAAGCAGATCTGAATTCTTGTTGATTATAAATGTCACAATACCTTGGCTGTTACACAACTGCCAGGGAAATGAAATGGCAATGCTGTGGGATTACTCACATGGAACAGCCAATCCCCTGCTCTCTGAGGGAAAATATTAAACTTAGTTGTAAGCTAAATAAAAGTGTGTTCTGAGGCAGAAGTGCACGGATATAACAGCAGGAGTGAAGAGACACTGTTGGAGGTATTTGTGTGGATTTCACTCTGGTTCAGATTTGCTTTTACATCAGTCAGGCTCCCAGACGTGTCCATGGGACGTGAGACCTCTGCCACTCACTGGGACCATCAGGACAGCTTCTGAGAGAAGGAATGCCAGCTGCTGAATGCCTTTTTCAGGGACCTCCTGAGCAGGGCAGCCCCAGCAGAGGGGCAGGGGAGCTGAACTTGCAGCCTTGCCTCATTTTTCCCAGTGCCTGGGAAAAGCCTTTGCTTTGTCTCTGACATGGATTGCTAAATCACTGCAGAATAAAACTGAATAGAACAAAACTGGTGTTGCCTGTCTGCTCCAGGGCAGGGGGTTTGAGGCTCACCTGAGCTCAGGGACTCCAGGCAGCTCTGGCTCCAGCACCCCAGCCCCTCTCCAGCTGTGTGACAGGTTGGATAATTGACTTCCAGAGCAGCAAAGTGACATCAGCCAAATCTCTCAGTAGCCAAAAAATCAGCCACTAAACTGCTGTCAACATACAGCAACAAGCACCCCAGCTGTGCACAGGCACCAGGCTATTGGGCTGGCCAAGAAGTTTTCAGTTTGGATTTTGCCATGACGACAACCCCAGTACAGAGCAACAAATGGCAGACAGGCCCTTCTGACCCCCCTCCTTCTTTGGTTTCAGTGAGGCAAGGTGAAAAGCTGGGCTGTCACACACAGCCCATCCTTCTCCCAAAAGAGCTGCAAGGGTCTGCAGCAGCAGCAGCCAAGGCTGGAGCTGCCGGGGAGGTGGTGGAGCAAGAGCCAGACCTGGGACAGCCTGGAGAACCACCCAGGGGTTGGCTTCAACTTCTGCACACGGCTGCAAATGTTCAGGGATGGCACAGAAAAAGTGGTGTAGGATGGCACAAAACTCCAGTGGGAACAAAACTGGGGGTTTTGCTTTCATCCTTAAGTGTCTGACCGAGGGCTCCTCAGAACAGAGCCGCACGCGCCCTCCTCAGCACCAACAAATTCCAGTTTGAACTTCTGCTGAAGGTCATTTTGCCAGAAAAAGCAACAGGCTGGCCTTGTTTGGTTTGCTTTTGTTTGGTTTGGGGTTTAGGTCAATATGGTCTGCAAATAGTACAGCAAAGAGATTAAATAGTTCTAAAGGGAAAGGAAAGCTCTTTAAAAAGCCAATAGCATTCGACACCCTGACTTCACCTCAAGGTTCCTTGAGATGTCTGTGAAATAACAGGGCACGAGGGCTGGGGCTGACAGATAGATCCACCCTGAAGTGTTATTAAACTCCAAAGAGCTGCCTCAACAAAGACATTTTCTAAAGGAGCACAAGCATTCCACTGAGGTGGGGTATCAGATCATATAGAAAGCAATACACACTTCAAAGGGAAAGCCATTCATGCTTCCTCTTATTATAACAATAATAATTATTGCTTTTCTTATAAGACATTTGGAAGCTACAGATCTCTGTGAAATTTCAAACCTGCCTGCTAATACAGAAGTGCTCTACACCAGAGAGGTAAAAGCAGTTCTGAGAGAGAGGTTCTGGAGAAAACACCTGTTTTATGAGAGCTCTTCAAAGATTTATCATCTCTGCTGGTTCTTTCCCTGGGTTAAAACCTCAACGTTACATCTCTAGTACAGACAACACATTCCAGTTTTAAATGAAAACTGATGGAAATTGATTTTAAACTGTTCTCAAGCTGACTTAACCAAAGTCACCAAGGCTTTTAAACAAGAGCAATGAAAAGAAAAAAGAGCACAAACAAAAGCAACAAAAAGGTGATTCACCAGGAAAGGTATTTCCTAATCAAGCACCACTGAAGTATGTTCAGGACTCTCACATTAATTTTTCCTCCATCAGGCTCCACTCTTTTTCAAAATGCATCACCAAGTCTAATATTTAAGCACTTCCATGATCACTGTGAAGAAGCTGGTAAAGTGTAACATGCCAAAAATAAAACTGAAAAAGAAATCTAGCAAAACATTGAAAGAAGCAGTCACAAACAATTATAACTGCTGGAACATGTAATAATGAGGGAAAGTAACAGGCTGACAACATGACAGAATTTAAAAAAAAATCAATTAAATCCTAAATATTAAACTCTCTTTACCTCTACATATCTTGGGATGCTTTGCAATTTCTGTTCAACAGCATCAACAGTAACTACACTCAAGATAAAGGTTCCTTATCTGAGTTCTACAGTCAGGCACCTGTATTTGGTACCTGCATTGTGACATGTTCCTGTTTCCATGTGCAAAAACCTGAAAGAAACAAGGCTGTACAATCTTTTCACACAAATGAACCTCTACACCTGGTTAAAAACATTGCTAAAAACACCTTGGAACTCCTAATGCCTAAAGCACTGAAAAGTTTAGAAACTTTTAGAACAAAAAATTTTCATATGACCATAAAAGTTTTCCCAAAACCTCTCAGCTTCTTGCTTTACTCAAAGCAGGTCACATTCACCCTTGTCTGTCTCTTTATTAAAAAAAAAGTCCAAACAAAAGCCACAAAAGGAGCACCTTCCAGCTGGGACTTTTCCAGTGACAACATCAAATATTCAGAGCAGAAACTCTCACTTTGTTACATTGAGCCTGGTGCAAAATCAAATTAAAACAGCAGAAGGTGCTGGACACCCTGAGCAGGTGAGTGTTAAGAAAACTTACCCAAAATTTCCAGAAACACATCACTCTGGGATAAAAGGGTGTTTCTGCACAAATACCAATGGGTTTGGATTCTCTGAACAAAATTTCTGTACGGCAAAATGTCACTGGCAAGCGACATAACTCCAGTCCACTCTAGATTCTGGCTTTAGAACCCTTTCATGGAGTTCAACCCCTTGCAAAATAATGAATTCTGAATAACTGGGAATACTGCTGCTTTTATGCACTTCAGTCACACACTCTGCAAGTAATAAGGTGAAGCTATTGTGATTCAGGACCAAGAATGGAGCTGTCACCTGCCCACTGCCTTGTGTCACTGCAAGCGGCCTCACAGGTCACTCCTGCTCCAGCCACCCAAAACAGAGCTGTGCATGTGACTGAATAATATGATTAGAGACAAAAAATTAGCATAACTAAGCAAAGTCAGCCCTGATAGCACCAGTGTTGTCACTCCCCCCTGTCATTTATTGACAGGATTTGCAAAAGAAGGAACAAAATTTTTTTTCAAGAAATTCTGGAGAACGGAAGACTGATATTGCAAAACTTCCCAAAGGAGAGGAAATCAAAATAGCTTTTGAAATCTATGACAATCAAGGCTTGGTTTCTAAGAGTCACCAGTGGCTTCTGGACACTCCTGGCTTTTCAAAAGCATCAAGAAAGGCAGGGTGAAAGCAGAGGAGGCTCAGGCTCCGGGAGGTCCTGTTGGGAACCAGGGCTGGGACACAGCAGTGCCATGGAGGCTCCGTGTGCCACTGCCAAGCCAAGCTGGGCCAGCAGGGAAGCAGCAGCTCCCAAAGGTCTCCTTTATTACCCTTTCCAAAAGATACATTTCCACAAACACTTGGGACTACAATGAGTTTGAATTTTCCAGCCAAAAATGTTTTTGTCGCAAGTCTCCGCCGTTCCTGCCACCAAACTAAAAACCATTAAAAGAATGAATTTGTTGTGCAATTCTGGCCAGCTGGATTCTCCCTCTGCAGCTATTGCAGAACTCTTACGTGACCTGGAGCCAACAGAATCTTTCACTGATGCTCAGGGTGTGCATTTTGTGTACCCAGCCTGAAGCTGCCAGGTGAACCTCCCAGCAAGGTGGGCGCTGGAGCCCGGAGCAGAGAAAGTTCTGTCAACACATAAAAACTTCTCAAAGGGCTGGCAGCATTGCACCCTAATGCTCTTGCCAAGGTGACACTGTTGTGCACAGAAACATTGGATTCTCTTTCCTGGCTACCTGGGGGTTTAAAGATGAAGAGGAGTGTGCTGTCACTGCCCTACTGAGCCCCCAGCACACAAGCCCTGGTTCTCTGGCTCTGATGTTGCACAACGCCCACACAACAGAGACACATCCAAATACAATTAATCTGAGATGAAAATTGCAAACTCAGATACCCTCCCCAGACCCTACTAGAGAAAGTGTTGCTGCAAATTCCAATAATTATCCCTTGCTGCTGAAAGAAGCAAAGCCATTTCAGAAACAAATGAATTCCTTTCACTAACACCATTGATTAGGTTTCTGCAGGAGGAATCAATGCAGGTATGGCTGTACCTGCATGGAAATAGCTCAGCTGCTCACTCACTCTCCAAAGACTTGTTATTTGCCAAGCTCAGGGGAGCAGAGTGTTTCCATACTGTGCATTTTACACAAATCAAGCTTCACAGAAAGCTCCAAACTGAGGCTGAACATGGTCTCTCCTCAGCCTCCTCCCTTGCACCACCCAACCAGGAGCACAGGGAAACACACTGAGGAATTACTGGAAGAAAAACCTAATCCCCCCATCCCAAAATATTTCCTTCAGCCTCTAACAGCTTTCCCATCAGGGAAATTTTAATCCAAACTGTTGAGGATTGCTAACCTCACCTGGAAGCTACAGTTGATGCACAAATCTGCAGCACATTTCAAAACAAGGATCCTTTCTCTCTTTGCAGTGGTTAAATGGATCTCCCACTTGAAGCAAGTATGATTTATTAAAGCATTTAATATTTGGAGTAGCATTTATGCTTTCACCTTATACATAATATTGACATTCCAATAAGACAACTGAAAGCAACAATAAAACAGAAATATAACTGCATTTTCTTATCTGCACTAACAGAGAAGAAAACTAATGTTGCCATCCCTGACATTCCATAATGTAATTTTTTAGTGTATTCCTTTGGTTTTAAATTAATAATGATGCTTCCTTTCAGGAAAATCTAGCCATACAGAAAAGAGGATTTTACAGAGATTTTCAGGTGCTGAGTCTATTTTCACTCTAAGTTACAGTAAAACAAACTTGCATATAAGAGTAATAATCAAAAATGCATCAGGGTGATAGGGTGATGTCTGGGATCTCTAGGCTCCAAACCCAGCTGGGGACACTGGACAGAGCATTTTGGCTCCTCCCTTGGAACAGGGCAGTGCATTTTGATGTAAATGCAGTTCTTGGATTGTGCTGAAGAGCTCGATCCCTGCTCAACATCCTGCTCACAAACCAGCAGCTCCTCCCTGATGCTCCATCACACAACTTTTGCAACAAAGGGGTTCCTATCCTCAAAAGACCTCTCAGCTCCTCCTTCTTCCCAGACTAAGGTGGTCTGAAACACCAAGGAAAACAGTTTTTTAAAAAAAAATGGAAATTTCTGTCAGAAACTCTAAGAAATCAATTTTTCATGAGCAGAAACCCACATTCTCTGTAACAAAACATCCTTTGGAGAATGTTTTGACTTTTGAGCAACAGCTGCAAGCAGGGAAGATGTGAGGGTTTCATTCTGGACTGCAGTATCTGGGGGGAGCACTGGGGAACATTAGCAGCTGGATTTGACATAGATTCTATTGTGAGGGCTCATTCCCCAGCAAGCTGGGCTCCCTGCTTCCTTCCTGGCCCTGCTTTCCAAAGCCAGCATTGCCATAAGGAAGAAATGAAGGAGGGGGTGGTACTCCACCAGGATGTTTTTCCATGGAGGCAGTAACAATAGAGCTATTTTTACTTTCATTCATTTAATAAAATGTTGGTAATTGAGAGAAATAAATAATCAAAACCAACCACCTCCAATGACATTTTAGATGCGTTGGGGACAGCCACTCTCCCTCTGCTCACTTCATCCCAATGGTAGAATTACAGATTCTGTCTCAGGAAGAGAACACTGTTTGGAATATTTCCTTTCACCAACTCAGACTTTTAGACAATACGATAATAATTTTATTTAACTTTTTTTTTTTTTTTAATGAGAAAGAAAACAAGATTATGGGCTGAAACACAGCAGAAATAAGGCTGTGAATGCTGCTGATGCTGCTGTGTCCCCCCAGTGCTGCAGCACCCCTGGCCCAAGGAATGGCTCTGCCCTGCTCCACAAGATGTCCCAGTTTTTCAGTGACTGAGTGACTCATTTTGTCTTTGCAGACAGGAGTGATTCCCTGCTTCTCAGAGCTATTGAGACAAGGTGTCACAATATTCTGGGAGTCCCATAAATACTGGTGCAAATAGCACAAAATACAACAGAGTGCTAACACGCTTCCACTCCAGGATCTCCCAAAGGATCCAGCTCTGTGCTGGAGAATCCCCTAAGGAATTTGTTCCACTTTTCTGCAGAACTCCACTGTAGGAAATTTTCTCTGATTTATTGAGGTACATGGCCCAGCTTCCTGAAAGGGATGGATAGAGCTGGAGACAAATTCACAAATTCCATTGTGGACCAGGGCTAAGCTCAATGAAATCCAGGCCTGCTTCAAAGTCAGAACCCAGATACAATTCTCTTGTTTTAAAATCAATAATTTAACCCTCAACAAACATATTCTACTCATTTTTACATTGCCAGAAGTCAGAACCATTTGATGCCTCCTGCCAGCAGGCCTGCCTGAAGCCATTGCTTTTTGTGTGGCTTTTACAACACAAGTGTCCTCTCCATCTCCCCAGACCTACTGAATAACCATTCTTCTGGAAGCTTTTGAATCAGTCCAGAAGCTTGCCTTTATGCAAAAAAGGCTGGTTATGAAAAGGCATTTTGCCTAAATGAAGGAGTCAAATGACCAAAATTATCTGTACACTCATTTTTTATATGTGGACTGTTGACATGAGCTGCCCCAAGCACTTCTAGGACCCCGCGGTGCTGAAAAGAGTTGTGCCACACTTTCCACATTTCAGGCCACATGATGTAATGGCCCCTTTTGGAGACTTTTGATGCTGATACCTACAATACAGAAAAAGAAAAAAGCTCATTTTTCAGATCATCTTTTCAACGCCTTCGGCTTCGCGAACTTTGAACGCTCAAAGCGCGGCGCGGAGGAAAAGCTCAGAGAATGCGCGGCCCTGCCACGGCCAGGAATGCACAGGATTAACACTGCTCAATCACAGTGCCTGCCAATGTGTTTCCAGGGGAAACAGCTCTGAACAAACTTGACTCAACCTTCAGCAGCTCTGTTGTGAAATGAGGTGCTCCAGAGAGAAAGGACGAGCTTATAAAGCAGCTGAGACAGTCACCTCCGAAAACAGCGACTCAGCGTTCATAACTGACCTCCCTGGACTCGTCTCATAAATCCTTTCGCCTCTGGATGCCAAAAATCTTTGGATTCAACACCTAAGGGTGCCTGCTGTCAAGGAAGAAATACCAACAGCTTCATGAAGTGCAGTATTAGAAGGGAATTCTCTCTCCTAAAGCTTCAGAGCAGCGAGTAAACAACCTTGTTTCCCTGCTTGAAAATCCAAGGTACAACCCCTGAATTTGAATATATTGTAGTCACTGACTCTGTAAGAAGATTATAAACAATTAGAATCCTTAAAATCTATTTCAACCAACTTGTATTTGTTTAGCTTGAGACGGAAAGGCAGCAGCACACCACATGCAAAGCATGATGTGCAGGGAGAGGAAGTATCTTGAGTGAAAGGAAATGATATATTTTGGAATATAGGGTACAAGTATTTTTTCCTTTCAGCTAGTGATGACACCTGCAGTTATAATAACAGTGGGGAATTTTTTTTCCCCTCAGAGGGGAAAGCAATCAATGGTTTTCCAACCAGATCAAAGTAAGGTTCATGGTATTCCCAATGTTAGCATTCAACTTCCCCAATAAGAGACAGGGAGGAAAATATAATTTATGAAAAGAGAGCTGAAAAGGTCAATTTGACACCATATTTCTGTGAACTGCACTCAGAGCACTCCCAGCCCAGCCCACCCCCTAAAAAGGGTAAATAGCAGTTCTAAAATGCTAGCAGACAAATTTTAAGCCATCCAGTGCTGGTCTTATCCAGTAGTATTAATAACAAATACACAAAATATATATTACCCACAACAAACAGCAGCTTCTAATGTTCCTGCATTTCAGAAGAACAGGGAAGAAATTGTTTTGGACAATAAGCTAAGCCTTCACAGTTAAAGCTAAGATTTGTGGGAGAAGCATTAGCTACTGTACAAAACTGAAGAAGGCTAAAAACAAAAACCAGCATATGCCAATTAATCTTGCAGCATGACGACATAGTGCTAAAATCAGACCACTAAGACACAAGTGTAGGCAGAGAAATAATTTGTCTTCTGCTCAGAGGCTTTTTTTTTTTTTCCTTGGGGGAGGGAGAAAGGAGAAAGAGATGCAAAAGTCCAAATAGAAATTTAAAAAAAAAAAAATCTTCCCATGCCCTTTTTCATCCAAGGTTGGAAGTATCCCACAATCTTCAAAAAAAAGTGGAATCTGCTAGTAGGAGCTAAATTTAGTTGCATATGGTTTTCACAACATATGCAAGTACCCCTTCCCCCCTTCCTCCTGGGGGCACACACTTTGCTGGGCTGTGGGGCACTCTTTAATCCACGCTCACTGCAAAACTTCTGAGGAATTGATGGCAGCTGTGGCTGAGACAGGGCACGAGCACGGCACAGACCCCTGTCCCTCTTGGCAGGGGGATTTCTGCTGCAATTCTGCTTCTCACTGGGCATGAACCCTTTTCCCATTCCATCACTGAATAGAGAGAATTTGCATTTACTTCTGATATTTGCTTTCTGCCTTCAAAACATAACAACAACATCATTATTCATTCTCCCCTCTTTTCCAGAATGTTGCTCACCATCTTTTTTTAAACATGAAACTTGAATTCTACCTGCAAAATATTTCAACTGCATTAATTAACATTACTAGAATTACAACAACACAAACCTCTCTCTCTTTGACTTCTAGATCTCCTTACCTCTTTGTGATTTCCTGTTCTTGTCCCCTGTGTTAATGGAACAAAGCAAAGTTTCACCTTCTGGAAACCCTTCAGCGCTGTGTCTCAGCACAGCTCCAACTGTCTCAAGGTTTCAGCGCAGCATCACCTTCCCCTGGAAATGCTGACACAACCAAAGGCAGGCAAGCACAATTCCTTCAAATAAACCCTTCAATGGACAGTGGGGGTTGAACTCGGTAGCACCATGTGAGTAAGAAATCAATTTAATCCAAAAGTGACTTTCAGGGCTATTGAAGAAAGCAGTAATTTCACAGCGTAGTCCCAACTGCCATCACTGAAAAAACAATCATGGTTTTGCAAGATAAAAATGAAAAAATAAGCAAATCACAAGTAGCAATAACTATGCTCACCATTGTCAAGTCCCACAGGTGAAATTTGAGGGACTCTGTAGTTAATACAGAGCATAAAGGGTGCTTAATTAAGACTAATTTTAAGCAATACTAAACATAATACTCATCAGTGGCATTGTACATGAAAAAAGCATTTGAGAAGATGAGACCATGATCCTCACTGGTGCTTCACAATGTTGCTTATAAGGAAAAATTTCTGCCCTGAAGAGACCAAAAAGATGCAAGCAGTGAGCAGGGACCACATGGGCAGCACCGAAAGGCTGCCCAGCAGGAAGGGAACCCCTCCTGATCCCAGGATTCTGCCCCACACCTACAAATCTGTGCTCAGGAAAGAACATCACTATCAGTGCTTTATGCAAGTATTTAATGCTGCAGAGCAGAGGTGGAGCTGCTTTCCTATCATCACCCAAGCTAGAGGAGAGCATTTGTTTAATTTGGGAATTCTGCAAATAGCAAAATAATTCTGCTGGGCCTCATCCAGAGGTACAATACTCACATCACAGCTTTCACAGCAAGGTTGGCACAACTCTCTGCCTGCCCCTTTAGGTCAGTCTGTGAGTTTTTTTTGCTTGGGTTCTTGATCTCAACTCACAGGCCAAGAGACCAGAAAAAGTAAAATAAAGTAGGAGGAGCACTCAAGCTTCCAGGCTTGACTCAATCTCTCAGCCTGTTAAGCAAAGCTGATACGAGTTCACATTTTATCCACAAACCCTTCCCCTTTCTAAAGCTCCTTTTCCCTTCCCTTTCTCTTTCACACGTTCACTGGAAGTGAAAAAATGTTATTAATGACTTCTGAGTGCTCCCAGCCAGACCAGGTTTCTCTGACCTCACAGAAGTGCCCTGTAGATTTACAGAATTATTTAGGCTGGGACAGACTGTTTCCATCTCCTGCAGCGAGCCAAGGAACGAGGTTAATGTGCAAAATGTACCTGGGAGTGTGGGGAAATGCAGAAAAAGCAACAATTTCTGCTGCCTCTGTGGCTCACACAACGCATTGACCAGAACAAAATTAACCATGTCTAAACAACAATTTCTAATTGAACTCTACAAACTCTACCAAAGCGAAAACCAGCCCCACTCCTGCCAGTAATGCACATTAAAACTTCCAGGTCTGAGCCAACAGGACCCTCCAAGCACACTTTTAATTAAAAGGACATTTTCACCCCACATCCAACAAATAAGACTACAAAAGTTTTGTCCTTTATGTTCTAGTAAGGGAAAAAAAAAATGCACAAGTAAGAAATTAGAAGGAATCAATAAAAGATGGTGTAAGTCTTGAGGAAATATCACCTATATTGCAGCCTAAGCTGGGGTTTTTTGTGTCTTTTTTTTTTAATTCAGACAACTCCAAAATCTTTGTTTTGAATATAGCACGATAGAGTCTGGCTTAAACAGAACCTGTGGAACCTGAAAGTTAAGATGAATTTTTACTTAACATAACCAACAAATATATTGCAAAATATCTAAAAAACAATTCTTAAAATAGCCCTGTTGGGAAATTTTCTTTCAACTTTACATACATTTTATTTGCAGGTAAAATTTTATCTGCAGATAAGAAGGCACTTTCGCATTTTTATGGGTTTTGGTGTCTGATGTTCATAGGTCTCAGACACTGGAACAGAGAAAGTTTTTGAGGCCAATATTCACTTCTTTGCAAAAGAGATTTTGGGAATTGTGAGAAAAGAGGAGCATCTCCAAACAAAGAGAGTTTAAGAACAGCCATAAATAATTTGCTGTGAATAAAGGGAAAATAATCTATGTGTATATACACTACAAAATATTTAGACTCTATGTACACAAGCACCCACAAACAATGATAACCAAAGCTTCAGGAAAGAAAGTAAAAGCCTTGTCTCAGAAAGGATGAGTTGAAAAATAAAACTGCGTATTTTATTAAACCATTCCCAAAAAAAAAAATTTTTTAATTTTCCAGTTAGGAAAGTCACACCTAAATTAGTCCTGGGCTGAATGAAAGAAAACTCTAAACATTAAGATAATCATTGCAATTCCTTTCAGAGAACTAGAAGGGAGAACAGCGAAGTCTTCCAATATTCCCAAAAAGATCAGAAAATCCTGAAAAGGAATGCCCAGAATAGCTGTTTCTGCTATTATTAGTTTTAACCAAAACAGGGAGTCTTTGAGGTTATGTGATTTGCAGACCAGTTAGGACAAGTTCAAATGGGAAATGTTATGGGACAGAAGATTCATTTTGAGTAATGCTGACCACACACATCCAGCCCCGGGCTTTTTTCAGTACTAATTTTTTTTCAATAATAATTACAGTTAAGAAATATTAACATCATTAAGTAAGAGTAAATACAGCCCACACACACATATCAGAAAGATTTTGACAGAATAGATCATTTTTATGGTTCTTACAGTGACATCCCAGCGAGGTGAAAACCAAAGGCATCAGAAAATCCCAAAGCCAGATCCCTGATCTCTGCTCAGAGAAAAATGTGTAAAGCAAGGAGACTCTGCCTTGCTCCAGAGGCACCTTGGCAAAGCTTCCCTCTTCCCTCAGAGAATGCAGATGTTAAGGAGCAATGGATATTATTGATATAAAATTACAGATAAACACTTTAAAACACCCATAAATTTGCTCACTGAATGATCTATCACAGTTTATCAATTATTTTTATTTCCCTCTTCCATCAGCACTCTTGGCAATTTATTTCTGACAGCGTCTTTAGGAGGAATGTGACACTAACAGGAAAAGGTGGTGACTTATATGGTGAACCTACCCCAAAATGTCATTTAGCCTGAAAAATCCCCCACACACCTTTATTATTACTGGGGAAAAGGCCTCCTCTGGGAATACATGGACACATGAAAACATTTCTGCCTCACAGGACTGATATACATCAAAGACATGGAAGGGATTTATTCCTTTCTGATATATGTTGATATTTTGTACATTTAAATAGCTCCAAGATTGCTGGCAAATCCTATTTGTGTCCACAGCAAATGCAGAGCACTGATTTTATTTTTAATTTTTCTTCATTTGGTTCACTGGTCAGGTTTTTTTCCCCAAACTCTTACCCTCCACCCTTGCCAGACACTAAATGCTGAATATTTCCTGAGCTCCCTCAGACAAATGGAGGAAAAGCATTCCTTTGGAAAGCACTGAAAATTCCAAATGGAAATAAAAAAAACCTATAAATATAAAACAGTTCAAGACTGCTGCCTCAGAGGATTCCAAAGGACAAAGGCAATCCACTCTCAGAAATGCATTTCTCATATATTTCTTTAACTACTGCAAAGGCAAAGCAGCACATTTTATTTAATGCAATGTTGAACTCTCAATTCTTAGCATTGAACCACGTCAAAAATATAAACAGAGCTGAAACTGAGCCCTCCACGTTTCAAGCATTGGTTTTCTCCCTGCCTGGTGTTCCCCAGGGGTGAGGATCAAGCACAGCACTGGAGCATCCTTTGTCTGCTGGGGTTGTACAGGAACCTGCTGGGAGCTGCTGCAGGTTTCACAAAAGGCCACCAGGCACCTCTCGGGGTGCTGCTCCTTCTCAGGAGTGCAGAGATGTTGGGAGAGCCACAATCCCTCTGTGCCCCCCTCCTAACCCAAGGGCACATTTCCACGGAGCTGATGCGTTTTCTTCACGTCCCTGAGTTTGTCCTTAAGATAATTCGCTCAGCACGAAATGAGAATTTTCTATTTGTCAACATTTTTTGCCAATCGTCGCCTTTGTCACTGCTCCCAACCGAAATCCCCAGGAATAACCCCAAATATTGGGCACTTGTTTGCTCTCTCCTCCTCCCTGTGCCTCTCTTTCTCCCTTTGCCTTGGGTGCAGCACACGAGCAGGATTACGCTTAATTGAACAAGATCTCTGAAAACAGATTTTTCACTTTGTCCTAAAGCACAACATGCAAAGGCAAAAGGCCAAGTCTCAGTCACATGAGAGATTTGAAATGTGAAAGTAGTAAACATAAGGGTAACTTGAAATAAATAGTTTACTTTGAGTCGTTAAGCTGTCTAATTAATTTTTGTTTGACATTATTAGTATATAGCAGCAAGCAGCCATTTAAGCAGCTGCTTAAACACAGATCATACAAATATATGAGTGTAGGCTAATGGAAAGAATGGCATATTTATTTAGATTAAACATTCCTGAATGATTTAAATTTAAAAAATGCTCAGATCACGAGAACTGTGTGGCTTTCTGAAACATGCTGCAGAAAAACCTGGCTTGGCTGCTTTGCATGAGGGAGAGCAGCAAATGGAACGTGCTGAGTCCAACCAAGATTGTGAATTTGTTATAAGCTGCTAACAGACCTCATTTGAAAAGACTTACATTAAAAATAATTCCTCAGCTTGCTCCTTTTTTTAAGTACATAACCTTGTTTTATTACTCAGACTAATTTTCATCACCGAAAGGCATTGCAGTTTGCTTTGATGCTGGGTAATGCTGCTCCTTTCTGTTGAGTGGCTCATAATTATATTCCTCCCCTTCCCCCAGCAGAGATCATAAATTCGTTATCTCCTGACAGCTTCAAACAATTCAGCTTCAAAATATGCAGGTGAGGCAGATGGGTGAGGAGTCATGTGAAGCTGTTGAGCTTTCAGATGACAGAGGGGGTCTGAGTGTTCTTTAGTGCTTAACTCCCAAGCTCTGAAGATGTGAGGAAAGTGTCAGAGCCACCTTTGGTTGCTGCAATATCTGGAGAGGATCCACTTCAATCTGAGCCAATATCAGCACTCAACCCTCCGACCTTCCAGAGCAGCAGCACGGCCTCAGCAGCGTGAGCAGGCTCAGAGAGACTTCACATGGGTCTGCTGCCTCACTGTCACCAACATGGTTCATGAAAAATCCTTTCCTTGGGATTTTTCCTCCTGAGGAGCTGAAAAGCCTCAGGAACAAAATGTAGACAGTGATTATCTGATGCTGTGGGATGCAACAGGTGGAGCTGGGATTGGTCTCATGGGGTTGTTTCCAATTAATGGCCAATCCCAGCCCAGCTATGTCAGTCCAAACCTTTGTTATCCATTCCTTTTCTATTCTTAGCCAGCCTTCTGATGAAATCCTTTATTCTTTTAGTATAGTTTTTAACATAATATATATCATAAAATAATAAAGCAAGCCTTCTGAAAGATGGAGTCAACTTTCTCATCTCTTCCCCCACCCTGGGACCCCTGTGATCACTGTCACAGCTCATCTTGAGTTTTGAGAGTGCAATAATACAACTGCTGGATGCAGCAGCACCTCTCAAATCCACAGAGAACATTCTAGATCTGGGTAAAATTCAGAGCATGCCTGAGGGTTTCCCATTGTGCCCAGACCTGTGGGACCTGTCTGTGCACAGAGGGGACAGAGGGCTCCTTCCTCAGGGTAAAATAAAAATATTCTCTTTTTTTTACCCCTTATCCACCCTACTCACCACAATTTCTCCTTTGCTTTAACTCCTCTTTGACATTTTTTAAGCGCTCAAATTAGAAGCTAAGTGGGTCTCCATGAGCTCTGAGGGTGAGCTCATGAATTAAAAAATCCCAGATTAAAAAAATCTGTAAAACACAATCCTGTCATGTTGAAAGTCTGCTATAATCCTACACCCTGCTCTAACCCAAATTCCTTCCCACCTACTAAATTATCTCTTATTTTGGTTTTTTACTTGTAATAGTAAATATAACATTTCCCTTTTTATTTGTTCTTCAATGGTTTTAATTCCACACCTTTTTGTAAATATCAGTTTTAATTCCAGTACTGCCCTGCAAAACGTTTTTGAAATGCATTTATCCTGAAAGCACTAAACTTTGCACATGGTTTTGCATTCTAGAGCCAACCTGTTAATAAAAACATGACACATAAGGATCAGGATCTGATGATATCTTGAGTGACCCATTCCAACGAGGGAATGAAAAACTGAGAACTCTGAATGTTCTTCTAAACTGGCCTAATTTTTTCACAGTCATTTCACCTAAATCAGATTTTTCTTCTGAAAATATCCTAACAGACCACGTCAAAAGCCCTCCTGAAGCCACATTTGTGTGCCTCCCCTCTCTTGGTGTCCCTTTCAGGGCCATACAGAAGGTGGGTTCTCAGTAAAACCTGACCACTCTTTAAGGAAATCTGTCCTCTCTGTCCTGCAAAGTCACTTTTTAAAACCCTATTCTGAATCTTTCCAAATACCCAGTTAGGCCCCCTTTACCCTCCCACAAAGCAAAGTGATATTGCTTCCCACCCACCCACAGCATCCAGCTCTCTGGGAATGCTTCCTCCTAACAAATTCTCCGTGTCAAGTGGCAGTAAATCATCCATGGCTTTAAAGAATTCCCCAAATAGCACAGAACGTGTTCTCACTGTGCCTGACCAAGTGGAATTCATCTAAATCACCCAAATATTTTCTAGCTACCTTCAGGCACGCAGCACTATTTTGGAATTGCATAAAGGATCTGATTCTAGATAATCTCCTCTGGATTGGTTAAGGAAATGGATATTTCATGCTTTGTCCAGATCATCTGCTCCTTTCTTGCACTCACTAGCAGAAAGAGACACCTCCTTCCCCGTGGAGCTAAGGACAGCAATCACTCTGCTTTGACCAGACAGTGCCCATGGAAAAAATCCCAATTACCCTCTGCAGCCTTTTTAATTGGAGCACAGTTTTCTCCAGTTAATTAACAGCTTGTAGGGAACCAAAACTGTTGAGCCTAATTTTGAAGCAGATCACTATAACTCAGAACAACACACTGTCAGTTAAGTGCCTCTAATATGTTAATTTTGCCTTTTGGCAAACATTGTCTGCAGCTATTTACACTGCATTGACTGAATGAGATTTCAGTTTCTCCTTTTGACGAGCTAATGCACACAGAGTTTCTAGAAATATCTGATTTATTTTCTTGGGGATCTTACAGTAACCTCCCATCAGGTTCTGATGCAAATTGTCCCCAGCCACCTGTGTGAAAAAACACCTTTATTCAGGTATTTTTAAAAGTGTCTTGAATTTATGAAGCCAAGACAAATTTCATGATTAACACAAGTTATTCATGGCCAACAGCAATGGAGAATTTACTTTGCCTGAAATTCTTACAAGCTGAAAATTTAAGGACCTATGTATTGAAATTAATAAAGCTGATACTGTCAAAGTTCAGGAAGGTTTGTAATCATTCAGAGTGATGGGCCAGAACAATTCATAATCTGATTTTACCTGCTCATATCACTACTCTGCTGAAAAAAAAAAAAAACACAAAAACACAGACAAAACCTTAAAATAATGCAGATGGTATTTACAGACCATTTAATACCACAGAACTTATTCTTTGCTCAGACAAGCTGCCCAACAGACAGAAATTCCAGGCAAGAGCACCCTTGCAACAGAGTTAATTCATTTAGAAAAGCAGCTCTGAGTGGAGATCCAGGCTCTGAACTTTCCCAGCAGTGGGATGGAGCTGCAGCTATTTGAGCAATGTTTGGCACTTCAAACAATTTCTTATCAGAGACAAAGATCAGGGATGTCTGCTTCCTGCCTGCCTTTTGCACACATGCATCTGACTCCTGAATTTACAGCCTGGAGCCCTCTATCACTTGTACTTCAGTTACAAATCATTTCCTAAATGCTACAGAATCATTTTAAATCCTGACAACTTAATCTTAGGTCTCTCAGATCCTCCCCAGTGTGAGGGAGGCTGGAGTCTCATTCTCAGCAGAACCAGAACCAGCAGAAGTGTTGCTGTGCATGGAGCTGGGAATTCATCTCTTTTCACAAAAACCAGACAAAATTCAGGCCATTATTTTTAAACTATCAGTCAATCCAAACTGCTCCAGCACTGGCAGGGCAATGTCAGCTCCTCTCTCAGGCCTCATCCTCTGCCACAACATTAATTTGGTTCCAAAGGATTGGAGCTCGAGTGCCTCTTCCATGCTGTTCAATATTTCAAATACCAGGGTACACCCAGTCTGGGGAAATTTTTGAAAATAAATGGTATTTATTCTTTATGCCAAGTTTGGTACCCTGCCTTTAGATGGTTTCAATATCCACTCAGATATTTTTTGCTGGTTTCTTTGCTGAGGAATGGAACTGAGCTACAGTAACTCTCTTCAGTTTATCTGCACTGGATAGACCACATCACTATAAAAAGAGGGTCTTTAAAATGTGCAACTAAAAAAATAATAATCATTTTAAAACCCCCACCTTGCCAGCATTTTTTTTCATTTGTACCAGAATTCATTCCAACTTTTGTGCACTAATAATGCATTCCCTGCACAGCAAAAAGTGATGTCCAACCTCAGCAGACTTTTTAAGAGGACAGCTTCAAATCTGGAATCAGACTAACGCTTAGCATTTAGTCAGACAAGAAAATCTCTTTTCAAAAGCATTATAAATCTCTTAGAGCACTTTAGTCTGTGCAGCTGGATTTCTATGAAGAAAGAAAGTCATTATTTATTAGCAAGTTATATTATAATATATATAATTTGAATTACATTAAATTCCTCCCAATGTAAAATGGTTTTAAAAGAGAGTATTTATCTAGAGCACATAAAGGAATAATCCATGGATTAATTCATGTTCTTTGTGCCTTTTCTGGTCCCTTCTGGGTGGATATAGGAGCTGGTTTTAACCAATAACTGGCAGGAGCCTCACAGAGGAAAATCCATTTGCTTAAGCTTCATATTCTGGATTATGGAGTTTAAAAATGCCATATATTGGTAAGGATGCTGCTATGGAAGCCCTGGGGAGTTCTTGGTGCCCATCTCCTGAGGAGATGAGTACAAACCCAGAGCACTCAGGGATGTGCAGGAGCTCAGGAGCTCCCCATGCCCCCAGTCCCCCCTGCACAGGGGACAGAGGGGTGTCCTGTGCTAGCAGTGGATTTTATCCAGGGTCAGGAGTGAAACCCCAGTGGGGAAAGGCACAGTTCCACCCTGTGACACTACAAAGGCTGAAAATAGAAAGCCAAGGCATGGTCACCACAGGCAAAGCAGGGAGAGGGATCAGCTCAGCCAGCCTGAGGACACGGGGCAGGCACGGGGAAATTGTGCTTCTCACAGCTTTGCTCCTTTCCATCAATCTTTATTTCCAGCTGCATGAAATCCCCAGAAGCACATAAAATATTTTAGGACTCTCTCTTCCAGACTGTCAGAAACAAGAGGAGAAAAGAGAAACGCCTCTAAACAGATTTTCAGGATAAAAACCATCAAATACATGATTGACTACAAGCTATAATACTTTATGATCTTCCCCTCCAGCTCCCCAGCAGGAGCTATGATAATGCTGCTTCCTTTTGAACTTCACTGGGTTGGAACCTGACAGTGAATGCAGCTGCAAGGGTTGGGAACACAAATCCATCCTCCCAGCCCTGCATTACCCAATAACCACAGCCCAGTGGGGACAGAGATTCTGAGCAGCCAGGACACCCCCAGGCTGTCTGCAAGGCTCTGTGTGTGTGGTTATCAGTTTGGTGAGGAGTTTATAACTCACAGGATGAGGCTCCTGAATCCTGAGATGCACTGCAAAAGGGAAACACAGAGCAAACAGAAAATAGATCTTATGGTTCCAGTGGGAGCCTCAACAAATGGGCATTCCCCTTGAACAGAAATGCACTGGGAATGAGGAAGCACAGGAGAGAAGTGGTTCAACACACAGAAACACGGGAGGAAATCAATGATGAAGATCAAAATCAATGAAGAAAATCACTGAAAACACCCAGTCTGACAGCAAAGCCTCACGGGCATCTTTGGTGAAGATCTGGAGGACTGTGATTCTACTGAGCCTTTCAGTGTCCTGCAATGAACAGAAAAACACTGAAACACAGCTCTTACCAAATCTGAGCTGGAGCAGGAAAAAAAAAAGAGACAGGAGAGAGGTGGGGAGGGATCCCGGCCTGATGCTGTGAGCAGTTTGTACACACAGCCCTGCCAGCTGTAAACTTCACTTGAGTTTAACCCTGACACACTTTTAACATTTCAGAGTTGTATTGAAACAAGCACAGAAAACTCAGTCAGAGGGCTCCCCCAAAAATAATTAATAAACCTTCTGATGATGATTGCAGGTGATTTAAAATGAACAACAAAAAGCAATGAACTTGCAGGTATAGAACTTTCTCCAAAGAGAGCCAGTGCTGTGTCAAAGTGTGAATCATTACATTTGTTTAGGTCAGAAGGTCTTTTAACACCTCCATCTATGTTCTGTTGTTGTACAAATACAAATACACAGGCACTGCAAGCCACGATTTCCCTCATTTTATGCAAATAAAGAGATCAATGAAATCTGATACAGAAAACTTGAGAAAAATGGGCTCCCCTTTTAGTGCCTGAACAAAGGATTTGGTGCCCAAGGACAGCAATCCCAATATTTACACCCTCAGTCATTTAATAGCTGAGCATCAGGGAGAGGTTTGAAGCTACAGTTCCAAAAAAAAAGGGAACACCCAAAATCTAATTTTGCCATATATAAGTACTGAAAACCAAGCCCTGCTCCAAAAAATCCAGCCAGAGATGTCCAGGAGAAACCAAGCTAGGCAGTCCAAGTTGTTCATTTAATAGCAAACTTTCACTTCACCATAATGTGGCAAAACTCAGATAATTTAGATATTGTGAGTAAAAAGAATCTTAAAACCTGATGGATACAAAGCTAAAAATTCTTTTCTTACAAAGCAAATGGGGTTTTTTTCCTCCTGAACTGGCCAAGTTCAGGCTGGATTACAGTTTTCTTCAGGTAGAGCGTGCAGAGAGCACAGACATCCCACAGTATTTGGGATTAATTCCCAGTGCTCCCGCAGCTGCCAGCGAAGCCAGGTGAGTGACAGCAGATGATGAGCAGGGAGAGGGTGAGGCAGGACCAGGGGAAGCCAGGGATCACGTTACACACATCCCGACAGCATCAAAGCATCAGGTGCAAACCCACACAAACACAAATTACACGCAGAGCCTGGCACTGCAGGCAAGCACGAGGTAAGTAAATATTTGACAATTTGAAATGACAGCCTGTGAAACAGAAAAGTACCTGAACCAAAAGTAGCAAAGCCCCTCTAATTTCGTTGGTAATGAAGGAAGGAAAAGCGCTATTTAAATGACTGCAGGCAGAAATGGTTGCCACCATTTAAGTCCTGTAACCCTAATCCCTGCCAGAAGGCTGGCAAAAAAATTCCACATTCATGATTTTCCAGGTAAAATGTTTCTGGCCTTTTACCCTGAAATATTTCAGTTCAGCACCACCTAATTGCAAACATTTTCAAAGCCCACAGCCTGTTTGTCCCAGCATGCAGTGACTGGAGCTTGTGATGGGAAATGGGTTCTGGCAAAAGCAAGAGGGGGAAGGAGCACGAGGTGCACTTGCATTAATTCAGTGCTTGAAAATAATGGAGCCAAGCAGAGCTCCAAGTACAGAAATTTCCTGTTGGCTCTTGATTGTGGGGGTGAGACCAGCTCCAGCATCCACAGACAATGACACCAGTGCTTGAGCTGGGGTTATGAAATCCCACATGGATTGAGCACTAAACACACTTTGGGAAGGGCAAGGAAGATCACAGGCACTTTTCTCACCATTTCTGAAGGGGATTTGTTCATGCACAAAAGATAAGACAGTACTTTGGGAATCTTAGCAAAATACAGTGCCAAGCATTAAAGTTCATTTAATGGTAGGAGATTTTTCAGAAGCCCAGGAAAAACTCCTCCCAAAACAGCTGATTTTGATGAACCACACAGAATCCCAGACATGTTTTCTTCAGCACCATCCCCATTTTGATCCCCCTAAAACTCTCACATCACAAGCTGAATTTTACAGAATTATTGAACGAACACACATTAAAGAAATGGATCCTAAAGCACAGCCTGGGTGAAAAGGCTCCTCTTTCCTTCACTGCAACTGGAAATACAAGCAAAGACACAATGATGTGCTTGTCAGCACCTCTCCAGTCAGAGGCATCACTCCCCATTGTTCACAGAGGGAAAATCACCAGCAGCACCTGTAACCCTGTCACTGCTCATTCTGTCAAATCCCAGGGAATTTTCCCCCAGCATCCCAGAAACACCAGGCTCCTTCCAAGAATTATGGAACAATGGCAAGTCACTGATGCTCTGTGGAATGAGAAATCATTTCCAAAAGACAATGGGGGGAAAAAAACGGGACAGAGAACAGCATCAAGAGCCTTCACATCATCCTCTGCTCCCTGCTTAGTATTCACCACACCAGGGTGCCTAAAATGCCTATCAGAAATGTGTACATGGAATTAGAACCTCCAATTAACACTCCATGCCTAAGTAAAGCCAGCACAGAAAATGCATTTTCTTTTGCAAAAGGAGGAAAACTTCCTTCCATATTGCTGAAGAGGAGGTTGCTGCATCCTCCATATCCAAAAAAACCTCATCTGAATTGTAACACAGGATTAAAACATTCTGTGGAAAGGAATTTAAACCTCCTTTATTGAGTTTTAAATAAAATACCTGGGAAATATGCCAGGTCTTTAAAATATCTTACAACATAAGAATGTGGGGCAAAACTAGACAGAAAAAAAAGCCATTTTTAAAATACTATTTTACAATCCTTTAAGAGAAGATTGGTGAAATTAACTTTATCTGATGGAGCAGCTGTTTGGTTTAGATGCTCTTAATTAATAAAAAAAATATTTATGCAACTGGTTCTTAAGCAGTCAAGGAAGATAAACTGAAGAATTCTCAGCAAGGCAAATTCTGCAGACTGGAGGTGGCCAATGAGATTTCAGGTGCAAGGCACAAACCCAGAGGAAAATCCAAATGTTCACAAAAGCCACATCCCCCTGTAGTGTTCTAAACATTATTTCTCATTGAATGTGAAGCACTCCAAGAGCAGTTACAGATTTAAAAAAAAAATAAAAATCAGGACACTGAACATCCTAAAAGACAAAAAAGTTCTACCTGATTAAACCAAAGAGTATCAGAGGGATTTGGAAGAACACACTGCATCTATTTCTGACTGCTTTAAAATTAAAGACTCAAATTATACTTGAAAAATATTTTCAATATTTTCAGCAATGTTCTGCATGTACACCCAACCCCAGTGAACACAAACTGAACACTGCCCTCTGTGCCACAGGCACTGTGAAACCACAGGTTCCCTTCCAGCTCCCCAGAATTCCAATCCCACAGGAAATCAGGGAAGAGCCTTCAACAACAATTAAGACAATTAAAAACCATCAGTGTCTTCGTGTTAGTGAACTTAATCTGTGTTTTGGCCACCAAGAAATCAGGAGTGAAAATTTGGAAAGGAAATAAGTTTTTTTTTTTTAAAAAAGAAAATAAATTTAAAAATTTACCAGACCTTTATAGCTAGTAAGAAAATAAAATATATCTGGTTTGGGGGGTTGGGCTTATAAGTATCCTGTCTATGAGGAAAAAAGGATTCCTTCTGGTGTTTTTCTACCAGGTTGGTTTCTAAGTGACTGAGGTCACAACTTCTTACTCATTCTGGAATCAGCTTTTCAATTCTTTGCCTTCAGCAAGCTCCCAAGAGCTCGGCTTGGTTTCCATGCCCTCAATCTCTCCCTTTAAAATGGAAATCAGCTTGGAATTTCAGCGGGGCAGGACCATCTCACCAGAATCGTTATTAAATACAAGGGGCTGGCTGCTCACACAGGGATGCACCTTCAGCTCCCATTTTCCAAGCTTTAAGAGCCATTCAATATTTTACCAGAGAAAGGCAATTATGGTTTAAATCTTGGTGTCCTCCTCCTTTTAGCAGCCACCAGTGACGAATCTCTTGGACACTGCCACGTGTTCCTGAGCCTGTCCAGGTGTGACTCAGGGGCTCCTTGTGACCTCTGCCCCTTCAGCAGAGAATATCCAGCTCACCTGGCTCACTGAACTACTCTGAGATCCTTAACAAAGTTCTCTGGCTGTCCCAGCTCAGGCAGAGCAGCAGGAGGGGAATGCTGTCAGGAATTGTTCCACTCCCACTGAGGTTCCTCCTCTGGCCTTGGCAGAGCTGGCACTGCCCTTCAGCCCTTCTCTCCTGCCCCTCAGGACACTTTCCATGGGGTCAGCCAGGAAAACATCTCCAAGGGAAGCAGGAGCTGAGAAAGAATTAAAATTTATTCTCTCCCAGTCTCCAAAGAGCAGGATCTGAGCAGGAGACTGTTCTGCTAAAACTGCATCAAAAGCTCAGGCTCAGAATTAACACAGGTGTAATCAATGGCTGCCCTGTGCCAGATTACTCCTTATAACCACAGTAAATCTGCCAGTGTTGTCATTTCACCCTGTGATGGAGAAGAAGCTGTGCCCCAGCTCAAACAGGGGTTTCTCCAGCGCCATGGTTCATCAGTCCCCACCCTCTGCACACTCCAGGACAGACAGCAACTCAGAGCTGAAATCCCTTCACACTCCAGGAGGTCAAATTAAAGTCAGTCATTTATACAAATCATGCAGCAGGCAGAGAGTGGCTGCCTGCTAATGAGAATGAATGGCTGTGTGGGCAGGGGGAGCAGAGCTGGCACAGGAGGCAGCACCATGTCCCCTCCAGTGCCACGAAGGGACACAGCATCAGCACATCCCTCAAGGCAGGCAGGACAGCAAGAAAAGCAACCTTCAGTCACACCCAACCTTCAGGAAACACCAAAATCCTGCCCAGGCTGTGTCACCTCAGTGTGGCACTGCCAGCCCAGCCCTGCTGAGGGGCACACACACCACAGGCATTCCCAGGTGGAGTTTGCATGGCAATCTCACTGGGCAGTTTTTGTTGGCCAAACTGATTTTATCATAGAATCATGGAATGGTTTGGTTGGAAGAGACCTTAAAGATCATCTCATTCCACCTCCTCCCACTGTCCCAGGCTGCTCCCAGCCCTGTCCAGCCTGGCCTTGGGCACTGCCAGGGATCCAGGGGCAGCCACAGCTTCCCCCCATGCACCCAGGGAAGGATTTATTCCCCATATCCCGTCTAATCCTATTCCCTGGCAGTCTGAAGCCATTCCCCCTGTCCTGTCACTCCAGGCTCTTATAAAAAATCCCTCTCTGTCTTTCTTGTTGGTTCCTTCAGGCCACAATTCAGTCACCCCTAAACTTCTTTTTCCAGGCTGAACAAACCCAATTCTTGTCTTATTTTGAGCTAAGCATTAAAAGCACCATTCAACTGAGTGGCTAAAACAAGAAGAACCACAAGCAATACAGATTCTTCTCCTCCAAACTTACTGCAGTATACAGGCTCTGCTTGCACACAGCCATCTGTCAAGCCTCAGAGAACAATCTTTGGGCTTAACATGGTCCACCCAAAGATAAGTTTAATTATGACAGAATAAATCAAGCGTATCTGTTAAAGGGGGAAAAAAATATATCAGAAAAAAAGTTATTTTTTCCTACTGAAAAAATAGCTCTGGATAGATATATCAGCTGCACAGCCCTGCAACCTCCTCCACCTCAACTGCAGCGTTGGCAGCAGGCTAAAGGTTCTCAGCTAAAGCAGCAGATTCTGTCACTGCAAGGCTTGCTTTGATTTGGATCATGAAAAGGAGTTTGATCCACTGGTCAGTGAAAGGGCAGCATTACCATATTACAACAGCTACAGCCACATTTCTCCTCTCAACAGAAATAAACACAAATCTTGCCTCGCATCTCAGATTCAGCCATGGCACGTCATCATGTTCTGCATTCTTTACTGGCATCCACCAAGGGCTCAGGCATACCAGGAAAACTCAAGATGTCAAAATGCAGGAGTAAAGGAACAGGTTTTACTAAGGAAAATATCATAAGACATCTAAAAGCCTTAAAGAAAAATGCATCTTTGTTTATTTCTCCCATATTTAAAGCAATAAAACAAAGCAAGCAACCATGATCCTCTCTATGTAACGCTTGACCTTGATGAATAATTCCCATTTCAGAAATAAAGAGGAAAAAAAAGCAAAAGGATTGCCTGCTCCTTACCTAATAATTGTCTCTGTAAATCCCTACCAGTGTGGCAGCATGATCCCAGCAATGTTCATTAATGTCAAACACAGGTCTGGGAGCACAAGCGCAGGGTAAGGAAGAATTAAATCCATTTAGAAGTGCTGTGCATACTCTGATGAATGTTTTAAAAGAAGCTAAACAGTGCAGAGGTCAGTAAGAAATAAACAGAACATTAAGTAAATAACCTCTTAAAATAATAAGATAGATGAATTTATTAAAAGTAAATTTTAAAATAGATGGCTTTTCTGACTACTGCACTTGCTTTCCCTGGCAAAGGAAATGGGAATAATTAATGGATTTGGCTGCTTCTCCCCAGGGACAAAGATAATCAGTCTGTGGGGGAAGGCCTTTATCTAGCACAGAGATAGTGCTGGAGCAGCAGAAGGAAGAGGGGGGAGAGGTGTTGGAGATCTTTTCCTGGCACACCTTCAGAGCTGCTTATCAGCTCTAACTGCTCAAACTAACTCAGCTCCAGGTATCCGAAATGCTGAAACGTTGCCAACAGAAATATTCTTTCTTTCATGAACCAGAATGAAAAGGGGGGTGTCCCTATTGTTATTGCAACAAGCAAAACCCCAGAATCAATCCAGGGGCACTAAACAGACTCCTTGTTCCTTTCTGGCAAATGCAGCTCTTGAAAGCAAGGACCTTCTGCAGTTTTTGTTCATGCTTTACTGGAAGGTGTTCCAGGGGGCTGGAACCAGATGATCTTTCCTGGCCCCTTCCAAACCAAACCCCTCCACAATTCCGTGCAGCTCCAGCAGGAGTGCAATCATTGCCTGACAACACAAACTGCAGGTTCATCAGAATTCAATGGGTTTGGGTTGCAGTTATTTATTTTACAATAGCTCGGGTCATTATCTACTCCACAGCCGAGTAGTTCTCCAAACACAAACCGCTTTTTCAGTGCACAAGAGATGCAAGTTAATTCATCCCTGCAGGCAGGGAGCAGTGTGGCTGAGACCTCCAACCTTCCCCACCTCCTCTAGAGCCCCAAAACCTGCACAAACACCTCTGGGAGGGATCATTTCAGAAACCTCATCCTCAACAGTTCTGCCAATGGCTTCCACCTAAGACTGACACTGTCTTCATTTTCTGGAACAAACTAACAGGGACTATTTATTTTTTTTTTTCCAAAAAAGAGCTCAAAACTCACCCTTTGTGTTTGTGATTATCTGGCAGGAAAAAAGGAACATAAAAGAAGGTGGTGGGGGTTTTTAATACATTCCTAGATAATCCCATGGCATTGCTCAAAATAGCACCAGTTGAAAACCTCTGAGAGCACACAGGAACTCACAGCTTTCCCAAAGTCATTTTAAGAAAAATTAAAATACCTTGAAAGGAATCAGATTCTCCAGGAATGCAGAGACCTCCTTCCTTGGAGGAGGACAGAACTGAGCTTATTAAAATCACTGTACAAGTGGCCTGGAACCCAACCAGGAGAGCTACAAGTGGCTGAACAAACACCACCATAAGGAGCCTGGATTTTCACAGGAAGTTAAACACTGCTGATCTCCTTTCCAAATTACCAGCTAGCTTTCCCTTGTGAGGTGGGGGGGAGTAGAGTGTGACAGCATTTCATCTAGCACCAGAAATAATCTGGGTTCCCACTGTCAATCACATGGTGCTGATTAACTCAAATTATTTCAAATCAGCACAAACAAAATGAAAAACTCCTAAAAAAAAAAAAATCTAGTCCTACTGGTTTGTCAGAAATATGGTGACTTAGACTGATGTGGAAAAGAAAACAGACAAACAAATGTTTACTCAGGAAAGGTCAAGTCCTCACCTCACACAATTAAGAGAACCAGCAATGGCTGAAAGCACCATAAAATTTATAAAATTTGGAAAGAAAAGAAAATGGGAAGAGGGGTTGTTCTGTGGTGCTTAGTCTATATCACAGGGTGAATTCTGCAGGAAAACAAGCAGAAAGCAAACAGAAGTGCACAGCAACACCTTCTTAGTCAATCCAAAATGCAAAATTTATCCTTGTGATCTTCCTTATCTCTGACCCCCATTCCATACTAAACATTTTGCTTCTCAGCCTTATTTCAGAAGCATGTGGGGAAAATCTCTTCATTTTCTTAAGGTGCAGTTGATCACTTCATTAAACCTATTGTCTCCAACTCTTTCAGGAGCAGATAAATTATTTAGCACCAGGCAGCTAAAAATCAAAGTTTGGTTTAAAATTTATTCTTGTAGTACATCAAATCTCCCTGATCTTCCAGTGAATGTTTCAGCAATTAAATTCCAAATTACACCTACTTTTCTTTCTTTTTAGAAGTAATTAGAACAAGAGGAAAAGAAAATAAAATTTCAAGTCTAGATCTCAACATGAATAAATTGGTTCATTTGGGGCTAGAGAGAAAATTGATTTCTGACCTACATAAGGATGAGTCCTGGACAGGAATGTCAAACCACCCTGCTAAAATTCCTCCTGTCAGCAGCGTGATTACATCAAGCAGTGTGCCATAGTGAATATGATTTTGATTCCCCAAGCACACCAGGGTTTGTCACCCATCCCTGCTCCTTCTTCCCCTTCCCCACCTGGAATTCTCTCAGTTACAGCACTGCAGCAGAGCTGCTGGGGCACAGCTGCAGGGACTGCAGCTCCCCACGGGGCCAAGGCCAAAATAAAGGGGCTGGGTTAAAAAAAGGGCTTTGTACAGGTGTGAACAGCCTGGGCACTGCAGATGGCCAGGGGACACACCTGCACCCCAAAGCCAAGGAGCCACAAGTGTCCATCAGAGCAGCTGCTGCTCCAGGGCACCAACCAGACATTTTTGCTCACTGGATAAACATGAGGGTGTATTCCATGAAATCTGGAAAAAGGATATTGTTCCACCCCCAGCACCACTCTACCTGCTGGGCTGAAAGCTGTCTAAATAAAGTCATTGGGAAACATTCCCTTCCCAGGACTGGAATCATCTGGATCTAATGGGCAGCTCAGTCATCATTAAGTGCTTTATGAAACTTGGAAGGGCAGGGACAAAGTTCAGCTCAAACAGCCATTCATCTCCTCATAAGCTGGGTCAATATCCCACTGAACCAGCTGTGCTCAAGTGCCACTTGCTGCACTCCCTGAGACACCCAACAGGAGCTGCAGCTCCCAGATCCCATCCCCATTTCCCAAGAAATGCAAACACCCCCAAAACAAGGACAGGAGAGGGCACAAAACCACTGGAGTTCAGTGGCTGCAGGAGATCCCTGGGCAGGAGGAGTGGAGAGGGCAGCAGGCACATCCCAGCACATCCTCTGGGCTTTTGGGGTTAAAGATTTAACACACACACCATGACAAAGTAAACTCTCAGCACACTGAACAACTGATGTGGAGCTCTCCCCTGGCAAAAATTCCACATCCAACTAAAAATTGTTTCATACATTTCAGTTGTAATGAAAGCACAAAAAGATTGAGTATTTGGTATTGGATTTAGAGCACTCAAGTGCTGTAGTCAGGAAAATTAGTGGCAAAATGCAAAGTCATTTTCAGAGTAACAAAGTCATTACCACTCCCCCCTTTAATTTTTATTCTTTTTCCCTGTCTTCCTGCCATCTCAGGCTTTTCAACAAACATTTCATGTCACATTTTAAACAATATACTTAGGCTGACATTTAGTTTTGTGAAAGCTGAAATGATTAATTGTTGGCTATTGGAAATAAACTCCTATGTTGGAATTTATTACCACATTTGGAAATAACTGTATATGGCCTTTGGTTGATGTCCAGCAGATATTCCAGAACCATCAACCCCCCTCTTTGAATCTCCAGTGCTTTTCTGCTGCCTCATGTCTCATCTTGATACTACAGAAAATTTGACAAAATAAAGCAAATAAAGAAATCCCTCCCCAGTTTTATTTCACTAAAATACTACTGGTTTGGGTCAAAGAAATTACTATGAGAAGACTTAAAATGTTCTCTTTTTTCCCCCCTTACATTTCCAATACCCTGAGTCTGTTAAGTGAAATTATTCTGTGGCCTTCAGCCATTCCCATGTGAACATCCACCTCATCCAAAGGGAAGAACCAAATTCAGCCATTTTTAGGGATACTTCACCTTTCCAAGAGCACTGGAGATCAGACATCAGTGGAACAGGTGTCAACAGCACAAATATTATCTGCCATTTACTAAGACATCACAAATTATTTGTGCAGCTCCTGTGATCAACCACAAAACCCCCAAAGGCTTGAGCATCAGCAGACTGGGGGCAAAAAAAATACAAAAAATACAAATGAGCACAAAATACTCCTATGTTTGGGCCAGGCCAAAGGCAAACAATTTGGCTCTGATCCAGCAAAGCATTTAATTGCATGAGACAATCCATTGCTAAGCATGACTTCAGCTCCTGGGTGGAGCATTTGGAATTGTGCAGGGCACCTCCAAAAATATATATTTTTAGTGCCTGCTTTGTAATTTCCAGGAATAATTAAGCAGTTGACTTCAAAATAAAAAACATTTAGAAATCTGATATTATTATCGTAATTATTTCTTCCCAATACAGGTTCAGGAATTGCAAAGCTTTGGGATCCACAGGCAGGTTTTGAGTGGGTATTAGGTGGTGTGATTTAGGGGTTTTGGTGGTTATTTTTCCTCCCCACAAAATAATTCCCAATTCCACAGAGCCAGTAAGACACATCTCCCAACTCAAAAAAAGCCAAATCTATTTCAGTACAAGTTTATTCAGAGTGTCAGTGGCTACAGGTACTTATTTGGAAAGCTCTCCTACTGCATTAAATTTCCTGGGAAAATTACCATCTTAAGGCTGAGAAAAGCTCAGCAGAGCAGCCCACCTCTCTCTATATATACATCTCTCCATAGCCCATCAGAAATCAAGACAACTTTCAAGTCAGGATGCAGAAGCCTGTGCTATATGCAGGTCTTCCTTGCTGCCTGCTGCATGCAAATGCTCTGGCTATTCTCTATTAATATTTCCAATTACCATATGACCTATTATTCTGACAGCTCAGCAAAAGGCTGAAGGACCAACAACAGCAAAGAAAAAAAAACCAAAAACACAAACCCACAAAACAAAGGGGGAAAAAAAACCCCCAAAACAAAACAGTGACTCCTGTGCTGCAAGCAAAGGCTCTCTCTTGGTACTTCACTGTCTCTTCTACTCTACATATAAACAATTCCAGGGTTCTGCTCTGCTGAAGGTTTCACCAATCACTTTTATAGCACTGTTTAAATAACAATTCTGCCTCCACAACAAAGCAGAAGTATCATTATTTTATATGAAAGCCCTATCATAAGAAAGATAAAAACCTCTACGGGTTTCTATTAAGTGTAACGCCAAATAAGAGAAATTTTTATCTATTTATTTGTGTCCATATATATATAAAGGCACATTCCCATGACAAGGGTTCAGAATATTTCTTTCCAAAGCCACACCTGGAGGATCCTGGCACACACCAGGCCATGAACACACAGCCAGGAATGTTCCAGAAAGGCAATACCCATCCTCTTGGTAGGCTTTAGCCCCAGATCTATTTTGGTTTGGGGTTTTTTTTAACCTCTTTCACAGACAATGCTTCAGACACCATCTTGCTTCATAATGAAGACCTGAATTGCAGACCAAGCAAAAGCAGCAAAGCAGAACAAACAGCTTTGATTATCTTCTTCAAATATTGTTATGTTGGCATGAAAGTGTTTGGCTCTCACAATGCCTTTTTTTTATTGTTTGAAACATGAGTGGGTTCAGAGGAGCAGCAGCACAATGAGGACGATTCAGTACCTGTTTCACAGGGACACCAGGGCACTGTCAGAGCAACCATTGCTTTCTGCATCCCCCAGAGCCCAACACACTTGCCTATATATATATATATATATATATATATATATATATATATATATATACACACATGCACAAAATGATGTTGTCTCCTGAATATTTATTCTGTCAGCACGCACAGTTTAAAACAACAATCCCATAAAACAGCAGGCATTTGCTTCTCTGGCTGAGATGGATCCAACAAAAGCAGGAAAAAGAACTTCTCCATTTAAAAAATACTGCACCACTGGTACCATTAAATTTGTTCATTGGAAGTCTTTGAGGGATTAACAGGGAGGGAAGGACCAGGCCAAAATCCACAAGAACATTATAAACGTGTCAATTGCATTTTGCATTCTGCTGCCACTCATTTATTGAAGAATGCAAGAGGGGAAAAAAAATAGTCTTTGACTAGGGCATTACATCTAAATGATACCAAAAAATCCATTTTTAAAGGTATTTTCTCTCTTGATTGACCAGCTTTCCTTTATATGGCGTGTGCCAGTTTAATCCTACCAGTTTGCCTCAACAGCTTTCTAAAATAATTCTCCTCCTTGCTCAAGAAGAGCTCTGTGAGTATCACACGTTCCCCGCAGTGCCCTTGAAATAGAGCCTTGCTATTCCATCTGAGCAGGAAAACCCAGAATATCAAAGACCCAATCTCCACAGACCTAAACTGCAAGGGAAAAACAAAACTTGGCTTTGCATCACTCTGATCCAAGGGAAAAGGGAGAGCTTTGAACACCATCAAAGGGATCCAGACGCTCTCTGGCCGCTCGGAATCTTTGGGCGACTGAAGTGATGAGTGCATTTTAAACAATATTGGGTGTGTTAGTGCTCCTTCCAGAAATGGGCAGGTGATGATTGTTAAAACACAGGACCCTGCACTAATCCAAGGGGTCTGTCTTAAACCTCCTTCAAGGATTTATCTGTGCTTACTGAGGGGAAAAAAAAAAAAGAAGCATCCATGCAGCAAAATTATCTTAAATATCAGTTCCCATCCCCAAAATGTACTACTACTGAAACTTGACATTTCCAGGAAGGAAACTGCTTAACTGAAATTGTTCAGCTGAAATTTATACACTGTCAATACAACAAGTTCTCTGCTCTGGGAAGATGCCAGTTCAATTCAATCATACACTGCTCCACTGCTGCAGGAGACTTTTTATTTTCCTAGGGGAACAGGAAATAAATAAACTGAAAGCTCATCCTTAAAATGTTGCTGGAATTGCTGTATCTAGTTCCATGACCAGGAGCTCTGTCCCACCTCACTAGTCCTGACTCCACTCCGCTGTTGGAAACACCATTTGTTAGAGACATTTGACAGAGCATTATTCACCCACATTCATTTTTTAACTTCCACCGTGCCTTATAAAAAGAGTAAGTAGATTTTGACAAGGGATGAGATGGCACATCTATTGATCCAACACACGTCCACTCCTCTTTAGTCTTCTCCATTCATAAGAAATCTTTTCTGTTCTCAATGGTTTTTTACAAGTGAGCTTTACAAAGGGAGATTTTAAACAATTGCCTTGTCATACTTCATGCACGCTTTTAGAGATTTTCTATACGTGACATTCCTTTCTACAAGGGATTTTGATGAAATGGGGTTTTTTTCCTACATGAAATAGTAAAAGCAGGTGACTCAGTCAAACTCTAAGACATGAGGTCAGAAAATAAAATATTTTGAGCTTTGTTCTGCAATAGTGATTACTGGGAGCTGGTCAAAACAAAATGCTGATGTTACAGCCAGAAATAGCAGAACCCTAAACAAGAAAGGTGATCCAACTTCTCCAGTGACAGAAGACTTCATGTGTAAAGCAGCTGGAAATTTACTGCCTGCTGGTTTGGAACCTGAGGAGTTCCCACCACAGCTGACTTTGGCATTTCCATCCCGTTGACAACACCGTGGCTAAACAGTTCCCAAACACAAGAGTACAGGCACAAAGATTGGCCCTCCCAAAAGAGTCTGTGCCAAAGCAGCTTTTTAACAATACACACAAAAGACTTAAAACTTGGCAGGGGAACATAAGGAAAAGGTGAACATTTCTATTCAAATGTCCAAAACCCCAAGAATATTCATTATTCCATGATAGAAAGAGAAGCAATAAAGAAGTGGAAATTAGTTAAACAATGCACAGGCTTCAGCCAATTACCTCTCCAAAATGAGTTAGCAGCATCTATTATATTTTATGTTAATATGTATTTTCTTCCAGCAGTTCCTAACTCCACTCAATGTCAAAGCTTTCCCAGCATCTCAACCAAGCACCACGAGAAAAAATATGCACATTACGACGAGTATTTCTCAAAAGAACACGGCCAGGTGCAGTCTGTGAAATGATTCAACATGCTGAGCCCTTCCCTTAAATTCTCATTTCCCACTGCCTACCTCAGCACGAGAATTGTCCACAGAAAATCATCCCACAGTTACAGCAGGTATTATCATCTTAAAAACTCTTGTAGGGAAAAAAAAAACCCCAAAATAACAACAAATAAAGAAAGAATAAAATATTTACAAAGGTATCCTTTGACTGCTGTGAATTTTTAATCACTGAATAATAATGCAGGTCTTAAAGAGCATTGCCTGACAAATGATCGCTGCCCACTACAGAGCCTCTCAAGTGTCACATCTGTTAAAATTTCATGGAGGCAGAAGTTTTAATGATGTCTGAAAAATATCTATTTTTGAACACCGAGATTAAATGGAAAAAGAAAAAAAAAAAAAAAAAACAACATTACGAAACCATTTGGAAAAAGGGCACACTCAGAAGAGGGTGGATAGAACCCAAAGCCTGAGAAGAGCTGATGGGAATGTCCATTGGTGACCTGCAGCTCCAGCACCAGAGCTCCCCTCCTGCAGCACAGCAGGACTCTTCATGCAGAGCCTGCTGGCATCAGCTCCTGCTGCAGAACCAGCAGCCCTGCCTGCCCACAGGGACAGCCTTCCCTTTGTTGGTCTCAGCCACTCCTGGCACTAAAACAAACCAAGGGCTTTGTGATGGGTGTTGACAGGCTGGGAGGGCTGGGGGTGCTCACCTGGAGAGCTCCAAGGGGCTCCAGGAGAGCTGGAGAGGGACTGGGGACAAGGATGGAGGGACAGGACACAGGGAATGGTCCCCACTGCCAGAGGGCAGGGCTGGATGGGAGACTGAGAATTGGGAATTGTTCCCTGGGAGGGTGGGCAGGGGCTGGCACAGAATCCCTGGCAGTGCCAACACTGGTGCTTGGAGCAGCCTGGGAGAGTGGAGAACGTCTCTGCCCAGGGCAGGGGGGTTGGGATGGGGTTTGGGGTCCCTTGCAGCCAGGCCAGCCTGTGACACCCAGCAGGACAAGGGCTGTGACCCCAGCACTTGGACAGAGCACGTCCTGCTGGGGACAGACAGACAGACAGACAGACAGACACCCTGTGCCTCTCACACAGGCACACCTCAGTGTCACTAAACCATGCCACAGCTCTCCCCACTCCCTTGCCCAAAGCGTGGCTTGGGGGGCTTTTTTCCCATTAGACTTGTCTCAGGCTGCCAGGGTTTAACCCCATTTGACAGACACAGCACATTACAACATTTACAAGGAAGGTGCTCCCACGTACAGCACGGTTTTTTATTTTCCTCTCCAAATGAACTGTCTTTCATGGCTTCATAACCTCTTCTGATAGAAAAACAGCCGGAGCAAATGACTCCTCACCCCAACAGAACAAAATTAATTCTCTAGCCCAAGGCAAAGGAAAACGAAATGTTAGGAAACAAATGGCTAAAAAAAGCAACTTAACTGCCAAAATCAGCTTCTCTTATGAGGTTTTAATAACTACTAGCTTTTCCAAATGAACATATTTGTAAAACATGAGAATCGGCTTGAAAATCAGAAAAATAAAGTGAGAAAAAAACAACAACTTTTTATTAATGGAAAAACCTCTTCAGAAAAAACAATAAATCAAAAACACCGCTCACAGAGTTTGCATAAATCCCATATAACTGCCTATTTAACAGGATTTGTATTTTTATGAGAAAACTGTGGTTTACAATTAATCTTTGGATAATTTTCTTCTGGAGAAAAGGTACCAATGAAAGGGAAAAGAAAACAAAACCTTAAACATTGGAGGAAAGAGGTGACATAAACACACAACACTATTTCCATAATTAGTTGTTGCCTTTGTTGCAAATGGGTAGCACAGGAAATACTGTTAAAAAAATAACCAGGTGAATCAGAAGCAAGCCTAATGAGATGTCTACCAAATACCTCTGACCTGATAAGGAATTTTTAAAAAACAACATGACAGCCATAAAACAAACTCAACCCAATCTCAGAATAACCAAGTCAAATAATGGTTACAAAAATAAATCTTTAAATGCTCTTAAAAATTTCAAGACATTAACAATATGCTCCATCATTCCAGCAAAACAGTAAACTGCTGCTTGGGAAATGTTCTGCATTCTAAATTAAGTCTGCAGATCCCAGGGATTATTTTATTTTGTGTTTGCCTCTGAGGTCATGTACAGTTTTGCTGCGAGTTATTTTCCTCTAGAACCTATAAAGCTGAAGCACCTCAAACTTTCTGACCTTGAAATACAAACACAGAAAACATTATTAAAGTTGGCAGCAGAAACCACGGAATTGAATTGTAGAAGTGTATCTAAATTATAGAAACAACATTAAATAGAAATTCCTAAATTCTTTCCTGCTTTACCTGCACAAAGGAATCATAATGTGCCTATGCCAGCAAATTGAACTTTTCCCTTTGCCCTGGTTTATATCACACTGACTACTCTCCAGTTTGCTCTTTTCTGCTTGTTTCTCTTTCTACAGCCCTTCCTGCCTTTTTAAAGAGAAAACTTTTCCTCTCTCGCGACTCCTCCTGCGTTATTGTGGTGGGACTGCCACGGCCAGGAGCGCTGCCAGCCACCCCTCAGACCCTGCCCTTCTCTGCAGGGTGAGCTCTGAGCTCAGACCGAGACAGTTCCTCATTTTCACACCCTTTGGTGTGAGAGCCATCTCCTCCAACACCCGTGGGATAAGGGAGGAGGATGCTCCTTCCCTCTGGCTTTGGGCACAAGGTGCTCAGGAAAACAGGAGAGAAGAAAGTGCTGTGTTGGTCACACAGTTTTCATCAGCAGAGCAGTTCTAGCTTAAGTCCAAGCACAGGATTGTTACTGGGAAATGTAAGAACACAAAAAAGCTTTTGAAATACCATTGGACTCATTTGGGGTGGGAAAAATGTTTAATAAAGAAAATTGTTACAATTATTCCTTCAAATGTGGAGTTGAAAATATATCTGGTGACCACCTAGCGACACAAGATCCGTGGAGAAAAGCACATTTGAAAAGAATTTCCTCCTTCCAACTTCAACAGGTGGAGCTCACAAGAAATGGCAAAGCCCAGGAGAGCAATGTCCCTTCCCCACCTGCCCTTAGCCTTTAGCTGGGGCCAACCCATCCCACCAGGGCAGAATGTCAGGGACTCTGTGGTCACTTCACCTGCCCTATCCATGGCACCACCATCTCCATCATTAACAGAGTGGAATTTTAATGACAGGTCCCAGCCTGGAAGGCACCAAGGACATGAGTAAAGCCCAGCTGTGATTTGCTTTGCTTACAGAAATAACTGTTCAGCCAGCACAGGCCCCGTTCCCAAACTGCAGCAGACAATTCTGTGCTGGTTTGGAACCCTTCTCCCAAGTGCATCTTCAGGTCTTGCTTATCTTAACCCATAGCAAGGACTCTTACTTGGAGGATTTAAAAGTTTTTCCTTCAATATCTTCAGCTCAAAGCTTCCAGAGAGCCACAGAGCAGTCAGGGCTGGAAGGGACCTCTGGAGATGATCTAGCCCAACCCTGCTGCCAAGGCAGGGTCACCTGGAGCAGCTTTCCAGCGAGGCCACCAGCTTTTGCAAACTGTCAAATCTCCCCACTTGGTTTCCTTATTTACCTTTGAATAGCAATAAAAAATGGAGCCAAGTCCTTTGCTCAAGGGGATCACAGCATCAGTAATACTGCTGCAGTTAGCATTCTCCAGTTTTAAATTTTCATTAAAGAATTCATATTGCTCATGAGCCTATGCAATATTCTAAACATACTGTATTACCTTTTTCCATTAATGAGTCAGTAAATTCAGAGCACAAGATCTTTTCACTCTCCTGACAGCCAGCAGGGACAGAAATACATCTCCTGCAGATCTGTCCTGTAGGTTTTTATCTACAGACCAACACCATAAGTATAAATCATTTCTGAGCAAGTCCAGGAAGCTTTTTTTTTTTTCAGTATCTTGCTGGAAATCAGAATCTAACCTTTTCCCTGAAAATCCATCAAGGATGGATGACATAAAGCATATGTCATCAAGACTACATTTTATCTGCATTTAACCTTGTCCAAGTGTGACTGTGGCCAGCTGAGCAGAGTGGCCAGCCTTGAACACAGAGGCCACAGTTCAGCTTTTCTGCTGATAAATGGGAATTGCAAACTTTATGTATAAAGCACACAGCCAGTCTTGGAACTTGAATGCAAAATGGTTGCATACATCTTCATTTCTGACTTTGCAAGTCTTAACCTTCCTCATACTTACCATCAACTTTTCCAAAGAGCAAACAACCAAAAGCAAACCACTTTGCTGTGTCAGCACAGCCTCACTTGGAGGGTTGAGATTCAATTCACAGAAAGACAATTGATGGGTGATAACAGGAAAAAAAAAATTTGTTTAATTATTTTCTTGTCTTAATTTTAAAAAAGCATCCTTGAAAACTGCTCAGAGAAAGAATCAGCCTCCAGAAATAATAATCTTGTTTTATTTATAGTCAGGGTCGTGGGAAATCTGTCCTGAAACATAAAAAAATACAGCCTCCCAGATTAGTTTGGGTATGGGAATTCAAAGAATGAACAGCTATGGGAAAGTTTAAATTCTCATCAAATACACCTGAGTGTCCCTGTTCAGAAGGGTTTGTGCTTTCTGCCACTCATTAAGCAGAGAGCACAAAGGCAATTGTAATTGCTGGAACACCCAGGACTAATTATTGTGGCAACCCAGAGTTTACCAAAAGCAGGAACATCTCTAATGTTTACAAACTGGAGTGTGTGATCACAGCAATCACTGCATGATTAGGATATTATTTGAATGATTATATTTGACAAGGAAAAAAATATCTATAAAATGACTTTATTAGATTAATAAAAGCAATCACTAAACTTTTGTTAAATACCCCATATATCAAAGTCTGCTGGACATACCAGTGAATTAATTGTGTCTAGCAGCACTTCTTATCCCTAAAAAATAAACACTGATGGCAAGAGGATGCCCTCTTTCTGTACTTATTGCTCCTTTTGGTGCTTGCACGCCAAAATTCATCCTCTGCCCCTTGTGCTCCACAGCTTGAAACGCTGTTTGTTCTGAGCACTGCATCACCAAAGTACAACAGGACAAACAAAGCCCCACAGAACGGAGCCTGAGCCCAGGGCAGCCTCTGACCCTGGGGAAATGATCCTGGCTCAGCTCAGGCTGTGCCCAGGCACTCACCCTGCTGCTCTGCCCCTCTGGGAACTGCAGGGACAATTCTGTGCTCCCAGCACAGCTCCAGCTGCACAGCCACAGCTCGTGACTGCAGACAGACTCCACAGGAGTGCCACCAGACCTGAGCCATCTGCACCTCAGAACTTTGGGTTACCCTCCAAGAAACAGCACCCTACTGAAGAATCCTAAATTTCCCTGTGATAAATGTGTGCTTTGGGGTGGATCCTTCCAGGAAATCAACCAGGATCTGAATCTCAGCAGTAAATCCACAGAGTGCCACATTCCCCAAGGCATCCCAGCCACAGGCTCACCACTTCTGGAGGCAGCTTGGTGCCAGCCCTTGCACAGTCTGTCAAACTGTGACCAGAGCCCCAAACACAAAACATGCCTTTAAAACTGCAGAGGTTGTTGTATTTGCATGAAGGGAGGAATGAGGAATCTGACTCCATGTTCTCAGAAGGATAATTTAGTGCCTTATGGTACTATATTAAAGGATACTAAACTATACTAAAGAATACAGAAAGGATACTTAATGCTAAAAAGATAATAATGAAAACTCGTGACTCTCTCCAGAGTCCTGACACAGCCTGGCCCTGATTGATCAAAGAGTGAAAACAACTCACAGCAGAATGCAATGGAACAATCACCTGTGGGTGAACAATCTCCAAACACATTCCACATGAGCACAACACAGGAGAAGCAAATGAGATAAGAATTGTTCTCCTTTTTCTCTGAGGCTCCTCAGCTTCCCAGGAGAAAAATCCCGGGCGGAGGGATTTTCCAGAGAATGTGAATGTGACAGGAGGTGACATCAGCACCTGCTCTGCTGGCCCCTCACGTCCCACACCACGAGCAGGGCAGTGAGGAAACCTCTGCCTTTCTGCCAAGCAGAATCCCTCTGTTCTGTCCCATCACCCACTCTGCTCCTGCTGCAGGAGCTGAGCAGCGCTGGGTGACAGTGCCAAGCTGTCACACCACAGCTCTGTCCCAGGCCTGAGTGTCTCAGGAAGGAATCCCCCTGGAGCTGACTGCTGTTGGACTGGGTTTCTTCTCTCCAGAAACGCTGCAATTATCTTTGTCAGCGCTGCAGGCAGGTGAGGCGTGGGTGCCGGGTGCCTGCCAGCTGGAATGCAGCCTGGAATGCAGCACCCACGATCCCAGCTGCCCTGCACCTCGTCCATCACACCCTCAGAGACACAGGGGTGGCCCCCAAAAGTCAATAACTCTCCTAGTAAAGTGCATTCATGAACCAGGGTGAGACTCTGCAGCAGCACTCAGGGACACAAGGGGCTCAGATTCTCACAGACACACACAAACACCTGCCTGCATCTCTTATTTCCTTCACTATCAGGGTTTCTATCTACCCTTTCTACCCCATTTCTGTTCCCATTTCCAGAACTCCAGATTCAGATTTCCTAAGGAGATCATCTGGGACAATGAACACAGCCTTGTCCAGCCTGACCTTCCTTTCTAAAGGGTTGTTCTATGCATGCACAGAAAGCCTTTAGAAGAACACACTTCTCCTTGCTTTAAAGTATTCTAAAAATATTACTTCCTAATGAGGATCTCATTTGCATGACAAATTCTCTGTGCAGTGTCAGAAACATCTTGAAATTAAGATGTCATGCTTACAGGAATTATTCTGCACGCAGATGAGTTCTCACCAAACTTTGCTCCTGACAAGTTAATTTCATTTTCCTCATCATGTGCTTTGACAGCAAGATAAGGGAATCAAAGCCTTTCCCCAGTGAGAATCCTTTGCTCCTACATTAATTGGAACCAAGGAGTATCATCCACTTGAATTCATCCCTACTTTTCTGGCCAAATATTTAAAATCAATCATTACAATCAATCATGCTTTCCACTGCAATTCTTGCAGGAGGAAATGCAACCACTGAGGAGAAACATTAATAAAACAACTAAAGGTTTTTCCTGTCACCCTGATTTTTTTAGTTTTTCTGAGCCTTCTGATGTTTGCATTCTTGTAATGAACTTTCTCACACACTTTCTGTAAATAACTCATTGTTTTGCATTCTTTTATGGAGGAGGAGAAATTTGATGGGCTGTTGGTTTGTCCAGTGTCATTGGAGAGGTGGCACTGTCACCCTCCAATCCACTGTCACTTTTGGAAATCTATGGAGTTGATAGATGTTGGAGCCAGAAAATGTTGGTGTCAGAAAAATAAAGGTCCCTTTTTCACCTTGGAAAGAGCAGTGATTCCGTGTTGTTCTGTGTCCTGTAGTGACATTTCCTACCTCTACACAATAGATTTAATTTAAAAGAGAACATAAAACCATCGAGGCTTTAAAATTGGGGATAAATGAGATGAATCTCTCATTTTAAAACAAAATTATGAAGCAAATATTCTCTACCTATCTGCAGCACACAAAGAAACCCATGTACATGCACTGAGAGACAGACCTAGGCACAAATCCTCTGCCTGGAGAGAAAGCAAACTCAGGAGCTGCTTCCTGCTCCAAGCCATCCAGAACCATCCAGCAGGGAAACCTCTGCCCTGGCCCAGGGAGCAGAAAGCAGCACAACTCCAGCCACAGGCTGCAAAACCTTCACTTGCTCCAAAAGTGCTCATTTCACATCACACATTGTGCTTTCCTTGGCATGGGAGAAGGAACCCTGCAGGATTCCAGCATCCCTGGGTGCAGGGAGCTTTCATCACACCTCCCTGGGAAAAGCTGCCACTGGATCCTCACACCACGAGACAAAAGCTTGGTGGAGCAAATAAAAGACATTTCTTCCTCTACCTGGAGTCTGAGAATATGTGAGAGCTCTGCACCAGAAAGATCAGACCCTGTGCACTTCTTTTCTCTCCTCAGCCTGGAAACTTTGGGAATTAATGGTGAAGTCATGAAGGAAACCTTAAATAGACTCTGTTTTCCACCATCACCAGGCTCACTTTCTCAGATTTTATCTGCTTCAGTTTCCCACTCAAATCTTATATTAGATTTTTTTTTCCTCTTTTTTCTCCACCTCCAAGCTTTTCCATTTTCTTACATAATACGGAATAAATATTTTATAGCCAAAGAGGATTTCTACCTGTTATGTAACTCGCATTTTTGGAGTCAGCTTCCCATCTCATTTTTACTGATAGAGCCTTTGGTGGAACCAGGAGCTGTACTGATGCAAGCAGAGTGTGCCTAAACTTAAACAAACAGCTCTGTTTCTGCCACATTAAAAATGCTTAATGGGGTGAAATCTCATTTCATCAATGTGCATAGGGGGGGTGACAATGTTGGGGAAAATATTAACATATGTATATAAACATCAACAAAACTATTAATTGTCACATAATGAGGCAGCAATTTAAGCACGCTGAGCAGATGCATCACAGCTAAACTGGAAGGAACAGTCACATCCTAATTCTGAACCAGGCTGGGATCCATGGCTGGGTTTTGGATGTCCAGTCACAGATGCTTCCCAGAGCCAGGGAAATTTTTGAACAGTGCCCTCCAAAAAGTGCTCTGAGCAGAGCCCTCAAAAACCTAGGATAAACTTTGCAGATCTTGGACAACAATATCTGTCCAGAAGCTAAAAACTCTTTCTTTAGCTCTGGCCACAACTGAAAAAAAAAAAAAAGGTAATTCCTTTTTCTGGCCACCCACCTGTTTGTTTACACCATAATGCTGGATATAGCAGGAAGGTACCTCAATTATCAAAAATTGCCTATGCTCATCAATACACAATCAGGTCACCTGCAGAGGATCCAGAAATTCAGTGTAGCAGAATATTACACACCCTCTGTTACTCATTTCACATCCAAGAGCCTGATGCTTCCAGCCAGGCCAGCAGCAGTGGGTACAGAAACAGAGCAAATCCATTCTCTTCTCCCTCACCATAAGGAACACACTCACTGTTTTATCCCAACAGGAAGCTTCATTTCAGAACTACAGTTTTATGATGAATAATAGTTATTTCAGATTTTAAAAATTTCAAATTAGTTGTGGTTGGTTTTCGCCCATTTTAGTTCGGAATTAATAGTTCAGTATTGGGCCGTGTCTGAAAACATTTGGGGAACAAAATACATTTCAAAGATTGGCTTTAAGTCTGATAACAAGAACATTACAAAGAACACAGGTGTTACACTGCCTTCAGCTGCTCTCAGGACATGTCCTGAACCTGGAATTTTTTAAGAAATGCAAAGAAGAATGCTCCATATAAAGCTATTACGTTGTAATTGGATTGAATATGATCAACTGCTTGCACTTGTAGTTTTGTGGTAGAAAACAGATTATAGAATAGCAATGTCTCTGTGTTTGCTCAGTCACTTGAATCACTTCAAGGAGACCATGTAACAATCAGAAAGGCCCCATTTCTCCTTTTCATTTGGCATTAAATAAATGGCAACACTGGGCAAAGCAAATTTGTGTTTTCAACACAACATTGGCACAGAATTCTGGGGCTTGCATTCTGAAAAAAGAGGCAGAAACTCTTTGCTCAGCTTTCCTGGCTTTATTACACCAGGAAAAGCGGGTGTCTGGGGACTGGGGAGGTTACCAACACAAAACACCACTAAGGTGGTACCAAAAGATTTACAAACGGGGCAGGAGGGACCGTGAAACATCTCCTTCAATTCTGGATTCCTTGGGAAGCTTCCCTTCCTCCGGGCACCCGAACCCCCGGCCTTGGGCTCACAGCTCTGCCACCCGAGCTCGGGGATCGCCTGTGCTGGGGAGGGACCCTGATCCACAGAGGGTCAGAGGCCAGTCAGCGGGAAATGGAGAGAGAGAGAGAAAGAGCAGGGAAACGGGGAGAGGACGGAGAGGGGAAACAGAGCAGGAAAAGAGGAGTGGGAAATGGAGAGAGAGAGAACGGAGCGGGAAACTGGAAAGGAGAAGGGAGCGGGAAACGGAGAGAGGGAGGGAGAAAGAGAACTGGGAGTGGAAAACGCAGAGAGAGCGGAGCGGGAAACCGGGAATGGGAAACGGAGAGGGAGGGAGAATGGAGAGAGAAACGGAGAGAGAGAACAGAGCGGGGAACGCAGAGAATGCGGCTGTGCACGGGTGACAAAGCCGGCACTCGAACGGCCCCGCAGCACCGGCAGGACGGAGAGGTGCCCGCGGTACCCGGAGGATGGGGCAGCAGCCAAAGGGGTCAGGACCGGGACCGGGGATCAGAACCGGGAACCGGGGGTCGGGACCGAGGGCCAGAACCGGGGGTCGGGACCGGGGGTTGGGACCGAGGGTCAGGACCGGCACCGGGGGTCGGGACCGGGACCGGGGGCTCCTCTGCCCTCCCGGCGCCCCCTGGCGGCCGCGGCCGGGGCAGCCCCGCGCGAACCCCGCGGGCTCCCGGAGCATCACCGGAGGGGACGGGAACGGAGCTCGCTCATCCATCCATCCATCCATCCATCCGTCCGTCGGCAGCTGCTGGGCTGAGCTCGCCTGGGCTCCCCCGCACCGCCCCAGGAGCAGCAGAGCTGGGATTTGCCCCGCTGTCAGTGACTCAAACACGGCCGGCTCCAGCACAGCGAGGCCACAGCTGCTGCAGCCTCAGAGGAGCCGCGCGCAACAAACGCTGCGAGCCCCAGCAGCATTTAAAATACAACAACAACAAAAAAAATACATCTCCACAGCAAACAGTACAGGGGACTGAGGCTGCTGCCAGAGCCTGGATGTCTTATCTTCATTTATCCTGAGCAGATCGCATTATCAGCTGCTGAATGAATTCTCCGCAAGAGAGGGAGGTTTAACATCCAGTCTTTTGTCCTGGATCTTAAAACCCCCTTTTTAACAATAATAGCTCAAAAGACATATTCCTTCTGTCTTAAATAGATGTCAGCTCAATAGCTGAAGTTTGACTACAGCTTTCAATAAGAGGTAATTCAGAACTGAAGATAAGGCAAAGGATGAGGGAAGTGTTCAGTGCCTCCCTTGCGAGCGCCCTGTCACAACACAAGGACTTGCTTGAGAAAAATGCCATTAAATGGAGAAAGGGGAGTGAGACGTTTATTAGCACTCACACATACAGATATACATAAGGAGGCTGCTTGGCTGAAGAAACAGAGTTTAACAGCTCAGAAAACCTGGCCATCAAGCTCAGGGACAAAACCTGTTCCTAAGCTGTTTCTTTAACCCGAGGTTAAAGGAATGACAAACATGCACCAACAACCAGAAGTGTGATCACCCAGTGCACACAACTCCTTGGCCACTGATGGTGAGCACCAAGACCCCAAGACTGGAGCATCATTAACAGGGATTTGGAACCTCTGTTTGGACAAAACACTGAGTTTCTTGAAGCCTCAAAAAAAAAAAAAAAAATAGAAAGCAGCCCAAGTTTCTGTATTAGTTTCCCACTGCAGAAAGAGGATGTCTTTAGTCTCTCAGCAAACACCAGTATGGAAACAAACCAGACAGTGTTGGTGGACTGAGCCAAAGTAAGCACTGGGTGGGGTGGCACCAGTCTCTCACTCGGGGTGGGTTATTTCTTGGAAGGAAGGAAGAATTTTTCAATAATTTTTTAAAGGAAGAATTTTTCAAATAACTCTGAGCACCTCCAAATAACAATTTGTAATCAAACAAGTGTTGGAACCGCCTGTGCTGCAGCACAAATTCAAGTTCAGCACAGTTCTGATAATCTCAGCTGGCTCCCAGTGCCACAGTCTTTGCATCTTACGTCAGCACGAGCAGAGGGAGCTTACGTTTGTCCAGACACACATCCAGGGATTTTTGGGTGCTGGCTGGGGCAGGACAGGCTAAAGCCATGGAGCAGAGCCAGCCCAGCACTCCAGGCAGCAGTGCCAGCTCCAGGGGTGGCAGCTGGGCACAGTCTCTGCCTAAGAAGGTCAATGTCCAGGGGATCTGCCAGTCTCAAAGACAAAAACAAGTTTGGTGGCATAGCTCTGTGCATGTGAGTGTAAAAACCTCTTTGGTGCGTGCCCTGACAGCAGCTGGTTCTGCTTTCTCACACCACAGGTGACTCTTCTGTCCTAACAGAAATCAACCTCCCAGCTCAGCAAAGATGGGCTTTGATTGCTTATAAACAGTCACTGCTGCTGAGGGGTTGGAGATCAAGGCAAATTTTACCTCTTCAAACACCTTTTGGTTCATGCACACAGAGAGCCAGGCAGCAATGGTTGATACAAGCACTGATGTGCAAATATAACAATAAAATCCCATTAACTCTTCCCAGAAAAGAACTAAATATCATTTATATCCTAGGGAGTGTTTGGTGTAAACTCCTGTCCACCCTCTCCTGCTCACCATGGCATCATAAAAACCCTGGAAAAGCAGCAAATTCAGGGCTTTGGTATGTGGCAGCACAAACATCAGAATTTCCCATGTTAGGAAGAACATTGTGGGGGGGAGTCTCAAACTACACAAAGTTGGCAAAGTTGGCACATTATCACTACTGAGCAAAATGCAACAAAGGTTCTGAGCAGTCATGTGTAAAAGGCTGGGACCAAAGGACTGGAAGGTCATGCAAATGATACTTTGGTTCTTTTTAACTGCCATTTTTTTGGGGTTTTATTCCAAGAGAAGACGAACTGCACTATAACTAAAAATGTTTGGTCCAAAATAGAAATTTAAAAAAGACATATTACAGCTAAAAGTCAAGAAGAAGCGTTTAAAGGTCTTTCAAAGCTACAGAAATGAGGTTCTAAATCTTCTTTAAGTCTGCTTGTATGAGAAAAAAAAATATTCTAAGCATGAAGTGCTTCACAGACTATACTCCTGAGAGTTAAATTTTGCTCTGGTTTTTTTTTTTTGTTGGTTTTTGGGGTTTTTTTAAGGCCAACTCTATGCTCTATTTAGTTTTGCCTTCCCACTCACACGCAACACTTTAAAATTTACAAGTTCCAGCGATACCAACTGCTTTCATAAAATTTCATCCTTCTCCTGACAGATCTTGCTGCTCTTGAACCTCCAGCCACTGCAGTTCCATAAATCCTCTGCTCCCAGGTGCCTCACAGGCCCTGGAGCCCGGCAGAGTGCACAGAAAATGTCATTTTGAGTGTTTCAGGAGCAGAACAGAACCAGGGGTGCTGCCAGCCTGGCAGGTGAAGCTTTGCCCACTGCCTGACCACTGTTCCATGGGCAGATTCCAGGACTCAGGGGCACCTCTCAGCATCCCCAGGGTGCCCCAGGAAAGGCTGCTGAGACAGCTCAGGGGTTTGGGCAGAGAATTCACCGTGCTCCTGACAAGGGTTTAAGGGGATTGCACAGGAAGCTGAGGGGTTAAAGTGAGATATTTGTGATGTTTCACACAAGCCCTGCCTTTTCCAAGCCAAGCCAGAGCAGCCTTCCTGGAGGGCAGCACACACCCCCTGAAATCCCACCTGGGGGGAAAAGGGACAGGAGAGGAGCAGAAAGGAGCCAAGAGAGAAAAAGGCTTTGCTTTCTACTTCTGTGTTCCCAGGAAGACTCCTGAAGTACTCATCCTGCCTTCCAGAAATTACACCAACAGGCAGCTTGGAGTTGCCCTTGTGAAATGTGGGCTAACTTTAGGACAGAGGACACGCCATAAAGTCAAATGAAATTATGCCCATTTACACCAAAAGTGAAATAAAATGTGCTATTTTTGGGTTTTCAAGCAAATATTTGGTTAAACTGATTTACAATGATGCAGTAAAAGACAGCTTGAAATAACAACCCCTCACTTTTGTCACCTACAGCATCCATTTAAATTATTTCAAATAAATAAAATTGTCTGGAAATACCTGCAGCAGTCCTTGCTTAGAGGGGTTTGAGACATCCATAACCATGCAAAGTAAAACATATTTACTTTTTTTCAGACAAGGCTCCTGCATTATGTATGGCCAGCAGAAATTCCTTTGCCTGAAATCAATTGAAACCATCCATCTGGAGCAAACAAGAAAATTAAGTACTTAAGAAAAAAAGAACTTTACAGCTTACCACCCTCAACCCAGGGAGCCTAAATCTTATTTTACACAATAATTCTCAAGTATTAATGTTGTCCAGTAGCATTCTATAAGAGCAACTAATCTCCTTAACTGAAATCCACTGACTGGAAACATATTGAATATACTGTGGGAACAGCCTGAAATTGCTGCCCAGGAAAACAATGGCAGTGCCATCAAACACTCTGTGAGCAGAGAGCTGGACAGGAACAGCAGGGACTGGACCGAGATGAGAACAGAAAAAGGTGAGCCTGAGGAATTTTAACACTTCCTGGTCATCTCCCAAGGTCCTCCCATCCCCTGGGAAATGGAACATGGCATCTTCTGCACATCCTGCTTTCACCCTCTTCACAGCTTGCCCCCAAACAGCTCCAAGTTTTTTGCCAACTCTTTTGAAATGGCCACTATTGCCTGGAAATTCTGCAGGCTGGGAGGGACTGAGACCAGCACAAGGGCTGCTGCTCAGGGTCTGCCCTGCTGGGTGCTGTGAAAATGCCAATCACTGGTTTTTAAAATTTTAAAGGTTTCATAGTAATAAAAGGGTTGTAAAAATAGTAATACAATTAGAGTAATAATAATTTGGACAATTTGAATTAAGACAATAAAAACAAATAGCCACAGACGGCCGGGTACCTTTTTCTGGGCAGCACAAGCCCAAAAAAGGACACCTGTTAACAAAGGATTAACCCTTAAAAACAACAGCCTGTTGTGTATTCATACACTTCATCCATGATGCCTAAATTCCATTCAAACACAGGATTCTGTCTGGTCATCATCAGCTTCGTCCTCTGATTCCTAACAGCGCCTTTGAGCTGGGGAGAAGTTCGTTTCTTCTGATAATGGGGCAATAAATTCTCTTTCTCTGAAAGATCTTGGTGTCCTGTGGCTGCTAGCTCGCTGCAAGTCCTTTCTTTAAAACAAGTATCCTACACAGCATAGTTTCTATTTTAACAATTTTTTTTATAACCTAAAACTATATTTAACACGCTACCTAAGAGAATTCATACAGCATTACTTTCTAACACAACACATATAATATTCATGTTAATATTTGCAAAGAGCCAATCATAAATACTCATTTTTCACAGTGCCAAAGCCTTTTCTCTACCAGCACTCCCTGACAGCACCAGAAATGGGAGAAAGGGAACCCGTGGGAGAGGGAAAAGCAGCCTGGGTGACATTCTGAGCCAAATCAACTCAGCTCTGATTGATTTAAATCACTAATGAGTGAGAGCAACACGCCTGGTTTCCTGTTCTAGATCACCCAGTGAAATGAAATCTTTTGCCACCTAGAGTTGAAGAACTTTGGAGTGTTTTGATTTTTCCTGGCAGTTCCTTGCCTCAGAAGCCAGGTATGAGCACAGGTAGCAAGTGTTGTTGGTGGATCAGCGAAGTGAGCTCTCACCATTAAACACATGGCCTGCCAAATAATGTCTCCATGGCTTTACCCTGGCTTTTCAAAAGTGATTTTTCCATGTTCTGAGCAATTACCCCTCTGACAGACCCCAGCAGCTCACCAGGCTGGTTTCTGCTCACCACGATGACTAAAATTCCTGTTGTAGGGAATTAAAGGCAAATCCTTCCCAGGCACAGGTACCCTCTGCTTTAGTGCCCTGGCTGGAAACGCTGCTGCTCTCTGCCCATGCCCTGTTTGCTCTCTGAAGGACATCCCAGGGAGCATTTTCAGAGGAGCACTGAAAATGCACTGCCACTGCATTGCTGCTCTGCCTGCAGCTCCCTCCCCTCTGCCCACGCTGCTGGCCAGGCTTCACCTTCCACCTGCTGCACAGAAAACCTGTTCATTCAAAAATCTTAATTACTGCTCCTTTTCTTTAGCATCCTCAGTTCTAAACAATGGGGTCAGTTGAGAGCACAGCCTGGTCCTGCTGCTGGCCTGAGAGACAAATTAAAGCTGATTTGGCTCTGCCCTGCCTCCAGAGCAGTGAGGGCTCTCTGAACCCTCCAACACCCCCACCTGTGTCTCTCTCAAGTTCAGCATCACTTCTCCACCACAAAATAAAAGGCATTTCAAGTGGAACTCCTAGCTGTCACCCTGATAAAAAATACTGCAGTCTGCTTGTTCTTCGTAGGAAGAGTGAGGATAGATTCTGTATTTGTAGGGTTGGAAGAAGTTTCCCATTGATTGTGTGAAATCCATCTGAATAGCTGTGATTAAACTCACAGCTGATGGCACTGAGGTCAGCACTGTGGGATCAATGCAAATAAACCTTTCCTGCCTCTGGACATCAGTCATATCTACCCAAAGAGAAAAATGTTCAAGGCAGAGCCACCAAGTGATTTATAGCTGGTGGCATTACTTCATTTAAATAAAACACTCATTTAACATCCCAGCAGTGATTCTTTCAAGCTGAACTTACTTTTCTGTAAGAATTATTAACCAGAGAAAACATTTTTCCCCCTTTAACCATACTGCCTCAATCCACTTTTTTATTTGTATTTCATTTCTGGTGGAAAAAAAAAAATCTCCTATAGACTAAAATTGTAGAAAAATAGAAATTTTCCCATAGAAAAAATATTATATCAGCAAAATTCAGGCTATCAGGTAATGATAGGAGAAGAACCCAAGAGAAACATTAACTTTCACTGTCTCTGAGAGCAGGTTGCAGAAGACATCACCTTCCATCTTCTGTGGGGTTCCCTTAGCACCAGAGACGAGGCAGGACAACAGATCATTCAGATTATTATGAATAACTAAAAAACAACAAGGACTGTGCATAGGAGTTTCATGGAGTTTAGGAGAGTGTGGCACAATACACTAGGGAAAAAAAAATCCCATTCCCATCAGAGCATTATTTCTTTCACATTAATGAGCGTGGATAAAAAGTTTCCAAGTTGAACCCTTGGTAGTGCAAGTGAAAATTGAATTTGGGGGCAGGAAAAGGCGCTCAGGGAGGGGTTTTTGTAACGTGGACTTGTGTCACATTGGAAGTGGCCCAAAAGGCCAAGCACAAGCTGTAAGGAATGGTTCTGACTCGTGTCCCTGCTTGCCAGAGGATGCCAGGCTCTGAGGGAAGAGCTCAGCGCTGGGATCACCAGGGGTTAAAACAGAATTTTCCTTATGGGACTGTGAGTCCTGCATTTCCTCCTGTTCCTTCTGAACCCAATCTGAGAGAAGTTTGAGCAGAATGCTCTTTGGTGGCTCCCAGTGTGAGCCAGGGTCACAGACACAGCCTGGCTCTCTCAATGGCAGAGAGGAGAGGCTGAGATGAGTGTGCCCTGCAGAACCTCTTCAAGCACAGCACCTGGGGAGCCTCAGAGCGCTGCCATCGATCCATCTCCTCTCAGAAAGGTTCTGAGGAGGGCAGGGAGTCAGCACACAAACCCTGGGCAGGCAGGGCAGGGCATGCTGGAGGAAATCCCAGTGCAGAGAGGGGACAGAATGCCTGTCGTGGCACCTGTGACACTGAGCCCTTATTGCACCCTGAGCTCTGACCCTGGGCAGACCCTGAGTGCCTTCACCAGCTGCCACAAGCCTCAGCACTCAGGCACTGCAGGCAGCACCGGCACAATTTTCTTGCTGAAAAAAACCTTTCCATGAGAAATCTGCCGCTTGAACTCCCTCAGACTTCTGCTGTACCTGGCTGCATTATCTAGAGCAGCTCCAACAGGACTGACAATCCACACTGAGTGACCTGAGGAGCAGCATTACCCCAAGGAAACAGAATTCTGGGGGTTTTACGCCTCCTTTGAATAAGCTGAGCAGTAAACTTTATTGCAGGCAAGCTCCAGGTTTATAAAATCACCAAGAAAAACCAAGGAGCTGGCTGTTAACAGGAAGCACTGCTGCAGCCCAAAGGCAGAGCCCTCCTTTGGAGAACGGAGCAGCTTGGAGGAGCTGAAATGCTCTGTACCCCTCATTCCCCTTGTGCTCAGCCCAGCAAACACAGAGCACTCTGCAGGGGCTGCTGGCCACGGGGATGGGGACAGCCATTCAAAGAGGTCTGCAAGGAAATGGCAGAAAGGGCTGTGCAGTGCCCACCCACAAACAAACAAATCTCATTCTCTCCAGCCACTCTGCCCAGGATCTGACTTTTTAAACTCATCCTCACTATGGCAGCTCTTCATTTCCCCTGTGCTTTGTCACTCCCTCACGGAGCCCCAGCAGTGGCACATGCTGCACCTGGTGTTGGAGCCCCCAGATCCACACACATCCCCCTGAACAAGAAAACAACAACTCACTGTTCAAAGAAAACCCAGGTGCAGCCAAATTAGGAGAGTGTTTTCCATATTGCCACTCCAGCCCTCTTGCAATAATTGTATTTCACGTACTGCGAGAACCTAAGGAAATTGAGCTCCTTATCTATAAAAACTACTGTACTTCTTTTCTCAAAGATTTGTCTCCAACAACAACCAAACGTCACATGAGTGAAAGTCTGAATGATATTGCACTCATGTGATTCTGTTTCTATGCAGGCTAAACCTCTCTTTTCTGTTTTGCATGACTCCACAAGCTTTTTTGAGATTTAAGAACTAATCCTATTTCACCAAAACAGTTTTTTTTTTCTTTTGCCTCAGATCCAGTTCTCCCCTCTCTCCTTTACTGGCAGTGAAATTTTGGATTCTTTTCAGTTTGCAGGCAGAGGAATATGAGGAAATGCATTTACATTTTTCAAGAACTTTTGGAGAATGAGTAAAGGACATTGGTTAAAGCTCTTATGACAATTTCATGTCTTTAAATCTGTCTCTGTAGGTGTTGTGTTTTGGAGATGAGGCACTTCCAGCAGGGTGGCACATTAGGGGAGGGTTATTTCCAACACTCATGAAAAAGAAGTGTATCAGCATTTACTAGAGCAAGCACTCACTGCCCACCACACACTGGTGCCAGGGATTTTTTTCTGACAGCTTCCACTTCCACTGTTTGACTGTGGGGTTTGGGAAGATTATACAACTCCTCTACACTTCCCTTACAATCCTGTTGTTCCATTCTTTGTAATTACCTTCCAACACAGAGGCAATGGCAGCAGCATTTTGCCAAAGCATTTTCTGGGTTATCTGATAGAGCTGGTAGTCATTCCTCTTCTCTTAGGCATAGAGGTGTCTGGGAAATATTTCCTGAAGTAAATTCTAATTCAATCTTCTAGAAAAGTCATTTATCCTTTGACTTTCTTGTGATAGTTCAAATATGAAAAAATAAAAATCCTTTTTTTTTTTGGATCTTGGTGTAAAACAGACCTGCAGAGTCTGAAGGTACCAGCAAAACTCTGGGCTCATTTCTCCCATGTATCACTGGGAGGCAAAGATAATTGGATGGCTGGGTAAAAAAACCCCAATAGGCAATATTGATCATCTGCAGGAGTCAGTCAGGGGGCTCCAAGGGGCGTGGAGAACTCTCAGCAGAACTTTCTCCACATAAATCAAACTGTTTCTCCTTTCTTTTATATTTGGAGACCTTGAGCAGATCCAAGGATGAATCATTCTTAGAGTTGCAGCTACATTACAAGACTGTGGCAATCAGTGATGCCATTTCAGTGATTTACACAGGCAATTCTTCTCCAGAAGGAACGGGGAGAGGAAAAGTGCTGTGATGAGCTCATTGCACAGCAGAAGATTTTAATGAAAGGGAAAGAACGAGGAGCCCAGGCTGAGCCAGGAATATGCCCAGATGAATATGCAAATGGCAAACTTGTGGGCAGACATTTTTCTCTTGGTTTTTTTGACAAATAGTATCTGGCCTGTGAAAAGCCTGCTTAAGAGCAATGTTAGGCAGGGCTGGGGGAGAGCCTGGAGATCAAAGCAGGAAGATTTTGCATTTAAAACCATAAAAAATTATGATTAACATTAACAGATGAACATTAACATAGAAGTCTCCAGAGCAAATGACAGAAATGCCACTGAGCACCATGGTCACTGGTGCACAAAAGGAGACTGAAGCTCTGTACATGCACCTCTTCTCATCCTCTACCACCTGAAATTTACTTCCAGCCACTCTTCATAAAGTATTTTTTCCAAAATTAAGCAATTTTAATCCAAGCTTGCAACAGCAGACCTTCTAACTACAGCAGGCTTCCTAACTACTATAAAACAAACAAAAAAAACCTTTTAGACTATTTATCAGATAAAAGCACCTATGTTGCTTTTCCTATACACATCATAAATAGCACATACAGCTACTGCAATAACCAGCTGGTGGAAAATGTCCTGGGTGAAGAAATAGCTGCACTTATTTCAGATGAAAGCCCCTGCCACAGAGCACAGGTCTGCTCTAACCTGAATTATGGATGCGTGCTTTTCTTGATGAACCTAAAAATAATACACTCTTTAGACTTTTAATCCATTTAGAGAATTAGAATATGAACAAACAAATGCAGACATCTTCGATTTTCCTCCTTTCACTGCTCAGGGAAGGGGCTGTCCATATCACTTATCAAGCAGCACGCTGGAAGCAAATGGGCTGAGCTTTCTTGAGAAGTCCAACTGCAGCCGACTGAAAACCTCAGTAAAGAGCAAGTCACTCCCCAAATGGCATTCACTCAGCACAGGAACATTCTGCAGGAGTCAGTGGGATCAGGGATAATACAGCCAGCAGGAAAAAACAGGGTTGTCCTGGGGAGAGCTGGGCAGAGCAGGTGCAGGGGAGAGAGATCATGACTAAAATTCCCATTTAAGCCATACTTGATCAAGAGGCTAAGCTGGAAAAACTGTGAGAGGAAAAGTTGCAGAAATTAAAAGATCTCATTTTGAAATCCAAGAGAAATGCTTCTTTTTTTGGCAATTTAATATCTCACGTTAAAATCTTTCACACTGTTAGGTTTTCATTTCAAAATTCACCTAAATTCAAGGAAACCTGGAAAACATTTTGTTTTAATTGAGCTGGTAAATATTTTAGGCTGAAAAGCAAATCCTTATGCAGTGTTTTGCCAACGACCCTGTAATTGTAATTTCAGTTCAATTCTGGTTCTGTTTCTTTCAAAATTTTTGCTTCAATTGAATATGAAAGCAGACAAAATTTACCAACTTTATCTTAGGGATAACTCACAGGGACTTCAGTCCAGTGTGGAATGCAAGTCTGCTCCTCATAGCTGGGTAAAATCATCCACTGACATCCTGCAGGGCCCCATACAGTTAGCACAGGAACATAATCAGTAGCTGGTACCTGAGGCAACTGGAAAAAGGCAACTAACTAGGAAAAAGGGCAACTAACTAGGAAAAAGGGCAACTAACTAGGAAAAAGGGCAACTAACTAGGAAAAAGGGCAACTAACTAGGAAAAAGGGCAACTATATTCCAGGACTCAGGTGCATTCACCTTCTCAAACCCAAAGCTTCAGCAGGGATAACTAAGGCAAAGGATTTTCACTATTAAGAACAGCCATTCCTAAATAGTTATAGTAGGGAAAGAGCAAAACATAAAGGTTTCAGCCTCTAAGCTCTTAGTGAAGAACCCAGAGAAAGGAAGGGCCAAGGAAGCAGTGAGAGAAGGGACAAGAAAATAACCAGCATTGCTGTAGGTTTGCTTGGCATAGTGAGTTCAGAGCCCTTCTCTCACAGCCTCCCCCTCCTCAACAATTAGCATTTGTACTTGGATTCCTTTGTGCATAGTCTGGAATGCTGAAAAGAATTAATATTTCAGCAAGGCTAAAAGGTTGTACAGCCTTGCAGTCTCCTACTTACCTAGAGCAGGGGCAGTCCCCAGAGGGCAGGAGCTCCACAAAGAGCCCTCAGCCCAGCAGGGGAAGGGCCCCTCCAAGGATGGGAAAGCAGCTCAGTCATTATTCATTTTTATGGCAGTGATACTCATGCACCACAGAAATATTATTTTTGTCTCAGTAGTCTCTTGCTCAGCCTACAGGATGCCCATTAGTGATCACTTTCTGATCTTATTTTTAGTTCTCTGCTTTAAACATTCTATTTACTGGTAAACTGGCCAAGGTCCCTTTGCCCACTGAATGGGCCAAACATTGCATTTCATAAGAGCTATATTATATTTATTCTTTCTGTTAATAGCCTTGAAACAAAAATGTGAACACCCAAAACAGATAAGAAAAACAAATCTAGATACATGTATACGAAAGCCTATGTCCACATGCAAACAATAAATATGCACAATATTTCTGTAGTGTCTAGGCAAGATAACATTTTTAATGATGGTGCTGTGTGTATAAATGCCAAACATTTAGCAAGATGCAAGGGAGACACACAAATCAATCTCACACAAAACAAAACATTTAAATGCCAAGAAAGCGTAATGTATTGCTAATTTTCACAGTCACTTCCACTATGCTTCTGTGCTCAGACATGAAATGACATCTTCCAGAAAAACACTTAGCCTGCTGCCCCTAAAACAAACCAAAAGAAGAAAACGTTCCTTTTGTGCCCCAGGGCACAGAAAACAGGAAGATTATTTGCTCTGGGTGGTAATTAGATGATACTGAGGACAGCACGTGTGTGCTGATGTGCATGTACACATTCACCACCTACCCTGAGTGGTAATTAAATGATTTTGTGTTTCTGTGCACACACACTTATCTTGGCCAAATCAAAGAGCCCTGAAAACCAGATCAAACAGACAGGAAAAATCAGCTAAGAGCAAGACCCAATGCACCAGGTTCGAGGCTTTCCTAAATCTGTCACGGTTGAAAAGTTTGCAATTAATACTTGGTAACTCTTCAAACAGCACAGCCCTGCCTTGGCAACTGTAATTCATAAGGCCTTTGGGTCATTTGAACACTTCCACAGAGGTTAATCCCCTCTGCTCATACAAGCCATAATTCTTCTCATTCACATCATCTCCTTGAAAATTTGGCATTTCTAAATTTGCCCGCGACGCCGTGAAACGTTTTGAATTATTGATGTGGGGTTAACAACGGGGCTGGAGCAGCACTAAACCAACCTGAGGTTAGAAACTTTGCTAAAAGGCACTGACAGATTTACAGCAACCCCTAAAGCTTGGCTGTGCTGGGACTGGTTGCACTTCTGAGCCAGTTACTCCTACCCAGAAAATCAATTTGAGAGTCAGCGCACACCGTGAGTGACTCCACGGAGAATTCTTGTGTCTGTCTTCAAACCCATTTATTTATACAGCAATTAAACGTCTCCATAATTACATTTTATAAATGTTTATAGCTCATCTTGCTAAACAGCTACATAAAGAGGAACTATACTGAAAAGTAAAGGTACTTAATGCACACTAAACAGCAGAAATCTAAAGGAAAGTTTACTTTTCTGTAAGAACTGTTAAGGAAGGAAAAACAGGCTGTCTGTCTGTACAGACTCAGAGATCAGGTCAGCATTAGAAATAAAATGTATGGAAAACTCCATTTACACATCCAAGAGCTTGGAATTGCATCCAGCCCTGGTTGCCATGGTCCCACCCTTCTGCTGTTGGATAACTCTTTTCTTTGCCCCTTTGTGGGAACTACAGAAGATCACATCATCAGGAGGGTGGGCAAAAGAATAACAGACTGAAGTTTCCTAAATACCATTTGTAATTAAGGTGTAATTTTGACACACACTACTGATGTCTCTGCCTAACAATATCATTGTTCTTGGTAACAGTGCTTCTTTTCAGGTAAGTATTTTGTCCATTGTGTGTTTTATACACTAATTATTTGTCAAAGATAACATTTATTCATGTTGCTTTTAATTTCTCTAATGCAATAACAGGGCAGTAGATTGTTAATTTATGCTGCACATTGACCTTCTGATGACTTTATAAACTACCAGATTAGAAAAACACTTCTGCTGTAGAAAAGCCCTGATTTATCAGAACCACCAAAGCACATAAACAGTGAGGAGATATCAAGCATGCCCACCCAATTCAAAGGAATGTGCCTTTATCTGCATTTTGCCTGCAGCCCCCAGAACACTGAAGAATAGGAAAAACCATACCTGGAGTAAGTCTGGCCACACAGACAGGAGGGAAGCTGCCATGCACACATTTCAGCTCTGCTTGTCATTCTCCCCACAAAGGTCCCTCCAGCAGTCACCCATCTTCAGTCACACAGGAAAAAGGAATCCCAGCACAAAAATAGCTGCAGATGAACCTCTGCCACTCCCCTCTGCTTCTGTGAGGATTTTTGTGGACTTTTAGGCATGATGGCAGGGAAGGCTTTGCCTCATCATCTGCCTCTTCCTCTCCCTCTCCTCAGAATTCACTCATGTCAACAATTCAATAAAGACATTTTCAAAAGGTTCTCAACATCTATGACCTTCTTTTCTTTTTATCCAGTTCTTGGGGTAATTGGGCTATCTTCTATCTGAGCTGAGATTAAAAAACCACCAACAGCCAAGAATATTTTCCACCCATCTTACACCACCAACTTCCTCCTGGTCAGGGCATCTCCCTCACTTGCCCTGGCCTGGCTGCCTCAGGTAAATACTCAGCTCCTGTGCCCTTTTCAAGCCCAGCTTCCTAAATCCTGATTTTTTCCCCGTTTCCAGTGCTGCAGGGGCAGTGAAGCTGGATGCTGAGGGCTGCAGACCCTGCTCACACCTGGGAGGAGCCGCAGGGTCAGGGATTTCCCTGCACAATTCACTTTTTGTGCCTTCATCCACTTCACACATCAGAGCTGAAACTCCTCCTGAGCAAAGCCCCCAGGGCACTGAGCTCTGCTCTCTGCAGAGTTCCCTGTGCACACACAGAAACCATCCAGGTGTGCTGGAAAACCAGCTCAGCTGGGCTCTGCCACCCTTCAGCCTGCCCAGAAGACAGACACTGTAGGGACTATCTAATTTACACCCTTCTTGCTCCCCAAAATGCATTTTGCATCTAGAAAATGTTATTTTTAAAAGGTGAATCCTCTGAAGGTTTAAGCCTGCAATTAGAGTTACTGTTTGGAGGATTTATTCCAGCACCAGTTTCTGCTTGCCATAATCCCACTGAAATTCCCTGTAACACAGCTGATAAGAATGGTTTATTCATGGGGCTTCAATACTAAGTTTGAGATTATCTAACAGAACCTGGGATTTAATTTCTTCTATAGAAAAGAGCTCTTTTTTTTTTTTTCTTTTTAAATACAGGAAAATTCTGAATGCTCCTACTTGATTTCTCTAATCTGCTCTGGTACAACAGCACCACAGAGCACACCAAGGATTCAACTTAATGTGCAGTTTCTTCATTTTCAAGTTTATTAAATAATTCTGTGTAAACCTGCTGGCAACTGGATACTCCACCTTCCTGCACTTCCTGCCCCAGTGAGTTTAAATGCTATTTTTCACTCTCAATTGAACATTAAAAGGGCAATGATACACTCTAGGAATTTCATGCAGCTGTATTAATGCTGACTACTGTAGCAGAGAGCTGCCTTCCAAAGCAGCCCCAGAATTATCTTGTAAATACATTATTACCAAGAAATTAAAAAAAAAAATCCTAATCTGGTCATTCCTCATAAAAATGAGGAAGAAGGAAGAAAAAGGGATGGTTTGTTTCTTTCAATCAACATCTGAGGCATTTCCAAACATTTTTCTACACAATTACAAAGGATTTTTAAATAGGAAAGTCAAAGAAAAAAAAAAAAAGAAAAACATGTTTTTGCAGTATTATCTGATTCCAGGAACTACAACTTACAGGAAAACATCACATATGATGGAGATGGTGCAGAGAAAATCTTGTGCCAGAAACAGAAAATTAATCAATTTAGTAATCTGTGTGTGTCATCAGGGCCAAACACTCATCTATAAAAAGCACCTCTCTGGTGCCTCATTGGCTCCAGAGCTCCAGCACCATCCTCACTGAATCTGGTGTCTTCTAAGATCACATCTCCAGCCTGCCTTCCTATTTATAGCTGGACAGGGTTTCACAAACATTTAGAGATAGGAAGTGCTTCACAGAACTTCCTTGTAATTCCTGCTTCAACACACACAAAAACTTATTTGCCCTCAGAAAGCCAAGACATGATTATGCATATTAATAAGCATCTTAGGAAGTATATATTTAATATATGATGGATTTAAATACAAGTCGTGACCTTATAAAGATCTCATACAATTATTCATTTAAATAACAAATGTTATTTATGTGAATAGTTATTTAACAACAGTGTTGTGTTATTTCTATGAATCCAGCAAAGATTCCCACAGCTGGACCAATCTGTGAAGAGCTTCAATTCCTACCAACCCTGGTGGTGCTAAAAGAGCATCTTGGATAACAAAACAGAAAAAAAAAAATATATTAAAGAGAGCGAGAGAGAGAAAAAACCTGAAAATACCCAGAGTTTCTCAGACCAAAGCTATTTTGAGCACTGTCACTGTACCTTCAATGCTTTTTCCTTTACAAAATATTTTTTTAACTAAATAAGCATGACCATTTTGTTCACAATACTCCCTAACACATAAAAAAAATCTGTCTGTGAAAAATGGGGGGGGTTTTTTCCCCTAAAAGGAACAGAAGGCAATTCCATTTCCTGGATAATTTTTCTTGATAAAAATTATGAACATTTTTGTATTGAAAATTAGTAATGGTACTTTATATATAGCTTAAAGTATTTTCCCTTCTCCTGGAGGCAAGACTTGAAGGCCTCTGGCACCACCACTGACCAAATAATGAAAGAATTTATTTGCCATGAAGCTTTAACAAAACAGCTGCAGAACATTTAATTAAAACCGCTGCAGTTCCTTGCAGCAAAGGGGAAGCCTGACAGAGAGTTATACTCTGCAGAACTCCTTTGCTTCATTGCATGCACATTCCAACATCAGACCATCAAACACTCCATCAGTTTATTTCCATTCTAATCTGTCATTTCCCTGGCAGTAGCCTGCTGGAAGTTACTCTCTCTGCATATTTCACAAAGACCAGCTCATTAGTTTCTTGTCCACCAACCTGCTTAATTACATCCCATAGCGAAGCTGCATTAATTTTAACAGAAGTTGTGTGTCACTCTGCTGCCTGATTTGGGTGTTTTGATCCCTTTTCTAACAGACATTCTGATCCCTGGTACAGCAAGTGCCACTCACACAGTTTGAGGCTCACAGAGATAAAGCCCATTTTGTGCAACTCCAAGCGCAGCCCACGGAGCCAGAGCCCATCCTGCCACTGGTGGGATTTGTGGCAGCCCAAAATGGCCCTTCCTCAACCTGCCCTGATCAAACAGAAGGCAAAGCAACAAGGGACTTGCTCTCAAATATTTACAGAGGGGTGTTTTTAATTATAGAATTGAAAAATTTCAACTGTTACACTGGGGAGATTTACATGAGTTTATTATGACTTTATAGACTTGATCTGGTTTAAATTATGAAAGCCTTTTATAACTTCCTACATAAGGATCCAGATTAGGATTTCTTTAATCAGCTCAAACATATAACATTTGAATTAACCATTCTTACAGTGTGCTTTTCCTGGTAGAGATTTGGAGCACCCCCACAAAACAGGGACACAGATTTGCTCAACAGTGAAGTAAACAAAGCCCCAGCACTGTGACTGACAATTAGCACCAGGTATGACTTAGGCTCTACAGACTTCTGTTTAAACAGCCACAATTCTTCAAAGAATATTTTTGAAAGTGATCTTCTAGATTCATTTGACAGACATGTGTGTGTATATACATACATACATATATATCTCCACTAAATCATCATGGTAGCTCCATTTCATCAGAACATTTTATTGGTCAAACCTTTGCTTTATCAAAAGCCCAAATACTCATTAGTTAAACCAGATTTCCACTGGAAAGAAAAATTTTAAGAATTATCCCAGCTGTGAAGGTGAAAGATAACCAATATTCTGAAATGCATTTGGGGAATCTTGGGCTGATTAACTTTGAGTGATCTGAGATGTGAAAGCTGCACTGTCAGTCAGAGCAGGGACTCAGGGCAGGTTTCTCAAAAGCCAATCTGTACCTCAGAATCCCTGATGAGGGACTGACACACTGAAGTTTCCATCTCTGTGGAAATGTAAGTTTTACAACCTTCATTTTCCTACAAATGAAAAAAGAAAAAGTCTGTTTCGCTGTATATGTCCATGCTGTAAAAAAGCAGGATATATTGTATTTTCATTATTTTCACCTGACTGAGATACAGTTTTTAATTCTCACTTTCTGATGGATCCAGCCAGCCACAACAACCACTGTGGAATTTATTTGGAGCCTTTCCAGAGATATGATGACTAAAAATAGCTGTCAATAGTCAGGATCCCTGTAGAACAGTGGGCAATATTTTGGAAAACTGAAATGGTAAGCTAGATTTCCTTATAAGAAAAGAGATGCTGTGTTTTGAGAAATTAGAGATCCAAATGGTTTTTAGATGTACCTGAAGGCTCCTTGAGAGTCTTCAGGATACCTGGGTGGAGAAGCCCATGCTCTGAGCTCCTGAGTGCAGCTGCCTCACTGATGGCAGGAGGAAAACCCTCACAAAGAAAATGGAAATTCACTCCAGTGGATCATACTGGTCCGACTATCAGAAAAGCAGCAGTAATCATTAACTCTGATCAACTGGCAAACAACACAAGAATTGTTGGGATATCAGAACCCAATTGCTCTGCAACACTCTCATGCCCAGCAGTTCCCCAAGTTAGCTGGTCAGTGCACAGTGTCAGGAATTCCCTATAAAGCTCTGCCCCACACAGGCTCCCAGCACCCTTCCCTGGGGTCAGAAATGTCCTAGAAAAGGCTCCCAGCACACCAGGGGGGTGTAGGAAACCGCCCTTCTCTGGGGTCTGGGTGTCCCCACAGCCCCTAACCCCACCCAGCACTCAGGCCTGCTGTCCAATGCTTTATTCCAGCAGAATTCAAGTGCACATGTGAGTGCTTTGTTGAACAAGGAGGGTTTTAGGCATGTGCTTAAGTACTTCACTGAGCTGGGACCAGGCTGCTATTTATAGCCAGCTTTTTGTTCCGGTTTTATTGTTCAACACTTAAAGCCATCCTATGGCTTTTCCTGCTGTGTGCCCTCCCCTCACACAGCAAACCTTTTAAGGCTGCAATCTCCTTCCAGAAGTCACAGGTTTAAAATCAGAATGGATGTTACATGCTCCTCCACAATTACATAATTTTTTTCATCGTATTTACGCAGAAATATGCAAAAAAATTAAGAAAAAGGCTGAATGGTAGGAAAGTCATGAAGCCAAAAACTGTGTGTAATATCAGGATGAAAAACCCCATCCCACCCCACCCACAGAGGAACCAAACACTAATGTGTGCACCCAGAAGTGTTCATTCCGACTTCCCCAAGTGTTCTTTGCTGTGCAATTCTCTGTTCCACAGAGAAATCGAGGCAGAGTCAGGTCTGAGGCAGGATTTTATTGAGCTTGAGAAGCCATCAGTGCTGAAGAGCCCTTGCTGCTGCAGGGGCAGGCTGGTGGCAGGTGCTGGGGGCTGTGGTGAGGATACAGAAACACTTCCCAAGGATTCCAGTGCAACACCAGCACCTCTGTGTTTTCATTTAGAAAAATAAATCTCTCCACTGCAGAGGCATCTGGACCTATCAGCTCATCTTTCAGTGTTAATGAACATGTTTACACCAACCCTCGTTTTGATTAGTTAATGTCATTTCACAGATATTGGTATAATAACAAAAAAAACGCATCTCAAATCTCACAATAGTCCATCTGCGTTTTTTAAAATATTGTTGTTGTTTTACAGATCTTATGTTCCCCATAAAAACGCTCACGGATCTTCTGTTTTCTGTATTTGTACTCAGATTAGAGCCAGCGCTGCGCTCCTGGGATCCCTGAAAACGCGGCTGGAGAAAAGCGGCGGGATGGGAACGGATCACAGGGAAAGGATCGGTGCCGAATGAGCGGAGAACGGAGGGACAGAGCGCAGGAGGACGGGCAGAAGGAGCGGCCGTGCCGGGGAGGGGAATGCGGGAATGGGATGGGATAGGGGAATGCAGGGAGATGGAATGGGATGGGGGATGCGAGGATGGGATGAGGCTGCGGGGATGGCAGGGGGATGCAAGGATGGGACGGGAAGGGATGGACGCAGGAAGAGGAGGGGGATGCAGGCAGGGCAGGGAGGTCTGCCGGGAGAGCAGAGATTACAGGGCTGTGGGATGCACAGCCAGAACAGGCACTTCCCCACCTCCCAAGGAAAACCACTGCCATGCTCTGCCTGTGGAAATGTTCCACCCAGAAACTCACTTTGCCTGATTCCTCCCGAGCTCAGGGGGACAGGATCTTACACATCCCTGGAAATACTGGCACGTGAGCAGCACTAAAGAAGGCTCCAGCACCCATTTCTCCTGTAATTCTTGACTTTCAGTTCTGACTGCCAAGAAGCATTGAAAAGGGCAAAAATCATCCCTCAAAAGCACATTATTTCATCAGAGTGCCCAATAACCAAAAGCCACTAAAATCACAGAGAGAAGCTTTTCACCATTTTCAGGAGGTACTGAGTCCAACTGCAATAACCTCCAGCTGAATTATTAATGGTAACTTGCAAGCCATTATCATGGAAAGATCTCTATTAGTCACCAATTTACAGTGTTATTTTCAAAACCATCCAATTTAGGGATGCACAAATCCCACTGACAAGCCAACAGGACTTGAAATCCCATTTGGCTTCCATTCTTCCCCTTTTTAAAAATCCTGCCCTTAATACATTAAGCCTTCCTACTGCACCATCTATAACTTATTTGACAATCAGGCCATAAATGTTGCTTGACAAGAACACAACCCTTGGAGCTAAGTCTACAAACTCTCTCCCTAGGGCTGGATGAATTTTTTACTACAGGGCATTTGGTTCTAGGCAGGTTCTTCTACTCAGAATGCAAAGGTTCTCAGAAAGGTGTCCTCAGGAGCAGCAGCAAAAAAACCTGATATTTTGATATACAGAATAGACTTGGTTGGTTGTGTATGTGTAGAACACATCACACTTCTACATAAGTCAATGGCTTTAATGCTCTTTAAGAAGAACATGCTTTTGTATGCTCTTATTGGATAACACTACAAATATCTTGCACATACAACCAGAGCTTTGTGTCTACAGCAGCGTTTTCTATCCAAAATTCCCAACAGCTTTACAAGTAGTGATTAATTAACCCTTGGAGCAGGCAGGCTATGTGCACTCTGTACCAGCTGAATGGTAAACCTGAAGCAGCAGCCCACAAGGACAAGCAATGTGTCTGAAGGCACAAAATGCCCCCTAACAAAGCAGGATACACACACAATTTATTCTCCAATGCCATGCCACAGCCCTCACACACCTGCATTTTTTCAGTCTTTCCTTGAGGAGGAAAGCCAGGTTATCACCAAGCTGGAGCTGTGCTAACAGGATAAAGGGATGAGCATGGAAGCATTGCTAAGGCTGCAGCTGTATTTTATCCTGATTAATGGGAAAGCATTGGCTGGGATCCCAAGGGCAGCAATACATTTCAAGTGAGCATCATCACAAGCCGAGAGAACTGACCAGTGACACATTGAAAGGAAGATGTGAAGGAAGCACAAGAAAGAAGAGGAATCCAGGGCAGCAACTTCAGCAAACTCAGCCAAATGATTTGTAGCATCTCTTAAAGGATCAAGGTATTCAGGAAAAATGACAATTACCAATGAAAAGTGTATAAAACAGTGCAGGAGAGTATCTCAGTGCAGGGGGAATACAGGAAACACTGGAGGAGGCTGATACACCCAGAATCTTCAAAGGTTTTGACTAGCAGAAGAGATTTGTACAAAAGGTGGAACAAGAACATTTAACAAAGAGCAAGAATTAGAATGGCACAAACTGCTCAGTTCTGATCCAGATGAGCCAACACACAAAAGGATCAACAACTAATGAGGGACATAAAAAGGCAATAGGAAAAGGATCTATAAATACAACAGAAGTAAGTGGGAGAAAAAGATAAGCAGAGGCTCTAGTATTTAATGGGAAAGGAGAGAAAATAACAGATGGCAAAGAGAAAGCTGAAGCATTCAGTACTTCCTTCATATTCTTTTATTCTTCAAAAAAAAAATAAAATCAAAAACCAAACAACCACCCAAATTAAAAGTGATTACTAAAACTTACTGCCAGTGGAATTCATCTCACAACTCGCTGCACACACTAGGAAATGCCAGGGGAGAAAAATGTTTGTGAAGGAAACAGGTAGGGCTCATATCACCTCCAGCTCACAAACAAACCAGATCAAAATTCAAACTAGAGCTTGAAGAATTGAAGGACTTATTGAAAAGTGAAGTGTAAGCAGAACAAGTGCAAATCTAGTCATCAACAAAAACACTAAATAGAGATCAGCTGAGTTCTGTTGGAAGGGCTCTAAAAGCCACAGTTGACTGTAACTAAAATCAGTATCATGGTGTTTTAAAAAGGCATATTTCAGGCCATGATGTCTAACAGGACTGCCACTCACACAGTAGCCTTTCCATTTTTCTCCACTGTCCAGAAACTTGCAGAACATGACTGGGGGAAAAAAAAAATCACAAGAAAACTCACAGTAAATGTAACTCTGTCTTGTCATCCTATTTAGCTGGGGAGCAATAAATGTCAGCAGTGCCAAGGGGAAATATGAGGGGAGCAGTGCTGGGTGACACAAAAAGCAGTGCAGTGGTGTATCTGTGCAGGGAACACAGCCATTAACACCAACCTTCACAGCCCATAATGGCATTTCCCTGTTCCTGCTGCTCTCCAATTCTTTAGCACTTGACACAGAACCACCAGGGCTGCTGTATATAACACATTAATTTTTCAGAGTATTTAACCTTTCTAGAAGAATCATTCCACGTCTTCCAGATTGATTCTTGTGACATTTTCAAGCTTAACTAAAAACTGTGCCTAGTTCTTGTCAGGGCTTTTGGACACTTCCCGTAATTAAGAAAAACCCAGTGATGTGGAACAGATCCCTTCCAGGTAAAACTTTAACATTTTGTCTTCATGTCGTTATTTTCTACTGTTTATAGGCCAAAACTCATGCCAGCCTTTTATTTTCACTTCACATAAACTGATTTAAAGCTTGTAAAATACTTCACAAGTGAGAAAAATGCTGGTGAGCATGTAGACTAAAGCAATGCATTAACACTGCATTTGAACCTAAGGCCATAAATGCAATGCAGCAAAGCAGTTGCAAATACACCTAATAATGCCACCAATTAGTTTTAAATAATGAAATTTCTTCTCAAAACTTCCATTGTGCTTTTCCTGTAACTGCAGGCCAGCACCTAAAAATGCACATACCCATTTCCTCAGATGGCAAAGAATGTAATTCTTAATTCTTCTGGAGTAATTACTTTAAGCTTCAGCAATTGCAAAGAAAACTGATGATAGCACATCTTGATTATCATAAATCTCCTCATTCATACTTCTGCTTAAAAATATTCTGCCTGTTGGGATACTTTCCAGGAACCCATCATCAACCTATTGGAAGTTTTCAGTATTGGTTACAGAGAACATTCCCTGAAAAAAACAATTCCTATTATTTCAATCCTCTTAGACAGTATTAACCTCTTTAAATAATAACAACAGCACAAAAAAAAACCATTTAAAATACCAAGAAATTACCCGAGTCACAAAAAAATGGAATGCTGGATCATCTAAAACATGGCCCTACTTTGTCTGCTGTGCTGAATGCAATCACACCTTCCAGGAGGGAAGATTTCCCATCAGTGGGAATTACTGCCCCTAATGAAGAATGGCTGTTCAATAAGCAGGACAGAACACACAGGATCAGCAAATACCTTCAAGGTGACTTTTTCTGCACAGGAGAGCTATCCAGAGGCTTGGAATCTCCTGCTCATCATGAGATAACAAAAGGAATGTGCTGGGCATGAGGCTCACTGATGAAGCATCAGGAGAAATCCTGCTCCCCAGGAGACTCCTGAACCCTAAAGCATTCCATGAAGAGATGCAGCTGGAGTGGACAGCAGCTGCAGGATCTTGGAGCAATCTTCATCCCTGATGGATGATTTCAGAGGGGGTATAATTTTCATAAGTTCAATACAAGCTATTTGAGCCTTTTTAATAAATAAATCAGGCTAAAGGCAATTCCCCAAACACTGTGGAATTAATGATTTATCAATCTTAGGAATAGAAACTCTGAACAGAGACAGCTGCATTATTCTGGCTTCACAACACACAAAAGGTTTTCAAAACTTGAAACGTGCATCCAAGGTCACTCTGCTGTGGAGTGTGAGGGGGAAACAGGATTCAGACTTGCAGCTCCAAATCCCATCCCTTCAACAATTACCATCAATCCTTGATGAACACACAAGCCCCTGTGCCAGTTTCTGCGTTTACACAATCCCAGGTCTGGCTCTGGAAAACCCCTCCCTGCTGGGACTTTTTAAAGGCATTCCCACACCCAGGGAATAACCTCACTGTGCAAAGAGAGGTTCCTGTATTCTGGCAACTGGGCAGCCCCACTGCTGCTGCTCCCATGGAGGATCAGCCCTGCAGCCCAACGCTGCCTTCCCACCCCAAACGTGGCAGCCTCAGGGGCTGAGCAGTTCTTGGGATGTGAATGGGAACAGGCTCTTCAGAAATGTCTTTTCTGCACAAATAAAGGTGTTCAGTGAACTCTCCATTAACAACGTAGCAACCTCTGCCTCCTAGAAATATTTAAAGCTTTTTTTGGTTTACATTCCAGCGTGTGGAGGGCGCCCCTGCAGCACACCAGTTGTTTTATTTAGATGTTACAAAATATTCGAGAATTCTGAGCATAACTTCCAAAATAGGTGAAAACACAGCCTTTTACTCAATGACCCTTAGATACAAGCCCATGCTGCTGGATATGGGGCCATCAGCAATATGGGAGTCACACAGCCCTTAGGAAATGCTGTCTCAGATCACATAGATGTGAAAAATTGGTCACGCCCATAAAATGGAAGTCTGAAATATTTCACTGCTAAATAACTCCATTTACGAAGGTGAAACTGGTTTCAAAGTAGGCTTTGGCAATAAATAAGCCATTCTGATTTAACTGATAATTTTGTAGCATGAATATACTGAGACCAACCTGGATCTCAGTGACTGTGACACTCATTGCTGTCACCTCTGTCACCCTCTTACACACAAATAGCTCTTGTTCATTCTCACTTTTCCATTCTCAAATATCTTACATCTTCCTTTTCAGATAATTAAAACTATTTATCCTCTTGCATTTGCCACTTCTATTCATGAAATTTTTATTTAACTTTTTACGAACTTTTTCTTTCCAAGGACAGCTCCAGTTCCACTCTGAATTGCAACCATTTACTGCACAGTGTACATTAAATGTAAAGCTGTTTGGAAACAGAATTCTTATGTCTGACACACACATTCCAAGGATAAGCATCACCAGAAGTCTGAACTTTGTTCAGATGTTTGTTTTAAAAGATTTCAGCAGCCACACAATTTTGTTTAAATGTAAACATTCACTCTGTTCCCAATTATCTCCCTCGCTATCATCTCCCATCAGACTGCCACTAAAACAATCACTTATCTTAGTACAATTAAAATAAATCACTTATCAGAGTACAATTACTCTGCTTTTTCCTCTGGTTAATGCAGATGACTTTTTCCCAGCTGCAGTCCTGAACCTATCCTTAAGTTACAATCCAAGTTTTAAAGTGTTTTCAGGATCAAAATTTCCTTTTCAGCCTCACGTGCTACCCTTTAAACTGCCTACAATAACCAGAATGCACAAGTTCTGTTGATGCAGATAAACTCCAAGCCCTTAGAGGATTATCAATATTCAGACAAACAGTCCAGCTTCCCAGTCACACTGCTGAAGTTTCTGTGGAAAACTACCTGAGGTGCTTTATTGTTTGATAACCAAGGATAAGGAGCCAGACAAATGCACCAGGTTTGACTCGGCCAGCTCCAAAAGGCAGCAAACACTGTCAGAGGTGCCTGGCACGTGACATGGGACACAGTGGAGACTCACAGCCCTCTGAAAGAGTGACAAAGGCCAGGAGAGGAGCCCTGAGGCATCTCCAAAAACACCAAACACCTCTTTGGGCAAACCAAACCAAAACCAGCCCATTAGCTATGAGAGTTCTCCACTCAGCCTCCTCCCTGCACTCCTCCAAACCAAACCCACCAAAGTGGGAGCATCACAGGACACCATATAAACATCCCCATTATCTCCCCGTGGCAAAAAACATAAAAATATACTTAACATGATCAGGAAACAGAAATGGAATGGTTAAAAGATATGACTGGGATCATGTTGCAGCAGAGATGGTCATAATACACAGCAGAGTAACCCCACACAAATTCAGAAATCTTCAGCCCACACACAGTAACAGCTCACCACTTCAGAAGGCTTCAGGGGTCTGCCCATACAGAGTAACATCATTCCCCTCCAGAAGGCTGCAGGCATCTGCCCTTCCTGTGCTCAGCCCAGCCTTTTATCCCCTCCTGGTTAATGCACTGCACCTGTGTGCCCTCTGCTCCCCTTGGCATTGGTCAGCACCCCTGGGCACTCCAGGGCTCGTTACCTCCAATGCTGCTCACCTGCTGCTCACAGCTGGAGCCCATCAGAGATGATGGGCCCAGCCCCACTCCCACTCCCCACAAACTGTGTGCCTACAGGAGAGAGACACTCAGACACTTGGATCAATATCACACTCCATAGCCTGGATAATCAAGAGGTTGTGGTCCTGGATTTACAGCACGTGGGTAAAGGACAGTGCTGGTAATGGTATCAAATAGGAATTCAAGGTAACAGAATACTCTGCCTTCATTCCACTAAGTGTTAAAGTGACTGTGTTAATATTAACACTAAATTGAACGTTTAACCCATACTATTTTGCTTTAGGAAGCAGCAATGTTTGCAGCAGTGTTCACTTTGAAAACAGAGCTCAACGTCAGATCATGAAGTCATTGCAGTGACTGAGCTGCTTTCTTAGCAAGATACCACAGGCAAACCCCTTCTCCACAGAAAATTCATGAAAATGCTGAATCCTGCTTGAGTCAGCACATGAAAATTAGCCACATGTAGGTGAGGGGACAGGGTCAGAAACAAAGTGCTGCTGAGAACATGACAGTGTGCGTGCAGAGCCACTCCAAGAGCTGCTTACGTAACCAGGGCTCGCAGTATCTACCAGCCACACACAGTATTCCTTAAAAGATTCCCTTTTACTCTTTGGGAGTTGAGTTACAGCACTATCAACTTTCACACTGGTTAAAAACTTACATTTTAGCTTATTTTGGGAGCAGTTAAGTCCTACTCGACGTTGCTTTCAGCTTGCCTATTTTCCCAGCACCTTATCTTGGTACCCATGCTTCTCAAATAGCACTTTACTACAAAATACGCTTTAATTAAAAAGAAAGTAAAGAAAGTATTAGCACAGAATTGGGTTGGTGTAACGTGATAAAACCGCACAGTAAGATGGAGAAACCAAAAAAAAAAAAAAAAACCGAGCAAAAAGAATCAGCAAGAAATACACAGAAGGAAATAAACTTTTAGACAGTTTAATTCAGCAAACGAGAGGTTTTCTCCGCCTACAATACAGGAGGCCTTTCAGAGATACAGAACGGAAGACAGTGCCCCTCCTTTCACGTTTCTAGTACAGTCTCCAAACCAAGATTTCAGCAGAAGAACCCGTTCTGTTGGGTGACGGTAGGAAAGCACATCTTGACGACATCCGTGCCGAGGTGGTGGCGGCCGGGACTACAGCGGCCACCTCAGCCGGCATCCCGGGCACCTGGGCGGCTGCGTGACCCGGCAAAGTTCCCTCCCGCCGCATTCTCCTCGGGCTTTCAGCCGCTCCAGACGCTCCGCTGGAGTACCGCGAGGCTTTGGAAACTACTGCTTGTAAAACATTTAAATCCCCCCGTGGAAAAGAAGGAAAAAAAAAAATCCCAAAAAGCCCCAGCCCGGCCGCAGCGGAGCTCAGCGGCACCGCAGGAGCTGGGCGCTCCCGGGAGGGCTTCTCCTTCCATCACCGCGCCGAGGTGAGGGAGCGGGGCTGCGGGCAAACACCTCCTTCTGACCCTCTCAAATTGATATTTCTAGGAGGAGCGGCGTGCCCGGGGCCGCGGGCGGGCAGCGCGGGGCTCCGCCGCCGCCTCCCAGCCCCCGGCCGGGGCAGAGCGCGGCCACCGCCGCCTCCCGACCCGTTCCCGTCCCTGAGTGCCCTCCGGGCTCCAGCCGGACCGAGAGCAGAGGCTTCCCGCAGCCGCTGCCCGATCCGCCCGCCCCGCGGAGCCGCCTCCATCCCCGCCCGAGCGCATCCTCCGGCCGCATCCCGCTGCCCCGGCTCCGCGCCGGGATGGGCTCCCGCCCCCGCCGCCCCCTCAAGGTCACCGCGGCTCGGGGCAGCCCCGGGGGCGCCGCTGCCGCTCCTACCTGAGCCGGCGAGCGGAGCGGAGCCGCCGGGAGCGCGGAGCCGCCGCTGTCCCCTCGCCGGCGGCAGCGCCCGGGGACTCGGGCCGCGCACGGCGCCTCCTCCTGCGCCGGGGCCGCTGCGCTGCGCCGGGAGGCGGCGGCTCCGTCAGACTTAGCGGGGAAGCCCCGGGGGGGGCGGGCAGCGCCTCTCCCCACCCCGCGAGGTGCCGGAGCCGAGCCGAGCCTCCCCCGGCGGGGCTGGGGCTCCCCTCAGCGGGGAGAGGCTGCGCCGCGCCCCGCTCCGCTCCGCAGGGCTCCCGCAGGTGCGCGGACGCTCCGCGGGCTCGGGGGATGCGCGGAGAGTCCGCGCAGGTGAGCGCGGCTCTGGGGCGCCTCGCGTCTGTTCAGCACCGAGCCTTTGACACCACCACCTCCCTTTGGCTTTTATTTTTCCTCAGCACGCGGCGGTTTTCTGACAGAATTCTGCAAAAATCTCAAGGGGAAAGCCTGGCGCGGAGTCTGAGAGCTGGAGAGTCCCACCCTGGGACACAGCACCCGGGGAAGTACAAAAAATGTAATTATGATGTACGGGTGATGTGCATTACACAGACTGAGCATCAGCACTCCAGATTTAGAAAATTAGTAAGAAAACCCCACCCCGTGACTTAGATTTGAAGATACTACTTTTGTTTGCAAAGAGGATGGCATCTTTGAAACGCTGCCAGAGTAGTTAATGCCGGGTATTTAACCAACACGTTCTGCTTTTACACATGGGCTTAAGTTAGATTTCATAACAGTTCTCTTGTGCCACATAATCCTTTCACCTTGAGAGTTAAAACCAGTTCCCGAATGTCCCCAAAGCCGAACGGAGACAGAGGGGATTTTGAAGAGCAGAAATGTGTATTTGGTAGGTGGGGCGGGGATTGTGTGGTGTGAGGGATGCACACACATCACACAGCACCTGCAGACTGCTACAGCGAACAACACCGGCATTTTACTTGGGAAACTGGAAGTATTCCACCACTTTCTACTGGTGAATAGCAGTACTGCCCAGCCCTGGTTGTTTGACAGATGATACACTGTTAATTATATTCTGATTACTATCTTGGCTTCTTCCTTAACACCATTTAAATTCCAGTTTTAACCTTATCTCAGCAAGGACTAAAGGAAAAAGTAGGACAGGCAACATGAAAGTACAAATCCCTCCACATCTTTTAAAACTCTTTCTAACTTATTGAAAGCCAGGAGAAGATGTTACAGTGTATTTGTAGAGCTTTCAGACAAGCTTGTTAACAAAATCCAGACTTGTAGGTCTCACCAAGTTCAGTTACCAGCTTTGGAAGAAAATCAGAAACCTGTAAGTATTCTGCAAATATCTAGATTGGTTTTCTCATCTGATCCTAAACCACATACCTACTGTCAAGTGAGAGTGAACAAGGGTGCTTTCCCCTGCTACGTTTCCCTGGGTCATGAGGAAGATCAAACCAGCTGAGAAAAACTAATCAAGAATAGCAGCATTTTTTGTTTTGACAATGCTTAGAAAGATGGCAGAGAAAGCCTGAATGAAAAGTTTACAAAAATAATCATGCAAACATTAGGTAAATGCGGTGCTATTTTCAGCTCATGCTTATTAATCATTTAAAGCAGATGATTGGAGTGCCATTTGAAAAGCATTAGATGTGCATCCTTACTAGCTGCCTGCAAATGCATTTCACTGATAATTCTGTGCTGCACAAAAACATGACATCCCCCAGACTGTTTTCACAGAAATACTGAATTCCACACGCAGCTCCACCTGTTAAATAGCCAGGCTCACAGTGCAGAGCTCGGGGTTGAAATCTCACCCAGAAGGACAGTCTCCATCATGTGATTCTCACACCAGAACATCCTCAGCAGGTCAGCTACTGCAGCTGGAATTAATAACACCAGCAGCACAAACAAATGATTGCTTTCCTTGCTTCCTCTCCATCTTGAGATGTTTAGCCCCTACAACTGATTTTGTCAATCATGGTGAAATAGCAGAAGTGTCTGGCTGTTTATCACTTCTGATAAGCAATGAATGACAGAGCAGATTTCTTCATTTTAAGATCTCCTGCCTATGAAAATCTCTCCCCATGCAGACAGTGAGGTAGAATTTTGTACATTTCTGCCAGCTTTAGCAGCTGTCCCCATGTTTTTGCAGAGTACATGACAGGGGTCTCAGCACATCTTTTCTGTTACTACAGCATTTCTAGGAACTCAACCTCTTGCATACAGGTTTTAAAAACACCTAAAGTGTGAAGTTAACAGTAGCAACATCAATTAATGATTAAATGTAACACTTCCTATTATATTTTAGAGATTAGGACTGTTTGTGTTATGTTTTTCCCTAAATTCATTGCGCCTCCTCTCACCTAAGGTGATGATTAGAGATTCCTTTAAATCCTTCTCATTTTCCCAGTTAAGGGGGGAATGTGTGCATAGTGGGGGTCATCTCCATCACCAAAAGAATGTCAAGGAGCAGGGGTCATGCAATCACTAAACTCTGGCACTATGCTTGCCTCAAGTTTGAATAACCTAACAGTGACTTATCCTTCTCAGACAGTTTTTCTCAGGTTCTAGCTTCACATCATTTTTACAACCTGGAGCTAAATTTCCACACCAACGAAACAGGAGAGGATTTTCAAGGAAATTTCAGAAAGGAAGTGACAATGGATACCAGTTCAGCTTGGATTTGGGCTGTACTACATTAGAATGGAGCAGCTATTGGTATTTCAGCCTCCTCTGGGAAATTTCTAAAACTAGACGTGTGTGTGAAAGGACACAACTACGATGTCTGGATACCACATAAAACCAGAACATCTTCCATCCCATGAGCCCTCCTGCACTCACAGGTTATCTTTGAACTGCTGCTGGTGCCAGGAGGCAGCACTGAGAATGAAAGGGAAGAACCCTGAATCTGCCAAAACCACAGCAGGTTGTGCACCAGGAGAGCAAAGTGCAGCCCTAAAAGCTGTGCTCATCCTTGAGGCATCATCCAGGAGCGGCCACCCAGCCCTGTGTGAAACACAAACAGCAGGGAGGACATTTGGGGTGCCCACACTGGACTCCCAGCCACCAAACTGGGGCTTTTCCAACAAACTGGGACATTTCATTACCAGAATGTTCAGGCCCAGCCATGGCTTCTATTGAGGAAAAACTCCCATGGTATCAAATGCCACCAAAGCGTGGCACGAGTCCAACATCTGATAGAGTAGAAAATGTATCCCTGTGAATCGCCAGTGAGATCTCCTGCAGTAATTTCACACCCTCACACCAGCCTGCCAGTGAAAAGCCAAGCAGCCCGAAATATCTGCTGGTTTTAAGAGGAAAAGCAAAGCCAGACAAAGGCTGTGTCAGTAAAACACTCTGTGATACTGCCATGATGTCTTGTAGCAACCAGTGCTTGGAAACTGATTTTTGCATTTAATGTTTCAACAGGAGAAGATAACAAAAACCTGCCCTCTGCTTTGTTTGGAAAAAATACAGGTTGACCAGAGGATTATTAGGTATACTGGGATATTTTGGATCCATCCTTTTGCTGTTCTAATTCAGTATCAAAGCAAAAAGGGTCAAGTGCAAAGGGCACATTTTGTTTGCACTGACATGAAATGACCTTGCTGTGGCCCAGCTGCAGCCCCAGAAAAGCAGAGGCACTTCCACTTCCACCTGATGCTCAGCAATTCTTCAGGTCAGACCCAGAGTTCCCAGGCTGTTGGCACTGCTGACCCTGGCCAGAAATAAGACTGACTAAAAGTTACCAATGGATTTCTCCATCAGTGCTAACAAATATCAAAACAAATCTGGTGCTTCCCTGGCAGAAGCAATTCTCAAGCTGTAATTTGTTAAATATGACAGAAAGTTGATGATCTTGCAGCCAAAAGCAGGAACAACATAAAAAGCCATTTTCTCCCACATTTAGAACTCAATGGATGGAGGTGTCCACAACACCTTCACTCTAATTTTTTTTTTTTTAAATTAAATTAAAACCCCTGACCAGTCAACCTGAAGCCACTACAACAAAAGAAAGCAAAAGAATATGGTGAATAGTGACCACATGATATTATAATTATATATTTTCTGAAAGGGCCACAAGTTAGTTTTGCCAGATGCATAATCTGACTTGGTATGTCCTAATCTGCTAATTATATCTATATAAAAGGGGGCAGGATAACATTTTTGACCCCTGCACTCCTTAGCAGTCACACAGTTCTTTTCTGTACACAGGGTAAATTGTGCAAAAGAGCTTTTTGCAATATCCAAACCTTTTTGCCACACACCTGGACAATCCTCTTAAGTGATGCAGCAAGACTGCTGTAAAAAAATCCCAAATTTTATATACCACCCATCCCACAGATTATTGTGAGAAATCAGCTGGCAAAAGTCAAAGCTTTAGTAAGGATTACATTGCTTTGAAAGCAACTTAGATATTTTGTTTTATTTATTTATTAACATTGAAGTATACGAGGGAAAATGCTCAAGTGGACCCAGTGTTGGATATTAAAAACTCTGAAAACACTCTGAGAGCCAAAAGATGATGAATTACCAAATGTGAAGTCACAGCACTGTTATTTTACAGTTAAGAACAGACAATTTCAAGTTGTGTAAAAATCACAAATAATCTGAAACATGGTCCTCTCTTTTTGATTTTTCAACTATTTTTTTTACTTTCTTTTCCAAGAAAAATCCTGATAGGCTAAAATAGGCATCAGTTTGCAAAATTAGTGCAAGTACCAAAGATCCTGAAAGTGGCAGAGCATTAAATCCTTGGACATGGAGTGTAGGGCATTTCAGAAGCAAGAGAAAGATCAAATTAAAAAAAAAACAAAAACAGTGAAAACAAAGCAGCAGCTAAAGGTCAGTACTGGAAAACCAGCTGAGTATTGGCAAATTTGTCCCAACATTCCTATAAATTTAAAAGTCAGTCCTTGCTTTCTACAGCAGCTTCCCAAGGGGAAGCAGAATAATTGATTTAAATACTTGTTGTCATCAATGGCTGCAGCAGAAGTTCCCAGAAAAAATACTACACGAAAATACCTAAAATATTTATCAATAATATAAAATTCATGTTGCAAATAAAGTGAATTTAACAGGGCAAACCAACCTAGATGTGGTCCCAGATTCATTTGATAAATCCCAGATTTCACTTGCTGCAGTTTGGGTAAGAATAACTCACTGGCTTGGAGAATAACAACATTTTACAGCATCTCCTTTGGACTGAAGGCTGTAAATTACAATACTGCCATTTCTTTAGGAAGCCCCCTTACCTTTCATACTTCAAATTGTGATTAACACCAGCACCAGGGCAAGGCAAACCTGTCAGCATGCATTCTTAGTGGATGGTTTTTTTTCAAGTGCTAGATGCCAGGAAGAACCATCAGGGAGCCCTTGGATGCACTCAGGAGAGCCATGCCTCTGCAGAAGGAAGTTAACAATGCTGTTAGGCTGCTCTGCAATTTATCAACAGTGAAATTTGCTTTTTCACTTCTCCAGCTTCTGGCCAAAACTCCTCCTGATGAACCCAGGGCTTATTTCTCACTGCATTTTATTAAAAATCACCTTGGGTCTCCTCACAGGCACTGCAAGCCAGCCCTGAGGTGAGATGAACACGTCAGAGTCAGGTACAAAACATCCCCAAATTAACCCCACAATCACCCAGCACTCCCAAATGAATCCCAGAACCACCCAAATCCTGGTGGGCTGAGCTGCCCCAGGGGTTGGTGAGGTTTAAATCCTGTTAAACAGCAGCAGGGCTCAGCATGGGCAGAGCTGGCATTTGTGTGGCATCACCTGCAGCCTTCAGCTCTGAAAAGAGTGAGATAGATTTATATTTATATTTATATTTATATTTATATTTATATTTATATTTATATTTATATTTGTGTTTGTATTTATATTTATATTTATATTTATATTTATATTTATATTTATATTTATATTTATGTTTGTATTTATATTTATATTTATATTTATATTTATATTTATATTTATATTTATATTTATATTTATATTTATTTCTATGGACTCACAGACCTAAAACAGTGAAAAGAGAAATAAGCACACCCAGATGGCAATTCCAGATCTCCTTCAGTATCCCCCCTTCCACCTCTCCATTATCTGCAGAGAGAATTTAAGGTGCCTACACACCTAAATTATGCACTTAAGGATTAATTAAGAATTAACCTCTGATATTGTTTTATAATTAAATCCATATATCTGTCTAATGATCCTGGGCATAAATTATAGTCATGAGTGCAAACAGCAGAAAGGCAAAAGTGTGCATGTGAATTACATTACAGATGGATGAATTACAAACCTTCTCTTATTTTTCATTCAACCTTCTGTATTATAGCATTTCAGCAACATATTGATTTATATTGATCATTAGAACTTTTAGATAAAAAACTACTCCCAGTTAAAAACTACTTGTTTTTTTTTCTCAGCCAATAAATTCTTTCTTATTCCTGTAAATACTAAAAATGTCATTTAAAGCTTTAAACCTGAACCTTGTCAATAACAATATACTGACAAAGTGCATCCCAACAGTTTTTCTCTCAGTACAAGATTCTACACAACTTTGAATTAACCATGGATAAACATTGGGAGGAATTTTATTTTAAAATGCTTTCCTAGAGTGGTCTGAATTTCTGCAAACTTCTTGATCTTGAAAATCCTCCCTTATCTTTAGTGTTTCCCATGAGAGTTGGATCAAAATTACCTTGGGAATCGTGTTTGACACAGAATGCCAGTGCATTGTACAAAAATATTCCCCCAGCCCCTGAAGTTTTAATATTTAATTACCTCTTAGAGATGATTTAAACTTTTTGTTATATATAAGTGAAATCCCAGGACAAAGAAGTTCTTGGGAGAAATGTTATGCTCTTACAATGGGATGGGATTTTATATATATATGTATATGTATATATATATATGTATATATATGTATATGTATATGTGTGTGTATTTATATTTTATAAATATTTATATGTTTTATACATTTATTATATAATATCTAGTTAATATATAATATATTATAAAATACATATTAATATATAACATACCATATATACTATATAGTATTTATATATAATATATATTCATATCTAATAGTATTTATTTATTTATTTATTTATTTATTTATTTATTTATTTATTTATTTATTTATTTATTTATAGGGATGGCTCAGCTTTCACTGCAAGTGGTCTTTTCCTGCTGGGCTGCTCTCACTTCCAGGCTGATGCACACTTTGTCCTCACTCACAAACACTTCCTGACAAGGCAAATATCACTAAATAATTTGTTTTTGCCTGGAAAGAACAGGCTGGGATAAGCCCCATCACTTTCTCCCCAGCAGCTCTGGCTTCTCCAGACTTTTTCCTTTCTCTGTGAGCTCTCTGCACAGAGGGAGGTCCCAAAGATGGACTGTGCTGTTCCCAGAGGAAGGAGGCAGCCAGGCCTTGGTCCTGGAAATTAAGTTATCTCTGTTTCCTCTTTCAGTTCTCTCCTGTCTCTGGTTTCTTTCTTGGTTAAACCAATGCTCATTAGTTGTGTCTGCATTTAGTCTCCAACAATTGGCAAAATTGAAAATACAAGTTTGAGTCAGCATTAGGGGAGCTTCAGTAGGGAAAATCCAGGAATTTCTGCACTGAGGCAAATGTTCAAGGTTTAGATGAGGCAGCAAATGAACTCACAGAGTGCAGAGCAGCACCTGTCCAGAGGTGACATCCATCCTGCAACCTGCCTTTATGCACAGAGGACAGGCTTAAGGGTATATCCAGTTATTTCAGATCAAAGAAAGCAAACCCAGGTGTGAAGATACAATATTTTTTAAAAGGTTGCTTTATTGTACAGGAGTAAACCTACATTAGAAAACAACCACCTTCTATGGTCCAGTAAAACAAACAAACAAACAAAATAAAACAAAACCAAACTCAAAAACAAAAACAAACAAACAAAAAATACAAACAAAACAAAAATAACAAACCACCAAAACCTAAAACAAAATTTTAAAAACCCACCAAAAATCCAGGAAATCCTCATCTACTCCTTACAACTTCTCTCAGACTACATACACACGTTACTTACTTTTCATGGGCTGCACTGACATGTATTAATCAGAGTCTCTGCTAAAGCTGTAATTATTGCAGTTCCAAGGGGGTGTTGAGGTAGATGTACTTGGTAGAGATTAATATTCCTTTAATTATGTAACTTAGTGGGATCTGTGAGCTGGCAGGGCTGGTGGTTTCTCAGTGCCTGGCATACATGACAAAGCTTCACCAGTCTCTCATCTTTTCCCCCCTCTCCCTTTCATTTATCATATGGTTAGATAAAAACAGCAGGGAAATGAATTATGCATGGTTTTTAGCACACTGAGAAGATAATAAAAAGTTACACACAGCTCACATGTGTGAGTGCACAAAGCACTTATGTGACCTTGCTAAGCTTGAGCAGGCACTCTAAGATTAGCCTGGCATGGATTGCAAGTGTATGAAAAACACAAAATTGCTTCTTAAAACACTAGTACAGACTGTTTCATGGCTAAATCCTCGTTGTGTGCAGTGTATTTATAGGACATGACTCAACTCTGAAGTGTGCAAAGACAAGGAAACTCTCCTTGCTCATGGCAAAGTGGGGCTCGTGTGTTCAGATGCTCCTCGCCAGGCTGCAGCCAACAATAAATCCTGCCCTGGGAGGAGCAAAGACAAACAAAGGTTTCCAGACACCAATTTTTGTCATGATGATTGTGAAATATTGCACCATTTTATAGCTGAGCAAAGGGGAGGGACAGGACAGAAGGAGGAGAAAAAGGGGAGGGAAAAGCCCAACCCTCTGACCCTTTTCAGGCCGGGGGTTCGCACACAAACCTGAGGCTTCTCCAGCTCACTTGGCCTTTCCACTATTGGTTACATCCCATTTTACCAGGGCAAAGCAAAAAGGAGGTGAAGAGAGACACCAAGGATTGAATAAATGCCCATGCCAGCACCACCAGAGAATGTTTTATTCCATTCTTCCTTCCCTGTCCTTGTGTAGCAATGGAGAACATAGTGCAGGATCTGACACACCATGAACCAACCCTCCATGCCCACAAGGAACACCATGGTAAGAGTTGCTTCTGTTTATCCATTTGTGAAAGAGCCAATAGTTTAGGGAGTTGAAAAAAAAAAAAAATCACATTCTTCTTTAGCAATACCTGAAAAAAAGTTAAAGAAAATATTACAAAGTATAAAATAATAAAATAAATAAAAAGATTGTTTAAATATGTATTTAATATAAAATAATTACTATAAATAATATACATTTTAATGTAAAAATCAATATAATTTAAAATTTTAATGTAAAATATTTAGTAAAGTATTTGAAAAGCTACTTCAGTAATTGAACTCCTGCTAAGAACTCCTGGACAATGTTTCACCCCCAGCTAACAGAAGCAGGTCAGGTTTAAGTTTTCCTTACAAATTGATGCAAATAGTGAGAGGATGAAGGATGTTAGATGGTTTTCTCCCAAAATGGTAAATACAGGTAAGCTGTGGGAAGTGATTTTTAATATCATTCTTATATTGGGGAAAACAGACTATGGAACAGAAAGCCATCCATGACACTCAGACAAGTGCACGTGTTCCAGTAAGCACAGCTCTCAAGTCCTTCACCTTTAATCACTAATTTAAAAATATTTTTAATTTGTGGAGCTATTGATTTTCCTTGACTTCATGGCTCCTCCCCTGTAGAGTCTCTTTGTTTGTACACATTACTGTGTTGTGTTGCATTATTACAGAGCTCCTGATTTCCAAAGGATAAACTCCAGGTTAACTTCTGTAGGTCTGACCAACAGTTATAAAAAATTATTCTTCCAAATGCACCTCTTTGTATCATGCTCTCTATTTTGTCATGTCTGAATTAATATAACACATTGCAGCTTTCCCATGCTTTTACTGATGGGGAATAATACATTTTTTCAAAGTGATTATTCCATGCAAGAAAAGGCTTTAAACTGGCAATACTTCAGGCATGTTATTACAAAGCTGTAAAAAACCTGTTTGATATTATTGCCCCATGTAAATGACTTTGCCCTCCTGCAACTCTTAATACCTTAAAAAAGGAGCTTAAGGAGACAACCTTGCAATGAAGAGACTCCATGCACTCTGTGTTTGGTGTCCTTATCTTCCTTTTCTCTTTATTATATACACTTGCATGAAAATCTCTCACTTTGCCACCACTTCACTCCTTTTCCCTTCCCTCTCCTATTGTGATGGAAATTATTCAAGAATTAACCTGCTGCCACTGACTCCTGGGTCAGTTTCTCTGTTGCTGTTTTTACATCATCTAACAAAGATTAATTTGGGTACAGGCTCTGAATGGCAGCTCTGGGAGGATCTGGCAGCCAGAGCCTGCACTCTGCTACTGAGCTAAGGAAAAACAGGACAAGTCTCACAGGCTTCAAGTTCCTGTGTTCACTTCTAAAAATGCAAACCTACAAAATAATCAGCCTATTTCTTTGCCTTAAAAGAAATCCTGGTTTTGGATTTTTCCCCCCTCAATCGGTTCACTGTTTATGCATGATGTAATTAATGAATTTATCAACTTTTTCTCTGCACATCACAAAAGAAATCTGAAAGTGGGAATTGCCTTGGGACAAACCAAGAGCATGGTATTCCAAGGAGACACTTTAATGTTTAAAAATATAAATACACATTATTGAACTCTCAGCTGCAGCATTCCTTTCTGGCAAGCAGCAAAGTAAAATAAGTACCAGCCTTAAGAAGTTCAAGTGTGTCATTGATGGTGGGGAGAAAAAAACCAAGGTTTTATGGCTGGACCCTCTGGCAGCAGTGACAACATTTGTGCCTCTCTGTGTCAGCACAGACAAATCCTGCTTGGCAAATGAAGCTTTGAGTGAGAATCCCTGGAGTCCACACACAAGAAATTGGAATGGAAAGGCAGGAATGAAAATCCAGTGTGCCAGAAGCAGCTCAAAGAACAACATTCCCACGTGCAGCCAGAGAAACAGGGAGCAGGGAAACACCGCTTTGGGATCCTCAGGGCCGTGCTGTGCACCCCCAGCTTAGCACATCTATCAGATCTACCCAAGACAGGCCTGTGCCTCCACCAAGAGAGCAGCTGAAAGCAGAGTTTCACACAATAATCCAAGTAAAACTAAATATTTGAGAATTTTGTGCAGCTCTGTTTTCTGAGACCGCTCTCGTTCTTCCCAGCGAGCCGTTTGTGTCTTGTGCGTGATGGTTCCGACAGCAAAATGGGATTTGGAAACAGACCATTAAGTCTCTATTTGCAGCATCTCTTTGTAGGTTTTTCCATTTTTAAAATGATGGATGGTACTGGCTCTTTGCTGTTTTCCTCAGGGGGAGGAAGGCATCTCTTTGGAATACGTACAGCCTGAAATAGCCAGTGTTTTTTGGCTAATATACACAAGTGCTAAAAGCTGATGCCTTAGGATTTTGGCTTGTCTATTTTTCATATATTTGTACTCCTGCAGCTCTTTAGTGTGTAACTCCAAACCCCACACCCAGTGCCAGCTGCAGCTTCCCCATTTTGGGCAGACACAACAATTCCTCTCCAGGCCTGGCAATCAAGGACACCTCACTGCCTCAGGGCCAGGGATGAGAACAAAAGGGACTTGGGGGAGCAAACTTGGGGTCAATGACTTCATTGCCTGGAGCTGGAATTGGCAGATTGACCCCCAATATGCAAATGGACCAAACTTATAAAAGTGTAAAAACCCATGAAACATTTTCCATTTTGGGTGTAGCCCCTGGGGGATTTCACCTGCCCAAAATGTACCTGCAGGCCCTTCAATAAATGGAACTGCTTTTATTGCCTTAATTCTGCCTGGCCTCTGGTTTTAGGTAGTCCCAAAAAAGCATCAAAGCAAAAGCACAGGTTTGCAGGGCAGCGGCTCAGCCTGCAAAGGAAGGAGGTTCAAGGCATTCTGTAGAACTGAGATTCAGAATTTTGTAAAATTCAGGCAGTGGAGCAGCAAACAGAGGTGAGGAAAGAATCTGAGTGCTGCCCATCGATAGAGCTGGCCCAAGTCAATAGGGATGTGCTGGTACCATGGCACCAGTGCTTACAGCCCCACCATCGCTGTGGCACACGCTGCACAGCTGCTTTGGGACCTTTTTCCTCAAAGAGATACTCAATTACTCCTTAATTTAATTTTAGGTGGAGGAAATAGAAACACCTGTGGCTGTTTACCAGCTCATCTCCTCTGTTAGTATTGAACTGTGAGTTTATGTCCCTGAGACGAGGGCAAAGCAGCAGAGAAAGGCATTTTTTACAAAGAACATTAAAAAGGGGGAACCTGGGACACTTTTCTAATTAATTTACAGAATTAAGATCAGGAGTAAGCTCCTGCCAAGTCCACAAACTAACAGTATCATCCAGGGATTTGCAGTGTAAGGTAAATGTTCGAGTTTGGGTTTGTCCCCTCCACTGCCCTTTGGGGCAAGCAGTCATCACACAGAAATAAATATAACCTGTGTTGTTCTGGGGCTTTAATCCCCTTACTGTGCTTTATTTCTGTTACTTTGATTCCTCTTACAGAGCTGGTCTAAGTTACATGGTGTTAACACCAAGTGAATGGCAGAATCTTGAAGGTACCCAAATATTGCCAGCAAAATCCATTTTTGCACCTGGCTTGTATGTCCAGTGGGATGATGAGGATGCCACAGGGTGCCACAGAGGTGTTCAGATATCAATGTGATCAACACATTATTGTAGCTATCCAAAGAAAACCACATTTTAGAACTAACAACCAGTTTCTTTCCTTCTATCCACTGATTTTTATGGGTGAGCTAAGGTCAGGCTGAAATTTGTCAGGAATATTTTTTTTTTTTTGCAAATTTGTCGTTTCCTTAAGGGACAAAATAAATTTTAAAAGTGAGTCAGAAAAACCCTGTCACTTTCTCAGGCCACCCATCCTAGGGACAGATTAATTCTGAGGCAGCTTCCCCTCATGTGTGGCCTAAATTCCCATCCCATTTCACTGCAAGCCTCTTGAAAACTTGTTCATTACTATTCTCTTTGCAATTAGTATTTATTTACTGGAAGACTCCTCCCATCTCACCCTCAGACTCCCCTGCTGTAAAATAAACATGCCAACTCTTGCAATCTTTCCCAAGACATCTTTGCCAGACCTTATTCCTGATTCTCCTCATGGGCCTCTCTCCAAATTGTCAACATCCTCCTCATGGCAGGGCTCCCAAAATTGGACACAGGGCTGCAGGAGGAGCCTTATCAGCAACTGAGTGGAAAGATTACTTCACCATCTCCCAGACAATCCTGTTTATTCAGCACAGCACTTGCTTTTTTTGGTTCTTGTGTTCTTTGGCAAGAAGATGGAATTATTGGTCCTTGTTTAATTACTAATCCATGGCAGCTCCCTTTGCTGTAAAGCTCTTGCTTTCCAAGAGCCTGAGCTTGGCTTTTGGCTCATTCAGCTGACACAGTGAGCAACTTCTTTTTCATCTTACAAACACCATCTTCAGGAACATTCAGGATCCTTCATCCTTGTTTAGATTGTATCACCAGCAAGATTTGCAGCCTAAGATCTCAATTTTTCCACGTTGCCTCATCTCCTCCCACTTCCCTGCCTGGCACACAGAGCCATAAGCAATGCAGTCCCAAAGATCCCATGATTTTGGGGGTTGCCAGCACATTAATCACAGAACACAGGTCCTAGGTCTGTATTTTGATAGTCTTCACCTTTGCAAACCTGCTGCCTTGAAAACAGAAGGATATTTGTCCCCTTCAGGCAGAGCACAAATGATATCCCATGGCAGCAGCCCCTGCACAGCTGTCCAGCTGTCACACCTGATCAAACACAGCAAATATTTAAGTGCCAGGGTACATTTTGCTTGCCTGTGAGGTTTGAGATGTTTTCACTGTTTTGAACACTAAAGACAACTAGAACAAATTGCAGAATTAGGACAGTGTTTACAGAACGCCCAAGAAAGTCTTAAAAAATAAATATCTTTAGGAACAGTTTTAATTCCATCTACAAGGAACTTCAGAAGTCTTCTGAGGAGCTTTGTGACCCCCTAGTTAGAACTTTGTACAGACACAGACTGGAAATTAACTGAAATATCCAGACATACTGAAATAGGAACCTTTTTCCCCCCTCAATTACATAAAAGCTATAATTATATTTGTTACATAAACATTTTAACTGGGGAAAACATTAGATAATTGATGACAGCCCCTCCTTCCAACCCCAGCTGCCCACCACTCACAGCAAGAGTAAAATTAACTCAGCAAAGTTGTGCTCCCCCTGCAAAGCTGCTCCTGTGCATGGATGGTGTTCTGCTGCTCATACTGGGGAAGAAAGACGGGAAAGGAAATTATCTGAGGCTATTTTGCAGGCCACCTTTTGTAATGCAGCTGCAGAGAGTGTATTTTCAATCTGTTTAATCAGAGTCCAGCTTGTAAGAAATCAGATAAAGAGCAAGAAATTATTTAACAGACTGAATAATTGCTTTGTGCTTAACCAGTAATGACGAGGACACTGAACTCCAGTGCTGCTGGCAGAAATCAGAAAGATTCTGAGCTGCAAAAGGGCTGAAAGGTTGATCAGCTGCCACTCAACTCATTGCAGGATGAGAAACCGGTTTATTTTTTCTCTCCTTAAAACCATCCTTCCTTCTGGAAGTTATCTGCAGAAGGACACCTACAGTCACTGCCTTTCCCTGCACGGGGCGGGGCAGAAATGCAGCTGTGACTGCTGCATCCACCCTGGGGAGGGCAGAAATGCAGCTGTGACTGCTGCACCCACCCTGGGCAGGACAGAAATGCAGCTGTGGCTGCTGCATCCACACTAGGGAGGACAGAAATGCAGCTGTGGCTGCTGCACCCACCCTGGGCAGGGCAGAAATGCAGCTGTGACTGCTGCCCCCACCCTGGGAGGTGACTCTGGGCTGGAGGCAGCCTGGCCCACACTCAATGATGATCCTGAGGAAGGACAGGTACTGCACTGACAGGAGCAGTGCTGCTGCTCTCCTGTCACAGAACTTTGCTGGCTCAGCTCAGCCAAGCCTGAGGGTTTCCTGTGCCCTCAGCCTTGCTCAGTGCCAGGCCCTGCCCTTGCCAAGGGTGCCAGCTGGGATCAGCTACAAAATCCCAGCCTGGTGGAACTGGGACAGAACAAACCCCTTGGAGCTCAGAGCAGCTCCCAGAGATTCAGTGGGGAGGGACACAACTCTGTGCATGTGAGGTGGGGCATGTCCCCATTTTGCTGAGCTCCAGCACTGATGTTTGGATGTAACAATGGATCTGGGTTGTGTCAGTACCTCCTTCTCCCTGGAGGCTGCACACATTCCAGGCAGGAGGAGAGCTGGAATGCCACCAGGTGAGAGGCAACATCAGGATTCAAGGCTCCAAACTCCTCCAAGGACAGCAAATGCTGTGACACAGCTCTGGGAGTGCCCTGGTCGTGGCTCCTCTATGCAGCAGTGGTCTGGGACCTCATTTGTGTAACAAGCTATTTAAGAGGGAAGCTAATTGAGGTACATAAATCCTGAAGAATATCAAGCCAAGAGACTATTATTAGCCCAACCTAGATAATGTTATAGAAGTGCATTAAGAAACCTCAATAAAAAAATTACTAGGAAACATTCCCCCCCTTCAAGATCCCAAGAGATAAATTCTCTCATGCAATGATTAGATATTATCCAGAATAAAAAAAAAGGAATACTAAAAATGGATGTGGAGAGGAAAGGTAGAGACAGCACAAGATCACCCAAATGGGTCACAGCCTGTTCCTAATGTTCATGGCTGTGCAGGTAAGAGATCACAGCCATCTAACAGTGGCACCTGAAAGGAAAATTAAACCCTAATTCAGCCTCCAAATTATTTTTTTTAATTACATGCTACTTCTGTTGATGTAAATGTTGATGTGAAGTTAATGGACCCAGAAGCATTTCCAGCAGTGTCCTCCGATCAACTCTGGTCTTGTTCTTCCATTACATGTCCAAAGTATATTGAATTTTCTCCTCTGCCAGTTTCTACTGATCCTACCAGACAGAAAGAACATCCATGGGGATTTCCATCCTTATGATGTGAGCAGGCTGGAGCACACCTGGGTTTCTGTCATCACAACCCAGGAGGACTGTGCTAATGTGGAGTGAAAGCAGAGCAAGTTAAAAAAAACAAACAAACAAAACAAACAAAACCAACCGCACATACACCAAAACGAAAAGGAAAAGAGAAAAAGGAACTGTGACATGGTGAAGTGTGTGCAGTGAAGAAAGGAGAGTGAGATGAAACAGGACAAAATGCTAAAGCCCTAAGAAGTTTTTAAAAATGCAAGCAGTGTTGTGACCTTAGACTGGCTCATTAAGAATGAGGTTAGGTTGCAATCATTTACCATCTCCTTTAATTCTCCATCAATAACAAAGCAAAGTTCCTTTAGGAACAGCAGTCTTGCTTTCACAGAAGATGAAACCTGGCCTTTTTTGATGTGACAAAGAAACCCCACAAACCAATACAAATTGGATTTCCATGTCACTGTGTCACTAAAAACCAGCTGACTTCCAGGTAAAAGTAGAGGGCAATGTCCAATATTCATTAACCTGAACAGGCCAGAGATTCAGGAGGCACAGCCATTTTTAATACTGATGAAATAATTTTCTGTAAGCTGAGTGCCAGGAAGTTGGTTCACTTCAGAGACTCCTTCCAATTTTGGTCCAGTCCACCAGTGCACAGGAGTTACACAGAACAGCTATTTATAGTTATTCCAACTAACAGAGAGTTATCATGAAGCAGCTTTGGGGTTTGCTCCTAGTGTAAAGATGAAACTCAGAGCAATGGAAAAATGTGCTCAGAAGCCTCTGCTCTGCCAGGCTGCTGCTCCACTGTTTGCAGTGTGTGGCCTGCTGCTCTCAGCACTGCCAGGACAGCCAAGGCTCACTCTGCCTGCCCCCAGGGAGGTGCAGAACCCCCAGGTGTGCTCAAACCTCCAGGTGAACCAGGCAGAAACCCCCCAGCACTGCCAAAGGGGGGCTCTGCCTTCCCCTGCCAGCAAGTACACAAGTGAACACAACCATTGACAAGCTGTACTGGGTATTACAACAACTAAAACCTCAACTGTTTTCAGTCTGAGACTGCTTCTGCATCAGAACAACTCTCCCCCAAGCCCCCAAACCTGTCAGCACCACAATGCAAACAGCCACTTGTGCTCAGTACTGTCACATCTCAGGTGTCTCTGGCTGCTCCTGATCCATATCAGGAGCTCTAAGAGGTCTCTTCTTCAGAAATCCTGAGGAAGCAAAGTACACTGAAGTCAGGGAAGCAAGAGTCAGGAGATGAAGCAAATTTATTGTTCCAAGTGTTGAAATTAGGGAGTATTTGAAATCAACAGCCACACACTTGATGAAAACCCAGCGAGTATGAATGAACAAATCCAGATAACCCTTAAATAAGTTACAAAGCTGTTGTGGGAGGGTGGGAATATATCAGAGAGCCTTGTAGGTAAGCCATGGTTTAGAAAAGATGCCCTCTGCACAAAGGACAGGCAGAGAACAGCATCACTGAGGTACGAGTCCCATTTCTCTCAGGCAGATTACTGCATAGATATCTAAGGTTTCTGAACAGCTTTTACAGCATATTAAGATAACATAATGAAAATACATTGTATTTGAAACCAAAGAGCAGCATATTAGACATGCACTGGTAGAAAACATCCTGTGTGCCACTAAAGATGTTAAAAGTACCATACACAACTTGGATGTTCATCTAAAAGCATAATCATTTCCTTTGACTTCATTTTTGTGGAAAAAAGTCGACACGGTCATAAATCTGGAATTCTCAACATTCAGCTGTGGTGGGTATGACATGAACATAGAGAGTCTTCATGTTCAGGTTCTTCATGGAAACATCCTTTGTGATCTCTGAATGAAGGAAAGAAGAGAGAAACAACAGAGTTAGTGCTCTTGCTTACCAGGAGAACCATGAACTTTCTTTTTTTAAATTTACTTTATTCAGACATTTTTCTGGTTTCACCACAGTGGGACTGGGACAGAAACTGCCCAGCTCAAAATTCCTTCCTGTTAAAGCCCAGGGCATGCAAGGAAAGGTGTCACCAGTGTCCCTGCAAGAGCAAGAGAGCCTGTTTTATGTTCCAAAGTAGAACTTTTTGAAAGCCCACAGCTCTCACCTTCACATCCTGACAGAGCAGCACCTAGTTCAAAAAACTCTAACACCATTTATGAAGTCATTAAGAACAGTACAACACAATGCATGAAAGCCAGAGTCCCTCATAAACACTTTATATGTAAAGCAAGGATTGTACCAGTACCTGCTGAAGAATTATTGCTGGAATCTTGCTGAGTATGCCTGAAGACTTTCTTACCATACAGGGTAAGTCCCTAAGTCTTCTCACAGCTACATGCCCAGAGTTTGGAACAGGAACAGGATAAAGTCCCAACAAACCTCTGAAGGACAGAGCACGCTTCCAACAGGGGTTGTAATTACTCAAGAAACACAAACACAGAATAATCCCACTTGTGTCTAGGGAAAGTCACCTGCAAAACTCACAGGAGCAGGAAATCTTTCACTATTACCTTGTGAAATGTGATTTTTTCCCCCAAGAAGCCTGGTGCTTGCTGCCTTTGCTTCCAGCAGCCATCAGCTGCCCCACAGAGAGCAGAGTGTTTGGAATACGGGGAACTACAGCCTTGGAACAAAAGTCACCCCAGTATCAAACACCCCTGAGGCCTCAGAGAAAGCTCAGAGATAAGAAACTTGGCAGGTATAAGCAGAGAACACTGGGGAAACCCAGACTAACAAGGATTGAGGGCACGGTGTCACTCTCACCCCAAACCCTGCAGAGAACCCCAGCAAACACAAGATAATACAAAGATCTGGCACCAGTGTTAGCACAAAGGACACATTAGTAACACCCAGTCTGGCTGGGGGTTTTCAGGAGGAGCCCTTTTGCAGTGTCCTGCCCCATCCTGCTTTGAAAAATGTTTCATTTTTAGCCTAAACACACAGCATCTGCACTGATTTTAAAAGCCATCTGTTAATTAGAGAACTGAGAAGTCCTCATGGATCACAGTGTTTTTCAGGAGTTCTCTTCCATTGTAATAAGCAGCTGAATATCCATCCACAGAGCTATAATCCAATACAGCAATCAGGGCTGTATTCCCTCCCTGTATTTCTTCCCAGGAAAAAGTTCCATGTTCCATCAGGATGTAAAAGAGTCTGGTCTGCAGAAGCAGCCAAACCAATTGTGAACTTGGGTCTCCAAGTCTCTTATTACAGATTTATTTATAAGATCCTGAAAAATGAGGAACTTACATGAACCTATTTCCAACAGTATTTATCACAACAATTAGTTTTAAGAACTGGAAATTTGATTTATCAACAGACTGTAGGGACACATCCTTTCTGTGCCAGTGGCTCCAGGGAAGGGTTTGCAGGGAGCACGTGAAGTGTCCCCACCATCCCCAGTGTGGAACAATCAGGTACCTGGAACTTCTGTCCCTCCAGCTCAGGAATAAGCAACACTCACCACTTGAACATTTCTTTTTGGAATGTTTTCCAACATTACAAAGCGGGAGTGAAAACCACGTTTGTTTCTGAAAAGCTGGTGAGTTTCTGTGCAATAGACAGCAGATGCCCAACATTTATAAAAATAACTCTTCAAAACCAATAACTCATTTTCCACCAAGTGATTGTTTTTCCTTTTTATTGAACAGGCAACAACCTTCCAATTCCTGGGTTATTTTCATCAAACGTTTCAAACTGTTAACAGCAAATACATTTTTATTTTTAGAATAAACTCCAGAAAACCTACTCAAGAGAGTGAACTTTGTTGTTCTGAAGGTAAGACCTTGAACAGATTGATCAGAAGATGAATGGGAGATTACAAAGCTGCAACAATACAGATAAACATTAATTGACCTAATGTTTTCTAGAGGCATCAAAGTGTTTTATATGCAGCACTCATTTGTCATACAAAGAGATGTGAAGATAAAATACAGCTATGCCAGTGTTTAAACTTAAAAAATGTTATTCAAGGAGGTGAATGCTGAGAATTAAATCTGAGATAGCAGAAATGTGGCTACAAGGCATTAGCTGCACAAATAAACCTCTGGGACCAAGCTCTCTGTGTTCTGAGTTTAGGACACCAAGTCTGTTGTTTTGGCCTTGGAGGAGTTATCAAATCTGATCTTTCACATCACTGTGAATTGTCACTTCATACACTTTAATTAAAGTTTAAACAGTTCTAGAGAATCCATGCTACAAATGTTACAGTGATTTAACCATTTCCCTTTCAGGTGAAGGCATTTTAAAAATCCTCACTTCAAACTGAGCCTTAAAAGCTGTTTTGCTGTCTGTACATTTTCCTGTCCTGTCAGCTGCTTGCCTCTTTCAAAGCTCTGCAGTTTCCTACAGTGGTTATTTCAGTGTCAGAACAGAGTCATCTGGTGCTGAACCAAAGAGGAACTGTGCCTAACATCCCTTGCTTCTGAGTGCCTGAATCCCTCAATCCCCAGGTGGTCAAGGCTGCACACAAAAATACCTTTCAGTTTATGCAAACCAAGTGTGGTTCATCTTCTTGGTTATTACCCCTTGTCCTGAAACACTCCAGGCTCCAGTGCTCTGCTAACACCACTCAGCACATTTTTGACATTTGCTCTAACTGTCACTAGAAAGTTTCATCAACATCTGAGATCCATTTGAATTACAAAAATGGCTTTTGAATAAATACACTTCAGGTCATATGAAGTAAAAATTAAAAAAAAACCCAAAAAAACCCAAAACCAAGCAGCCAAAATTCACAACAACCTCGCCCCCCACCACCACCACTCCTTGCTCAGACTTCAGTGTATCTCACCTGAATCCTCATGGGCAGCTGATTGACCCCAGCTCCCAGCAGCTGCACCAGAGCTGCCCCCTCCTGCCCTCCCCACTGACAGCACCTCCTGAGGAAGCTCAGCCCACCCTGAGATGGGCAGTTTGAGCAGGATGTCCAACTTCTGGACAGGTGATGTGTGATAAGCCAATAACTGTCATGGATCCCTCTCAAGCAGCCTGTAAACCACATCACTGTGACACTGCAGACAGAACCCTTAGCATCATTTCACTCAGGGAGCTGAATTCTCCTGGAATTCTCCAGGAATCCCTGTCTGGAGTTGTTTGGGTTTTTACCATCTAGTTTGCAATCCATTCTCTGTCAAATGAAGGCCCCAGTCACTCTGGTCCAATTTTCTAGCACCACAGATGGCTCAAGCTTCAGTCACACCTTCCTCATGAATCAGAGATTTTTGTTTCCCATCTGTCAGTGGGTTTGGGGGGTTCTTTAGCATGTCAGATCCGTGAGCTTCCTGCTTCCCAGGTATCCCAAATGGCTGTGCCCTACCAAGTCTGACCTACCCACACTGCTCTAACAGAGATCCAGCACTCTCTTCCACCCACTCCAATCCTCCAAGACAATGCAACAAAATCAATGTTACAAGTTGGAACAGATTCTTAAAATATTCCTACTGTAGACTCACTTCCAGGAGGAGATTCCCTGTTCAGTCACTCAGCAGGGCACTGCTGACTGCCCTCTACTGCAGGAGGAAAAAGCTTTCACAACAACTTGCCATGGCCATTCCATGAAGGGAATACATCACAGCTTACAACTTCTACATCTGTATGTTTGCTTAAAGGATTTTGTTATGCTAATATTGAATTACTGGGCAAAATTACAAACCAGCATGTGAATAGTGTGCATTTAGTAATTAAACTGGATCTCAGGTTACATGAGCTGCTCCTCAACAACAAATTCCAAGGATTCTCAGATGAGAAAACCAAAAGTTTGTGCTTACCATGAGTTAGTGCTTCATCCAGGAACAACTTTAGCCTCCTGCTTCTGAGCCCAAAAACCTTTGCTGTCTCATGCAGAAGAGCTTTGTAGGTTAATCCATTCTGACCAACAGGGTTTTCCATTAGAAGAGTTCCCACTGTTCCTTTCTGGCATTCTGGACAAGATAAAACAGCTGAGTCACTATTGGTGAGAAATGAAATTACTTCATTTATGTGAGTAAATTGAAATTTGAGATTTCTTCTTTCGTTTCATCTCTATTTCTTCATGGTACTGAGAGACAAATTAGCAATACCAACCTACAGACCTTCTCTAAGTTCATTAATTACAGAGCCAGAAATGTAAGTGATGACTGACAGCTTGACCAGCAGAAGAAAACTTCTTTACATGGGTCAACAGGGTAACACAGAGTCTGGGAAGCGTGAAATATTTCAACAGGATTTAGAAACCACTGTGTGCAGAAGCTCACCAAGAACCTACTTATGATCAAATCCCCTGTAAAAAAAACACATTTTTGGCTCCTGCAAGCTCTCAGTGTCAGAAAGGGCTCGTACCAGGGCACAGGGTAAGAGCAAGTTACTGAAAAAACTCAGCTGCTCCCACCACATGAGCTTTCAGAGTGCCAGAATAGCAGGTGGGAAACAGAATTACACACACATATATTTATACACCAGACCAGATGAATAATACAATTCACTTGGCTTTTAAATAGCACTAAGAAATATTTCACAGGCTGTTTCCAATGTCTTGGTAAAGAACTGGCTCTTCATTCAAACTTGGTCTGTTTTAGACTCAGCCTTTTACAAGAAGCTGCACAGGTGAGCTGATGGTCAGAAACAGGGAAACAATGCCCAGGGGCTCATGCTTAACTGCTGCCCTTGAGCCAAAGTGGCTCTCCTTTTTCTCTCAGGAGAGGAGGGAGAAAAGCTAAGTAGAAACATTGCTTTTATCAGAAAGCACACACTAGGGAAAAAATAACCAAAATGCCCATGTACCAATGAAAAGCTAGAGCTGTGCAGGCCAGGCTGTGAAGGAGCAGCCCAGCAGCCCACATACCTTGTGGCTTTGCATTGATCAGCTGCAAGTTGATGTACTGGCAGAGCAGGGCACTGGGGGAGCTGGGCAGGCCAGGAGCTGACCCTGCTGTCACGTGCAGAGTCCTGCCACTGAGGCCCAGCAGGTCTGTCTGCTTCAGCAGCTCTGCAACACAAAGGGACACCAGTCAGGACACCCCAGGAGCTGGCAAGGAGGCTCTCACTCCTGCCCCCACTGTCTCCTCTTTCACCATCCTGTCCTCCAGAAAGAGCTTCTCTGTTGGAAAAATGGGATTTGGGCAGAAATATTTGGTTTTCATAATAACACAAAGAGGGTGCTTCGTTTGCTGTGGAAATTAGCTCCTGTATAACACTTCTTATGCACACAGTGACTTATGCAATAAAAACAGTTAGCTAACTTCAACCAAGCAAGAAATTATTCACCCAGGCTATTCAGTAGCCATGATGGGCTACTTCCATGAAAGCTGACTGCAAATCTACAAGCCTCCCAAACAAGAAGCTTATGAGAGTTTTCAGCAATCTAGAGGAAAAAAAAGTCACAGAAAACTTTTTCTACCAGCTTCTTTCCTTTGATTTTTTTTTTTTAATGTAGAAAAAGACAAATTTTATTCTCTATTTTCTATTTCTACCTCCAGGAAAAAAACAAACCAAAAAATGTCAAGTCATGGCTCATGACTAAAGCCCTCTACACATGTATCTGTGTGCAATGCCAGCACAGCTCATGATCCAGCACATGACTCCAGCCAGGCAGGTGGAGGAAATGGGGGAAGGCCAGACCCAAACCTGGAGCCCCTTCTCCAAGGACATCAGAAGCAATCCCTGGAAGTGCTGGGAGGAGAAGCTGATGAGGTTTCCGTGACAAAAATGAATCCTGCAGCACTGCCTGAGCCTTGAGGTCAAACAGAGCCACTGATGGGCATGGTATTAAAGATCCACAGGAGTAACATCACTCTGTGCTGCAGAGAGCTCCAGAAATCAAATCCAGGGAGAGCTGATGCATTTAATTTCTTGTCAGAACTGTGTGTCCCTCTACATATGGAACAGGCACACCTGTCAGCCAACAGGTTTTCATTCCACAGCAGCCTTATCCACATGTCAGGCAGCCTAAGCTCTACAAAGCTATAGTTCTATAGTTCACCTGAAAATCTCAAGGGGAATAATTTGTAAATGTACACTTTTTGTAGGTTTATAAAACCCCTAAACCAACCACCCAGCTCCCAAAAAAAGCCCCAACCCCTCAAAAAACCTAAGCCCACAAAAAGATGAACAGCAATCACAAGTTCTCAAAATTCTGTCAAGTGCCGCAGAACAGAGTGAGATGCACTGGGAGCATTTACAAGATTGCTCAAGGAAGCAAAAAGACCTCAGGCTGCACCTAAGGTTCTAAAATGTGTATTTTAAATATCAACTTTTATATATTTGTATATAAATATATACACATTTAAATTTAACAGTTTAAAGAAAAAAGAAAGCAACAGCCAAGCACTGCTCTGGCCTTTCTCAAGCATAGGAAGGGGATTTGCTTTTGCTTTTATTTTCAAGAAAGAGAGAAAACAACTGAATTAACAAGTGGAGAGGAGTTACCAAGACTCCATCCAAAGGAAGGGAGCCAGGGGCAGGTTTTTCCCAAACCAGCACCATTTCAGGCCATGGGAAGAGAGAGCACAGGGGGTGACAGAGCTGGGAACACCTGGCCCCAGTACCCCCCAGTTTGCCAGCACCCCTGTGGAGCCATGCAGGGCAGGGAGGCAGAGCTGCAGGAATGGGTGTCTGCCCAATTCACAAATAAGCACTTGGCATTCCAGGAGCACTGACATTTCCCAGGGAAGAGCTCAGGCACAGGGCTGGCAGAGGAGTCTGTTCACAGAACCTTTTCACAAGAGCAAGAAAAAATAGATCATTTTTCTGGGATATCAATAGACTTGAAGGCAAGCAGGTATTACAAGTGCTTGTCAAAATCACTTTAAAAGTCAGCTCTCCCTGCAGTGGGGTTTAAGTGCTAATGCTCTCCCCTAAGGTACCTTACAGCCTCACAGCCTTTTAAAAAATGAAGATTAAAAAAATCAGCCATCTGAAAATCAGAAAGATGAAATAAGGCATGGATCAAAAAGTTTGTAGGGGATTTTTGCCCCACCTTCCTTGTCCCTCCCTTTGTTTTTAAGCCCTACATGATCTACAGATGCATTTCTTCCCATAAACATATTGAAAGTGTTTTAAATAAATCTTTTTCATTATAGGTTACTTCCACGAAAGCTGAGTGCAAGTCTACAAGCCTCCCAAACAAGAAGCTTAAGAGTTTCCAGCAGTCTAGAGGGAAAAAAAGTCACAGACAACTTTTTTTATCATCTGACTTGAGTCCAGCTTGTTCCCTTTGAATATTTTTTCTTTTGATGTAGAAAGAGACAAATTCTATTTTCTGAAGGTCAGTACAAGTCCCAGAGCCTTGTTTGGGGGGTGCAGTTCTTCAAAATACCTTGACACACTATTGGGGAGGAAATGTTTACCCCATTCTTCCAATGCTGCACTGAAAAGCAGGGACAGGACCCATCTGAGCCTCCTTTAATACAAGAGCTGCCTGATCCTGTGCCACAGCACAATCCTAAGGAAATCCTTCATTACAATTAAAGAACAAGATAATAAATTACTGCAAGTACAGTGGACAGCCCTAGAAAGCACAGGAAGGGAATGAGGAGGCAGAAATATGGTTTTACTGGGTCCCAATTTTATTAACACATGTGGGAACTTCTCAGAAATTATTTGTTTGGAGTGCACAACCTTTCTCTGCAATTCCTCTGGGACACAGCAGCTGATTCCAAGCCCTGCTCACCCTACAGAGGCCCTGGAGCCACCATGAGACCTCACCTGAGGTTCCCCACACCAGAGCAGGTGGATTGTATCCAAAGCAAACACTGGGATTCTGGTTCTGTTCTCTGACACCTTTCAGGACTGTTTTCCTGGCACATGCCTTGAGCTGTGACTCCCCAGGGTGCCACATCTGCTGACCAACACTTGTTTGAGATGTGAGACACTGCCACAAAAGCCAATTTGATGATCTGATCTTTCCAAGGGAATTTCCATTTGATTAATAAATGGGCAGGGAAAATACCCTGCTCTGCCCAGACCACTGACACATGGTGAAAGGTGAAAATCAGCATGCCAAGAGGGAAGTCCCAAAATGATTCCTAAGGAACAAAAGTGACAAGGAGGAGAAAGGGGAAAGGAATAAAGCCTTTGTTAATACATTAGAGAAAGAGGGAAGGTTTCAACTTTCTCCACCACTCCCCTTTAGGACTTCAGCATTAATGGACTTGTGCTGCATCTTTTTGTCCTATAAATGGCAGAAAAACCCCAAATATGGAGTCAAACTACTTCTAAACTTTATGAGATGGGAGTTTCCCAACTCCTTTGGGCCTTTTGCAGGTCATCTCTTACTATCTGTGGTGACAATGAGCAATACAAGTACAGACCCCCATGTGCAGGCACAGACCATACTGTTATCCCTCCTACTTGGAAAATGATTTCAAGGAAAACCATTTCCTTCTTCAAAACACAACTGGAACTTGAGGAAGATACTGAAGGATTTCCCCTAAATCTCCTGTGACTGAAAGCAAAGATTAATCCTTTTGTATGACAGGACTGAGGACTGTGTTCAGCTGAGCTGAGCACGACCTGAAAGATTTATCACAGGGAGCTAATTGATGACACCAGATGGGAAACCCCCAAAATCCTCCTAAAAATATTCTCAGGGCAGGACAATAGGGAAACTAAGGACTGAGACAGCAACAGTGACACACAGACTAGTTCTTTATGGATGTCACTGTTGAACATGAACTGGTGATCCTCAGCAGCCCTGGGGGCACCCCAAATCAGCCAACTCAAGTACCTCCCCCTCAGATGTGCTTCAGTAATATTTCTATGAAAAAAACCCAACCAATTAGCATTTTTATAGTGTTTTGGGGGTCTTTTTTTACATTCTTGTGCCTTAACAAAGTTCAAGCTGCAAAAATATTCAATAGGTTTTTCTAAAAAAAGAAGAAATGCAGAGCTCCTCAAGGTTCTCCAGGGTGGAAAGGCAACATTTTTCTTCTACAGATCACAGTTTGCATTCAGCTTAAGTTCTCACCCTGCCTACTGAGCCATTAGGGGAAGCATGGAAAGGCTGATGGCAGCTCGCCATCAAGATCCAGCATAGCCTGGGCCCAGTGGAAACACTGAAATAAATCACATTTTGTCCTGATGAGAACTGCAATGGAAGCAAGATAACAGATGAGCACCATTTAGCAGCAGCTTTTGGAAACATGTTGATGTGACTATAAACACAGTCTCATAAGCTAAGTACTATAAAATGGAATATTTCCTTACCCATTTTCTTGTCAATTTGATATAGCTAGCTAGATAGATATAAATTACACAGTAAATAATTATACAGTAAATGACTTCTAGCTGGTGCTAGAAAGACTTTCAATTTTCCTTGTCATACTCCATTTACCTGTGTTTCCATTAAAAACTGTCAGTTTGGAATTTTTAAGACCAAAAATGCAGGAGACAGCATCTACAAGTCCAGTGAAGTTCAAGGTATTATCTCCTTTTGGATTTTCCAGCAGCAACACACCATCTAAAACCAAAATTAAGAAATTAAAATGTAGTTTGGAAGCAATATCCAAGTTCTAATGATTTTCTAATGATGCTAATTACTTCCAGTGAGTTTCTAAGCCAATTTAAAACTGACAACACTGCATCTTTCCAGATTTTTTTAGTGGGAAAGGGGTAAGAAAACAGAAAAACAGACTGATGCGTATTTCAGATTTATGATGCAGAAGTTCTATTTGCTTTTATTACCAAGGCACTCCCATTTGTGTGTTACTAAGGTACAATCCAGCCTATAATTTAATATTATGGGTATTATATTGGTTTAAAGCTGAGTCTGTGCCCTCTGAGATGGTCACCAGCTTTCCCAGCTGGATTCCTTCTCATCCAGAGAGCAGCTCTGTGACCATGTCCAACAAGGAACACTTATTTCCATACATAAACTGGCAGTACATGCAAGAAAACTAAATGCATTTGGGGAGGTTTTTTCTCCCTTCTTAATATGTAACTCACCCTTGTAACAACATCACTGCACCCATGTCCACTGCCCAGGACAGTCAGGCCATTAGCTAGTTTTAAGTATTCTTTTCATCTCTCTACTTCATATCTGAGCTTTTCAAACCATGTCCTCCACATCCAGGCCTCACCTCCTGCACAGTGCTACAGCAGGGATTGTAAATCCTCAAGCACAGCCCCAGATCCAGAGAATGCATTCCCCACAAAGATACTGACACACAAACTCTCCCTGCAGCAGGAGTGACTACTCCTGTGCACACAGGAGCGTTTCCCTCAGAAGAAATCATGAACAGGTGTGGTTTTACTTTGAATAAACTTATTTTCAAGAATTATTTCAAGCTCCTATTGGAAGGGAGGCTGAACTACATTTCAAATGAATTCAGGCTCCAGCATTCACCACTCCATTTCCAAACTCTCCTTCCAGCAGCCCTGACAAACCAAGCTGGGGATGTTCATTCCTACCTTGCTCTGTCCCATTGACACAAACTTTGAGGTTGACATAGGCACAGGCTGGGCCAACAGGCTGGCACAGCCCCCCTCTGACCAGTGTGATTTCCAGCTCTGATCCCTTCAGCTGGGGAAAGACAGAGATTAACATTATTTCAATACTGCTCATTAAACAAACACAGCAAAGTATTTTCCTTCAATAAACAACACTAAGGTCTTGCCTGTATACTAAATGTGATTTACCATAAAACAGGGATTTTTCCTACATCTGCCTTCAGTGACAGTGCTTCAGACATCAATCTGCCTGTACCAGATGTCAGGAAAGCAGGGAACAAACAGCCTGATTTTCACAAGTGATGAGCAGTGATGACACCCTCCCAAAATACAATCCTGAAGCAGATTTGCCTGAGAGGAACACTCTTCCAGAGAAATTGAGATTACTGCCCAGGGCCCCGCTCTCAGTCACTGCCTGGAGAAGCCTCCACTATCCCTGGGCGAGCACTGAGAACCCCCTGGGTCACAGCTGCCTTGCTACCACCAGCCATTGAGTATCTCCCCAGGAGGCACCAGTGAGCCTGTCAGACCTGGAGGCACTCCAGGAAATCCAACATGGATCTTCCAAAAAAGATCCAGAAATCACTCATATGAACAATTGGTACTAAAAGACCATTTAAGCCCTTTTGGTTTGTAAATTTAGAGATGGTCTCTGGCAAGAGACACAATCCAAAGGGTGACAGACAAATTTGGAAGTGTCATTCTTTTACTGAAGAAGTAAAAGTAGGGAAAAACAGTTATGCAGCAACAAATGCCATTCTGTGTTTATCCATTCTACCAACAACTCAAAATTCATTTTTCAAGTACCTACTTTTCTGCCCCAATAGTTTCTGAGAAACTGCTTTTTTTCTTGTTGTTGTTGTGGCTTGGAGCAAGTCTTTGGGAAAGGAGCTCAGAATTAAAGCCTTGTATCAAAAATTGATCCAGAATAATTTCCCAGAAGTAATGACTTGAATGTAATCACAATAAATGTAAAAAGAACAGAGTGCATTTCATTTTGTTCCAGTCCTCACATATATTCAACATCGAGCAGACTCCTGTTACTCCCCTGAATAACTTCCAGAAATTTGGTGCAATGATCCTGCCCCAGCTGACTTAACTTACACACTCACATGAAGGATTTCTCAGGAAGGGCTTTCTCATGTCACTGCTCTCGATGTGACAAAGGAGCTGCAGCAGAACAGAGTCAAGCACCTGCCCTAAGCAATCCATCTCTGCAGGCCCAACAACAGAAACTCCCAAGGAGCACTTGACAGTTGCACTGGAATCTCAGTCATCTGTTTCTCTCTGCAACATCTATTCTGAAGTGTGTGACAAACAGTTCAGAGGCACAGCCAACCCATAAGCACAGAAAAGGCTGCAGCAGGCACAGAGCTCCTCCACAAGGAGTTCTCTGGGGTGACTGTCCCTGTCCATGGTAGGGCTGGAACAACATGACCTTCAACCCAAACCCTCCCAAACTGAACCCATTCTGTGATTCTGTAACTAAGACTCCTTAAAATAAATAATAATGAACAAGTGCATTACTTCTGTTCTTCTGTGCCTCCATTTCCCACACACAGACTGCACCCCCTCAGGACTGGCAGCATTTTGTAGGATCCTAGGGTGGCTCCATTGGAAGGTGCTTTACCTCGGTGACCATCTCATCCCACTCTTCCTGCCATGGCAGGAACACCTCCCACTATCCCAGGCTGCTCCAAGCCCTGTCCAGCCTGGCTTTGGGCACTGCCAGGGATCCAGGGGCAGCCACAGCTGCTCTGGGCACCCTGTGCCAGGGCCTGCCCACCCTCCCAGGGAACAATTCCTTCCCAATATCCCATCCATCCCTGCCCTCTGGCAGTGGGAAGCCATTCCCTGTGTCCTGTCACTTCATCCCTTGCCTCAAGTCCCTCTCCAGCTCTCCTGGAGCCCTTTAGGTCCTGGAAGAGCTCCGAGCTCTCTCTCTCTGAGCCTTCTCTCCTCCAGAGAGAACAACAAGCCCAATTCCCTGCCCTTGGTTGTGTCTGAAACACTCTCCCTGCCAAGATTTCAAGGTGGCAGGAGGCCCTCTCAGCTGGATGCCCACAATGAGACAACTGCATTTCATTTCCCTAAACTGAGCAAGCTACCAGCACCCCACAGAACTGGCTGGCAGGACAGTGCTATTTAGTGACCATTTCTGTCGATTTTCTGTCTGAAATTCAACATTTGTGCAAATGCATGGCCTGACCTACGAACCTCTCCCAGGGTCACACACTAGCTCATCATCTCCACCACTGAAAGGACTGCCTGGTTTTTGCTGACACCTAGATGACAGCCATCAGTTCTATCCATAAAAACCAGGTCAGGTGCCTGCTGTCAGGGGAGGATTTCATCTCTACACACAGAGCATTATTTATGACTAAAACAATACAGTAACCTTTCCACAATAGCTTTCTTCACTAAAGTATACTAAATTAGATTTAGGTAAGAGCAAAATAAGTGGGGGGGAAAACCATACTTGCACAGGCATTAGAGTTTTCATGGAAAGCAACAGTGACCAGCACTAAAGCTCAGGTTCAGATGGTTTGAGGCAGGCAATCACACAGGTGATTCCCAGCACTGTATTTTCAGATGCTTTTACATTCCAGTTCAGATTTGATGTTGCCCATCAGAAGTAGCAAATAAGTACTGAGGAGAAACTTAAAGATTTTCAGTGATTTCTCAACCACAGTATTTTTTCAGTGTTTTCCCCCGTCTGTCACTAGATGAAACTGATAGTTTTGAAAAAGGCCAAACAGGGCTTTCTTTCAAATCTGTACAACTTCAGAAGTGCCATTAATAACTATAAAACATTTCCTTTACACACACTATTAAGATGGATGAAATGTGCCCTTTCCTTTCAGCTATTCCCTGTCTTCCCAGCCATTCTGTAAATCAAATTTCAAGTCTGATGGATCCTACATTCTTGTGCAAATTAATCTTTGTGGTCCAGCAGGACATTTATATTGAAGAATAGTTCATTCACAGTTCTGCTAGGAATGTCTTTTGAATTGAGTAAGTTTCACTAAAACCATGGCAAAAGTATCATCAAATATGTCAGAAGCAGCAATCAAAGAAAACAACAGAAATTGCAGCTGATTTGAAATATGAAACTACATTTTTACAACAGACAACTTAAGCAACACAGGGCAGAGGAAAAAACATCCTTAAATATTAAACAAGTTGGTCTTAAGCCAAATTTAGCCTCAAAGGAGTAGTTCCAGTACAAAAGTCTATTAATCTAAGAAAATCAGAGCAACAACATTTTGGTTGTTCAAACAACACACTAATCCAAGTACAAATAACTGTGTATTAAGTTCAGACAAACAACTGCCTCAGTTGTTTACTCTGGTATCCAAGCAGCTTGATTTCCAAAATCACCATGCATACAGAATCCAACTCCTTTCTTTTATAAGCCAAGAAAGACGAATACAGAAAGTTATAAATAGAAAACAATATCTGCTCTAACCCACAAATAAATATTGACACCATTATTCTTTCATTGGAGCAGCTTGTTGGGTTAAATAAGATGAACTATGCAAACACTGCTTTTCCTCCTTACCTGGGTTGTTTCCTGGATGAGAACTTCCCTTGAGGTAGGCACCGGGTAAGGCTTCAGGTCTGCCTTTATTGTGGCAAAAATGAACTCAGCATGCTGCTGGATGACAGTGTCCAGGTATTCCCCCTCTGGCAGGGCCCTGTAGTACACTGTGATCTCATCTGTGGGGACCAGGTTCCTCTGCAGGACACACAGAAACCATTACTAACAGCAAAACCACACACCAAGAGAGCAATACTTGTCAACGTTAAAAAAAAAAAAAAGATATTTATCAAGCAGTTGTTAAAAGCTTCCACAAAAGACTTAGAAGAAAACAATCCTTCTACAAAAACACCAAGAATCTTAAAACATGGGAGTTTAGGCAAGATTAAGTATATTGATATTCATTTTAGGGAAAATAAATTATGGTTTTATGTCATTACAGAACTGAACTTAAATCCAGTAACACATGGCAGAGTTTTCATGACCACAATCCTTCCTGGTTATGTTTTATACAGACGTATGTAAAAAACATTAAAATACATAAAACTACATAGATGTAGAGATAAATATATTTTCAAAAATATTACACAGGTGTGTATATGTGTGTGTGTGCATATATATATGTAAAGTCTACACAGATTTTTTTTTTTTTTTTAAATATACATAATGTAAAGAATACCTATTTTGGTAAAATTTGTAATTTTTCAGTCTTATGCTGAAGAAAGGTCCTTTCCAACCCAGACTTTTCTATGAGTCTATGATTTATGCAGCCTTAACTGCACTAATCTTTTCCAAAATAACATGTCCCATGAAAATGTCCTCCTCACATCCTTTAGAGCTCTTGCAAGGGAATCCAATCAGAAGGGCACACCTGAGGAGTAAATGATACAGGGCTTCATGTTTAATTAAAAATGCAGTCTCTGCATATTGCCCAGACTGCTGGAAAGGGAATGGAAGTGCCCTGTCCCACCCCACTGACTGCTCACCTTCTTGCGGAGCTTCTGGATGCGATTGATCACTTCCCGGGCCACGCCTTCATCCACCATGGACTGGTCTGGGGTCACATCCAGCAGCACCAAAACCTGAGCAAATGCACAAAACACTTATCTGTTACAAACTGAACACAAGGTGGAAGTAACACTGTCAGGAGCTCAGGATGCCTCTAGAGAGCTTCTCATGTACAAAATACGACAGTGGAGAGAGCGTTGAACAGCTCCAGGATTCACACACTCCTGGAATGTGCTGAACTACCTGAACTAACAAACCCAAGCCAGCTTTTACCTCACCATCTTCCTACTGCTTCCTGAGGAACTCTTCCCTTAATCAAAAAAAGAGAGAGGAAATAACCAATGAAATACCTGAGCATCGGAGTGTGCCTCGAACTGGGCAGATCCCTCTGTCATCTGATACATGAGACGCAGATCTTCCCCATGGAGTTCGTGTCCTTCCACAACAATGCTGCCTGCAGGGTGGCAGATGGAGAGCATCTCTTACCATCCAAGTAAAACCCCCAATTTTAAATTCAGGAAGCTTTAACCAACTATCAGCCTTCAAACATGTGCAATGTATGTATTTGCAATGCAGTCAAACAGCAGTTAAGCACTAGTAAGCAGCAGTGAATTATCCCACATTTCCATTTTTCACATAAGCACTTCTCCAGGCAGCAGAGCTCACTAAAACACAGGCACTTAAGCAACTGTTTGTGTGGAACCATCTGAATGGAATAAAACTTAAAAATAACCTGTATACTCCACCAACTCCAAACTTCCATTTAAGCAGTTGCTAAACAGATATAGCTGCAAAACTCACACCCACTTGTAACTCTGGAATCAAAGGAATGCTTTTAGAATAAAAGCTACTGCACAAATACTCAGTTCCAATCTGATTCAGTCTCACAGAAAGCTTATTCTCTGCTTCATCTTGGCTTTAGAGTAGCACTTAAAATCAGAGAACATCCTGAGCTGGAAGGAACTCACAGGGATCACTGGATCCAAATCCTGCAGACACCCCAACAATCCCACCCTGTGCATCCCTGGCAGTGCTGCCCAAACTCTCCTGGAGCTCTGGCAGTCTCAGGGCTGTGACCATTCCCTGAGGAACTTGGGCAGTGCCCAGCACCCTCTGGGGAAGAACTTTTTCCTACTATCAACCCTAAACCTCCTTTGACACAAAGGAACAGTTTAACAGGAGAACAGTTTAAAATCAGTGTCCATGACCATTTCTAAAGTTTTTTTGCAAAAAAAAAAAAACCAACAAAACACCCAGAAATAATAAACGCTAATTTCCTCTTCGTAACAGCTGAAGAGTGACAACAAGAGGGAAGCAGGACTTAAGCTCCCTTAAGCCAATGGCCCCTGGCCTGGATCAGGAATGGTGTGGCCAGCAAGAGCAGGGAGCTCATCCTTCCCCTGCACATGGCACTGCTGGGGTCACACCTCGAGTGCTGGGTGCAGTTCTGTCCCTCAGGTTGGGAAGGACATTGGGACACTTGAGCACATCCAGAGGGGGCAACAAGGCTGGAGAGGGGCTGGGAACACAAACCCTGAGAGGAGCCCCTGAGGGAGCTGGGGGTGCTCAGCCTGGAGAAAAGGAGGCTCAGAGGTGACCTCATCCCTCTACAGCCTCCTGAAGGGAGGCTGCAGACAGGTGGGGTCGGTCTCTTCCACCGGGCAGCACTGACAGAACCAGAGGACACAGTCTCCAGCTCCGTCAGGGAAGGTGTAGGTTGGAGAGTAGGAAAAAATTTTTCACTGAAAGAATAATAAAGTACTGGAATGCTCTTCCCAGGGAGGTGGTAGAATCACCGTCTCTGGATGTGTTTAAAGAAAGACTTGGTGCTACAAGTCTAGCTGAAGTGTCAGGGCATAGGTTGGACTCGATGATCTTAGAGGTCTCTTCCAACCTCACTATTCTGTGATTCTGTAAGCCCACAGAAGGACACCCTGCCATCCTTGAGGGGTCTGTCCCACCACACACCTGTCTCCTGGAACCTCTCCAGCTGCTCGCTGCTGAGCTCCTTGATGGCAGCCATGAGGGGCTTGAAGGCGCCCTTGAGGCGGCGGCCCAGCACGGTGTGCTCGGGCTCGGCCCGCAGCCGCACGCCGTACCGGGCCTTGTCCGCAGACAGCGTCAGCGCCCGCACGTTCAGCTCCTGCAGGGACACACAGCACACGGCTCAGCTGCAGGGGACAAGGTTTGTGTGGGGATGTCTCTATTGGGAGAGCAAACAAACCCAACCCTGAGCCCCCTCCAGCAGCAGAGCCCGTCCCCACCCTCAGCCTCCAGGGAGCCCCCTACTCTGCAGCCCTTTTGATTTCCCCCTCACAACTGCCCGAGGAGCTAAACCCATTCCCTCTGTGTGCAGTGGCCTGGCAGAGCTCAGGAGAGGAAATTCTGCTGGAACAGTCCTTTCAGAACACACAGAGCCAGGAAATCATTACCAACCATTTTATGGCTGATGCTGTACAAAATGGCCTCATTTTGTCTCCTCCTTACCTGTTCATTCCAGCTCCTCACTGCACAGAAAACCACCCTGCTCTGGCTGTGTCCTGCAGCCAAAGCAGCTTTGTAAAACCTGCATGGACTTTAGGAGGGGCCCCAGACACTGCAGGAAGGTGTGTGCCCATTTTTCTGAGCTGCACATGCAGATTTTGTTCCCATATCTGAAGGGAACGTGGTGGTGCTGTGGGAAGTTTTACACAGCTGACTGAGAGGACAATGTTGCTTTCGTATGAAGAAAGACCAAGGCTGGAACTCTTTGGAGAGAATATGGCTGGAGGTGGAAAACAGGAGGACCTGCATGTACATTTCCCTGCAATCCAGCAGGTTCTGTGTGCCAGGCTGCCCAGTACTTGGAGCATTTGGTGTTTAATGCCCACTGGATGGTGGTGAGAGCTCCCAACACCATCCTCCAGCATCACCAGGTGCATTTGGCAAACAAGCAAGGCATTTAGGAAGCAGAAGTAAATGGCAGCATCAGCATGACAGGACTAGCAAGTAGCCAAACATTTGGATTGATAAATAATGTTTAAATACAACCTCTGAGCTGCAGCCTAATTCCCTAGGAAGTCCTACTGACATGAGGAGCCAAGAACACAACCGAATCTAATTTTATTTAATACATCTTTTAGGAAATCTAATGAAAATTATGCACTTCAGAAATTCAGTTTCAATGGGGTGCTGCTGGAAATGAGCCCACGAGTTGTAAATGACAACCTCGTGGGGGAAAAGAAATAATAATCCAAAAAATAGCACAAATTGAAAAATGACTTTGGGCCTGATTAGATAAATCAGAGAAGCCAACTCCATCAGGACAAGTTTTCTGTACTAATTAGATTAGGAAATTATTCTTTCGTACACATTATCCATTTAAAAACCCAGAATGAGTCTTAGAAAAACAGGCAAATCTGTATCTTAGGTCTGTTTACATCAGTCTCAGAGCTTTGACTTAAAATAATTCTTAATTTTATCTTCCTAATTACTCAAAATTAGCTCCTTAACACATCTTTCAAGTCTCATGGGGACATACTGAGGCAACTAGCCCTTCCCATGACCAGCTGAAGAGCTGCACATGGAATGCCTGAACACACAGGAGCCTTCAGCTGGTGCCATGTGCCCCAGCTATGCCCAGTCCTCAGAACAGAGACAGAAATGTCACAAATGCTGTGCTTCAGCTGGGCTGGGCTCTCTAAGCAGGCAGCCTGAAAAGGAAAAGAAGTAGTCATTATGTAATAGTGTAAGAAATGAAAAACTGCTGGGCCCCCCAGCCACAGCTCCTGTCAGATAATTCAGCCCTGTCGCAGGCTCAGTCCCTGGGTTTGATGGAGCAGTCAATTTTCTGTTTTACAGCAGCTCTACACAGGGCTGGGGGTTGGAGAGAATACAAAGGTTGGGTGGAAACAAGATTCTGGCTGTGCACAGAGTCAAATTTACACAGAGAAAACCTTTCCCTGGAAGCAGCTGGGAAGAAAAGTCCTGACCCAGGCTTGTAAAAGGCCTCAAATAGAAATGAATAAAATGCAACTGTGTCCAGTTGCTAAAAGCCTTCTGGGTTTATTTCATTTCATGAGCTTGGCTATTTTTGCATGACAACTCTATAATCTGGCAAGTTCTAATATTAAAATCCATTTATTTAAATGACTTGCTGTGTTCTGAAGATGAGAGAGGAGCACTGCAGATCAAAGACTACAGCTCTTTCTGCAAAAGCAATGAATGATATTTCTGAAGAATTGACAAGTATATTTTCTCCACTCTTTTGTCAGCAACTACACAAAATTAAATGGTGTAATTCTCCTTACCCATTACCTCTGGCATCTGCAAATTTACTCCTGGCAATCATTGAAGGTTCTAAAGCTCTGAATAGGCAGGAGGTTGATGAACAAAGCTGCAAATGCAGCCCAAGCAATGCTGCCCAGCCTGCCTATAATCACTGACCTCTTTAGCTCTGCACCATCCAGTAAACAACAGGATTGATTGCCATGCAGTACAATAAAACACACACTAAGCTCCAGCAGCAGCTTGTTGAATTTTAAGACACATAATAAAACCAGGACAATAGACAGTACTTTGTGTTTGTGCTTCCACAAAGGCATCTGAGTTTGTTTTAGCTCATCTCTCCAAAAGAGACATTTTTGTCTGCAGTAGCAAAGGAATGCAAATCAAAACATACTAATGTACAATCCAATTATGTAATAATTTAAAAATTGCTAGCTTCTTTTGTTACCTTTCATTAGCTGTAGAAGCTGACAACAAATTCTAGCAACCACTCTTTTGGAAGTAATTTGAGGAAGCAAACCTCATCTCCCTTAAAACTGGATTCTCTAGAATTTAAAATCCATTTTTCAGATCCAAAGAATGAGACAGACATTAGTCTAAATTTCACAGAATTCTGCTGTTGAAGAGACTCAGATATTGAAATGATTATAATTAATAATAACAGCAATTCTGAAGCAAGGGATCATAACTGCCAAGTCTAAGAGCAATAATCAATAAGTTAACATGACAGAAAAGCTTTACAGTCCCACTTGCAAATCAATTACTATTTTTTAATTTAAAATTCCTCTAGTGAATGATTCTTAGGCATTTAACTCCCACAGTAACTAAAAGCAAGCAGCATACAGCACTGATGTACAGATCCTGTGCACTGAGCTGTGACTTCCTGAGCTAGTGCTCATTCCCCCAGCAGAATTTTTAGAGATTTTCATAGATGTGTATTTAGGCTTGTGGAAAGCTCATGTGGCTGGAATTATATATAACACAAGTTTTAGAGCCCCTCATCTCCTGAATTCTCTGACATGGCTGCCCTCACCAAGACAAGTGAGGTGAGCTGATCCTCTTTCGGAAGATGCACATTTTTGTCCTCTTTGTCAAGGTAAAGCCACTGACCTTGACAATGGCAACCTCAACCACAACAGGATGGCATATTTTAGGCACGTGAGCAGATGTGCTGCTACAGATGCTTCACTGAAGGGAAGAAAGGATCCTTAAGCTGCCAAGAACAGGCACAGAAACAGCCACACCATTTGCACAAGGGAAAACCCCCTCATATCCTGTACTGCCAGTGCTCAGTGGGAACAGAACAAGAATTTTGTGTCACAGATCCTTGAAGATGGATTTCATGGCTTTAGAGAATGCAAGCAGGTCAGATTCCAGCAGCCTCTCAGTGCAGTGTGGTCAGTTTGTAGGATTAAGTATTTCTCAACACTGAACTGCCTCTGGCACCTGACCCACTGACACCCCTTTCATTACAGCTCTCCTGGACATTCATTTCACCTGCGACTTGTTAATATGGTCAACAGGGGAGGTTGTTCAGGGGGCCAACAGACACAATCCCCTTAAACATGATGTTCTTACCTCGAGTACATACTTCTCTAAAGACCTGATGTTTTCCAGAGCCTCTGGATCCTGGTGGATAACTACTACTTCTTTCAAAGGATACTGGTGGGAGAAAAAACCAAAAAAACACAAAACAGAAACTTAACTATTCAGTTTCCCCAGGTTCATCCCAAAGTTACAAAGCTGTTACACGTTCCCAAGGTATGACAGGAGATGTGAGGAGTTCTAACCTTGACTGGGATGGTTTTTCTGTCTCTGATCACTCGTCCCAGCTCAATCACAGACTGCAAACAAGAAACGGCACTTTCAATTTTTTTGTCGATGAGATCCTCCCTAGATTAGAAAGGAAACATTATAATTGCTGCATTTTCATCACATGTCTTTGAGCAGATGGAAAACATTTTACCCCCTTCTCTGACATTTCCTGCAACAGACTCAATTATGCCCTGGTTGGGGCAATTTGAAAAAGGAACAAACAGGTTTTTCCTCTCTCTTTGTGGAAAAGATGAGGAGGAAATAAGTTGCTGAAAACAAATAGCAGAGCTATTTTTACATCTTTTGTTAGCACCTCTCACAAGGTGCAGAGGATTGAGTCATACAACCTGTTCTAGTAATAGCCAATAAAAAATACAATTTACATTAATAATATCATAAGAAGATGCAGAAAGATATTATAAATAGGCACTTCTAGCAACAATGAATTCCCTATAACAACAATTCACTGGATCTCAATTTATCCTCTTTTCCAGAAACTGCAGATATTTGAGTTTGATGTTTCCGAGTTTTAACATCTTTCTGGGCTCAATAATTTTAATACCCTTCCATTTTGAGGCTAGGCAGGGTTGGAGGGTTTTTTGCCTTTTGCTGTTTTTTTGGGTCTGGGGTGGAGAGAGGATTGGGGTTTAATTTTTTGGCCTTTTTTTCCTTTTTTTTTTGGCAATTGACATTTACATCTTGTTTCAAATGTACAAGCAGTGAAATGTTCTGAAAATGTGTTTCTCCTGATTTGTTGAGTAGATGCACTAATTGGGCAGCTCCTTTAAAACCATTCAGGTATCAAAGCAAGAGCAGAGGTATTGGTTAAAAAGACATATATGAATAAAATTAAATGAACACAGATACTTGCTGTAATCTAAGGAGCAGAAGTACTGGAATGAAAACCACAACTCCAGTAAGGACTGGCCAGAAAACAGAGCTGGTGAAGCAAAACTTACAAATGAAATATGCCCATTGCAGCATTAAGGCTTTGAGTTGCTTCTCCCTCTTTTGAAGCTTTTGTTCTTCCAAAAGCCAGTCCCTGAGGATGATCCTCCAACAACTTGGAAATGTGGAAATTACAAGATGGAGTATTTTGTTCCCAGAAAGCTTCATACAGGATTATGTGACACTATTTCAATATCACTGAACAAGATTGCAGAGCCACAACACGAGAGTATTGTTCAAAGACTAATGCAAATCCACAAAATTGAGTGCAACCCATCAGTTCACTGAGCAACGAAGCACGACCTCAGTGGGGTTTAACACAGGTGTTGAGTCAAGCTCAGCTGTGAAAGTGGCCAAGTCCTTCGGCTTTATCTGCACTCCCCATACCAGTAAAGTGGTATTTTCTGTAACTGCATCCAAAATTCTCTCTTCCTATTACTTGACAATATTGTCCTTGTGCTGTACAGAAAACTTTCAAAGTAAATGCAGTGATGTGCTTTGCCACTCCAGGTGAAACTCCAACAATACTCTGGATTTGAAAAGGCTTTTTTCTAAAGGACAAGGAAACAACCGATACACAGGGGATCCAATAAATTCCACAAACTAGTAACAGACAAAAACCCAAACAAAATGCAATACAGAGAAAAGCTGTGCAAGACTCAAACACAACCCACATTTGCACGATGCAGCAGCAAGTCAGCACTAACTGCAGTGAAGAGTGACTAAGCCACTTTTAAATGCTTGTGCTACACCCATGCCTGAACTGAGTCCCTGCAAACAGCTCCCCATCCTTCCCTGACTCCCTTCCACAGGAGCCCAAACCTAATCCTGGCAGCTCCCTGATGTGGGTGGCATTCCTTGATTACATATTCTTCACAGCACTTGCCCAGGGAACAGAAAATCAGCACCATCATTATGTCAATCTCCAGCTCCCTGTTGCAGTAACTCTCACTATTAGAGCTCACACAAAGACCATACACCCTCCTCAAAGCATGCAGCAGCCATAAAAAGATACACCATTAGAGAAGGCTTAAATTTTTAAACTGTGAAGTATCAAGGTCAGGTCCCCTGTCCTTGAGGGTTTTCACACTGAGCTGCAATGCTGAAGGGAATTTTTTTCTCCTATTTTCAGATACCCAGAGCAGACAGTGCTGCAGGAACTAAATCCACTGCAATACCAGGGATCTCTCTGATGCTGCAGGGCCTTTCACAGTTAGGCACTACAGCTTTGAGCTAACACACAGCTTGAGGAGTTAAAAGGATATTCCTGCCCACCATAAGAAAATATTATGAACTGGGAACATGCATTCCTCCTAATTGCTTTCCATCCTATCTCCAGTCCTTTAAGCTAACACAAATCTACTGCCTATACATGGAAGGAAAATTCTCAGCTAAAATTGAGGGTGGAGTGTGAAGTGTACTGCAAGGAAAATGTTCTTCTACAGCAAAGGGACTAAAATTGATCAGATCTTAATCAAAAAAAAAAAAACATTCTGTGCTCATAGAAAAGAACACGTTCACTAGCATCCTAAAGTTTCTTCAGAGACAAAGGAATATTTACATTATTAAAGCAGTTTGGTTTCTTGTTATGCAGTTTTAAACACAAGTAAGGGAGCACTGTTCTGTGAAATCAAAAACAAACCAAAGAAACAAACCCACACACCCCAAAAATGAACAAAAATCCCCCAAGAAACAACAAACCCCAATTTTGCCACCTAAGAGCTGCCTCTTACCTGACTTGGGGGAGCATGAGGTAGTGAATGCTCTCAGTGTTCTTCTCCTGGACCGAGGCTGGATCAATGAGGGTTTTCAGATTCTGGTACATCAGCTCAGTGATAAATGGAGTATATGGTGCCTGTAATGTTGCATTCAATCACCAGCTTTCCTTTATTGCTTGGACATTATGAATCAGTAATACCATGAATTACATAAGGGCAGTTCAGCAAAAACAATGCTTACACAGTGTCTGCAACTGGGATGTTACTCAAAATGCAGACTGAAATAAATAATGGAATTCAGACTACTTATTTACCTCCTGCCTGATGGTATTTAAATGTTATTTCTGGGCATCAGGGAAGAAATTACAATGTGCCCTTATCAATAAGGTGATACAGGCCTTCTTTTTATTACCATGGGGCAGATAAGCCAAGAAAATGGTAAGATGGAAAATGAACTGTGCTACAAAGATGCTTTTATATTAACTGCTTTAAAGTGTTATTGAGGGTGGGGTGTGATTCCCTTACCATGAGTCTGCACATGGAGAATAAGACACTAAACAAAGTTTCCAAGGCCATAATGCAGTCCTCAGTCCCATTCTCGCCCTAAATGAAGAATTCACCAAGAAAAATAGTGATTTTAGGATCAGGAAATGCTCTTCAATAAGCTTCAAAAGTTTCCTATCTTACTACAATACACTTGTTTTCCAAACTGTATTAACTTCGGTCGATTCCACTGAGTAAGTGCAACAGAATTACTGGGCATTTTGGTCGGTTTTTCCCACAAAGCAGAGAGGAGAGAGAACAGTTAATTTTTGTGCCAGTCCCAGGCACAAAGTGACGGCGTTTCAAGCCAAGATCTTGTGTGGAGCTGCCATGAATGCCATTGCCAGGGGCTGCCAGGACTCTGCTGCCAGGGCAGGAGTGCAGCAGCTGATGCCTACCTTGAGCCTCCTGCGGTTCATTCTGACGTACCAGTTGGTCAGAACATCCACAAACTTCACCAGCCGGGGCACCACCGTGTACAGCCTGTAAGCTGCAAGGGAAAATGGGTGCTGCAGGTCAAATCTGCCCTCTGCAAGCTCCTCACTCAGAAACCAGATCATCCTTTACAGTCCTGGTGTTAAACACAGCAGAAAGCTCCAAAAGGTGACTAAATATTGATCACTTTACAGCTGTATTTTGAATATCACAGCATTGTTCTCATGCTCAAGACAAACACTTTCCCCCCTCCCAAACTGCTTCCCTAATCCCACACAAACAGACATTATGGAAGCCTTATGCTTTTATCTGACTGGTAAAGAGGATAGTGGATAAGAGATATTAATGGCAGGGGATTGGGCAAATCCTCCCTTTGCACATGCTGCAAACACAGCCAAGGCACTGCAAGTTGAACAGGAATTATTGCAGAACTAGAAAATAAAATTTTCTTAATTACTGCCAACACTTCCTCCTTTTGCTCAGCAGATTTAAAATGAGACACCTACTTCAACCAAGTCTCCCTGAATTAATTACAGCTTTCCACTGTTTTTCTAAGTAACAGGGTAAGCTAAAATGTGAAGTAGCAGCAAGGCTGATGAGGTAAGAGATAAACAGAGCTGCATTTTCAAGTTCTTTGTAACTGAAATCATGGAAATCTGCCAGCACCAAGGTCATCCCCAACATCACTACGCAACAGGGAAACAAATTTCAGCTGTTCCTGAGAAAACCGGAGGGTAAGGGGACAAACCTTAAATAGGACTCAATTTTCTAAGCAAAACCTTGTATTTAACTTCCCTAAAAGCCAAGAGCTTCTTGAGCTCCAGTCTGAAGCAGTTTCATTAATCAAGCAGCTACTGAGTAAAATGGATCTTGGCTTTAAAAGCTCCAGCACACTTTTCACTGTGTTTTGTAGAGCAGAAGAGTTTTTAAAGGCAGAGAATGGGGATTTAAACCTAAAAAGGAAATGTCCAGAAGATTCACAGCATGGTGGGGAAGACATTATTTATGGGGGAATTTGTATTTCTAAAAAATCCTAACCTTTCCTCTAGCTATGCATTATTTAGTTAGGAGACCTGTTATAAACACAATTTCAAATAATCAAAAATCCCACCCTTCAGGGACAATGTATCTTCAACAACAAATACAGTATTAGCCTGGAAAAATGCATTTCTGTTCTCAAAAGCTGTGACCAAATTGTGAAATCTGCTTTTTTGTGACTCAGGAAAAAGCCATGGATGTACATGGATACACTACACACTTCTTTTCATTTCAGTCATCAGAAGAAAAGATGTTTTACTAACATAAGTGCTGGTATTGGGCACTTTAGGAGAAAATAAAAGCCTAATAAGGCTTATTGATTTTTAATACAGAATTTTAACACCCCCGAAACACATCAGGTTTCAACACAATGTAACTTGTGCCACTTTCCCCGGAATATTGGGAATGGGGCTGGGCCTCCTCTTCTCCAGCTGCACACACTCCTGGAAGGCAAAGCCCCCCATGCAGGACCAGCAGAGAGCTCTTCCCCCTCTCTGGAGTTTCTCCAGGCTCTCCCAAGCACCCCAGAGCTGGAGGGGGCACAGGCTGAGCTCCTTCCCTGCCCCCCAGCCCAGGCAGGAGAGGTCAATCCCACACTGACCCCAGCTGGGCTGACACTGCCACCTCTCCAAGTGCCAGCAGAAACTGGGACAGAATTACCATAAACTGGACTTGATGGAAACATTTTTCCAGAGGCAGCAGCTGGGTGTAAAATTCAGCTCCACTCTAAGACACTGGATGAAATGGAAGAAGCAGAGCCCAGGTGCAGCATTTCCTGGTCACTGGGGTCTCCTCAGCACTGCCAGCTTCAAACCTGTGTGTTCTTACACCCCATGACCTCCAGCTACAGAATTTATATTTTTATTTATCTCCTTTATTGAGCATTAGACAGTATCAGTCACCATTATAATCTTCCCTTGTCTCTCCCTAACATTTTTCCTACTTGAAGTGATACAAAGTAGAAAAAATTTAAAGAAAAAAAAAATCCCAAAATAGGTTGGCAAAAGAGATTAGAGTATCATGTCACAGTACACAAATTCACTTCATCTCATTAAGATCTGCCTGACTGAATCCAGAGTTTATGCAGAAAAATAAATTGAAAAATTCTGTTTATTAATCCCTTCCACATGAGACTGCCACTCATTTGCCGAGCACATGATGTTATCTTCATCTGACACAAGACAACAGTATTTCCTACCAACACTACTGCCTTGGAAGTCTTGGCATTGTCATTTTCCAGCAGAAACTCTTTTCTCCTGCTTGGAAGGATCTTCTTACTTTATAAAGATGGTCACTGACACATCCCTTTTTGTCAGCTTCATCTTCCTCTCAGAAATCCCAAGCAGATAATTCAAGTTTCTACCCCCATATTCACCTTCCTACAAATACTTCTGCTTAAACCATGCACTGATCCAAGATCCCAGGTTCACAAACTCACAAATGAATTTTCTGCTGTCCCTCAGAGTTATTTTCCTCTTCACAAGCAGCACATAAACTTGCACAGGCTCTGCTTATTTCTGCTTGGCAATACACAAAGCTCAACACAAACCACCATGGAATTTCAAGGACAATAACTTGCAGGAAGAGCCACATTTTCATCAATGAGAGCCAGCTTTTATCATATTGCTAGGTTGGGTAGCTTGAGGATTCCTTCTTCCTTTAATGAAATGTTCTTAGATGAGCTGAGTGAATTCTGCTGGTTCACCTGTCACAGCCAGCTAAGCTGCACTGCTCCTGGTGAGAGTGACCATCACACCAGTCAGGGGGGAAACAAGAGCTGAGGGCAGTGCAGGACTGTCCTGTGCCCTGCTGAACTCACATCTGCCATTCAGCTATTTCCTTATTACCTGTCATCCCACTTAACACCTTCCTTCCCAAGGCTGCTAAAATTCTTCTGAGGGCAACTTAAGATCACAGGTGTTGAGGGGGGTTATTTGTTTATTCATGAACAGCAGTGACAATGGCCAAAGCCACCTTCTTTCCAATATCTGGGCTTACAGGGCCCTCAAATGCACCAAAACCTCTTCAAATCCCACAGTTGATAAACTTTATCTGCAAGTTTATCAACTACTTTAGGGGGTTCTTGCAGCATCTCCTCTTTGCAATTAAGTGTCCCAATGTAATGTGAGCATCAAGAGGTATGGGATGATGAAAAAGACATCATGCAGGAAAAAAACCTGGACAGTATTTTCTTACAGCTATCCTAATAGCATCCACTCTGCTGCACACACTCCCAACTGCATGATTCCAAAAAATCCCTCTCCATGGAACTGTACCAGGGAAAAATTTATTGCCAGTGCTCATGTACCCATCAAAATTATTTTATTCAGCTGACTTGAGCACTGCCCATTTTATCCCTTTTTTTTACAGCTTCTCCAAATTCTATTTGGCTTCCTTTTCACTGCTGTCTTTCAGTGACTATTATAAAATTATTAATTGCTCCAAGCACTGCAGACGTTGTTACAGCAACAAGCTCCATCCCTGAGCTCACAGGATTAGCTGTGACAAAAAAAGCCTCATCACTTTTTGAAATCTCATGAACAAGCATAGCAAAATCTGACTTAACACCCATGAAAGAAGCATTCTATGGATTATGGTAGCTGGTTAAAGATTTCCTTCCTTTTATCAAAGTCTCTCACAGAATTTGGGAATCTCTGTATGGAAAGGCAAGTTCTGCAATCCAACATGAAACACCCCCAGACCCCCTGAGCAAAAATGCATACCTGCCATTTCAGCTTTGAAGAACTGGATGAGGGACTGGGTGAAAGAAAGAATCCATTTATCCATGATGTTATTGCTCTCCTTAACTGTGTTCTCATTGTAAAGGAATTCTCTTCCCTCATCCTATCATCAAAACAAAAGCAGATTTCCAAGTCATCAGGGTATATAATCAAACCCCTGCATCCAATTACCTGACAGCTAGCACTATTTTGGCATCTTCCCTGGGTTACACTGGTTTCCCAGCAGCAAACATTAAATTCCAGACACAGGTATGTAAGAGAAGGAGCTGCGCAAAACCTGTCTCTCACTGCTGCCTCTCCACCACCTTTAACTGCAAAGGAGGCTGGTGATTTGGGCAGACAAAAAGCAGCACCAATCCTTCCCCAGCCTCCAGACACAGGCTAGGATCCTGGAATTGACACAGCTCCTTCATCCAGGAGGCTCTGAGGCATTCCTAAGGATTCTGTTTGGAGAGCAGGCCTAGAAACAAGACCTTTACTTGTTTAAGAACATGGGACAATCTGAACACATTAAAACACAGATGAATGAAGCAACCTGAAAAAACAGGTGGAATTTTTAGCTTCCAACATGCACACAGTGCATTTCTGCTGCTTTCCAGAGCACTGATGTTTGCAGCCATCTGAGAAATGGCATCACTTTGCTGGTTCTGCAGGGCCTTGCAAGCAAGACCATGTCTGACTCTTTCCCACATTCTTACAACAGGTAAGAATTGGAAACAGGTTTGGGGGTTTTTTTCCTAGTTTATAAAGAGTATTTAATAGCTGGTTTTAAAAGCCTTTTGACTTTCCCTTCCCTAAGAATCCAGATGAAAAAAATCTGTTTGGATTATTAAACCCAGACACTACAGATCCACTTTCACAGTACAAAGAAGAAGATTCATAGGAAAGAAATGCAGAAGAGGAATAATCCCAGTGTGAGGTCAGCAGTCATTAACCAACTACAATTAAAGGGGGAATTACAGTAAGTATTAAATCATTATTACACCTGATCCAGGACACTGGGATTTTACTTGCACTCTTGCAGGAAACAGAACACAATGAAAAAGTTGCTTAAACCTGTGCATGAAATCTAATTTCAGCATTATCACATCCAATAGCACATTCTTTTGCCTAATATGGTGCATAGGAAGGATTTCACTATTTAGAAAGAAAATAATCCATCTACTGAATTACCAAACCCTCCTCAAGCATCTGGATTTTCCACTGGAGTTTTCCATCCCCAATTGAGCTGACACTGCAAGATTTAATGGGATCACAGCAAAAAGCTATAAAGTTCACTTTAGACAATTCAAAGGTCACACAGGATAAACAAGTGCATTTGGGGGCAACACCATAGTTTGTCTGATGAATGCTGTCTAGGGATCCTAAAATAAGACTTGTTGAATATTAGGATATGGAGTTAGCAAACTTTCTTTCGCGAAGAGGTTGCTAAAACAGATAAACCCAATTGTTTAAGTCAGCTGTTTACTGTACTGATTTCTGAATTCAGCTGCCTGGATTGATTCAAATGGCAGCTCTCCACAGTGACCAGGCTGCCACTGCAACTGCAAGGTTTGGACTTTTCATTTAGCTCCCACTCTTCCATTTAAGTCTGCACTAAACCTCCTGTCATTAATTTCAGCTAAAAGATTAAAATTGGTTTCAATAGAAACTGTACAAAATACACATCAAATCTTCAATTTTAATGAAAAATTACTATAAGAAAGAAATTTTAATCTTGCTTTCACACTGAAAGTGTAGAAACTCCTGTCAATCATCCACCATTTTTAGCAGACTTCAAATGTAATCTACAAGTCTAAAGCATTATTTCTTTTGTGATTTACCTTTCTTCCCATTCCATTTCTCAATCTTTTTTCTAAGTTGCATTTAAATATAACTTTAAAAAAAACTACTGTCATGTTACAGAAGACAATCTCCTTGCTGTGGCTAATGTATTCAGGACTGAGTATTCCCAAGTTAAGCATTTTAATGCAGATTCATAATTAAAGTTCCTGTAAATGAGTTAGCTCAAGAAACTGTCACAGCAGCCACTACTGCAAATGACATTGCTGACTGATTTGCACTTCTGCTCAGTGTGTGTGGTGCTGAGCACTGCTCTCAGTGCAGAGGAACCTAACCTGCAGCTCAAGTGACAGATCCTGCTGGACAGATCCTCCTGGACAGGGGCTGTGCTGGCCACACCACACAGGGAACAGCAAGGAAAAAGCAGCAGCACTTAGGCAGGATCAGTGGGAACTGCTGCCTCCAGCTGCTCTGGAAACATCACCAGGAAAACCCACCCACGTTCAGCAGGGACATCTCAGAAGGATCCCCTGAAGCACATGTGGCTTTAACTGGTGTTCCCAGGAGGTGAGGAGCAGCAGGTAATTGCTCAGTGTGTCCTGACCCCACAAACACCAGGTCTGGAACTCCAATTTCACAACTCAGAATGCAGCAGCAGCATCCCACAGATGTGAAATAAAAGGGACTCAACAGCACTCTAATCTGAGAAATGAGAGCTGTCATGTCTTGGCAGTCCCTCTCCTCCTTTCTATTTAATAAGCTTGGTCAAGAAGAGAAAGATGCAGGTGGTTACAACTTTATAAAGCATGGTACAAACAGCAAATAACAGATTAAGAGCAAGTATAATACACAACCTGATCTAACTTAGACCAAGGAGGTAAGGATCAGATGACCTCCAGAGCCCAGACCTCCCTTGCAATGTGAATTTCCCTGCCATGCTGGTTCCCTGGCCCCTGAAGGAGCAGGCAGTGCCCCAGAGCTGTACCTTGTGCTGCAGGACCTGCACGTTCTGCACCAGGAAGCGATAGGCGTTGTACCAGGGCAGGAACACGTCCTTCAGGATATCCCTCACCCCCTCCTCCTTAAACCTCAGGTTCTCTGCTCTTACCACGGGAGAATTGATCAGGTACAACCTGCAAAATAAGAGCACAATACTTCAAAGCTTAAAACTGCACATTCTGATAGGGTTTCACAGGAAAAACCCCAAAGATGGCTGTATTGTAGGCATGTAACAAACTGAACATAAAACCATTTACTAGTAACTGCTCCTTTCAAAGATGCTGCATACAGAATTTCAACTGAAATTTTCTTTTTCACTCTCTGTGTTAACACATGCTCAGGTGCCACCACAGTGTAAAACAAGCAGAGGTTGTGTGGCTCATCTTTAGGATTATACCTGTTGTTTTGGTAATATTTTGAATTCTTGAACCACTACCCAGTATCCTTCTACTCCATCTTGTTCATCTCCTCGATTACAAAAAGCTTCGGCAGAACTAAGGAGCAAAACAAAGCAGGCAAATCCAAGGGAAAGAGCAGAAATCAACACTTTCAAGAAAGACAGAAGGGAACAAAGGATGTGCCTCCTGCAATACAAATTGTATTGTATCCAGAGGCAGCTCTGAGGGACCAAAGCAGAGGGTCCAAGGGACACCAACTACTTATACAAGGGACAGAAATGTCCCTCAGCCTCTTTGCTGCCTCTAAATTAAAAAAAAAAAAGTCCCACCTTCTTCCCCAAATAAACATTCTGTCTTCAGAAATAAACTGGAATCTATCAAGTTAACTCAAAGAGAGATAGCTCAGGCCTTGCTCAGGTGTCAAAAAAACTTGAATTAGATACACTTCATTTAATTTTCCAAATACGAAAACCAAACCAAACATTTTCTCATTTTAAAGATTATGGCATTTTTCAATCCAAATTTATTAACCCATTTTCTCACATTTTTAAACTTTGCAAATCATGATTCTAAACTAATATAACTTTACAGGCACTTCTTTTAAGAGGCTTTAAAATCTTAATGGGGTTTGACACAGCACATTCAAGAATACCAGACCATAAATTCTTCAGGCTTCTTGCATTAAAACTAATAGATAAAAATAGAGCTGCCAGAATAAACAGACAGTAATGCAGCACAGAAATGGGCTTTTTCAGTACTGGATTAAAAAAAAAAAAAAACAACAACAAAAAAAACCAACAAAAGAAAACAAACCAAACCCAACCCAAAATTTTTTTTAACACAGATTCATAGAACACTTTGGGTGGGAATGGACCCCCCAAAGAGCACCCAAGTGAATTCATACCTGAATTCAAATGATAAACTCACAGAAGTACAAAACAATTAATGGCAATGAACTACTAAGTCCTTACCTGAAACAAGAATTTAGGTCTATCCTTAAAGCACACCTTCCTTCTACCACAATTATTTGTGTGCCACAGTTTGGTGGTGTTGTAGTATTGTATTTTTGGGGGTTTGTTTGTTTTAATAAAGCAGCCTTACCATGTAGAAATGTTACAAGAAGAGCAATTTCCTCAATTACTCCAAAGATGCATTTATTGTATGGACAGAGAAATAAGGCTCACAAGAAAAACAGGGTTCCATCACTTTTGTTACAGCCATTCAGTTACCCACTGGGCAGAAAACAAAACCTTCCTCAGATCATGCCAGTGTTACTGAGTTTACTGACAATGCACAAGAAAAAAGGGAATTATCTCCTCTTCACCCCTCAAACCAGCAGCTTGTTGCATTACTGCTCCTGCATTTGAGGACCAGGTTGAGAGGAGGATGCAACTGCTCCCTTCTAAGAGCAATCCTCACCCCAGCACAGAGGAAAGCAAAGGTTGGAAATACCAGGACCAGCAAATTCTTTCTGACATAGCTCAGCTTGGACAGGTCAGCAGCCCAGGTCTCAGCAATATTGAAATGGAACTGTTTTGGCCCTTCTAACACATTGCACTCAGGATTCAAATTTCATGAAGCCTCAAGTTGGGCTGTTAAATTTACTGTGCTGTTTTTTCTGCTGTTTGCCCTTTCTGCTCAATTCCATATTCATTTCACCAACTTATATCTATATTTTCCACTGATCTATTTATCAAGCTACTGCTGAGAATACTTCAAAGCTGGAGTTAGAATATACATATATATTTGTGTACTGCAAAAGCTAAAGTAACTCTGCAGGGAAACAGTGCCAAGGAAAAAACCTCAGTTGTAGCTTTTGCTATAAACAGAGAACATCAAGCACCTCAGAAAAGGCAGAGAACTGAATTGCAGAGCTCCTTCCAGAAATGAGCCCAGGCTGCAATGCTTTTTTACTCTCTGTGTGGGAGTAGGTATAAATAAATGTGACATTAAAGAATGAGTACACTGGCAGAAAAATGAATTAGCTTCTTAGAAATTTCAAAAAAAAAAAAAAAAACCATGAATAATGGAAGTGTAACTTCTGGTGTTTGAGATTTTTTTTTTGGTTTGTTTATAAAAAAGGCAGGGTTTTTTTTTTCAACAGAAACATCACCTGTGATTTAAAAATCTCCAGTATGAGTAACTCAAACCCTTCTCACTCTTATTATTGCAGCTACCAGCTCAGTGCTACCCTGCTACCACACCTTGCTGATTTGTGAAGAGCAACCTGATTAAATTTAAGAATTCCACTCAACTCTTCATTGTAAACATGTACTAGGTCTTTTAAATGCTAAAGCTTGAAACAATTAGAACTTACACATTGATTCTGTTAAATTACCCAGAATCAACAACCATCTTCCCCAAACACACACTCAGCTCCCATTCAGCCCATCAGTTCTGTGTGTAGATGGAACACACGATGTGTGAGAGCTGAAGGGTCTCTCATATACACAAGAATTACAGGGCTCCAGAGAGCTGCCCAAGGAGTGCATTCCTGCAGTTATTAAAATGCCTTTTATGCACCTTTTCCTCAAGGTACCACCTGATGCATGCAGTCAGTGCACCAAGTGACTGTGTAATTACTTCATGTGCTCCTGTAATTTTAATGAACCACTTGAACTGTGTTTAATCTCTGTTTGACCAGGACAATTTATCTACACACAATAGGCTGCTCCACTTGTGCTCTCGTGGTGCCACTGCTATTAGGTGCAAATGATGTGCTTACACCCACAAACACAAAGCACTTTCCCCCTAGAAAATGTAGAGTGCAAACAGGAAACAAATGTTTTGTGCCTTATGCACAGACCCTCCTCTAAGCCAATGATTTAACAGTGACCTTGTAGTGTTGTTATCAAATATTTTATTCCCATTTTCAGTGCTGGAAGAAGCAGATCCCCTGGGCTTTAGGGAGCGAGACAGGCACTGCACCCATTGCCAGCTCTTTGGGGTCATCCGCTCCTGCAGCTACTTCTGTCACAGTGGTCTAGAAGCTTCTAAAATTAACTCTCTTCCTGCTGCTAATTGTCAAACCCCCCCAAGCAGCCTCTTGGTATGGATCTGCAGGGCAGGGAGCAAACACATCCCACAGAACATCCACCAGAGGAACCCCACCTGAGCGCATCAGCTCCATAACTGTTCACAATGTGCATCGGATCAGGGTAGTTCTTCTTCCTTTTGCTCATTTTCTGGCCATCACTAGAAAATATCAGAATGTAGGCATCAGTTACCAGAACTCCTCTAACACTCATTTTAATGGAAAAAGAAAATGGATAAAGAAAAAAGGCCCTTCAAATCCAGCTCAGTTTTTCTGTCCTAGGATGCTCCTGGGGGCACAAACATAATTATATATATATCTATATTTGAGCACATTGTTTCTGTAGGACTGTTGAACCTACAAAAACAACTGAAAAAAACCAAAACTCAACCCAGGAGGCTACCAAGTTACAAATCTAAGCAAGAAATCAGTCCTTCCAACCCAAGCTGAGGAAAGATGCACTTGTTTTGAATCAATCCCTCCAGCCCACTGATTTTGATTTTCATTGGAAAATAACGGGAAACAAATATCATTAACTTTACATTACATCTAAAACTACATTTATCATCCCCTTTACTCTGCATAACAGGTACAATTTCTTTCCTATTCTTGTTATTCATTTTCTCTCTCCAGGCAGGACTGGCCCTGCTGGAAAGAACCCAGTGCAGCAGATGCTGGGATGTGTGAGCCTCTCACTCTCAGATGCCTCTTATCTCCTGCAGCACAGATATCACCCTGGCAAGTCTTAACAGCTCCAAAGTCCATTTCACATTCCATTTACAATTTGCAGGTCTTATCTGAAACATTCTTTGACTAAAAACCTGCTCAGGAAGGAGCTGATTGACACCAACCTGGCAAGGACAAGTCCGTTCACAATGACATTCTTGAAAGGAGGCTTCCCAAAAAGAGCAGTGGACAGCACCAGCAAAGTGTAGAACCTGAAACAAGAAACAACACAAATGTGACTTTATAAATACACCAAGTTAAAGCCTGCATGTCTTCATCACAAAATAAATGTTTCATTATGCTGCTTTCCTCTGGCAAAGGTAAATTTTAAGTCTGGGGAACATTTATGTGGCAAAGAGTCAGAAGAGGAGGTTATGGAAAGTAGATCTTCCTATTTGAAGCATATCATGCTGTTTGCTCAGCTGGGATCTACTACTCCAGGAAGGCAGAAAAATTCTAACAGGAAGCATTAGGAAGATCATGAGGAAGAAAACTGCAGCATTTCCCTCTTTAGCAGAAAAAAGGGAATTCTGCCTCTGAGCAAGTTTCCTATTTGCTCACTGCAAACCTGTGACCAGTCAGGACCAAAGAGAGCACTCAGGACCAGCACGCTTTTGTGTGTGTTTGTGTGTTAATTGTGTATTTTTCAACCTGAGAGACAATGGAACATAGTATAAAAGTATAAAAGCAAGTTACCAAAAATGGGAGAAGCCTCCTTCCAATTCTGCCAAAGGTTTGACTGGAAGGAGGTTGTGGTTGCCTGCTTAAATCAGCCATCACTAGGAAATAAGAGAATGTTCCCCCAACAAAGGGCAGCAGTGGTTCCTCCCCATCCTATTTGATGTGTTTACAATCACTCTATAAACTTGGACACTCTGGAAATCAGTGCTGGAGCAAGCACAGGCACCTATTGTTCACAGGCTGATGTATGATTATATCTGGGAAATTAAGTGGAAGTGCAGGATGATGTGATAATTTCACACTCAGGAGCCAGAGCCTTCACCAAAGGAGGGCTGTGTGAGCTGCTGGAACTGCACTGTTGGTAATTACTTTAAAGAAAGTAACTGGAGGGTGGGCCACAGCTTTCCTGGTTGAAAACAGGCATCACACTGACAACTGCTTAGCAACCTTCAAAGAGAAGGTGATTATAAAAAAGCTATAATAAGGCACAGGAGGTTATGTCTCAGAACTATGTATTTGCATGAAGATTTAGGGGAGAAACACTTCATGGGGGGAAAAAAAAATCCATCTGTATGTTCCAAAGTTGTTTTTATCAAAAGCAGCCTATAATTGCAAAAGCATTATTCTGACACTTGAGGGTCCTCTGCAGAGGTGGCTGTGTGCATTTATTAAGTGACTTCCATGATAACTCTGATGCTTATCTCAGACAGGCCCCTAACTCTCAAAATCACCTCAATCCACACTGCACAATGCAAATTCTCTTTATTAAACTGCAGTTTAATTTCATGAATTTTAACCAATACTCCTCCACCTGCACACAAAGATTTGCATTCAAAAATCTGTCCTAATTTCTAAGAAAACCCCTAAACACAAATATATGACTATTTACTCAGGTGACTGACACGTCAAGCCTACAGAGCAGCAAGTTCATTACAAGCACAGCAGCTTTTCCTCTGTACTTACTAAAAAGTTCCTCATTGACAAACTCCCAGCACTTTCTGCAAACTGGTCACAAATTCTCCTATTAGAGCACCTGAATTTGCAGGTAAAAAGTACAGAGCAGAACCAACTAGGAGAGATTTCAATGCTCTTTAGGAATTCCTAATTCCCTGTATTAGGAAAGATGTACAAGCAGACTGTGGGCACTGAAAAAATGCATCCAAGGATACATCACAAATTTTATGTTCAAATTGTCAAACCCAAAGAGCCTCAGCAGGAGGTGCCTTAGCTGATGACAGCTACAAGACTGTCTCTGAAAACCTGTGATCCACATAGTCTGATGGAACTCTTCTGATTCTTCCTCAGGTCGTGCTTTTAAAATTCACCTCATTCACTCTGAATATTTTAAAGCAGTGTCTTTCTGCACCTTATTTTTGAAATATCTTGTCCACAGACACACTTGTTTCCTGAAAATTTCCTCCATTTCTCTGCTGCTTCACCTTCCATTCACCAAATCTCAGACTGTTTCTAGGTATGTCCTTGAAGATAAATACCTGTCAGTCAACCAACAGTAAAAAAGCCATAACAGGGACAGAAATTCCCTCCTTTGCTCTACTTTCCACCGAGGAGAAAACAGGGAAGGAAACTTTTCTCCTTTTTTCCCCTGAACAACTTTGGTTAAATCCATGATCCTGTGGGTTATGCCAAACCCTCCAGCTGTGGATTCCCTATGGGCCACACATTCTGACCACAACCATAAATCTTGCTACATTTCCCTATACAGAGGCAGAGCCTTTCCTACCACTCTTCCTGGACTGCCAATCTCGCAACCCAACTAGTCTAAGATTTTGTCCTGTGGCTTTAATAAATATAATTCAGCTGGCTCTCTATCCATGCAGAAAATCATCAAAAATATCACTTTCCTGGACAATCACCTTCTTCACATTAATTTTCCCCTTGTCTCCCTTGATTTTTTTCCTCCTCTTCTGTGGAGTGAGCCAGAAGCCACCAGACTTGCACCTCCTGAGCTCTTCCCCACCTCCCAGTCCTCACTTCACAGCAGCTGCAGTCTCTGACCTGACACAAAACCCATCTCCATTCTCAATCTTCACACTTCTAACAGGATGTGCCAAATACAAATCACATCCTGTGCTCCCAACACTTCAGCACTCACCCCTGCTCCTTGTTCTCTTAGACCTCACATCTTAATTCCTCCTGCCTCTCACAAATCACAAGTGCTCTACTGCAAACCACCCAACACTTGCTGGTAGCAAAGCCCCAGCCCGTTAACAACCTGGGAGAGGTGGGAACAGCAGGAATTCAGGCAGGTGTTTTGATTTCCCACCACAAACAGGTGAAACACACCTGGCTATGGGTAAGAGTCCCAGGAACTCTTGCACTGATGTTAAGAACAAAAAGCAATCTGCCCCAGGCTGAAAAGCCTCCTCTTGCAGCACCCCGACTATGGCACACAAGTCTGAGGGCTCACACCAAATGTCTTCATCCTCAGTTCCTCCATTAAAAAAGAAAAAAAGCACAGTTTTCTGATTTTTTCCAGATAAAAAGAATAAAGAGGGAAAATTAAGTTTTTAATTCTCCTTTTGCTACCCAACAGTATTTGATTGTATACAGAGGTATTAGATTATTTTTTGCATCACAATTAAGGGGTTGAAAAATGAAGACATTTCACTACAATCATGAAATTTAGTTGCATTTGGCATCCTGCCTGCTTTGGTTGTTTGGTTTGTTGGGGGGATGGAGGAGTGGGCAAAGCGAAGTGCCAACTGTATTGCAGAGGAATTTATTTAGCTCTAATACCTCAAGTTACTGCATGGAAAAGTTCTGCTTGGACAGAGTCAAACTCACGAATCCAGAAAACACAAAAATTCATCTTCATCTGTCAATTTTCACAGTCAACCTCAAACTTCAGACATGGACTAAACACTTTGCAATGCTAGAACTAAAGCTGTATGTAGGCATACAAGTATGTATGAGAACATTAACCACAGAAAATCAGACCAAATTTTTCACCGATGATTGAAAAGGATTTGTCCAGAGTGAAAGAAGCAGATGTAGCTTACAGCTAAAAACTTTGACTTTTCTGCAAACTATACAATCTTAACAACGTAAGGTTTGGTTTAATTTTTTTCTGCACTCAAAAAACCCAAAATTCAAACTAAATCTTGGTGTAAAAATTACCAGGCTATACATTGGCTTGAAATCCTCAACACATTCACTTCTAATTCAACTGACTCAACTGCAGCTCTGTCTCTTGTAGATAACTCAAGTTCTGTGATCATTCAGCTGCTGAGATTTTTCCTTACCAGGCCAAAGATGTGCCCTATTACCTAATGAGGTCTTCCACAAAAGCTGGGAAGTTCTCTTGCTAATATTGTATTTCTACAACAACTTTTTTGTCACCAAGCTTCAGACTACCTTGTGTTTTATTTTAAAAAGCAAATTATACACTTACCTGTACAGAAACAGTCCAGTTACGTGTAAAGCATTACAGATATGAAAGCACTGAAATAATTGCATTACAAAATGCTGTTAAATAAATACATTAATTATTAAAGTAGCTAGTAAAGCACTGAAGTGTTACACACAGGGTAATAACCTGATGTCTCAGGTTTAGCTGGGTGTGTATTCAATTACCACCTGTTAAAGGTGGGGCAGTTATCCTCTGTTCATGGGGCAGTTCTCTTTATCTCTCCCACAAACCCATCCTCCCTCCAGGAGATCTCTGCTGTCCATGGCCAGTGAGTGTCCCTGCAGGGCTGATCAAATTCCATCATCCCATGGGAGATGCTCTGCCCAGGGGAGGAGCCAAGCATTCCTACCTGGATACAATCTGAGATTTTGGGACACCCCAGCAGCCTTTGCCCCCTGCATTCCCAGAGGAGCAGCTTTCTCCTGCCCTGCATTCCCAGAGGGAGAGCAGGCCCATCTCCAGCAGCCCTGGAGCTGCAGAGGAAAACTCCCCCCTTGTGCAGGATCCTGCTGCAGCAGAGCCACAGCTGGCACTGCAGGAGGGCTGAGCCCCCCTGGGATGGGGCTGTGCCCCCACCCTGACACACGAGAGGACAGGATGGATTCTGACCCTGGCAGTGTTTTTTTTATTACTGCATTTTATTTTAATTTTCCTAATAAAGAACTGTTATTCCTATTCCCATATCTTTGCCCAATGTTCTCATCTTATTGCAGGGTTCCATGCTGTTGTCTCCTTATCACAAAAATTCCACACCTTCTTCGAGTTTCTCTTGGGCAGCTCCTCAGAGCACTGACTTTCTTCTTCACAAAGCAGCCAAGTGACTCCAGTTCCCTTCTCAACCAGCCACCCCAATCTCTCACAGCACTCTTCTTCTCACTGGTTACAGCTGTGGCCTGTTAAAGTCAGGCCTGTTCCTAAACTTTGGTAATTGGCCCAGCTGCAACTCCTTAGGGGTTGATTACTTAGGGGTAAGATTACTTTCTACACTATCTTTATTTTCTTATATTCTATCCCCCTACAGCCCAAGAGCCCCTTAATTTCAAAATTATAATAATTTGGAAGGAGGGAGTTTATATTTCCCATCTCAGGGAAGGCAATTTAAATTTTCCTAATAAAGGACTGTTATTCCTATTCCCATATCTTCGACTGAGAGCCCCTTATTTAAAAATTGTAATAATTTGGAGGGAGGGGGTTCACATTTCCCATTTAAGGGAAGGCTCCTGCCTTCCTTAGCAGCCACCTGTCTTTTCAAAGCAAGCCACCTTGCTGGAATTCAGGACATCCCTCTGTCTGTCCTGAGCAGCCCAGAGCCCTGCCAGGGGGCTCAGAGACCCTGGCACAGAGCCCAGGGTGCCTGTGGTTTTGATTATGACCCATGGAGCAAATGACCAACTTTATATGAAGATCTGCAAGCCACGACAGTTTAAGCAGAACGATAGTGAATTTATCACGGGGTAAAAAATAGATTTTTGGGGTTTTTAGAATGGGGGTTCAGGGGCAAGATGGAGGAATCTGGGCGTGTCCAGCCTTTCTCCTTTTTCTTCTTGGCCTCCATCTTCTGCTGTGATGCTGGCACTTTCAGATTGGTGTCTAATATAGGTGATAGATATTGGGAAGTAATCGCAAATATTGTACACATAGCTTTTAGTATAAAAAGATAACACCACCCCAGGGGCAGGCAGAGTGCCTCAGAGTGTCCTGCTGAGCAGGAGAAAGAATTTTACAGATAAGGAACAATAAACAACCTTGAGACCGAGAACTGAAGAGCTCTGACTCCTTTGAGAAGAAAGAAGGCTGGGAAAAGAGACTTTCTAACCCTGACCAGCTGGAGTCCCGAGAGCACCCGAGCTGATAAATGGCAAGGCTCACCATCCTCGTGTCTGGTCGATGCCCTCGGCGATGAAGTCGGCGGGGAAGGCGTCCTCGAGCTCCCTCCTGCTCTCGAAGGGGTAGTGCACCTGCGCGTAGGGCATGCTGCCGCTCTCGAACCAGCAGTCGAACACCTCGGGCACGCGGCGCAGCGCGCCCTTCCCGCAGCGCGACGGGATGCGCAGCCCGTCGATGCTGCAAACGGGACACACAGCCCACCCTTAAAAACCCGCTCTCAAATGCTAAAGGTTTATTCTACCCTAACAGAAGGATTCAATCATCTTTGATTCAGGTGGACTATGTGTCTCTGGGTTGCCATTGCTACCATGTCACGGACATGTTTTATGAAAAATCCTTTCGTTAGGATTTTTTCTCCTGAGAAGCTGAGAGGCCTCAGGAACAAATGTAAACGATAATTATCTGCTACTGTAGAATGCAACAGGTGCATCTCTGATTGGTGTCATGTGGTTGTTTCTAATTAATGGCCAATCGCAGTCCAGCTGTCTCAGACTCTCTGGTCAGTGACTCGATTTTTTATTATCATTCCATTCTTTTCCCTCGCTAGCTTTCTGGCAAAATCCTTTTTTCTATTCTTTAGCATAGTTTTAATATATCATTTTCTTTTAATATAATATATATCATAAAATAATAAGTCAGCCTTCTAAAACATGGAGTCAAGATTCTCATCTCTTCCCATGTCGGGATTGCCTGAAAATTCAACACTACCAGAAGTCTTATAAGAAAGAAAATCTGAATTAAATAATATTCTCCCTCAGACATATTCTTTCCTATGTCTATTGAACAGAAGTGATCTAACATTTAATTTAAAGTGAATCAGTAAAGGAAAATAGCTCTTGGTCACATGAACACATCCTCTGAAGAATAAAATGCTCAATGATGTCCTAACCTGACTTGATTTCCCTGAGCCCAGAGAAGTGCATTTGGTGTCTCATTTCACCAGAGTTTAATTTCATGCAGATTAAGTGCTATAGATGGATAATAAGATGATTGGCTCTTGCAATTAAAAGATTTATATGTCTCAATCACAAGTCCTGTTACAACTTTTCTATTCCCTAAATCTGTTTCCCAGGGTTTGGGCAAAAAAAAACCAAGGTTTTTTTATGTCTGCTTATCTATTTCCAACACCCAGTGGAGAGTCTCTGTGACCCACCTTTCTCGATGCAGATCTGTCACTTTCACTCCAGTCAGCTCCTCCAGTTCTGCCATTGAACCAACACAAACCACCTGTAGGAGAAATAACAGAAATGTAGCCAGTTATTTGTACGCAGCAGCCAATTTATTTTTTTTTAATATCAGGCAGGAGACTTGCAATATCTCTTGTAGCAGCTAACAGAGCTGGAAAAAAAAAACAATACAAATTTTGTACAAGGGTCTCCTTTTTCAAATGATGTTAAAGACATTAATTTAATGATTTAATACAATTCATGTTACAGGAACTGGAGACTTGGAAGCAGCAGCATCATGACAGGTTATCAAAAAATGTGGGACTGGGGTGGGCTTCTCCAAACCAGACACAACCAAAACCCTCTGAAAATTCAATGACTGACTTTTACACAAATAGGAATTTCAGATCCCAGGTTCCTCCCCTAAAGTAAGCAGCTCGTTATCCATAAGGGCTCCATCCCAGGTAGACAAAACTGTTCATGTTAAAGGCTTTTTATTTCAAGTGAAGAAAGCATCACAGATGCAAAGGGGTTGCTAGGAAAGATTTTTCTTGGTTTTGTTGCACCAACATGCTATTAAGAAGAATGCTGATTTCCACACCAGACTTGCACTGAGATCATGAAACAATGATTCTGAAAAACTGTATGAGAAAGCAGGAAGGCAAAGCTTTCTTTGCTTTAGGTTTTATTCAAATGGAGCCCTCCCAGAGCCCTGTGGCCTCTCTCATCTGGCAGGACTCATGAGCCACAAGCTGCAGTACAGGCCTGGGTTCTGGAGATGCTGTCCCACATGCCATCCTTCCCATTTGGAATTGCAACAGAAAAACCCCAGGGTCTGACAGCTCTGACAGGGAAGGAGTTAAATGTAGCACCATAAAGAAGCTGTAAATAGGCCAGACGTTTTTCACATGAAATAACTTTGGAAGTTGTTCTTAAGATACAAAAAATCAGAGCACTGCTCAATTCCTTTAGCTAGTCTTAAACATATGCATATGTATACACATGGAAATTGTGACTAACTGAAAGGTTTTGGTGTGTTTAATTCCAAAAAATTGTCATGAATTACAGAAAAGACAGAAACTCAGTCTGATTTGGGTTTTAAGACATGATTTTCCCAGTGTGATTCAAGAGCTGATCTGCATTACTTATCACCATTTGCTATTGTTAAACTGCTTTGGAAATGTGATGTTTTTCATTGCTTATCTGTCTTTTTTTTCTGTAGGAAATGAGGCAGGACAATGATTCCACTAGCCAGGTACAAGAGGCTGCAGAATGCACACAAACTACACCAGGGGATTGATTCCAGGTAAAAATACATCTTCATCAACAAACTATTTTTAACCCAGGCCTGTTCTTCACTCATGTGGCCCCGTAAGTAAACACAGAGGCTCAAGTGAGCAGCAGCAGGTGCTTAGTTCAGCACTGTTGGAGGAAGAAAAGGTATTAATAGAGAAATGGGTAAAAAAATGCCCTTGGATACACCACTTACCTCACCTTCAGTAGCCTTTGTATTTGACTATATTTTCACACTAAGCTCTGGGAGAAAAGCTGTTCATTATTAGGTGCTTTTTGAACAAGTGCTTCAATTCTAAAGCAAAATTCTAAATATTGATGCAGAACTGCACCCAGAAATCACTCATGGAAGAAATGAAAAATCCTCCAACCCCCAGAGTAACAGAGATCTCCCCCACTGAGTAAGACTGCCTCTGTCCAAGGCAGAAGGAAGGAGCTCCTCTGTCCCAAGGGGAGCTCATTAGATACTGAAAGGCAAGAGGAGAAAGCAGCAAAAGATGCTAATCAAATTCCATCCCTCATTAGGCCCACCCCCTGGTTCCTGCAAGGAGCACACACAGGCTGATGCTCCAATTAAAGCTCCTGCTCTGGATCCATCCCTTCAGGAGCCAGGGCTGCCCCAACAGCCTGGCCCTCTCCTCTGCCCACCAGGCATTCGCTCCTCCTCCATTTCATGGTTCACATCAGCTACAAAAGCAGCTCCACCAGCACCCAGCAGCAGCTCAGGCTGCAGCAGATGGGCTGTGTCAGCACCTCCAAGATGTAAGGTGAACCCACAGGTCAAGGTTAACCCCTGCTAACAAAAGGAACACCAGATCCAGGATTATCCCTGTCCACAGCAGCACAGATCCATCCAGCAGCAGCCATGGATCTCAACGTTCCTGTGGCAGAGCCCTGCAGTCCCTGCTAGAGAAAAAGGTTTGTTTTTTGTGGGTTTGCCATTTCAGCTCTGCCCAGGACCACAGCTGAGGAGGAAGGAGTGCCCACAGAAAGGAGTGGGTCAGAGAGATGTCTGGGGTCTCCAGAAAGCATCTCATGAATATTCAACAGGAGAAGAAACAACAGCTACAGTCAGCCAGAAGTGGCCCAGAAATGCAGCTGGAGAGGTTCCCCCACCCTCAGGAGAGCAGAGGCAGAGCCCTCTCCTTCTGCTGCCCAGACTGAGGGCACCCAGCCCAGGGCAGGGTTACCATGGGTGACAAGCCAGGAAATAATCAGGGAACCTCCACATCATCACTGGATACTGAACACTATAATTTGTATGCAAGTCCTATAAAATGAGCCCATATCTGCTTTACCAACTTGGGTGTTATATTAAAAAATTTTATTATCTAATCCAAATGAGATGTGTTCCTCCACTGAGGAAATCGTTGGAATTTGAAAGCTTAAAATGATAAACTGTCTGCAAAAATGTGGCAATAAACACAAGCTTCAGAATTTAACTTCTATTATGTGTCTCTACTTGATAATTATGCTAAAAGAAAACTAAAATAAAACCGTGCAAAACCAGTTATTGATCTGTAATAAAATTCACTTTAATACCAATTAATTCACCTTACTGTATATTAAATAAGGAATTGTTATTACTTCTCCAGGATTTAATATGCAAAGCATAATTGCATGCAACAAAGTGCTCTTCTGAGAGCAAGACATGAAGAGGCTGCTGTGCAATCCCACACCAGGCTGCAGTAACACTGGAGTCAGGGAATTCTGAGGGAATATCATTACTGAGAGAGCAGATGTCACCTAGGCTCTAAGTTCCACATCAGTTCCAGCCCTATTTCTTTTTCAAGCCATATCTCACACACACCAAAAAAAAGAATATTAAAAAAAAAACAAAAAGAAAACACCTTAACTTGAAATTTAGCTCAGTTCAGAAGCTGTACTCAGCTATTAAAGCACAGTATTGAGACTCTAGGGCAAAAAAAATGTGTAACATCTATGGATAGAAATAATAGACCTGTTGGTATTTCCATCATTATTCAGAACACCAAGCCCCGAGGAATATTTGCAGCTCGTTTCAAAGGAAAGGTCAATCTTCCAAGTTAGACATCATTTTGTTATTAAAAACTAACAAATCAAACCTAGAAAAGCAAAAAAATCAGTACACACAGGAATACAGATATGGGGAGACTGGACAGAAAATGAAATATTATTAGAGGCAAGGAGTAGAAGTAATGAAACCTTCACACAATCTTTTCAGCTGTAGAATGAAACACTCAGCCACAACACTGAAAGCCTTTTTATTACCTAAAAGAAATTGTTATATCAAACAAGGGACTTAGCAATGTTGGATGAATGTGGAAGAAAGTGTGTATAAATTGTCAGTCCTCAAACTAAACTTGAACTGTTACATGAGAGACAGAAGCACTTGGTTTGTCAGTAATTTACAAACACACAGCACAAGTAGAATCCAAATGCCAAGGCTTTCTTAGATACTTAAATCCTAATTGCAGAAGTAGCTCCCTCTCTTTCCCAGTATCTCCCTGCCTACCAAGATTCCCACTGAAGAGGAAATAAAAAATGGTTTATGGTGCACATCTAAGCAATGGCAAGTTGAAGATCATAAAATACTTCTCTAGCAGATGTTTTCCTACTCAAGGTCTTTCAGGTCTAAAATGAAGAGTAAAACTTTTTCAAATCAAGAGAGAGAAAAATAAAGGCTTGGGGTGCTGCCATCAGTATTTACCTTCCCTGCACACTCTGACACTGATTACCATTTCCTACTTCTTGCATGAGGGAGGCTTTTCACGTGTGCCTAATGGAACTAACCCAGTGCAAAAAAAAAAAAATATATAAACCATACAAAAAACCCCAAACCCATTCTACTTTCAGAAGGAGTTTTAAAACCATCAAAATTGTTTTAAGTGCTCACTCGTGCCCTCTGCATTCTGCTACCAATGCAGGGTACCTTACAACTTGAAAAAGCTCATTTCTAGCACTACCATTATACATTTTCATCATTCCACTAGATTCATACTTTTACAGTCTGCTACATTCACATTTGTGGCACTACAAATATGTATCTTTGCTGTTCTGCTGTGGTGGACTTGCTTTTATGCCTTCAGAAACTCATTTGGCTTGGACTAACCAACCACCAGAATATCAAAAGCAGACTTAAAGGAGTTACAAGAAAAAAAAAAAATCTCCTCCTTGCCATTTTCTCACTGCATTTATTATTTCCTTTAGATTTGCCATCACTGCAAATTCTTCTGAGAAAGACAAGATTAATGTTAATGTAAAAACCAAGAAAAATTGCTTGCAGTTCTCAAGCAAAAGCAAGGAATACCTGTAGAGGCACAGAAATGCACCCATAAATATGCACAGATCTATCACCTATCACACACACACAGATGGGTCACACAGATACGCTGTTCAAACATGCCAATAGCACTTCAGGCTGCAGCAGGCAAAGATACACCAAAACAGGCAAACAACAAGCACAGGCAGGGCTTTTGCCAGCTGGAAGCTGTCATGTTCCTGACTCACCTCCTCCAAATCCTCGCTGACCCACAGGGGGATGGGGGTGCCCCAGTAGCGGTTCCGGGAGATGGCCCAGTCCCGAGCGTCCTTCAGCCAGTTCCCAAAGCGCTTCTCCCGCACGAAATCTGGAACCCTGGGCCAAAAAAACAACAGCATCCACGGGTCACTAGGTGCCACTTCAAAGAAAGCTGGTCAGAATTGGTGATGTTTGATTTTATCCACCAAGAAGTTCATTTTGGCATTGACTGACTTGGAGCACGTTCATGTTACAGTTCTGGTTGCTGCAAGGCCTGAGGAGGCGCTGCCAAAAAACACAACAGGGCCTTCTTCTGATCTCAGGTGAGCTGCAGAAGTGACAAACACCAGATTCCTTTCACCATAAAGCAACTCAGGAAAACATGGCAACATAAAATAGATTCCTTAGGGATGAAACCATGGCCAAAGTCCTCAGGACAGTCCAGCACTGGAGGATTATGGCTAAGGGTGATCAGCTCGCTCCTGTTAAATTACATACAGAAAAAAAAACAGCCACTGATTTTGAGGTTGAATGAAATTCCCATGATTGAAAAGCCTGGAGCAATAGCATCAAAAGGCACCTTGGATTATGTGTGGGCATCCAGGTACATGCACATTAATCAGGTTGATAGATCATACAAAACATCCTTTCCAAGCTATTTATCATCTCACTTTGAATTACCCAATTAAGAAACAAAACGCCCCCCAACCACAGAACCCTATCAGTGCTTGCTAAAACCTCATTTTGAGCACTAATGGGCACTGAAGGATGCTGAAGACAAATTTTTATTGTATGAAAGTGTCTTGGAGCTCAAAGGTTAAGGCCAGAACCCGATGCCCTGTGAGGATCCTAGTTGTGCCAAGTGGCTTGGTGCATTGATAAGAACCATTAGAACCATTTTCTCCCACAATTAAAACTAACAATTAGCTGTTTACCCAATGATTATATGGAGATGATGGAAAACAATGGGTTTCACAGTCAACAATATGCTCCCCTTCTGCCTAAAGGTGCATTTCGAAAGACCAAATTCAAATGAAACTCACAGAAAGAACAACCTTAAGACAGTGTCAGACACACAGAAGCTGTGAATGAGCAGCTCACAACAATAAAGCAGCTCTGGAACTGAGCTTTTAGCAACCCATGGCAGGTTTTGCTGGGTTTGTTTTTCCAGTCTAACTAGAAAGGCCCTTCCCAACGTCTGAGCTGAATTAGGAGAGCCACGTTTCCAAAGGGGGAGCAGCCAAGCTACAAAGCACACAGGGTCTCTTCCACCTTTTCTTTCTGAAGCTTTTGGTCCTCTTGTCAAGTATTCCTTTTTAGAGAAGATTTTTAATCACAGATCAGTCCCAAGAGTAACAAAGATGAAAGGCTCCTTTAGAGGAAAAAATTAAAAGAATGGATTTATATGACACATTGAGGTAGGATTTGTCCCAGTAGCAGGAGATTTATGAAATAACTGCGAACAAAAAAAAAAAAAGGGCAAACTATTGATGAAAATAAAAGCCACTCTCTTTTAAAAGTTTTACCCATGATGATGCCATGTGGAGATCTAAAGGCTTCTTGATGCCAGTGTTGTCTCAAGTGGATAAAAAGTACCCTTAAAAGCCTCACTAAATATCAGCCTGAGGTTCCACAGCTTCCCTCGCTATTTCTGGAGTTACTTTCAGCTGCAGAGTTGTCTTCTGTAACACTTCTCGAACAAAAATCTAATATAAAAAAATTTTAAACAAACTGAGTGACTCATGTTTCACATGACATGTGCAGCCCTGCTCTGAAATGTAGAATGTATACAGGCTTTCCCAATTTGGTTCAGCGTGGGACTCATTACTATTAACTTTCTGTGCTGACCTTAGGAGACCCTCTCTCCAAACACAAGTGGAAACTCTACAAAGTTCATTAGCATTTGCCCAACGTTCCACTAATGTGGAAAACTTCTTTACATCACTCCTAAACTAGTTTCCATTTTTCAGAAGTTGTTAGACACTGATTAGCTGAAATTATTAGTCCCATTTAACATAGCTAGAGGCTGAGACAATCCCCCAATGACATTAAAATGCTAAGAGTTTCAACTCTGCCTCCTCAAAACACGCCTGAAAAATTAATTTTATCCCCAAAGTGGACATTAACCACAAAAATGTATGTGGTGTGATCTCTCTCTCTGAGCTATGAAAGCATATAATTTACCTCTTCTGGTAAAATTGTCTGACCCTGCTGCCAGTTTTCAGTGGAACATGAAACACAAACCACTTCATCTCCTACCAACCACATTTGCAACAATGATCTGTGGCTCTTTAGAGGTACAAGGCAGGAATACCACTGGCACAGCCATCAAGTCAAATAAAAAGAGCCTGTATCTAACCCATCCTGAGCCCATCACTCCAAGGAAGTGTTTCTTAAAGCAGTTGGGTTTTGCCTCTGCAGAGATGCTGCCCATGGGTGCTGCCCAAGGGCAGACACAGCCTCCAGCTGGGATCAAGCTGCAAGAGGGATCTGCAGCAGGAACAGCCACGCCAGGCACAGCCTTTCCAGTCTGGAGCCCATTTCTTTTACTTATTCTCAGTAGATTTAGCTCCAGATAGCTCAGCTTAACACATACCCACATACCACAAGGGAAAAAAATAAAATCAGAGGCACCTTCTACTTAAATATTTGATTAGGCTGGGAAAAAAAAGTATTCTCAATGATGTTGTTTTTAACACCTGATCTTTATTTAAACCAATTCCAGGTTAGTGTTCTTATAGTTTTTCAGTTTCTTTTCATCCTACTCTTGGCTATTTTCTTGGTATATTTCTCCTGTTAAATTTTCATAAAGACACCATCCTGCCACAGGCAGGTATCAGTTGAGGGAGCATTTTTTACTCTTCCAGCTACACAAAGCAGCTGGAAGATAAATGAAAAGCCCTCTCCCATATGGCAGTGCACATGTTTTTCATGTTTAACCCCAAGTGCATCCCAAACCCCTTTCAGGCTGACAGCACAAACCTCAGGTTCCTGCTGGTGACCACAGAGCTTGGCTGTGACCAGAGGGTGCCCAGTTGTGCCTGTTCAGAGCCCCTGGACTGGCACTGGGCACCTTCACACCTCAGAGAGGATCAAGCTCCAGCATCCAACAGCTCCACGAGGCTGCAAGTGAAAAATCAAAGCAGCCCCATCTCTCCCAAAGCCATGGTGCTGCAGTTCCTCAAACTGAGCTGTGAGAAACAGGTTTTTTTATTTCCCAACTGGCCTACAATTTGTTTGACCTTCAAATTTCTCTGCAAAATGACACAGATAGGATTTCCTACTTCTTTCTCTGACATTTAGCAAGGTTAAGGAGACTGCTGCCTCAGCAGGTCAGGGAGCTCTTGATTCATGGCTGTGGAACAGTGTGGGACAATTGCAATTTCTCCTCTTGGCACCCAGGACAGGGCACTAAATAAACTTCAGCATGCAGACACTGCAGCAGTTAGAAACTTCAGGGAACTGAACTCCACAACACAAAGGAATAAATACTGTTTTGCCAAATCATAAATTAAAAAGATTCTGAGTCAAAGTACATCAATTCCAACCTGTTTGAATGCTCATGTCCATCTTACTTTCCCAACTCTATCATATAACTTAGAGATAATGAAAATTATTCATTTGCTGCAAATTTCCGTGTCCATTTTTGACTGTTTGTTCCTATTTTGGAAGCAGATGTGGGGTTTTGCTTAATTCATGCATTGCTAAGTCCTCTGCACAGTCAACTCCCACATCCTTTCTTGGTAGCTACTCATTTTCTTCGTCTAAAATAAAAATTCCATTTGACAAGCCAAAAAAACCCATGAAGAGCAAAGCCTTTTAACAACATTTATGAACTTATTACAACAGGAACCATCTTCTTTGCCTTCTCAGTCCATGCGCCACTCAGTCACATAAGCAATGTGAGCATGGATTTGAAAACAGCAAATATTGACCACCTTCAATCCCAGAGCAGAACTGAGTCTGCTGACAGTGAGCTACCACAGGCTGAGCCAGTGGGTTCTCAGCACCAATAAATACTCAAGGAACAGCATCAATTCAACATAGAAATTTGCTTTCTGACTCTTGTCTCCAGAGGAAAAATGTACCAGCTGCAAATAAAAAAATATTCTAAATTATCACATAATCCAGAAGGAAACTTATTAAAAGGATGAAGACATCTGCTCCTTTTCTGTAGATATATTTTGAAGCATATTTCTTGCAAATACTGAACCCAGCTCCTTGTTCCCTTAGAGAGCTCAGGAGTGCTCTGAGCTGCCTCACTGTGCCCCAGTCAGGGGATGAAGGAACTGCCTCAAAGCAGCACCATCCCCCTCTGCTGTAAACACAAACAGCCCTGCCAAAATAAAACACTGCCCCTGCACAAGCCTCGTGCTTTATCATCAGCTCAACATGAAAAGCTGTTTCAGATATTACATAAAGATAGGCTAAACCTTCCTCACTGTTCGTTGTTCTTCTCATGATATTCTCTGCATAACCACAGCACCTTTATGTATTGGGCAAGATTTACTTCATAACTGCTAATTAAAGGAGTTAAGACTGTAAAGTTGATAAACAAAATACTACCTTAAGCAGTGGGAATTAGGGAACCTAATACCAGATTAAGAACTCTAATACAGCTTTGGTTCTGAGAGGATGGTCCCAGATCTGCCCTGTCCTTTGGCAAGCTGGTAACTTTTTAAGCGCCACCTGAAATCAGGAATCAGCTTTAAGTCCGGAAAAGAGAAAGTTACTCTTGCAGAAGATAGCTGAGTTGTATCAGCAGCACCAAAGGTGATGAAGTAGTCATTCTATGTCATCTAACTAAATTTGTACAGATTTATTTAAATTCCTAGCATACCAACCGGGGGGTTTATTTTAGGTGTAGAATTTGGCTTTCTTTTTAAACATTAACCAACCCTTAGAAGACAAAGGCTTAAATTCCATTATGTTAATTTACTCTAATAACAAGCCTCCTTCAACATGCCCTCAAATTGATTTTTAATGGTTTTTAATTCAAAGAGATAAAATAAGCAACTATTCATGCCCTTTTGACACTTTAATTAGCACCAATCTATATCATGGACCTAATTAAACATGGGGGGAGGGTGGGAGGGAAGAGAGGGGAAGGGAGGAAAGGTCAGTGTGTGCCAGGCAGAATTTCCACTGCAGCAGCTCTGCTCCTCAGCCTGGGAGAGCTGCAATGGTGCAACCCCACACAGCCCCCAGAGCCTGGGCTGCCTGCACCGCTGCCTTTTCTGCTTGTGGCGCAGCTCACAGGGGCTAGCTGAGCTGTGCTTTCAATCATTTTCATCTCCCAATGTTTCTCCTGCCTCTTTTCTCCTGGTTCCCATGGCAACCCCCACGTTTGGTGTGACTGCAATGCTGCTGCAGCCGCAGCCCCGTCACCGCGCCGGACGCAGCCCTGACCTCCAGGGCTGGCACACACCCCCCGGCAGCCCTGCTGCACCTCCCTTCCACAGCCAGGCACCCTGCTAACCCTGCTCCAGCTCCTGAGCTTATCAACAATCCCCAAGGCAGGGAGAAGGGAAGCTTCCACCTTCTTCCCCTCTGCACAGTTTCCTTGGGAATGCTCTAACATTTGCTGGCACAAAGTACTTTTGTAGGGCATCAGCGCTCAGGATCCATTTCCATGCACATGGATCGATACATTTGCATTCCCGTGACAGGGGCAGACATTCAACACACTGCTCATCTCACAGATTCATCAGCTGCCCAAAAAATCGTGCTGGAGTTGCTTAGTGAACTGGCATTTGGGGGGTTTATTTCATAAGCTTTTCCTTGAAGGAAAAAATAAGCTTTAGGTGACCCTTCAGTGGGGCTGGAGAGGTACCTCTGCATTCATGGCATCATCAGCAACCTCTGCACAAGAGGCTCAGAGAGCAAACAGCAAAATTAAGGCACAGCAGAACAGCAGCCAGCAAAATCCAGTGAACAAGCCTCCAAATTCACTTCTAATCCTCAGCCATGTCTGGTAACAGACAGTAATAAAACCTTCTCTAAATCAGACAAACACAAGGCTAACCCTGCAGCAATTTTTTCCACCTCCTGCTGTAGGCAAAGGCACTAATTCGGATTTTTCCTCGGGAAATGTTGCCATCTAGTGACTCCACGGTGCTGTACACATCACAATTGCTACTAGAGGGAGGATCTCATCTGTAGTCACAATTGCCCAGTAAGAGAAGTGTGACTGATGACTCAAAAAGAAGAGTTACAACTGCAAGGTGATACTAAAGAAAAAAAAAATTTAAAATCTACACACAGCATACATTTAAAACTGTTCAGATGAAATGCATTAATTTTAACAAACTAAAAGAAAATGTCCTGAGACTTTCTAAAAAACAAAACAAAAAAAAAAGGCAGCAAAAGAAGGAAAAAGGACTCACTGATTTTCTCCCATTGCTCTACAATCCCATTATGATTTAAAATTCTGTTGCCCTGCTACAGACTCAGATTCCTCATCTGAGCAAAAATGACAAGTTCAGTAAAATAAATATTTGCTTCCTACTGTGGATGGGCTCCAGAGCCCTTCCCCTGCACAGCCTCGGGGTTTCTGACACAAACAGGCATCATTCCTGATCACATCTCACCTTTCCACAGGTGGGAGACACTTTTGTGGTCAAAGATTAAAATGACCAGGTTGAAAAGCTTCTCCAAAGCTTGATGTGCTTGATGGACACATAAGAAGACACCTGGGCTCACCCAGGAGCTGCAGGGAGTCAGTACAAAACTCAATTTAATTTCACTCACAGAAATGTGCTGTGGGTGGCATTTCCAGCAAGAACTAACAGCTTAAGTGATGGAAATCAGGAAAATAATACCTTCAACCATACATCAAGCTCTTTATTACAGCACCCGAGCTCTTCAGTGGTGAGAAGATGCCAGAACAAAAGGTTTGGCTTCTTTGAAGTCCCTGACTGTCTCCCATCACTGCTTTCCTTCCACTGATGCTCATTTTTCCACTCTTCCAAGTGCTGCACTTCTTATGCAAACAATGTCAGAACTGCACAATGTCTTGAACATTAGAAACTTGGCAACAGTTACAGGTCAATGTTTCAGGAGTTACTGAAGGAGAACTTTAAGTGAGGGAGGTTTAAAAGAAAGAGTTCAAAGCTGATATTTAAATAGAGTCTTTTCTATCAGTCTGCAAGAATGGAAACATAACATCCACTGCCAGAAGGATGAGCTACAACAGTTTGGAATTCTCATTAGAAATTGTACAGATTTATTGCTTCCAGTAACTTATAAATTTTCAATTTACACCAACTTTGAACACTGATGACAGGAATTAGTCCTATATTGTAATTATAATCTAAGGTGGCCTGGTTTAGTCTGTGGGTACATAAAAAATGCTCTTTCAACAAACCATTTGAGAAAATGATGGTGACAACAATTAAGGCTGAAATCCAGACAGCACCTCGGTGCTGCATCCAACTCTCCTTATCAAGAGAATAGAAAGCCAAGATCTGACAAAGTCTGGATTTTACAGCAGCCAAATCTGCCCCTCTTCATCTCAAATACAACAGTAGTGGGTGCCTGAATGCCAAACAGAAGAGAATCTCTTTAATTTAAATTTTCTTTAAATAAGATCTCAGTTACACAGTAAAGAACATTAAGTAAGGGAGCTTCAATTAAAGGCTGAAGCACAGCCCCCTAAATACTGTTCCAATTGTGCATTTTCATCAACATCCAACACAAGTTAATTCCCAGTCTGACTGAAATAAGGATGCAACAGAGCAGAGAGGGTTTCTTGGCTTCTGGTTTTACAAAAATGCTGGCACATTACTCATGCAACCATTATTGGAAGTGATAGTTAAATTCATTTTGAAAAATGAAAATAGAGTTACTGGTTTTAATAAATTCTGAATGACTGTGGCCTTATAAGTTGGGTAATTCACTAAAAAACTAATTAGAAACGCAATCAGGTTGCAAAGTTTGTCCAAGTATGTTTAATCTATTTCATCAGAAAGGATATCTACCAAGAGGGCAGCTATTCTTCAGGGACAATATACCTATCAGTCATTTGTAGGAATAAAAAAAGCAATGCAGTCAAACCCATTTTGTAAAGGTTAATATAGTCTGAAAAGCATTTATCCCAAATTTTCTCATTTTCAGGACATGCTGAAACCCCAGAGAGTCCAAAAATAAATTTTTTAAAAGCTACATATTATTCCTGTGACACTTTCAGAGATCAAGTCTCTTCAAAAGCAGAAAAAGTAGGTTTTGGGAAGGAAGGAGTTCCCAAAATTTAAATAAATGAATACTGCAGAAGGCCAGCAGTCTCAATGCCAACTTCAGAAGCTACAAGCCCAAAGAAGAAAACCTCAAAAACACTCCCTTATTCTTTATAAAAGCTGGATTTTAAAAGCCAACTTCAAGATTACCCAGTATTCAAATTACTATGAAATCACATACTGGAAATACATATTATTTATTAATAATTCTGCGATCATACATCTCTACTTGTAGCTACATTCCCAACAAAAAGCTTCCCAAGATCCTTTAGACCACATGGAGGTGGTCTAAGAGGAGTCCTGAGGAATCAGTTTTATGTTTAATGATGGAATTGTGTTCAGACTCAGGAATTGCCTAAAGGACAAAGGGCTCCTGTAATTCCAAGGATTTTGGAAATTGCCAAATGAGGGCACTGCCTGCTCTGCAAGAGCAGCTCCAACATTTGCTTCCACTGGTATCCCCACTACTCAGCACTTACAAAAAGCATCACTGAAACCCCAAATATGTGCATGAGGCAGGGTCCAAACTGAGCTGTAGTTCTTACTAATTAGTGTCTCCTGGATGAATGGAGGTCATTTAGCAGCTTATTCCTGAAGCTCTGCTTCTAGAAAAGCAAAACCCATCCATTCAAGTACTTCTTAACAAAATCATTTCATTTTTTCTTCTGCTCATGTGAAAATTAAGTATGCAGGTCTACTGTCATCCCAACAGTGAAAGCATCTTGAGGAAGCTAATTAAAGCTAAGAACAAACACTTTCACCCCCTCTCCAGCTTATTTTTGCCCCAAAGGAGGATCACAGTATGTTCTGCTGTGGAAAACAGAAAACAGCACTCACTAATCTCTAAACTCTCCTGACACAGGCAGACTGGGCATGTGCTGCTTGGCAAAGCCAGGCTGCAGCATTTCTGGGCAGGCTCCCTTCTGGATCACTGACTTTTCCCTCAGATCCCAGGATTTACACTGCCTGCACCACGTCAGCACTTATGCAAAAGCTGCTCATGGAGAATTTAATTGCCAGCTACTGTCCATGAAAAAAAGGCAGCACAAGCTGTAATTGCTCACTGAAGGTTGAGTCACCTTCTTTACAAGAGGCAGACGAGGTGGGAGAGGGGTGGAATCCCAGTTCTCCCTGCAGCCTTCAGAAGGAAAGACTGAATGAGGTTGTAATCTCCAAGTTTTCCTCACTCACTGGGAGGTCTCGGCCTCCCAGGCACAAGTGATGGATGACAGGAAGGGAAATAAAAATGCAGCTCATGAAAGTGCAGAAGATAAGGTCCTTTTGTTACTAACACACCACAAACCCAGGACTGACTCCCTAAAAGGCCACCAGCACCAACAGTCCCCTTTTACTGCACTTAATAAAGCATTCAAGTTGTTATCTAAAGCTCATCTGCTGTTTTCTACACAAGTCTCACACAAGTATTTTTTACACTCCCTATATACATGTCAAGATTTAATTTTTGCCATTAATATAATTTCTTTCTTTACAAACTGTGTAGCTGAGTTTACCTACAACAATTAAGGCAGCTGGGTTGAGCTTTTTGTGGCTGTTTGAGGGGAGAGTGAGTGTGGATTTTTTCTTCCAATACACCTATGATGAAGTAATCGACCTTATCTATAATAACTAGATGAAAAAACCCACAACTTGTCTAAAAATTAGTTTAATCTGGAACAATATATACACAGCCCCAAGCTGCCTCTATTACTGCCTCAGGTGGAGCCTTTTGGGAAGCACATCTCTGCTTCTGCAGGATGATTCTCCTCTGCAGTTTCTCATGCCCAATTGTTTAGGTTTGCACGTCATGATTGGAGGGAACTTTTAATGACCCTGTAGTGTATTTCCCTGTAAATTACTAGGAAATATTCAACCTTGATAGAACGGAGATAAAACATTGTTTAGAACAGCAGCACTGGCTGAAAAGGAGTGGAAATATGAAGCAGAGTGAGCATAGGAACAGGGGAATAGCTTTGGAGAGCTGCAGCACACACCCCCTAGACCCCCAAGTGCAGGGAAAGGAATAAATCAGATTTCTGCAGGACACATTACCAGTAGCACTGGGCGTTATTCTCCAGCAGCTTCTCCACCATGTGCTCCACCCTGACAAACCAGCTGGGCACAGCTTTGTAGATCAGTGGGGTATCTGACCTGTGCAGGGAAGGGAGTAAAACAAACAAACAAACAAACACATTTTTAAATGCTACATTATTTATAAAGTGCTCTTTAATATTTATTTTTGCACATGACAGTCTCCTTTTCACAGACTGAGTTCACTGCTGCTGAAATATTATCACAGTTAAAGGTTGGGGTTTGTTTGGTTTGTTAAATTACATAAACTGTTACACTTATGTGAGCTACTATTTTGAAATCCAGTCCTGAAAAAATATTTTACAGCCTTCAAACCCAGTAATTCAAGGAATTTGTATAGCAAGAACAACCATGAGAATGTTCAAACGATACTTGAATTTGAAATTTGTGCTCCTACCTAGTACAACATGATGAACTTCAGTAACTATTAAAATGAGTCATGTTTCAGTCTTCCACATGAGCTCATTCTGCATCACTTTTTATGTGTACATGAGCCTGAAAAGCCAGGGAACATTATGCTGTGCTTTTACTACTTGCATTTAAAATAATAATCACAAATCATAAAGAAGTAACAGCACCTAGGGTTAACCAGAAGAAAGTTCTATTCCAGGAGGAGAGGGAAAGCAAGAAATCCAGATAAGCATATAAAAGAAGTTTTAAATATATCTTAACATATTCCTTACTTCAATAAGCAATAAAAGGAAATTCTTATGGGAGGAGAGCAGTTTCACAACTTGGGATTGCTTAGAAATGGAGACACAATTGGCCAGAGCACAGACTGAGCAATTTCCTAAATTACTTGGGAAAATCAGTATCTCCAAGCATCTGACTGCAGTGTCCCAGCCCAGTCTCTGATTTATCAGTTCCATAAAAACTGCTTAAGGTCTTGAATAACTGTTCAGGCAGCACATCCTTCTAAAGGATCCTGGGATCCAAGAGTGGGCACTGGCAGGAGCTCAGGCATTTCTAACCCTTCACATCCATCCCATTAGTCCATGAGGAGGAGGGAGAAGAGCCCTAGGGGATAGGGTCTGTGGGTACAACACTGAGACAAAGAGCTCAGCCTCCTTTAGCATCAATCTACCCCACAAAACATTTTGGAAAAATACTACTTTTGTTTAAGTCACTTTGGTTCAGAACTTGGCAATACACAACAAAAATTCACCAGCAAAGACCCTGAGAAACTCCTGTTATCTCCCATGTGCAGTGAGCACTACACACAGCCAAAGTTTAATTCATTTTACTTATATCCACAGCAAGAACACATTTGAAATCCACCAACTACTGCAGATTACGATGTAAATTAAAACTGCTACTGTGCCAGCACTTGCTAAAGGTGCACCTGCCTGACCCACAAAAGAAAGAAAACCCACAACAAAGGTTGTTCAGACCTTAAAAGCTGAACTCACAGTGCACAAAGCCCAACAATAAAAAAATACATCCAACAATAAAAAACACATTGTTTCTTTTAACACTGTATTTCAAAAGACTTTTCATTTTAACTACAGCCTGTATGTTTCCATGTGCTTAAGTGTTAAAGTACCTGTAACCTTAAAGGAAATGGTGAAAGCTCAAAGTAGTAATAATGTAGCTGTGTCCTAGCTATTAAATGCAAACCTACTGATGGTTTGCTACACATATTTAAGTCCTAACAACTAAAAAATGGGAACAGTTGAGTTCACTGCTCACACAGCAGCAAGATCCCAGTAAAAAAGAAAGCATTCCCCAAGCTACAAGGTGTTTTGATTTCACTGAGTATCTTGTTTCAGATGTGCTGAAGAATGATGATCACAAGATCTCGAGTAACTGGAAACAAGGAGAATAAAAAATTGATATTAAAAATTGATATTGAAAATTTCTCGCATGGTCTTAACATGCTGGAAGAGGAAGGTTGGGACAATGGTGGCAGCCCAGCCCTGTGAGCAGAGAGCAGCAGGTGGGGCTGGCTGGTCCAGGGGCAGAGTGGCTTCAGGCAGGGAGATCCATGACAAGTGCCCAGCAGGGGAACATTCCCACTCAACACTGAGGTTATAACACCTGATAACCACTCCAAGCACCCACAGGGCTCTGTTCCTCCTACACCAAGGCACCAATAAAGGGGAGAGGACAAAGTTTCCCTGAATATTTTTCTTCTGGCTGTACTACCAAGCAGTGCCTCAGCAGGAGACTGCAGAGAACAAAACAATAAAATCTGCCCTAGCAGCGCCACCTCCCATGTTTATGCCCCTCATAACTGGTGAGAAGGTTGAGGAATCCAGATTCAGCTGGATTTTACTGAAAAATCAAATGAGAAATACTCACTGCTGGGTTTTGTTTTCCATCAACACAAGGGGAAAAACACCCAGACAGACCTTAAATCCAAGTCTGATGCTCACAAAGTTCCTGCCTAAACATTCCTCTCTGTCCCAGCTGAAAAAAGTTTTGTTCCCCTTACAGACAGATCCTTTAGAAACACGTCAGAAGAATCAAATCACATTAATTGTGATCCTATTCCATTTTCTTGTAATTTAGGAGTGAAATGATCAGTAATTGAGCCCGTGCTATTAAGATGCTTCTTGGCTTTGCCTTCTCTGGCTTGGAAAAGTCAAAGCTCCACATCTGCCAGTGGAAGAGCTTCCCAACACTGTTCCCAAAGGAATGGCAGGCAGAGGCTGTGAGGGACACCCCAGCTGCTGAACTGCTGCCCAGACCCAGACAAACATCTCCAGTTCTGACCAATGGCCTCCATTTTCAGCAATTCCAATAAAGACAAATTCTAACTGGAAACTATCTACTGTGTCCTGTTGTGTTTTTCATGTTTTAAAGTTTAGTTGCCAGAAAGTTACCACACAGAGAAGGACCCTGATTTCATTATATGTAAAAAAAGAAGGTAAATTTCTCAACATCCCAAGGATTCAGCAACTGCTTGGTTTCAGGGAAAAGCAGTAGTACATTAAGAAGAGTCTGATTGCAAAGTTTTCTTCCATTAATCAATATAACTTATAACTATGTTCAAAGTTAAGAACTACTCTTCTACTTTTAGCATATTCCAATTATGGTTTGATTTGTGATGGCAGTGAAATGAGCTTTTCAAGTAGAATCCATTGTTCAGTTCTTCCCACCGGATAATTTGCTGCTAGGTGCTGCCTGCAACTTATCATCCATCAACAAAAATGTCAACAGAATGGCAGGATTAAGGATCTTCTACAGAATCAGCACTTCTACATCCCTGCTTTTGTCTCAGAAGGCCATGACTGGATACTTGAGTTGCTGCACAAGAAAAACACAAGCCCTTGCTTGATTTTGGGCCGGCCATTTTTCAAAAACTGTCCCAAATCATCAAGGACGCAACACCTGAAGAGCAATTTCCCTTCTTCCTCCAGGCAGCTGCTAGAAACAAACCAATCCTGCTGCTCAAGAGCAAGCAAAGGTTATTTTTGCTATAAATTAAAGATAAATGTACCCTGCTAAACACTCTACCTGGCAGAGTCAGAGCCAGACAGAGAGATGAGCTTTTATCACAGCTATTTCAGTACAGGTGCTGTACACATCAGATAAGACTTAAAATCTTCAAGCCATTTCAGATAATTAAATTAGATATTTTAATTTAAGTGTGTCTTTTCTCATAATAAGAATTTAATACTCTACTAAAAGGTTACTGAAGATTCTTTTTTTTTTTAATTTGATATTGTTTGGTGATTTTTTACAACAGCAACTGTGGAAATTTCAAACCAGGGAGGACACTAATAAAAACAAGCTTCATTTCTAGATTAAATCTGTCTAGCCTGTATTCCTCAGAACCAGAACTTGTTTGTTCACTGATACTGAAGGTGCATGGAGAATTCCACATGGAGACTTCCTCCAGAGACATCCACCTATGGAGATGTTTCCACATTTTAAACAACTGGGCTTCTTTCAAAGAAATAAGTCACCTCACAAGGTTCAAAAGAGCTATATGTTAGCCAATTTATTCAAAACATACAAAGCTTTGACACTAATATCTAAAGACCTTCTGTGATATGCTTATTTGGATACAATTCAAAGGGTATAAAAAAAATCCTTTTTCATCACTCAGCTGTTTAAAAACAACCTTTTTTACAAGAGGTGGTTAGTTAGGAGTTCTAGACCAAGAAATGAGCAACACAAACTACAAAAACACACATTTGAAATCATAAATAGAAACTCAATTTCAGCACTGCACCTAAATTCATCAGTTTTATGGCAAAAAAAGAAAATTTCTTAATGACTAAACCAAAACTGGAGCTCTCCTGAATTAATAATCTCGGTTTGTGTTACTTTTAGTTTTGTCAGGAAAATTAAGTAAGGGAGGGGGAAAATATGAGAGAAAGCTGAGGAATTTCTCAGTTAGGAAGCTGAGCTGAAGGCAGGTGCAGGTGTGAGCTTACCTCCAGCAGAAGGGGTAGCTGTGCTGGAAGGTGGTGCTGTGGATCAGCCGGCCCTTCTCCTTCAGCCATCTGATGATGTGCTTATCTGCATCCTGAAAACACACATTTGCCTTGGAATGCACATTTCACTAAGCTACCACAGGATTTGTCTCAGATACTCAAGTTAATTTAAAAAAAATCTATGCATAACCCAGCACTTACACATACACACACAAAATGTTGCTATCAAGTTTATACATCTCCTGCAGGGGCACTGTAAAACACCAAATTTGCAAAGTTATTTGCTCTCCAAACCCTGTTTATTTACATTGTCTTCAATGTGTCTCTGCTATATGGAGAAATTGAAACTTATAAATTAAAGCATCAGTCCTTTTATAACCTTAACTCTCTTTCCATATACACAAAACTGTGTGTAAAATTTAAATTTTCTGAAGCACCAATACAAGCCAGAAACCCTCTGCTTATTTAATATCCTAATGACTGAGTCTTCTAATTTTGTGGCAGGAAATCACATAGTGCTTTTTACCTAATATTTAAAATTCCTGATACCACATTCCTCTAGAGTGACTGAATTTCAGAATTTGAAGCATATTTCACAGTACCTCCCTAACTAACTGGCATTTCATGCTATGCTGGAAGTGAAAGCTGTATATTGATAATTCAAGACAATCTACTGAGCATACAAGTGTCAATACAACATTAAGGAAAAAATATACAAATATCCATGAGTGAAAAATTCAGTATCATAAGAAAATTTTCCAAGAGCCTTAAATCCAGATTTTTACCAGCAAGAAGCTAAACACAGAGCCTCCAGTGTCCTCTTATTTGCCTTAATACATAAAGCAGGAAGGAAAGACAGCTGATTGAATCCTGAACTTAATTGGAAAAGACTGTAAAATCTTGTATTGCATTTGTTTACAGAACATGCTTTGCTATCAAACTGGAGCAGCAGGGCTAAAAGCAATTTGTTTTCTCAGGACACAGAATTTAAGAAGCACTCCCTGCTGGGGATTTCTGTCTGGAGCAATGTGGAGTTCCTGTGGGTTCCTTTTCCAGGGATTCTCCTGCATCTGCTGGCAAGTAAATCCCCACTGCAGCACAGCCCACAAACGGGGAAATGACTGAATTTCTCCCTTCTAGGGGGTCACGTTACATTAACTGGCTGAGAGAAACTTCATGATGGCACCTGGAAATTCAGAGTCATCCAGAGGTGAGGGAGGCCCTGCACATGTGCCTGGGGACTCTGGACATGACATTTCTGTCAGGAAAAAGCTCAGAGTGAGTGAGAGTCTCTCTGGAGCAGCTGCAAACAGGATTCTCCTTTGCCCTCTCACCACAACACTACTTGCATTTCAACTTTTTTCTCAGCTGCTTAATAGACACATTAAGCAAATGTTAAAACAAATTTTAATTTATCCAGATACCAGTTACACATTGAAAACAAAAGAAAAGAAAGCTTCTACTATATATAAAATGTATCTTGAATGAAGTATTTCAGGCCCACTGACCTTCACATACTGCCCAGCAAAGTCAGCCACTTCTGCTGTGAAGCAGCCTGATGCATCAACAGGACACACAGGCACAGAGTCCTTCTGAATGATATTAAAATCCATGCAGACTCTGTAATCATCCTGCAAAAGAGACAAGCAGCAAGCTGTAAGAATACAAAATACTGGGTAAGCCATCCATCCCTTGAAACAGAAATGAAATATTGAACAGAAAATGTGATGACTGGACAAGAATAGCAAAATACTCAGCCTTCACTAATCCCAAATGCTTACGAGGAAGTCCTTTTTACAGAACTGTAGTTTTATTCATGCAGAAAATTATGATTTCTTCAGACTGTCCCCTAGTACAGGGGGTAAGTGCATGTGTTTCTCTGCACATCAGGGTATTTTATGTGTCAGACACGTGTATTTTATGTGTCTGAGCACATACACACCCATGGAATGAACAGCTTCAGGCAACCCTTGCCTGGCAAAGGAGCTGCAACCACTCCATCCTGCTCCTGTCCCAGCCAGAGCCTGGATCTGCCCAGCTCTCCAGCCAACAGGGCATGTTTCAGAAAGCAGGTTGTTTTAATCAATCTAATTCTGGCATAAGCAGTCCCATTTTCTGCATGTTTTAACAATCCAAAGCCTTTAAACCTGTATTTCTCAATCATTTTTGGCCCATAGGCAATGCTACTGACCAAGAGCCACACATGGACAACATCATAGTTTTTTTCCTGGCCAGTTTCCATTTAAATTTTTAATTTCCTGTAGCAGTAAGGGGAAAAAAAAAAAAAAAAAGAAAAAAAAGTTGCTTCAGAGTTTCCTGAGCATGACTGAACAAAAATGGCATCAGAGAAAACATTAAAATAAAATAAGTAGGGGGTCAGATTTGACCTTCGAGGCTGAAGTGACATTAAATGTGTATCTCACCCAGTCACAGCAATGGCTGACAGGATACACAGCAGCTGTTTCACAGGAGCTGCACCTCCAGCCCCCTCTGAGGCTGCCCAAGGCCTGGGTGTAAATGCACATCTCACAGGCCAGTGCTCCCCAGCTCCCTGAACTCCCCTTCCCTGGCCCTGACCAACACAGCTGAGCCAGCTCTGGGCTGCCAGGGCAGGGCTCCCATGTCCTTTGTGGCTCATCCAGCCCCTCCAGCTCTCCCCACCAGCCCTGAGGCTCCCAGCTCCCCCAAGCCAGACCTGCTGTGTTTTACAAGGATGAAATCCATCCACAGATGGGGAATTTGGCTGCTTCGTGGACCAAAGCCTTACACACAGAAACAACAAATCCCTGCAGCCCCAGCACTCCCAGCAGAGCACAGCCCTGTCCAGCAGCTGCAGAGAGCATCCCACCATCACTGCCCCTGCCTTGTGACCCAGCCCCTGCATCAGGGCAGGTCTGAGATCAGCCCTTCTCTGCTGGCCTTCCCTCAAAGGCACTGGGCTTGAGAACACAGGCCAGATGATGTCAGCCCTGATTTGGCAGGGAGCTGCTCAAGGCTGTGAAGCAGCAGCCAGCACAGAGCACAAAGCCTGGCACACTCAGAGCCCTGCTGAGGAGGCAGCACAGCAAAGCCTGCCCTGGGCAGCCCCACCTGCAGCACTGCTGCAGCCAGGGCACACAAAGGTTGGGCTGCTCTGCCTGCCTGCACTCAGCTCCCTGCTCCTGAACACCAAGGGAAGCTCTCCAGACTGAGCTGCCATTTCATTTCATGAAGATTTCCCTCAGTTAACCACGAGGCAAGAATATATTCAGGCACATATAAGAATCCACAAGTGCTAAGCTCAAATAAAAGCTAAGATCAGCATCAGGTTTTTCCAGGATAGGAGTTTACAGTGGTCACTCCTGCACCTCAAAATCCCTCAAAAGATTACACACAGAAGTTGGAATACACAAAATTAATAAGTACAGCTCATTTGTGAGAAATCAAAAGCTGTTTTAATGTGAGATTTTAACAAAACAACAGAAACAGGAAGTCAAATGTTTACCTTCAGCCCTCCTTAGCAAAAACAAACATCACTTCTGCCAAAGTGTCAGGTACTGAAAAAAAAGTGTATCAGTAACAGATCTATGAAACTTGTGTGTCAGAGCCTGAGCAGGCACTAGCAGTATTGCAAATTAAAAATTTGTATGCAAATTCAAGTGTTACTAAAGCTTTTTAAGTTGACTGCAGGTACATCTACATATGATGAAATGCCTGAGCAGCTGAATTTTAGTGCCATGTTAATCTGGAGGTACAATGAGTTTACAGCATTTTTAATACAGGTTTGTCTTGTTCTATGAGCTTTAATTTTGATGTCTTTTGAACTGAAATAATAGAGTGCTCTGCTATGGTGTGGCAGCTTGCATTTGGCAAAGGCATCACACAAGACAATGAAACTACATCTGGAACTAAATGAAAGTGATTTTTTACTTTCAATTTCTTGGAGAAGGATACATTGCTGAGCTATCAGCAATAGAGAACATGTATCAGTAAGTAAGGTTTTAAATAAATAAGTAAATAAAACCCTGACTTTCCAACTTTATTTATCAAAGGGGCTCACTTACATTGATAGGAAGGAACAGAGACAAGACTCAAGGCTTGCTGTGAAGGACTCTGCTTTATTTTTCACCTCTGGCCATCCAGGTGCAGTTATTCCTTTTCTAATCACCTTCACCTCAACAGGAAGGTGCAGAGGAGCCAATTAACCAGGAACACAACCCTGTCTGCTACCATGAACCATCTCCCTTCCTTCAGCTAAGCCAACAAGCAACACCAGCAGGATTCTACACAGAGCCTCTGTGCCATCATGAAATCCTGAGCTTACACCAGAACCTCTGGGAGCTCTTCTGAACAGAAATAATCCAGGGGCTGTCAAAACTGAATTACTGCACCCCAAAAAGAAGGCAGCAGCCTGAAGTGCAGCACACACGGCGCACTTTCCTGGTGAAGGCAGCACAGCCCACTGACTCAGGCACCAAAAATTATCCACTCAAACCTCTCCTTAGCTGATGACTACAAGGTTTTGTTTGTGATGCCTGTGCACTTTTTCCTCACACAGTGTTTTGGTTTTTTTTTTTCTTTGTGAAGCATTTAGCTGTTTTTCTCAGGTTTTTCCCTAAAAAAAAATGTCTTACAATAATTGCTAATTTCCCAGGGGAGAGAGAGAGAAAAATATTTTTTCCTGTTTTCACAAAACTCAGTGGGCTTATTAAAAAAATCACATAAAAGAGGGCTGATAATGCTTGCTCTAAGAGGCCAGTCAAGCTTTCCAACAAGCTGTTTCCAATAAGTTTAACTGGACTGTGCAAATACACAATCCACTCTTAGGGATTGTGTGATTCTTTCCTGCCCAGGGAAAGCATCTTCCAGAGCTCCTTCCCTGCTGGCAGCCTCTTGAGCTCCTGACTCTAAATCAACTCCCACCCTCTGGAACATCCAAGATTCAGCTCCAGGGGAGAGTCTGAGGAGCAGAAGTGGGACAGGATTTACCCTCCTGAGGACACTCGACCAGGCACCACCATTTTCTTCATTAACTGCTAACACAACCCATTCTAATTTCCTTTATTCAGAGCTATATTAAGCTGGAACATCTTTTCATATCAACCATCATCCTGACAAGGGAAACACCACCACAATGGATGTTCCCTTCAGTAAAATGCAGGGGAAAAAGGATGGAAGAGGATGGGCTATTTCTCATGAATACAAAGAGGCCTGTTGCCAATGCCAAATTTCTCTGGAAATTATGACAGAGCTCGTGGTCCAGGGATTGCTAATTGCTAGGCACTGCAAGTTTTTTGAGGGCATCTTTGGATAATGGCTGAAGACAGGACACTCTACAAAAAGGACAATGAGCCTAAACCAGTGCATTTAATTCAAGTGTCTAAAAACTGAAATGATTAAAGCCATGACAAATTATTCCTCTTAGCCTTAAAAAAGAGCAGACTGATGGAAGGGACAATAAAGACAGGAAAAAAAAAAGAATGGAGTGCAACAAAATCCTTTCATACCAAGGGATAAAGTCTCAGGACAAAAGCAGTGAAAGCATTTTCTCATTCTCTAAAAGCCCAGTGAGTAATGAAATTGAAACACTGAAGAGGGGCAGTGTGCTGAGCAGAATTGCTGTTCCCAACCAAAATCATCACTGAGAAAAGCCAGTTTTCACTACCAGTGCCACAGACCAGCCCTTCCCAAAGCTCTGACTTCAGCCTCTGAGAAAAGCTGAGCTCAGTGCCACCCAAAAGATCCAGTGGTGAGTTCAGCTCACACAACACAAAGCAAAGCAAGGGACACAAAAATCTCCAGCCTAGCACAGGCACTAAGTGCAAGAGCTCACGAGAATAGAAAGCTGCATGATCTTCTTACACTTTCAAGCAGCAAATGGGAAGATTGTTGAACATCAATCACCCTGAGAGAGTCCCCAGGAGCTGCAAAGCCAATGAACATCACAGGTACACTACAGTGTAGTTGATACTTACAGCACCAAAATAGGGAGCCTGATGGACAACCCCTGTGCCTTCCTCCTCCTTCACATAACCATCCACTACCACAGTAAAGGCACCTTTTTCTCTGCACTGTAACACAAAAACATCATTTTACATAGATATTTATTTACACACATACAACAAAACAGTGCTGTTCAAAATCTAGCAGAGCCAGCCATGAGCCACACAAAAGAGGAAAGAACTGCATCAAAAATCAGTGACACAGTAAAATGTGATATCCCTGACATGACTTGATGACTTCCCACAGCCCAGACACCTGCTTACTTCATTTAAAGAGAGTCAAGTGTGATTAAATCTCACACCTCTCCAGAAGGCCTCCAAGTCAATTACTCTTCAAGCCACAGATCTTCTCACAGTTCTGTGCTTAACAGACTGCAAATCAATACACTCCTGAACACGAGGACACAACCAAGAAAAGTACAAAAGTTTCCCTGCATTTTTGTATGTCCCCTATACATCTGAATTTAATTAAAAAATTTGCTTTTATAGTCACACGTTTTCCTTATTTCCTCCAGAGAATAAGAGCATGGTAAATACCAACTAAAGACAGAGAGAAGAGAAAATTCAGAAAAAATTTGCTAAGAAAAGACATGACAATTTTCAGTGTGTTCAGTATACAGATAATGAAAAAATAAATGGTTATTTACTATTCCTTAAAACAAAAATAGTAAAAAAAAATTACTGCAGTCACAGCTGAACCAAATATGTTACAAAATATTAGGTCTGGCTTGTTCTGAAGGGAGCTATTTTGAGATAAGATCTCCATTCTAAATAAGAAATTGTAGATGCCCCCATCTGCTCCTTACAAGTACAGCAGGACTCACAAAATTTATCCATTCCAAACCTCAGCTGCACAGTCCAATATTCCAGATTCAGCTGTGTTTGACTTTCCTCTAGAAATACCAGAGATTGCTCCCTGCAGAGGTTTTTCCACCTTTGCTGACTCCTGCACATCTTTCAGAACAGGAAGTGTCTCAAATGGCCAAATCCCTTACAGGAGCTCCCAGTCAGTTGTTAATCAGATTTTTTTACAAAAAAATTAGAAAAATTCTCTAGGCACTCTCCTTTTGCTACATATTCTTTTATCATCTCTGATGCCAGACCTAATGCAGCTTAAAAGCTGCATCCAGATAAATCTGATACATCTGCAGGTTTTTAGCAAAGGCTTTTAACTCTTCAGTGGGCACCATGACATGTCTGTGATTGTTCTCCAAGTCATTCCCTTGTGAAGACAAAGCTGGACTTGGGAGGTAGGCAACACTCACCAGATGAGAAAATGAGAGAATATTTGTTAATATGTATTGAAGCTTCTCTGCAATCTGAAATCAAACTTCTGTTTATCATCCAGTGTTTACTCTGAGTATATTGAAAACTTAAAAGGAATAAATTCGAGAAAAAAGTCAACACTGTTTTTCAAACTTTCACTATTTAATACAATCTGGAGTTTGTTATTAGAACCTAAGATCTTTTTATAACATGAACAAGGAATACTCAGAATGGGTTTTATTTTTGTCTTTATATCCTGTATCAAACACCAAACTGGTTCATCTTACCTGAATAAAATATTCAAAGAGTGGTTTGTATTTCTTGCCTTTAAGAACAATACCAGGAAACCTGAGGAGAAAGATTTACAAGAAAATAAATTAACAACTTGAAAACTTTTTTTTCCTATTTACTTCACCTCCCTGACAGATTTCAGAAGATGAAAAGAATTTCCTTAAGTTTACTTCCCCCCTCAGTGGTAACTTGGAGAAAAACCAATTTCTTTCATGCATCTCTGCTACCAGTCAACCACTTGTGCCTAATGGACTTCAATCAAACAATCAATGTAAATTAATAAAGGAGTTAAGCATTAATGACAAGCTCCTTATGGTAAAGCTGGCCAAGAATCTTCTGGATAAAACACAATAATAATAGCAACAAAGCCCTAAAGCTCAGCACGTCCAAGAGCACTAAATAATGATCCAAAACACCTGTATGACAGTGACACAGGTACTGCAGCCTGTGAAGCTCAGATGCCTCATTCCTTATTCCAGCTCAGGGAATGACCCCACACAGCCAGAGCTGCCTGAGGAGCGGCTGAGCCACACCAGGCATGGGAGGCAGAGATGGAGCCTGGCTCCCTTCAGCCCCTGACAGCAGCTGACAAAGGCAGGGCTTAGCTTGGGATTTCCAGCTCAGAACTCCCCTGAAAGTGCTTAAACTGTTCCATTTCAGGGGAAAAAATTAGCTAAAACATAATCTAATAGATGGGCTGGGTCTCTGACTGTGTCCTAGCTGTGGTCTCTCCCTGCTCTGTCCTTGATCTACAACTTCCAAACAATGGTCAAACCATGAAACACTTGACTCTTTCAAAGTAGGGGACGTTCCAAAGCTGTTTCCCTGCACAGGAAGGACCTGCAGCAGCATTTACTGCCAAGTTCAAGAGCACAACTCCTCAGCTCAGCACACACTATATCCTCTAGGAATAGGGGAGATTTCTATTTTAAGCCTGAGCTTTGCAGATGGTTTATATGTTTTTATATTACAAAGAGCCTTTATATGTTTTTATATTACAAACAGGAATGCTTGAGGTGCTTAATCAGGATCAGATGGGAGAGAAGCATCCCAGTGCTCAGCCACACAGATGTGGGAATGCTCAGATACAGAATGTGAAGCACCACAATTGGCTTAAAAAAAAAAGAAAAAAGTAGTTATATTCTTATTTAACACAAGTAGAGAAGGGTAAAGGTTGTGGATCACATTCCTGATTTTCATTTTGAGATCTGAAATGCTTTGTTTGTCAAAGTCCTGAACTTCAGGTTGAAAAATTATACAATGGTGCCTTCTTGTGACCTAAGCTATAGCAGTAAGATTTGTTTAAAATCACTTCAGCAATCCTTCACTCTCAGGAGATCAGAAATCTCTAGTTTGGATTCTTTAGAATCCAAAAAGAGACAACCAGGGAAAACAGTGTGAAGAAATTAAATGCTTAATGTGCCAAAGGACTGAAATCTAACACAAGGGGAGGGAAATGCTCAAAAATCACATCCTACCTCTGCTAAATAAAACAGGAAGCCACCAAAAGGCCAAAACTGGGGTAATACACCCAGACCAACTCATGACTGCAAAGCAGCCAGTTCAGGGGACTTCAGACACTGAACACTTTCATCAGACCAGTCCCTGACCTCAGCCTGATCTGCTATAGATTAGGTTCCATCCATTTCTCCCTCAAGGGCCTGACTGCTTGAAATTTAAAAGTGAGCTAAAGGAAGAAAAAAGTTAAGAGCAGAAGTGGTGAAGTTCATTTCCACAAACTTAGATACTTGTAGATCTAAATCCTTCCAACTACCAGCTACCTTTTAATTGTCTCACATTTGAGAAAATTAATTATTACATAACAGAAAATCTGGAGCATGACCAAAACCAGAAAAGAAATCAGCTTGAGAAGAGACCATAGCACTAATACAAAAAAAAATTAAAATATACTGCTCTGCAAAGAGATTTGCAAGCAGCCTTATAGATGGGCAGAGGTTAAAAAAAAGGGAAATTTAAAAAACAATCAGAGATTGGAGGGGGTGAGTAGTGGTGTTAGAAATACCATTAGTCAGGGACAAACACAACACCTGAAATGTGTATGACTGCCTTAAAGAGCAGGCTCTTCAAATTTCTGATGAAGACACCACATCAAAAAAGACCAAAATGTTCTGGGACACACAGTGCAGTCACACTGAAGTTAAATTTGCAGTATTGCATTAAAAGAAGAATTTGGAAATTAAAGACAACAGATCAACAAGTTTAACATATGAGCTAGCTTGCTTCTTTTTTAAGCCTAAAGCAAATGTATTTAAAAATACTTAAGAACATAAAATGGTTCTGATAGAAGTTTTTAGACATTCTGAACAGGTTTCAAAAGACCAAAAAGGAACAGAGTATTTCCCAAGAGAACTGAAGCACTGCTGTACCTAAAAACCACTGAGACAGGTCTAACAACCTGATTCCACTTCAGTGATGGGGAATCTTTAGGAAGACAAGTGCTAAAGAACATACAATGTGAATTTGTCCAGAACAAGCCACACAAAGCCAAAATTTTTGGGGCAGACTTGCCAGCTTAGATAACAAGCAAGCAGATCAAATTTAGGTCTCAATGTTAGTGAGAGCTTTGACACTTGATCATTCCAACACACACAAATGCTGGAACTGGAGGATGCACCACCACTTCAAGAGAAAGCTGTTGTTAATTCAGTATCAGACCAAAAGAAAATTCCCAGTGGTGGCCTGGCAGGACCATCCTGACACTGTTCAGTGATTCCACTGATGACTCAGAGGGGAGGAAAAAACTCCAGAGATCAGGAGTTCAGCCAAGCCTGAAGAATGAGAGCACTGAACATCATCTTTAGAAACTGAACACCAGCTTCAATTGGTACAAACCAAGTGACAGATTAAGAGCATTCTCATGGGGGGGAAGGGCAGAAATCAATGCAGAAATCTAAAATTATTCAACTGTCACAGTATGAGCCATCAGAACAGGAAACATCTCAAACATTCCAGCTCTGTATTACCCTAATTTAATGATTACATGCAACTGCTTAGCTGAAATATCCTCTATTTTTTCAATTTACAGCTTTCAAATGCTTGATAAAAAAACTAAAATAGAAATAACTGATGCCAATGAAGAAGGGGTGTTAGTCTCAAAAACATTTCTAGTCTTTATTTTTTTTATTGTGCTTATGTGGGGTTTTATAGGGTTTTCTGGTTTGTTTGTTTGTTTGAATAAAGTGAACAAAGAAATACTGGTTGTATTTGACCTCTTTAACAGGCTGCTGGTTTATACAAAACGTTTAAGAGAAGCCAAGACAGACATTTTGTCTAAAAGAGCTACAGAATTTTAATACCTGCACCCCCTGCCCAGTCTGACTTCTTGAATAATTTCTCTTTTTCCACCTAATCAAGATGAGTAAGCACCCTGCAGAAAGCAATGACTGCCACTAATTAGAGAAGTAATATTTATTTGCTAAAAACAAAGGGATTGCTTTGCCCATTTCCCTTTAAATCTTTACATCATGTGGAGAAGAAGGCATCTGCATCACACCTCCAGCATTTTCTCCAACTTTTACCTTTATGTAAACACAATGGAGAGGGGTGGACTATGGAACCTTTTTTTCCCCCACCATAGTACAAAAACCCAATGAAACTTTTTTTCTATTTGTAGCTTCACATACAAGACCAATTTGTTCCAGCAAATTTCAATTCCTTTTATAGATTTTTGCAATATAAACACAGATGCAGGGAAATCCATCTTCTTAACAACATTTAGCTTCTGATCTAGAAAAACACTGAAAGCTAGCAAGTATAATAATTTATGTACTTGCCTGTCAAGTATCTGATATTCACTGTCAGATTTGTACAGTGCCACCAGCCTGGACTCCATCAAAATGTAAATCTTCCCTGTGGCTTTATCTAGAATAAAAAATAAAACAGGAGTTTCACAAATCTCAGTTTAATCCCCTCATTTGCACCATTATTGAAACCTTTCAATATATGCAAGATATTGTAACAATAAAACTGCCCAGAATAATATTTTACTACTTTCCAGCTGCTTTTTCCCCACACAGCCAGTTAAAGAACACTTTCCAAAGGTTCAGTTTAAACAGAAACCACAGGATAAAACCCAGGCCACTGATTTTCAATGGGTTTTGTTGTTGCAGAGGCAGAATTACCTTGTCTATTATTGCTGAGTCAAATGAAAAAGCAATTGAGAAGTTTCAGTAAATTCTAATTGAAACAGAGGGAAATGATTGGAAGATGGACAATGACTGCATAAAATCAATATTATTAAGTTGTAAAGTAATGATTACACTTCATGCAGCCACCTTGAGATTTGCTACTTCAATTTCATGCTTGGATTTCTTTATAAAAAAAGTATATACCAACAAAGGAAGTTAACATCAAAAATGAGTGAAATGTTATGAAGAAAACTCATTTTTTTATCCCAAATCACCCTGATTTCCTAACTTCAATGACAAATCTTATTCAGGTTGCTACCCTGCCAACTCAAGCTCCCTGTCCCACAGCAGTGAGCCAGAGACATCCAAACCCAACTCAGGGCCTCAGGAAAGTGAGGTTATCATTTCTGAAAATACCCAGTATTTCTTTTTAAGACGACCAAATTTATGTTAAAACTTTTGAAAACTGAAACATACTTAGTTCTCTTCAAAGAAAGAAAACCCAAACAAGTGGAATTCACTGCAAAGGCCTGCACAACCTCATGTTTAACACACAACAGATTCACGTGGTTATGTTGAAACTGGAAATTCCTACTCACTATTTTATTTTTTAAAAAAAGGGGAGAGGTGTTTGTACATGAAGGTATAATTAAAGACTACAAACACACACCTTTTTTTATTATTCTTTATTTCATCTATCAGTATTTTGTAAGGAATAGTCCTCTCAATTCATGTTAAATAACAAGAGCAGAGCAGCTGGAAATCATCAGCCACATCCAAAGTGAATCTCATCCTTCACACTATCACTGGTCCAACCCCAGAAAAGTTCAGTAAATTTCACATAAACCAGTCTAAAATACAAAACATAAATACATATCCACAGGCCCTGAAGGAAGAGGTGTTCAGCACTTGCCTCTCAGTTTTACATATTGCAGCTCTGGGTTAACACAAAGGGCCAGGTTGCTGGGCAAGGTCCAGGGAGTCGTGGTCCAGGCAACAAGAGAAACATTTGGATCTTCCTCCAGCGGGAAGCTCACGGTCACTGAAGGATCCTGAACATCCTGAAAAACAATTTAACATGCCATGTTCATCTGTGATGTAAAGGGTGAAGTGGCAGAATTTAAAGTCAGAATAGAGCACCAGACACTGAGTTCCTCATTACACCCGTGCAGCCTGCCAGTCCAACAAGGCCACAGGGTTAAAATCCCCCATTAGCAGGGAAATTTGGGGGATTTGCTGCCAAAACACTGAAGAAAGACAAGTGCAGTTCCTATAGGCACCTCTTATAACCCCATTTTCAAAGTTTAGAACCAATCTCAAGGGTCAGGAAAATGAGCAGTTTCTCAGATACTGAGAAATACTTAGATACTGCTAAATAAAGCCTTTTCCACATTTTCTTCTGCAGCCAGGGATTAGGAAGAACAGCCATAATATAAAATGATTCATCTCTAATTAAGAAGCTGTTGTTAACAAGGGGGAAAAACATTTGGGGTAGTTAAAAACAAGAATATGTCAATATTTAAGAGTAAAAAACCTCAGGGAAGGAGACCTTTGTCAGCTACTCTATAAAACTTCACCTTCAAATGAGCCCTAAAAATCCCCTGAAAAGAAGTTTTCCTTTCAGCCAACTGCAACCCTATTAAGTCACTTCACATTTCACATATGATGAAAAGCTGCTTGTAAAATCAAGTCTAGCCCTGCAAATGTGAAATTTTCCCTCTGAAATTCCACATGCCAGCTCAGAGGGTGCCATGCACACCGACCCTAAGCCCTAAAATAGGTCCTGTGGCCTGGGCACGTCTCGTGCGAGGCGCTCTGCTTTCCATCCAGCATCATGGAACACTTAACGGCATCATGGGACAGGCAGCTATTTATGTCTGAGCTGAGGGCTGCTCCAGAGGGAATTTTCTGTGAACATCTGGTGCAGTCAACAGTAAAACATAAATATTACATAAGCCATGGCCCAGGCTCAATACCAGGCAGAGATGGAGCTCTCGGTTCTGGCAGTACCAAGTGCGAGGCAGCACTGCAGGCTCCTCACTCCTCACTTTGCTTTCTGAAGCACTGAGCTCACCAAGGAGACAAAAACAACTGAAAAGCATAAAAAATACCATCCAGGATGACAGGTAATGGTGTTGTGTAGGGTTTCAGCTGTTAAAATTCCACCTGCAGACACCGTTTCCTCAGTTTAATGCAATAGCAGCTGCTGGCATTGATAATTCAGGTGCGCCTTGGACACCCAGCTCTGGTTCTGAACGTGCTTCTTGTGCTCCTGATCTGTGTCCCAGCTCTCAGAGGATCAATAAACAGTAGCCAAAGGCTGCTTTCCACTGTGAGAAAGGCAACAGCTGCCTCACACCCAGAAATGACTGTGCTCACTAACAATAAATCCTGTCAGCTCACAGACCCTCAACTTCCAAACACCATTTCTGGCAGATGAGATGAGGCAATTTTTGCATGGAGTGGCAGAGCAGCATCCCACCCACACACACACCTCTGGTTCTAGAGTAAGAAACAGCATCTAAATATTTCATTAAGACTCAAGAAGAGAAAAAAGCTTCAAGATTTATGGAAAAAGAGATCATAGATACACATACAAACCCTCAAAAAAAGTCTTTGTTCTAAAGAAAGCTCATTTATCTGAGCCTGTGTGAAATGGCAGCCAATAAGGGCAAGAAAAGTAATTATTTCAGTTGTCAGACAGTCACAAATATCAAGATCTCTTTGCAAATCTCTCTTTCATAAATCACAAACCATTTTTTCTTCAGTATAAATACCCTTCAGCAATACTGAAAGCTCTGGTATCTCTCTGGTATCTGTGGGCTGCATTGTACTCCAAGTCTATTTAAACATTTGTTTTAAAAACACTATTTTTGGCCAGAAAACTGGCCTTTTTTAGGCAAGATATAGAGACCAGATGTACAATCTGTGCTAGCTCTCTGCTCTCACAATGCCAGTGGAAGATTTACAATGTAAGGATATGGAGGCCTGGGTCAGGACTGGAAGGGATACAAAACCTCTATCTACAAATTAACATGGAATTTGGAAAGCTGGGACACAAGTTCTGCCTTCACATACATGAACATGAGTTTGTTCTAAGTCAGAAGCTGCACTTGCTTCATCTGGTCACTCATTTTTCAAGGAACATTTTATAAACCACAGTAAATCCTGCCTTACATTAGGTAGAACATTTTCTGGTGTTTCCCAATGTAAATTCATGATTCTTGGAAGAACCATTATCCTACAGCTACAGAGTCTTTGACATTCTTTACAAATCTCCTCACAGAAGAGTCAAACCCTGCCAAAGACCCTCTTCTTTTCAGATGTGCACACAGGGACAACTGCAGCTCTCCTCTGAAAATGCAGCATGAAAATCCACCACTGCAATAAAGCCTTGAGAGCACAGAGGGAGGAGTTTACCACAACAAAAAAAAATGTGTACTTTAAACATCTGTAAGTAGTAACCAAGGAAGAAGTCTAAGATCAAGTGATCCAAACAAATACAGCAAAATATGATCAAAATTAACCCATTTACCTAGATTTTACCACCAATTTGGAGTGCAATGACATGTTTAGGAACCACCAAGTGAAAAGTACTAAAGCTTTACAGAAGAAAATAGAGAAATCTGATTGCAACTTACCTTGTAGTTCTGATGGGACTCAAAGTTGGACAGGGGGGTGTTGCATGCAGTAGAAAAAGGCATGACCTTAACCCCTCTATACACCAGGCCTTTGTCATAGAGCTGCTTGAAAACCCACCTGGAAGTACACAAGGAACAAGGAATGACTTGGTGTTTCACATTTAGTAAATAAACTGTAAAATGGAGTTTCTGCTCTAGCTGGAGTTTCTTCCTGAATGACATCTTTTTTAAAAAATCCACCACAAACTTAAGACAATATTTGCAAGTCAGAAGGCAGAGAGATAATTGATTGCAACTGCCTTTCTGGCAGATTTTTAGCCTTGGCTGGTACTAGCAGTTTGGTATTCCATGCACTGGCTGCATAGCACAGAGAAAACCAGCAATATGGATTTGTGTTCCATCTAAATCCCTTCTCAGATTTCCTGAATAAAAAGATCACCTGAAATTTGAACAAGGCTGAAATCAGTCATAACTTAGAGAAGAGCTGTAGTGACATGGCTGCTCACTTCTCACATGATCTTAAGTTTCTGCTGCAGCAACCAGTGCTACAGCAGAGATAAAAACCAGAGTCACCTGCAACGCAGCCCAGGTAAATCCTGAGCATCTGAGAGCATTTTCCACAGGAGGCCACAGTTAACCATGAACTCAGCACTGCCATTTAATGCTCTACTTTGAACTCAGATCCTCAGTCTCACACCAAAGTCTAACTCTGCTTAGGAGATCATCAGTTCAGCCTGGAGCATAGCTGGATCCTTATGTTTTCTTGAAATAATGAAGACAGCACTTAATATTGCAAGTGACAAATGGAGTTAGTGCTCAAGGTGAATGGAAGCTGGAAGAGAAACTCCTCACACAACAACTCAAAGTGTCCATGTGATGGACAAACCCTTAATGCTCCAGGGTTTCCACGAGGATCATCAACATTTATCAGCTCCTCACGCCTTGCTGACTTGCACACTCAGTGGCACAGCCTGCAGGCTGTAAGGCAGGAGAGGCCAAGCCTTAAATAATCCTGCCAACTTCAGCTCAGAGCTGCTGCAGAGCCTCCTCTTTTTGAATTTCACAGCAAAACTGTTAAACTCTGCTGACTTTAAAAGCTCCTTTATTCAAACTATGTTTTCTAACCATCCTGATCCCTTTTCTGGGTCCCTTTGCAGATAAATAGCTCATTGCTAAGCAACCAACCCAGTCCTGGCAAGCAGCACTTCTTTCTGCAGGCTGTCATTTTGTGCTTGAGAATCTGGACCTGTATTTCAGTCAGTGTCTTGTCTTCTATGCTTGAAATTATCATCTTCAACAGAAAAACACAAGTAGACTATTGCACTGATTTTATCTGTGGCCTAAAATAAGACTATCAAAAGACATGCCCTGGCTTGCTGACATGGAAGTCCTGTGATGCCTTAATCAGAATACATATTACACTGCAGATTAGGCAGCTGGAAGACATACAGAATGTCACACAGAAAAGATGTGCAGTCCAATCAAATTCATCCATGGGCCTCCAGTAGAAGTCCAAAACTCTCCTATGAGTGGTCATTAACATCAGAAAAATTATATAATCCAAAGTCTGAGATTGAAAAAGCCTCTGAGAAATTCAGCAGCATCAAGTTCTGCCACAGAGGAGCCAAACCCAGGAGTCTCTCAGAGCTGTGCCCTCCTACAAAGGTGCTTACCTTACAGAAAACTCCAAAGAAGCCTTGTTCAACCAACAGCAACATGTGGCTGCCTGACCCCCAACCCAAATCTGAAACATAGCAGTGAGTGACTGTTTTACAGTGGAGATTTTAAGTTTATCAACTTAGACTTGTATAAATCTAGATCAGTCTTTTATAAAAATGATCCCTGAATATAGTTTCACCAGCTTTCAGCATATAAATTTGAGCTGGCTAACTGCACAAGTTTTTGTGGGAGTTAAAGTAACTTTAAATGTATGCTTACCCCCTCAGAGCATAATTAATGCAGCCTGTGACAAGTGACAGCATTCCTCCTGAAGGTGTTCTATTTGCCTTTCAAAAACAGTAACTGAAACACCTATAGAAAAAGGCTCCACTTTACTTTCTATAGAACACTGCCTACTAACAGCACACAAAAACTACTCAGAGAAACACTGAATATTTAACTCAGCTGTAAATATAACTGTAAACTCAGGGAGTTGCTCAGGAAAGGTGAGCACTAGTGGAGCTGCCAAGCTCCCAGTGCAGGCCAGCATCTCCCTCCTGTGGCAATCCCATCCCACTGCACAGCCCAGGCTCCAGCTGTGCACTCAGAGCAGGGATGGGCTTCAGAGGAAATCCCTGCCCTGGGCATCATCCTCCCTGCCCTGAGATCCACCATCCCTATCCTGAGATCCTCACTCTCTGGAGTTTGTCACAACCTGTCCCCTCACACAGCCATTCCAGCAGAATAAACAGAATTATATATGAGTCAAGACTGCTGTTTGATGCCATAGCTCTCATTACCACTACACAAGCTCTTTTGTTATCTTAAAAAGCACCTAAAATGGTTTCTTTAACAAAAAAGCTGCTGGTGTGTGACCAGCAGAGCTGCAGAGATGATTCCCAACAAGCTCCCTGCAGCAGAGCCCACCTGAAACACAGCACCTGCCAAAGATGAGATGGTTCTAACAGTAAGAGTCAGTGACAGGTGGGGATCATGTTTTGATTAAAAAGTTATCCCAGTATTTTAGACAATAACCTCACAAAACATGGTTTAACCCTTATGTTTGAAAAATGTTGACATTTTGCAAGAAAGGGCCCCAGGTTTGTAAGCCAAAATTGAAAATGCAGTGCCTTCTGGAAAAAAAAAATCTAATGAAACCACAGAGCTCCTTTCTAGTGACAAACAAACCATTTACTCATAGAAATGAGAAGTCAAATCATCTTTCTCTAATTCTGCTACATTTCTCCTCACACATAAATAAATTTAGCTGCATCCTCTTGACTGTGGGAGCAGCACTCAGACCTTTACTGAAGACAAATGCAGTTTGGGAAAAGGTGAAATTCAAGATGCATATTTCAGCTTCTTGTTAAGAGAGAATCTGGTCCCTAAAGGTGCAAGGAATGTTGAACTTGCAAAGTGGTAAGAGTTTGTTGTTCCTGAAGTGTCATGAGGTTGGAGCCCAGTCAATAACAAAGCCTTGCTCTCCCCAGAACTCCCAAAAAACCAGAACCTTCCTGCAGCATTTGTTCACCCAAGTCACACACAGAGCACACAAACAGCACATGGATACAACCAAACTCCTGCAAAGGGAGTTTTTGCTTCCAAAAGATACTGAATCAGTCAAGGCAGCACTGCAAACACCCCTGGCATCCCACACAGCATCCAGCATCTCTCACTACCCAAAAGCAAGCTGCACTTCTCAGACACCTACATCCAGCTCACATCAAAGAGAAGTTTTTGATCTTGGAGCTTCCCGAGCCCTTGATGGCATTCCTTTGAGGGATCAAGGGGCTCTGTCTGCAATGATCAGTATCTAAGGGTTTGAGAACTCCAATCTTTCCAGAGAACTACCTCATAACTAACACTGAGATTTATTTTCAAACACATATAAAGTGTTTCCCCCCCCTTTTTTCCCTCTTTAAAGAAAAAACAGCAGGAACTGTGAACAGTTCTGTGGCCATTAGGACAGAAGGATCTAGAAGTCTATGATTTCAACATATCCATGGTACTTTAAGTAAATGGACAAAATTATTGCTGTGTGACCTCACATCAGTTCACACGAAGATAAAAGGACAATTTTATAGCCTCTATAGACCTACCAGACAAATCCAGGAACAAACACCATGCTATGCAAGAAGCCCTGTCATTTTAAAGTTCAGCAAACACTGCATCCCCACAGCATCATGGGAAGCAGAACTCCCAAGGAAAAGGTTTTCCTACAACTCATGGACAACACTTGAAAAACAAGAGGAAATTAAAGTGAAAGCAACATGCAAAAACAGATGCTTAGGGACAAAAAAAAAAAAATTAAAAAGTACTCAAAAAACACTGGATGTGAGTCAAAAAAGCATAAGGCTAAGTGGAACATGAATTCCAATAACAATCACAATCTATCTTTAGAATAGCAGCTTGGAAAGACAGCTCCTGAAGAAAGTCAGGAGAGTATTTCTTTGTTCCAGGAACAGGAATTGTTGAGTAAAGAAGTTGTCAAATTCTGTGTTAAACTACCACTGAAAGCTTTAAAATCCTGGCATACAGAGATCATCCTGTTCCAGGTCTATCCTCCAAGCTGTAATCTTCAGAACTGTGTGTTTGTTGAGAGATTCTGGATCAAGCCAGAAATGCAAACTACCTGCATAACAGTAAATCTGAACATCTAAAACTGATGCTAGACTTATCCCAAAGGTCAGCCATAGGACTGCAGCTTTCCTCCTCTAAAATACAGGTAAGGAGACACAACAAGACTGGAATGGTGAGAAGGTAACAACAAGGGGACTAGAGAACTTAATGCACAAAAGAAATACAAGAATGAGGGGGAAAAAATACAAGTAGCTCATAGAAAAATGGACAAACCACACTTTTCATCACCAGTATCTCTCTAGAGAATCATTAGTCATGGAACACACAGAATACAATAATGATTTCTATCAGGAGAAATCTATTTCTAGAAATCTATTGGGAGAATTTCTGTTCAGAGATCTGCTGCTCTGAGATCATTCTGGTTTAGAGCTGAGTGCTGGGCCTGTCTCAGGGCAGGCTGGGTGTGAGCCCAGCTCTCCCTGGCAGCTCCTCCCAGAGCTCTGTCACCAAGGGCTGTCTCTACCAGGCTCAGCCCGCAGTTGCTCATTTGGGCACTAGATGGTGACAGGAATCTGCTCGAGCCACCCTTCAGAGGAGCAGGAGGAGAGGCCAAGCCCTGGCATCACCCCGGGAACAGCAGAGCATCCCCCTCATCCCTCCAGCTGCTTCCCAGGGGTGAACTCACACCCAGCCCACACCTGTGCAACAACCCAGCACTGAGGACAACCATTTAGAGTTATTTCAACCCCCAAAGGTTTCTTTCAGACCACCTCAGTAAGAAGTTTAACCTCCCATCAAACTCCTCTCCATTTCATTGGATGTGCCTTTGTGGCTGTACAAAACAAAAGGCAAGAACATATTCCATGTTTGTGCTATGCCAGCTCAAGAACATCACTCACTGCACTGTTCCAGTGAAGGGCACTTCTTAATTGAGACCCAAGCTGGCTGCAGGACAAATTGTACAGAATTAGAACTTAAAAGTTCTATTTAAGTTATTCAGTATATGCAGAACTGACTGGATCTTAACATGCAAAACCAGTGCAGTATGACCTCTCACTGACATCAACTTTCAATCCTCCCCTGAAAAATTCTGCCAGGATATCACAATTTTACCAATGAATGTTTTGCTCTAAGTCAAAATTTAGCAGGCTAAAAATTTAGTTTAGTCAGTCATCATATGACAGCATCAAAATGCCAAAAAAGTAGTCATTTCCACCAGACCAATTATAAAGATGAGAAAGAAATGCTCTCTAGCATTCTGAGCTTATTAATATTGTTTTGTAGAGATACTGTACAACAGATGTATTTGGTGTCCGAGTCCTATATACTTCAAATCTAAATTATTTGGATCAAAGCAGCCACTACTGAAAACAACATTTATTACAAGTATTAGATTATTTCACTGAAATAGAAACAAGGAAGAAAACACCACATGTCACAAAGAAATTCCAGTTGAGGCCACTCCAGAGCTGCAGGAAAAGCTACAGACCAGAAAAAAAACAACCTAAACAGACTGGTTTAGCTGATTATATGACTAAAGACAAACTCCTCACCATATTTTAACCACAAAAGCTACAGCTGCCATGCCCACTCCCATTTTCATAATCAGGTTTTTTTTCTGGGCTTAAAATCAGCATTGTACTCCCACAGACAGAACAACAAGGTCAAACCACTGGACAGGCCAATATGGTCTCCAGGGCAGTCAATGCAGAAATTAAGCTGCAGTTTCTCTTTTGTACATAGCTGGACACTAAATTTTAATTTTTTTTTTAAAGAATTTCAAAAGGAGTTTAGAAAAAAATTGAATCAATTGTGAGAGACGCATGCTAGAACCTACAGCTCAAATTAACACTCCTGAGGGACATGCAAAGTAACTTCAGTAACACCTTGTGGGTCTGATGATTGCCTGGGTAACCATCCAATTGATTTAATTTTTAGGAAATTGTGCATTACCCTGCCAAAAGCACCACTCTAAGTGCAGTGACAGAGATCTCTTTAAGCATTATCTCCTTCAGGCCTGAGACAGTCCCAGGAGACTTTCCAAAAAAAAAAAAAATTTTTAAAAACAGAAAATGTTTCATTACATGATTTAACAGAAATTTCACAGTATCAGGAAGCAAAAAAAGTACAAAATTAAAAGGCTGTCTGCCTACATGCTTCCTGAAAACTCATTGAGTTTTCAGATCCAATATAATTTAGAGTTTGTATCAAAGCAGGCATTAGAGGAGGTGATCTCTGTAACACAGGTCAAAGACCAGAAACTGCCTTTTAAAGAGGTGATTGGAGAAACAAACCATCAAAAAAAGGCTTGGGCTGCTGAGAGAGACCCTGCAACTAGCTCAAAGCAGGTTTGGTTTTTAAGCTGCCAGTTAAACAGGATTTGAGGTGCCACTAAGTATTTTTGTAATTTACAAAATGAAGGTTTCTTGTCAGTTTTGGCTTTATAATTATGCAGGGTTTCTTCAGCTGAGTGAGTTAAACATCTGCTGCCTTCCCACCATCTCTGCACTGCTCACTGAAATCTCACTGGCACTTCAGCCCTCTGCAGTGGCTTCAGGGACATCTAAAAGGTCTGACAATCCAGTGTCATAACTTTATGAAACTGACCATGCAATTAAAGCTGATTAGTAATGCTAATACTACCAAATATTCAATAATACTGTATTATGCACATAATTTGCTTTTCAATGGCTTTTTGTCAGCATGCACTCTGCTAAACCTCTCCCTGCAATTCACCTTGTCATTCTATCACCCAAAGGACTCACAGCTGCCATTTCTTCACTGTGTTAAACCAACCTGATCATCCTTAACCTGGAAGGTTTTCTTGTCTTTTGAAATCCCAACAGGCACCCTGAATACACTGCCAAAACACCCAAACTTTATTAAGCTCTGCACCAGAAGTCCAAGACAGTTGTCAAATTGTGCTGCCAAGAAAAAGATAACAGCATATTCACAGCCTCTAAAATCAGGCTTGAAGAAGAGGTTTGGAGCTAAACTGAGCTTGGACAGTTTGCCATTTACAGCTGACAGTGTGAAGAACATCAAGAATGCAGAGCTAGAACGTAATTTCCTAAACCAACCAAGGACCATATTAATAGATCTTCAGAACTGCTTTGAAGTTGGCAGGGAGCAGTATGATTTCAGGGCTCACTAAAGGCAGTGTTGGTGCACTTTATTTTGCAAAGCCCTGCTACCCTGAAGAAGGAAAAAATGGGACAGTTCATTTCATCACTTGAACATCAAGAGATTTCACATCACTTTAATTCCTCTGCCTGATGTTTTATCTGCATTTGGCATCTTCTGAACAGTTCTAGTGATACATGGACCAACACATGTTTGCAATGAGTGAAGCCTTTCTCACATTTCAAATCCCCAAAGCAATGTGTGTTCACTCACCACACAGACTCCATGAACTCGGGGTAAAGAGTTTTATAGTCATTTTCAAAGTCAATCCAGCGTCCTAATCTGGTAACACTGAACTGTTAAGACACAAAAACAGAGATTGAAAGGCATCTTAATAATGCATTGTCACAATACATTACCAATATTTATTCTGTAAAATAAAAATCTGCTGGGTTTTAAGTGCAGTGTTTGCTCCATCTCAATGAAATACATCTATCAAGTATTTTAGCCTGACTATAGTTCCAAACAGTGTATTCATACTGGCAGAAATATGGAAGGAATGAAACCATGAGATGGTTATTTAGAACCAAGGTCACACAACAGGCAAATGTGTTCAACACAGCAAAAACAGTAGATCACTTGGATCATTCATCAGATAGAAATAGTGGATCACTCAAGGTTCAGCCAAGGTTCAAATGCCTGAAAATTGCTTTTCATGACAGTGGTCACACTTCTATTTTTAAGACTACTTGTTGCAGAGACAGTGAAAACCCAGAAGTCTATCAGCTTTCAGTTCCATGAAAACATGATGTAACCTAAAGACAAAGCAATGCTGAAAGAAATTGATACATGACAACTTATCAAACTCTTCCAGGGCCAGCTGCCTTCTCTGCCTTCCCAGAGCCACGAGAAGGCTGCCAAAGCCCCAGGAGTGACAGGTGCCAGCCCCTGTCTCAGGACAGGTCATGGTCACATTCAGTCACTAATGAGGAATGAGCCAGCTGTGGATTCACTGGGACAAGTGGGATTTCAGAGCTCTGCAGAGAGCCAAGGCAGGGACACCTGTCCCAACACTGTTACACAGCCCACACTGAATGTCAAACCAGCCAAGGGAACACAAAACACGTTCATTCCCTCACCTCTGCATTTTCATACAACACCTGAGCTCCTGACATGGATCAGTTTCCATCCTGGCCTTTAAGCCAGTCTGACACTCCACTAATAAGATCCATAGCCTAGGACTGATTAGCACAAGGAGTCACAAAGTTGGAGCATTATGTTTGGCCTCAGCATCATGAGATATCCCACAGCCAAGGAACCTTTTCTATTTTTTCATAAGGCTCAAATATTTGCTAACCACTCCAGGCAGAAAATAAACACTATCTAACAGGAATGTTGGTAATTCCTCTCCCAGCACTAACCCAAAACATCTGAATTAAACAAATTTCATTATTTTTATTTATCATCTAAAATACACACATACATGCACAAGTTTATGAACAAAATGCAAAATGCATTCACCACCCAAAAGATCAAGTGCTTGGACTAACCAGCACTGCAAAAACACCAGCTGCTGAAGCACAGCAAGTTAAAAGGTATGGAAAATGAACCACAATGTTCCAGGTGTGGCTGGGATAGAGTTAACTTTCTTCTTCATAGCTGGTACAGTGCTGTGTTCTGGATTTAGGATGGGAATCACGTTGTTAACCCACTGCTGGCTTAGGGGCTGCTGAGCTGTGCTTGCCCTAAGCAAGGAGTTCTGAGTTTCCCAGGCTGTGCCAGGCAGGAGCTGGGTGGGAGAAAAGCCAGGACAAAGAAAAGCCAGGACAGCTGATCCCAACTGGCCAAAGGGACATTCCATAGCACGGCACATCGTGCCCAGCAGAGAACTGGGGGACTTGAAGCACTGTCAATGGCTGGGCATCACTCAGCAGCCAGACTGGGCATCACTTGGTTTTCCTGGCTTTTATTCCTCTCTCTGTCCTCTTTTACTATTATTATTAGCATTAGCATCATTATAATATTTTATTTTGTTTCAATTAAACTGTTCTTATCTCCACTAACTGGTACTTGACTGCCAGCTGGGGTTAAACCACCACAACAAACCAGAAAGAATCTTGCTATTTTTATTTCTAAAAGCAACAAAGAATTATCAATGATGGGTTTGAAATACAACATTTCAGAGTGTAATTTAAAAAAACAAACTGTCTGCTTTTCATCCAGCCACTCACTGAGGTTTAGGCCCCAGTTACTCTACCCAAGGCACCTCTGGTTTCTTCATGCTCCTCAAATGGTCCCAAGGGCAAGAGGCAAGTGATACTCAAGTAAGAAACTCCTATTTCCATGAAAAGAAATACAGCAGGACTAGAAACATGCAGAGGAGTGTGATGAAGTAGAAGAGCCTTTGCAGGAGGAAGAAATTAAAATAATTAGGACTGTTCTGCCTAGGAAAAAAAAATATGGTTAAGATAAAGCTTTATGGGAAATCTTTTTAGAGAACTACCATTCTTCAAACTTGCAGATACCAACACTCTCCCTGTATTCCTGGAAGGAAAAGCTGACACCAATATTCTCTGGGAAGACTGAGGGTTTACCCACACCTCTTGTGACAAAACCAGATGTGAGAATTTCTGTTCTTTCAAAAATACAAGCTGCTGCCCTGCACTCTGGCAATGAAAACACTGTGGGGGAGGAGGAGCAGAAAAGCAGCGAGGTTAATGTTCATTTTCATTAATGGCTGTGTTAGAAAACCAAAAACAGATCTTTCAATTTTCTATACAAGAGAAGACACAAAGAAAGAGACAATGCTCAACATATCTGTTATTTGTTCAGTGTAGCTCATCAGACACTTTGAGCTCCAGGTAATCTGCCAGTAACCCCCTCTTGACAGCACAGCAGTGTCTGTTCTGAGCCACAAAAGGGCTCTTTTTGTTCCCTTTTCAGGATCACAGGGGAGAAACACAGGAGCCTAAAGACATGAGATTTATGCACACAATCAGACAAAAGGATGAAGTTCCCCCTGCCTGAAACACTTCTGCACAAACACATTTCTAAATGCTCAGCAGAACGCGGGCTGAGCCTCCACTCACCTCCCACTCCTTGGCGTATCTCATGACAATCCCTCTGCACTCTCTGTTGTAAGCTTCAATGCCCATCTTTGCCACGTCCTCTGGCCCTTTAATGCCCAAAGTCTTGTCAATCTCATATTCCTGGGAGCACAGAAAACAACCAAACAAAACATCCTGTTAGCAAAAGCCTTCAGGATTGCCCTGGATACTTTATGTGTCCTGTACATTCTAATGAGGCTCAGGGGCCTCCTTTAACCTTTTGGATTTCATGGGAGCTGCACCTGAACTAGGCAGGGATTTCAAAGGCTCACCCTGGTGTGACTGTTTCTTTAGTTTCTTTAGAACAACAAACAAAACATCAGTTTCTGAACTATGAACCAAATAAATGCAGGTTCATAGCAATGACCAGTAGGAAGCTCCTGAACTCACCACACACAAAAGCCACAGAAACACACCGGACAAGGAACTTCCATTTCTTTTTTAGCAATGTCAGGTACAAAAGCAACAGAAATATGAGTGATAAGCAGGGAACAACAGGGCAAGAGGAACCTACAGAAGTATCTGCAGGTAAATTCATGACACATACCACAGGCAAGCCGTGGCAATCCCAGCCAAACCTCCTCTCAACATGAAAACCACTCTGATGAGCAAATCTGGTCACAATGTCTTTGATGGTTCCTGCAAGAATGTGGCCATAGTGGGGGAGCCCCGTGGCAAACGGGGGGCCATCGTAGAAGTTGAACCTACAACACAAAACATTCCTCATTAAAGCAAAAACCGAGCAGCAGGCTCAGGGACAGGTGACTCCATGCTTACACTGCTTGTGTTTCACTTGGAAAATGCCCATTGCTTCCTCCTCCATGATCAGCCAGCACAGGTGCCACGCTGGCAGTGGCTCTGAAGGGAACATTCCAAGCTGTCCAGCTCCTACCACTGCCAGTTCTACCAGGATTCTCATGGCACACCCCAGCACAGTGGGAAGAGCTCTTTGTTTACCTCCCCATTTCTATTACAAACCCACCAGGCAGGAAATTACAGGTTTATTACAACTGTTTGAACACTGCTGATTCTTCACCAAGTGAAATATAAAGGCACAGCAGCATGAGCCAGGCCTGCTGCTGGCAAAGGGAGCAGCTGCTGTTTACAGAACCAAGGAAAAACAAAGAGTAATTACAGCCAAGCCAACCCTGCACTGCCACACACAATTGCTACAGCTTTTAACAGATTCTTACCTAGGTCTGTTCTTTGATTGCTTCAGGCATTCCTTGAAACAATTTAGATTTTTCCAAAGCGTCAATATCTTCTCTTCCTCATTTGGAAAATTTATGTTTTCTGGAACTTGTTGAACCATTCTTTCCCAACAAGATCAATAAGAGAAAAATACATATTGAACAGAAGTGAGAAAAAATAACTCCACAAATACAACTTTTATCTTTCAAATCCATATCGCCAATCCCAAGAGCCCGATTCATTGCAGGCATGGAAGCAAGCACTCCTCCTAAAAAAAGCCGAATTTTGACTGACTCACACCAAAGTTTTGGAACAGGAAAAGGATTCTCCATTCATTCAAATACGATTGTTCCCTTTTTTATCATGCTTTTAGTTCTGTTTCCCAGAGAAAAGAATCAAAGGTTAAATTATGTTTTGGTTACAGGGGCTTTTTTCTTCAGGAAAAGCTTCTAAGTTCAAACTGACCCTTCAGCACCAGTTTGTATCAGAGTTTCACTTTAAACTACTGAAGAAGGGGCTCCTTTTCCCTGTACATCTATTCACAAACTGTTTAGATGTTTAAAAGAGCATTTTCCATCAGGTTGTGCCAGCAATCTCAGATGCCCCTAAAAGCAGCGAGACTGCAGAGAGCACAGTTGAAAAATTGCAAAGATGAACATGAGTTTTGTAAGTACATTAAAACTAAGCCCCAACAGGCCACTTCTGTACAAGCAACACAGGGAAGAGGAATTCTCACCATAATTAGGAGCATACAGCAGTTGCCTAGTTCCAGCTATGAGATAGAAAGGGGTCAGATTTCAATAAAATGCCACAGCAAGAGCTAAACAAAGCTCTGGAGTGTATTAAGACAGCAGCTCCCTAACAGGAGAAAATTGGTTATGAAGGTTGTAACAGATGATGCTAGAGAATAAAAGGGTTCTTCCACCTCTCGCTTTAGAGCTGCTGCTCCTGAGCACACTTACACCACAAGTAGCTACTACAGCTTGGAGCTTCACTCAGCAATAGAGAATTACAAGTAACAGCACAAGGCCTGAGTGTTAGGATTTACTCAGGTTTGTAAATACTAACCATAAAGCAGCAACAAAGGCAAATGCATGAAGACAATTCTTCCAGTTACAGCTGAAACTCCAAAACATTTGCTTAAACAGAACGCAGACCACCACAAAAAATGCCAGCTCAAGGCTTGAACCCCTATGAAAAAATGTGCTACAGACCAACTCCACCACTTTTGTATTCATGGCAAATCATTCTCTCCACTAATAAACCCAAATTATCCTTTATCATATTATTATAATTGAGAGTCCCACAACCTGGTGCAGAGGCAACACAGCATTTGGAGGGGAAATCAGGGGCTAGCAAGGAACACATGGACATGGTCTGGATGTATTTTACAAGGTAATAACCAGCCTGAGCACAGTGAGTTACTCTCCACACAACCTGCAGGAGAGTTTTCACCATCCTGCCTCAGAGCACTGATTAGGCTGTGTTCTTTCTCAGCGACTTGATCAGAGAGACAATGGAAATGATAACAGAATGCAGCCTTAAAGCTTTTATCTCCCACAAGCCAGCTGACCTGAGGTTTAAGGATCTGCATGTTCTACTCAGCTCCATGTCATATTCACATTCTCTGAAAAATCCCTTCACCCAGGATTTTTCTCCTGGGAAGCTGAGAAGCCTCAGAGAAAAGGGAAATAATTATTATCTCATTAGATTTTCCTGTGTTTTGCTGCTCTGGAATGTGTTTGGAGCTTGTTTACCACAGGTGATTGTTTCATTGGTTTCTGGTGTGAATTATTTTGACTTAATGACCAATCAGTGCCAAGATGTGTTGGGACTCTGGAGAGAGTCACGACTTTTATCATCTTTTAGCATTGAGTAAGTATCCTTTCTGTATTCTTTAGTATAGTTTAGTATTCTTTAATATAAAATAGTATCATAAAATAATAAATTAGACTTCTGAGAACATGGAGTCAGATTCATCATTCCTTCCTTTGTCTGGAGGAAACTCAAATACAAACTCAGCTGCAGGATCTGCACGTTCTACTCAGCCCTCCCAGACCAGTGTACCTCCAAAGGGCTGGAGCCTGGCCAGCTGCCAGGTGTGAGGAAGCAGAGCAGGCTGGTTTGGGTGTGCCTGAGGCAGGGCTGAGGAGGCTGCTCACGGCTCACAGCCTCCCTGCGTTGCCACAGAGTCACTGTGGGCCCATCCTCCAACTGAAGCACTGCACGGGCACAGCAGTGTCCAGCAACCACAGGGCACAAACCAGCCACACTCTCAGCAACAGCACAGGTTTATTGCATCAGAAGCAGGGGGGAATAAACACTCTTGGGAATTAACGTGCAACCATCACTAGAGGTTATTTTCTCCAAGTTGCAAACCAGAATTTTATGGAGATTTAAAATTTTAAACAGAATTTTAAACAGACTGACTTAAAAGGCAAAAGCACATTGAAAAACTTGCCATGGCTCAACATCAGCTGAGAAAAAAAGCCAAGATCTAAAAATAATTTTATAGACAGAGGTATGAATATCTCTACAGCACAGAAAGAAGCTTATTACAAGCAATCTAGGTAATTTCAAACACAAAATAATGAAGGACAACTTCATTACTTTGAACACAGACTGATCACAAACATCACAAACTGTATTACAGAAATTATACAAACACATCTAATAAAACCCCACTTTCAGACAACACTTCACATTAAATGACATCAGCAAACACATGAAGGGTTCTCTGTGCATTTTCTGCTGATAAGAAGTGTTAAAGACAATGCACCATTAAGAAAGTTTTTATCAAGTACACTCACTTTTCTAGAGGATAACAACATTCACTAGCAAAGGTGTCAAAGTTTGGAGATTGTACTACAGCAGCCTGAGACTTAATCTGTGCTTCTTATCTACAAGAGAAAAAAAACATGCATTAAATCCATAAAAGCAAGTTCCCATGTACTTTTTTTAAAGTATTATTTTTTTAAAACAATAAAAACTCAATTAAAACACCACTATGAATGAAGTGAACCCACATTTGAGAAATATTGTTGTACTTCCCATACATCAGATATATGATTAAAACAAAGTGGATTTCATTATATTGATCATTTTGTTGACTGAGAAGTATAAAAACACAGGATGAACTAAAGGTTTACAAAAGATTTCTGATACCCAGGGGTTTATGATCAGTCTCTTACTCTTGCTCCAGTCACCTTCTCCCACAAACTATTTTGTAAAAGAGACCAAAGCTCCCTCCAAATACAAGGAGCTTCCTTTCTCCACCTACAGCTGCTTTCTCCAAAGTTAAACAATGCTCTATTTTCCATAGGCCTCCTATTTCTGCCTTTTTAGGTACTGTTCTGGGCTAACATCAGTCTAAACCATTTACCTGATCATCAAAATTCTCCATTTCGAGAAGGAATGGAAACAACCAAGTTTAAAACAAAAGGAAGGAAGGATGGGAACAGAATGCTGAACTACAGCACAAACATTGCTTCTAAAAACCTTGTGCTGGTGTCTTATACAGGGAATAAAACTGCAACACTAGCCCAGCTGTCCCCCTGCAAGGTTTTCCCTTAACACTAAAGGCCAATTAAAATGTTGCTAAAGCAATTAGCACACTCATCAATTAATGCTGTCCTTAGATACAAACATTTCATGCTATGCAAGAGCCCAGTTTTACACTGTATCTCGTGATGGCTTAAGAAACGTTTGTCATCATCATCATGCTACCTTGATTAAAAATGTAACATATCACTGTGAACAGAAGAAATCTAGGTTATCTTGAAATAACTTTCAACTACGTCTTTTTAATAAAAACTCAGAAACCAGTGTCAGCTGAGTTACTGAACACTGCTTTTATGTGCAGCTGCTTTCTAAGCATGTCACCACCAAAGTCTCCAAAAGGCTCCCGGGGCGTGGAAGCCAAGGTTTGCTGGAGATATCAAAATCACCGCAGCTGCAGCAATAAAAAGGGTGCATTCATCAACCCCCCAGTTAAAAGAACGCTGAAGGGGATGCTTAAGACATACTACACGCTGTAAGGGACCGTAAGTTCTTTGTACAAATCACTAACGAAACCAAGACCTGCTAGCTATTAAGCCCTGCAATAGAAATCACTAATGAAACCAAGACCTGCTAACTATTAAGCCCTGCAAAAGAAATCACTAATGAAACCAAGACTTGCTAACTATCAAATCCTGCAATAAGGCATCAGGCTAACCTTTAATAAGTACCTCCTAGAAGTAATCCCTAAATTGCCGAGAAAGCAAAGAATCCGCACAGCACCCAGGCAGTACGACACGCACGTGAACGTGACGCTGAACACAAAACACGAGCTAACAACGCCCAAGGCCGCAGGGAGCTGCCAGTCCGGCCGGAGCCGCTCCCGCGGTGACAGCACCGGCACTGCCGGGCCGGGAGCCGCCGCTCTCCCGGGACGCCCTGAAGGTGCCGCTGCCCGGCCAAGCGCCCCGGCACGCCGCTGGAGCCGCCGGCCGGCCGCAGGAAGCAAAGCCCGCCCGGCCGGGCCGTGAGGCGCCGAGGGTCCAGCCGGGCCCCGCCGCTCACCTCCGTCCCGCCATGATGCAATCGCGCCCGGCACAGCATGGCCGGAAGCGCCGCCAGTGCCACGGCCAATCAGCGCGCGGCTCTCTACGGCCGCACGAAGGAGCTTTGTAAGACGGCCGCCCATTGGGCGTGACCTCACTCAGGGCGGTGCGTCACGGCGGCGCGAGGCAGCTCGGGAAAATCTACCCGCGCGCCCGCCCCGCGGCTCCTGATTGGGCGGGGCGGGGCGGGGGCGGGGCCTGGGGAAGGGGCGGGAGTTCCCCTCACGGCTCGGGGCCCGCAGCTGAAGAGCGCCCTGCCCACGGACCGAGCTCCTTTCGGCCCCGAGCCAAAGCCGGGCAGGAGCTGTGCTGGGTGTGCTGAGATCCCTACCCGGCTCTGACCCAGCGAGACCAGGACGCTGGGCTTCTCCCAGTAACTGGATACCAAGGGCCTCTACCGAACTCCTGTCGGGAGCTCGACCTTACCTCCGTTAAAGGGATACTCTGAAATGTCTCAAGATAACACTTCTTAAGGCTGTAACTGCAACAGAAGTTCCTCCTCTGCTGCTAAAAGAAAAAAAAAATTAAAAAACCAACTTGTAGATGGGTTCTTCCATGTCAAAGGAAACTTAACGGTTTGAAAAAATATTATTGCTGGCTGGCAGCCACTGAGAAATTACAAAACATTTCATGATACATTAAAAAAATATTTCCTCTGCTTTTCTAGTGCTGAAAACGCCTGTGAAAAGGCTCTCGACAGGGAAAAATAGAAGTGAGCCGGGAGGGTGAGGTAAGGAGATTTCCCAGCCTGCACACCTGAACCCTGCCCAGAACAGAGCCTGGGCAATGAAGGCCAGGTCAATAATGGCACAAACAGTTCAGCTGCCTCCAGATAATGACTTCAAATCACTCTAAAAACTTATTTACTCATAGAGATGTAGGTACCAATAAAGGTTTCAAGAAAAGCTTTAGGTTTTGATTTGCAGGACTGGGTACAGGATGAATTCACTGCTCTGTGCAGGGCAGCGTCAGTGTCTGGATTAGAGATAATCCAGATGTGAAAAGAGACAAATTACCTGGAATTCTCTCCTGCACAAAGTAGCACAAGGCTCCTTTCTACACACAATTTCCTACATCCTTCTAGAACAGCTAAAAGAAATGCAGACTCAATCTGCACCAAGCTCAGAGAAACAGGAGAGAAAATGGGAACTGAGGCCAGAGTGAGCTGGGCTGAGCAGGCAGACAGGAGAGACCGGGTGCCTGTGGTTGCCAGGGCAGCCCCCTGTACAAACACAGAGTTCTGGGATGTTCTGTATCCAGGAGGGAAGTTTGGAGTGGCAGAAGTTTATTCAAGCCACACTGCTGCCTAATACAGCTGTGAAAAAGCCTGTGACAACTCGGGATGTGGATTCTACCCCATGATGTGGCATTTCTTTATAAACACCCTCACGAGCTCTGAGAGCGCTGCAGCCTCCCCCTGCTCTGACCTGCCCTCAGATCTCAGGCTGCAGATTTCAGACAGCTGCTGCTTGCTCCAGTGCCAACCCCTTCCATTTTGGCCTTTAGTTTGTAAAACACACAGGTGATAACACCAGCTGAGTTTAAATGGAATACCGAATAATTCCTGAATGGAATTTGAAACAAACACACTGCTTAGAAATACACACTCTAAAGCAGCGAAACAGACAAATGTGGGCAATTTGGTTTTGGAAATGTTGACTTCGTACTTAGCCCAAATCCAGACTTTTACCTTGTCTCTCCCTGTTTATTTTGTACTTCTTTGCCCTTCACTGTTAATTTGTAATAAAATGTTACCTGCATGGGAGTTGCTGCCCTTGTTCATGCACAGCCTTTACTCAGGAGCATTTGGGCAACGCTGAGCTTGTTTACCATGAACAGACTGGGAGGGAGGGAACAGGGGAGTCACTGTCACATTAGTTATATACAGGGCAGAAAAACGCCCCCTGAAACAAATTGGAAAATCAGGGGAAATTTGTAGTAGAAGCACCAAGGCCCAGCACAAGTAACTGGGACATTCCCCAAATTACAAGAATGAATGTCTCTGCTCTCGTTTTTCACTCTAGACTGGTAAAAAAAGCACCGATTCAGCCGGAGAGGTTAAAGGGAAGAAAAAAAAAAAACCAAAAAAAACCACCGTGAAACCTCAGGAGGCGAACCCCCTGGCACGAAGCGGCTGAGGGGAAGGCGCGGGCACCATTTTGTGGGACCCGCGGGAAGGTCACCGCTGGCCGGCGGTGGCGCCGACCGCAGCCTGGAGCTGCAGAGGAAGGACAGGCACTGACACTGAGCGCCGCGGCATCTCCAGCGCCCGGTGCCGGTCTCAGGCCGCCCCTTCTCCCTCCCCGCTGCCCCGCGGCCATTTCACCACCACCACCCCCCCCACCCCAGCGCCCCTCACGGGCGGCGTACGCAGTTTGCGTAGCGCCGCTGCAAGGGACGGGAGCCATACGCGGTTTGCGTAGTGATTGGCGTAGCGCCACTGCAAGGGACGGGAGCCGTACGCGATTTGCGTGGCGCAGCTGCAAGGGGCGGGCGGGCAACGGTGCTTGCGCGGGGAGCTGAGCGTAAACGGCCTTCGTGAATAGGGGATGAACAAAATGCGCCCGCAGCTCTGAGCCAAGCCAAAGCGCGCCCAAGGGGGAAGAGATCCCGGGATAACCCGGGATAACACGCGACATACGACAGCGCGAGCTGCGGTGACGCGGAGCCCTCGCGTTCCCCGGGCGCGGAGCGCCAAGTTTGGCGGGAACGGGCCAGCTGAGGAGCGGCTGTGCCGCCCCGGGCTCCCCCCGCGGCGCAGCGGCAGTTGGACTGCGCCGGAGGTGATAACTAGGGGCTCCGCGGAAGCGCGTCGGCAGTGGGCGCGGGGCGGCGGGCGGTGTGCGCGCTCCCTGTGCGGTCCCTGAGCTTCGGCGCTTTCCCCTCCCCTCCCCTCGCTCGCTTCGCTCCCGGGCCCTGCCCCGGCCCGCTGTACCCAGCGCAGCACTGACAGCCCGGCAGCGCCCGGCCGGGGAGTAGGCGAGACCATCTCCGAAGAGGCGGCTTGGAACCCGTCAAGCTGCCCCGCAGCCCGCAGCCGTTCAGCCAGGCTATGCGCTGCCAACGGGCTCCGCTCAAGAAAAAAACAGAGCGGATCGTGAAAAGGTAGAGGCGCCCGCAGAGGCCCCCGCAGGGCTCTTGGGAAGCGGCCGCTCAGCCCGGAGAGAAGCGGAGGACGCGCCGGAGAGGCGACGGCGCAGGAGCAGCGCGGCGGGGGCGTCCCGGCGCCTCGGAGCATGTGAGAGGCCGGGGGGCCGCGATGCTGCGACGCGCGGAGTTCATCGTGTGCCCGCCCTGGGAGCCCGCCCGCGGCGAGGGGGTGCCGGGGGGCGCCTCCCCGACGCCGCTGAAGGGCGGCGAGCCCCGGCGGGGCGGCAGCCGCTCCCGTTGGCCGCCCGGGCGGCGCGGGAGGCTCCCCGGCGGGGCGCGGAAGCTGCTGGGCAGCCGCACGCACAGCCACTTCCAGCACTACCAGCACCAGCAGCTGCAGCAGCAGCACTGCCGCGCCTTCCGCCGCTGCCACCGCCCCGCGCGGCCGCGGGTGCTGCTCTCCCTGCGGCCCGTCAATGTGCTGGGCCGGCGGGCGCCGGGCATGCGGGCGCCCCGGAACACCAACCAGTTCCTGATGCGGGAGAAGTACCAGCTCATGCACCTGCGCTCGGACTCGGTGGGCACCGAGAGCGGCGGGTCGGACTGCGAGATGGACCCGCTGGACATGGACTCGTACCTGGGGGTGCTGGAGAACGCCCGCGGGGCGCTGATGGAGTGCGCGGGGGAGCCCGGACCCGCCGCCCGCTCCCCGCCCGCCCGGGCCGGGGCCGGGGCCGATGCAGCCGCGGGTTCCCCGCAGGAGGAGAGCCAGCAGTACTTCCCCTCGGAGGACGATGTGATCGAGAGCGAGCTCTTCATGGAGAGGGACTTCGACGAGTTCTGCAGCAGGATCTCCTGAGCCCCGGGACGGGAGGGAGCAGAACCCCGCTGGCTTGGAGCCTTTCCGCCTCGGAGGGGGGGAGAGGTTTATTTATTTCTCAGCCATTCCTTTGCGTTTTTGTCAGGGGGGTTGGCTAATTTTACAGATGTGCGTGTGTAAACAGGGGGGAGCCCCCCTTGTAAATAAAGTGAACTTTTCTGAAGGCGACATCAAACCGGATCGCGCTTTCTGGGTTTTGGGGGGGAGCGGGGGGGGCGCAGGGACAGCCAGAGCCGCCGTCGGGGGCAGTGGAGAGACCGGCAGGGAGGGAGGGGACGGGCAGGGACCGGGCAGGGGGGCGGTGACGGCCAAAGTCGCGGCGGAAAAGTTTCACGCCTCTCTGGCACTCGCCACGATTCTGGTTTACGACGGCAAAGTCGTTTGATTATCGCGGAGGGCGGCCGAGGAAGCGGCCCTTGACACACGGACACGGGGGGGGCGACAGCAGCTCGAAACCCGGCAGCTCCGAGCGGGAGCCCTGCCCGGCCCCTCCGGCTCGGCCCGGCCCGGCTCGGTGCGGGCACAGCGGGAAGGGAAACACCAAAGCCATTGATCGGCCCCGCAGGTCTTCATTGACCCTCCCTCGCTGGGGAACGCTGGGGGCACTTTGGCCGGAGCTTCCATGGCTGACCCGTGCTCCCGACAGCAGGTTTATTTCTCTTTTACCAACTACAGCAGAGGGAGGAATGTCTAGAAAGAGGTTTAAAGGGCCACCAGCTGAAACTTCGCCAGAGCCAGTTAGTAATCCTAAGTATTTAAGTACCGTGCAGGGAACAGATCTAATCAACATTAAACTCACCAATTCCCTGAGAAGGGAACGAGGAGGCATCAATTCCACTACAAACGGTTAAAAATTACAGCAGGTAGCTGGAACATTCCTGGAACTTGTTGCCAGGGGAGAAGAGAGGGACATTGTTTTAACAGGTCTGAAACAGGAGATGCGGGGCCATCATTTCTCGTGGTGCCTCCTGCTCCCTCGGCTCTCTGTCTCGGACCCTGTGCTTTCCCCCACGTGAAATCAGTGTGCCAGAAGGACAAATGGAAGATAAATTTGCAGATAAAGGTGTCCCTGCCCATAGCAGGGGATTGGAACTGAGTGATCTTTAGGGACCCTTCCAACCCAAACCATTCCGGAGTTCTGTGGGATGTTTCTTGCAATTACAGACACAGAGACAGGAGTTAACTGTTATCCTTACAAAGGAAACTATTTTAAGAAAAAATATTCGAAATTTGTAGTACCTTAGTTGCAATCCTATGGAAGGAAATGTCCAAAGACACAGTTTTCTTCACCCTTCTTAAGAAAATAAAACTGCTAAACACATTAAGACCAATATCATGTTTATTTTCTTTGGAATTAGCCAAGTGGTCTATACATACAAACTTCAGTTTGTTTGATGCAGGGTTGCATTACAGCCATGCTTATTCTGGGAATTTCACTCCATGGGAAATTCCAGGAGAAGCACAGGGAGAAATAAACCTCTCACATGGGTAAATGAAACCTAAGTTTGCACCAGTTTGGTCATCAGCAAGTTTGTATTTTATTAATGAATCCAGATCTGCACTAACATGTTAAATTAATGGTTTGAATGCATGTTTTCTTTTTTTTCCCTGACTCGTGATTTGAACAAGTATGACAAAAACTCCCTTAGGAACACTTAGTTGGAACTTGGCCTTCATGCTGCTGGTGAATTTGCATCATAAAATGGATGTGCTTGGACACAAGCAAAGTAAAGCAGGAGTGTAAATTAATAAAAGAGCACAGGGCCATAATTACAGGTCACAGAGAGCCTGACAGAATTACAGACATTTTCCACTGGGGAAGGGAGCCCTGTGTTCTCTCCAGCTGACAGAGACTTGCCATCAATGATCCATTCCTGTCGAAGCACTGGAAGTTCCTCCAGGCACCAACATTGCTCCCCTCCCAGAGGGAATTCTCTTACAGACCTTTCCCTGGTGTGTTACTTGTGTTACTCAGATCTGGCTTAATTGTAATTTTTTTTTTTCCCTGTTTCCTTCCCTTCTCACTTGAATTAGGAATTTCCTGAGTGTTTGGAAAGTATCTGCCTTGTAATAGCTGCAGACATAAATAACACCTTCCTACTAGATTTGAAAGTACTTAACAAAGCTGAAATTCCAAATATAACCAAGTTCCTCAACATCAAGGCTGGGAAAAGAAACCAAAAGCTGTTGCTCCAGAAGAGCACCCATCAACCCAGTGGCCAATAAACTCGCTCAACTCAAACTTTACAAAAACAAGCTTTATACATTCCTAGGATTTTTCCTTTATAGACACACCTCTCATACAGGTGAGCTTTACAAATTTAAGCAAATGTGATGACCAGAACCTTATACATCAAGTCTTCACACTGGTGAATTTTTGTTAGGGGTCCAGCTGGAAGTCACTTCTAAATAAATACAAACGACTGGGAAGTCCAAGGCAAACAGGAAGAAAAATTAAGGTCTTTGTTACAACACAAAGGGTTCTGTTGTAACCTGTGTAAGGTGTTTTTATGGCCAGTCTGGGCACAGGATGACTTAGAATTTTGTAAACCTTCCTGGAGAAAAGAAGAGTTTGGTAATGTTCTGAAGGAGGCAGCAGCATTTATTATTCATTATTGTCATTTCAGCACAGTGCTGAGCAGGTGCATTAGCAGTTTGTGGGGCTGTTTGAAGTCTCCAGCACGACAGAAATGCTGATTTTTGCTGAGGGACAGTGATGCTGCACAGTTCCTGAAAGGTCTTCAACCACATTCCTAGAAGAAAAGTAACCATGAGTGGAAGAAAATGGTCAGCCTGTCACCCCTCATTTCCAACTGTGCATTTGTCATGGATCTGAGGATGTTCAATTATCTGAGGATGTTCAATTCAACATGGGGTGATAAAAAATATATTTTCTTAATTATCTGCTGTAAAAGCAGTGACCATTTTGCTGTCATATGTTCCAATTACATTCAAGTGTCTCTGGTTAATTTTTCTTAGTTCTTGTATTCTTTTCCAGGCAAAAACTGGTATCACATGAAGAGAGGCTTCTATCTCCTCTTCAACAAACACTTTTGCATTTCATATTATCCTTAATGTTAATGATCCTTTTATCCTGAAATTTCATAGTGAAAAAAAGATCAAATGTTTTATGCAATTCAGAATAAGCCAATGAGTTCAGAATAAAATTTTGATTTATGTGCCACTCCTCCCCGTGTTTCTTCAGGAAAAGAAACCCAAAGTCTAACAGCAGCAGATTGAAACTGAAATAAATAAACACACTGGCTGTTATTCCCAGCCAGTTAAAGGTCTTTTCCAGATGATGAATCCTTTATTTAATAACAACAATTTAATCAAAAGCTGATTCAAAACAATTAAAATTCCAAGCACCAGAATAGTTCCTTTCAATACAACCAGCAACTTGTGCCAAGAAAAGAAAGAGCTTCCTCAGGCCTGCCTGAGCACTTCAGGCAGGGTGAGGAGACTCAAGGAGGGAAGTGCTACAGGAGCTCTGCCCCACCAACATCCCAGCCCAGCTGGAAAATCAGTCACTGATCTTTGCTTCACTGGGTGTCCAAGGCCCCAGAATACCAAGGAAATGTGCTCATTTTGCTGCTTCCAGGCTTCTTGCAAGAGTTAAGTCAGGGGTAAAAAATGTGCCAGATCCTCAGCAGTGAGTCAGGGCAGCCGTGCTGCTGCTGCCGCCAGGAGCAGGGCACGGTGGAGTTTCCTGCTGGCTGCCACCACAGACACTTGTCCAGACCAGCATTTCCCAGTTATGGTGCTCCACCCCGTTTCCCTGCACAAATGAACTCTGCCATGCATTGCTGTCCTTATCAGCCAAAGAGGAATCCTGCAGGCACAGTGTGCTGCTCCAGCCCCAGGCCTGCTCCCCCCTCGGGCCATCTCCAGCCAGGTGTGCCCACCCTGGGAATCACAGAGAACATCCTCTGCCTCCTGTGTTTGCACAGCTTGTTGCCACAGGATCCTCAGCACAGCCCTGAATGGAGCAGGGCTGTCAGTTGAGCTCATTTACCAGGTCAGTGAAAGATTCTGCTGTTCCCCTGCCAGGCACAGTGAAACCATCCCTGTCACCCTGGGCCTGCCCGCAGTGCCCACCCTTGCCCATGGAATCTGTCAGTGGAGCAGGAAGATGGATGATCACTCCACAGCTATGTGGCACCTCCTTGAAGTCTCACTGTGTTTACTGCAGTTCAAATGCCCAGCAGTCTTTCTGCACAGCAAAACCAACAAAAGCATGCTCCAAATCAGCTGTGTCCTCAGCACATTTCCATTTCCTGCAACACCTCACTCCCTCAAAGCAAGGAGACTTTGATGTCCTTTGGGAAGAAGCTCCCCAAGTTCACCCTGGATTTCCCCACACACTGACTCCATCAGGCTTGTGCAATGCCTCCAGAGCTCTTGTGTTAGATCTGCTGAACAGCCAGTCTTTATCTCATCTCACCAATGGTTTTATAACCTCTCCTGCATTCTAAGTTGTCTCTTCTCTGAACTGAAGGCTTCTGGCATAATCATCTCTTTCTCACACTGATCAGCCCTGGGATCCACACAGAATTGTTCCAAGGGTTGCATCTCCTCTTGCAGACTCTCTAATCAGTTTCTGAGTCACTGATGCTATCTAAACCCTCATTATCTACAAATGCAATCTTTATGTTTTGGCTTGTAAAATTACAGGTGACTTGTACCTGAAAATGTCTTGCTCCTAGGAAAGTAATCTTTTATAACTGAGATCACTTCATTCCAACCAAAAGTTACTTGGTTGGTAAATTAGTTTTACCTACCTAGTTTTAATTGATCTATGGATCAATTGCAATAAATAAATGTTTCTCTTTTTTAAAATTTTGTCCAGGAAAATACAACTAAATGCAATTCTAAATAGAGAGAATTTTGGTTCAGTATTGGGAAGGAAGGAATATTTCAAATGTACCATGCTTGCCAGGTGGAAAACTTCTTGTGGTTAACTGAATGTAGGTGCTCAGTTGGATTTACCATCATAAAACTGGATCCAGCAGTTTGTAAACAGGGAAAAAGGACTTGCTTCTGAATGGGATAAAAAAACAAGAAGGAAAATAAGATCACAGCTCTCAGGTACTCCTTATCAATACGCAGTACAGAGAGAAAACCCATTTATAATGATTTGAGAAGCCAGAGGAGGAGTGGGGAAGGGAGGGCAATACTTCGCTGTCACACCACAGTCCTAGAGTCACACTACCCCAGTCTCAGCTGCTGGACACTCACAAAATTAGAAGATTTCCTTCTAGTACTGATTTTACACTCATTGATTATTTTGGAGTACACTTGAAGAGGAAGCTTAGAAGTAAACTCCCCCCCTTCCAGGGCTCTCTTGAGGGATAACTGCCTAAATGTGTGCCATTGTAGGGGTACAAATCCGGCCTTAAAAAGCTGAAGCAAGCCTTCTCATAGTGATCAGAAGGGATTCCTCACATCTCTGACTTCTGGAAATCATTTCTTGTGTTCACATTACTCCATTTGCTTTAGCATCCTCCTGCTCCAGCCTTCTCCTTTCCCTTCTGTTCCTAAAGTCCCCATTTCTCCCCTTTCCTGCACATCTCTCATTGTCTTGTCCTCCTTACAGTTCCTACACACTAAACCCTTCTCTCAGTGGGACTGTAAGAGATGGTGACCATCAGAACAAGAAACACCTTCCCCTTCCCACTGTTTGGATGTGAGGATCAAAAATAATCACAAGGCAGCCAAGTTTAAGCTAGAAACACAGGGCTCCTTCCAGCTGGTGTCTGACTCCAGGAGGAAAGCAGGCATCTGCTTCCTACCATTTGTCCCCCAATATCCCCCCACCATGCACATTGTTATGCTAAATGTTCCCATTAGTTTATGGGTCTGTCATCACAAATGTGGCTCATCCCTGATTAGGCCAACTGATGCAATCTGTCCCCACCTCTCTTCCTGGGCTCTGTGTGTACGCTACTTTCTCTGAACTAGTCTAAATTTAAGCCCCCACTCTGTCCTGCTGTTTTGTGATTTAACACACCTGACAATTAACAACTACCGAAAACATGGAACAATTCTAAAGCTGCTCAAATATCACCCATTTTTCCTCTGTTCCTTAGGCCAGAACAGCTTTAGCAGTCTTGCAGCATACCCTTGTGCAAGGCAGGTCTGCACTGGTGCCAGGGCAGCCTCACACCAACACTTTGGACCTCGTTCAGCTCTGCCAGAGTGAGGCAGAGGCAGCAGGAGCTGTGTCTGCACTTGTCAGGACAGAGCCTGGCCCTGTGTTCCTGCAGCTCTCCAGCCTCTGCAGATGCTCCAAAATTCTCTGGGGTTTGGGCTGGTTTTGACCAGGAGGTGAGACCTTGTCCCTGTGTCTGTCAGCCACAGCCTGTGAAGCAAACACCACTGCAGAGCTCTAGTTTGTCAGAGAATATACAACTCACTTCTGCTAGACTTTTTTTTTCCTCTTTTTAGAAATAAATCCATACTTACATTACATTCCCAACCCCTCAGGTTCTACTTTAACATATTTTATATTGCTCCCACATTCAGGAAATAGAAGAACTAACAAAAGCAAGAGCTTAATTGTGCAGTAGTATAGCAGGAAAGGAAAAAAAAGTTATAGGTACTTTTAAGCACTTTCAGCTTTTCTGAAAAACTTCTTTAAACCAAAATCCTGGAACAAACGATGAGTGTAGGTGAGTGTATTCTAGACAGTTGATGATGGCCTATCTAGTAATATTAGAATTACAGAAGAGATCTAGGCAAATCAATTTCTGGAGCAATCTCAAATTCTGTTTATCTCTAAACTACTGCTCTGCTTTTCCTTCATAAATAAAGTGGCCGAGCCCAGGACAAGCTGAACGCTTCACCCATCAGAACAGAAGCCCTGCAGAATGTCCCTGCAGCGCAGAGCAGTTTGCATGCCCTGGGACACAGCAGGGCAGAGCGAGCAGAAGCTGCCCCGGCTCTTCCCCATCCAGTCCGGTGCTGCAGGCAGGGCTGGCCGTGGGACAGGGCTGGCAGCTCCTGCCGGGGCAGGGTTTGTCCGTCCCCTCTCAGCGTGAGCCGCAGCTCCGTTTCAGGTCAGAATCCACTCCTCCTTCTGGAAACAACCCGGCCGTGACACAAACAAAAGAACAACACAACCTCTAATTTTAGAAGGTGGCTTGCATGGGCCCTGCACGCTCCTGAGAGGTGACCTGCTTTTTGTGTGCTGGGCCAGTGTTTCCTGAGCCCTGGATGTTGTTTTGGAGAGTTTTTAGAGAGCTGAAGTGAGATGGCACAGACGGCAGGAGGCAGCGGGACCCGGCCGAGCTGAGGATGGGAAGGGGAGCGCTGAGATCTGCTTCCCCAAGAGCTGCAGCTCTGTGCCCTCCACGCTGAGCCACGTCCTCCAGCCTCTGCTGGAAAAAAGGGGGGAAATATCCACAATGCTTTAACTTCCATTAAAATACAGCTTTAAAATCGAGTTAAGCACAAGCAAGAAACAGTTAAGCTCACATTATTAAAAAAAAAAAAAAAAAATTGGCTTCTGATCAGAAGGAGGAGCTTGGCTTTCAGGGATTTTGAATGAGAAGTAAATCCAGGCTATGGTGAAGCTTCCTGACCGAGCCTGGACACCTCAGGGGTGCCCTCAGCAGCCCCAGGGTGGCTCCCAGCACCCCTCCTTAATATCCAGCACCCCTCCTTAGTATCCAGCACCCCTCCTTAGTATCCAGCACCCCTCTTTAGTATCCAGCACCCCTCCTTAGTATCCAGCACCCCTCCTTAGTATCCAGCACCCCTCCTTAGTATCCAGCACCTCTCTTTAGTATCCAGTACCCCTCTTTAGTATCCAGCACCTCTCTTTAGTATCCAGTACCCCTCTTTAGTATCCAGCACCCCTCTTTAGTATCCAGCACCTCTCCTTAGTATCCAGCACCCCTCTTTAGTATCCAGCACCCCTCTTTAGTATCCAGCACCCCTCCTTAGTATCCAGCACCTCTCTTTAGTATCCAGTACCCCTCTTTAGTATCCAGCACCCCTCCTTAGTATCCAGCACCCCTGTTTAGTATCCAGCACCCTTTATTTCCATGGTCAGGGGGACACAGAGCCCCCCAGCAATCCTCACTGCTCCAGGCAGAGGCACATTTTCAAGCCATTATGGCTTTAATCACAAATTTATTTGACTTGTGTAAATTGTGAAGGGATTGTCTGTGCTGTGAGAGGGGGTTGGGGGAGCCTGCACAGAGTCCCTGACCTTGCCAGAGCTCCCAGGATGGCATTCTGTGAGACACAGAAAGACCACACATTTTGGAGGAGTGCAACAGGTGCCAAAGGGCCTCTCCATGGCAGATTTGTAGAACCACTGAGGTTGGGAAACACCTCAGAGCTCAGTGCCATACACCATTTCACCTCCTGACTCGCTGCCTCTGCCCTCACACCAGTGTGACCAGATCTGTTAATGTTTGGAGGGTGTTTTTCTAGAAATAACTCCTGTTACTGCTGAGCAGTGTTACCCTTTGAACCCCTGCCTTCACCCTCTCCTCCCTCAGTAACTCTGTGTTTTTCACTCTCATATCTTCATTCCCTTTTCCCCTTTGATTTTTTAGTCATTAGCCTCTGCACTGGGTTGTTCTTTTGGTTTTGGTTTCTTTTTTTTTAACTCCTGTGATTTTGTGAGGACATGAAAACCAATGAGAGGTTTACAATACAAATGGCTTAACAACCTGAACCTGATTTTTTGCCTCTGATTTAGTGATGAAAAAGGCAAGGCAGGACATAGACTCAGTAGGGCCAGAAGGAGGATGCTCATCAGCTGAGACACAACAGAGGAAAGTTACTGAGAGCTGAGCTGTTTAACCTTCTTGAGGTACTGAGAAGTGCTCTCCAGCACTAACTTTCTATTGCCTGTTTATTTCTCACATTGTGGTCATTATTTTGACTGCCCCATTATTCAATAATCTACAGTTCCTCTCCTTGCATTAACCTGGATTCTACTTTGAAAAAATACTTCTGGATATCAGGAAAAAAATGGCATGGAAAAAATGGTTAAAATTTAGGCACAGCAAATGTTTAAAAGCTTCAGGAAGCATTTCCTTTCTAGTGAAAAAAAAAAAAAAAAGCACACAAAGAAATGAGTTTTCTGCTTGTTTCTCTGGCTTAAGGTTTATATTCTACTTCTCCCAGTTTTCCAGGATTCCAATAGCCCTAGAGGGTTCAGCAGTACAGCTCCGTCCAGGTCTGTCTTAGGTGCACAGAAAGTCCATTTTGACCTTCCAGTACTTGCAAGGAGCCCACAAGAAAGATGGAAAGAAACTTTTTACAGGGGCTTGGAGAGACAGAACAAGGAGGAATGGTTTCAGACTGACAGAAGGTCAGGATGAGAATGGGGAGGCCCTGGCACAGGGTGCCCAGAGCAGCTGTGGCTGCCCCTGGTTCCCTGGAAGTGTCCAAGGCCAGGCTGGATGGGGCTGGGCACAACCTGGGATGGTGGAAGGTGTCCTGCCCATGGCAGGAGGGTGGGAATGAGATGGGCTTTAAGGTCCCTTCCAACTCAGGCCATTCTAGGATTTTCCAATTCTGAGCTGGCTGTGAAGAGATCCTTCATGCCAGGGAATCCCTCCAGTTCTGGAAGTCCTGGCCTTGGCCACGCTCCCACAGCACACCCCCCAGAAGGGTTTTGTTCAAGATCACTTACAGAGAGAAGCAGCCCTTCTTTGGCTGCACAGAGTTTGCACAGCAGCTGGTATTTTTATAGCATTTTTACAGGCACCAGAGCTGCTGCACATCTGTCCCCTCTGCAGGGTCCCTGAGCAGGTGCTGGGTGTTCCTGCAGGGAAAGGCTGCACGTGTGGCACTCCTGCTCCAGGCTGGGCAGCACAGCCAGCTCCTTCCAGAGGCACCAGTCTGCTGCTCCTGCCCCACACAGCTCCTCTGCTCACCCTCCTGGAAATTCAGGGCTGCAGGACAAAAGGGTTGTGTTCAGAAAGCAGCAGAAGGAAAATTTTGTCATTAAGCCTACATGTGATTAGGTAATAAGTGGCATCAAATTCAGCGTATTGTAAGAAATCAGAATCCCATATTTCCAGGTGTTCTGGACTGGACAGCAAAGTATGGAGTATTCAGAGATTGAGAGTCAGTTCTTTCCATCTCTGCACCCTGTGTTCAAACATTGGGTCTACAGTAAAAGCCATAAAAATCTCCCCTGAGTGTCTCTCTCTCTTCACTAAGGAGGAGATGTACGTGTCTGAACATAGCCCCAGGAATCAAGAATTAATGAATATTTTATAGCCACATTTTAAGGACATGCACATAAATAAGAGGCTGGCCTAACTGATATTTATTCAGAGCTGCTGCCATAATAGGAAACCAAGTTAGTGAACAACATCAGCAACTATAGCTAACAGGGGAAGGGGAACAGATAAATACAAAATGTACACAACTGTCACTGCAAACTTTCACTGTGACAAAGAGAAGCACTACTTTTCCAGCCTACATTGGCAGCCTAGAACATTTTGATGTGGATTAATTTACCCATCACTAAAAATCAAATTAATTTACTCAGCTGTTAGTAGTTTGATCAAAATGTTAACAAAACCCTGTTAATACATCCGTTCAGGAGGGCCCCATAGCTCCCTGGTAGAGTAATGAAAGTCAGAATTCCAACTTGGTTAGAGACTGGAGTTTTGTGAGACAATTTATCTTACCAGTGCTGCCTCAGATGGCATTTGTGACCCTTAAACATCTCCCTTAACCTCCCCAGACCCCAGCTGGAAGGCATAGAGGAGGTTATTTCTGAGGAAGTAACACTTGTTCCAAGCTGGGATCTCTGAATGATTATTTGTGAAAGGCTTTTTTTTTTTTCTTTAATAGGTTTGGATTAAAGCTATTCTCACACAACAATACTCTTTGTCCATTCCAATGCACCTATGAAACAAATTTGAAAAATGCACTCGGAATTACAATGCAGTAATTTGTAACAGAGCTAAAAAAGATTCTCAGGTGACAAAAGAAGGGGGAAATAGGGAAAACACAGCTTCCCTGCTGGAGGACTACTTCTAAGATATTTTCCCTCACTGATCATGGGACAGACCTTGCCACTGCAGACCAGGCATCTGCTTCCTAGAACAGCCACTATAAATATGACATCACATTAATTAACCTTTTTTTAATTCCTCTGCATGAGTGACATTACAGTGGAAAGTCTAAGATAACGTGCTCATTAACTTTTCCATTCTTTGAAGCAGTAAACTGAAACATTCAAGCAGAAGTGCTTGAAACAATCTCCACTTGTCTCGTTTTTTTCCTGGATTATCTGCTCAGCATAAGAGACAACTTGTTTCTCATGCATGAAGCAGCAATTCCATAGCAAATACAAACCTGAAATGTTCTCTTCTGTACCTGTTTCACCCTAAAGTGGCTCATTCAATCACAGGGGGCTTTTAAGCAGATAGTGGATCTGCACCATGACCAAGTGACAATAATGAGACCAGACAGTTTAAAACCTTGATATTGTTTCTGCCTCATACCCAAGCTGACACCCCACTGAGATCCTTCCACATTTGCCTCTCTTTATGATACTGCAAAAGGCACAGCTCATCAGAAACAACAACATTAATGAGATTTCTATTGGGATTGCAATACATTTTTCTATGGGGACCATTTGGACACTACTATTTGCCTAATTATTCCTCTCCTAATTAATTCTGCTGGCAGTTGCAGATCTTCAGTTACGTAAATACTCTCCTGTGTTTGTTCAATTAAGTGGAAAGATTCCTGTAACCTAATATGTTAACATTAGGGTAAAACAGATGCATAACCTCCACCCAATACAGAAAATCCTGGAGTTCTCTAAAGAAAAAGTCTCTCAAAGCTCCTTAGATCTCTTATTTTTTCCCCTGTAGTTTCTCATCATTTTCAAAAGTATATTCCAAGTACTTTCTTTCCGTTCTTCAGAGCTGGTAAAAGACTACCAGTGAGTAAAAAATTGCATTTCTTTGAAGAGCTACATGGCAAAGAGCTTTACTACAACTTTACTACACAAATGATACCACTTAAATCTTTAAAGGCTTAAGGAATAAGAGTTCAGCACTTTGCTACATTATCCATCACCCACACACAGAGCTGGGGATGACAATAAAAGGTCTGGTGTATTTTGTCTTCCTGGCTTCCATTCCAGTGGGGACAGAGAGAACTCATTCACCCAGTTCTTTGGAGGAGCCAGTGTCAGTCCTGTCTCATCAAATGGGGCCAAAATCCACTAAAATCCACAGGAAAAAATGAAATTTTCCCAGCAGGAAAAATAATTTAATTGTGCAAAAGGACAAAGTCTCTACAAGTGCCCACGTGGCCCATGTCAGTGTTCCCTGACTGTTCCAGCTCCTGTTGACAGGCCACTTCCCATGCCAAGTCTTCCTACCCAGACAACCCTTCCCACCTCCATCTTCAAGCTTCTTCAGACTTGCACCTTTTTAAACAATCACAAATAATGTAGAAGAACATCCTCAGTAATTCCACGTCAGTGGTTTCTGTGCTTTCCAGCCTGTTTGGTTTATAACTAGTGATTTACTTTGGAAATTGCCTTTCAGGGCATGAAGGACGTGCAGCAGGTAAACACTTAGCACTACAGGCAGAATTAGCTTTTAGGAAATGACAATCTCAAATCTAGGGACATATTTAGGACAGCCAGAGTTACACAGAGTGTTTCAGGGGGCCAGCTGGTGGCTGCAATTCAGTTATACCATGGATTTGGTATCTAAATGTTCTTATCAGGAAAGTCTGCCATTTCAGCAAGGTAAAAGTAGCACAAGTGTTTTAACTCCAGTGGATTTTGACAGTTCTCATGATTACTGCACTTCTAAAACAAACACCTCAGGGCACATGACAGGCTGCTCACAATGTCTGCATTGGCTCTCCCTTATCACAGACTTATTTAAGTTTCCAGTTGGAAGCCATCAGCTTGGAGAGAGCTGGTTTAGGGGTATTTTAATGAGCTGCTGACTTGGAAACCAATTTTAATACTCAGAAGGAGTAACAGCTGGTAAGAACCAGCCTTCAAGGCTACATGACACACATTACTTTTTCAGACTATAAACAGGATTATTGAGTGTTACAAAACAGAATTAGACTTTTCATTCTCTGGGACTGTAAAATTATTTCAGTGTGGATTAGCTCTAGGTTTTTCACACATTATCAACGTTATCAATTCTATTCAATGCAAGAACTTCCAGCTGTGTCACTTAAGACAGCAATTAATAAAAAATCATGCCAATTTACCAAAGAGCCTCAGAAGATAAAGATGACACTAACTTCTTTCCAAAAGACACATCCCAGTTAATACAAAACTCCTGTTCAATTGTTCAGCAATGAAGTGCCTCCTATGACTTGGCATTCCTGCTTATTTGGAGCTGTACAAAGAGAACTACTCCACAGTAGGTTTGGCATGGATTTGACATTAGTAAATAATACATGTTAAATATTAAATAGGGATGCAGCAGATTGTACTCACAATCTAAAAAAAGAAAGCCTTGGATTTTTATCTCAATAGTTATGAAGCAGGAGAAAACTTTGACTGGAGAAAGATCAGGATCCTTAAAACCAGATGGCAGTGAAAATATGGAGGTGGTTCAGATGGTTCAGAATGGCCTTTGGTCTGTCTTCACCACAAAGATGCAACCTTGGTTCCAAATCCAGATGTAGACACTTCTTTCCCCCACACCTAATCTAATCCCTGGTATTCAGGACACCAAGAGAACTTCTCTGCAGAGTTCCTTTCCACACCTTTTAACTTCTGCAACCACATTTCTCCTTCCAGTTCCTCATGTTTGGAAGACAGCAGGTTTCCAGTGCAGTGCAGAGCACAGGCCTGGTGCCCTACATGCCAACTTCAGCCTTCCCCCCAGAACACAAACCCTCTCTTGAACCTCTTCCCTTCACCCAGATCAGCACATAATCCTCCAAACACATTTCAGCAGGAATGACAAAACTCAAACTCAGCTGGAATTTTTAAATTAGAAGGCTTATGGCAAACACTGTATTAAAATATGCACCTTTCTTGCCAGCCTCATCTATCTGCCTGAGATAGTCTGACTGGTGTACATCTAAATAAAATGAGCTCAACTTGGATTTGATCTCAACTATTACTTAACTTTTAAGTAACACAGAACCATAGAAGGGGCTGGGTTGGGAAGGACCTTAAATACCACGCAGTGCCACCCCCAGGGCCACCCCCTGCCATGGGCAGGAACACCTTCCACTATCCCAGGTTGCTCCAAGCCCTGTCCAACCTGGCCTTGAACACTCCCAGGAATGGAGTGCTCCCACTCCCAGCTTCTCTGGACAGCCTGTGCCACGGCCTCACCACCCTCACAGGGAAGAATTTTTTTCTTATATCTAATATCTAATCTAAAACTCCTCTCTCTCAGTGTGAAGCCATTTCTCCCTGTCCTGTAACTGCAGGCTCTCATAGAAAGTCTCTCTCCATCTTTCCTGTGGGCTCCCTTCAGGTACTGGAAGGGTGTAGTTCATTCACCCTGAAGCTTCTCTTCTCCAGGCTAAAGTACATTGATTTTGTTTAGGAGTGGAAGGGCTGAGGGAGGTGGATGTGAGAAGACATTGGTGTGTTTTTCTAATTATATCAGCTGATTTTCTTTTTCTGAAGACATATCTCTAATTTTAGAAAATGTTGTCTCCCCATGCACTGGACATGTAGTCAGTGAATAAATAAGTACCTGGGCTTGCTTCATTCATTACTGAAGCAGAAGAGGCAAGGATCTTCCCTTGTGTTGTAAAACCTCAACCTGGAAACTGCAATTCAGGTACAGTTCTTCTTCCTTAAAGGGAAAAGAAGAAAAATCATTCATCTGATTACCAGGAAAGAGACCAGCAATTTGTGCTGGGATAAAACTAGTAGGAAAAATTCAGATATATCCTGAATTGGAGCTCCTGCTGTCCCAATCACCAAAATGAAAATGTGCATTAAAATACATACTGATGACAACATATTAACCAAACTTCCATTGTAACATACCTCAGTAATCACCATTAAAACGGATCTCTTACACATTAAATTTTTAAACACTTCAAGGTCATAGAATTTACTGGCAACCCAAGTATTATGAAACTTTACATTCCTAGAACTACAGAAGATGATATGAGAGCAAAACAAACTCTACAGATCAGATTCCATGCCCAGACAATCAGATGAAGTCAAGGAATCAAACTATCACAGCATCAACAAATCTTCAGCTGAGTTTCTGCCATTTATATGCAGCTAAAGGAACGAGACAGAAAGGGCAATGCAAAAAAAAGATAAAAATTAAGATCTCCATAATTAGCTGATAATTCAGCTGAAATGAGATGCCCCTAGCAACTGTTAGGTCCTTAGTTTTGCTATCTTCCTTTTTATCAGCAGCATAAAAGTCAGCATTTCAACAACTGCTGTATTTTCCTGTCTAAAACCTGGCTTCAGAAACAATTGCAAGGCAATGATGGCTGTTTGCTGGGCTCTAGAACAACTGGTATTCCACAGAATCCTTGAAACCCTCTGGAGTAAGTGGTTAATGAACACATCCCTGAAGGCTTTCTGGGACATTTTAAAGCTTTTTCACATGCTGCAGGACAGAAGTTGGACTGTGAAATGGACTAGGACTGTGTTTGTGGCTACAGCTGTAGGAGGTAATATTGTAAATATTCTCTGTGAATATTCTCTGTCAATGCCTCTTACATGCCAGCAGTCATGAGGTTCAGTGGATCAACATCTAGTCCATTTATTTGTGAAATAAGCAGCTGGAATAACCGTTTGATTCTGACTGCTTCTCCAATAAGAAGGCTGGCAACCTGCTCATAGAGAAGATCTGCTCATTTCCAGTATTTGCACATTTTTGGGGCAGTCACTGGAGCTGTTTTTTGTGGCTTGTCACCCTGGTCTGGGACGACAGGACGAGCAGTAAATTGACTCAGGGTCCTGTTTATAAAATAAGTTATAAAATAACTTAAATGGGGGGAGGCCTGATATGAAATAGTTACATTGCTTGTGAACAAAATTGCAAAATTGACACTATCTTCTAAGAGGTCAAGGCTGGCACCTTTGCTTTTCATACAGGACAATTTTCACTTTTTGATCTGATAATAATTTTTTTTTAAATAACCAGCAGAGGAACAAGATAGAAATCAGGGACTTCAGATTGCAGAGGATGGGTCAGATAATCCTACTAAATATTTTCTAGAATTAAGCAATATGAAATGCTAATGAGATAAACAGCTCTCTGTTGCAGTGTGTTTTCTCTAGGTTTTATTAGCATGCCTACTGTGTTTATTTGTGATTTTATAGTCCCTTTATGTTGTCCTCTCCCTACCTTTTGGAGTGGCGCAGGTTCCCCATTTTGTATCCAACGTTCTAAAATTAGACTCGCACCCTCATTGTTATTTAGTTCTGTTAAGTGTCAGTCCTTCTGTTTGTTACCCGGCCACTCCCTGCCAAACCAAACCCCCCCTCCCCTCCCCAGTTGTCAATGCCTTCCCTTTTCCCCAGGACATTCCTTGCTTCTCCTGCCATTAGATGTCAATCCTTCCCCGAACCTGCCCTCTCTCCAAAAATTTCCCTGCCAATTCTGTATCCCTTAGAGCCCTATTGGTTTATTCAAGTTATTCCCCTCCCTGGTTCAAGCATGAAATACCCCTCCTCAGACCCCTCCCCAGCCATACCCCTATAGGTTTGTTGCCCTAAACCCCTCCTCCCAAGACAAGTTATAAAAACCTCTGGAAGCCTCCTGTCTGGGTCTTGGGTGTCTTGGAATTTTGGGCTCAGAGGGCCGTGTTGCTGTTTCCTTGTTCCCGCTCCGGACCATCGCTGGCAGCTGGGATCTGCAGAGCTTGCCTGGGGTCTCTCATGCCCTGTTGTCACCAAGCTGGGTCACCTTAACTTCAGCACACCATGACAGCTCTCTTTTTTTCCCCTTAACAGCAGAGATTAGGAAGAAGTAAAAAAAAAAAAAAAGTAAAAAGAGAAACCAAGAAGGGCAGGTGGGCACAAAAGTCCACTGACAGCCTGCAGGAGCCTGAGACCTCAGTTTTATTTGTATTCTTAAAATCTACTCCTGCTGCCAAGGCTACAGAGTTGATGTGCTCTATTTACAGCAGGAGAAGCCAGAGCCCAAGACAACTGCAGCACTGCCAGGCTGGAGGTGAAGGCACTGCTTTGTTCCAGGGGCATTCCCATGCCCAAATCTCGGCGAGGGAAGAAAATCACCAATGGCAACACGGCTGAATAAACACAAAGCACATTTCAATGGGCAGCTGAAGTGCCCAGAGGAGACAGACATTAGCCACCCTCACACTCATCCTCAGGACGCTTTTGTGTCCACATTTGACAGTTCTTCCCTTGAATGTTGTTTGGTTTGTTATAACTCAGAAGCTTAAAATAACAGTGCCCAGTGTAGTTATTAAACCCCAAAACAGCTCTCTAACAGTTGCTTAACTAATTTCCCACTGTCATGTCCCAAGACTTTTATCTTAGGTCAGAAAAAAAGAATTCCAGCCTCTTGCCCATGTCAGACAGAGAGAGATTTTGAAAGGATATAAGGACAACCATTATTTGTTGGGAGGTTGTTTATGAAGAACAGGAAGTTCAGGGGAGATGGAAAGAAGTCAAATTGCTTTTCAAGAATAGGAAAAAAAGCTTTTTAAAATCAGTATACTTTGCCACTTTATCTTTGCTTTTCTCCCAAGACAAAAGATTTTCACTTGTGACTTTACCACAATTGGTTTTGTATCTAGAAAATTAAATGTCATTGTTCTCTAAAATGATAAAGCTGCAAAATCTAAAATTTAAAAAAAAAGATCCAAACAAAGCTAAAGTATTTGTCAATTCAACTGCAAGATAAATAAAGTGCTACCTGTCAGCAGGTTCTGCCAGGGTGCAGTAGCTTCCAAACCAGCATGGCATGCTTGAAAGAGTCCTGTGCAGATTCATCACAGCAGAGAAGTTTAGCAGGACCTGAGCAAATTCAGAGATCATCATTTCAGAAATCAGATGCAGGAAACAATTCCTTCGAAGCTCTCTGCTATGGTTTCAGTTCATTATCTACCAGAAGAAAAAAGTAAAACAGACCTTTACAACAGAACTATCAAACCAATAGTGGAGTTTTCAAGAATGAGTCATTTTCTTTACTCTATGGGACTTATGCAGATCCCACCCTTGAAGGGAGCCTAGGAGCACAAACACAGAACGCAATTCCACCCTGTCAGGAAGAGGAGCTGCTCTTTCCACTTGCTGTGGTCTTACAGTTTTATCTTTTCCAGACTGGGAGGTTGGATATTTGTTGTTAAATTACACTTCTAACAAATTTAGGAGCTTTAGATATTGCTTCAATCCAAGTTATTTTTATTACTTTACTCCTTTATTTTTATCTCCTTTACTATATAAAAACCATTGTCTTTAAAATGAAGTTTAAAGCACTACGGCAATATAAAAGAAACTTTTTTTAAAAAGTACTTTATCCCCCAGAATTCACATAAGGTTATATAAACAGATATGCATTTGTTACCATACAGAATCTAAGAAGTCTTTTGTCTCAGTTATTGTCTAATTATTTTTTTTTTGGTGTAAAATGCTGACACATTTGGTAGGTGCCAACAGGTTGAGTAATCCAACAGGCAGCTCTCTTTTCACTACCCACCATTCCCTTCACACCATGAAGACTGGTTTTTGTCAAAATAAATGAGGCTATTCCATATGACAACACATTTTCCCCCACTAACTCCAACAGCTGTAACCTGAAATAGAAAAAAAAAGTTAACTGCCAAGTTAGCCCCAAAACTTTTTATTTATTTAGAATTTAAAACAGTGACTGCACCCTTGTTTTTATGCTTTTCTCTCCCTCATCTTGTCAGTACAAAACACATACTATGCATACTTAGAACCTGGTACGTTCCCAGTTAAATCAAAGAACATGGCAGCATCCAAGCATCCACAATTACCTGCATTGAGACATAAATGGATCATCATTTATCAGTCACTTTGCTTATGCAAAGTAGGTATTGAAGAGGAGTGTGTGCAGAAGGTGTCTAGGAGATAAAAATCTATGTAGATCTAAGGCAGAAAACATGCTTTTAACTTAAAAAAAATCAAACCCCACAGCTGCCTTTGGGAAATGACAACATTTCAAATTCAGCTTTGCTTTTGCTTAGATCATCTCTCTTGGAAAGGCTGTAGATGTTGGGGGGGGTTTTCTTCAAATTTAAGCTTTTTCTAAAACTGGGCTAGGAGAAAACTGAGACTGCACATGTACATCTTTGACTAGAATTTCCTAGAGGAAACAACTTCATGTGAGAAGCCTGTGAAGAAGATGTTAAAATCAGTGGCTTCCCTGCTTCCTCTGCCCTTTCCCCCTACCATGACTGCACTTCATTTGCCTGTATTAGCAGCACAGATGAGAGACAAGAGAAGAGAAGAATTAAAAAAGTTGTGGTGTTTTCTATGCCATTACTTCAAGTGCCACATGCAAACCCAAGCTAACAGCCCCTCTACTAGACACAGGGGAACTAAAATAAGATCTTGCACACTGGATGTCAGGTAGGAGTGAACATATTTGTGAAGATTACTGTAAAACAGGTACTGCATCATGAGTGGCAAAAATTCCTTCCTAGGGAGGTTCCAGCAGGGAGAAGGTTGCATTGAATTAGGTTGAATTAGGTTTTCAGGTACTGTGCAGTTTGCTGGCATCTGACCCAAGGGCACATCTCCCACACACATATACTTTGGAACATCTAAGCATGGGAATGAGTGCTCTGGCTTGCTAAAGAACTCAGTGTTCAGTGGCTTGCAGTGGGGGGTGTTCTTAGGGTGCACTCAGAAATAAACCAAAATTAGGCCCATTATGGCTTTGGGGGTTAGTGTTTCTTGGGGTTTGCTTTGTTCTTTCGGGGGTGGCTTTTTAAAGATGTGTAGAGAAATTCTAGTGGCAAGCACTTTACACTATTAGACCACACTAGTTGTCTTACCACTGAGCACAATGATGTGACAACACAAATACCATAGCGTTACAAAAACAATGTGGTTTTTATTCACATCAGGTGAAAAAAAACCCCACAAATATTCTATTCATAGAAATGAATGAAAAGCTCAACATTTGCACACTTGTTTTTAAAAAATCAAAGGGGCAAATGACTAACTTTCAACTGATACTCCCCATTCTTAAAAAGCAAAAAGCTACCAAAGAACAAATGTAAAGCTGACCATTGAACAAAGTAAAGGTTCCACCTTTCTTCAGATAAGCACTGGAAACACCACACATAATCAATTTCTCAGTGAGCTTATTCTTTGGAAAGGAGACTCCTCATTCCCCAAGGGTGCCATGGCCTGTGGTTTGCCCACAGGTCAGTGTCCTCACCTGCCCCCCAGCTTGGTAGCTGAGCAGGTCAGTGTCCTCACCTGCCCCCCAGCTTGGTAGCTGAGCAACAGGGCTTCTGGCTTTGGGTAAGGCAATGTTTGAAATACAGATGCAAACAAGACTGCAGGATATGAAATACCATAAAGCTAAATTCAGGAACTTGTCAGACACAGCAGGTCAAGTTACTGAGCAGCACAAAGGGTTCTGAGTGTAAGAACCTGGCTTGAAAGAGATACCACGTGTGTCTTACCTGGAACTCAGCTGCTGGTACTGGACATTGGACTTTGTCATCAAAGCAGACCCTGCCTGCTACCACACTGTCAAATGAACTTGAGAGTTGGGCTGGAGATGGAAGGAGGGGTGAACAATGAACAATTTGCTTAGCAAATGAGAATTGAATTTAAACAATTTTTTTGCCTTTTTCTCTGTTCCAAAACACAAAGTAATAGAGGGGAGATTCAGAGATCCCTTTCTTCCATTGTGGTATTATCCAGTGCCTTCAGCTGTTTTAGATACCTGGAAGGTGGGGCCAGAGTTCAGGTCCTCAGTTTTTGTGAATTACATTCACTGCTCAACCTCCTCCCAGTTCCTTAGAGTGCCAGGCTGCCTGGCAGGATCCTCACTCCAAGCTCAGCATCCTCACTGACACCAGCATTAGCCAGTTCTGATTGTGCAGCCACAGCTCAGCACCATTTGGTGCAGCTCTCCAGCTCTCCTGTCCCACTCTACTCCAGCCTCATTAATCAAAATGGATGTTGGCAAACTGCAGTAAATGATAATGAAATTTCTTCAGTGTCTCCTAAGTCCTCTTGAAAACTGTGTACATGGAAATTCAGATGTTTCACTGATATGCACTGCACAGCTGACACTGCAGCATAGCTTTTGAGAAAGGCA